>NC_087530.1:1815000-3243647 GCF_963921805.1 Phalacrocorax carbo
ACTAATTTAAATACAAGGAAGTCTGTTGCAAAGATATGAACTTCTATTAGAAAGAATGTTTCAGCAAATAGTTGATGTGCAAATATATAAAAATAGAAAATAGTCAAACAATCAATGGAAGGTGTAGGAGGAATTACACAATTTTGTAAAATGCACTATATTTTTAAAATGACTTTTTTGAGTGGTGCATCGTTTGGTTCCTTAGTGTTTTCATCTTCATAGCTCATGTGGAAGGGAAGGGAAAGATTATGTGGTGATAGTTCCCATTTGTGAGCCTCTTCAAGTGGGTCTGATGACTTGTCTATAACTTGATGAACTATTGTATGTATCAGTTAATTACTACAAGAATGGCTGAGGTATGTGTGCTTGCAAGCTGGTACTTATGCAGATTGCTGCTTCTATTCTGCTGGTAATTTTTCTTTCCACTGGCATTGAAACAGAGTTTATAATGAAACCAACAATCTTTATACATTTATAGAAACTGTAAAACTTTTATGGCAGTCTTTATATAGAAACTAATGGTCTTTCTTGTACAAAGTCTATGAGCATTGTAGAAATATTGCACACAGGGAAAAAACAAAAAGCACCCTTTCTTTGTGTCATTGTAAGAGTTGTGTGATTGGAGAGTATTTACACAGTGCTGGCCATAAATGGAGCATAAACCCCACTATCTGGCAAAATCTGTGTGCGCTAAGAGGACTTAGTTGCTTGAACAGGGATGATTATAATCCAATTTGATATTTCTGATTTGCGCATGGTATTCTTAGCATAAATTTTTGCCTTTGCAGGTTGCATACACCGTAGGATAAAACCTGTCTTCAGAGTAATTTAAAATTATAGCTGTCCTTTCAAAAGTAGATGAAGAAGTTGGATTGGGAAGGCTGAGTAATTAGTCATTTAGAAAATTTAGAAAAGTGGTTCTAGTGTTCAGAAAGCTACTTTGTATTAAAACCAAGGAAGTGTAAATAGTAAATATATGAAGTATTTGATACTTCTGAAGCATTTGATACTCTCAGCTTGTATGGAGCTATCATACTGCATTCATACAGGGAGTCTTTTTACATGAAAGCCTAATAAAACTTAATGTAGATAGTTATAAACGTTTTCCTTGTACAGTGACCCCTATTGACTAGGTAGCGGTAAAATAGCAGCATGAATGGAAACCTTTGTATGGGGTAGGCAAGCAGCCTGTGTAACGCGTAAGGAGATCACCTTGTGCCTTATGTGCAGATAATGCAGCTGCTGTTTCACTGAAGCGTTCTGGAGACTACTCACCCCATGAGGACAAAGCTGGGCTCTTTGGTTCAAGTCCTGAGAGATAGTGGATGGGACTGAACTATGGGCTTTGACTATAGAACTGAGTATTTTCTAGACCTGATGCGTATCCTTTAATATAGGAAAGTAAAGAAAATACATATTCTTCCTTTGCTCTGTCTTATTCTATCGCCGTTGTTGTGTGTTACAAGTTGTTTTTCATTACCTTTTCTTTAGACCAAGTAGGTGAGAGGTCAGTTTTTCTTATGTATTTCTATTTGTGCCTTTTATGTGCTTCTCTAGTATCATTTAATTCGTATTAAAAATGCAGAACCTTTCAAATCTAATGTCTTTGTGTACATAGTAGCAGGTACTATCCGTGTTCTAAGTGCATTGCAAGGCATTTGTTCCAGAGAATTGCAAACCTTGAGAAGTACGTGGCAATGATGATTTGCATCTTAATAGAACCTTTGACATAATCTGTTCATCCAAGTTCCATTTTAGAATTGAAGTTAGTAAATCTAAGGATTATGGTAGTTAAGTGTTTCTGTGACGAGAGAATTCAGAGTGTATATTTAACAGCCTAAGAGAATAGCTGTTTGAGTAATCCATCAGATCTGCACAGAATTTCATAGTGTTGTAGCATTCTACGTTTCTTTATTACTTTGTGTTTATTTTACTACTACTTGGTGATTGGCTGCAAAAAATCATTGCAGTGGATTTGTGCAGAGCAAAACAGTAAGTCAGTCTTTGTAAGTATCCCTGAAAAAAAGTTAGTCCTGAAGTCTAAGATGTGCTGAGTGACAAAGTACTCAAAACTATGTCTTTTTTTCTTTTTTTTTCTTTAACCTTTAAGCTGGTAACTCAAGCAGCTGCTCCATTTGTTCCTGTCTGTGAAAGAGCTGGGATGGAGATGCTGTTTTCCCTGTTTGTTGCATCATTGGTAACATTAGTCAAATGTTTTTACAGTTATGATCCCTGTATTTCAGAAATCCCAGAGCAGGGCAGGAGTGGCAAAAGTGCAGAAAACAAATAGTAATTAACTGCCAGTTAATCTTGTGAAGGAGCCCAGGAGGTGACTTGATTTTTGGCCTGAGCATACCTGAGATAGCGCTGGATTCCAGAGCCGGGGTGTGAAAGCCCTGGCAAAGGCCAGTGTCCAGGGCGTAGGAAAACTTGGAGCGGAAATAGAGGCATAATTGGGCTCAAGTGTGGGGAAGTATAGCTCAAGCCACTTTCTAAACAATTTACGTTCTCTTTCATGAAAAATTTGAATCAATATCGGAAGTTCAATAAACACAATTGGATTTCACCACAGATTATTCAGCTGAGTGCAAATATGACTGGATACAATCATATGGCCTTTGTTATACAAGAGGTCAGACTAGATGATCATAATGGTCCCTTCTAGCCTTAAAAATCTGTGAATATATGAATAATTTAAAACCTGTCCTGCCAACTCTTATTCGTTGAGGTAGTCATATTAAAATCCTGAGGGACTATTCGTGTGAGTAAAGGTTGTGAGATCAGGCCTAAAGTGAGTAATCATTATCACTTATGTTTAAATTTATTGATAAAACTATAAAATATTCACTTCAGGTAAAGATAGGTTTCTTTAAAGTGGGAGATGCTTTTGCAGTAATATTCTACTTTGGTTTGTTAAGCCAGTCATTATCAAAATAGTTTAGAAAGTTCTCGTTTAAGTCTCCTGAACCATTCAGCTCTGTACTGGTGCTATAGATCAATTTCTAAGCACTTCCAAAAATATTGTTTAAAAACTTGTAGTACCTAGAAAGTATCTTTGTTTTGTTTAAAAATAAAATAAAATTCAAGTGCCAAACAAGATGGTGGATGTAGGCATATTAAAATTGTTGTCAGCGCACCTCAGTGCATGTAACGGTCCTCCTTGCTGTGGCTGGTTATGGTGACGTTTGCAACTACAGGGGTACTGGGGAGTCCTATCCTTTGCAAACAGCAGAACTTATTTTGCAATGTGATTTAAAATGAGTATCAGCAGGTAAGCAGTGTTGTCAAGGATAGAGTCATGAATCAATCTTACATATCCCATGTCTTTATATTAACAGTCATAAAGTAGTTAAACAACATCCCAATAGATTAGAGATCACCTTTAAATCAAGAGTTTAGTGGGGTGACTTAGTTATCTAGCTTAAAGATCTGAATTGCTGATGACAGACTATTTTTGAGACCATACTGTTAAATGAGCATTGATAATAATGTCTTGCAGCTTTTTTTCCCCTTAATATATTTTCTGTTGCTTCTTCAGTGTAGCCGTACTGTTTTAACAAAGTAAGAACGTTTGGTAGCTCCTAAAGTAGTCATTAATACTTCAAAGTTTCCTGAGCATGTGGAGGAGGATACAGTTCTTTGGATTCCTGCTCTTGCAACTTGTCTGCCCATACTGTATAAATGCATTACAAAATAAGTGATAAAGAGGCTAAAGCTTCACTGAAGGTGCTGTAAAGACGAAAAGCAAGTTATTTAAACAGATCATCTTGAGTCCTGGTAGCCAGGTGCTGGTGCATGTAGAGGCTATGAGAGGGAATGCTAGAAGATTGCTGTCCTCCTGGGTCGATTTCTAAGGTGGCAGGAGATTTCCATGATTTACTCCTGACAGCAAAGGGACTTCCTGGAATTTGGGTTTGAGGTGGTGTGGTTGGAAAAAAAACCTTTTTTGGCTCTCCTAATTAGAGTCTTGCTGTGTGTGATACCTACTTTAAAGTAGATGTGACCTTTTATTTGCTCCACACCTCACGCCCCCGAGGATCACATAATCTGTCCATTCTTTTCAGAAGCAGGAATTTTATACTAAAATGTTGTATCTCAGTGAAGTCAGATGGTGGTTTGTTACTCCAGTAATAACAAGTGTGCAGCTGTAGCCGTCTGCATGGTTATCAAACCCCTGTGCACTCTGTAGCTTAGCCTGTAAGGGTGGAGTTGCCTGCTGGAATGCCCAGCACGGAGAAGAGTAGGAGTGCCAGTGAACGCTGAGCACCAAATGGCAGATGTGCTGAACTCCAAGTTACTACAGCATAGCAGAGTAGTAGAGTGCATGTTCTGGAAGGTATTTATATTTTTAATACTTTACTACCTTAGCTGTGAAAGAAAACTAGTCTATAAGAGTGTATATAACTGGAATTTTGAGATTTTTATACGTTTTAATTTCCTGGTACTCCATTTTCTCATAGCCATCATCATGAGGCCTATGTTGGCATATTTGCTATTGGTTTTAGGGTAACTTTTGAATAATTTGATAAATGTATAGCGCAAAGTGTTTAGATTGCACGGTGCCTTGACTGAAATTCCCAAATCGTTTTGTATGCATTATTCTTTGTTCTTTTTAAAATTTATTTTTTAAAGTAGTGACTGAAAAGTAGCCTGAAAGAAAGGATTTGTTGGTGATTGATAGATGAGATTAATTGATGTTTACGCACCCAAAAATCGTCACACGTGCCTGGGCAGCAGAATAGAGCTGGTACCATATTACAGAGAAAAGCTGGAAATGATTCTGTGTTAACCCAGGGAGTCCAAAGTTCTTAGCTTTGTACTTGGAAAACTTGGGAACGTTTCTAAGTTCAGTCATCTTTGTACATAGCATCTGTCTTTTCTTCAAGTAAAAATCACTTTCCATGGCTAGTGAATGTTTTTATAGCTTTCAGGGTTTTGATTACTATTCTGTCTAGCATATTCTGGTAATTGGAGATCTAAAAGTTGTGAAAATACCGATAAATTTGAAAATCTGTCTCCTCTTACAACCTTCAGTTATCTAACTCCCTCTCATCTCTGCAAAGTTTAATGTTAAAAAAATTCTTTTCCTGGGGGCTCTAGTGTCCTCATCGTATATCATCATTTTCTCCTTCCTTCTCCCCTAGAGAGTTTTCGGATAGGTACGATGTGAATGCAAGTCTGAGAAACAGATACTCCTGAATTGTAAAAACTGGTCAGCTGTTGCCCTCTTTGGGATAGTTGCTTAGTTTTGTTGTGCTTCCTCCGCTGCAAAAAGTAGATAATACCTGTGTAACAGAGTTGTTAAGGAACGTCATTAGTGACTGCCTTAAAGCTCTTCCACAGCTGCTTGTTGTTCTCTCCAGCAGTAAGGAGGATCTTGGTCATAGCCATTAGAAGACTGGTGAGATGGCAAATCTATGCATTTCATCAGTCTCTGGAATGTGATAACACTGTGATAGGTATATCCATGGCATGTTTCTTAGCAGTCATATTTAATTTGTAGGTAACGATTCTAAAAGTGTTCTTCTGTTTTCTTTTAAGCACAATAGCATGATGAAACTGATTTTCTCATTACTTTTCAGGAATCATGTACTTTGCTCACTTGTTGGTTAGGATTCACAGTCTGTAGCTTATTTCCTGCTAAGGGTGTCTCTAATGGAGAATTTATGATATGGAACGACTAACTGAATTCAGTATATGCTTTAATATTCTCTTTGGTAACCAGTGCAGGAAGAAATTGGAGTGTAATGTTATTCTTTCACACTTTTTAATGCTCTGAATTTCTATAAAAGATCATGTCAGTGAGATGACTTAATTTTACAGTGATAGATAGTAGAATTTCTGTAATATGGAAATGGCAGAAGAGCAATACCGAAGCCCTCCTTCACACAAAGGCAGAGAAGTTGTCGGTGGCGAATTCTTACCTTTGCTTCTTAACCATAAAACTGCTGTTGTCTTTATTTAACTATTTTCAACATTGCAAATTTCTTCATGTCCTTTTTCCTAAGCAAAGGACAGGAGTTGACTTTTACCGATAATTACTATTCATTGATGTAAGCTTTTTGTTAGTTTCTTTCTTTTGGGTTTTTTTGCTGGTTGTTTGTTCATAATATCCTGGCAATTAATTTTTCCTTTAGTTTCCTGTCTGTTGTGCCTGGATGCTGCAGAAGTGTATATGAAAATTTGCACCCAGCTGGGAGAGATCACCATCTTTGAAAGCCACAACTGGTTTGCATTTGGTTGGGTGTTTTTTGTTTTTGGTTTTCCCCTACCCCCTGAACAATTGTTGGGGCTGAACCACAATGCAGATTTGTAACATAATTACATGGTCAGGATTTGATTTTAGGTTTTAATTTAGGTCTGGCCCTTCTCGTTTAGCGTATTGTATTTGAGTGAATGAATTCCTATGGTTTGCGTTGTCTCATTATAGTAAAGATCAAATCTGGCCCAATTTTATTGTGAATGTGACTGAGAATCTAATTGGAATGGTTCCATCATAATAGTCTCCTATGATCATAAAGTTTGTATTTGATAAACAGAGCTCACTTTCAGATATTCTAGCAGAAAATGTTTTAGATTATTTACTTGCATATGTTTTTAAAAGGCTTGGACAGTGGACGGTGCAGAAGTGATTAACAAAGCATGATCTTGCCCATTTATGTAAACAGGGTATTTCTTTTGTGAATGTGTCTTGTTAACTCTCCGTTGCAGACCTTTATTGGTGCTTCTTGAATAATTTGTTTAAACTATGCGGTACAGATTCCTTATTTTAGCACTAAGACTTACAAAGGCTTCTTTTAGCAGCCTTTAATTTTGTACTTATGTATGTGACATAGCCTGTGGCTGTGATCTCTACTGTGAATCTGCAGTTGTTTTGGGATGAAAGAAGAAGGCAGCTGGAAACTCAGTAGCTACATCTAGCTGTCTACCTAGAGAAGGCCTTGATTTCAAGTTTATCTAAACAAGCTCGACTAATCCCAACTATCTAGGGGGATCCACTGTCAAAACAAGCAGCATGGCCCTAAGGCAAACACAACCATACAGAAATGAAGGCTGGGACTTCCAATACTCCAATGACTGCATACTGGAGGCTTTTTTTTCTGAAAGAGAGTAAGAGAGGTAGAATTTGCATAATGCCTTTTCATTGGAAACTTTTGGAAAGCTGACAGAGGTCCAGCTTATAGCTCTGTAGCCACAATACAGAGTCTATAGGAGAATCCTTGAATGACCTAACCATATTGAAAGAAAAAATGAAAGCATCGAAGTATAGCCAAGTGTGTGTGGAAAAGAGGGCTGCTGCATTGTCTAACATCTGCTCTACTTCTCGTTAGTTTTGTTCTTTGGTATTCTATGTGGACTTTGGAGAAACCTAAGACAGCCTAACATGAATCCTATAATCTTCCTTCTGAATATTTATGTAGTGTGCCGGCCTCTAAGCTGTCCTTTGCATCTTCCTACTTCCCCCTCATTTTCATGCTCTCAAATGAGGCCAACATTTCAAAAGCTAAATAAATGTTTGTGAATGTTTATAAAAGATTTGCATAAATTTGTCCTTGTTTGACAAAGATCACTTTTTTCTTATGCCAGTTCTGAAATTTTTTAAAGGTTTCAGTGCATGTCTTGACAACAAAGTCCTGCCTCGGAGAACAATGATTGCTGATTAAGTGGGTATGCAGTTGTAGCTGAATAGAGCATTTGAGACGACGTCTGAAAGGGCTGGTCATCTTGAGACAGGATTATAATATTTAACAAATATTAACCAAAGTGTATATTTAAAACTTTGCTTTTGACGCAATATACCTGTGCGATTGACTTGTGGTGTGAGAAGTATGTGATTATCTTTTCACAGTTCTCACCTAATTTTTCCTAAATGTGGAAGTGAAAATATTCCTCGTTTTTAGTCACTAAATGTTTAAAATATATTTAATCCAATTAGTATTCTAGCTTTCTGATATTGGCGCTTCTTATCTTTACCAATAGATCACTGTTTATGCACATAATTGGAACTGATGTCTTTTTTTCATGCTTGTTTGTATAATTTTTCACATCTTTGTGATTTAGGACTGGAACAATTATTCTTACCAAAGTAGCTGTAGGTTTCTTTTTTTTCCCCTAGCATGTTAGTTAAAATCTATTTGTCTTAGAATAAAACCAAATCTTAATTTTATTGGAGGGGTTTTAAAGACACTTACTGAGGAGATGTCTTTGAAAAACTGCTTGAATATTGAGTTCAGCTTTACTTCCAGATTTCTTGTACTGGGAAAAAAGTAATAGCTGCTTCTGTTCTTTTGTTCTATTAGTTGAGAGGTTGAAGTTGTCATTAAGGCAAAAACTAGAGCTACTTCTCTGACACAGTTTTTATCACATCTGCTAGGCCTGTGTCCCAGGAGGAGCTGTGCAGAGCGGTGAATTCAGCATAGGCCCATTATCTACTGTTTTTGCGTATGTTGTAAAAGGAGTGAGACCTCAGGGAGGCTTGGAGCCTCCTCCCGTGTAATGTCCAAATCAGATTTGAAGGACTGGTGGCAGGAAAGCTTTGGCCTTGGGGTGTGAATTCTAAGAAACAGAGTCACAATTAGGTTTAAAAAATTCAGGGATTTTGAGCTTTATCTTGAAATATGTTTTTAGTAATGCAAGTAGAAAAGTTGCCCATCTGTGCACATATTTTGTACGTTTAAAATATTTAAATGATAGCAGCCCTCAATATGCTTAGGAAATGTTATTTATCTCATGCTCTTCCTGTTACCAGGATTGTGTATATGTGTGTTGCAGTTTTGTTTGTTTTTAAAAAATAGCATTTCCTGAGAAGAATTGGTTACCTTCAGAGAAACAATATTATCTCATACTGGGTACCGTTCCCCTTCTGCCCCTCACACAGGAAGAAGTGACTTTTGTAGGAGAAAACCCCTCCCCTAATTCAAGCTTTATAATTGCTCAAAAGAAGCTGATGGATTTTTAGAGCACTAAGCAAATATACAAACTAGTGCTATAAAGTTGTATTGGAATACTAGTAGAATTTTTAAAAGTAAGAGATAAAACTAAATAAAGGTGATTTAAATTAATTCTACTAAGCAAAATATGCTCCTGGTTTTTGGGGGTAGGACATTCTTTTAAAGAATTCATTAAAAGTAATTCTTAAAATATTTTGACCATTATAAAAACCAGTAACGTTCAGCGCTGCTATAAGATGTAAAAAGATTTTATGATGAAAATCAATGTAAGATGAAATTTGAAAAATGCTTTAAGCGAGCAGTATTTTTTTAAAAAGGATTGTATCAGTTTTTTAAAAATCAGAAAAATCTTTAAAATCCAGAGAAATCCTGCCTTTAAGTTATTGTTCTTTGCTTTCTCAGCTTTGTCATCTTGCAGAATATCAGCTTTTTTGTTGTGGCTGTGTGACACTGGCCTCTGCGTACAGGATACTTTTCAATTTGAGAGTTAGTTTTTATAAGCTGCTTGAATTTGAGTGCTTCTCCTGATTTTTAACTACATAATTGCATGGCATTTGTTAATTAATGAGAATAATCTGTAATAATAACTTTAGGAAAATTTGATGTAAGATAATATATATAAGGTGACATAATAAATACAAATTAAAGTTTAAATTTTCAAGGCACAAGATGTGCTGATCCCTGTTTGTTACTCGTAGCTGTGTTTGAGTTAGTGGCTGAATTTTTTGTGCTGGCATCGCTTTATTACATTTACATTCTTTAAATAAAATTTTGAAACATGTCTGCTTCTTCCCATGCATTGTAAGTAACTGCTTTGTAAAACATTTGAAGTAGTCGGCAAAACTGGTTACTGAGGTGTTCATTATTGTGCACAGAGATGTTCCCTTTCCTGGGAAAATGTATATGAATCTCTGACCAGCTCTGCCTAGGTAACAGAGTGCCTGGTGTTCTAGCTTGTTCTGTATGTTTTCTTTCTTTAAAACCCAAAGGGTTTTAAACAGAGTTGTTGTCAGGTTTCAGTTGATTATTTGGGTGTGCCGGCTACTGTTAGAATCCTTAAACCTGTTGTTCCATTGCAGTGGATGACTTGTTAGCTTGAAATAGATTAATATATCTGCTGTTATATTTAAGAGCAGTTTACAGTTGGGTAGATTAATGTACAACCCGACTTTTGAAATAATTGGATGATATTTTGTTAATTTCTTAGCACTCTTTTATGCTATTTTAACACTTCTGCTATGTTTACATTTGATGTTGTTTCTGAGCAGAAATAAAGCCATCTATACTTGCTTGCTGGTCAGGTTGGGATCCTGTTATCTGTTCTTACTTCTCCTGGTCCTGTAAGGGTGGCTGTCACTGTTCTCTTCTTAACCCTCCTTGCTCTCCAGTATGTCCTCCTTCCTCCATTAGTCTGCTGATGTGTTCTTGAACCTCTCTTGGTGTCCTTCCATGCAAAGAGGATGGATTTCATGTTTGTTTCATGGATTCAGATGGTATTTCAGGCTGGATAAAATGAAAACTACTTGTATTTCCACCCTCTCTGTTTAGCGTTTCACTTACAGCAGCCTCACCTGTACTTCACCTCTGGTTTAAGGTCAAGGAAATAAAACAGTATTCATCTTTTTCTTCACTGAGTCATCTCTTCTCTCCATGGAAGACTCGGCTTATTTGCAGTGCTCCATTCTCTTGTAATATTTGAATTGTCCTTCTGTAAAAGTCTCTGTACTTCCTGAGATATGGTTGTGGCATTTGGGGTTGTTTTTTTGTTTGGTTGTGTTTTTTGCCATGATCCACAGCTAAAGGTCCTGTCTGTACTCTGGGTAGTCTTTCCAACTTCGTCTTGTTTTCCCTCAGGTTTCCCAATAGGGTTCCAGATACAAGTCCCCAACCTGTTGGGTTTTGTGGTGTATTGTTTCCCTTCTCTGACTCACAGTAATATTTGAGGATCTTGCCTTAAATCATTCATCATTTTTCCCAGATCTTTGTATTTTAATTTCTTTTTCTCTCCAGCTTGTACTTAGACTTCTTGTTCCAATTTGCGTGTCTGTTGCATCCCGTGTCTCTCTGAGAGTAGATAGTTTGCAGCAGTCTGCTGTTCTCGCATTAGACCATCAGTTTGCGTATCATTTTATCAGTGCAGTTCTATTTAATTGTAGCTGCAGCATGGGATATTTGGTACTGATGGTCACTTGAACAAGAGAAATAAAGCGATCCTGTATGTTTAAGAGGCTCTGAAGTTGTTCCATTGACTTGGTAGAGGGAGCATACGGTGAAAGGTTTAAAAATAAAAATGGCTTGAGTTAAGATACAGCTTGCATATTAAATTCACAAGTGAATATGCAAAATTTTTCAGCAACGTTGAGCTTTCTTTACTATTTCATCTCAATCCGGGACATCAGCCAAGCGTGTATCAAGCGTGTATTGTGTGTATTTAACAACCTTGCTTTCCAGATGCTTTTCACATCTCTCTCGTGTGCGTGGGGAGGAAATCCTTTTAGAGACTGCCTCACCTTCATAAATTGCGACGTGACACAAAAGGCCTGAACACTGTATTCCTGCTTCATTTATTTTGAAAACTTTGCTACTGAAACCAAACTTAATCAATGAGCTCTGTGTTGTCTCCGATAAGTTATGTACTGGCTTTATTGATTGGGAAGGATTTTAGAAAACCCATGTGGGGTTTATAATGTCAGCAGTGTTTTGATTATGAAAAGAGTTGGAACCTTGGGACAAGGAACCAGGTGGTGTATGTCCTAAAGCCACTGGTGACTCGGCTGGGCTCAGTCCCTCAAGGGACACAGTTCATGCCCTGCACTTTAACTGTGGTGACTGGCTGCTATAGATGCACTTTTTGCTCATTAAAATGTTAAAAATCAAACTGCATGTAAAAAGATTTGTGAAAATATAAACTTGGGGATTGATCCAGAAAACTGGCATGCGATACCCTAGAGACGCTGGTTTCAGCTACTGGGTAATTTACACTTATCAGCTGTGTGTCCTGGATTGTTTGGCTTGGGTTTTTATTTTTTCTTCTTCTTTTTAGGGTGTTTTGCTTTAGAGGCATTTAGGTAGGTTTTTATTTAAGAAAATCTGCATAGGGGAATAAAATAAGAAAACAGGCTATTGATACTACCTCTCTGTTTCATGTCAGGTAAAATATAAAAAGGATTTTAAGATGCTGACATGGAGGGATTCTAGGTTTTGTGTTGCTACGGTTTTGATCTGAAATCATAAAGAAATTATGATTTTTCTGGGGTGTAAGTTACCCACCCACCTAAGGAGGTCTTATAGGAAGTTGTGTATTATGTAGGCATTGCTAATCTTTCAAACTGAGCAGTATTTAAAGAAAAAGAAAAAGAAAAAAAGCATTACATTTATAGTAACGAGCTTGCAACTTGAGCAAAAAAATGAATAGTTCTCCAGTAATTGTATTTCTTACATGCAAAAGATCAACATTTTTGCTAATTAAGAGCTAATTCTGTATGTGACTTTTTTTTTTCCCCCCCCTTAAAATAGTTAAAATCTAAAAATGCGTCTGTGGTTAACCTGTACTAGTCTCAATTTTTTTAGTTGTAAATCAAGGCAGATAACTATTGGTGTACAATAAGCAGCAAATTATGTCCAATAACATTATAAAAGGCACAAAAGAATATCACTATAAAATCTTTTTTTAAAAGACAAGGCAATATGTAGTGGTACAGGTTCAATATATTGCCTCTTTAAGCGAAAATTCAATTTTCTGTGTTTAGGAAGCCATAAATACCAAGAAAGAAGTGCAAAGTAAGTTCGGATAATGCACTATTGTCCTACAGTAACGCAGTGCTGATGAGATGCTAAAGTGGTTGATTATGTGAACGTTTCACTTGCAGTTAGAGTAATTATTTAAATAATCAAAATAATGGAGAGAATGTATTCTGCCATTTTGAGGTGACTGAGGACTTGTTAACTTTTAATTAACTGTTTTATTTCAGAAGTATTTGTAGCAGCGACATGATTTTGTTTCTAAAATAGATGTGCAGTCATTATTTTTAGGGCAAGTTGTATTGATAAGGCCAATAAAAGCATAGGCACTTTACTCTCCTGCGATTATAATTTTGATTCTCTTAAAATTCTGTTGTGGTGTTTTCTGTGTGTGTGTGTTGGTTTTTAAACATTTTACACATTGAGATTTCAATTGTGGGTAAAAGACAACTGTGTAATAGTAAAAATTTGTCAAGATATAGTTTTTTGTACGCAAGCAATCAGAGTCAATCAGCACGTGGTTAATCCCTGTGGAATTCAGTGAGATTCTGCATGAGGGTGGACCCAATCCTATTAATGAGGCCTCTACTATCAAGGCATTATTTTGTATCAAAATACATATTTCTGCGGAGTTTCCTCTGAAGCCTGTATAGGTCCTTTGCAAGTTTCCTCCTGAAATTGGAAGGATACTTCTTTGCTTTACATGGCATTCTTCAGTAGCTCCTTTCTTGTTCTTTAAAAACAGGAGGTTGTTAAATAATCTATCAATAAACTGTCAAGAAGTCAAAGTTTCCATATCTGTTTCTGCCTGAAATCTTAAGAACTTGCCACATTTTAGTTGTCAAGAAACCTCCAAAGAAGAGTCTGAGCAGTTGAGCCTGAAACCATTGCTAAGAACGGGGTGTGCTTATTTGAATTATGTAGGAGGAGCATGTTCTTGCGAAGGAGTCAATATGTTTTCTGCTTCATTGAATAGGTTATTAGATTGATGTAGTTTATTTGTTGAATGATGGCTTTGGTTTTAGAAATAAATGAAGCGGGAAGCATCAATTTAGTTATTGATGATAATTTATTACTATTGGTCAGAGAAGTGTTGTATTTATCAGAGGGTTTGTCATTTAGTCAGGGCTATCTTGTTTCAGCTGAAAGCAGAAATATAGTGTCCATGTCAGGTCCTGAAGTATTTAAGTATGAAGGAGAATGAATTGGCTGGTAGTAAAGACCTGCAAACTGGATAGACCTTTATGGGGGGTTGTGGATTATAGAATTCAAATTTTGAATGTTACAGAACAATATAATGTAAATGGATAACTTTCATCTATGAACACAACTGTTTTGGGCTAAAATGTGTCTGGTTTTGCCTCTTTAATGACTGTATTTGTTTAAAGTTGTAAAGTTGATTAATTTCTCTGCTGATCATGTTTTCAGTTTTCATATTCATGCTTTTTATTTGAGATTGTGCAAAGGCTATGCTTAAAAATTTGTCTGGTGCTGTCTTGCAACATTTAGAAAATGGTTTGTAGGTTAAACAATTTGTATTTTAATACATATTATTTTAATCAGTCTTTTAACACTCAGATTTTCTTTCTGACAGCGGCAGGCAACATTAACCATTCCTGTTATGAGACCTATTGGCTTTATCTTTTGTTATTTATCTTGCTGATGTTAGGAAGTATTCTCTAATCCCCCAGACCTCTGTTCCTAGGTAACAGTCAAAAGCTGTGCCAGCAGAAGTGGTCCTGCCAGGCCAAACCCATGTGGTTTGGTGTTATTCACTATGATCCATATGGTCAGGGTAGAGATTGTCCCTAGAGAGGTGTTAACACTCAACAACCCAACCTCCTCCTACTCTTTGGAGAATTACTGGATGGCTCCTGCTGCCTGCCCATGTGTGAATCTTGATTAATTTTTCATTTTTAATGAAGTTTGATCATGTTTATTATTTCACATGATTGACTGCCTGGTACTCCTTCCATGTAATTGATAAAGCCCATATTTCTTCATCTGTCTCTTATTTCTTCAGGGCAAAGTTGTGAAATTGTGTGATGTGGTTAATATTAGATTTATTGGTCCCAATAGATGTATAAATTATCTCTTTTTCTCTCCACAGGAAGTTCTACAGACTTTGACCAAGTTTTGTTTCCCCTTCTATGTGGACAGGTAGTGTTAGCTTTTCAAACTTTACAAGAAAATAAGCTTGTCAATAAAACCACTGTAGAAAATAAAAACCATACCATTCTTAATGTTCTGTCTGCTTGACTGTGATTTAAAGCACCCAAGTGCAAATTATAGTCTTAGAATCACTTTTTCCTGGGGTTTTTATGGGCACCATCAAAAAAAAAAAGTTTTTAAAGTTTGGGCTGTTTGGTGGCAGCCGTGCATTTTGTTTTACTTCTACGTAATACTTGGATGTGAAAATACTTGCGTAGTAATTGTCAATTGCATATTAATATCAAAGCTTTGTGTGCATATGTATTTTATTAATTGTCAAAATTTGGGCAGAATAATGAACTAAGTGCTTTACATTTAAAGGCCTCTCAGTCTTGTTGGAATGCTGGTACTTTACCTGGTGGCTACTTAATGTGCCCTCTGACTTTCTGGGGGGAAAATTGTAAAGTAAGATACAGTGGGTTTGACAGGACCTGAGAATATTTAATTCTTCCAATTTAGGAAACTCCAGAACATTTTTTTAGTTTTTTACTTTTGCTTTTACTGTGAATTATTTTTGATGGTTTCATTAAAAGAACACGCACTGAAATTTTGAAAGGATGCACCACTGCTGATGCCACCCAGGAGCCCCATTTAATTGGGTAGCCTTGCTTGTCCCAGGTCAGCGAGCGCATCGAGTGCTTCCGATTGATGAAATTGGCCTTCACTGTGATTAAACTGCTAGAAATCTTTTTCTCATTTCAGTGAAATCTGTGGTATTTACATCAGAAATTTATTTTCTTTCTAAATCAACACCCATTTCTAATATCAATTCTTGTTTGAGCCATTGTTCAATTTTTTTTTTTGGTTGGTTGTTTTTTTCCCCCCCACCCATAGGCCGGCTGGCATTTCTTAGTTATACTGAAATACTGTTCGCTAGTTTCTGTGAACGAAAATGGAATCTCACTATGCTTCTTTGGAGATAGAAGCCTAAATAATAAACCCACTGCTACACTTTGTCCTCCGATGTGGTCATCTGGGGCTGGAGGAAGCTGAAAGCTTGAATGGATCATGCAGACTGTATGTTCTTTCAACCCTCCAGGTGGTTCCTGGAGCTCAGGGTTGGGAGACATTGGTGAGGCACTGCTGGAGACAGCTGTTACCAGTGCCTCTCCTATACCGGAGTTGTACATAAGAAGAGAACTTGAATATCCTGGGCACTCAACATGAGCCACTTAACCAGCGCTTGTTCACTCAGATGACCTTTAAAAGCCACAAATACTTCTTACAATTGGAATCACTTTTTGCTGATCATCTTCTTCCTTTCTGAAGGGGAGGGAATGGGGAAGTACTTACATATAGTTTTATCATGTATGTATTTCTACTAGAAATATTTATGCTGACTATGTGTAGGTTTATTGTACCTAGGCATTTTGTTTGTTTTGTTGTTGTTGGTTTTCCCCAGCAATATAACATTTTGAAGGATAAGAACCCATATGGGGTGCAAATGAGAACATAATGAAAAGTGATTCCCCTTTCTAGATTTGCTTGTTTGACTGAATATCACAGGCTGTCACTGAAAAGACTGTAAGCCAACCATTTTGAATATACAGGAGAGATTATAACCCATAGCATGCTTAATAATTTAAAATTAAGGATGGACTTTCAGTACTCCAGAAGGTAGAGTATGTCCCAAGTTAAGGTTATGGCAGGTGAGAGAGAGGTGTGTGCTATCTTCTTCATGTAAAAATACACACATTGACCTGCCAGTTACAGCAAGAAGGTAAACAGTCTTATATCACTGAATATAAATGAATTTAAGGTGACCATGTTAAAGAGAAAAATACTGTGCATCTTATATGCAAAATGTTCTTCATCTTTAACTACTTCCAAGTTTAGAACCGATTGAATACGTGTTCATAGAGGCTATTTCTGGAACTCCGCAAGTGACAAATTTGCACCAGTTGGTCTTTTCTTTCCCTATTTACTGTTAACCAACTACTGAGTATTTACGTACACATTTCTTATAGCATTTAAAATAACTTTATTTCAAGTAGTGAGCAGGTAGCCCCATAATGAAATTACTTCAGACGATGCTTTAATGTTCCCCTCAGTCTTATCAGCAAACACTTCTACTCTGAGGTGAAAGGAATTCACTTCTAGAAGAAATAGTGTTCAGTTATATGTCAAAAAGGTCCTTACAGTTGTGTTTTGCAGAGCTGACTAGCACGCTCTAGTGGGATTTTATCCCTCTGTATGTGCCTGAAAAGTGGTGTGTTGGATCAGATCTCCAGTTACTGTAATTCTTAGTCCTCAGGGTGGTTTTTGTAATGTATATTGCCTTCATTCTGAACAAAACAAGGGAAACCCCAAAGTGGTTTCATTGCAGGCCTTCCAAACATGTAGGTGCTGTTCCCAGTTAACTAGGTTGCCTTGTTGTTAGCCATGACAATTTTAGGATTAGAATCTCTCCACAATGTTGAGAGGTTCATTGTTCACATAACTTAGGAACATGGGATAATACCTTCTGTTGGAACAATACTGTGTAGGATGCCTCTTCAGAATCTGTGGAAAAATGATCGGTATGAATTACGATGAAGAGATGCTGATAACAAATGATCAGAAATGCGTAGTCACTAAAGAATAAACGCTACTTTTCCTTCTACCAACTCAGAGCCCAAAGTAGCGTAATCAGTCATAGAACTTAGGTTTTCAAGGCCTGCTAGAGCCATGTCCTTAATTTATACCCTGTTTGTGAAGACGTTTACTTGGGAAATTTAATTTCTGTAACTACATTGTGTTATGTGAGCATAATGCCAGGTGTTCAGTGGAAACATCCTGGTGGTAGAAGCGTGCTCAATGGTACTTGAGTTGTCTTGCTCTTCTGACCTGGACGTTAAACAGTGGTATTTCTTTAACAAGTCCTGAGAAAGGATGCAAGTCATAACGTACATGTGTGTCTTCTAAGGCTGCATGTTTTATAAAACAGATGGCAAAAGCTGAAGGTGTACTATTGCCTCTGCCAGATCACAGCTTCACGTGATGATAGGACACCAAGATCGCCTGCATATCTGGTTGGTCCCTGTGCTGAAGGTTTTGGCACTCATTGACACAGACTCTTAATTCTTTCTATATTGATTGTTTTTAGATATGTTGTTGCCAGTGGTCAAAAATGACCAGGGACTAGTTGCCCCTTTATTTAGGCAGTGGACCGTGAGTTTTCTGCTCTTATGGTTGCATGATCAAGGCAGAGGCTATTCTCCAAATGCAGGAGTGCAGAACTCCACCTCAGTCAAATATCTTACCAGATTAATTTGTGTTAGTCTGACATAGCTAATGATGGGAGATTTTTAAGAGATCACTCTTCCTCTCTCCCCTTCCTTCCAACCTGAACTTCTGGCTGCCCATTTAGAGGTGAGATTTATGCTGCTTCTATCCTGTTAGGCTCTAGAGAGACCTTCTTCCCATTTGGAAATAGAGCTATGAATCTGAAGTATTGATATCAAGATCTTAGGAAGAGCACTTTTTATGTTGGGAAGTTTATCCTTCCATATGAAGAACTGACAGTGGAAACTCGAGCAATACCTATCAGATATATTTAGTTTCTGCAGATCATGTAAATGTAAGAATCTTTAGGATTGCTTTGGACGAGCTCACCAACTTGTTACAACTGTTTAATAAACAACCTTCTCCCTGCTGCAAATGAAGCATGTTTTTTTTCCCTGTTCCATAATTTTAATTGTCAGCTAGAATGCTATTTCTCACACATGCTCTGCTCTCAACCTTGTTAAAATTAAGCATATAATCCCCTTTTAAAGCACCATACTAAAATCACCATAGTAACATTGCATCCAAGCTTTACAGATAAAACACAACACCAGTAAGGGATTTTTTGGTATCCCCTAGCAGCTCAGTACGGTTTATGGAAACGGTTGCTCTGTTGACATTTAGAGTTTGGTAGGATGATAGTACTTACGCTGTCTAATTCTCAGACTACTGAAATGCTTTTAAATACCTGTCTTTTTGTTCATCTGTGAATTTGGAACACTTTTTCATCTTCATCACTGCCTGTTTTTCCTTCCATGTTTGGAATCCACTGAAGGATTCTTTCTAAGCTGGACAGGGACACCTTTCCAATCTGGATCCAACTTTTATTTCTGAGAGTCTATTTTTCTTTTTCCTCTCTGGATGCTGAATGTATAATCTCCCACATAAATTGTTTATTACATTGTATATGGCATCAGGGAAGAGAATGTTTATTTGCTTTTAAGGCTTGTGACTGTTAGTTAAATTTAATAGGTTTTGTTGTTGCTGTTGGTAGGACTGACTAGTAAAGATGCACATGTAAATGTTAGTCAGTTCTCTCAGTTCTCAGTAAATCTAAAATAAACTAGAACATAACCTGAAATAAGTGTTAATTTCATACTATTTGGGGTCTCAAATAGATTTAAAATTGGAATGAAAAGTGCTCAAATAATTATATTAATATCAGCGTCACCACGAAAGGTCAAAATTTCTGTTAAGCAATAAAACTACATCTCTACAAACTGGGGGGTGAATTGGGCTTGGTTTATGGGGAATCACTGTACACAAGCATTCGTTTCACTTCAGACAAATGTGGTAATATCTCAAGAATGTCTTTAATTTTGTTAATAAATGGGATTCAGAAAGTCTGTGCTTTGAATGTAAAGCTTCTTTGATGTTGCCATTTTGGTAAAATACAGATGGCAATTACAGTATTTTTAAAGTAATGAATTCTTAAATGCTGAGGTTTGGGCATTTGTGTGGCTTGGTTCTTGTTTTTTGTAGTGTTTGTGTTTTTGTTTGTTTTGGTGGTGGTTGTTGTTGCTTGTGGTTTTTTGACTTGGTTTGTTTTCCAAAACTGTGTTTTTTCCAATTTGGGCAAATTTTCCTATAGTGATACTTTCCACTGGGGTGGGAGTGGGAGCCAACAGCTAAGAATGTTATTAGTTCACTTGTGCTATTCTTGAAGAGCCATTAAGATCTTAGAGATGAGGCAAATGACTCTTAATTTTGAAAAATCATATAAAAGTCATACAAAATTATTTTTATACCCATGTCTGGCTTTAGCACAGCGCACTTTTGATTCTGGTTTCTTTTCTTTGCATGCTATTCTAGGCTTTCCTTTAACGCATTGCCTAGCTGTTAGAGTAAAGGAGACTCACCTGGCATGTTTCCAGTTGCTGAACGTTTTGGAATGATGTCTCTGGCATACATGCAAAATTGGTAGATGGATAATAAAGCTTCTACAAGTCAATATCCAAGTGTTGAAGAAGCTTAGCATGTTGTTAAACATTGTCTTGCTCTTGGAGTAAACCAATTCTCAAGTGAAGAGCAATAAAGAAATATTTTGGGTTATACGAGAGAACACGGGTTTGGTTTGTACAGTGTGTACTGCACTGAAGATGGCTGATAGTCAGAACCATTTTTATTTAGAGATAAATGCATTTTTAGTATCCTCCCACACTTAAAAATGAAAAAAAAAAAACCAAACCCAAAATTTCTCCTCCCTCACCAAGCAACTAGCGCATTTCAGTTTCTGGAGGGTATATACTCTCAAAGTTAATTTCTCAAAAAAAACCTCTTCCAAAATAGGAAATATTACAGGTTCAATGACTTAGAATAGATACTTTTGACACAGAGTTAGCTCAGCATTAATTTTTTTCCTCTTTACTCTCTCTGTTTTCAGCCATGCAGTTAACCAAGTTGGGCAGAACTTTACATTTGTGCTTACAGACATTGACAGCAAACAGAGGTTTGGATTCTGTCGCTTATCTTCTGGGGCCAAGAGCTGCTTCTGTATCTTAAGGTAGGTCTGTGGTTTGGCTTTTGGCTGACTCTAGGAAACAGTGTTTGACTTTACTGTGTTACACTGCAATTATAACTTCCAGCTGTTCAAAATGATTTTCCTATCTGGCCCTCAAAGTCACTGGCTTCTGCAGAAGTGATGCAAAATATCTTGCACTTTGAGTTCCTCTGTAGATAACTGTATTTGTTTGTAGTCAACGTTCTTGAGTTAACAATGTGGAAAAAAAGAAGTCTCTTTGCAGTAATTTGATATGACATAGCATGATGGCAGCTGTTATCTTTAGCTGTCACAACTGATCTTGTTAAGACATTTTGTAGACATTTGTATATGCAAGTTTTATTAACAAAGCATCTGTTGGTAACTGAGAGAATGTCACTGATGCTGTCCACATCCTAAAAGTTCACATGTGTGAGCTTTGCTCTGTCCTATTGAGGCTTCTGTGAGGTTTGTCATAATAAAGACTGTTAGAGGAAGTTGGAAACACTGCATTTCGGAGCAGCAAAGAGGCTCTATCGGAGTAGTTTCTGATGACCTCCCACAGACAGGTTGGAATACAGTCTGTAATTTTCTGCTTACATTTGCTGCAAGAAATTATGCAAGTAAAATCAATTTTAATATCTACCGATATATTAGTTCCGTTAAGAACTTTTGTGGATTGAAGTTTTCCCTGTGGCATCTGGCCTGTCTTGTTTTAAACAAATTTAACACTAGTCTGTCTTCTGCTTTCCTCTTTTTCCATGTTCATGAAAAGTTTGAAGTTTTGGAGCAATGGTCTGGGTAAAGATAGCTCCGAGGTAACTCTGTGGACAGCCAGCTAGGTGACTGAACAATTGCTCAAGCAATTGCAAATGAGGACAGTTTCCTCTATGAGCAATTGTAGGCGTCTGTCTCAGCTGTCTCTGGTTTGCTTTTCATGTGAGAGATTCCAGTGTAAGAACAAGAAGAACTTGTCTTTGTCCTGCGAGTACTGTGAATTGCACGTGGCGGAATGGGACCTGCTGTGTGTATGTTATTGCATGTGACCCCTCTGGAGAACTTCAGGGATGGGGTTGCAAAGTTAAGAGCACCTATGAAGAGCAAAGATGCTTCTCATTTCCTTGGGTTGCAGACAGCAATGCCATAGAATAGACTTCTGGATTGATGTCTGTATTTAAAACAAGTATGTCTGTGCCATTTGTGCTGGCACTAGACTGGTGAAGGTACCAAATGTTTGTTGCCTTGTACCTCAGCATTATACCGACAGCAGTGATCTGCTAGCTAGACCTTCACTGAAGAAGCTTAATATTTGGAGAAATTATTGCAAAATCTACGAAAAATACTAATTAATTGTGTGGGAGGCAGGGTAACAGGTGCTTTCTCAGTATCTTCCTTCATTCTTTCTTTTCTCCAGTGGACACTTCAACTATTGCTAGCCGTGGCAATCCAGCGGCGAGGACTGTGTGCTGAGGCGGGGAGGTAGCTCCCTAGCGGTTTCCCCGTAGCTGCTGCCCTGTATGGTTGGGGTGCTGATTCACTCCCATGTGGGAAGTGTCTGGTTACATACGGTAACTTTTCCTGATTAATGACAAATTAAAGGGGAAACACAGTTTAAAAAGAAAAGCTAAATGAAGAGTAGTACGAGTCCCTTCTTGATCTCTCCTGGATAAGAGTTCTCTGCTGTCAGCTCCCTTATGTTGAGCGAATACCAAGAAGAAATGGAGGAGTTATGTTGTAGTTAAATGCCTTCTGCTTCAACTCATAACCAAAAAAAAAAAATATAATTCAGTGTGGTTACAGCAGTGGATGATTTGGGACTCTCAGCTTTGTGCCTATTGCTTCTTTCTCCTGTGAACTAATGAGAAAATGAAATTTCGTCATTAATGTAAGTGAATGTAAGTTTTCGAGGATAATGAAGACTGTAAATCAGTATTACGTGGATTCAGTTGTGCTATTCCCAGACCGCAGCACCCACTGCTGACATGGATCTTCTCAGTGTCCTTTATGAATTAAAGGATGCTGTGTGGTAAATGGGTGGGTAAAAACATGCAGAAGACTGACAGACTGATACGAAAATGCAAATGGGGATGAAAAGAATGTTTATTTGCTTCTAGATGACAGGTTGGATGGCAGCAAGCTTCAGGAATGCCTTGCTATGCTCGGCGATAGAATAAAAATGAGGTGTTGTTTATTATTAAAGATCATATTCATGTGTTTCGGTCTGAGATTTTGTGGGTCTGGCCGTGCTAAAATGGTTTGGAGGTGGAAAATTGTCACATGTTTAGATTCGTTATTGAAGAAGAACCGGAGAAAAAGGAAATTATTTTCACTCAGCCGGTCTTCTAAAATATTTCTGCAGAGGTCTGGAAGCAAAGTGTAAAGCTGAGACAGTACTCAGAAGGCCAGGAGTCGAGGCCTGGACTTTTGCGTTTTAAAGTGACCTTGAGTTTTAAAGAGACTTTTTCAAGTGGATGCAAACTACAGTGAGGCGTGTCTTGGAGCTCCATGGCAGTAAAGTTATCCACATGGGTATAGCTCCTGTGGCCAGCAGAAAGGCAATGCCCTTTCACAGGTAACTCTTCTGGCTGTTCTAACCAGTGCTGTTTAGAAATCTGCGTTCAAGAGAGATTTCATAGTTTTGGTGCTGCTGTGGACAGCATCAGACAGACTTACGGAAATCTTTGATTAAGTTTAAAAACTTCATCTTCTAGGTGTTCTGTGATTTTTCTTTTAATGTAGAACCACTGAGTCTGTCTCACTTATTCCGTTTCCTTTTCTCTTCGCTTGATTTCTAGCTAATCTTGAACCTACCGTGATCAAATATTGTGTGTGACACAGCTGTGGAGCGCTCGGTACCATAGGTGACTCCTTTCTGCATTTCAGACAGCAGAGGGCGGACAAAAGCACGAAACAAGTGTCACAGGTGGTCTGGTGGGGTTTTCTGAGGTTCTGAACAGTGAACTTAAAAAACCCCGCAAGCTCAGGCACCGAACTCCTGCGTAACTTGGAATTCTGGGCTACCTTTTTCAATACAATATGTTATCAAATTTAAAATATGTTTTTTAATTCTTCCTTTTCCAAATGATGAATGTGTAGTAAGTTGAGAG
This sequence comes from Phalacrocorax carbo, assembly GCF_963921805.1. Classification (NCBI taxonomy): domain Eukaryota; kingdom Metazoa; phylum Chordata; class Aves; order Suliformes; family Phalacrocoracidae; genus Phalacrocorax; species Phalacrocorax carbo. The sequence continues at coordinate 1,838,754 of NC_087530.1, forward strand.
CTAATGTCCAAGTCATCAAATTTTGAGTTCTAATTTGGTAATTTTAATACTGTAGAAAATTTTCCATGCCAAAGATTTTTTTATTTCTAAGACCTCATTTAAGAACATCAGGATTTTGGTTGAAATAAAATAAATCCTATTGGATATGCATAAAGACGCTGACTTTTATTTTTTATTTTTATTTTTTTTCCCCAGAGGTTTGCTTTAATCTAACTTTGCAGGAGATTTGGCATGGGCTTTTGAGGGTGAACAATATAGACAGTTCTGAATTTAGTGAAGACCTGTAGTCTTCTATTTAAAAAACAAAAGTGGAGACATTCAGAAACTGCTGTTGCTCCCTCTTCCGAGACGTCGTCTTCACACCCTTCATCAGACACATCCCCTAGTTTTGTACTGGCATTTGTATACTCTTGGTTGTCATCTTTTCTAAATCTTCTATGTGTGTAGAGAGGAAATGTTCTCTTATTGGGGCAAAAGAGTCTGGAAGGTGTCAGAGAGATCCAGAATTTGTTCTTGATTGCAATTTCCTGCTAATTGCAGTGTACTGAAAGGTGATTTAAACTTACCGATCTACTGATGTGGTCTCAGTGATAAGAAATAAAATAACATAAAATATTTCTGCTTTTGTATATTCTTAAAGCATATAGATGCTTTCTGATTCTTAAGAACTTTGCATGCCAAGGCTCTTAAATTAAATTTCCTCATTGTTTTAATGTTAGACGTACTTACTAGCTTATTCATCTTCTCAAATTTCTAGCAAGTCTAGCTGTACTAAATTCTCCAGAAGCCGGTGCGTGGTTACGTTATGGCCAGTGTAGCTCAGCTGTATTTGCCGCTCCAGCAACTCCTGTGATCTAGAACTCGTAAGAGATGCAGGTATTGGCGCATTTCAGCATTCTTTTGGTGGGAAGGTAATGCATAAACCAGTTTGTATTGGTATCAGCAAGTGTACTGAGAGGAGTAGAAAGTTCTGTTTTACAACCTGTTTTCTCAGAGCTTAAGTGGACAAACGCTTTTGTACGCCGCCTGCTCGCGGGGGTCAGAGGTAAAAACCCCGCAGCTGGAATGACCGGCAGCGTGGTGCTTCCGCTGGTGCTGTCTCTAGTGGTCTGAAGATGGGTGAAGGAAATGAAGACAGGGTAGATAAAGCTATGAAGTGGCTGCTGAAGATATGAAATGCTGAATTCTACAGAGACCTTGAAACTTGAAATTCCTGCCCCCTGCCCCGCCTCTCTCCCTTCAGAGAAAGATACCAAGTACTTGTGTGAAGGCATTATTTAAAAGTGCATATCGGTTTTCATCGTAGCCATGGGTTTTGTCCTTCTGACTCTCGTGTGTTGTAGGATCTCAGACTCCTGACAACTTTTTCCTTCTGTGCAGTCGTGAAGGAAGAAGTTCTGCTTTAGGAATGTCAAAAATGTAGTTAACTCAGTCTGAATACTTTTTTTTTTGATACACTTACTGCGGAATGTTTATATAATAAAGCTAACAAGTTCAATTTTCTAAAATATTTTTATCTTTTGTCTTCTGAAATATTTTCAGAATTCAATGTAAGGACCTAGTAACTGATGCTTGAAAAATTCTTCAGGTTATAAACAGATAGGATCCAGTCATTTCCTCAAATATGTGTTTATTTTATATTCTGACTATTTAAACTTCAAGTTATATGTTTATGAAACACACTGCTTTTAAATAAAAAAAAAATGGCAGTGTTGAACGTACGGCAACCTATTTAAATGCATGAACTAGTTTAAATGAGTAAGTCGATGTAGTGACTTCAGGTTACATAAGGTAATAAAATGGCAACTTGAATAGCGGTATTCTTTTTTCATATAGATAAAAAAAACCTCACATGCACGTTCACCAACTTGACCCTGGTATGAAACGAGTCCTTCTCTTATGACAATGTATATTTGAGTTTAAAAATAAAACACTTTAGTAATATAACTGAGAGATAATATTTTTGTACAGATTTAACTGAACTTTGGTAGTACATAGGTGTGAGGCCAAGTATAATTGTGCTCTTCAAAGCCATTTGGCGGAACGGTTTTGAAGTAATGTTCTTGTTACTTGGTTTGCTTCGTAGTCCCTTATTTTTGAGTTAAGATTCTGAAGCCAGTTATGTGAAAAATTGAATGAAAAACACTCAAATAAAAATGTGTCTTAAAAAAACCCCCACAAAACACCCCCAAAACCCCAGCACTTCTACAGTACAATATAACAATCCTAATAAAACAGTTTTTAACATTTTTTTAAAAGAAATTTACCAGGTTGTATAAAACGCTAAATTCTTAATGTAGTCTGGATTACTGGTCTATGATAGAGGATTAAAATCTATAAATGTTTTTATATATGATTCTTCACGATTGGTATTTAAATATATTTTTTAGGATATCACTAAGCTTGTAAAATATAATGATTTACTAGTTCTTAAGGTATAAAGCTGGACAGAGTGTCTGTTACAGTTCTCCGTTCAGTAGAAGTCGAACTCATAGAAGCTACGGTGATCAGAAGTCAGTGTACTTGTCCATCTATGCAGATAAATATGTCCCTTGCTAACCTCCGTTTCTCTACAAATGTGATTTTGGTCAGTTTAATGCTGTATTTAATTTGCAGAATTTCTGTTTTCCAGATATTATAAGAACAGCTTTGGGAGGTGTTAGGTAAATGCTGCCAGACCATACGCAACTGTTGATCCCTCAGAGGCTGCCTCTGTGGTGGTTTTCCCCTTCCTATCAAGAAGGGTTGCAGCAATAATAGTAAAAACTTCCTGAGAACAGAGCATGGTCGCTGGGACATGAATGAGATGATGGTAATTCCTGCTCTGACAGCGCTGGAGAAGTGTCTGGGACCGGACAGGGTGGATTGCCCCGCAGGCCCTGAGGTTTATGCGTACTTAGTCACTTGAAGTAATTAGACTTGGTGGACAAGAGCGCTCTCATTCCTGTAACCACGTAATAGGTACCTTGCATTATTTTTTTTATAATTAACTAGTAGGATTTCTGTTTGATCTGTTAAACTGTGAGCTATAGCACCTAGTTCTAGCTGCTTAAAGGAGCAGTCAGAATATGTCAAAAGATTTTTGTCTTGCTCCAAGTTTTGTTGTAGTGAAAAAAAAAAAAAAGATAAAACTCTGTGTCCTTTTGCTTTTGTCCACAAACTTACTAGGCAAAGTTATTGATTTAAGAAGGTGCTATAACCATGTGCAACTCTGATTTCAATTTTACTTAATTTGAAGTTTTCAGTGGGTATTCAGCTTTTGTACCCAAAATGAAAATAATTCTTCAGAAGTGAAATGCAGAAACATTTGTGTGGAAATCCCTCTCGTCCAAAATAGCTAAGCTCTGCACCACTCTTTTTCTAAGATAAAAAGAAATGAATCTATAATAGTTTGTGACAGATGGCAGAAAATGTAACTAACTGAATGTGATTCTGTATGGAGTTATTTGAGGTTTTTGGTGTGATTTGTTGTGAGTTCCTCTCCCTCCCCCCTTTCCTTTCCTTTGATTGCAGTCTTTGTCCATTTATTCTTAGGATAGAATAAGATTTCTGAGCAGGGGCCTCTCTTGTGGTGCAAAGTGAGAATTGTTTTTAATTGAGCAGAAACATGTGGAAGGATCAGGAATATCTCAAGGGATTACAGAAAAATTCCAAATTTGTACTACTTACAGCTTGTGTTTAGAGCAGGGTCTGCTGGGAATAAATGTTAGTTAGTGTGACCTGTGACCTTAAAAACTGTTGACATGGATTTCAGCCAGAAACTAGCCACAGAACTCCTTTGTTAAGCTCATTCATAGCTCCTTGAAAACTCTAGTCAGTGAAAGTTGCCAGCTCAAATCTAAGGAAAGCAGAGCCCTTTTTTTTCTTTTTTTTTCTTTTTTTTTTTTTTCCCATGCTTTGGAAACAGTGGACGCCCCTTAACCAGCAAGACTTCTTTAATAGGACTGCATCGCCTAAACTTGATTGGAATTGACAGCTTCCTGGCTCAGGCTTGCCAACTGGCAGGGCATTGATGCATAGGGGACAAACAGCTCTAAGGGCCTGTATACCACTGTTTGTGTATGTGCCTCCGAAATGTAACACACTTCTGTTGTGATCCCTTCTAATGTACAGGAAAAAATCCCAAACCCTGAATGTTGCTTTCAGTTCCACGAATCTTTCAGTTATTTTGGGGGAGAGAATTGAATATTTATGTGGTTTTTTGTTTTAAGATAATTGTCCTCTTGTCTTCTAGAATTTTCCTTTTTCACTGACTTGGCCAAAAGCCACAGAAAAATATTTCACTTTGGTGGGGGGTGGAAGAGGTTTTGGTTTTAGGATTTTGACCTTTTTTTTTAATGTGGCTGTATAGTATTTAAAAATCTGGTTACCCCACTATAAAGGGGTTCAATTTACAAACCTCCTCCTTGTGCACTCACTTCTTCACAGATTTTTCCATTTAATGGGTTTAGTGCATCTTCAGCCGGTTCTGTGGTAGGAGTCGCTGTCTGGCCTGCAGGATGGCTTGCCCGACTTCAGCTGTACTTCTGAAGTAAGAGGTACCATCATGTCAGTAACTTACGCCGCCACCGTGTGTATCTGGTGAAAGAATAGGTGCAAAATGGGATGCGGGAAGGAGAATACGAAATCTGGTTAATTTTAAGTGGAAGAAAAAAAGCATGCAACATAAAATAATCTTCATGAAGACTCATTGAGCAGGTGGAGGATGCACTGAGATTAGATATCTGTAATGGATTTACAGTGAAACTTTATGCTGCTGCTCTACTGTGGGGTAAAGTCCCACTGATTCAATATCCTTTGAATGACCCGCACTGTGAAAACACCCAAACATTACAGTTTTGATTCCGGTATTTCTAAAGGCTTGATTTTGTAAAAGTGCACACTATGTAAGGCTGATACGTCTTTTGGAATGTCTTCTCCTTTTTTTAAAGGAGAAAACAGCAGATGCAAAGGTGAGTCGCCCCCGTTTCTGCTAAGGATGGTGCAGTATTAACCAATAATGACTATTGTTTTCTAGGGGTGGAGAGGAAGGGTGGTGGAAGAAATCAGAAGCTGGTTCCCCATGTCGCCATCCCCTTCCACTGAAGGTGTAAGATTCTCGCCCTTTTCTTAGTCTTTGTCATCCTCTTTGAATTCTTGTGCTGGTTTTTGTAGCCTCAGAGAGCTGGACTTCCTACAGCACTGACTCCTGATCAGCCAAAATAATTTGAGTTTCACAGGGTTCCACCCACTGTTCCAGAGATGACTTTGCTGCCTTCCTGCGTATCGAGTGTTTTGCTCATGTTAGTGAGACAGGGTGGAGTAACTGAGCTCGATAGGAGCTTGAGCCTATAGAAATTCTTTAATAACCTGTGGAATTTATTAAATAGTTTAATTAGACTGATTATTTTTGTTGTTGTAAAATGTTCTGTAGCTGTTGTTTGTGAAGGAGTATTTGCAGATGAATAAGGAAGGACATCCCATTCTCACTTTGTCTGGATGAAAGTTTGGAACATTAAAAAGCACAGATTTGTAATACACGCTTTGAACTAGTGTTAATAGGACTTTTCTTCTGTGGAGTATGCAGACTATCACATTAACAACAAATAATGTATTTAGTAGTAGTCTGATATATGGGGAGGCTGAGCCTTAGAATTCTTGTTAACTGAAAATTCTTACCTGATTTACAGTTTCTTTGGGCTTTGCATTTTTCCTTTGCATACATAAAAGTAAATTAATAGGAAGTGTGTTTTGTGCCTGGTAAGAAAGTAGCTCGACTACTTGTTGTTGTTGGTTTTGTTTAAATTTGCTGCACAGCAGAACGCTCGCTCTCTGGCTGCGTGCTGCTTCGAGGAAGATGCAGCTCTGAACTATAGTTGAAGCTGTTGCCGTTTTCCCCCGTGCGGGTTGCACGTGGGCGGTTTGCCCGGCTGCTGCTCGCAGGCCTCGACTTCAGGGAGGGCGGTTACTGGGGCTCGGGTGTCTCGTTTGTTCATGTCCCTCTTCCCCCTCCCCGCTCTTACCATTGACTCATGCAGACAACTCAAACTTCAGTTTTATTGTCTTGGAGGGAATTGGAGGATGGAGAAGGGAACCAGCACAGAGAACAGGGTGGTGCCAGGACCGCTGCGTTGCGCGTCCGTGGGGATCTGTGGCAGATGCAAAGAACGTGCCGTCCCATGGCCGTTACCTGAAGCACTTGCGCTCTGCCAAGCTGCGTGAAATAGATCTTGGGTTCTTTTTCTTGGTAAGGCTGGGTCACAGTTAGCGCGTTGTAACCTGCGTGAGATTAGTGCTTTTATCCATTTATGTAATTTTATTTTATAATTACTTTTAAAAAAAGTTTACATATAATCCATATAATTGAAAGGAGAGGAAGAGAGCTGGAAATGAAACTAGGCCTACCTACGACAGAGGAAGAATTTCTTTTGCTAACTTAAACCTGTAATTACAAGTCTAGGCTGCACACAACGACTGTATGTAATGCAGAGCAGGGACGTGCTTCAAAAACCAGACAAACCACCCAACCCCTCTACATGTCTCTCTCTATATCCGTTTAACCTGATTTCTTCCCTTCCCCTTTTTGATGTTAGGCTTCTGTGTGGACACAGAAAAATATTACCATCTAATTAAATAAGAAAAAAAAAGACCAGACATCATTTTATGAGGATTTACTATAGTTCTATGTTGAATAAAATGGTAATAAGCAAAATCAGTGTGTTGCTTCTGTATATATCTATATGATACTTCAAGCCTTCCAAAGAGATGTTTGGTGATGGCTGGAAATGATCTGGAACCCTTTTTGGACAGTCTGTCTGGTCCGTGTGGTGTATCGACCCTGGAATCCCTGTACTTCTTAAAACGCTTTGGAGATGAGAGAATATAGAAACCTGGTTCGGTTAGACGTTGGCAAAGGCCACAAAAAATGCATGTATAAATCCTGAGAAATTGCATCTCTCTGATTCAACAGTACAACAAAATTGTACCTCATAGAAGTGTTGTCACCAAGCCCCTCTCTGCCTTCTTTACAGAATTTGTTTTATTAGTAGTGTTATTTTTTAGCAGTGGATTCAACACATGCATTGAATGTAAGTAAGAGTTAAAATGCAAACGTTTCTCAGTTCCTTTGCACGGACCTGAGAGAGAAAAGAAGAGAGGGCAGGCGAGACTCCTAGCCAGACTCTGACCTCCTTTCACAGAAATTCTAGTTTCTTCTGAGGTTTAACTGTACCAAAACAGTTCGACTTCCTCTTCTGTGCATGTCAGGAAATTGATCTAAAGTGGCTTAGAAAATGTGAGAACGCCATGAATGTAGCACACAGGGTTGGACGGGGTCTCCTGTTGTTGCAGGCATTTTGCTTTAACTTGACATGTTTATAAAACAGTTTACATCTTAAAAGTTTAGGGTTTTTACCCCTGCTGATTTGGTTTTAAACAGACACTGGCTTTTATTTTCAGTTACTTGTCAGAATATATATGGAATAGTGATGAACCCCGTGAAAAGGGAGCTTGACATCAATTAAATTTGGCTATCTGCTCTGTGTTTCTTCTTTCTGATACACTGTTTCCAGTATAGTTTTTCCAAACTTCCTGTGGTTTTTCTTTATTGTCTTTACAAGTTTTACAAGATAGAGAGGAGTTATTTAAAAATACTGTTCCGGGAAAGGGGGAATAAAATTTTGAGTTGCATCTGCTCATTTGTTGTCTTCTGTTTTCATCTCTGCCATTCAACTTTTTTTAGACTCTAGAAACTTATTTCAGAAAGCCCACAAAGTTGTCTTAGTATCTTCTCTTGCTCAAGTATCTTTAAATAATTTTTGAAGTGTCTCTCAAGTTACAGTAGCTTTCTGAAACTATATCCTCAGCAACACTGAGTAGAATACACTTTTTAATTTTTTAAGACTATTTTAATAGCATGCGATATTACATTTTTTTTCTGTCCCGTCATTGAAAAGCTCCCATTGACATTTATTCCTAGTTTTTCTTGGTTGTCTTACTGACATGATTGATGATGTTTGAGATCATTCATGGTCAGTATGTTGCGTGTATGTACTTCACAGGGACGTGCGTTCATCTGCGTGTACCTGTGCAAAAGTATGAAAGAGGCTTGACATATTTTACTATACAAATGTCTGCCTAAAGAGCGGTGTCACAAACCCAAGTCTTGAAGAATCCAGTTGATTCTATGAGGCTTGTATTTTCTGTGTTATTAATATGTTAAAAACGTGTAGAGTATTTCATCTTAATTGTTTTTTTCTTTGAAAGCGTATGCAACATCGTGGTTGTAGCAATAGAAACACATTTTGATGTTTTAAGACCAACGTTGAAAGGAGTGGATTCCACTGCACTCATAAATAATGAATTCTTATTTTCAACTAGACGTAGCTGATAAATAACAAGTCAGTGGGGAATATATTAAATGACACTGAGTGAAAAGCTTTAGAGTTTTCACGGTGGTGTCAGTAGGTCTGTTAAAGGCTTTGGTAGCTGAGCTTGAAGTTTTAAAGCATGGTTGAATTGGTTTATATATTTTTGTTGAAACTTAAATACAGTAGAACCTTGCTAATCCGCACACCTCATAATCACAGGCACAGAAATGGCAAGCTCCGTGTATGGCTCAGCAGACATGGGCAGGGCTGGAGTAAGGCTTCATAGTTCTAGGCGTCGTTTTTCTCACATACACTACAGTGCTTAATATGAAAAATTGTGTTTACATAATTCTTCATAGTAGCAAAATAAATCCATCATAAAAAGGTACTTTTTATCTTTTTTCCAGTCTTTTTTTACCCTTTTTGTTTCACTTTTATGTACATTTCCAAAATGTTACTAATTTGTGCTGAGAATTATCTGATGATGCCAATATGAATGAATTACAGTTTGAATACTACACGCAGTAGGAAGAATATTTAGAAAAGATTAAAAAAAAGTTACAAGTGCTGAACTCTGGATTTTTCTGTATCGACAAATGCTCTGAAAGAGAAACACCTTTCTAGGCGATGGAAGGACACCGGCTACGTTGCTTTTAAGTGAACCGAGAGATCCGGTGGTTTCAGTCTTGGCTGTTATTCCGCCTTGTCAGGCACACCTTCAGTCTCGTTTTCCGTTCGCTGGTGCCACGCGCCTTACGATTGGAGTAGGGGATGTGAAGTCTTTGCTGCAGATGCTTTATTGTATGTGATCAGCTGGTGATGATGTTTGAAACAGAAGTTCCCCTCTGTTTCTATCAATTTTTCTGTTCCTGTTCGCTGGAAACAGAAATTATTTATGTGGTTTGATCTTGATGGCAAAAAGAGAAATAAACCCTACTGTTAGAAATCCCTATGAAGTGTTAGCTCCAGCCAGCCTGCTCCTCTCCCTCCCCCCGTTGTTGAAAACATGCTTAAGGAAAGTCAGTCAAGCCATACCTGATCTGGCCCAGCTGGGGCAGGTACTGCAGGCAGGGGTGTCTGGAATCAAATGTCGAATGCGTAAGAGGTTGGTTGGTTAATATTAGGAAATCACTTCTTTTCCCATTGAACTTCCTCGATAAAGTGGACCTGCTGATTGGTCACTGCATGCATGAGCTGTACCAAAAGAAAGGTATCTCCTGGGAAGTGTTTATATTAGAGGTAAGCATTAAAAGTCAAATTTTCAATTACCAAATTTAAGTCCCCTCTTTCTTGTAAATAAGGGGTTGCAAAGAATATTAATATGAATAATATATTTGGCTACTGTTCAGCCATTTTTTATATTGTTCCTAGGCAGTGCTTGGCATTGGAGAAAAGATGTTTTGATTTTGGTTTTTCACTATACATGCGTATATATACATCATTATTCTCAGTTGAAAGTTTAAGCGTTATCCTTTAACACTGGTGTTTATTTCTCTACGTGTTGATTTTGGTAACAAGTCTGAGCTGTGTACTTGTGTTAATTTTGTAGTGGGATAAAGTTATACCACTTTTGAAGTTAGTAGCAGCCAGAAAGTACAGGGAGTTGTTTACAAAAGAGTCCCATCGATTCTCCCTTTCTGTGGAAGCATTCAAGCAGCAAGACCTGCACAGTCTGTTTGGCACAGTAGCTGCTCTCAGCTGGCCCTGTGCCCTCCTGCTGTTAGTCAGGGCAAAGGATGTGCCAGATCTCAGATTGTAACGGAGCAGAGCCTGCTTGCAAATCTGCTTGTAGTTAGCCTGGGGCCTTTTGGCAGCAGACTACAGCCGATTGATTTAGTTGCAATCCTTTTTCCTTAATATTTTCCATCTGGCCAACAATGACCTATAAAGACAGACACAAAACAGAGTTTGAATTATGAGGAGCGTAATAGTAAAGTGCTTCCAAATCTCAGTCTAGAACCTGCACCAGTGGAGCGCTGCTGCTACGTAGCCGAGGGACGTTTGTTCTAAAGCACCGTTGCAGCACTGGTGTTAAGAAAGAGCATTGTAATTCTTGCATTCAAAATTATGTAATAGAGAAATGTGCATTTCAGTTAAACCCTTAATGTGTTTCCCTTCTTGCTATTCCTTGCTTTGTATTGATCCCGGGCAGGAAGTGAAGCACTCTCAGCGTCGGCTTCCCCGCACGCTTCTCTTGCACCTACTGCTAGGGCTAAATCATACCGCGGCGTCAGGAGCCATGCGAGACAAGGGGCCGCAGGGTGGAGATAGGAAGGGCAGGGAAAGGAACGTGAGTGTGGAAATGCTTTCAGGCATGCAGCAACGGGTTTGGGGAACTTGCATTCTAATGATGCTAATAAGGAGGTGAGGTGTCCCAAGCTCTCAGATCTACGGGAATGGATTAATGCTTTCCAGAATGAGCCATTTCCACATCTGGGTTATTTGACAACTCTTCCAGTTCTGGTCAAAGCAGAATTCTTGCTCTGATTAGTTACCCTAAACACTTGTGGCCCCCTGTCTTTAAAGTTTGTGTCCTTAAAGAAAATTTCTGTACTTGTTTGTACGGCTCCACAAGTTACAGCAGTCCTGGCACTGCAAGGTTTTTAATGTGCAGGGTTTATCACCTTCACCTAGGGACGCTCGGGGATGCAAGCGATTCATGTTTCTTTCCAAAGGCAGCAATAAGTCACCCGCACTTTCAAAGATCTTGTTGGTCATAATATTTACAGGAAAATTAGAAATTGATTGAACTAGGAGAAGGCTCTGGAGTGTGATTCTCATTCGCACTAACTACAAGCATGCGAGGCTGGATGAATCCTCCTCTGGAGGTTCGTGTTTCATTTCATTAGCTATAATGAAACCTACTTTAGATCTAGGCGATTGCTCCAAGTTAAAGATGTTATTAGTTTGTCTTGCCTGTGGAGTCCAATGCACAAGTAGTCTGTGCTGCATATTTAAACACTTGATAATTTATTTAATCTAGTGGCATAATATTGCAACTATTCCAAGTCTCAGACATTTAGAACCTGGAACTCTAAATAGTTCCCTTGGGGCGGGAAGGGTGCTGTGTTGTGGTGTTTTGTTTCTCCTTTTAGTAGAAATTTTCACTTGCTGACTCTGAAAACTCTAATGATGTGCAGTGGCAAGGGAAAGAAACTTCTGCTGTCCTAGACTGAGTTTACCACAGCTGTGAGTTCCTCTGTACATTTCCTGAAGCTGTTGACTGTATAAACTAATGCAGGGCTCTTATCCGAGAGTCGCTTCTCTACTGACAGTCCTTTGTTGTTTCATCTCGGTCTGCTGCCTGCTGCTTTTAATCATAGCAGTAGTAAAATTGGGGGTCTGAGTTCATGGACGTTGCATTCATGGAAGTGCAGTGAGAGGCACCAGTGTGTTGACTTTGGAGCGCTGCTATAATATGGAAGAGCACTCCTCTTAGAGACTTAAAATTATTACTTTTACTATTCCAAAAACAGTAATAATAAAGTAAAGGGCAAAATGAATAGTATGAGGAATATGTGCAGAAGGGAGAAATGAATCCTCACCATGGTTTTAGGAGAGAGCAAGAGGTAAGGATGGACAGGGAAAAGATGCATCATTGATACGTGGGTTGAAGGAGAAAGGTAGGCCAGTTAGGATGTTAGCTGTCGTTTATAATATTCCATGCGTGATTTTTGGTGGTCTTTATTTTTTTTTCCCCTTATGCCTTAAAGGTAATTCTTACCAAAATAAATAACTTCATCTTTTTTTAAAAAAAAATCCTCTTGTATAAGACCAGAGATGAGATTTCAGATGGCACAGGTGCTGTCATGTAGCAGTCTGGGATTGGAACTGCAATTGGTTTAACTGAACAAATGCCAGGTAATTTTTAGAGCAGTGGTAAGTGCCATTCGTTCTGAATATTCCCTCTTGGAGCAAAAATTCTGATATTGGTGTAGTGAAAGTACCAGTTCTGTGCTATTGTCTTGCTGATTTGTTTTTATTGATGTTGTTTTAGTATGTGAAAACAAGAACAATATTTGCTTGCAGCATATAATGAGAAAATACACAATATAGTTAGGTATGACTTCTAACTATTTGATCTCTCTCAGTGCTGTCCTTCTCAGAGACCCAGGGTCCCCTGAAACAAACAAAACAACCCCTTCCTTCTCCTCTTTGCTCTACATAACCTCACCAAGGCAGTGCTAATTTAACTGACTTGTAATGAATTCAAAGAATAGTGAAGGTGTGTAAAAGGAAGTTCATGGCAGATGTTGCCAAAGCTTTAATCTTGACCATAAGTCAAAACACTTCCGTAAAATATCCATGAGAAGGATCACAACAAAAAATGCCAAGCATTAGTAATACTAATGTACTGCTACTGGCAGGACTGGATAAAGCTAAGAATGCTGCATTCTAGTGCAGCTAGTTCACTCGTCTTGCCTGCTGACCAGAAACCAATTTTGCTTAATTAATTAGGGCTTCATGTCACACCTTCTTTAGTTGCTGAACAACTGTAACAGAAGTAATTAAATCATGTCACTTTTTATTACCTTTGGCCCTGGCTGACTTGGCTTGGAAACTTCCATTTTAGTGCTAATACAGAATGAATTAGCGCATCACCTTGGGGAAAAGCCAGTTCCCTGGCATCAAAAAAGTAGGGAGGAAGTAGTTGAAGTACAAGACGGATAGATCTTCTCTTCCACAAATGGATCACTTTTCGGTTGCTGTCTGAAGGCTTACAAAACGCATCTGTCAGGAATGAGCCCATCCTGTACTTGCTGACAGATGTATACAACATTCCCCCAACGAGATTACATGGCAACTTCCTCCTTCAAAAACCAAGATGTGGCAGGAGCCCTCAGGTTATGCAGTGGTAATTGGAGAAGCAGGGGCTGTTCTGAGAGGTAGAACTGCTGAGAAAAGCTGCATGAGTTGACTTCTGCATATTGTTTCAATAGAAACATGATTCAGCCCCACTGTAATAATAGGAGAAAGGCTTTATATGGCTTCGTAGAGCGCATCTTCAGAGTGGATCCAAAATAAAAACCTTAATTTGAAACCCCAGCTGTTTATCAACATGCTTGATAAGGGACAGATCTTCCTCCAAACTACACAATACAAGTATTATTTACCTAACAGTAACTTACCTCAGTGTGTTGTAGAATTAATTGGTGTTGCAGCACCAGCTTGAGTATTCAGCGAATAAAAGGATGGTGGGCAGTCTCCTATTTTAATCACTTTTCTAAACTGATTGTTAGACAAGAAGTCTCATAAATAAAAATTGTGCCCTCTAGCCAGGTAAAGGGCCAGAGAGTCTCTTCTCTTGTGTGTCCTGTTTTCAGGAAGTCTGTTGATCAGGTTCATCAGTGATGTTTCTGCAGGTGAAGAGTCAAGTATTCATACGCTTAGTTTGGCATCAAAATGTTTGTTGTCAATCCTAAAACATTGTGCACTGTAGTCATAGACAGCCTGCATTCAAATATCAGACTTTCTGACTTGATCCTTTATAGTCTTCAAGGACTGCATTCACGTCTTGTATTACGAATGCTTAATTGCTGTAAGTCAAGTGATTCTTATGTGACTAGCCCGGTTTCTTGCAGTCCCGAAATATGAATTCCAAGTACCACCACAGCACTGAAATAATAATGAATTTCTCGCTTGGCTCTTTCAGCTGTGGTTGCATTTGAGTTTAACTTTTATGACTTGCTACCAACTGACTTGGGGACCAAACTTTGCCTGTTATTAGGATGCGCGTGTGCTACCACTGAACGTGTGACCGTTTCTTCACAGTAATGATGTTCCCTCTCCATGCAAAGGAGCTATAAAAGACCTTGCAGCACTTAAGTTTGTTTCTTGCCAATAGGATACAGAAGTGGTTTGGAGAATGTTCCAGAGGAGGGGTACATGTAACTGATTTCTCCTCTCTCTCTGTTACTGAAATAGTCCCTACCCCGATTTTCTCTATTGTTAATTTACCAAAATGCAAAGAATCAACATTGTATCTTCGAACATTGTTTTATGAACAGGCACAGGTATGAAGCTGCATAGTGTAGCTTTGCTTTTTGGTGTTGGAATGATGCAATGCTGTCTGATTAAAAAAAACACAACCTAAAACCAGTCTGGGCTCATCGGGCTTTCTCAGTGTACATCTCCCATGCATATTCAGAGATGGGGTATTTGCTGTCTTGATCCTAAAGCGTTTGCCTCTTACCAATAAACACAAGCAAGGTTTGAGTATGATTCTCCAGGCTCTTTCTGAATCAGCTTGTGGTGCTGAGCTATGAGATATTTACCACTTGACATGCTTTTATTAAGTAGATGTTCCTTTCTGTGCCTCGGAAGGCAGTTCTCTCTCTGGTGTGGCAGAGATTAGCCAGGGAAAACCTTGGCCTTCCTCCTATGATTTAGCTAATTGATACTTACCTTCCTTAAATACTGATCTGATAGTTCAGATTATTCTACTCTAAATATAACTTCATGTCCTAGCGAGTTGTTCTTTCCCAGAGATGGGCATTGGCCTTACACAAAGTTGGTTCTCTAGAGGTGGAATGTGTTGGCCCGTTACCCTGTTACAGTCACAATGTGGGTGTCTTTTGAGCTGTATTTATTACACTCAGAGTTTTTTGGGACTCGGGCTTTTTTTGTTCTCCTTAGCCTTTGACATAGGTTGATGGCTAATGACTAATCCAAAATATACAGGTAGAAGAAAAACTCTGGTTCACAGATAAAAGACCCTGGGGGAGCCCGAGATTATAGAAAACTACCTGATGCTCAGCTTCAACTTTTAAATACCTGGCGAATTTCTTTAGTAGCTGAGCAGAAGTCCTTACCAGCCTTTCAGTGTGGCTCTCGAACATAGAGCTGTATAAAATTTTTCTTCTCTTCAGGAATTTATGGCATTACAGATTATAATACAAATTATAATACAAAGTCCGATGGCTTTCGGAACTCACTGCAGCAGCGTGCTGTAATACATTGTGCCTTTTGCTGATTGGGAGCACTTTTGATTTATAACAAAAAGTTCATCATTCTACTGAAATTTTAGCTCAAACTTAGTACTAGAGGGCATAGCTCAACAAGCACATATGATTGGAGTCTGTAATGAAAAGGAGCTGTTTCTCTGGTCAAGGAAAAAGGGTTAATTTGCATTGGGATGAAAAGGCTGTTCAGGATCTACTATTTCAACCTGTGATAGACTTAACAGTAGTCTTTGATCCCCAAATGAAATGTGATGGATTTCAACTGATGCCAGATGTCTCAAACCTAGTGGGATCTCTGATTGTCTGCCACATCTAGAATTCTCTCTTCCAGCACTTTCATGTGTGCTTTTAAACATGGTTTGAGCAGAGAGATTCCTTGACAAGCTAAGCCTTTGCAATCCTTTCTCTGTGTTGTCACTTCAGTGGTGATCTTTAGGCTCTCATGCTGTCTAACGCATCCTATTTTTTTAAAATCAAGCCCCGTGTGCCAGACTGCTCTACTTCGTAACCACTTTTTTAATGCCCAGGAAATTTAGCGCCAGTATCATCTGTAACTTTGCTCAGTTTAAGGCTGTTCTCCGCCCTCTTCTTATTGGCGATTAGAGCATTTTACTTAATCCTGGCCAAGTAAAAACGTTGTTCGATGTATTCCTGTTGGCCTTAAGTGGAACATAATTGTCTTTTTAACTCCAAGGCTATTTTGTTGCACTTCATAAACCTTCCTATAAACTGTCAAGCACTTCAGCATACCCATCTTCTCACTGAGCGTGCTTTATGGGATATTCTTTGCCGGTGGTTTTAATAAGTATGAAGACATAATTGTCAGTGTTTCCCTTGTAAATGCAAACGAACTTTCTGCTTTCAGTCCTTATTTCATGTTGCTACTTCAGTCCTTTGTCGAACATGCTTGAGAAGTTTGTTTCTTGATCTTAAACTAAAAAACCCAAAGATTTACAACTTTTTCTTCTGAAAAGGGACAAGAAACCTTATGATTGTGTTTGGGAGTTTATGGGACTTCCCAGTTAATTTTACATCTACTTAAAAACCTGTATTATTTTTTTTAAGGTATTGCACTTGGTCTTCCGGGGTTAATCATCTTAGCGTGCCGAATTCGAGAAGGGAGGTTTACCTCATCCGACATGCTTATATTAGCTGGGTACAGTAAGAGCTGCAGCTTTCTACTCCATAAAAGCCTTGTGTAGTAGGGCTTCCACTGTTGTAAAGCTGATCAAATTGCACAGTTCTTTTCTTCTATCGTCAGCCTGTGCCCCAGGCTTTAGAGATGTATGTACTCTCCAAAATCTACTTAGTTTTGCGTTTTGTTTCAGCAGACCCTTGGTTCGGTCTCTTAAATGAATTCTCCTTGCTCCGTGTGGACTGACTGGAGAAATATCACTTGCCATGTTTTCCCAATGGTATGAATAACTTGTGTGTTAGAAGTTAAAAAACTTTGATTTTTTTTTTTTTTAAATAGGAGTGATCTTCAGAGTGAAACCAGAAATCCCCAACAACAGAACTGACCTTAAAGACCTTAAAGATTCTGAAATAAACTCAAAATACTCTATCATAAAATTCAATAAACTTTCTTAAATTTTGCAGTGATCGGCAATTCACAAGAAAAAAATGTGTCTATAGATATTTAAAGTTTTGTACCTTCTAAATTATGCCTGTATTTATCTATCTGTGAACATACAGTTTCTTTGTACAGAATGTAGGATGTTCTCCATGGACCTATAAGCCAAAAAGCGTGGCATTCCTCTTTTCCAGTCTGCAGTGTAACACTCCAGATTCTTAAAACACAGATTGTTTTTGTAGAAAATGCTTTTCAGTGAAAGTCCAAGGCATGGTTTTAATGGAAAAGCTGTTTCTTTTTCAGACTGTAAAATTACATTGTTTTCTTCCTTCACAGAGGGCTCCTGCGAGAAGCGGGGGAGATCCCTGTGTGCTGGGTTGGTGGATGCTTCTTGATGTTGTGTGCTGTAATGCTAAAGTTCTTCTGAATTCGTTTTATTTACATAAATTCCACAGTGCAGCTGCACTGGACGTTTTTTTTTTTTTCCTCCCCCCAAGGTTTTAGAGTGACCACAAAGAATCCGAGAAAGGGTGACAGCTTTGTCAAACTCAGCCTTCAGTTCCCTTTGCGATGTTCCAATTAGATGTTAGCGCACTAACAAAAGACCCTTGGAATGGTTATCTCAAGCTGCCCTTGCACTTTTTAGCTTGACTAAAATGTAAAATTGTTACATCATAAATGTCTTTGTTATAGTTTTCTGGCTTCATGTGGTTAAGGGGGTGTATTCAGCCCCTTTGAGCTGTCTTTTGTGAGAGGTGCTGCTGCTCTGCTTCAAGAGCCACTGTAGCTGTTTGGGGAGCCGTTGGGTTCAATAGTGGTATTTAGTGAACTTGGGCGTCTTTGTGCGAGCGAGACTTGCTGTAACTGCTTGTACTTGGTCACGCTGGGTAGAAAAACAGGACAGGGAATGTTTTAATTGACTTTTGTTATTAATACACAGTGGCGAGTCACCAAAGTAAGCACTTGCTATTGACAATTATATGGTGTTAAGATGCTCCATAAGACAAGAGGTGCAAGTTCTGTGTGGGCCCGTTCTGTGGGGTTAAATACTTCTGAAACACGTGCATGAGTTGCATGCTTATGCTACAGAACCTTTAACTGAATCTCATGGGATCATGGAATGATCGCTCATGGGTAATAATCAAAGGGAAGTTGATGACAGAATTGGGGAAAATGCAGAAAGGAAAACAATCCTATGAAAGCAAGTAAAGGGAAGGGTTTGGATGGCGCTCTGCAAAGGCACAGGCGCTTACAATGGATTTAGGCCTAATGCAGAGACAAAACTTGAAATGAAAAAAAAAAAGAAAAAAAAAAAGCTGGTGTTCAAAAAGGGCTGTTGGCTGATCCTGTGGAAGGTAAGCCTGCATCTCATCAACATGCACAGATGTTGCTATGGAGATTTGTGGGTCTGTGTGTATGTGTTTAAGCTTACAAGTGTGAGAATGTGTCAATAGACTGAGTCTAGAAGAGAGAATAATGATGTACTGAGTTCTGTAAGGTGTAGGGGAAGACAGTGGAACACATAAATGGCTGAACTGGGAATTTAGCCTACGGAAATTCCCAAACGAGCCCAGAGATGCCTTGGTTCTTTCAAATGCATTTTGTAAAAATGCTGGAAACATTGCAGGGGGGAAGGAAAGGAAGGTGAAAAAAAAATTTAATAGTCTATTACTGCAAGAGCATATGAAGACTCAGCTCTCTCTTGAGGGGAGGAAAAAGGATTATTTTTAAAAATATGCAGTTAAGTCATTTAACTTAGTCTTAGCCGTTGAAAATTAAGTTGGAATTTAAAAATAATTAAAAAGGGAAATTCACATTTTTAAGTTCCAGATGCAAGGTTCTGTCATTTGTCCTGCAGGTATTGACAAGTACCTTGAGTCAGAAAACGTATGTTCTGCTTCACCAGGAACATTTGGTCAACATGTTGAAATTAATAATAATAACAGTAATAACAAACCCCATCTTTTTTCAATTTGCTGAATCTTACTTGAGATTTTGCTCTTGCACTCTGCTAAGGAGTCCAAGTTTGGAACAGCGATGTTGCTTGGAGTGGATATAAAGAGTGAGGTGTACATATACCTAGTGATACAAGTCACTCGCATGACACGAGTGTGACCATGCAAGAAAAGGTGTTTCTTTGATTAGACCAACCCTTTGACACAGGAGAACCTGCTGGGCTTCGCAGTGATTTCACTGCCACAACAAAGTACCAGGTCATCTGTGTTTCAAATTAATTATTCAGAGTCCATGAACTGAAACACCAGTGTGTTTTAGTGATACATGCACAAGAAATACTTGGCCTGAATTTCTTCTTCCTCACACTTCAATCAATCAGGAGTATTTCCAGTGAAGTTGGTGGTGATGCATACTGTGGTTTATGTAAGAGCCAAGCTCATTATTGACAGAATTAAGTATTCTAGACCACTGTAGATTATTGCACTGAGCAAAAGGTCAAGATTCAGGAACGCCTCGACTGCAGTCCTGGCTAATACAGACAGATTTAGTGAGCCTGTCACTACCAAGAAGCATGCCCATCTGTAAAATGGCAATGACTGTTCTGTTTTGCAAGGGAGATGGCAGTTGGTTATGCTGTTACCAAAATATATAGTGTGTGTTATAAATAAGTACATGTTAAAATTCCACTTCTGATCTGTGTGAATGGAAGGAATAAAAGTTATGTCTGCTTACAACTCAGTCTATTAGGAGATGCGTTAAGTATGTTGGCGTCAGACTAGTTACTCAGTCTCATTAATGTCAAATGACAAAGATACACGTACAGAAATGCAGTTCTGCCGATGCACGGGCTGGAAGTTCTCCTGGTACTCCTACGGAGGTGTGCGAACTACGGTGGTACTTCTCTGTCTTAGTGTTCAGAGGAAACCAAATGCACTGCAGGTACCTTTGCAGATGTGTTTGCTTTGCTTTTTAATGGTGTCCACACACCAGTAAAATTGAATGCTGGAGCTGTCAATATTAAGAATTAGTTTTATAAACAGTTGCTATGGTAATTAGCAAATACTCATAAATCATTTAAAAGGTCCCCCTTGCCACTGGGGTTTGCTGCTGTTACACTGGAACGTGTAACGTTTTTGCTGCCCAAGTTCTCAATACACTCTCCAACTCTTTGGTCTTCCATGGGAGTTCCTTTTGATGAGTTCAGCTTTCACGTGCTCTTGCACACTTCGGTTATCTTGCTATTGCTTCCTCCATCTCGGTTGTCTGGTACAACTAACACTGGAAAATCTCTCCCTTTTTAAGATGACTTCATTGGAGATTTACCTTTCTAACAGTAAGTAAAATTCCTAGTCTCATACTGTGTTTCCCTGTTTGCCCAGCCTCTCTTTACACTTGACCTTGGATGTACATGGTATCCCTGAGATAGCTACAGTGATTTTGAGCGGTACATACTATAACTTACAAATCTCCTTCATTCTAATGAGCGCTCAAAAATATCCAGAGATATGATAATGGTGAAATTTTCACATTTCAAGAAAGTATATTTTTTATCAAAACCTCTATTCATTAGCAGTGCTTCAGAACTGTATAAGGAGCAGCTGTTTCTTCCTGAGGAAGGCATCTTTTACTTGATGAAGAAATCAGCTGGATGCTGGTGTAGATATGTTCCTCAGATTTCCCCGTTGCTATTCTTAGAGATGTTGCATTTTCTTATTTACTGTTGGGCAATTGTGTTTGTCTAAATTAGTTGCATGTCTTTACCTATAGGCAACCACTGTAACAGAGCTGTCGTCTTGGGTTTGTATGTACTTCCTTGGCTTTTGTGCTTGCTGGAAGCTAATTGTTATATTTTGGTGGAGATAAAACAGTAGCTCTGGTGTTCGTGCCCCTTGAAGTCCCATAACTTCCTATCAGTTCATTTTGCCCTTCAATTTGCATAGGACAGTAGCCAAAGCACTGCACTAAATATGAAACGTGATCCTTAAATGTTCCAGTAAGCTAAGCCGTTTGTAAAAGGGGAAGTTTGCCTTCGTTTAAAATCCAGAACTGGGTAATCGCATGGTAGGCTGGATACGATAACAGTGCAGGGAAATCTGCAATGCCTTCCTGTATAGTTTTTGGCACAGGCTAACTTATATGTGTGGCTGTAGACACTGAAGTTTTACTGCCAAAATTGCCCATGTCAAACAGGCTAGAAGAGGGCTTGGACTATAATCAATGAAAATGAGGTGTCATTTTTTGGTGTGTTATTGTGGCCTTTCCGCTTTGTATCCAGAGGTACTGTTTGACCTGGCTAAATTTAAAGTGTTCGTTTCAATTAATGTTCCCTAGTGTGAGCCAGCTGGAGGGGGGATTTCTTTTCAATTAATTAAAACAAAAAAAAGTTGATTTTAAACAATTCTAATAATTGGTTTTGTTTTATTTTTAAAAGCTTTTGTAGTAAGAGTTTAACTAGAGTAGGAGGATCCCAGAAATGCACTTTCCTGCCCAATTTCATTGCTGTTGGCAACTTAGTATCACCTAAAGGAAGTTCTTTTGGACCATCTCTTACTGCATCCTCCTTGCTGTGGGATGACAGTATGTGCATGTACGTGTGCTTGCACCCCTGGGGGGGTGTGTATGTATGTGTGTGCACGTAAATGCAGTTGCTTTATTTCAAAAGGGTTAGCTTAATTTTCTCCAGTTTTGGTTACAGCCCTTTCTGGGGGTCAGAAAATGTGACCTCACATGTGCTGCTGTGATAGAGTAGTTTTTTCCTTTCATATGTTAAAGAGCACGAGTGGATTAATATGTTGAAAAATTCAAAGCTAGATTGACTGCGGTACAGCATTTTCATCTGCGTAGCAGCTAATATTAGGTGATGACATCTTCTGTTCAGTGTAACTTCTGAAGCATAGATCGGGCTTGGGAGAGCCGTGCTGGCTGGTGAGTTGTACCCTTCGCAGCTGCCGCCGCACCGGTCGTCTGCATCCTCCTGCCTTCCTCCATCCCTTCAGCTGCTGCGGAGTCAGAGTAGGAAAGGCTCTACTTGTTGCAAGTCTACTCCATTAAAGGTGAACTTCTTCCTGACTGCAAACGCCCTGCCCACAGGGATTGCTGGGCTTTGTTATCATGCTAATTTGCTTCTCTCTGTGTCTTTCCTGTTGTCTCAGCCTGGCTTGTCAGTCGTTTTTGCGCCGCTGTTCTTTAAACACTACATTTTGGAAACATTTGTATTTACAAGCTGCAATGCGGCACTGTTGTCTTAAAGGTTTGACTGACCCTAATTGCTATGACACATGTAACTAATGATGTTTTGTACTTTCAAGGAGTGCACTAAAAAGGTGATGACATACGAGTTACTGAATAAGGTACTGTGCAACTTGTGCAGCAGAGTTTGTGCAGACCTTATGTAGCAAAATAAGCAATTTTCCTCTGCTCATATTTGTTTCCCGTCAGACTGGCCTGTCTCCAGCGCTGAGGCTGCGTCGAAGGTTCAGAGGGAGAGAAAAGCAGAGTGCTAAACCGATCTCGCAGCTTGAAGAAGCCTAATTTGATTAGGCTTTGATTTGATTCTCATGATTTCTGGCAAAAAATACCACTGTATGTGTGTATATACACGCGCGGGGAAACCGAAAATGGGTTTAAAATTTAAAGAGCAATCTGAAATACTTATTTTTTTAAATTTTGTTTACTCTTCAACCACAATCTGATTTATGCTTATTGGAGTCTTTGAACTTCAACTCCCTTGAAGAATCTCTAGTCTATCGCTTTTTTGATGTTGCTTGAAGGGGGATGTGTGTGCGCGCGGTGCGTGCGCTCGCATGCTGTGGTGCTCTGGGCAATCTCACTCCGGAGCACTTCCCTTCCTTTGTTTAACCTATGACCTGTGAAAACAAGAGTTAATCAAAAGTTCTAAGGTAGCTAAGAGGAAGGGGAAGTGTTTGGTTACAAATTAAATATGAGCAAGTCATAAGCCATAAATCTTCAGTAGTGCTACCAGTTGTGCTACTTAAGTTTCTGTGGTACAGAAAGTTTTTGGTTATAAATTCAACCTCCGTTTCTTTGGAGGGGTTGTTTAAAGGCTGCCTCAAGGATTTGCTTTTTGGCAAAAGTAAAAAGGAAGAGATGTGGATTTTTGCTCACAAAGATCTAGAAATAAATTCAGATAACTTTTTGTTTTAATTGCAACTTCAGCTGCTCACGATTTGGTCTAATAAAAGCAGAACTCTTTCACTCTTGAATAGTACACACGTGGAATAGGTAATGAAGTAAAAGTATTAAAAATGGCAGGATAAATTAGTTTTCTGTTGTATCCAAAGCTTTCAGGATGAGAGAGATCCTGAATTCTGCAGTGGTAAAGGAGGGAGGTGAAAATTGAAGTGAGATTGTCTACATAATTTATGCAGTTTTGTGGTGGGTTTGTTTGTTTTATCTTGTCTTGCGCCTCACTCGAGCAAGAGCTACCCAGATCCCCGTGTGTTGCGCTGTGTTGAGGTCTGCTTCAAACAGCACCTAATTTCCTCAACTTCAAAACTGTGAAGCTTTTCTCCTCAAAATGGGAACTTATTCTTAAAATAAGAAAAAGAAGCGGTTATGCTGAGATGCTAAACCATTATTTGGAAAACATGGATTAAAATAAGGAAGAGGTAGTGTTAAACAAAGGACAAGAATGAAGTTCGTTGTAAGATAATAGTAAAGAGAAAGGGAAAGCCAGCAAGCAGCGAGCCAGTGTAATGGCAACGGGGCTATTCCTTCCCTCTTGTACGGAGGGTTCGCTGATGTTTCAACACTGTGTGAATATGAGACTTTTGAATCATAGAAACAATTTTCTAGGTGCTGAGTAAAAGAACTAAAATCGGGTTTGGATGGAGTAGTCTCGTGGATAGACTCTACAGACGTGTCACGTTTGGTGTATTGCGGCAGTAAAGAAAACTCTCTTGAATCTGTAGTGAGGTTAAGGTTTAGCTGTGAACAAACAGGCCCCTGAGAGGACAATCAGTGAATCTTTGAGGAAGGAACACAACCTGGCCTTGGCTTCGGAGCTCAGCGCCGTCCCGGTTGGGTACACGCGCCCCTCGTCGCACGCGGTGCTGAGGACCGGCTCTGCCCTCGCCCGCAGGCGGCGGGGCTCTGAACGACCCGCAGCTCTGGCCAACGAGACGCTGAGGTGGCTTGTGTTTGTTTATTGCTTTTGCACCGACACATGGATTATAAGCACAGCAATATTTTAAAAGATTCTCATTTTAATTCTGTAAATGTAGTTTTCCAGCAAGGTCCCAGAGCAATGAAGTAGAAGGTTAACTATGCCTTCCTGAAATAAGTTTGGGTTTCATCTGTCAGGGAGCTTTTTGCCTTCTTGGTTTTCTGTCTTCTCAAACTCTTTTGATAGATGCCTTGCGAGGATTTGTTTACCAGGTTCTTAATCTCTACTTAGCAGATAGGTTTTGAGAGGATTTCTTGTTACTCTTGTAATGGCTTTTAACTCTGCTGCAGTTTATTTAACTAAACAGAAAGAAAGAAACTTATCTTCTAACTAATCCTTCTTGATTGTTTACAATATAGTGCCAAACTTAAATGCTGTTTAAAGTGGTAATTGTCTGTCTTCCTGCTCTATTCTAATACATACTTTGTAAAGATGCTCAGAGCATATTAATTTAAATGATTATACTGTCATATAACATGAAAAGTTAAGTTCCTTATCAGTATATTTTGATAAGCTACTTACATTTTACAGTAGCATTTGCAGGCTTCAAACAAACGTTAATGATGGAGTGCCATTCGCTTTATCTGTCTCATATATAGCTTCTCACTTCATTTATTACAAAAAGCTGTACAGTTAGGGACCATGGGGCACTCCATTCTTCATAGGTGTCTGGATGTAGTCATATTTTACAAAAACTTTAAATCCTGTCTAACTATATCGAAATAGAATCCATTTGCCTCAGAAAGCATCTGTGATTAAAAGAAGAATCAGTCTGTGCGTCACGCAAACTTGCTTTCCTATTCGCTGCAGCTGAGGGGAAATTCCTTGCTGGTATTTAAAAGGGAATTGTAATAAAGAACTGTGTCATGAAAATAGGGCACAAAACCATACCAAAGCATGCTGTAGTGAAGAGTAACATCGTAGCTACCCGCCTTATTTTGTGGAATGGAAGTGTGATGGAAATTAAAAAGACATGATTTTTCTGCACATTTAATTTTGTTTCTGTATTACTTTTGTAAGTCGAGTACAAATTTACTAAAAGGTCAAACAGAAACTCTCCCGTCTAAGGGCTGGGCTACACACAATGCAATAGGATGTGCAAGAAGATTTGACAACAGATAAAATCCGAGATACTGGTCATGCAGTTTAAAAAATCCAGTTGTATCAGGATTCAAAACCAAAACAACTCTGGAGTTTGCCGGGACCCTCAGCAGCTGTACAGAGACTAGTTATTGAACATATACTTTGGGAAATAATTACGGTTACAAATGTTCCACCACACATGAACACAGATACATTTATAAAAACTTTAAATCCTGTCTGACTATATCAAAATAGAATCCATTTGCCTCAGAAAGCATCTGTGATTGACAGAAGAATCAGTTTGTGTATCACGTAGCGTCCATTTCTCTTCCAGGTTAAAGCTTCCGTTGGGTTGTATGTTTGCTGTGTACAGGGCGAGGGGGAGGGTGAGCTCTCAGCACTGATACCCAGGTTTTACAGCCGGTGCTACATTTGGTGCTCAGTGCCACAGGTGGCTGGAAACGCTGGGGGAGAGTAAATGCTGAAGCTCAGCCCTCAAAGGAAAGGGATGCTTCAACCTTCTGGCAGTGTTCTCCTTCAAATGGACGGTCTGATGCAGCTTTCCTAACAGATATTGAGAGTGTCATGTCCAGCGGACGCTGTTGTTAGGATGCATCTGGATAGCAAAGGCCAGTAATCTTGGATTTATTAACTGAAATTTACCAAGTTAAATAAATGCTTTTTCTTTCTTTCTATTTTTTTTTAGTTACCTCCCATGGTTTGAAGTCTTTTATAAGCTGCTCAATATCTTGGCAGATTATTCAGCAAAAGGACAGGTATTATTCTAAAGTACTAACCCTTTTTTCCCTGCCCCAATATCAAATGAGGGAGAGAATGAAAACAAGCTGTTTTAAGAAGTGCTTATATCAGAGACGACCACGTGGATTATTCATGTGTATGATGCAGTAATATAGAACATCATATTCAGCCAATTGGCAAGTGCCTTTGAAAAATAAAAATGCTTTAAAATTATTTTTGGGAAAAGATGTGGTCCAAGAACACAAGCTAATGGTTTCCCTGCAGTTACCCGTACTGTGCCTTTTGATTGGCTTAACGTGACTTTTGAATCACCTGAGCAATATTCAGCACATCCATGCGCTTTCGGTATCGCGGTGTTTCGCACATCTGACAGATGTCTTGTCCACGTTTACTTGTCATGTAAAGTAAGTGTAGAACTAAGCTTAGTGATGCAAAATGCTTACCCACGTGGCACCATCTAGCCAAAGCCCTTCAGATGTTGTTTTGCTTTTAAAGCAAAACAAAGTAAAATTCAGTCTTGAGACAGTGAAAAAATGAACTAAGCCATTAAAATTTGCTTCTAGGTTTAGCACTGATAATTCATGATATAGAGAAATCACGTGATTGCAACACCTAGCTTAGCTTCGGGTGTTTAAAGTATTACCAGTTTAATCTTCCCAGTTAGGTTGCTGCTTTGATTTCTTACCATTTGTGGTAATAATTGTATTTTGCATTTGTCAGGATCGTTCACGTTTGAGGTAAGAAGCACTTAGGATCACATCATTATCTAGATGGATTAAACACATTTGGCTTTACCCTAAGCTAGCGAGTCGCTGTAAAGAACTTGCAGTGAAAACTGACTTGCTCTGAGCTGAGTAACTACGTAGTGCATAGGTTGGTGACTCAGAGGTTGCAGAAGTATGTAGAAATACATGTGGAAAAAAAAGTATTCTAAAAAGTCATGTTATAAAACCCACCTGTCAGAGGAAACTACATTTATTTCTGTTCATAGTCTAATGTATAAATGTGTTTTCACGTTTTTCTTTACACCTTCAAGTTCTGCCAGCCCCCAATTCCACCAACGTTGCCCTTCTGTCTTGGAGTTTAGCTTGTTATAGC
This sequence comes from Phalacrocorax carbo, assembly GCF_963921805.1. Lineage (NCBI taxonomy): Eukaryota > Metazoa > Chordata > Aves > Suliformes > Phalacrocoracidae > Phalacrocorax > Phalacrocorax carbo. The sequence goes on from NC_087530.1 coordinate 1,865,718, forward strand.
AATGCCTACTTACTACTCTTCCCCCCCCCCCCTTCTTATTTCAGGATAATCAAAGGAGTGACCTCCTAGAAACATTTCACAAACTTACCATCCCTGAGCCAGGAACCTCTGTTCATCTTGGAGTGGTAAGTGAAGTGGGAGAGAGGTAAACTAAGGTGTTTAATTTTCATTACATATAATAATAGAGGAACGTCAAAAGCAATTCTCCTTTTTGGGTCTCGGTACACAGATGTTGTTTTCCTCTGAGGACACAGAGCTGTGAAATTCCCCTCTTCACATTTGGGGCCCTCTGTTTCCCTTTCCTTAACCTCAAATGTCTTTGAAATGCTGTTCTTTGATTGGAGGAAGATTGTGTATATTCCCCATGGAAATTTCTCACCGTATCGTCTGTGACCTGCGAGAGGTCACAGAGCAGCAACATGACATTTATTGCCCATGCTCCTGCAGGACTCCTAGGTCTTGCACGTATGCAAAGGGGACAAGACTGGAAAGCAAACAGTCATGTACTTGTCATGGCAGCGTTTTGAGTATTAACATTTTAGTGTGTTTTCTGATCCCTTTTCCTCTTCCCCCCCCCAGACAAAAACCTCGCTCAACAAAGGATTTATTTCATTTTTATATCTTGTAAAAAAATTAATCAAAAAACACTGGGAGAATAGATGTGGGATTTTATTGATGGGATTCTAATTTGAATTTAGTCTTTTGGGGATTTTGGCTTCAAATTAAGTTTTGCAGAACAGCCGTGTGTTCCAGGCTGTAGTGAAGAGTACTTAGGGTGCACTCGGCTGCAGCTGCCAATTAGTCATTTAGAGCTCACGTGGAAGCTAGCGGGGTGTGCAGCCACAGCTCTCTTCTCCCTCTCATTTCCTTTACTCCTTCTTCTAAAGTACTTTTTGGCAACAAGCAGCTTACTCTCATCACTTCACCCTGTAATGTCAGTCGACAGGTAACAGTTGTTTGGCCTTGCTAGGTCACCAGCTGGCAGTAGAAATGTCCCAGTCCTCTGGAGGCTACCTCTTTTATGAACAGCATTTCTGTTTAAGGGGACGAGCTGTCTCGAATGGCAATGATCAGTTGGGATATTTCAGTTTTTTCATACCAGCGGTTTCAAGGAATGCTGCTGGTCTCCCCTTGTCTCAGACATTTCATGGGTGATGAAGCAAGAAAGGATATAAAAAAAGCAGCCAGGGGACTGTTAGCTGTGGTGTCTTTACGCATTTTATCTGGCTGTTCACAAGCCTGTTTTGGGGTCGGGGTGAGGTTCCTATATGTGATCTAGTCGCGTATACTATTCCTGTATCTTCACGTTGCATCTTTTCAACCAAAGTAAAACAGCGATATATCAAAAAGCAAAAATTTGTGTTTATACATTTAGTGTCTATATTCAGTGTAGCTGTTATACCCGCTTGCTATTTCGGGCTGTAGACTGTTCATGAAGCACTGAAACGTCTGAGATATATATGTACAAGAAAATTGCGCCAGTTGTGGAACTGTGCCAAGACTATAACAGCCTTTAGAACTTCAGCAAGTAATTAATAAGTAGCCTAAAGACAAGTTGTGAAAACCTTAAAAATAATGTAAATTGTACACAACATTGATGTACAAAAGCAGTTTAGTTGCCTTCTTTCCTTTCCTTTCCTTTCCCAAAGCCTTAACCAAGAATTGTGCAAGTCGTGCATGGTCGGATTGGGAACTAGAGTGAATCTGGTCTCTTGGAATGCGGACAATTAAAAAAAAAAGTAACAATATAATGGATTATGAAATTGCAAGATCAGTATAGTCTTTCAAAATGTGTTCTTTAAAGCATATAAAAATGACACAGAACTTTAGTAATATTTTTCGAGTAAGCAGGCATAAGACTTTGGGAAGCATTTCTCAGTGAATTTCTGTAACTTTACTGTTGCCTTGAATGAAACTTACTGGTGCTGTAAGTCGGAAAAGGACCTGCTTGCTGCTGTTTCCTGTAGTCCATCACGCAACCTGCAGCGGGCTGTGGAAAGATGGCTTGAATTACAGACTGCCTTGGAGTTTCCTTGGCATATGTCATACATTGTGTGAGTCTGTCTGTATCAGTGTCTCTGAAGAACAAAAATATGTAATATAAGTTTTCAGGAGCATTCGATACTTTCTATCTTAATGCATTTCATATTGCGTGTGTGAGCTGGGAATCCAGCTTTTGAAATCCGTGACGAAGAACTCATACTGGTAGTTGGTAACAAATGTTCTGTCATTTTTGCTTAGCTGAGCAACTGCTGTTACTCATACAAAGCAAGACATTTAGATTGCTTTTGTTAATATTGCAATAATCAATATTTGCTCTTTTTTTAGCACTCTTACTTCACTGTGCCTGACACCAGAGAGCTTCCGAGTATACCTGAAAATGTGAGTACTCTAGAGGACCGTGCGCTTCACCATTTCTGTTCAATGTCAGCAGCAAAATAGGTAACAATTGTTACCTTTGGATAGGAATAGATAATATTCTGTAAAATATTGCTAGATGTTGAAGTAAACATTACTTGTTGTAAATGAACCACCTATTGGGCGGAAAACGTTGTATTGCTAACTGCAGAAGTGCCTGAGGTACGGGCCTTTCCAAGTACAGCACAACAGAGAATTCAATGTTTGCCATTTTACTTAAGAAGATACCAAATGAACAGAACATTGACAGCATAATTATCTTAAGCTGTAAGTCAGGATATTTATTTAAAAATCGTAAAGCTTTTATTATTATCACCACTCTATTATTACTTACTGTTAACATTCCGTTCTTGGTTCTAATGAGTGAGGAAATTTAAAATACACATCTATAGTTTTAGCCTACTCAAAATTGGGAGAGAAAGGTGATTTGGTAACTGTATATAACAGCATGAAGGCGTTTGAGAGAGCAACGATGGAGTTAATTTGTGTGGAAAATGGCTGACTACAAAAAGCCTATGTAAAATTCTTGAAAGGAATTTCAGGGCACTTTTGCGATTGTCATTTGAGTGAGAACCGCGAGAGCCATCCTTTAGACGAAAATGCAGGATTACCATGGAAAGGAATTGCATCCACTTTATCAGAAAGAAGACAAGAATCTGTTGAAGTATTTCACCTAACTTGAATCAGGGTCTGTTTTCTTCTCATAAGTTCCAAAAGAACTGCTGTTTTAAAAGAAACTTAATTTCACACCTAAAGAAGCATTTTTTCTTCTGCATCCAGGTTAATGCTTCGTTCTCCCCTTGCTGACCCCACACTACTTACATAGTTTTGTTGTTTTTCTTGAGGTGTGAGACTTTGAGTCTTATACATATACAACATGAAACTGAAACGAAAAACTAAACTTGGGAAGCAATTGTTGGGACCTACTGGAGCGATAACGTGGCAGTTTGAAATTGATTTTATTTGAAAAGAAATGTTTCAACACAACACGTTGTTTTTATTTCTTAAAGCGTTATGGCTACCCATTAGTCGAGCCAAGGATATAATCTTGATACTCGGTATCTTCAGTGAATGAGTTCGATGTTTCAACAGTCTGTGTTGCTGATCTTAAGAAAGACCAAATACCACTTTGGTATTAACTTGCCCTGTTCTTTAAGATGCTGTCAGAATTCAGATATCAGATATCCTTACTAAAACATTTTGTATTGATTCAGATGAACATCCAGGCTCTTTGCTTTCAAGGTTTATTATTAGCTGTAGTTGCTCAGGCAGTCGTTCTTGTCTTTGTGATAGTATCTTCCTCTGTGTTGCATTTACACAATAACACTCGAGTTGACAATCTGCATTTGTGACCAAAAGCTGAAATGTATTAAGGGTAAAGTCCTAATGGACAGATTGATGTGGGCAGAAGAAAGCAGACCCGCTAATTGTACCGGGAGACCCTTCTGCAAGAACGACACCAGAGACCCGTGAAAATGCTCTGTTTCGTAGATGGCTTTCTGAAAATGTCAAGTGTACCTGGTTTCTTCAGGGCCACTTTTTCAGAGGCTTTTTAAGCTTCATGAATTTGTCTTGTCGGAGCACGCCTCAGATTTCTAGCCAGATGATAGGTCTGTGGGAAGACAATGCTGGCATTTGCTTCTCTTAAATACTCTTTAATATGCTCCTGCTATGTCTCTTAGCCAAATTTCTATGCCTGACATCTCAGTTTTGTTTCTTGAACATTTTGCGGTCTGCCTTAGCACTATATACCTCAATTCATGGCATGAAAGAAAGAAAAAGGGAATCATCAAGACACTTAATCTTGTTTGTGGATGATTTGTATAGTGGATAACATTTGGGACTTCTTCCGTCTGTTTAAAAACATAGTTGCTAGCTTTTCTGTATTGTAGACTTTTCATACTGACAGGTATCCTGTCAGTAAATTTAATAGAAGTGCTTTTTCCTCTAAGGTGCTTTATTTTTGTAGAAATATGATACATTAGGAGTAATTCAAGAGTCAGTCCCTGAATCTAAACTAGCTATCAATCTGGAATGTGTTCTTTCCTAACCCAGACATGAAGTTACGTGTTTATAGGCGTTATATTTTATGTTAATCTCTTCCATGCTAATCATCTCAAACTTCAACAATTCTTGTTTGATAAGCCTCAAATCATCTGGAGAGCAAGGAGGAAAGTTTATTTCCATTTTACAGGCTGACAAATTAGAGGGCAGAGAGAAACGAGCTAGTAGTGGTAAGAAACCAGCGGCGGGAATTAAAAGTATATCATCTGCCTTGGGCCTGCTTTAACTGATATGGAACGGCTTAATAACACACTACATATTAAAGGCTTCAGGAAGTATAGCTGTATTTATGCTCTGTTGGTTATGTCTGCTGGTGATGTGCGCTTTATATTCAAAGGTATGAGTCAGCTTCCCAAAACATTTGAGCAGGAGACATGATGAATGCTCATGAATCAAAGGCTGTTATAAAAGCAGAGGCCTTGGGCCAGAAGGAGTTGGAAGCCCTTTGAAAGCTGAACGCTCAGCCTTCACGGGAGGGAGTGCCATGTGATGCTAAAAAGCATCCTCTTTGAATCATTGAGTGGTGCTGATGTGCCTCAGAGGGAGCGTGACTGCTTCGGTGTCGGCATCTTGTGCAGTGATGTCACGGTGAAGGATGGACTCTGCAGCGTCTGGGGTGAACCAGGGCGCCTCTGGGAACAGAAGCGTAAGAACATTTCATTCAGTTAATAAACACGTGTGTGTGTGTATAATATACAAACACACACTCTCTCTCTCCCCCAAATTTAAAAAGCCAGGGCTCATTGTAAGAGAGAAAAATATTACAAATCAAATCCATTGGTCTAACTGTTGTGGCAGTTGACTCTCTTCTATTTCCCAGGCATTGCTTTTGGTTATTTTTTTTTTCTAATGAGTAGTGTGTAATTTCTTATGAGGATTTTATCTGTCTGTTAATGCAACTTCCATGTAGAATTGGAGCATATTAGGAGTAATAGAAGGACATTAAATGAGCATAAATCTTCATGGATTTTAATCAATTGGCCTGACTTATTCAAAATTCTACATATCTTATCAGTAATTACATTTTAAAACCCATATTAGCAAAAGTTTTAGTAGTGCCAAACTTTGAAGTTGTGTGTAATGATTAATGGAGAGCTGCACAGACCTATCTGGAATGCTAACAAACTTCTTGGAATTATCTGACTTTGTGTCAGATCAATATGTTTAATGAGTCACAAAAACATTTAGCAGGGACACCTTTATGTAACAGCCAAGCATTTACTTTTGAAAAAGATTTAAGTTATACGAAACATAGGCAAATGCATTGCGACTTCAGAAATAAATTGGGTTTGTTGCAGGAAATACAGTGCAAGACTAAATTTCCTAGTAGTAGCTGTTGTTTTTCAGAAACATCAGGTAAGGTAGTCTGAAATGATGAAGTTTTCTTGGTGATCGTGTTCTGGTGTATTTTTCTGTCATTCAACCCTGTATTTCAAAATGCCTGATTTTTCGCTCATTATAACGTACGTCTTTTGTTGCCTGTTTTTCTTAAAAACCCCCTCCCCCATTTTTATTTCTGTATTTACACCGTTTGATAAAATGCATTGCCTTCATTATTTTGGTCTCCCAAACAGCAGCATGGCACTATAAAAGAGTGTTAGCTGCGTAGCAGATAACCTAAGCCATGTTAGACTTTGAATGCGTGATATTTCAAAGAAAAACTTCAGAATGAGGTGAGGGCTTTCCAATATGAGGCTGGAGAAGGAAACCTGACTCAGCTCTATTGACCTAAGAGGAAATTTACTGAAGTCTTGTAAATGAAGCCATTCCAGAGCAGAATAAAATAAGGGAACTGTAATCCATGTTACTACGTTTGAGCTTCACTCTTTGCAGAGGAGGGAGCTTATTGCTGTGTTCCTTCAGTGAGAAATGCTTCATTAGATGATGGGGAAGAGAAGTGTGGGTCTTTGTTTGTTTGTTTGTTTTAAATCTCAGAAGTCAGCATGCGTTTGCTTTTACTGATACTAGATAGCGAATGATCAAATAGATGATTGATCTAGCAATGAACTTTCAAGGGAGCCTAAGGGAGTTTTGTAGTACTCTTACTGAGCTGTGAGAGGACTGCGGATACCTGTTCCCAGATTTTATTTTGAAAACCCCACTTTTTACTCTCCCAAGAAAGGTTTAAATCCTAGGGAACAAAATACACAGCAATTATACTACAAATTGGAACGCTTTCATTTATATTTATTTAACTCATTCATGGTTTTGTCACTTACGAGACATGTCTTTCAAAATACATGTGTAAGTCCCAATTTCATCTTCAGAGATGACAGCTTTCTTATAAATAAAACTTAGAGCTCACACGTGAATTTCCTTAGTATCAATACATTACCATACAGCCCACATGCTTCGCAGGTGTCATTGGCAAATTTCTGAGAGCAGAGATGACTAAAACCTTATAAATCTTTCCGTCTGAAGGTACGTTTGTGTGTCAAAGCCAGTATTTCACTATATAAACTTGATGAAAGAATAATTGCAAAGCGAGTCCTCGTGTCTATTTCCTTCTTGCTAGTGGATACCATTGCCTCATAAACACATCCATGCACACGCATCTCTACATCTGCAGGCGGAGTGTAGGGATTGTGCCGTGCCCCTAATTTGGGTGGCATCGAAGGGAGTTCAGCGTTACTTAAAAATTCTTTTAATTCACACTATTTGCAGTAATTGTGTCGTCATGCGCTGTGTTTTGGCGTCGTGGAAAGATGGGCGCGAGGGGGAAGAAGAACCGTAGAGAAGACAGCTTATGTTTAGACAAAAATATCATGCTAATCAGCACAGATGGGATGAGAAATATAGAAAAAGTACATGATAGTTTAATAGGTTTTTGGCAAAATGTGTTGGCTTTTTTTTCCCCCTTCTTTGAGCATACCTGTCTGCGGCTATAGCTTTTCCATAACAAAGTCCGGAATGAGTGTGTTCTATTAACGTGCTTGGAGCTCATCTAATGCGCTCAGTTTTTATCTCTGTAGATACTGGTGCAAAAGTCTTCCAAATACAATGCTTAATTTTTCTTTAGTTCTTTGTGTTTGGATGGCAAGCTGTGGAACATATTTTTGCACAGTATGAAGCATCTTGGCAGACTTCTCAGGCCAAGTATTGGTGGTTTTAGAGTTATCTTTGGATCTGTCAAAAGTGCTAATAGGCTTTGTTGAGCTTCTTTAAGTTTCTAGATCATATTTGCTTTTTGCTTTTCTGCACTTTTTTATTTAACGATGATTAAGATTGCACTTGAATTCATGACTAATCTAATTTTGCTCTCACATGTGCTTTTTGTATGAGACTGTCTTTATCATATAGCAACTCTCTCATATCTGAAAGAAGCTATTTGGAAACAAGTTCCCTAATTCAGCATTTTTGGGTCTATTACCTTTTATTCCACCACCCCCTTTTTTATTTTTGTGGTTTTGGTTGGTTTTTTTTTTGAGTCAAAATATCTTCTGCAAACAAAATCCTTTTTTGTTTGCCTTGCACCGTAAAAGCCCCTCATAACATAATACATTTGATCAAGTTATTTACATGGGGGCTTTCTAGTTTTGACAGTAAAGATCTTAGGATCTCATTCTGCTGTTTATTAGGAGGCATCTTAATTATTTAGTAAATGATGCATGATTCATGCCACTACAGCATGTGCACAGGGCAGTTACATTGGTAATGATGAGCAGATAATGTTGCTGGCTGATGGGATGATGTGGGGGACGAAGTGGCTGTAGCCTCCTCTGCAGTTTGCTCTGCTTTCTTTTTTGAATTTTGTTTTTTTACAGTCATTTTTACATAAGTTTTTTTAATATTCTGAGCAGCAAAAGCAGGGAAGCAGCCTGGGCTGCCTGGAAGTGTACATGTAAAGCTTCAGCAGTGTTACTTCCTTGTGCCTTGGTCTTTCTATCTGTACATTAAAGGCAGATTGCAAGTGTGCTTGCTTACAATATTCTACTGCAGTTAATTTTCTTTACGCTACGTAAACATACTCATCACTCAAGTAAAACTGGATGTTTGAATCCTGCGTCTTCATCAGAGACGGGCGCCCACTGCAGTGTTCACAGAGAGAGGGCTGATAATCTGTCTCCTTCCTCAGTTTCCCCAGCCCCCCAGGGAAGTGCTTTCTGTTTTCCACCAAGAGGAAACGTGTCTCTGAGGGCCTGAAGTGAGGAGTTCAGCCGACTTGTGTAACTGCTTTTAGCTTGGGTGTTAAGTGCCCATGTGTATTTCTAATTATCAGAATTGTTCTAGCATAGCCTGAGCTTACACTTGAATTTGTCTTATTTGAATTGCCTGCTAAAATACCTGTTTTTATTGTTGGGTTTTGCAATTTTTTTTGTTTGGGGGGAGGAGGGGGGTGGGGTGGGGGTGGGGGCTCAGGCAGCTTTGAAGTTTCCATAAACATGATAGAACATATTTTTTTCTCAGATAAGTACCTTGTATTTAAGAAACTGTATGTGAAACATGATCAATTTTATTATTCCCAGACCTAGCTCCCTAAAGGGGAAAGATATTGCAATTAAACAGTACTAAAGTAGTCTGATGTAATATGACATACTGTTTTCTTTTGCTAAGCCACGTACTGGATGTAGTGTAATAGGAGGATGAAATCTTGTTATTTTGTTAAGGACACTTGTTTTTGTAATATCGTGAATCAAAAATTATTTTCTCTCTTCCCAGAGAAATCTGACAGAGTATTTTGTAGCAGTCGATGTCAACAACATGCTGCATCTCTATGCCAGTATGCTGTATGAACGCCGCATCCTCATTTGTAGTAGTAAGCTGAGCACTGTAAGTAAAACGCAGAATAATTTCTTTGATTCACAGTACTTTTTTAAAAATGACAGTTGTATGTAGGAAATGATCTGATGATCTCTAGGTCCGCCATCCAACCTCAGTTCTGTGGTTCTATGTGATGATTTCACTGAACTTCTGTTGGCCTCTAATGTTCAAATGAAAAAGCGTTTTTTGGATACACAAAGTCTTGGGGTTGTGGTAGGTAAATGTACAAACGTTTATGCCGCAGCAAAGTCCCTTTTTCATAATTTGCCTGACAGGAGAAAAAACAGATAAATGATACTGTCACGTGGATGTTCCAGTGACCTCCTCTGGATGCACCGAAGGAGTGGGCTAACATCCATTGACAGCCCACATTTTTGCAGTTTTTGATAAGTTTTGATAAGGTGTAGCCTAATGCTACTTAGGCTCCATCAAGGGTCTGAGAGATGAAAGCTGCTGAATACTCTAGAGCACTCTCTTCTAGAGATGGCTGGACATCAAAACAAGCACACAGCTTGATTTAGTTCAAAGTTTTGTGTTGTGCATTTCAAGGTTTATCAGTCAATAAGACTCTGATTTTCTTTATAATAGAAAATGTTAAGTTTTCCTTCTGTTGGCTCTGTAAATGGGTATTGATTGCTGTCCTTTATGAATGATGAGCATAAGATGGTTTAACGAATTTTGCTTTCTCGTTCTGTGGACTGAGTATTTGAGCGATCCTTTCTAAAATACAAGCCTCCATGTCCATTTCGTATGGTATTAACTACTCTCTTACTGTATGACCACGACCTACTTTGTGTTTGAGGTTAAAACTGCTTCACGGAATTGTAAAGACTAGGGAAGGCTGAGACTATGTACATAAAATCATGTAAGAGTGGTGTGTCGATACAGGGCAGAAAAATGAAAGAGAGTAAGACTTGATACTTTATCTCAGAATAACTATTACAATATCATTTTGAAAGGTCAGGAAAACTAGGAGAGTTAGAGTAGACTCTGGGACCTAATAATAATTATTAAATGTTTACAATCAATCCCACATTTAACTTGAAAGAATTTAAGTATTATAAAGTTTAATATCATAGAAAACTTGTAAAATCTTAACTTCTATATCTGCCAAGTGCTCGACGTCCTGCCTACTAAAATAAGCAAAAATACATCCAGGCCTGGTAATGGAATAAAATGAAAGAGAGAGGTGTTTATTTCAGAAACCAAAAGAATGCAAAGAATAGTAAATTATTAGAGAGGAGGGAAGAAGGGAACGGCTATCCAAAGCGTTTCAAAATTTGTGTGGTTGGTTGGTTTAATCTCTCCCTCTGTGACAGAGCCTGGGAAGAAGAATTACTTACCTGTCACTTTGCCTTCCTTAATGAGCCATTTCACAAGTAGGGTTGTGTTTTCTTCCCTATCTTTCTGCTATTTCTCTTCCTTTTGCCTCTGTCCAAGATAAAAGCACGTCTGGTGCTTCGGTAGGGAGGGGTATTCATACTGTGTGTTCTTATCTTACAACTTTATATATAAACTGCTCCAAGATTGGAGTGACAGTGTAAGACAGGTTTGAAGCGTTGGGCCAGAGCCAGTGATTCCTTGCCTGCACGCTCTGCTCTGCATGTTCCAGCAGTAGGAACAAGCTGCATTATTTTATTTCAAACTGTGCTCAGCGGAAGCCAAGACCTTGTAACTGGAAACGTACCAAACCGAGAATTCTCAAAGTAAAGTGAGGGTGGTGCGGCGTGAGGGGGGTTGGTTTCTTTGTTTTTACTTTTTAGTTTTTTAACAAAACAGTGGAAAGCACCTATTTTCAGTTAATTTCTTTTAACTTTGAGAGGCACAGTACACTTCATACTTAAGGCTTAAATATAATATCAGGTAAGAGAGAGAAAATAAAACAGTCTTGGATAGAAAGTCTTCTATGGTGGAACAAATTCTGTGTTATAATACATCATATCAAATTCAAATTCTGATTTGAAATATCCTTAATATAGTTAAGTTGAATAAGATTTAGAGGTAACTGAATTGAGGCTGTGTTTATTAGCTATTTTATAAGCCATGTGTAAGGAACCTATGGAAGGTTTATTGCCATTTTCTTGGATTTATTTTCTTTCTTTCCCTACAAAAGAGAATTTATTTAATTTCTCAAAATGTTAAAGCAATTATTCGTGTTAAATTTCTTTACGTACTCTGTGATCTAACTACTCATGAAAAGCCAAATATGAACCAAAATGCATAAAAATCTGCTTGGCAAAAGACCACCTGCTGGTGGGAGCATGCTGTTGCAAAAATGAAGCAGAAGAGCTTTCCTTGCATCCAGTATTCTCTCTCCCATCATAACTTGCCCATGCAGCCCTGCCTCAACAAGGTGTGTTGTCTGCTTGCGATGAGGGCAGCAGCAGGTTCTCTCTGTTTAGAAACATGGCTTACGTGAAGGCTGATGACTCTCCAAAGACTTAAGCTTGTGGTTTTCTGTGATGTTTCTGTTTGGCTCCATCATGCTGAGGTGAATTTCTTTCTGTAATTTTTCTGATATTAGAGTGTTAGTACAAAGCAGAAAATACCATTCAGGCATGGATACTCTCTTGTTCCCGGGAGCTGAGAGCTTGCCGTGTCACTTCTTCCGTGTCCTGGAAAGCTCTGATGCACAACCTCTTGTTCCCTGGTTGGTTTCTGGCATGCCTCAGGGCTCTCAGGATGAGGAAATGGCGGTCCTTGGGAAAAGACAACGTATGGTTAACACCAATCACCAGCTGTCCTTGCGATGCTACATAGCTAAGAGCTTGCACAGTTCTTGTTCTACAGCAGCCTTACAGCTACTGTTTCAAACGTACAAGCTCTTCCTTCCCAAGAGCTCTGCTGCTGTCCTTATAACCTGCCGGTATAGGTCTTGACCTTCATGCACAGCCTTTGCAACAGCCCTGCTTTCACTGCTTAATTCTTATGTAGCTCAGTCTTAAGCTTTCTACTTTATCTTTATCCTTAAGCTTTCTACTTTATTTTTAGCCCTGAACAATACAGAAAAATGATCTTACGAACACTCAAAAGGTGGCAATTTTTTCCAATATATATTGCACATTTGTAGCTGTGTACTGCATCTGTAGAAGTGTGCAGTGTATGTGTATCAGGAGAGAGAGTAAAGTGCACTGGAAGATGGCCTATCGTAATTCAACATCAGTTTATAATTTGTGTATGTATGTATATTTATGACAATCTCATTGATCTCATTTGCTCAAATAAGGCTTTTAGAGTATTAAATATAAAACTGCAAAGAGTGAATTAGTGAATTGGTGTCTTTCTTACATAGCTATCTTTTTACATTCTCTAGCAACAGCTGCAGGAAGCTGAGGTAGTAGAACTAATCTTATTTCAAAATGCTGGATTCCCATACTTTTGACAGTTGGGCATTTCTCAGGCTGCCTTATTATTATATGCTTGTTTTCTGTATGGCAATCGCTAATCAGGTGAGGTCTCCAGCAAATATGCTGTTTCTTTTTTATGTGCCCTTATGTTGGCAGAGTGGAAGAACAGTAGTGGTGCTTACTCATGGTAGTATGTTATTTGAATTCATGCCAGAGAGCAAGGTGGGAGTACATCTCAAAAATAAGTGACAGGTTCTGCTCAGATGTCTGCAGTGTTGAGCATTATGTCTGTTTAATCTTTTCTTGCTGAGTTTTAAAACCGATGGGAGGGGGGCTTGGAAGGGGCCTCCTTGGATTGCCGAGTTCACTCCTCTACAGCGGAGTTATCTAATAATGCCAGGAAATAATCCATTTGATCCTCATAGAAGCAATTTTGAAGTAAGAATTAAATTTTTAAATAGTATTTTTTTCCAGACATCATTTTGATTTGAAGAATTAAAACAGAAGACATAAAGGATTTAAGAATATAGAGGAAAAATTACATTGGGAAAGCATGCTTTTTTCTTAATTGCTGCATATTTTGGAACTAGGCTATGCCTTTCGTCTGATCTGTGAGAGAGGAGCATGTTCTCCAGTAGGAATAGTATAAAGATAAGTTGAAATATAATGGGGTAGGGATAAATCTTTAGTGTTTCGTGAGCCATAAATATAGAATAAATTCAAGATTTCGTAGCTTCTAAATTTTCCTTTAATTAGTATCCTAACACTGACATCCCATATGGACCATGAAATAATGTTCACCTGCTAATAAAGAGCTTTCTTACTGAGAAAGACTGAGCAGGTACTTGCTCAAATACACACTGTACCCTGTCTGCTTCCAAAGATGCTATTTCCTGAGGGCAGTAGTTCAAATCTAGTTTAAATTCTTGCATATTCTCACTCATGGAAACACGTTATCAGCACTGGGATCTTTTGGGCTTTGTGGTCCCTCCTGTTACGACACTGCCAAACAGGCATTGCTGAGGTGAGGAGTGACTGTGTGGCTTTCATGGGAAGAGTAAGTATGACCTTTGCAAAAGAATTCCATGCCTCAGGTCTTAAAAATCTAGGTATGATTGAACAATGTTGATTTTTTTTCAATGCTATTAAATACATTTTTGTGGCATAGGAGAGTTTGATCCTCCTGAGAGTAAACAACTGTCTAAAAGGTTGAGGGGAAAAGGGTGAGAAAAATGATCAATTTTCCTAATCCTGGAAGTTGCTAAGCAGTCCAACAGTGCTCTGTTCTGGAACTTGTTCAAGATACTCATGAAAAACCATTTTTAAAAAGGGAGAGAAAGTGTGTGGCAGTCATTTTGTTGCATAGGATGGATAAATATAAAATAATGCTTCTGGGAGAAAACACTTCAAACCATGTAAGCAATCGTGGTCTGAATAACTAAAGTAATTCTTACCACTCAGAAGGAGATACTGGGGTTCCTTTTAAAGAGAGAGAGATCTATCTATGAAATTGCCAGCTTATTACACAGTTGAAGGCTTAGAAGCCAAGAAATTATTCTGAAGGGAGTAGAGAACAAAAAAAGAGGGCATAATATCAATGGATATGTTCATAGCTTGCCCACATTGTGAATATTGCACAAGTTCTTTTCTACTCCAAATAGAAAATGATGAAGTAAACCAGTGACAAATACAGAGGAGGGTAAAATGAATGAGCAAATATACAAAATAATCTCTTAACGAGGGAAAGCAGAGTAGACTAGACCTCCTCATTCCTCCTGGTAAAGGCACTAAGGAGGCAGGGAACTTGATAGAAATACAGGAAATCACATGTGGCCCTTAGAAGATATGTAGGAGATTATTTTTTTATTGTTTATTGTCTCAAAATGCTCAAAACACAGAGCACCTGTTAAAACTGTGAGGGAATAGGCATAAAATGAAGAGACAGAGCAACACTTCTCAATGTATGTGTTTGAATTCATTGGCACAGGAGCTGCGAGCTGATGGGGACGGAGACAACAGAAAATACCAATTCTATTGACGAATGTGTTGATCAGTGGTTTTAGTAATTTGTGTTGACCACTGTTGGGCAGAACACTGGGAGACAAGGGATTTTTGATCTGGCTCAGTAAGCCATTCTTTTTCTTGTTTTCCTTAGGTGATAGGGATTATTGGATCTCGATATTAAATTGGAACTCAGAATTAAATATAAAAGCCCTATATTAAACAGACAGATTATTCATATATCTTACAATAAAAATATCTCAGCTAGCTACAAGGTACATCTTAAAATTCTGGCTTTTCAACTTGAGGGGTTTTATTCCTGAAGTTTTTATAATTAAAGTGCTGTATGGCTTTATACTTGGCATACTGGGTCTTAGGTTCTGGATGTTGTTTTTTTTTTAAAATCTGTGTCTATTTTGAGCTGTAAATTGCAAAATATATTTAAATTCATCTTCATAGTAACTTTCCTGCTTTTGAAGAACACCTGCTTGTGAAGCTTGTACCTCACCGTGGTTCTTACCTGAACCACGCTGCAAAGAACCACAGTAATTCTCCTCCAAAATCCATGTTCCTTGGTGCATTCTTATAGCTTTTCCAGATCTGTATTGTTCAGAGGCTTAAAAATAACACAGAAAATATGTGCCTGTCTCCAATCTATTCGCCTAATGACCTGTATTTTGATCAGAAAACCAGGTTCTGTTATTTACGGAAATTGCATTGGAATTGCATAAAGGCTTTGGCGTTGAACATAAGCCCAACTACATCCAGAGCTGCAGGTCATTTTCCCTGACATGGAGTCGTAAGAGACTGTATTAGCTCATCTAGACCTTTTCCTTTACCAGACGTGGGCTCCCTGTGAAGCGGTATATAATTCAGTAGTTTTTCTTAAGGGAAATTAATAATAATGAGGGTCGTCTACTTTAAGGTTACACCACATCTAACTGGATTAGGATTAATGTCATGGTTTGTCTTAGTTTTACCTTGCACAATTTTAGGCCGCCACAAGGACCTCACTCCTTTAGAATGTCTCTTTTCGGCGTTTGTAAGCAGTGTCCTCCCTCCTTCCTGTTGCCCAGACCGATGTCACATGCTTGATTTCATCGTACCTTCAAATAACTGGGAGGCTTTTGTCAAGTCTTGTTTTCAAAGTGTGCCTCACAAGTGGAGCACATTGTAGTACTTGCACTGGGTATTATTTGAGATTAAAAGACACTCTAAACCGCAAAACACTGTCAGAGTGGATGTGATTGCCTGTCACTTCTCAGGCTTTTCCGTGTGTGTGTCTATTTCTGAGTGTGTTCAGATTCATTTATTTATTTTCTATTTCTCCCAGTGTGTGTGTGTGTGTCCTCATATCCTCCTCTTACGGTATTGTGACTACAGCTTTTGCTGAGATTTCCTTGTTGAGGATTACCACCTTCTCCGTTTAATATCCGTAGTGAATGTGACAAATATCCTGCTTATCTTCTTTTCCCAATTATTAATTATCGTTTGAAATAGGATTGAGAGACATAATTTCCTCCGGAGCTCTGTGAGGATTCTCCCCACGGCTTGACTGACACTTGTGTTTGCTATTTGTGATCTTTCTCAGTCAGCGCCTGCCAACACCAAAACTATTCTGAATGAGTTTTTAAAAATATAACTGAGAAATTCAATGGATCAAATGATTTGGTGAAGGGGAATTAGACAAAAATACCTGTAAGATAAAAAAATTTAATCACTGAGTTTAGTATGGTGTGTTCTTAAACGTATGCTGCTCATGTTGTATCTTCCTGAGCTCAGATATGGCTTTGGTTCCTGTTATAATTTCAGTGAGGTTTTCCGATATTTACATGATCGTAATTACCAGGATTGGGGGATTTGCTGTTACTATTTTTTTGTTGCCTTCATGTTTTCATTTCCGTGTTTCTGTTGCCTTATTGAACACTGGGTGTTCTTTTCAGGTTTTGGTTCTCGAATGAATCACGTTCTCAGCTGTTTACAAAGCCAGTTGAATGACAACCACCATAGACCAGTCATGCTTCACCCACCAGTACCCCCCCCTTTTTTTTTTTAACAGGAACACTGTATATTTTGTAATAAAGCGTGTTGATATGAAATCAGAAGTTATTGTTTACTTTTTTCTTCTAAATTTACTTTTTTAAGCTTGGTTTTTGTCTTATTTATGATCCCGTTTTAATATGTGTTTTTCAGTTAACTGCCTGCATTCATGGGTCTGCAGCTATGCTCTACCCGATGTTCTGGCAGCACGTTTACATTCCTGTTCTGCCCCCACATCTACTGGACTACTGTTGGTAAGGCTATATATGTGTGTGTATGTATGTATATTATATGTATATATATCGCTCAGATTCACAACAGTTTTCACATTTCTATATAGTAAGTCTTGAGTCCTCTTATGATGCAACTGTTACTCTAAAAATACATAGGCATATTAAGGAAGCAACCAACCTTATAAGTAGAAAAACTTTATTTTCATGGCAAGATATAATTGTCTATCAGTATGTTGAAATACTCTAATATGAGTGGTTACTGTGGAATGCTGCAACTTAGACATTGTGTAATTAAAATCTGTTCTCAGCATATCTGTGCTAAATGTTAAAATTTGAATTAAGACTCCAGCAGTAGAGGATGCAGTGGGGAAGATACTTTCATTTTTCTGCTTTCCTGAACTTGTGTTGGGGGCGGGGGAAAAGCTTGTCATTTTCCCCGTGTGATCTCTTATTATCAGCATGTGTTTAGAACATATTTACCTTGTTTAGGGGAATGAATATAAACCTTTCAAGACCTTATTCATTATCATGATGTGAAATGTTTTGGCACAGCCCGTGAACAACCTCATATAATGCCAGAGCTGGCCCTGTTTTGACCAGGAGCCTGGACCAGTTGCCCTCCTGAGGTTCCTTCCAACCTGTTCTATGATTCCATGCTGTGCAGGTGGCCTAAGAAGCCTCCTTACTTGCCGTTGTGGTCTCCAGATTAGCGTGCCTTTAGGCGTATGTCTCGGACTCTGCGGTTAATAGGTCAGAACCCTGTCTGCAGTCCCCTCAAACAGTCTCTTAGTTTTTACTTTCTTCTCTAGTGGAGAGTCAATCAGCCATACATCATCTCTCCCGTTGGCTGTGCCACAGGAATGGTGGATGAGCACTCTGAGTCATTAATAAAGAGGAAGGTTAAGGTGCTGCTGCTTTTCGTTGCTCAGCTGCTTCCCACCCTTAGTTTGGGTGACTTGCCCTTTTTTTTTCCTTCCCTCTGTGTAAGTAGCAGGGGAGGGGAAGTTTGCCCGGAAAGAGTGGCCTTCCCGTAGAAGTTAAACTTCCAAGCCCTGTTAGAGAGTTAATGGAATTGCTGCCTGGGCATGCAGGGATGGAATTAGTGAGGCCAAAGCTTGGCTGGAGTTACACCCCTGAGGGGATCTAAAGGGTAACGATAGGCTTCTGCAGGCTTGGAAGTAAAAGGAAAGCACAAGGAAAGCGTGGACCTGCTGCTGTGTGGTCACGTAGTCAAGTGTTGAAGGACACGGAAAAGGCTGAGGGAGCCGGTGCCTTTGTCTCTACTGGCAAGGCCTGCTGGCCATCCGCGTCGTGTGATTTGAAACCACAGAAACAGCCTCCCTCTGCCCCCTGGCATTTAAAAAAGTCCTTCTCAGAAAAAAACAAACTTAAACTTACCATGTCATACGACACCGTATTGTAAGTGTGGCTCTTGGTGGGGAGGCTGGTTGGGTTTTTTTAAGAGTGATAGTGTTCTGTGTGACGTTTCCTCTGCATTTAAGCAAGAGTAAGGAACCAGCCGGGATAACTAGCATTTTTAAGTGAAGTGCTAGGAACCGAAACGTGTAGATTTAAAGGAAGTTTGTTCCTCTGCAGATGATTTAAATGTTAAGTATGTGCCTATGTCGAGGATACACGGAACGGAATCTAAAAACTATTATCTCCCGTAGAAATGAACCTTCAATTTACTCGCTGCACAGGAAGGGCAGATTCTAGTCATTTGCACTGCCAGCAGGTGCCCTTTCTCTGCATAATGGGCTTCGCATGTGTAATTAACACATGAAGGCTGCTGCTGCCAGCTTTTTCTTCAGGTACATGCTGCTAGGAGTTTTCAGGACAAC
The DNA here is from genome assembly GCF_963921805.1 of Phalacrocorax carbo. NCBI lineage: Eukaryota > Metazoa > Chordata > Aves > Suliformes > Phalacrocoracidae > Phalacrocorax > Phalacrocorax carbo. The sequence goes on from NC_087530.1 coordinate 1,884,423, forward strand.
GATGTGGACCACAAGAGGCTTTTACGCTGGGTTTGAAGATTAGGTATTCATCGACTTTCTGACAAAGACATGTTAAAAGGGGCTAAGTCCAGATCCCGCAGTTGGGAGCAGAAGTGTGCAAAAAGCAAACACTTGGGCAGTGTACCCAAGGAAATAAAGACACAAGTCATTGAGCTCCACTGAATGAATTCTTTCATGGCGTAACACCCTGTCCACATAATGAATGAGCCAGCTAGTGTGTGAAAAGTATGATTTAAAAATGTATAATTATTAAGCAGATTGTAATTGCATGCTCACAAATACAACAGCTGATTACCGTAGCCAGATATGAACTTTAATTAGAGAGGTAGCTACACACACTGTAATTGTTTGAATAAGTCAATTTAGCAACAATTTATGTGCCATAAATATATTTCTCAAAATAGAGTCCATCTATTTTGTAACCATGTGAACTTAGAGACGTCATTTTTGCCTAGAAGGACTGAGAAATCAGCTCTGTGCTCTCTGCTTTAAGGCGGTATTATTGCTTATTGGTGTCTGCCTCTTCAGGGAAATGACCCAAGATTACTTAAAATAAAAGAGTTTGTTTAATTTTAATTATTGCCTGGTTATTTTTTTTTGCAAATGTGACATAAAAATTTTAAAGAGCTGAAATGGAAACAAAATGTAAAGTAATGAGAATTCTTCAGCTCTTACGAATACAAAATATCGTGTTCATTTAGTTGGCTGTGTCCATTTATTAACTGTGCTGTAGGATGCTTTTGAACCTTCTCCTGCTCTTTTGAAAATCACAGAGGGACATATATGGACTGTATTACCCATGGTCTTCGAAAGTCTTTGAAAAAAGTATATCCCACCTTTGGAATATTGCTTTTAATCGTTTGATTTGCAGTGGAGACTTTCCATATGAAGGGAACTTGTAAGGTCGCGACTGACACACTGACAGCTCCGTGGGTGTGAAACTTGAAGTTTGTTGTATTTCCTGGGGAGGGAAGGGGGACACAACAGCTGTTGGATCTTCCCAGAGCTACAAAAAGGAAGAATAGCTGTCTTTGCAGAGAGCAAACGGGTAGAATAACTCTCCTCCTGCCGCTTGAATATCCTTTTGGCCAACGTCACGTAAGAGACGCTTCAGGCTGGGTGTGGAGAGCTCCCTTTAGCTGTTGAGAGAAGTGCACTTTCCCGAGGGAGGCAGGAAGGAGGTGGGTGATTGGATATTGTTACAAGGGAGTGGCAGCTCTACCACAAACATACTCAATATGAATCTGTTTCACTGGCGTTGTTAAAGCTCAAGTTTTTTCTATAGCATTTTGTCTTTTATTGACATTTCACACAAAGTGCTTTCCAAACACTGTGGTTTCTCATTTTGTCAGTTTGCTCTTTGCTGATTTTTTTTTTTAATTTATAATGCGGAAGGGAGGTAATTTTCTTCCCATTTTCCTCTTGAAAAGGATTTTTTTTTAAACTTAATATTTACCTGTGTTCCTCACTCACGTACATCACCATGGAATTGAAAATGCCAAAAGCCTGTATCTTCAAAATATTTGTTCTCGACACACTTGCTCTTTGTACGAGGGATGCTGAGCCAGTAATAGTGGTGTAGTACCACGTACATGTATCTGGGAGGACTTCAGTCATCTGACCCCTATAATTTAGATTAATATGGGGGGGGAAGCAAGGGGAAGAGTGCCATCTTTTATTTTTATTTTTTAATTAGGTACCATTCTTTGATATATTTTCAGCTCAGGGAAAGATTTGGGGTGGAGGAGACTAGAAATCGGTGGGAATCCTATAATTAGATTTCATACCTTGATGCATAGTTGCTTGTTTCTTTGAATACAACAGAGGAAACATATGAAGCACTGCTTGGTGGTTGTTGGGTTTGGGGGGGGGGGGTTGGGTGGTTGTGGTTTGGGTTTTCGGGGGCTTGTTTTGATTTTTTTTTTAAGGTACATGCCAACAGGGGCCAAAAGCGCAGGTTAATGAGGTATCGCCACCAACCATCAGTAGCCAAGCACATACAATGGCTTACATTTAGCCAGATCTTGTCCATCTATTTTGTTGTTGGGAATTTAAACATTTCTTGATGCGAAAGAAACAGTCTATTAATTTTCCTCACTACTTCATCCAGTTTGTTTTTCATGTGGCATAAAAACACTCCCACTGTGTCTGTTTTCTTCCTTTTCGCGCTCTGTGTCTGTGTTTAAAATTAGCCTGTAAGAAAAGCCTGTCTTTGCTGACCTGGTAACACAACTCAGTATGTTCTCTAAGTCCCAGAGCATTGTCACTCAGGTTATTCTGTGGGCTTTTACCAGCAGCAACAGTATATTTTTCTAGGGTGATTAAAACAGTCTTTTATTTAGATAGACTGCTTAGTGGCCAACATTAATATATTCTGAGAGCCACCTTCTTAGAGCACCCTGGCACAGCTGCTGAACAAACATTTCTATTGGTGCAGTTTTCCCTTTCTCCAGGAGTTTTTTTAACTCCCTTTCTCCTGTTTTCTAAATCTGCATATAGTTCAATATGCTCCTTTAAGTAGGTGGAGGGGGTAACCGGAGGGCGAGTACTCCTGCTGCTTGGGAAACAATGATTCCTTCCTCATGAGCCTCTTGGTAGGCATTTCGATTTAGCCTGGTACATCTGTGTACTCACTAAAAGCTCTTGTAGTTGCTCTTCTGGTTTCTTAGCTGTATGTTTTCTACATCATTCCAATTTATGCAGTCAAGTTTCTAATTTGCATCAATTACCCCAATAAATTTTGGATTGAATTCTGTTGCATTTCAATGAGTAATCTGAAGAGAAATCAGCAGACTGCCTTAGAGAGTAAAGCCCTACTGGTGTGACAGAGCGACACGTTAAGTCGGTATTTGTGTATCAAGACGTGAACTTAGTAAATGTGATCTAATCAATTTTCGAGGAACTATGAAGCAAAATGGTGCCAATCCCTGGGTAGCCATAAACTATGAACCTTTTTGAGATCCTTGGGTTTTACATTACTTTTTCTGGTGAATTGCGGTATTTTTTAAGGGTGGGGTTTTTTTCACTTAAGAGGAAATATCCCTCTATTTCACCTGCTTCTATTCCAATTAGTAGTTGCCCACCTCTTGGGAGCATAATTAAGAGGTCTCTAGTTAGCCTAAGGAAACGAATTAAAGAAATTGTACAAATGCAACTGTAATAAATGGGCAATATATAGCCATTAAGTCCACAATATCCATATTCATGCTTATGCATTGCTACTTTAATGATTTGATATTTACCTATATAACTCATTTGATTATAAATAACGCTGATTGCATTGGGAACCAGCGTAGCAGAAGAGGAGTAATAAGATTTCTCTTTGTTCCAAAAGACTTAGGCAGGCATTTTGTTTAAGCAGTAAATATGCGCAGTAGAAATTGATACTTCTTAATTTTGCACTTAATGGATGTTGGCTGCCGTCAAACAACTTTGCGTAATTAGTTGTTGTGGTTGTAAGAAGCCCCGGGACTGATGAAGTGTCAAGCAGCAGGTAAAGACTGCTCTGAAGGGCAGTCTTTAATCTGTCATGGGTCCCCGAAGGATTAAAGGTTGTGTGGAGTGTTTCTCCTGTTTATACAAGCAATGTGTCTTACTGAAGTTCACTTGAAAGTCTTGGAAATACACATCTAACCTAATAAAATATTAAAAACTGTTCGAGCATTTCATGTCTTGGGACTTAAATAGCGGTTAGGAAGAACCAGCTTTTGTCAGCACCGGTGTGGCCAGCAGGAGCCGGGCAGGGATGGGGCCCCTGTGCTCGGCCCTGGGGAGGCCCCACCTCGAGTGCTGGGCTCAGGTTTGGGCCCCTCGGGACAAGAAGGCCCTTGAGGGGCTGGAGCGTGTCCAGAGAAGGGCAGCGGGGCTGGGGCAGGGTCTGGAGCACAAGTGTGCTGGGGGGCGGCTGAGGGGGCTGGGGGGGTTTAGCCTGGAGAAGAGGGGGCTGAGGGGAGCCCTTCTCGCTCTCTGCAGCTGCCTGAGAGGGGCTGGAGTGAGGGGGGGGCTGGTCTCTGCTCCCAAGTCACCAGTGACAGGAGAGAGGGAACGGCCTCAAGATGCATCAGGGGAGGTTAGATTGGAGATGAGGGAAAATGTCTTCACCGAAAGGGTTGTCAAGCACTGGCTGCCCAGGAAAGTGGTTGAGTCACCATCCCTGGGGGTATGCAGAAGACTGTGTAGACATGGCGCTCAGGGACATAGTTTAGTGCTGGCTTGGCAGTGCTGGGTTAGTGGTTGGACCTGATGATCTTAAAGGTCTTTTCCAAGCTAAATGATTCTGTGATTATGCTGTGCTCTGAATGGGGAAGAGGAGACACAGAGTGTTCCCTCGTGCAGGATGGTAGCTGAGTATTTAAGTAACAGTATATGATTAACACATGATAAAGGAAAATGGTGATAAAAGCAATTTATGGAGGCTGACATGAACCTTCAACATTTACTTTTAGGTTTTCCCTTTTCAGCCAGACTGATGAGTGATGACAGAAGAATATAATCTCTCTGGTAGATTTCATTGGAAATATTTATACTCTTACCAGAATTGTATTTTATCAAGGTTGTGACGTTTGCTTAGTTAAACTTTTGGGAGTATAAGGAGCTTTAATGGTGAATTATCCTTGAAATATATTTGCTTTTGCTTTGCCGTTAATGTGTCATTGAACAGTAACGTCAGTTCTGACAAACAAAATGAATTTTTCATAAAATAGGTGTTCAGATGATTTGACTTCCTTTTTCCATGGAGAAAACACTTTAAGGTCCACATTTGGGTGACAAACAGTAACAGTTATTTTGAAGCAGTTTTGAATAAACAAATTTCACACAAATGCACCTTCAAAAACAAGTGCTCCGTGGATGCCTCACAGATCTGCTTTTCTCCGTGCCTGTCACCTTTCACGCAAACTAAAACCTGCATTTGTTTCCCTTGATTCTCTGCTGGGATGTTTGTAGATGCCTCCTGTTTGTCATTCCTCTTTGGTGTCTTTCAGTCATGACAAGCAAAGGCTTTTGTGGATAAAACTGAGTTAATTTCTTTTCATATATTCCCATAACTTGGGAAATTCTTTGTTAGTCTCCAGATCTAATCCATTTCTAAGTGGTGTGTGTTTCTTCTGCTTCATGTCTGAAACGTGACCTTTCTGACTCATCTGCATGGCTCCAGGCATCTTTGCCCAAGCTGTGACCAGGGAGTGTTTTCCCTCTGACTTCTGTAAGCCAAGCAATTGCTTATACACATTGAAAAAGTTCTTACAGGAATTATTTTTGTATGGTTTTGTCAGCCTTCTTCATTTGCCTTCGACTTACCCCGCCTTCTCTTGTGCATCAAACACGCTATTCATTTTCTGGAGCCCTTCATAGCAGGTACCGTGTCTGCTTGTCCTTCTGTGCACCAGTGCCATGTCCCGGTGCCCCAGGGGCCGGTTTTTCACCCATGTGCGAAACGTTTCTCAAAGAAATACCCAGTGTCGCCTTTTGTGCTCTACCTTATTCCCTAGTGGAAGTCTCTGCAACTATTCATAAAACTAACGCAAATATTTGCAAAACTAGCACTTTATACTTTAACAAATTACTGCTTCAAAATTTCCTTTTTCATATTGATCAGCAAAACCTGAGCTATTTTTTTCTGTCAGTGGGTATACTAAACCCACTCTTCGTAATTCTGTGGTATCCAATTGTTCCTCCTGCTTTCTCCCGTCTGTCCAAGTGTATGCACTGTACAGCCCACTAAGCACCTGACTGGAGTCCTTTTATGTTTAGTAACACAAGTTGAAAGAAATAACGGCTTTCAAAACACTGCTAGAAGTCAGGCTACTGTAGCTTTTATGCAATCCCTGTAATAGTTTTATACGCTGTATTGCCTTTACGTGTAATGTCTTTCACTAGAAAATCGAAAAGGTGATTCATTGCATCCAAAGCTGATCCATACATCTTAAGCCATATCTTTCCTGTAATTCCTTAAAATTTTGCTAGGGATGCACGGTTTTTAAGGGTTTAGGCATTCTTATTATTCTTTTGTTGGTAAACTGGAGGATTGAAAGATGGACCTGATCAAGTTAATTAACTTCTGTGTGTTCAGATTTTCCTATGCTTGGTGACAGGCTCTACTTTTGGACACGTTAATAAATGGCTGGCTTTCTGGAATACTGCGCTCTTCCTGCTTCCTTTCATTACGTTAGCCAAGGTTCCACTAGATGAGACGTTTGCAGTCTTAAGACTTCCTGCCGAGGTTCAGACTTTGTATTTTTGAGATTGAAGCTGTCGTGTTCATGAAACTACTTAATTAGAAACACATTCATCTCGGTGCATACTGGAGGAGTCTTGAGCAGCACAGCCAGGCACACAGGGAAGTTGAGCATTTGTGCAGCTGGCAGCTAAACCAATGGTTTATACTTCGAACATAAAATTACTGGGTATTTTCTTGCTCCTGGAATGTGGCCATTGGAAATGAAGAGAAGTGGGTGAAAGAGATAATGTTTGTCACAAATAAAACATGCAAAATGACAAATAAAAATACTCCTCAGTTGAGCAGTAATCCATATGCAATAAGTGTGTATCATGTTGTATGGTAAAAATGTCTGTCCAAGAGCGTGGATATATGTTCTGGTTCTCGTCTGTGGGATTCCCAAGGAAGCAGAACCTTCAGGATTTGTACCAAGTTCGTTTCCAATTTACTGGTCTGGGCGATCGTCGTGAGGCGCTGCGTTGGGTGAAGCTTGGGCGGGGCAGTCTTGCCGGCCCAGGCGGCTCAGGAAGCTGTTACGTGATGTGATACGTGGCACGTCAGTATTCTACAAATGAACTTGGAAGGTTTTTTTGAAGTTCTATATGTTTAATGTCTTCAAAATTAAAAAAAGTGTTTTCATGTAGAATGTCTAATACAGAGGCTGTTGCCGTCTCTTGGTACAGCATCCAACAAAGTAGCGGTTTTAGGCAGTATATCAATAAACATGATAAATATGAGTATGCATATCAGTAAATATTTTTTAAAAGGTATTTCTCATGAAAATGAGAAGCAGAGTGATTTTTGCTGGTCTGGTGTCTTGCAGGAGTTTTTTCAGCACTGTACTTCTCTTACTGAGCAGTAGGCACCAGTTTATCAAAGCAATATGGAAGATATTTTAATCCAAGGCAGTACAGTGACATTTCTCTTTTTTTTTTTTTTTTAATCTGAAATTGAAAATGAGCTCTTTGAGCTTCTGTATCCAAAATGAAATGAGGCTCTATTTTAAAAGTTGTGTCTGTCTGTGTGCTTTCCGTTTAACAGGCAGTATATGCCATATTTGCAATTAGCAGCTTTGGCATCCTCTCGGGTGTGTTCTAATAAGCAGGGCAAATATAAGCTTTCCCTGATTACTTGAGTGGGAGTCCTGTAATAAGCTTAATATTAGAAATGCCGTATACACAAAGATACAACTTCCATTCAGTGTTCTTCTTGTGTTATATAGTCCATGTTTGTGTTTGCTAACATCACGGAAGAGAAGACAGAAAAGATCAATCTTTCTCTTAAATGTTAGCATTCTGTTTGGTAACAGAAGTATCGCACCTGGCTTTGAGGCTACAAATCCGGCCTCAGAGCCTCTCGGTGCATTTAAGTTTTGTGTCCTGAAGGGAATAGTGGCACAGGCACATATCCCGGTACCTCTGGAATTTCTCAGAATGTCCAAAAGTAATTTTTATATTTTTCTCTTATAAATGTAAACATTTCAAGGTTTATACTTAAATATAAGTTATTTAAAATGTGTCTGGACCCATATTCAAAGGATTTAAAACTTGTAGTACCGGGTGATGTGTATATATTAAATTAACCACTTAACACTACAACAGGATCAATTTTTCTAAAGAATAATCTTAGAAAAATTTGGGTTTTTTTTTTAAAAATTGTAATAACACTTTCATTTTTTAAAAAAGACCCCGGTATTATAGATATGTTTAACAGCTGTCCTTATGTACCTGTCTTAACTTAGTCACTTAGAAATTCTGATGTCAAGGAAAATTAAAGCCTTACAGTAGTGAGAAGGTATCGCAGAGTAAAAGACGTCTTTCAATATGGAATAAAATTTTGTTCACGTGGTTTGTTTCTGTCTTTGTGTCTATATATATTTTATTTTTTTAAGGCAAAATCTAATCCAGTATCCTGTTATTTTCCTGTAGCTAATTTTATAAGTCATACGTGTTAATCCAGTGTTACGAGAATGTAAAGCTAGTTTTTTTTCCTCTTTGCAGTGCCCCGATGCCCTACCTCATTGGAATACATTTAAGTTTGATGGAGGTAAGTCTTTCTCACCATTTCTGAAACTATATATAGTTTTATGATTTAGAGCCAAATTCTACAAGCAATTAAACATTCATTCATATGCTTAAAAATGAAATAATCCAGTTAATTTGGGAGCGCTGAGAGAATTAAGCATACGTGGTAATGTTAAGTCTTAAGGCAGTCGTATTTGGTACCTTGCGCTCCTTGGGCATACTTTCCGCTTGCAGTGCAGCAGTGACGAGCGCACGTTGTGTTCCCCTCTCCATCCTGTTGCTTCATTTAATCAGTTTTCTGCCTTAGTTTGACTCTGTGTTCACAAAGGCAGAGTCGATATTAAACCGAAATGTTGACAGTTACAGTTCTCTTTTAGGCTTTTGCAGACAGATTGTAATTTTTTTAATGTTCAAAAGATCTGAAGAGAAGGAACTTGCTGTTAATGTTAACACAAAGCTGGCAGAAAACCAGCCCTCACAGAAAGCTTCACATATAAACAATTCAGAGTAATTCATGTGACTTTTTAAAAACTCTAAAAGTGGAAATAGCACATTTGCTTTTGCTTCCAGTACTGGTGAAACAGTCGATGACTCTCCTCAGAAGTATCTGGACGACAACATAAGCTATTAATTTAGATGCCTATGAAAATCCTAGTCCCCGTTACACAGGAGGTCTGAACAGCGTCTATGTGCTCCGTGTGGGAAGAGGTATTCCTGCCCGGAAAGCATTGCCTCTTTGTAGGCTCTTAAATTAGCAGGCAGTGGTGAACTGGTGGGAGTTGCAAATGCCCTTCAAAGTTAATTGACTTGTGTCCTTACTTGAGATGCCCGTGTTTGGAAATTCAGGCTTAGTGGTTAGGGTACGTAACGATTCAGTGCTGAGCTTTACATCACATAAAGTAATGCGTGTTCCTAGAATATTTGTGCTTATATTGTCCATAGAAATGTGTAATTTCTCTGGAAATACTGATCAAACATTCTTTCACAAAAGGGCATATGCATGTTATAATGTTCCCCTATGTCTTTATGTGTTAAAACTTGGACATCTTAGTATGCTCTGTAACTTCTCCCCTTTCCCAGTGTTATATGAAGTGATTTTAGAAGTCACTTTTTTCATGAGAAGCTAGATGAAATATGCAGGACCTCTTTTTTTTTTTTTTTCCTTCTTACCATCCTGCATACAGATGATTTTTTAGATGCCCTTTATATTGCTAAATAAAGTACAGAATTGCAGTACAATGTGTTAGTGAATAAGCAATTATTTTAAAAGTCAACACGTACATTTGTTTGCACGTCATATGCTTATGTTAGAGGGGTTTCTGGTAATTACCCTTGAATACTGCGTAGACGGGACTGAAGTAATATCTGGGAAGAAATAGTCTCGCATATTTTTTTTCGTATTGATCAAGAAACTTTCTGCCCCATATCTGTACCAAGTATTCATTGGCAATTATTATGGTATCTATCCGTTTGAAAACGAAGGAAGAGACCTAGTAGAGGATGGGATAACATCTCAGTCAGCTACTTGTCAGCTTGCACAAATATTTTTCCTCACAAAGAGCCCCATGGTTAGCCTGGCAATGGCCGTGGAAAAAAAAAACTGATAGCTACACCTTGGAGTTGCTTTCACGATGTCTCCCTCCTGCCTCGGCACAGAAACCCGTTACCTCTTCCTTTGTCTCAGCCTTTCAGATTGCAGGGCTCTGCAGGCCTTCCAAACTCCATCTGTAAAAACTCAGAAAAAGGAGGTGTTCTCAGAGAAGCCAATTTTCATCCATTTTAGTAACTTGTGAAAAAATCTGTTTAGTACTAAATCCAGTATGGCTTTGGAATAGCCGGAGATTCTGGAACGCAGACACACGTTGGCAAAGTACAGTTATTCCAAGTGCCTTATGAAATAAATTAAATAACTAAAACAAACTGTCTTATCTCCTCCCTCCGCTCTGAGGGGTAAATTGAATACTCCCAGATAGAAATGCATCTTCCGGCTAACTGGGCTTTTTCTGTTGAAAAATAAAATACAGTCACACAGTGGGCCGGTGTATCTGTTTGCTGGCACGTGCCGCGTGATTTCTCTGTGCCTTGGGCAAAGGAAAGGTGGCGTTTGTCAGATGAGCTGGACAATTGCTCGATTACCTCTTTGCCTGGTTCTGATGCTGAAAGCTTTCTCCCTTTGTCCTTTTCTTCATATGTAGGTATAATGTTGTGTTTTATTTGTTAGAATAACCACTTAGTAGCAACAGGCATTTTTTTCTCATGATTTGCACTTGTATACTTTTAAAAAGACAATGTATTAATTTTTCCATATCAAATTAATTTTATAAACTACAGCTGAAAACTGCTGTCATTATTCAGTATTCATTTTTCTTTAAATGCTGAAGCTTCAGCAAATAGATCTTTAGGAGTGTTTTGTTAATCCACGTGTTCTAGTTTCAGGGTAAGGGATTAATTCCCCAGTCTTCTATTCAAGTTAAGACAGGTGGGCTCTTTATCTACCGTAGAGCCCCATGGGAGTAATTGCAGTTATATATAGGCTCGTGGTTCTGCTCCAGCAGCTCCAATTGCAGAATTTGTCACTGTTGCGTAAATGTTAGTGGAAGCCTGAACTTGCGCAGAGAAAGCTGTGGTGCGACGGGGAGGGTGAATTTGGAATGCAGGAAACCCCCACCCCCCAATTTCTAGCTTTAATGTTGTTTCTGTGGGTTCCCTGTCTTGGAATGGGTCTTCTGGAAGAAGTATAGCAGAAATGTTAATGATCTTAAACAAAATACAACCTCTCTCTCACCTCGGAAGCTTTTTTTTTTTTCACACCATTGTGTATCTTAAAAGTTAGTTTGCAGTTTCCCGTGTTACACGGGGTCTTTGTAGAAGGAGCAGTTATTTTAATGGAAAATGACAATTTTTTTCTTATGATTAAAATATCAAGCATATCCATTGACTGTTAAATCTAATTTGCTGTGACTGAAATGTTCTCCAGTGAGATAAGATAATCTCCTGTTATAGGTCAGAGGGCTCCAACTGATTTATGAGGGAAAACCTTGGTAGAAAATATAGAGCTGTGTTTTGTGCTCTTATTTTTCAGCTTTTCTATCATCACCTAGTTAGTCATTCTTTATAAGATTTCCATTTAGCAATCCATAAAGTGACTTCAAAGAAGGCTAAAAGTTTATAAGCTGTTGGATAAGCAAGGCTGGAGCTATTGCATGAATAATGGAACATGCTTACGGAACTAATTGAATTCATATTAGATGGAGATAAGTACTTAGTACTGATAAATAATGAGATAGGAAACGAAACTCTGTCAAATGAACGTATCCCTTTCATAATCTTGTTTTATTTTCTACCTGCGTCCTGAATGCTATTTTAGTGTTCAAATGATATTAAATTGACCTTTGTGCAATAAGCGGTGTCAAACTTAGCTGGCAGCCGTTTACATTTTGTCATAGTAAACGATTGTTTCAGCAACTGTTTCTGTAGCAGCGGTTATTAGTGTGATGGGGCTGATGGAAGAGGAATGCCCTTGACCTAGTAGACTGCCTAGTGGAATTTAGGCACATGTGGTTTTGGTTAACCGGTGGGGATAGCTCTGCTGAGCTGTCAGGTACTGAGCCGCTGGCAGCATGTTCCTCCCTGCCAGGCTTCCAGCCCTTCAGGTAACAATAGCGCCCAGCCGTATCATGCTCTAGTTGGGGCACAAAACCAGCCTTTAGGGTTAAAGTTAATGATTCGAAAAGTATTTCTTATACTCTTTTTTAATAGTCCAGTCACTCAAGGACTTTTTCTGGGACTTTAGAATTTTAATTCTTGCAAGATCATCCAGAAGGAATTTGTGTGTGAAACCACATTGCATTTATTAACGTGATTTCCTAACATTTTTCCTAAGCATGAAGGACAGTTGTGCACAGCGTAAAGCGTAGCATAAGCATGTATATGAGCAGGTTGTTGTTTTCGTTTGAGTACCTGGTATGAGTAAATACGTTCATGTAGGAAGAGAAGGCTCACTAAAATTCATGCTGTCTTTAATACACCAGGACACGGCAGGTGATCTCACTTGGTGTCGGTAGCCTCTTCCTTATGCAGACAGATGAATGGAAGGCTGTGTTCAGTCCTCTCAACCCCACGCACACGTTCTGGAAGCACTTTTTGGCGTGCTTACCTGGTCTTTTCCCGGTAGCCGCGAGGACGCGGTTTGCGATCCGGTGTGACAGGCCAGGCAGCGTGCGGGGGCTGCGAGAGCAGCCTGGGCTTAGCGCTGCCGGTGCCACGAGGCGTCCCCGTGCCCCAGACAGCACCCGGAGAATTCACTGACCGCTGGCATCTTCCAGTGGTAGTGTTAATTGTTAATTATATTTTTTTTGATTGGGGTGAGGAGTAATACGTAGCTTTTTCCATCCATTTATACTTAGTAAGTCACTGCCTTTTCTAGCTATAACTCAAGAAGTGTAGCTTTTTTTACAGTGTTTAGGTGAAAGGGTTATATATATATTTAAATCCAGGCCTTAAAAAACTAATTTAGTCACTCACAAATACTAGAAATATGGCTGTACATGGCTTCAGGAGTATTCATAAAAATGAATTAAAAATATGACAGATTACTTATGACATTGTCTTTTATCCAATTATTGGAAAAATGAAAATAACAACTGTGCTTTCATAAAAGATTCTGCGCGTGAGGATGACTGAGGGGTAAGTTTTAAGGCAGACCATGCAGTTCCAAGTAGACTTACCAGTAAGCGTAGAAGGCTTTTCTTCTGTCGTACAATAGGGTCAGCTCAGCACTGGTGATGTTTGTCACTCAGTTGGCCGCAGCTGCTTGTGATAAGCATCTTGAGACTCACCTGTACAGGATCAGGGTCCTGCACATCAAGGTTGGGAGATCGGCGGAAGAGTGGGAGATGCACGGGAGGGGGCAGCAGCCCACCTGCTGTGCCCAGATCAAAGGGCCGGGAGGTCAGGGGGCACATCCAGCTTAACCAGCTTTGTCTGCTGAATAGCTATTTCAGATTGTAAATCTAAGGGTGATTTCATTAAGTCCTTCTGGCTGCTGTTGGGGCATGAAATAATAAAATTTTATATCCGTTGCCTTTCCTGCTTCTGGCAGCCAGATTGACACATTGTTGTCTGCAGTGTTGTGGTGTTTTTCTTAAGAAAATAAATGGAAACTATTAACTAAGCAGAGACAAGTCATTAAGCAAATGGATTTTAGACTTGTTGGGAATCATACTTCCATAATAATTTCAAATGCAGCGTACAAACTAGCTGCTAAAAGTGTTAGGCTTTGTTAAGAGTTTTACCTTCCCAAAAGAATTAGCGGACGGTATGTTTTCTTTTTTCTGCTACAACATTTGTTTTAATGTGTTGATCGCATTTGTGTCTGGTTATGAAACCTTGTGATCAACTTGGTTTATGTTTTTGGCACCAATTTAGCCATGAAGTTATGCAAACCTGTTTTTCGGGGTGGGGGGTAGGAGGGTGGTGTTTGGTTTTTATTCTTTTTAAATTAATTATTCAATAAAATTGTTCACCTGAAAGAAGTTTAACTTCAGAGTTTTTTATGGTAGGAAACAGAAAAACTGCCAACTGCAGACACTTATAATAAAATAACATTTAGTATAAACTCGTGTTAGTATTATTGATGAATATTGCTTCTAGCATGTGATCCAAGTGAGACAGAGGCGCGCGCCTTAATACTTCTATTAGAATATGGTTTCTCAGTGTTTTTGCAAACTTTCACATAAAACATTTAAATTACTTCAAGTGTTTGGCTGCTTGTGAGCAGGACAGCCCCACTAACTGCTGCTTATTTACTGACCTGGTGTTTAAGGCCCCCTGGAGTTTGTTTGAAAAGTTAAGAGATTTTCACAGTAAAGGTGCCATTTCTGAAATTTAAAGTGCTCTTTTCACCAGGAGATAAGTTCTCTCTGATTAAGTCAGTAATTCTTACTAAGCCATGTTTATAGAGGCCATAAACAATGGGTTCAGGGTGCTTGTTAAACCAGCTTTCCATACCTCTCCACTCTTTTAAAAAGAGACATTTAAAATAAAAGGCAGGTGTAGATGTTAGGTCGATTTGATGGTTTTTAGATGATTAATTATGGCTACAAGTAATTCGGTAAAGATGGTTAGGAAAGGTTTGCAGTAGTGATGTGCGATGCACGGTTTCACTGAATCACTTCTTTTGACTCAGCAAATCCCTACTCTGCAGTAAAATTAAATAAGGAAACTGTAATGTTCATATTTCCTCTTGTTCTTTGCCTCTCCATGTTTTTTCAGCAAAATACGAACATACTGAACAACAGGTATCACTTGATTTGTAGAATTTTGTTTAGATATTCAGGAAGCTGTGAAATGTGGAATGTGCCTGTGTGTGGCTTAGTGGCCAGCCCTTCGTATTTTGAGAAAATGACGACAACGCGCAAACTGTACCTCTGAAAACGATCTACGTGTAGTTGGGATTCATAGGGTCTAGTGGGGTTTAATGTGAGAAATGCAACGGGATGCTGGGAATTTTTGCTAAAATTCCAGCAAGAGAGTAAATACTTTTATTTCCAAGTCAGTTGGGCTGATAGGTACTAGGTTTAGCAAAAGAACCGTTTGGTTATTTGACAAAAGCCCTTATAACTATCCGATAATACCTTTATCAAAGATTACAGTAAAAGGAAAGCTGATGAAAACCAGCAAGGATTAAGGTGAACTGGTCGGTCTTCATTTCTCTAGGATGAGCCACAATTGGACCATTGAAAAGGTGTATTTTTTTTAAATGCATTGCAAGACAGATGCTATAAATCAAGTTAGTCTCAAGTGTTTTATTAAATTTGAGGGTTTGTCTCCAGGGAAATTCACCGTCTTAATACAAATATTGAAAAGTTTTAAAGTAAGGTTGTGCTCTTCACAGTGGAAAGATACGGCACAGCAGAGTTTCATATTAGCCTTTCTTTCGGATGCAATTATTTCAGGGCCATGTGCAGAGACAATTACATTGATCAGCATTTATAGTCCTTGCACCATGAGCAACATCCTGTTGCGCTCCGCTCCTCGGCAGATGTGCCCTGTCACGAGCCTATTCTTTGCTACAGGAAACTCCAACATTTTGCTGAAGAGAAGGTGCAGATTCATCAGTGAAGTACAAAAACACCACTGACCAGTGCCAGCACATTTGTGGCTTCTTTAGCAAGAATCAAGAGAAGGCTTTAATTCCTTCTGTCTTGTCCTGCTAGCACTCGGTTTTGACAAGCTTCTGGCTTTGGTTAAGCACATTGCAAGACCTTTTTGTTGGAGCTTTTTAGACTCCTCTGAGTATAAGTGAGATTTTTAATTTTCTGAAACAGGAAGGAGCAAATCAGTTTGTCTGGTGCTTCCGGACTCCTAGAATGAGCAAGACTCCTGGATTGCTTTAGAGTTTATCAGATGCAGCCAACAGAGTGACCTTTGGTTCCTGAAATATAGAGGAAAGTACCTGGTTTGTCATGCAGTACTTGTGCTTTTTACATGGAAAGCATTAAGTGCAATATTCTTCCATTTAAGTTAAAGAAATTTCTCATGGAAGACCTAAACTTAAATGTCTACAGAGTGTTTTTTATAGTTGTTGGGTTTTTTTCTCCCCCCCTAAGTACACAGCAGTTTTCTTTATAGACAGAGGACTGAGCCTTGAACACTGAAGGTAATTATTTAGATGCCTAAGGCTCAACTTTGCCATTGTTTTAGAGCTCTAGTTCCTTTCTTTTAAAGGAAACAATTCCCCCCACCCTGCAAAACCTTAATTAAAAATTGAGTATGTTTTTGTTCATTTTCCTCCTCAGTCACTTGCTTTTGGTCCTGTGTATAGGTATGGAGGTTTGTTTACAGCGTCATTGGGAAATTTCCTTAATTACCATGTTCTATAGTTCCACTTTTTCTGATTTTGAATTTTCAAAGCTTTATTTGAAGAGGGCTTATATACATACGATTGGTCAGTAAAAAAAAAATAAATCAGTTCTCCTGTTAGTTAAAAAAGTGCTAAAATAAATAAATTCTGCTCTGTTTCTTAGCAGTGATTCATTTACTGTTGTTTAAGCAGGGAAATGAAGTCTGACAGTATTTCAGTTTGTGTAGATCACCAATAGCTTTAGACACTTAGAGTCGAAGGTACTAATGATCGTTCTTTTGAGAAATAGGTTATGCTTTTCTTTTGTCCATGTACTGTTACAGATGATGTAAAACCCAAACTAGAGTAGAGACATTTCTTCCACTCAGTTCACTGGAACAGGATAAAAAGTTTAGGCTCGCTGGACGTTAAGAAACATGGATATGGTGGAGTTATTTTTCTCTCAGCTTGTCTTCATTTTAATTTTTTGTTTATTAACCTCTGCTAGTGTCTATTTTACTTAAATACAGTTGTAAACTTGTCTGTATTGCAGTTCCAAAATTCAACCTGGAATTTGGAAACCAGTTCCCATCCCTGACTTACTGCAACTCCGAACTCCTAGAAAATCCACTATTTATTGTTATTTAAATTATTTTTTAAATATAAAAAGATACGCTTGAAATCTTGGCTCAGCTAGAAACAGCTAAATGTGCAAACGGGATGCCAGAGTTAAAATAGACATTAGTAGAGGTGCTTGAAATAAATCATTGCCTCAGTAATCTCGAACAGTAACTCTCTGGTTTCAGAAATGCCGGTATGTGCAATGTTAAGAACTTGCATGTGCAAATTGAAGGTTAATGCTTCAACATTGTAAAATGTGAGTAAATAAATGATGACAGAAAGAGAGGAATGTTGGTTGTTTTTAAAATGCTTGAAGTTTGGTAGTGGCATGATGTTACGCCATCGCTTGTGTCCTTCATGCATAAGATCTAACTCCGCATACCTATATTTTCCTTTCCCTTTTCCTGAACTTGTTTGTATTTAGAAAGTAAGAAACATGGCCCTGGAAGATGTAGTGATTCTTAACGTAGACACCAACACACTGGAAACCCCTTTTGATGACCTTCAGAGCCTTCCTAATGATGTGGTATGTATGAAATGATTTATTCAACTATTCCATTACTTAATGGTGTAAATCCTTTTGACCTGTTTGGTTTGTAACTGAGCTGTCTCATTGTGTTACTCTCGTTGTTATCAGTAAACTGCCTTCCCTCAATTCTTTCCAGTTTCCAAGTTTTAAGACATGATTGTTTGAACATTTGCAGTCATATTTTTTTAAGCCTCCTAATGAAAATTAGCTCACGCTCACAGGAGCTAGAAATGCTGCAGCAACCCAGTTCCACTTTTGGAATGGCACAATCGAGTTTGCTCTAAAGAATTAATCTTCGATAGGGGAAGAAAAGATAAATGAAAACCGCACAGGTTACGGTGCCATCTGAACGGGAAGCAAAAATTCAAGCTTCTTTCTTCAGGGAGTGAAAAACAAGCACTGTTTGAAACCATCTTTATCCATTCCATTGGGGCGGGGGGAAAAAGAATCCTGTGTTTTTAGGTAACTTTTGTTTTCAAATGAACTTTTTTTCCCCCCTCCATTGACTTCTTCCAGGTGAGTTTAAATGAACTTTTGCATTTTAAGTCCTGAATTATGATATCAAATGGACGACTTCATATTTACTTCTAGCAGTGCTCAGGGCATATAGTTTGGAACTTTATTTCTCATTCAAACTTTTTGTTGGTTATTAATTTATTTTTTAATAACTTGATAGAAATAATGTATAAATACTTGATCTTTCCCTTTAATGAGACAAAAATACATCCAGCTTGTTACTGGCTGCTGTAATCGTCTTCACTAAAGAAGCTGAGAGGGAAGAGCAGCAAAGTGAGTAAGAGTGTAAGGAGCTGTTTCTAACTCCGAGGGTGACTGTTTAGGAGAAAATGGCAGGGGAAAATCTGGGTTTCTTTTACTAGTTCAGAATATTGAGCTGACAGTTAGGTCTATACCTTCTAATGTGTAGCTGAGAAATGAAGTTGATATGGAGGGAGCTCAATGTAAGTGGGTCTGTTTGAGGAAAAACTCAAGTAACGGTGAGTACCCGGTGCCACCTCCTGTGACATCCTGTCATTTCTCTGTGATCTGTGGAGTGATCCATTCTTCGAAACAGCGAGCTCTGGATGAAAGGTCCATCTTGATTGTGAACGTTTTGGCTTTAGTCAAGCACTTAGTCTATAAAAGTTGCTTCCATGAAATTTTCTGGCTTTATATAGTTTTTCATTTCGATTTCACTCCCAGCATCCAAATCTGCCAGCTGGTCATCACCCGTGCCATTATCCACAAGCCGGGGAATGACAGACTTGTAAATCTCGTGGAATTATGTAAGAAATGTCTGGATACCGTGAGTGCGGGGCCTCAAACCATGTATATGATTTGTCAACAATCAAGTATTATATTAGATTTTATGAGACTTCATTAAAGGAGCTGTTGTAGGCGCACTGTAGAACATCAGAAGAGACTTTACCAATAAACACAGAACTTCAAGCTTTGGAATGTAATAAATTTTAAGAGACTTCCTTCCTTTCATTATTTACTTTTACTTCACTTTTATAACAGTAGAGAGTTGTGTTTTATTAGTTCAAATTTCTTGATTCAGTTTTCCACAGGTCTATTTAAAAGCTACATTTTATCTTGGAGGATGTTTGGAGCATAGCAGAGGAAGTGCTGCCAGCAAATTCAATTAACTGGCATGGCTCACAAATAACGTACATGGGGTATTTTTTTTCACAACTGCTATATAAATACAGCTGGGATTAATATTTGTCGCAACAAAGCCTTAACTTGAATCGTGTTGCGTTGTGTAATTAATGTTTGGGATCAGTGTTTATGTCTTATTTAGCTTTGTTTCATTATTTTAGTTACCTAGATAATGAAGTATTCTCCTCGGTCTTTTCCTTTCCTTCAGACTGCTTAATATTTGGCTTTGACCACTAGAGAGCAGCTGCTCTTCTTTGCAAGAATTGAATTTCTGTCAGTTCTTTCATGCATCATGTGTTTGGAACTGTAAGTGGATCAAGTTGTTCATCTCAGCAGGGAGAGTCTAAAGCCAATCCATTATACTTTTTTTCTTTTACTTTTTTTTCTTCTTTTGCTTCCCTGGGAGGACGGGGAGATTCTGGGAGTGCGTCTCCCCACTGGTCTCGGTCTAAACAGATGCATTCATGATCTGAGAAACTCAAAATGTCTTCGGCAGTTTCACAATCATAAATGGCTGTTACGTCAAACTACCCTGCCAGTTTTGCTACCTAATGTGAACAGTGAGCAATTCACGCGCTGCTGAATAGACACAAAATTTACTTTGCTAAATTAAATCCCTCTCTGTTCAACGGTGAGTAGAAACATCTTCTGTGTGATGCGTTTGCCATCAGGTGATTAATCCAGTGGAAAATTTTTAAAGCTGCTTTTCCCCTCTTCTTGAACAGCTTTTTTAATCGAGTAAAACAATGCTGTGGAGTCCTATGATTGTTTTAGAGCTTCAGGTAGTGAGTTGTGCTTGAGTTTCATGATAGTCAAGTTGCTGCCTCAACTGTTGATTCTCACAAATCCAGAATGAACTATTCATTAATGTTTTACTCCTAGGATCCAAACGAGCGTAGGCTGTAGTGAAATGCCTTTCCAGTTAACATTTGTATCCCAGGAGCTGGACAGCATTGGGACAGTTCCAGCAGGATCACATTAAGTCGTTTCTTTGCCCGAGTTTACCTCAGCAGTACCTGCGGCAGTCAGACTTCCTGAACCGTTCAGGTCAGATCCCTGCAAATCAAGGTGTGTCCTACTGCATTACCGATGAACTATTTGAAATGTGAAAAACTGCCCCTCTCTCACCTTCTGCTTCTGATATGTTGCTGAAAATCTGGCAGCATGAGAACGCCCTGGGAAGTAACTTTCCTTTTAAAATAGTCAATATTAAAAAAAGAGATTTATTAAGGACTGTGATTACAATAAGTGCATCTGCTGCTGACAAGTCTCCTACACCACCGTCTGTGTTGCAAGGAATAGCAAAGAGGGGGTAGTAATTTTTTTTTTATGCAACCCTTATGGATTTTTCATGTATTTCCAAATAAGTGTCATCTTCTAGTCTTAGTTTTAGTCAGAGCTTCATATTACAAGGAATAAAGCATAAGCTCGCTCTGTCAACTTGTAGTTTCTATTAAATGAAGCCCTGATGCAATGCAGTGTACTGCGCCAAAGAGATCTTGCATATCTGATGGCTGTGAGAGTATTGTAAATTTGCACTAGTCTATGAATATCTGAGGCTGTCAGTAATTTAGCTGTGTATGCTACTGTTGTCCATTCATTAACAAGTTACCACAAGCAGGAAGCCTACGTTACTGTTTTTCACTTGGTGGGAAATCAACTGCTTTCAGGACAGCAAGAAAGTACTAAACTACAACTCTAAAGCAGAACCATTTTCTTAAAGGTGAATCCATTTTTATTTCTTACACTGTGTTTGCAATAGAATGTTCCTTGCTTTATTCATGTTGACAACTGAAAAGCCTTGGACCTAATTAAAAGAATTTCCACTAGCACCTTTACTGAACCATTTCATTATGCTGCGTTGCACAGATTGCATTTTGAAACATGGTGATAGTTTAAATCTGACCTTTAAACCTGAACTGCCAGAAGTATAAAAATCTTCTTTAAAAACACTCTGAGGGTAGACTGCATGTGTATGTGTCTGTTTGGCTAGAAATAATCTTCATATTGAGTGGTCACAATCTTATTTTTTTAAAGTATTACTGCCTCTTTAGGCAGGAAATAATCATAATTCTGCTTGTATAATGTACTTTGTCCTATGTGCTAATTTGTTCCAGAGCAAACATGAATTTTTTTTTCTTACCTGTTAGTCCCTTTAAATGTGTCATTGTTAACATTTTCTTATTTTAGAAACTATGGCATGCCTGTTGCAATAGTCCTGATTAAAAGTGTGCATATGTAAAATAGACATCCTACAGTATTCAGTTTAGCCTTAGAAGAGAGCAAATGATCTGCAAGCTTAAGGAATTAGCAAAATACCTATCAATATTCTACTTCTGTACCAAACAGGAAGCTGAAGCACAGAAAGGCTGGGACCAGCCTTCTGAACTCTTAGTTTGTTGTAAAATGAAGCATAGAGCCTTTTCCTTCTGTATAGACGGCAAGTTCTTTATCTTCCCATGAACGTTTAAAGAAAACCACTTATAAAAATGTTTGAGATGAATTTGGAAGTTACTCAGAGCTGGAGAAATTTTATTGCATTTTTGAAAACTGCCTTTAAATGTTTTACAGAAGTTAGTATAGGAAATAAACACACGCTTCATCCCTACGACATCAGACTCCTTCAGACATGAAGTGTGCTGCTCAGGTTTGAAAAACTGAAGAAGCTTTTCACATTTTGAGAATAACGGAGCTTCTTGAGAGACATTATCTCAGTGAATGGGAGTCAGCTTATTTTATGGGCATGTTAGGCTAAGTCCGTTATCATGTATTATGTTAATGTGTGCTTATGGGCTCATTAATGCATGCATCATTGGCATAAGCCACAGCATTCAGATTTATAAACAATGCTGGACACGCTCTTTATTATTTCTGCAGTACTAAATAACTGCAGTGAAAATCCTTCTACAACAGAAGCTGCAGAAAAATTAAAGGAAATCTCTTTGCAACTGTTTTGTTAAACACAAATGCAAATAAAACATCTAGTTTGAAAACAAGAAAATGTAGTGCACAATACGGATTATATATTTAACACTTGTTGGGCAAGAATAGGAGCCACTTTCCTGCCTTCCCCAGATCGAGGACTTCTGAAGGAGGAAGTGAGGGATGTGCTTACAGGAGGGATAAAACTGTAGCCCTCAGGAACAGTTTTTCAGTAAAATCAGGCTGCCGTTTGTTACGAAGGCAGGCTGGTAGCAAAACTCCGAGGCGGAAAAAACTCATCTGGTAGGGTTTTGGAGATGTGGATGAGGCCAGAATAAGCTTTTGTTATGAGCTGGAAGATGGGGGAAGGTCTTGAAAACTAATTTGAGCATTTGAACCATCAGCTTATATATATTTATTATATATTATTCACAGGCTCAGAAAACACAGTTAGTTGTGTTCACTACAACAGAATCTGTTATATTCAAAGTACATAGTGCTACCCCAATGGCGTTTTTCAGAATAACATTTGAAAAAGGAAGATTTGCTAGTTATTGATAGATATATTTTTTCGCCCCTGTTAAATTCATAATATGGATATTTATG
Organism: Phalacrocorax carbo; assembly: GCF_963921805.1. Classification (NCBI taxonomy): domain Eukaryota; kingdom Metazoa; phylum Chordata; class Aves; order Suliformes; family Phalacrocoracidae; genus Phalacrocorax; species Phalacrocorax carbo. Next base: position 1,906,865 of record NC_087530.1, read on the forward strand.
GAGTCATTCATGTTCTTCTGCAAATCAAGATGAGCAGGGATTTCCCAGCTTTCTGCTTTCCTTCGGAAATTGTGGCTCCTTCCTGTCTTTTGCATAAGATATCTCATCCAGCCTGGGGTTTGCATGTGGTGCGACCGCATCCTCTAAAAGCACTGGTTGAATTTCTTTTGAGAATCGACACCCAGATTGTTGTTTTTGTATTGCTTTCTGTTGTGTGAGATCTGTCTCAAAAACTTACCTTGTCCTGGTTCTGTCTGCAACACCAAAAATTGCTACTGACATAATCATTTGTTAATGATTTAACGTAACCTATAACTGTTGCAGTACAGGCACAGCAAGCTTGATATTAATCTTTGAAAGGGTTTTTTATCTCCTTTCTCAGCCTGTATTTGGGAAAGTAAAATGCTGTCACTAACGATAATATATAGGTACGCAACCTTACTTCAGTAGTTACTGAGCTCTAAGCACTAGAAAAGAGACGTCAAACTAAGTCACAGCCTTCTTGTGTGCATGAGAAATTCAGAAGTGCAGAGAACAGTAATGGATAATCCTCTAAAACTTCAGCCCTTGGTGTACACAGAAGACAAAGAACATTCCGATAACCTGGATCATGGTAGATTTAGGTCTGTCTGCATAGAAATGTGTTTAGTTGATGTTCCCTAAGTTGTGATTGGTGAGTGTCTGTGTGTAAATGGTAATGAGACCGTTAGAGCTGTGTTCACCTAAAGTGCAGCTCTGTGAATCCTGAGGTAATTAAACACCTCCACAGTGGAAGGGAAAGGGCAATGAGGGTTAAGAGAAGAGCCGTTCTCCACACAGGTGGTTTACATCTCTTGAGAAACAGGAAGAAAAAAAAACTTCAGTAGGTACTGATGAATTTGAAGGATGGAATGTTGTTGTTAATTTGAGACTTCTGAAAAAAACCCACGGGTTTTGTTTTCTGGGTCGCACTGGGTGTCCGTGGCAAGGCGTTGGCAGGGAGGCTGCGGGGCCTCTGTGAGGGGAGGCCGGTGCAGGTCCCCGAGGGCTCCGCAGGCCCCGCCGGGCACAGCTCAGCCCGTCAGCAACGCCAGAGAAAGCCTTTGTAAGAAAGGGCAAAAAGCCGCAGGGCAGAGGGAGGAGTGAGTAAGAGTGTGAGGAGGAAGGAGCAGCAGAGAGGGCCTGTTACAGGCTGACCGTGACGCCCGTTGCCATCTCCCTGCGCTGCTCCGGGGGGAGGTGGAGGGGTTGGCAATGGAGGGGGAAGGTGAGCTGGGAAAGAGGCCGGGGGCGGGAAGGGTGTGTTAGTTTCTGTCTTTGTTTCTCACCATCCAATTCTATTTTAATTGGCAATAAATGAAACTAATTTTCTTGAGTCGAGTCTGTTTTGCCTGTGATGGTAATTGGTAAGCGATCTCACTGTCTTTATCTCGGCCCACGAGCCTTTTCTTCGTGTTTTCTCCCCGAGTCCTGCTGAGGAGGGGGAGTGAGAGAGCGGCTGGGTGGGTGTCTGGGAGCCAGCCAAGGGAACCCACCATATTCGCATTTTGTTATTTTCCATTAAGTCTCTGAAATACAAGGGAATATAGCCTTAAAACAAACAAAAAAACCAACTTGTATTTGTGGCAAACAAATTTTTTTGGCCTGCAGGGTTTGTTCTTAGCCGTGGTGGTGGTGGATGGTCTGATTATGCAGAACAGTTTCTCTATTAGTCTGATGTTTGAATTAATTTACTGAAATTCTTTCATGGATTCTAATGAAGAATGACACAGAACTTCATGGAGTACCTTTAAAAGAGTACCCAACAGCATGTTAACAGTGGATTTTACGTAGGAGGGAAGGTCGAAATGAAGCTTTTATTTTCCTATTGGTTTCTGAATAGAATCCAGTCATATCTTAGAGAAGCAAAACAGCTTGAAAAGTAATGCTTTCGGAACTGAAAAATTCAACTCTGAATTCACAATGTCACTTCTTGTCATAACTGCTGCTGTGGTTAACGCATTTTTCATTTAGCTGTGTCCCAGAGCGTTAAGCTTTGTTTGTCATATGAGAGTGATCTAGACCTGTTGTGTGATTGCAGGTTTCTGCACTGAAGAACAGATTGAAGAAAGTCTCTACAACCACTGGAGATGGTGTTGCAAGAGCGTTTCTAAAAGCACAAGCATCTTTCTTTGGGAGCTACAGAAACGCCCTGAAAATTGAACCTGTAAGTAGGAAATTAGTAGGCATAAGATGTAAATCTGCAGCTGTGGTGGGGAAAAAAGCTAATGAGAATTCAAAGTGTAGTATAACCTACTCAGCACTGTGGCTCTTTGGCTGACTAGTACTGAAAACAGTGTTCCGGTCTCCAAAAACGAGAGAGGCACAACAAGCGTGAGCGGTCACACAGGGAGGAAACTTCTTATGGCTCTTGCTTGGTTTTGAAGACAGTTAAGTAGAAGAGAGATTATAAGAAAGTATAAATTAATGATCACAGGAGGCTAGTGTAGAGTTGACCACTTTCACTGCAAGACTTGGATATTCACTGTCTTGTTTATAAAGGTAGTAAAAGATATACTTTTTTACACAATATATGCTTAACTGTGAAACATGCAAATCTATGGAATAATGGAGTTCAAGAATATAATTAGTAAAGAAAGTGTGCTTTTACAGAAATATGAAGAATGTCTGGAGTTGTAATGACTGACAGTAAATGTTCCGTTAGGGAAATTCAATCTCTTGCTTCTGGTTCAGAGCTAATCTCTATTTAGCAGCGATTAAGTGCCATCTGAGTGGGGGAAGGATTTTTCTGTACTTGATCTTGGGTTTTATTGCTTCTAGTGAGGCATCTGTTCCTGGCTTACTGCTAGTAGCTTCATGGACTTCAATACAGATCAGTCCAGCCAAATTAATGTATTTCCACGTGTTTTATGACACTCTGGGTTTGCTACTGTGTGCTTATGGGGTTCCTTTTGAAGTCTGTACATTTTACTGATACGCAGTTAGAGACAAGGTAAATAGTATGAGGAACATTCAGGCATAATTTGTGAGATGTGTCCCAGAAAAGTGGGGGATGAAAAGTACTAACTGCAGAGCGATCCACAGAATATTTCCAAAATAAACACATGTGCAAACAAACACATGTGCAAGTCAAATGCAGTGATAAATCTCTATGCGCTGTTCACGGGCTCATTTGAACTACTGTTGTTTAGACCTATAGCTGCGTAACAAGATGATCTCTGTTAAGGACAAAACATACTTTTGTCTTAATACCTTCACCTCTCATCTGCAAGCGTTTGGAGGCAGAACAGAAAATTGGCGGTAGCAATGGAGAGTTCGAATACCACCGGGAGATGCTAAGATGAGTCTGAGTGTAAGCGGGACGGCTGAGTGGAGTGAGAATGGAGGTTTACTGGTTGAGAAAAGGTGCTGTATTTTGTGTTCTGCTGCTCTGCAAAGATGAATGAAGAGATCTGGCACGCAGACAAGTAATAAACCTAGTTTTATTTATGTTAAAGGAAAAGACTAGAAGTTGGGCTACAGGCATAGTGCGTCTTGATGTTGAGGATGTTTCAGTAACTAAAGTCTCTTCAGAACGTATAGTTTGTCTAATTTGTTGTTTTTAAAGCCAGAAGGAAAACATAGCTCAGTCTGAGTTTTAAACAGTCCAGTTATCACCATCAAATAAGCATCATTCCAACAATTCATATTCAGAGTTCAAAAATGACTTTTGAAGTCACCGTGAGCCCTTCTACTGGGGGAAGCCATGTGTGTGGAGAAAATACATTGTATTGACTTGTGTATGTATGTCTGGGTGTAAGTATTGGGCTTTGAAAGCATCTGAGGTGAAATAATGGGAGGTATTTAAAATGTTGTCCACAGAAATAACAAAAATGAAACCAGCAGGGCACACTGGCTGGAAGCCTTCTTTATCCGTGTCGGGAAGACACTGACTTCCCTTCATCCATGCAGGCTTCCTTGTTCTCCCGTGCTCCTCCCAGTAGTTGCCAGGCAACTCTGGGAATATTGGTGTATGCTTTGCCTGGATGTGTGTGTGAGATTAACTAGTTAAGGGATTTATGAAGAAAAATTAAAATTTAAATTGCTTTTCTGGAAATACCATCTGGTATTTTGAAGGCTGAATGTTAAAGATGAGCGTTCGAAATTAGGTGACAATGGCACACCCCTAGAAAGTGCAACTTCGAGGGACAGCTAACCCAGGAAGTAGGATAAATTGTTCTGTTTGCTTATCATTCCATCAAAGGAAACTTGTAAATGTAATGGCACAAAAATGTAATAAAATCCAATTTTAATAATCAGGAAGTAGAAATTTTCAGGGCTTTCTGTCCCAAGTCCTTTTATAAATTAAAAATACAACTTCTGATTATACATTCCAGCATTAAGATTTAGATAAAGAACATTTGCAAGTGTTTCATGTGCTGAACATGTCAGAGTCAAATGACCTGCACTCTGTTTCCAGTTTTGCCGCAGACATCCCATGAGGTATTGGACAGGTCGTTCAAATACTTTATACTTGCATTTTAGAACACGCCAACAGTAAATGAGATTACTGAGAGGCTCTTGCTACTGTTAGGGACATTGCACTTAAAAATTAGTTCAAAACCCTTGGAAAACCTGATCTTAAGATGCAGCAAAACTCCAAACAATAGTGTGCAACAAGTAAAACAATTAGGAAATGTACTTGGTAAGTTCACAAAAGAAAATGGGGTTGTAATTTAATAATGAAGCGTTGTAACTGGCAATTAGTAAGGCATCGGGCAATTTAAAGCCCCGTGTTTCTCTGTTGTGCTGTACTTTGAATGCTGCACTTGAGAGAGTCTTCTGCACTCACATAATTCCGTCTTCTGTACAACAATTATGTTCATTGTTATTTCCTGTCAGCTGATTAGCTCAGTTTGCTGAGTTTGTGGATTATATACAAACAGGTGTTCAAAGTGGTCACGATACGCATCTTCTGATATATATACGGAATGACATGAGATTCTTGTTGAATAGTGGAAGAATATTGACGTGTGTGCAGCAGCGCTTTGCTTGCTCTCCATGGCTGCATCAGAATCCACAAAGACCCCAGTGGCTGTCATACTTGGCTTTAAAGTTTCAGCGTCTGCTTGGAAAAATTTTTGAAACTGTTACTGGCGTAACAATTGCAAATAAAATCATTTCAATGTGTCTGAGACAAATAAAAAAGCAAATGGAAGAAACAGTTTCTAGGAAAAGAACATATTTTCAAATACATCCGTTGTGGTTTTTTTTCTCCTATCACCCCCACATGTCATAAATAAGGGGCTTAAGCAATACCAAACGTGATGTGGTGCTTGGCATTTAATGTCCCGTAACTCAAGAAATCTGACTGTTTGTTTAAAATCATTGATTATTAGGAAGTAAATTCAAAGAAGCAGCGGCCTTTCCTCCTTTCATAGGTTTTTGTCTCGTAAGGCAATTGAATTTCATAGAACTTCTCATCTCGTATGAGTTGACTTTCGGGATAAATGGTGTGAAGCTATCTTTCCTTATTCTATGTAGGCCCAGGATGTGTCACAGAGCAGACTTTAGATTCACATATACTTAAGCACAGTAAGAGCTCTTATTCTGTTCAGAAGCTTTTACTCTCAAGGCACAAGGTTATGTGATGCATATACGGAGCCGTACACCAACAGTGAATGAGTTACTGTTGCCGTAAACTTCCCGAGGCCTTCAGTAACTAGAACTTTTGCATGAAAAAACAAATCCAGATACTACAGTCTGCAAATCTAATAATAAGATTTATGTAACAAAATAATGGATTCAGTTATGTTTCCTACTGTGTGGATGTGTTTTCTGTAGTTGCATTAAGCCAGATTTTAAGTATGCAAGAATATCTGTCACATGTAATGTTCTTGGTCTCCACAAACCTCTGGTGCTGTTAAGTACAGTAAAGCACATCAGAAGCAGAGTGTTTACTTGGCTGTATCGAGGCGGATTGTTATCTTTATGAATGCTTACTTAAATTTTTAACAGTGACACCAACGTGAACATTTTGTTCACTTGACATACTTTTTCTAAGTTCCTGATTTTTCACTGTTTGCGGAGGGAATGGTTTTATCATCTTCTAAATATTTAATTCACAAAATTAGGTAGTCTTCAACAGAAGCAGCAGTATGACTGATACGTGTGTGTGAAGGTGGTTTGTAGTACTTAATAGTTGTGTGTATATTGGTAATGAAGGGGGAAATGAGACACATTTTCTGTATTAAAGATGTTGGCTGTGCACTTTCTTCTGCTGACACCTAGTGGTTAGAGACAACAGTTAATTGGTTTTCTTTAGCAATCTTTGTTAAGAAACAAACATCCTGACACCTGTGAGTAAAGGTAAGCTCATGGCGTAGGCTGACCGAAAGCAGCAGCCTGTAGGGTATGAGACAATACAACAGATCAGTTTTAGGTGTGGGATGCCAGTACAGCGAACCTCAGCCATCTGGCTGCTGCTTCACCTAGCTTGGCTATGGTGGTTTAACAGCAGGCTCCAAGTCTGACATACAGGCTTTCTGTCTTCTCTGGATATGTGGGCACTCCAGTGAGCTTTGCAGAGGGAATTGTCTGATTAATACAACATTTTCTAGCCTGACAGATTTGAAAAGCTTGTTTCGTTGCACTTTGCTTTAAAATCTGTATGTTCTGAACAGGTATTTCTATTTCCACAACTTGGTTCCTTTTGTCTGTATTTCATGGCTATAAATACACTGTAAAGTGAAAATTTCCGTGCTTATTTTTCTTTTGCAGTGCTGCTACTTTTGGTATGGATAATTAAGGGGGGTAATTTTAACACTCATAACCCAAATAGATATCAGTATCTAAGCGTTCCTGCACGTAGTTTTATCTTTAACTTTGTCGTTTTGCATTGATAACTTCTTATACGCAGGCACTGTAAAATTTGCTGTCTCTTTGACGGCACAGTGTGCATGTTGTACTGAGGTGGGAGAGACGCATAATGCAAGGTGAGCTGAAGTAGCCCATTTTATTTCTGATACACCACTGAAGAGACATGTCCGTGCATGAGATTCTGGTGTTTGTTTGGATTTGAATCAGGATGTTCTGGTTCATTCTTTAAAAGGCTGAATTAGTTATTATGGATTTATTAATCTAGTTATTAGGGTGATGAACTCTGCATCCTTTGTAAAATGTCATATTGTGTGTATAGTCATACTGCCCAAATCTAGACCTTTCTCTCATTTATAAAATCCATGTAAACCTGATTTCGTTGGATTGTGAATATGCCAGATACCCATAATTTCTGTGTTTTATACTGGATTTATACAGTTTCAACACCTGTGAGTATTTCCAGCATGCGCCAGTCTGTGGCAACAACGTCTCTGATTTCTGGCAATGCCTCTGAGGAGGTGAAACAATTAATACAGTTGCATTACTTGTAGCAAGAACTACATTCCTTATTATTTGGCTCATACTATCTTCTTGAGGTCTGCCCAGCAAAATCCTTCCCTGCTTTGCTCTCCTTGAGAGGCCTGTCTCTCTGTGAATGAGTCTGAATGAAGCAGTAGCAGCGCTGAGATCTCTGTCCCACGCTAAGGGGGTGTCGCTTGTTACGTATTAAGTACTGAATTCTGTGCTGTTTCTAAACAAAGTAAGTCTCAAAATAGTGGGGGGAAGAGGGCGAAGGGAGCTGTGATAGTATTAGAAGTGTAATTAAATTGTTTGTGAGGACATTTGGAAATCAATGTCAAAATGAAAAAAATACAGAAAAATATTACTTTATTTTTAGCATCTTGTTATTGATTAATACTTTATTGAGGGATTTTTTAATTTTTTTTTAATTGAAAATTTGCTTTCAGTCCTGGAAAGGCATGGCCAGGAACTTTTGCTGTTTGCAGGTCCCTTGAAAACAGCATTGTTCTGTTTTGCGATGTTTTCCACAAGAATTAAACTGTACCTCCGTCCCAAACTGAGGAAATATGTTATTGTAGTTTAAAGCATCCACTGTTTTCAATTACATTTAAAAGGTATGGAATAGTAATTGGGAGCTTACTGAAGCTTTAGGATGCTAATAATGAAACATATCCATTTTAAGTAACTGCTGGTGCTGCTGTGATCCTGTTAGTGGATGGTACTTTTAGCAAACTGTCGTATTATGTACCATTATCATATTGTAAAAATTTCTACATAACCTACATCTCTCTGATTGAATAAAAAGTTATCGGTACTGACTTGAATGCGTTGGGAATTACTTAAAATAAGTGAAGCTCTTCAATGAGGCATCAATTAATTTCTTCTGTATCTTCCTGGTTCGTTATTCAATCTTATTCAAGTTTATGAGCCTGAGCAACCATTAGTTGTATAAATGGATAATTTCTGATTAATGGTTCTGAATTGACTTGGTTTAAATTTAACCTAAATATTCTTTAGTTGCATCCACTTAAGAGCAAACAGAAAGTCTCAGAGGCAGAATTAATGTACTTTTCTACTTTTGCGCTTTTTACGTGCTTTCATTGGTGAAGTTACTTGCTAATTTGTGACAATGCGTTTAAGGCATCACAAAATGTTTAGCTGAACTACGCTGGATGCACGTATAGATGTTTTTATGTACACATTGCTGCCTTAGTTCTGTCGTCCCATCAAAGCCTGATAACTTATATTTGGATTCTAAATAGATAAGACGACATACTACCGTTTTTCGTAATTGAAACTTTGATACAAATTCTCTTAATATGATGCAATTTGAGCAACGGTGGGGAAAAACTCATTATGAATAGGAGGAAATAAAAACTTATCTTTTTCAACATAACAGTCAATTCAACTTAAGGAAATAATGTAATAAGCCTTTTCAGTTTGTGGTTTTGTCACAGTCCTGGAACTGTCCAGGGACATCTGGGGGAAGTGTAGGATATCATACTTTCATAAGGGGTATATAATTAAGAAAAGGTGTCTCCTTTATTGCATTTCCAACTTTTTTACTCTTCACAAGGAAAAAAAAAACTTCCCCGCCTTTGTGCAGGAGCGCTGAGACATTTCTGGAGAATCGTTTTATCCCTTGCTCTCTTTTGACAGTTTCTATTATCCATTCTAATAAAGATAGCACTCGTTTGATTACCCATGCTGCAGCCACATGCCCGTGCTGCTGCGTGTCCACCCCTCTGGAGACGCTGGTATGGACACCGCGCTCTCCTTTGGCGTTGGCTGGCCATCGAGTCCCTCGGGGTGTGCAGGGCCGCAGCCCACCTGACGCCACTGCATCAAGGACCGGCTGCAGCAGTCACTCCGTGAGGAGGAAGCATGAGGATGCTCTCCGGTTCTTTTTTCCAACATTGTATTGATGTAAGGATCTTGCGATGCAATACATGTTGTTGATGTGTTGCTGCCATATATATTGTTAGAAGGTATTAGTTTTGATTCCATGCCTGTTTGAGTTTTTTCCTCAGAACAGGGCCACTGTATTATCAATATCATGGTATGGATCCTTCCACACACTTGATCGTGCTGGGCTGCTGAGATGCTGCACAATTGAACTCTAGTAACTTGAGTGTTTCTTAGTGAATTTATTCTGAATTTTAACCTTGAGACATGGGATCACTTTCAAATGAGACTTAAAAGTTCCTAAATTTTTTTTAGGAAATGAGGTGCAACTTAGCAGTTAAAAGGCTATTTTAGAAGGCATGCACCTGCATTCTGAGCAGGACACAGATTGACCAGTATCTGATAAAAATTAATGTTGTAATTTCCTGTATTCATTGTAACCTCTTACTAGAGAATCTGCCTTAACAGCTGTTGCTATTCTGGGTGTCAGTACACTGGTGCAGCCACTGAGTTGCTATTTTACTCCTACAAAAGTAAATATTTTTTCGCAAATCCACTTACACAGTTGCAATTTCGTACTGTCCCAGGATGTTATGTTTAACAGCTCATCAGTCTTGGTAGAGTCGTTCCTCACGTGAGCTCTGAATGAGTTCTTGTTACCCAGGGTACTGTAGCTAACTGTAATGAACTAAAGCGTTGCTGTTGCTCTGGCATCGTAGATCTGCTGGGCAAGGAAGTTGTTGCTCTTTACCTCTGTTTAAATTAATGGCCAAGGAAGGTAAAGTTAAGATTAGTCCCATAGATGTTTAGGTCTCCTACAACAGTGGGAGTTTCTAAGTGTTTTAAGAGGACAGTTTACGCACTCATTTTAGGCTTTTCCACCACTAAGGATTTTTGCCTTATGGATTCATAAGTAGGACCATGATACTACTAACACAAATTGGTGTCTTTTTTAGGAAAACATTAAAGCAACAGTGTGATGGCATGACATAAGGCCACTGTATTAATTATTTTATATCAATCCCTTGCCCAGACTAACACTATAAATTCCTTTAACAATTCCAGATCTGTGAGATCTCAGTGGGACAGAAGTCAGAAGAGAAGCATAGATGATGTGTGGTGCAGAGTAAAAAAGCAAGTGCCAGATGAGTCCAGAAGGAAATTTTGTTGGAATATGTGTGCAGTAACGTAAGAAGAAGTGCATGTTACATACCAGTGCATAATTCATTTTGAAAAGGCTTTGTGGCATACAATGCTTCATCTACTAAGAAGTAGGATTGTTGCCATGGTGAATTATTTTTTTAAGTTATTCAGTGGAAGAGTAAATAGTTGTTTCCAACTCCCAGTAACTGCCACATCCCAGTTACTCCCCCTACACAGCCATCTTTTGCATAGCTTTTGTTTTTGAGCATATTTTAAAGGTATACATTATATACAGAGTGGAGCCTTCCTCTTCACCTGAGTTGTCTCGATAGGTCAGGGTTTTAGGAGTGGTTGTCCCTGTATAGAAAAGTGTAGAAGGAAGATCACTAATGCTTATGTTACATCTGTACAAACTTGTAAAAAATAGAACCCAAACTATAGGGGAAACAGTGAGCGGAAGCATATAAAATAAAGCTTTTTGTTTCACTTGCAATTTTGTTGTGCTCCTTTTCAAGTTAGTGCTGATGTATATTTAATAGGATTTTTCTCCCACCCATCTTTACTTTTTTCCTGTTCAGTTGCTGTTAATTCCCAAATATATGCCCATATCAACAGTCTAGTAGTGCCTACATGATGCTGATTTCTAAATCTCATCCTGATGACTTTACTAACCGATAGGAGTAGACAATGACAGTGGGATTGAAAGCGACAGTCTGTAAATGTAAAATCTGTCATTTGTATGATAAAAATGGTGATAAATTGAATTTCTGTCTATTCTGGAACTAAAACTGAAGACTCTTCTTCCCCTAGTATGAAGATTCTGTGTGTTGTGGCATTTTGAAGGCTCTAGTTCTCTCACTTAGAAGCTACCTGTAACTACTGTTAGGTTTTACCATTTATGGGAAGTGTTCTAGAAGACTTCTGCCCAGAATTCAAAATCACTGACTGGAAAAGATCTATGGGGGGAAAGGCAGTTTTGGTTTGTTTTTTTTCTGTGGGGTTTTTGTTTTCGTTTCAATCCTGTTGCCTCAGAGCGTTACTGTTCTTATTTCAGTGTTTGCTTTTGCTGTTTTAAACCTTAAAAAGGCTCTTTTTCTAACAAGAGTTTACTGCTTTTCAACATGCATTTAATATTCTACATCTAAGTCTGTTGAGATGTACCTGTGTTAATGAAACTGAAAAGACATCCTCTTTAATCTCTTACAGCAGACTGTTATGTGATAAATAGAATTGTTTTGTAATTTTCAAACTGTTATAAGATACTGGTGTATAATTCTGTATACCACAATAGGGGGGGACACTAAGATTCTGAAGGAAAGGTAATAAACAATGATATTTGAGAAATATCTCTGCTGAAAATGGCATTTCTGCTGTAAAAGATGCAGTCAGACTTACCTGTCCATCATATGTGTTAAAGTAAAAAGGAAAGCCTACCAACACAAAAAAAATCCCCAAACAAAAGAACAACCAACCAACCAAACCCACCCACCCTCCACCCCCGAGCCAAAACCCAGTGCGGGAATGGTTTTGTCCTTCAGTCTAGAAACGTGGCCCCAGGTAAGGGACCGTGTGCTCTGCCCCTTGTAGCGCGCGAACAGCGAGGCGAGGCGTTAAGTTCCTCTGAACGTGGTGTTCAGGACTGCTCTCGAGATTATTCATGTTTACTCTTGTGTGTCACTGTAGAAGTAACTTTGCAGCCTCCGTAGAACTTGTGTCTTCAGCCATCGGACCGGATGGGGTCGCTCTGTGTGTCTTCTGTGCTCGTGCTGCAGAAGTAAAACCAGCTTTGTTCAAAAGCCTCTAAATCATCCTATTGCCAGGGAAGGTTGTCCAGTGAGGAGCAGCTCTGTGGTAACTTGAGCTTTACTGTGGAAGGATTTGTACATTCAACTGATAAATTATTCGCCTATGCCTTTCATACCCGATTCTCTGCTTCTTATGCTATTTTATAGACTTGTTTTTGTTTCTTCTCAATTGGTTTCAAGCCCTTCTTTGTGTGTTTTAGGCTGACTTTTGCCTGTGTTTTTATTGCGTTTTCTCTTGATGCTTTACTTATAATTGCGAGTGCACAGCCTCAGCAAGCAATGAAGCAGTGTGCAAACGCCACCATGCAGGAAAAGTTGAAGATATTTCCTGAACTAATAAAGCGCAGGGGACTTAGAGTAGAACAATGAAGGAGGTAAACAAACACCAAGCATAAAATAACATGACTGTTGAACTCCGCTTCTGTGTAAGGCACTCAGTGACTGTGTGTTTTTTCAATGAGCTGTAAAAAAAGCTGCATTTGGTATTAGGGGGAAAAGACCCCAGACATCCCCACCCCCCAGAAAAATACCACAAACCCACTAAAAACCCCCACCCCAAAAGACCGTCAGGCAGGTAGGGAAGGAGTGAATTTACGTTCTCGCTAGTATGAGCAGCTGTACAATTGAAAAGAAAGTATTACTTCCCTTGAAAGAAGATGGCAGGAGAGATTTTGGTATTTGGATTTCTAAAATAAACTTCAGTAGCAGGCAAACTCGATGATATAATGATAAACATTCGAATATTTAATCAGCTTAGGAACAAACTCATAGAGCTTCATAATAGAAAAATCATGCTGCTCTGATCTTGCACCACGCACATTATAGATTGTCTGTGAATGATGGCATATGGTTTGTACTCTTATAGTACACAAAGAGTAAAGTGAAAGGCAGCAAATTGAAATTATTTGTGTTTATTTGCATAGATAGGTGATAGAGCCCATCCAGTGAACGCCTAAAATGCTATGGATTAAAGACAGAATGAGACGTTTGTATGCGTGACGTAACTGACAGTTCAGTGTGATCGCTTTCCACGCAGACAGCACGGGGGACCTGCTATCATTCACAGTTGTACTTCTCTTCAAAATCAAATTGAGATATTCCGATACTGCCCCGGGGCTGAGCAAAACCCCGTGTGAAAGTAGCTTCAGTAGCGTTGCTTGCTGTCACCCTGACTCTTCGGTCCTGGGGAGGGACGGGGGTGCTGCCTGCCTGCCTGCTCACGTTGCACTTGTCACGTGCTTAAGGCTTCTGGAAGGGGAAGACAGGGAAGCGGACTGAGCCCCTTTCCTGCTTTGGCTCTTGCATATCATCAGAGAATTGGGCAACTTTTTTTTGCAGATACATAACTTTTGGTATTAGCGAAAGATAAATTCTGGCTCACGACCAAAATGCTCTTGTAGGCAAAAATGAATTCGGCAGTGAGGACCACCTTTTTCTTCTGTTCTGGGGGGCACAAAAGTGTAAACTCTGCAGAGGGCTGTTAGATGCCTTGTTCTTTAAAACACACACTTCAGTCTAGTAAAATATCAAATGAAAAGATTCCATCTTTTCTTACCTTTTCTAATTTAATTTGTTGTTTTCTCTTCCTTTCATTAAATGAGGAGCAGCTTTCGGCAATGACAAATATTCTATTGTGACTGAAATATGCATTTTGTAAGTCATAACTTTACTTGGTATTGAAATAAGCTGTGTATGTACAGTGTGCAAGATTTATGCAGAACACAGCTGGAGGTATTCTGCTCAGAATTCCTATGGTTTAAAATGTCTCTTTCAAGTTTGAAAATGTGTTGTGAAGTAGATACCATTATGATAATTGGAAGTTCAGCTTCTCTGTCTTGCTCTATTATTTTTTTTGAATACAATTAACACATCACACACACTTCACCTGGTCTCTCCTCATTTACCTCTGACACTTCCTTGATATTTATTTAGACACATGTGGTGTCTTTGCTTTGAACTCAATAGTTGGTATATTTGCTAGATTTTTTTTTAATAATCATTTTTCTTGTTTACAGATATACAATTAGTTTGCGTTGTTAGAGAAAAGTATACATATTGATGTCGATTTAAGTCTTTTACTTATTTGTTAGATGATCAGGACATAAATTGTGCAGAGATTGCAGAGAAAACTGTGATTGCTCTCAAATCAAAATACCTGCTGAGAAGTTGCAGAAGCAGCTCATTTTATTATAGTTTTCATGGGGGAACAGTGTAGAGGAGATATGCAAAAAGCTATCTAGAGAAAAAAATTGAAAAACTATGAATAATACAATTTGAAATTGTTACATTTTCTTTAAGGTAGCATAAACATGAAGCGCAGAACGCAATTATTTGTTTGAATTAAGCTTTATCCTGTCAGCCTCAGCAGCGATGCTTTTATTTAAAATCAAATTCTTCAACTGGACTTACATAAAAACTATGCCAATAGTATTTTATTCTTAAATAATGTATGTAGTGTGCTGTGGTATGTGATGTGTATGACTGTTAGCAACGCAACACCAGTATCCTCCGGAAGACAACTACGAATTATCTGATATAGGTTTCATCATTTTGGAAAAAAAGAAAGTCTCTTTGACAGATCAAATTTTGGTTATACCACAGGAGAAAAGAATATGAAAATATCCCAATACTGTATTTCATTAGTGGGAATTAGCTTTGGAGTTTTCTATTTTTCTTTTTTCATTTTATTTTAGTTTTAGAAATCCTCCTAAGGCTTGGAGGTTTAATAAGGCATAAATGCAAAATCCAGTCAAAGCTTGACGCTCACATTAAAGCAGGAAATTTTGGATAATTTTATTAATTTTAGCGGCAGTTTGGAGTGAACTGGGGCTATGTGTCTGTCGAGCTCTGGTTGACTGTCCATTGCTGCAATAGCTGCTTTCTGTAATATTTTCAGTAATCGTGTTACTGAATATGTCTGATATTTATAAATTAGTTTATTACAGGAGAAAGGTGTCATCTACTGAATAAGAATTCATTTTATTTGTTTTAAAATTGTGTTGATCAACTCCCAAGCTTTTCAGGTCCAAGACTCCAAGGTTTTCATATGAAATTTAAAAGCTGTTTAGTAAAAAATGGAAAGTGAGCTGTCCCCTTGAATGAGTTTTATATAAAGCGTGATTTTTATTCTGAGGAAAGGTTCGTCTCTTAGTTCTCATGCATTGCAGCGAGGCTTCCTTGTTTCCTGCAGCACCACAACAAAGGAAGTGCGGTTGTGACAAAATACAAAAATGAGGTGTGTTTGGTTGCTTCACCGTAGTCATCACCATGGAGAGACCCATTGTTCCACAGCTGCATCTTTGCGGGGTTGCTTAGGGAAGGGCATGATGCAGAAACCATTAGAACAGGGCGTTGATAAAGGAGACCTATATCACAATAACGCAAAAGGAAATCAGTGTTTTCTTTTGAGATACCCGTGAGTTGGACTTCCAGTTTTCAAAATGCACATTTAAAATTATCTCTATATAAAACTACTTGGAAGAGTGTAATTTTTTAATTTCTTTTTTTTTTTTAATGAAATCATTCTGTAATAAAATATTTCAAGTACTGGCTAAGCTGTAAAGCTTAGGGCTGATAAACAAAGCATCTGAAGCCAAATGGCCCCTTAGCTAACCCCAATTAAAATAAAGATTTCATTGCGCTCTGTCCTGACAGAGAGGGAACATATTGTTGCCTTTAAGGGAGTTTGGTTTATTTAATGAAAGAATTTATTTCATTTTTTCAAATACAGAACCTAATTAAATAAGTTTCAACTTGACTTGTAGTTGAGGACATTTTAACTCCTTAAAGGTTACTTTTGTGTCCAAGCGTAGCTCTCTTGAATAATTTCTGATGCAGTATTGAGTTCTGTGATTTATACAATAAGGAATTTTATAGCAGAACTTGCGTGAGTAACTATATGCCGGTTTTATATATACATACATGTACGTTGTTCATTCTAAAAGCGTAGAACTTGTTATTGACGTTACTCTCTTCAAGCATCCTATTTGGCATTAAGTATTACTCAGAGATAGTGACTTACACTGGATTCTTAAAAGCAATATGGGAGTGACGGTGGCATGGTTTTGCTCTGAATGCACTTTAAAAAGCTATAAATGATACATGTACATTGCTTACTCCTGCTGTTCAGTGAGAAGGAAGATATATCAAGGAATTATTTTTGGTGAACCTCTCCAAGCAGTAGTTAAAATCTGTATCTCTAGAACATTTTTGCTTAGAGATGATTAATGGTGAAAATGAAAGCAATTTGTAAGGATTACGAATGTGATTAGTTTGCCTTTCTTCAGGATCCGTCTGTACTCATGTAGGTAAAGTTCATCCCGTTTGTCAACTCAACTAATAATTCATTAAATCTTCTCCATGAAGAATATATGAAAAGTAAAGATGACTTTTATCTAAAGACGCTCTCTTCTTACATCCAAGAACATTCTATACCTAACACTTGCAGGCAGCCAAAGAGCGGGAATGTTGTCACTTACCTTCGTTTCTTGCCCAAAATGTTAAAAAAAAAAATGTTAAATGGCTGCTGTGTCTCCGGTAATGAAATCGTATGAGATGAGTTTTGGTCTCCGTTGAATGATAGTGAATAATGCTGTTTGGCCGTGGTGTTTATGCTTTGTCAATGCAGTAACTGTAATGAAAAGCACCTAACCAGCATTATTCAGAGAGTGGTAGGTTCTTCTATTCACTTCTTACAGAAGCTGAATCTAATCAGGGAAGCTCACGCTTAAGGTAAATAATTTTTAGTTGTTGCAGGTATGTCAATGGAACTGTAACTACGTCCTGTTTTGGAGCAGTGGCTTTCCAGTTAACAGGGAGGACTTCTTGATTAAAATTTTAAAAACATACATATGTTGCATCCCCTCATTTGGGGATTTTAAGCTAATGTTTGGAATATCTGTTCTCTTCCAAATGTCACTTAATCATGCGTTCTCCTGTACATGTTGAATAAACTGCATTCCAGCTCTCTTAAAATGAGTTTCCAGGGAGAGCAAAGAAGCTGCCCCCAATAAAGGGCTATTGATTTCCCTAAGCCAAAGTCATTCCCAAGGCTTTTGACTACTTTTGCTTTGGGTCTGTGTGATGCCAGACTTGATTGTTACCTTCAAAGAATTTCTACCTGTGTGAGGAAATAAATTAATTTTATTTGCAGATAAGTCACAAAATTCTTAATGGTTTGGGAGAGGCTTGCAGGGGCTTTTTAGCTGAAAAAGTGTTCTTTGTTGTGGGTGTGAACATGAATGAAATTAAGGACTAGCTGGTACTGGAGCCTTAAAATCTCTTACTTATTTGGCATATGTTACAGATCTTGAGATAACTGAAATGCAGTGCTGTTCTTTTCTCTTCTGTGAATTTCTGTAGATTGTTATAATTAAGATGTGTTTCAGAAATCTCAAGAGTAGTTGCCAAACATAACCAAAAATAAAGTATCACATTTATCCAGAGTTCTAGATATCCTCACTCTGCCCTAAAGCTACGTTTCCCATCCATTATCTTGTCATAGCTTATTGTGCTCAATTTTAATTAAATTTTAATAGCAATTTTGCAGTCATAACTGACATGAAAGTGTTCCAAAGACCTTATACCCACAGGATATTTCCCTTACATGTTTTTCTTGGTATTTGTTTTTTATCTTGTTCAAATTCTGTTCTTTGGAAGTGTCTTTGGTGATGGAGAGCATGAAACAGAAAATGCTATAGTGACTTGGCTGGTAACTATCAGTTTACAACCAGAAGTAATCAATTGCATTTTGTGTTCTTTGGGAACATTGATTCTAATAGTCATATAAGAAGTCTTAAACTGATGTATTTGATGACAACTGTGTGGTTAATTTAATTTTACTTATGCTCAGTGTAGTGTGTACACCGAGTATCCTACGTTTAGGTTTCAACATACAGATACCGAATGGTTAAATGCAAAAACTACTTTTGCAATGCTGCAACCTGCAGTTCTTGCTTTCCTGCCTTTAAGGGTGGCGTATTCACAAACGTTATGCACAGCTTTCACTTTGATATCCCAGAGTCTGAAAAGTCACTTTTTATGCTTAAAGAAAAATAAAAATTAATGTTGGATCACTAGTCCTTATTGCCGTATAGGAAGCCCTGTAATATTAATTGGTTGTCAAATCCTGAAGAAATACTGCATTAACGTGCTTGATCATAATGCCCTGTTCGGAAGCTGAAGTTTGCTGATGTCCCCAGCCTCTCCGTTTAACGCAATTACAGATATGCATTCAGGACATTTGAGTGGATTGCATTTCATTAATATGATTTGAGCAGACAATACTAAGTTGCTGTTGGGCCCGCTCTGACAGCTAATTACTGAAGTGAAGTGTGTACATGGCTAAGAAACAGTGGAGCACTTGTCAGGAGCATTAAAACAACGTAGAAATAGTGCCAAATCTTGGAATCACTCCTCTGAACAGTTTTCCTTGCCTCTGCAGACCAACCTTGGATATGTACGATTGTGGTGGTGAGTTAGGCTTTAGGGAAGCAAAGTTTGTTACCATTGCCTGAAATGCAATGTAGTTCTGTTTTGCCCTTGTTCAATGCAGATGCTTGTATGTACTTACCCCGATTGCTGAACACACCTGCCTCTTGCTTACGGACAGCATTTTTGCACATTTTCCCCATAAAATATCTAATCTGGCTATTTGAGTACTGGGGATACTGTGAATGTCAGACAATTTGTAGCATTATTTACAGGAAAAGGTCTCCCCAACAATTTGGAGGAGGAGGATCGCGAGTGACTTCTCATTGTTTCTTCCAGTATAAAAAAACCCCAGGGCCAATCAAGTGAGGTTTCTAACAGCAAAGGTTCGAAATAAATGAGAAGGAGCTATTCTTTGTACAACAGGCAGTAATCCTGCCAAGCACATTATCAAATGAGACCAAGGAAGTTTGTACTGGGTTTGGGGGAGGTTGGAGAGATCCCTGGGAGAGGCCTCTGTTTGGGTTTGTGTAATGCACAAGCAACAGCAGACGCAGTAAATTTCTTGAGGTGAAGATCTTGGTCTGATAGAGTCTGAGGGGAGAAATAACATTCAGGCTTTCTGCCTTCCTGGTCTTTGCTGAGCACCTGCTTATGGCCACATTGGAGACAGAACACCAGGCAGATGGGTTTTTCATGTGATCAGTTATGGCCCTTATGTTCTAAATCTGTGGTTTTCTTGTCTTTTTTTTTTTTTAAATCCTGTATGTGGATATCAACCACTGGAAGTGAGATGTTGCAAGAGACTTATGTAACTTGTCTTAAGGTAAAGTAAAAAAGAAAAAGCAAGAACCTTTTTCAGATGCTGAGGGGACAAGGATCTCCCATCCCATCTCCATTTCAGGCATTCCAAGGTATTTTGGTAACAGTTGCCTTTCAGAAGGGCAGATGTTTCTGTTCATGAAACTGTGCTTCGCCTTCAGTGTTGAGCGCTTTTCACACCCATCTGAAAACTTCTGCACATGTCGTTCTAGAGTGGAAGCAGCTAAAGCTCCAGTGTGTTCAGTACTGGGGAAGGGGGCTTATCTAAGGCTTTCATAAAAACCTGTATTACCCAATGTGTTTCTGCTTTATATCTGCAGAATTATTAAAAACAATATGATGCTGGCTACAAAGCATTTCCAACCCAATCAACCAATTCAGCTGACTTCTGTATTGCTGTAAGAGGAGGTGCTAGTTATGGTTGGAGATTTTTTTCCTTTGGTGTTAAGAGGAGTCTTGGATTACCAGTGCCGTTCATCTTGACACGTGCATGTTCCTGATTAAATAAGAACCTCTGAGCAGCTCATGTGATTTAATCTGTGTGTCTCCAAGTCCACAGGTGATATGGGGACAGGGGAGTTTGTATCAAATACACTTGAGCCTTTATTATTATGGTTTTGCAAGGCATTTTTTTCTTTTTATTTCTTAAACATTTCAGTTAGTAAACAGAAGCAGAGGAAACTGAGGTGGTTTTTTCATTCCAGTGACAATAAGGATCAACTAAATATGCTGATTTAATCATATTTGCAATCTGGTGGTCTATACAAAATTGCAGCTTAGTTTCTTGGTCAGTATGAAAATGAACCTTTTAAAATGTACTTCTTTTAATGATAACTCAAGAATTACAACCAAGGTGCTTAAGAGATTTTGCTTTAGTGTTCATTCACAAGTAATTCAAGGATCAACTACAAGCCATACCATCAGGCAATAAAATAATTGCAGTAGAAAAATATTCTATTTCTTTTTGAATTTGAGTTGAATCTATAATTTTTTTATTCAAATCTGCTGCTTCATTTGGAGGACAAATAAAAAGGACAGTAGCAGGTTGCCAGTAAAGGATCTGTTCTGCCTGATCAACTCAAAAATTCATGTTGAGGTGCTGGAAGAGTTTGCCATCCTTGCAATTCATTTCACAAAACAAGTTCCAGACTGAGCGCTGCTTTCATGTATTCTCTCTCCATGGAAATTATGTCCTTTTTCTCATTTCAAATTAGATGAGTACAATGAAATCCTTATTTTACATATTTATTAACAAGGCTTTCATCCCTGTGGTATTGTAACTATCCTCACTACTTCATGCAAAGAAATTACAAGGAGAGCTCGCAAACCTTGAGGAGGTATATGGGATCGCTTTCAAGCATTGTGGCTCATACCTGTGTTCTTGAATGTTGCTCCACCAACCATTATTTACTGCCCTTCCTTCCATACAGTGTTGACGGCACTGATTCTTTTTTTAAATTCTGAAATAAATCACACTCTAGACCTCACGACGAGTTCAGTTCTTTTTGGATGTCCATTGTCAGAGAATTGAGGAGTGAGAAAATTGTCGACTCCACTGGCTGGCATGTGGAGGGTTAAGGGAATTTTTAGCCTCACCAAAAAGTATTTGGTCAGGTACTCAGGTGCTGGAAATTTTCTTAGCAACATCAGTCACCTAGGAACATGATCATCTGCTGTTCTGGGGTAGAGATTACAGAGCTTAATGATTAGCTACTATAAGCTGCAGCTGATGCCAGACTCTACCCCCTTTACACCTAATTAGCCTCATTAATGAGCTCTTCTGCTCTCCACAGAGAGGGCTTCCTCCTTGGAATAGGAGGCAAAAATACTTCGCCCAGGTAGATGTGCTGAAACCTTTAATTATTGCCCACACCTGCAAAGCCTTGTGTCTCTGACAGCAATATTGCTTAGCTGAAATTGTGCTTATTTACAGTGACCATAGTACAAAGTATTAACTCTTTAGCACCTTAGGAATTGTTTTTAAGCTTTGAAATTATTTGTATAGGGTATAAATCTGAGCACTCAGAAAATTTTACGCTTAATGAAGTTGGGTGCATGGTGTGGGGGGGTTTTGTAAGTGACAAAATGTATTTAAAAGTTCCTGAGTATTTTGTCTAACCCTGAAAAATGGGTTTAAATTGCTGTTGAATGTCAAATATCACATTACCAGAACTAAGAAACACTGTTAGGCAGGTTTCATTCTTTAAATGAGGAACTTTTGCATTTGGAGCAATGTAACTAAAATATGAAAAAATACGCCTGTGGAAATCAATCAGTGTAGCAGAGAATGAGGAAGCTAATGAAGTGCTCTGGTGTGATTCTTCGCTGTAGCAATCACTGGTAAGTATCTACTACATTTCTTGAAATTTGGTAACATTGTGTTTGTTGTATTGTTTATTTGTTTTAATGTTACAGTAGCTATGTAATGTTTTTCCATGTGCATTTGGGTCAAAGCAGTTATGCCCACGTGGAGCAAATGTGTATATGCATTTATCAAATTAGCTCAAAAGGCAGCTCAAATCAGTGCCGATTCTAGTTTTCAATCAGGAAGGTTCAAGATGGTAGTTTCTCAGTGAAAATACTTTGGTTATTTAGTAACTCTTTCCACAGTGGCCAGCTTTCTTGAATTTTCAGTGGGCAATGCCTTCTGTGAAAATAGCTAGCACCCGCGATGTAGGTACCCTGCGGCACCGGAAGGAATGTCATCCGGTCTGGTGGAGCTGCCAGCTTCCCTGAAGAGTGAGCGGGCAGGTGGCGAGTGCTCTCTTCTGCTGTTGGTCCGTGCTTATTCACCTGGCTTTCTCACCTTCTGGCCCATCACTGCGGCGGGCGGAGCAGTCGCAGGGAACATGTTGGGCCACGGGATGCTCAGAGTCTGCAGGCAACTGTAGTCACAAGTTGTGGTTCTTTTTAAGGCAGTTTGTGCTAAGGCATTTTTGTTTCTTACCCGGGAAATTCATCTTCTAACATGAACAGAAGATCACGTGCCTCCTGCAAGGCATGTTCAATGTTCAGTGCTTGTGTGGGGGGCGATAGGCTTTTTTAAGCCAAAGTTGTGAGAATGTTTCCCTTGACAATGTTCTCAGCAGAACGCTGAGCTAATTTGAACGAAAGCATTAAAGTCAAAAAAAGGAATTTAGAACAGAAAACGTGTATTCATACAGTTGAAAAAAATATTAAGAAACAAAATAGGGTCTCAAATCTGTGAGGTCACTGCAGTGATAGACATCATTATTAGCAATTGTAATGAATATGTAAAGCAAAGTTTGTTTTACTTTATTAATAACTAAAACAGCATCAAGCCTCGCCAGCCAAGATGTAATAACGCACTGTGTGAATCACAGAAATTCATGTGCATTTTTCCACGAATGCGATTCGAATTGAATGCCAAAATAAAGCATCAAAATGAGTGACTTTTCAGATATTTGGATCATGTTTTGTCAATTGTTAGTGCTCGTTATAACTATTACGTAAATGGGATTGAAGTTTGTGGACTCTTCTGACTGAAATCTTGGCAGGTTTGGTTCTGTCTCCAAGGTGCAAAAGCCTGAGGTTCCAGGGCAGATGAGATGGACTTTTACAAGATAAAAATTATCATTGAGGGCATGTGGATCTGGAGGGGAGCAGAGTTGGCATTTTTGGCCCAGCAAATATCTGCCCATCTGCTCTCTGTCAGAATATGTTAGAAGTGCATCTGGATCCGTGCCCCAGAGTTTCAGCTCCGAGCGGGTCATGTGCTTGTCTCCACGACAACTCAAGGAACTGTGTAAACTGCTGCGCTCTGAGCCAGATGCTTCTTTGCACATGTGGTCTAATTAGATGGCGGTTTTCCCCCCTCACAAAAGAGTTCAGAGATGTTGCATCGTTTCCATGTCAAAAATGCGCAGCCGATATAATGGGAGCTGGGAGGAGTCACGCGGCCAAACACTCAAAAAATAGACTTGCTGCAAAGTTCGGCTTCAGTGTGTGCGAGCTGTAGGTTTGCAGGAATGCAGAAATTCCCTTCGGTTGCTTCGCCATGGATTGAGCAAAACCTGCAGGGGAAGTGGTGAAGGGAAAGGGTGCTTTTTTTGTTGTTTTTTCTCCCTTCCTCACACTGGCTGCAACTTTCTCTTTATGAATATACCAGGAAGGAATTGGGAGACTGAGACAGATCACGTATCTTGCAGTAAATGCTTGCAAGACACAGCATTCTCAGTCTCTCAGAGGTGGCATTTCTTTTCTTTCCTTTTATTTCTTTTTTTTAATTTTATTTAAAGGGTTTGAATAAAAACTGCAAGAAGTGAGATGTAGAGGAGAGCCTGGGGAAATAAAATCAAACCTAACTTACACAAAATGATACTTTCTAATATGGCAGGATCCTCAACCTATTGTGAGGTGGGGGAAAGCGCTTCTTTAGTGCCAATGATTGAGGACCTGTGTTAAAAATAATTGAAAAGTAGCACACTTCTTGCTATTATACTAATGTGGCCTTTTCTATGTCTGTGTTTTGCCTTCTCATGGTAAAATCTGAGCCTCTTTCTGGCAAAGAGTGGATAAACAGTAAAAGGAGAGTGAAGAGTTCTCATTTATTTTCAAAGGGAAATGCTTCACTTTGCCTTTTTCCACCTGTGAGGAGAAGCATCGTGCACGGTGGAGGACTTGATTGCTTAGTTACTTCCCAGAAGTTGTTTGGGCAGCCATGTAATACACTAATGCTCTGTACTGAGCAGTGCAGAGGCAAGTGTCTTTGGTGCGGCAAGTTCCAGCTGATCCCAGGAATGGATGCTGTTGCATCTTTAAGAGCCTAGTGACATCAGTTACTGAATTACCATCTCACGTATATGATAAATAACCATGGCAAGCATACGTGTGTATGCATTTATATATTAATCATTGACCACTTAGGTTTCCCCAGAGACCGTTACATGACTCGGGCAGAAAGGAATGAAACCTTTTTCCAGCGTTCCTAATCCAGTGCCTTTGATTACCTTGCTCAGGGGACATGATAAATGCCTTCTCTAAAGTGACTTCTTTTCTAGCTGTGTTTTTTTCATGGCAGTAGTGGAGGCTTCCACACCAAATTATCAAGCGGCGTAACATGGTGACAAATCAAACCTCAGTGAGATCTGCTGCAGTAACAGCATTTACTTTGCTAGATGTTATATGAAGGAGGGGGCACTGTGTATAATGTAATCTTGTATTTTGTGCATTGGTATATCTACCACAGACTAGATGTCTCTAACTCAGTGAAAATTTAAAGTTTAATTCCTTTATATCTGTTTTA
The DNA here is from genome assembly GCF_963921805.1 of Phalacrocorax carbo. Taxonomy (NCBI): domain Eukaryota; kingdom Metazoa; phylum Chordata; class Aves; order Suliformes; family Phalacrocoracidae; genus Phalacrocorax; species Phalacrocorax carbo. Next base: position 1,931,594 of record NC_087530.1, read on the forward strand.
TTTACCGAGATGGGGGGTTTCTTACTTAACTAAGAGAGGGGGATTTTATGACCTACCTTTATGACTAAAGCTTCTCTTGCATTGCTTTAGTGAAGTTAAAAACTGTTTATTCTCCTTCTGCATCTATATTAGCATCTAAATATTACACTAAAATATTTCAGTCTTGAAAGTAGGCATTTAATTCAATGTGATTTGGTGGGTCACGATGCAAAGGAATGGTATACATCTTACACAAAACCGTATTTTCAACGTATTTACCCAGGTGAATCCTGGAAGCTTCATTGATTTGGATGAGTTTTAGCTGTTTACATGTATCTGAGAAATCAAAAGAAAGCAAAATATTAACATTCGTGACCTTTAGGCATGCTGGTCATTTCTAAACCTTGACCAATCATTTATCATTTTTGCAGAGATTTTTTTCATATTATAATAAAATATTTTGTATTCTCTTGAGCTTTAATAAATGAAACAAAAAACCCTTCTCATTTATCTCATAGGAAGTACTTTGTGTAGATTGTGTTTCCAAGCACGCTTTTATATTTTGTCATAGTATAAAATAACTCATATAAAGAATTGCACTGTAATTTTTCTCCTTTTTTGTATTGTCACTAATGTTCCACAATAGTTAAAATTAAAAAAGGCCTCTTTATTATAGGGAGCCTGAATTGGTAGCTGCTTTGCATGCAGAACATACTAGCTTCAATGGGAGTATTGCTCATGGAATGATTGCAGAACTAGGCCCTGAAATTACCTTGCCAGCTAATGATAAAATCGCATGCAGGCCACAGGGGTTTTTGTGGAATAAATATAAGAGTGGAACAATATACAGTACACATTATACCAGTAATTTAAAGCATATTCAGGACAAAGAGAGAGTTCCTAGTGCAGGCAGCATCATAGAGATTTGCTGTATCTGATAAAGATTAGGTTTCTCAGCTCATAATACCATACTATTACTTTTCTTTTGTTAGTCTTTCAACACCTACACTCATGCATTGACACAATATCAAGTAGGAAGAGGAAGAATAGCCTTGTATTTAAGGTACTGAACAGGGATTAAAGAAATTTCGGTTCTTTTCCCTGGCTCTGCCAGAGACTTTTGTGACCATGTACAAGTTACTTATTATTTTCATGCCTCTATTCTTGATCTGTGCAATGGTGATTTTTTTTCTTTTTTTTTTTTCTTTTTTTTCTTTTTCCCCCCAGCCCTAAATGCTTTCTTGCTGGCTTCTTTGCACTTTATCTTCCAGGTTTGTTGCTTGAGCTCTAGAGACACGAGGCTGTATCAGTTGCTTAGGGATAGAAAACGGCTGGGTGATATAGGTGATTCAGAACCAGGGCAGGCGATGGCTTGAATTAGCTGTATAAACACTTAGAAAGATGGCTTGCTCTATTACAGTAAAGTAGTTTCATTATTTGTGAATATGAGTATGTGTCATTTATTTTTCTTGGTCTAATATGAAAATGCCAGGTATCCTAATAAAATAAAAGAGTTTGAAAGGAGAAGCAAAAACATTGCTGACAGATGTAAATTTTTTCCAGTTACACATTTTTCGTTAGTTTCATCTTTTATCTGAAGTTGGTTTTGTGCAGAGTTTGTGAGATCCTGTAATGTCGTTGGATATTACTGTCTGAAATAATGTGTAAAGGGGCGTTACTGAACTTTCACTGAATCTGTCTGTATCTGAGCTGGTTTTCTTATGATGTTTTAATGCCTATAAATCTTATTCTATATTTTTTCTATGAAGGCTTTGTAGTAATTTTAATACACCTGAAGTTTTTTGCTGTGAAGGCATTTTGGATGTTGTAGAATTGATTACAGCTTAATCATGCACTGCATTATAATAATACACATATTACATGGGTTCTAAAAGGAGCACAGGCCACAGAGTCCTAATTATAGTGTTAAAAAAGATTTTGATAACATCTGACTATCTGCATATTGTAACTTCACGTTCAAAGTTGAGTTGTATGTTTAAATTGCTTCATCCTAGCTGGCAGCCTGCTAGTAAATATTAGTGATAGCTTCAGTGGTTGTAGGAAGCAGATACGTGTCCTTTTTGAGGACACTTTACTTTCATTTGCATTTTGGTCAGGAATGTATTAGCTGATGTGAGTCTGCTCTTTTCCCTGTGGTCTAGCTCAGAGCTCCAGTTGGTATCTAGTTCTATAAAGGGAATTACATAGGAATTTTGAGAATGCTTACAAGGCAAAACTTTGAAATTTATTAACTTCCAGTATCTCCATGAGAAAACGGGGTTACAGCCAGTAACCACAAACAGCTCTACATTCTTTTGCAAGCTTCCCGTTTTGTTACTGTGGGGTGCGTTCCACCTTGTACTTCAGTCAGAAGACGACTCTTCTGTGACTATTCAGCGATGCCCAAGTTAGGAGCCTGGGGAAGCATGCTGTTCAAGTTAGTTTGTGCGCTGCGGAACGTGTCTGTCTCGCCTCGTGTGACTTGTCTGTCAAGGAATGTTTTGTGAAAGAAAGCTCCCAAGCTCTTGCAAGCCTCTGTAGCTGAGCCCAGCTTGCTGTACGTGCATAGAGCCATGATCCACAGCACGGCGTGAGTTCCGACACGTGGCATTGTGAAGGGGATGTTGATGTGATTAGGTGTTCTGATTGGTGTCAGTGATTTGACTCACTTGCAATCACCTTTCTTCTGTATATTTCTCCTTCAGTGATATTATTACAAGGTATTACAGGAGTTACCAGATCACATGCAGAAGAATGACAGCTGTCAGAAACCCCAATTCACCAGCAATTGCAACAGTTGAGAATTTAAAGAAATGGCCTGTTTTGTTTCATACTGTAAATCTTATAAAAGTAGCTATAAAAAGTAGAGAATCTGTAAATCTATTTTTTAAAAACAGTGCTATGGGTATTTGCTCTTGGTGTCTCCCTGCTGGAGGTTATACACCCTAGTGAGGAACATGAAATAAAGTCTGAAATTGGACTGGTAATGGAAATGGGCATTCAGATGAGAGAGTAAGTGTTTGGACAGTATAGTCTGCCTGGGTAAATACATGTTTTTTAAATGCTTTTCAAGATTACACTTAGCAATACTAATTTATCAGAACTGGTAGCCTCTTTTTGACCAGCGTCTTGGTTTAGATTTCTTTAGAAGTGTGGTCAAATCTCTGAGCGCATGATTTCTTTGTTCCTGAGCAGCATCTTGAAATGCTAATAAAGCTATGGTATCTTTTGCTTGATGCAGAGTATTTGATCTATGCTTTCTTGATTCCATTATGACTGAGGCAGATGCAAAGAGCTTTCTTGTGCTGAACGTATGTACTAGTTATGGGGAAGTTATTTGTCGTTGCGATTGCGAGCTGAATGAGCCAGTGTCCTATCAGGTGTCTGTCACCAATTTCAGATTTTCTTTATGGAATCCTGCTGGCTGACTGATGATCCTTCTTCAGCTGTGATGAGCTAATCTTTCCTTGACGTTGTAATCACAATTCTTGAAAGGTCTGCAGAGCAGTTGCTTGCCTTTGGTTGCTGTTGTATCTGACATTGACATATTTATCTAGATCAGTGAGATGATTCTCCTATCTTAGTTTCATTATAATTCTGGATGGAATTAAGGATGATGATTCCTAGAATATCCCTACAGGCTTGACTTTGTCATTTGCAACATAACCAATTTTAGTAAAGGATGTGGTTATTTGCAACACCTAGGTAGCAGTAAAACAGTGATATATGAATCTCTTGCATGTCATTGTTTTTGCTGTGTATTTGGGCTTTTGCTGCCTGGTATTCTGACACTAGACTTAGAGCTTGTAGACTGTCAGATTGTCATCTTGTTCTGCACCTTTAAATTCCACCCACATTTTTTCATTTCGTGGCTGGTTTACAGAGCAGCTCTAATGGCTTGTGTATTTATTAGAGAGGCTTTGAAAGAGCACCTACATGGTTTAAAGGCATGCATACAGCAGCACAAAATTCATTACCCTGCACCACATGCCGACCATGATAATGCAGAAGAGATTACTTATATCTTTCATGGCATAACTTTGTTTAAACAACCCTAAAAGTCTTCAGGTTTGGGTGGTTGGTTTTGGGACTATTTTTTTTGTGTGTGTGGTCTGTTGGGCTTGTGAAATCTTTGCTTGTGCAAGAGACTCTCACTGTTGACCTAATCTGAACCCTGTCTGTATTATCTTAATGTTTTCTCCAGCCGACACATGCTGTCTTTAAAGCCCCATTATCCAGGTGCACACTTCAGTGTCTCATCCGTTGCAGGCGTGGGAATAGACTTCCATGAGTTATCTTAGCACCCGTGTGTCTTTCTAGAAGTATCATTTGTGTTTGCTTTTGTCCCTTCATCCAAGTCCTTCTCTAATCTGTGCTGTCTTCTGTCCCACATGGTTTTAGACATTTATATTCACTGTGAAAGTTATTGCCGTAACCAGTTAGCTGGCCTGTCTGCGGGTGTGGTAAGTCAGACAATTCATAGGTGATACTTCTCTTACTGACAATAACTGTCTCCATGAGGTCCTCTACCCTCTTCTGAAAGGAAGTTTTATTTTCTGATGAAAAGTGATTTCCTTGAAAGATGTGGGATCCCGGTGAACTGTTTTACACCGTAGCTAATCAAAATTAGGCTTCATCATTCAGTTTGCATTATGGTGTCTTAAAATATAACAGCAGGTTTCACGAAACTCTGCAAGAGTCTGAAATAAGTCCTAAGCTCCTTTCGTTTTTCACTTGCTGCCTTAAGTAGTTTTAAACATTATTTTAGCATGTAACAGAATTCCAATTTAAAAATAGGGCTGGCAACAGATCAGATATGGGCTGAAACTTTTCAGCTTTTTAAGGGGTCATGAGTTAGCAGCACTGCCCTGATGAACTTCATTATGCCATATGAATATAAAATATTCATATAAAGGGAGATTTGCAAAGGCATAAAGAAAAGGCACCTATTTTTTCAATGCATCTTGGAGTCTTAAATCTTAGTCTTATATTTTAAGGTTATTTCTCTTGTGTTAAGATTGCAGATTAAATGTCTTTGAAATGTATAAATTTTTGTATTGAAAAATTTTGTGATCCAATCTTGAAATATATGGAAATCATCTAATATTACAGACCAAATCAGATTCCTCACTCGCATTGTGGACACATTCAAAGCATTTGCAATGCCATATCTGATAGGCATTTATAGTTGGAGAGGGGAATAATAGATATTTCAGGTGCTCATGAATCAAGGCCTAAATTCTAATTGTTGGAAACAGCAAGTTTAGGAGCTGATGGTTTTATCGAGGCAAGCTATAGTAATTGTTTTACATGTGAGCAAGACCATTCGTTTCACAAAATATCTGCGTTCTTAGAATGTCACCTCATGTATAATGTCATCTGTCAGTAACAGCAGAGCTGATTAGCTTTATAACTTACAGTTAACTAAATCTGTCAAGAAAATGGTCTTATTGTCCAGCTTGTCTTTTTGTAACGAAGCTGTGGATGGGGGTTAGCAACAGTGTGTTCACCCTTCTGGAGGTCAGGGAGGATGGGAGGTACTAATGCATTCGAAGCTGAAAAGCTCACGCTTGACCTTGGTGATTAAAGTTTTTCCTATCATCTAGCAGCAGTTGAGCCTGAATTGGCTCTTAAGAAGTCAAAAGGTCTAATCAACCTAATGAACAAACTCAATCATTAGTACTTTGGGGAAGGAAATGTGTTAACATGGTAATAATACCGGGCTCCACCAGCTGCAATATGTGTGTTTATAGGAATGGTACAAAGCTCGATTGTCAGAGGAGGTGGCGGTGTCACTGTGGATGTACAGTGGAGTAGAGGATGCTTCTGCCTGGCAGGGAGTAGTCCTTTCCACAAGGTTCAAACTCTTTTCTGGCCATGGGAGAAATTTTAGTTCGTCTTAGACTGTAGGAAGGGTTGCTTGTTTCCTTTGAAGTGTTTTGTAAGTGAGGCTTAAATGAAAGCTAAACCTTCCTCTGGTGACCCACTTCTCTGATCATGGACTAATCTACACTTCATGTCGTGTATTGCTCCCAGCTCTTTTCCCCTCCAGATTGTATCGATGTCAGACACAAATATTTTTCAGGCATCCTTTATTATGTTCTGGTAGCTGAATTTGATGGGAAAGCCTTTTTCATACTGGTCAAGTCAATGTTACATCCTGTTGTTTGTTGTACTGTTTCCCAAGCCCTGCTGGGAAAGTGTCGCTGCAGTTTCTGTAATATGCATTATGTAGATGAATCGCCGTCTCCTAAGATTTTCTCTTACTAATTATAGTGCTCTGCAGTATCCTGACTTCTACTTCCTGGTACCTGAGAGAGGGTATAAACAAATCTCGAGTGGGATGGCAATAACTGAATGTCATATATTAAGTTCTTGCATGGGGAGCTTATGTTAGTCCAAATTGTCAGTCCCACCTCAAAATCAACTAATGGCATTTTTTTTTGCCAAGTTACCTCTTGCTCCAAGTCTTGTTTTGACACGTCCATGTCATGCAGTAGTTCTGCCCCTCTCTGCCATCTACAAACGTGAGTGTGTGATCAGCTGCTAATCACTTCAATGCATTAAAACCTTTTGAACAGTACATACCGTGATTTTTGAGACAGAACCTCTGTCATGGCAGTAGTCATTGTGTCATGGAGGCTATCACTAGTGTCTTGCATACCACGCACATACCAGCCAGACTTGTTCTTCCAAACATTTTTCCTTTGTTGACTTTGAAACGAAGTGTCTTATGATTCTTTATCCTGATGAGAGCAAAGCCACACAGAAAGTAAAAAGTGGTATTTGACACTCGTGCTTCTTGCCCAGAAAGGTTGTAGAGATTTTGGTTTCCCTGTAAATACCTGCTAGAGTAAGTCAAAGACAGGTTATTGTTTTTAAAATTAATTACCCTGAAACTGTAGTTGTCACATAAGAAACCTGCTTTCTTTTCCAAAACCATGGAAATTCATTGGCCCAAGGAAAAGGTGAAAAAAGCTACCATAAGAGTGACTTTTTCCCTCTTTGAACGAGACCTGTCCTGTGCTTAGTCACCTGCAATTGATCCTTTTCCTCATTATATGAACAATCTGTGACCTCTGGCCTGTGATGACTGCTGGGTTAGAGGTGAGGTACGTGGTGCATCATCTTGGTGATGCTGGTTGTCCAGTTCATTGGGGGCCAGGAAGAATTTTATTACTGTGGTCTGATTATTTGAAGCCCAAATAACTCCTTTCCCTTTCCTCATAAATTGCACTAAACCCCAATTCGACTGTTTACACCATTTGGTTGCAGTGGCGAGGTCAGTTATCACAGAATCACAGAACCCCAGAACGGTGGGGGTTGGAAGGGCCCTCTGGAGCTCATCCCGTCCCACCCCTGCTGGAGCAGGCACCCCCAGAGCAGGGGCACAGGGCCGCGTCCAGGCGGGGGGTGAATGTCTCCAGGGAAGGGACCCCACAGCCTCTCTGGGCAGCCTGTGCCTCTGCTCTGGCACCCGCACAGGGAAGGGTTTTTTTCTCATGTTGAGGTGGAACTTCCCGTGTTCCAGCTTGTGCCCGTTGCCCCTTGGCCTGTCATTGGGCACCACTGAAAAGAGTCCAGTCCCATCATCCTGACACCCACCCTTTAGATATTTATAGGTATTTATGAAATCCCCACTCGGTCTTCTCTTCTCCAGGCTGAACAAGCCCAGGTCTCTCAGCCTTTCCTCATAAGGGAGATGCTCCAGCCCCCTGATCACCTTGGCAGCTCTGCGCTGGCCTTGCTTGAGCAGTTCCCTGTCCTTCTTAAACTGGGGGGGCCCAGAACTGGACACAGCACTCCAAATGTGGTCTCACTAGGGCTGAGTAGAGGGGGAGGATAACCTCCCTCACCCTGCTGGCCACGCTCCTTTGAATGCATCCCAAGACACCGTTGGCCACCTTGGCCTCAAAGGCATGGTGCTGGCTCATGGTCAGCTTGTTGTCCACCAGCACTCCCAGGTCCTTCTCAGCGGAGCCACTTTCCAGTAGTTTAGCCCCCAGCCTGTGCTGGTGTGTGGGGCTGTTCCTCCCCGGGGGCAGGGCCTTGCACTTGCTCTTGTTGAGTTATGTCAGAGGACGGGCAATCGGCAGTGAGTGCCAGCCGTCCGGTTGCTGAGCTCGGGGGTAGTACTGGACCTCAGCAGCAAACGTACCCATGACTAAGTTGGACTGATTGTGAACCCAGGGAAAAAGGTGAATACCTATGGATTTTAAGAAATGTGAGCGTCATCGCAGTTTGCCCAACATAGCCTTGAAGATGTAGTATCCTTTTAGGGTGGATTAGATGTTGGGCGGTTAGGTCCTGGGGCCACGTAGTGGCTTCCCACATACATTGGTGAGGAAAACCCAATATGGTCAAAGCGGTGCTGTGGTACAGGGTTTTTTGAGCACAGTCATTTTAGTGGCCCTGGTATCCTGACTTTACACAACCAATGGTAAATGAGATTGATAATATAAAAAGCTCTATGAAATGGAATGATACCACCTTTTTAAAGGAAATCCTTTAAGGTTTTTTGCTATCTAATGTTGATTTTAAACACTCAGCAGATGAAGAGTCCAAATATATTTTGAGTATGAAAAAGCCTCCATATTAACTATACATCAGGATAATTTTATAATTCTTTACTTCCTTTTTTTAAATTCCATAAATATATTTGCTTGCAACTTTGAGTATTAAGCGTGGAGGAAATTTGTACCCTTATGGCAGATGCAGAGCAGACTTCAGTATTAACTCATTAAAATAAAAGCAGAGCTGCAAAACAATTTCTGTCTTTCACCATCAAGGTTGTGAAAAAGGGAAATTTCACTCATTTGGTAGCTGAAAGTCTAATCTGTCTGAACTGTGGAGACAACAGCGTAGACATCCTGACTTGTCTGGGCAGGTAAACTGCCTGCGTCTACTGAGGCGGATAAGCAGAATATACAAAATCCAGGTGACGGTGTGTCATATTTTGGGGATGTTAAGTAAAATTACCTTTTTTGGATGATGAAAGCTCCTCCACCGGCATTACCAAAGTGTGCATAAAGCATATGTGTTTTATTTTGATTATATGTAATTTGCCAGTTTCCAACCTGTTTCACAGTCGTGATAGAATCCCAGAGATGACCTACAGTTTACTCAATGTTATAAAGGCCCACTTTATTTATGTATTTGTTTTGGAAGGGAAGTAGGTAAAATGGACACAGTGGGTTCAAATGGATTCAGACCAAGCTTTTTCAGCGTTTAATGCTCTGAACTCTGCAGGGTGAACCCATCACTTTCTGTGAAGAAACGTTCGTGTCCCATCGTTCTGCTGTCATGAGGCAGTTTCTTCAGAATGCCATTCAGCTCCAGCTCTTTAAGCAGGTACTGACTTAATTGCTCTAATGTAGAAGCAGATTCTGTAACAATGCAACTGGTTTTTTCGAAGGCTGTTCCTATATTCCTTGGTCTGTCAGCCACATAATGAGGAAAATTCATGTAGTTGGCAGCACCTTAATTCCTGCTTGCTGGCTTTTCTCAGAGTCAGGTGATAAGGCGTTCTTTATTGTAAGAGGTGTATGGTTTTTTCCCTAAAGGTGTCTCTGCTCAGTTTTGACCTGAGCATACCTACACGCAATATATCTGCTGTAAACTTTGTACAGAAAGCATATTGCTGTTAAACATGATATTACTGCTTCAGGGAAGCTGAAAACCTGTGCATATAGAGACAAACACATGGATGCTGTCTTTTCAGTGAAACAGCATACCTTCTCGCATTGGTAAACATTTTGCCTGTTGCGGTTGTATTTTCATTCTATTTAGAGCCCCTTCCCAATAAGAGCATTGGGGTTTAGCCTAGCAAATGCAGAATAAAGTCCTTCTGAAAAGGTAAAGGATGGGGTGGTTGATTTGTTTATGCTCTCTTTTAACGTTGATGTAGTTCATTGATGGCCGTCTGGATCTCCTTAACTCTGGAGAGGGCTTCAGTGATGTTTTTGAAGAAGAGATAAATATGGGAGAATATGCAGGTAAGAAATACAGTATTTTAAAGTAATTTCAGAGGGTGTTCTTGGCTTACTGTTTGTAGGCCATGACAATGTAGTGGGTCGCTGTGGATCCTCACCTAAATAACTGGGGCTGTAGTGATCCCTGGAGGCTGAAGTGTCTTAAATTTTTGTTCTTTCTTCTGTCAAGAACTTTGAGTAATGTCTTGTAGTCCAAACAAAGTCTGTTCAGTCTTACAAAACCTCAGCTTGACTACTTGGCTAAAGTACAACTAAAAGAGTTCCTGAAATGGCAGATTCTGAAAAACCTTGGCACTAGCCAGAACCACCTCAAATTTCTTTTAGTGATCTTAAAATAAATAAATAAATAAATAAATAAAAAATCTCACTGTTCTCAAATGTCTGAAAGACAGCCCAAGGTAACATAGAAACACCTCTTAGCAAGTCAAAGAAAAATAGTAGATATCCTGTCAATTTTTTGCTGTTGTGTTTCCATTAAAAGGAAAGGATGGTTGTCCCGTCTGGTTTCCCTACTGTTCATGCTCCTAGGACCACTAACACTTCACATTTCTAGCTTGTTTTCTATTTGGTAGAGTTACATTTTGTTTGTTTTTGTGATTCTCTCTAGGTAGCGACAAATTGTACCACCAGTGGCTCTCTACAGTAAGGGTAAGGACACAATATTAGTCCAAGAGACATTCTAATGCTTACTGGACCACTGCGCAGTTCTGTATGGCTGTTAACCCTGTCCTCATGAGCAGGACTAACCTGTTTGCTGCACTGTTCAGCTGTGACCAACCTGAGCGCGGCTGCAAGAAACTAACAGGCTCTTCAGATGAAGTAAAGCACAGAAGAAAAAAATACACTAAAAAAAAAGTCACCATAGGAATTCTCAAGTTTTTGAATCCCACATTTAATGTCTTGGAGGCAGTTGGAAATAAGTTATTGTCATTTGGGAAAATAATGTGGTTTCTCTTTCCTTTTAATAGAAAGGGAAACAAATACATAGGATGACAAGTAATTTTAAAATTATAAGAAAAGGGAATGGCTGACATTAAATGTAAAAATATCACAGAATCACAGAATAGCGGGGGTTGGAAGGGACCTCTGGAGATCGTCTTGTCCAACCCTCTGCTTGAGTAATTAAACTCAACATTTTATAATTTTTGTTGAAGATTAATTGTCATGTAGTAACAGAAGCAGTACATCCTAAAACTGTTTGCATCTGATAGCATCTGATCTCTGGAAATATAATTTTGCACTGAAATAAGAAAATATAAAATTGTACAGGATTTCATTCCTTGGATTTTACCCATCTTCTGTATTTATCAAATAAGGCACTGTACAGCAATAGTAACAGTGTGTGGAAGATGTGTAAAACACCAACCAGACTAACAGGTTATTCCGTCTGACGTGTTACTCTTTTATGACTTTTATTATGTTCACCACGTGCAATTGAGCTTTTCTAGAATTAATGTTTATGACTGTAGCGAGATTTCATTTTCCCTCAATTTATCTCTTGATCAACTACTTAGATCTTAAAAAGGCAGCATGATTTTGATAAACAGTATTGTGGAATCACAAAAAAGAAAATAAAAAAAGATCTTACTTCAGATTGAACGTACAGGCTTTCCGGAAACTGAATTTCCTGCCCCAGCCATTGAGTATTGGGTAGGGCACTTCTCTCCTAAACTTGTTTAGGATTTTGGTGCAATGCACAGGACACCCTTGAGGGTGAGCGGAACAGTCACAGAACACTGTTTTGTGAGACGACCTATAAGACAAGGGCTCTTGGTATTAGGAGACACTGACATTTTGCATTTGAAAACTGCTGTGTTAAACGAATTCAGATTCCGCTGGAAAACCTGAGAGAAACATTTGGTATGTTTTCACTTGTATTCTTTTTCTTGAAATTTACCCTTTTAATACTCATCTCTGCTAATAAGCATAGTTAATGCTTTGCTATTTTAAGTTAAGAATGGTGGATTTTAGATTGCTGTTTGCTTTTAAAGAGCTTTGATAAAATGTATTCTATTGTTACTATAATTACAGAAAGGAAGTGGAGCCATTTTAAATACGGTAAAGACCAAGGCTAACCCTGCCATGAAGACTGTCTATAAGTTTGTAAGTATCAAGTACTGGCTTACTACTGAGATAAGAGTCCAATTAAGATTCTGTTTTAACCTTTCAAATGAAACTCAAGGCTTAAATTAATTTTCCTTGGACTCACAAAATTACTTAAAATATGCATTCATCTAAATTTCAAATTTAAATGGAAAAGTCATTTTGAAATTTAAACAATTGAAATGTAAAGGAGAAGGGGAACTTGTGATTTCTTTTGAAAGGGTAGATGATAAATTCTATTTATTACATAGAACTATTTCTGGGAAATAGTGCCTGTATGCTCTGCTAGGCAGCTCTACCATCTCATCATTACTCTGTTGGAAATCATTGTTACCTCAGGTTTCGCTGCTTGCGGCTTCATCGAAATAAGGGAATCCTCTCATTTTCCAGATTGTTTCCATCTTTTCTAAATGTCAATTAATTTTCCCGAGAGATTTCTTATACCTACTTATTTAGAGCCGAAGTTACTGAGTTATTCTTTAAATGAAAATGTTTTCAGTTCTGTAACAAACGGCTAGCATGGTACTGTGCTATCCTGTATGGCTGCCGGCTTCGCTGTGCAAGATAAAACAACATAGAGGCAAGTGAGGATTTCTTAGAAGTTCAGTTTTAGGAAATAATGCTATAAAAAGCAGTGAGATAACTGTTCCAACTTTTATTTTCTCCTGCCTTCCCCCAGCCTGAGCGAGATGAGTAGGATGCGATTAGCTCCGCTAAATGGAGCTGGCATCCAGAGTACTGCGAGGAGGAAGTCTGCAGGCTTACTGTTTTTGTAGAGATCAAGGGTGTGGATGCAAAAAGATGAAAGATGTCCGTGGCATCAAAACAGAGAAAACAAAATTTTTGCAGTGTGTGTGTTTGTGTGAGGGAGACGGTGGGTTTTGTTTGTTTGGGGGTTTAATAGCTTTCTGTTTGTTTTAATGTTTTCAGTATCCTGTTAGAATTTTTTTCTTGCTGGTTTTGGTACCTAGAGAAAGTGAATCTTGATGCATTGAAATCAAGTGTAGTCGCTGCTGGAAATAGAAGGGGATTTTAACTTAAATTAATTTTTCATGCAGGCAAAAGATCATGCAAAAATGGGAATAAAAGAAGTGAAAAACCGCTTGAAGCAAAAGGTACTTGAAGTTCTTATTCAAAATGTATAAGCACCATGTATGAAATACTTAGCCACAAAAAGCATTATGTGATCAATAGGAAGCTGTTTGATACAGTGTTGTTAGCACACTTCAAAATGCATTACCAGCTGTCCTGGATTTTTCACACTGTTATAAATATTCACAGACAAAAAAAAAAAAACCCTGTCTTCAAATACATTAAGGCTCTGACTTAAACCCACAAAAGCCAGAAAATTTAGTGTTCTATTTGGAGTGGTCCTTCTCCTGTCTTTTGTGCTGGGGCATTGTGGAAGGGGACTTTATGTGAGCAGGGAGACCTTTCCTACAGTAAGGGCAGGGAACTCCTTGCAAATGGCAGATCGTTGTTATTTCTACAGTAACCTCTCAGGGAAAACAGTCTAGTGTTGGTCATTGGGAAAAGGATTTATGTTTCATGCGTGTCTACTGCAAAGTTGAGGCATAAAGGAATTAAATTAGGGTTGGTGTTAATTTCAAATTTGAATTATTGCAGACAGTATTACTCAAACTGTTTCTTGTTTTCCAAATCTGTCTTTGTTTGTAAACAGCACAATTCCAAGAATGCGGAACTGTGCTTGAGGAAAGCGTTATCCAATACTGATCGCTCCTTTTAAGCCAGAAGCATGGTCGTATTGATACGTACCTTATGAATTAATGGTTAACTCTGCCTTAGGCTTATTTCAGACTGTATTTATCCTGTGAAGCAGAGCTATTAGAGTCTTTTGGGAAAACAAAGTAGCCAACCTGCTGATAGAACTGAAGTTCTGACCAGACATTTCCATTCCATCTGTTGCATAATAGTTTGGGGCTTTTTAAATGTGTGCTATCTCAGTAAATTTCTTCTCTAAATTTCTAAACCACCATGTAACGGTAGCGCTGCGGTTGTATTCCGAACGCACAAACAGAAACCTACCTGAACATGTCACAAAACGTTAATGCAGAGAGGTTATTCTGCAGCCGGGTTATGAGCTGAAGAAATCAGCTGTGTGTACAGCCCAAACGCTGTTCGCTCTCTAAACACTCTAGCAGATTGCTAGAGATCTGTGAGGAGGATAAAGTTGCTTCAGATGCTTTTAATGCTGTTTTATTTTATTACACTTATTACTTTATATGTGACTACTTTAGGTTTAACATGAAAATGTTAGAAACATGAAGCCATTTTCTAGTACATGGAATTTTTTATGTCATTTCGTGTGTTTCACTTCTGGTCATAACCCTCATGAATAATAAAATGTTTGGCCTTCTCGTGTGTATTTCTAAAGCAGTTGGAGCTGTGTAAAATGACCAGATTGTTTTCCTTTATTTTAAATGCTAATATAATTGTATACTATTCTGCGACATTTGTATAAAAGGCTGAGAAACATCTCGTGCATTCATTGCTTTGTTTTATTATTATTGTTGCCTTCCTAGTCCTTCAAGCAGCAAGCGCTCTTTTTAAAAAACACACATAACAGTCACAGATAAAATGCTCAATTTTGATTCACCTTCCTTATTTTGTGGCATTTCTGTAAGATGGTTAAATGTGATTGTTCAACACACGTTTTCACAAGCGCTTAAAAGATTTCTATGAGTAGTTGACACACACTGCTCTACCTCTCCTTTCTTCATTAAGGCTGTTCTTTTCTATCCCATCCTCTTCTCCATTTTGAATGTAAGAGAGGAAAATAACTCTAAAAAGAGGTATTGCTCTGTTAAAATGATAAAAATAGCAAAAATATTTTGGCCACCCTCATATTATTTTTAATCTAAATGTCTGTGCTGCTCTGTTGACAAGTCTATTAGTGCAACCTCACCAGTTTTGATGTGAGAACATTGTATTTTTCATGTATTTACTTACTAGTATGTGCAACGTTAACTGTTCGAAATTCTGGCATCATTAAATACTTAACTTTTGCCAAAATTGGGATGCTAGTCTTTCATCTTCTAAGGATAACCTAAGGTTATTTTTAAACTGAACTTACTATCCACTGCGTTTTGACATTATTTTCCATTATTAATACAAAAAGTATGCAGGCCACTGGTAAGGGAAAGTCAAATACAAACATCCCTTTTCCAGTTTTCGCTGCCAAATATGAGCAGCTTCTGTACAAGATAGAATTTAAAAATGCAATAAAGCTAGAGGTCTGCTTCCTACAACTCTGCATAGCAATGGTGACCTCTTAAATATAATCAAGAGCCCATTTTGCCCTTGGTCTGCTCCAGTCTTAGGTTTGAATTGCAAATGGGAAATGCAGGATTGACCTGTTGAGAGGTCACTGTGGTGTGTGTAAGGTCCTTCTTTAATATGATAGCAGAGATTGAATGGGGCTCTATTTCCATCCCTTGTTCATTTGTGGTACAGGATTTCAAAGCAACAGAAATAGTTTTCAGAGGATTCTTATGAGTGATAGCAAATAATTGTTAATAGATACAGCATGGTAGCTTTATTTTATATCTGATACAGTACTTTTTCCTTTTCTCCTTGTCTTTTTTTTCTTTTTTTTTCTTTTTTTTTCTTTTTCTTTTTTTTTTTTTCTTTTTTTTCTTTTTCTTTTTTTTTTTTTTTTGGGTAAAGGCTGCTTTTTCCATTTCACAAATAGACCATGGTGGTCAAGTCACTCCGTTTTTGGCTCGTTTGAAGCTTAACTACATAGAATTAGGAAGAAGGAGGAATATGAATGGTACCGTCCTCAACTTTCAGTAAGGAGAATGTAACTTACTGAAAGCTTCTGGCTAAGACAATTTATATAAATGGTTGGGCACTTGGCGTTAATGTATTCAACATTATTTTACTTACTAGAGCCCTGTGTGGCTCTAGTTAATGTCTGTTATCAATGGGCTGTTGTCAGTGCTTTATTATCAGTACAGCCAGAAACAACTCATTTAGAGGTTTATAAAATAACCTGAAGAATCCTTCTAGATATTCTGGAATGTGTTTTTTGCTCTTCTAGCAGACAGTATTTGTAGTCTGTTACAACAGGTCGCTACACAAATCGCTAATCCATATTTAAACAGGAGAAAACCTGATTCAGTTTACAGGGTAAACTTTATATATCTGTAAATATGTATCTTACTTATTCTCTGAAGTTCCTCCTTTAAAATAAATAGGTAGTAAAGATTTCACCTGAACAGAGCGCTGTTAGGGGAAGCACTGGTTATATATGGAGATGGAGTGTGATAGATCATTGCCATTCTCTTTTCCAGTACTCTATGAAGTATCTTTTTTTTCCTCAAGCAAAGGGTGTTTCTGTTTTTAATAATATCCTTAAATTACACTCTTTTTTTAAATTAAAAAGTCACTGAAACATTGCTAGGTTTTTGCATTTCTGGAGAATTTATTCCAGTAACGAGGAACTTACCACCTTCTTTTTCTTCCATTTTTTGGAGGGATAGGCCTCCTTTTTGTTGTTGTTATCCTGAATAATCTATATGACTCGAGCTACTTCAGGAATGTCTTGCTGGCTTATATCAAATCCCCTTTTTTGGGGACATGTCAGAGCTGTCAGCCTGAGGACCCATCTGCGCGGTAGGATGCGCTGCAGAACAGAGACCTGCTCGCGAGCAGTCCCGGGCTGAACACGTGCTCAGCACAGCTTCAGGTGGAAGCACTAGTGCTGGGCTCAAAAGCAGGGCAGAAATAGGAGACAGCTTTCTGGCTGGTGGATCCTCTGCCCAGCTGGGGCGCACAGCTCTGCATCGCTTTCCTTTTAGTACCGGGAGCGGGCCTGCGCTGTGATCCACTGCGGTTCTTTGGTCTTTCGTAGTTCTCAGGCTCAAAAACTGCTTTTATCAGTAGACACTTTGTGAGCCCTGGTACCTCTCTGAAGCTGAAGTTCAGAATCAGAGAGTCCTGTTTTCCTGTTTGTGGTTTTCTCTGTCTGTCTTGTACTCCCCGCTGACTGCAGAGTAACTAGTCAAAGTCTGTTAGTGGGCTGAAGGTATGTCACGGACTGCTTTGGAGGACTGTTGTCTACCTTCCAATTATAGAATTGCCAAACACTTTGGCGCTTAATAATTTTAAAGCTATTGGAGCCCTTATTTGGGGTGTTCTCTGTTTATTTAGCTCAGATGTGGTGTCACTGAAGGTAGACGAACTGTTGTGAAGCAAATTTTGCTCTGATGACTGAAGCTGTGTTGTTGATTTGTCTGCCTTTCGCGGATTTTGAAAAAATAGAGAGGTATCAAATAATTTAATTCTCGTATTTTATGTAAATTTTTAAAAATATGATTTTGACTGAAATCTGCTGCAGTTGCTTTGGAAGTCTGTATACCAAACAGTGGAAATTGGCTTTAGGAACACGTTATCGTTTGTATGCAATTATATTATCAGAGAAGTACAGCGAATCTATAGCAATAAAAGCTGTGAGGATTTGCAGTGATCGTTACACATCTTAGGGGGTTTTGCTTAATGGCTTGATCTGTCTGTATCTTTTCATCTTCTCCCGTTCCCCTGATGTCCAAACTTTTGCATCCGTTTTACATTTTTCGGGAATTTTTGCGTGGATTGGAAGACGCTTTGCTTTCCGTTGGTTGCCAGCTGCCTGTTGCCTTGGCTGGAGCCACAGCTCCAGGTGGAACTCTGGAAGCTCTGAAGTGCCAGGCACCTTTATGGCATAAACGTAACGGGTCTGAAGCTTGGTACACATTTAATATGGCTGTACTTGTATAGAAATGTGCAAATAAAGTTTATATTTACTGTTATTACATTTGAGAACAGTGTCCATTGCTGCCATATGTGATGCAATTCCAAAACTGACCAGATCCCTTGGTAGCTTGCTGCTGTTTTGGAGCTGAAGTATGAGTTTGGCAGAAGCTTACATTTCTTGTCATTGAGTTGTTTTGGGACTCTTTGTTACTAATTCAGTGTAGTTCGTTGGATTTTTTTTTTTTAAAGACAAGGTAGCATTGTGCAGCTGGAGGGCAGGGGGAGGAAAAGTTTTTCTCTCTAGTTTGACCTTAACAAGTTGTTAATTTCCCCACGATCCTCATGCCCAGATTGGTGAACCACTGCTCTACCAGCTGGATCTAAAAAGGTCTCTCAGCTTCTCTGTGGAGCAGACAAAGCCCCTTAGAAAGTCCATCCAGCTTTTTGTTTCATTTGACCTAAACACATTAGGTCAGTCTGTGTCCAAAAGAACCATTTCTAATTGGCCATCAGCTTACACGTCTCATTATTGTACCTTAGCAAGACGGAAACTTGAGGGGGCATGTCAAAGGTCAGCGAATCAAAGCAATGTCTATGTCAGCAGCCAACCTTAGGTCAGTCTTGCAGAGCTACAGTGTGTGCAGGTTTCTCTCTATATTTACCAAGCATTATTTCCTTGACATTGTTGCAAAGAGATGTAAGGTTTGGGGCCCACTGCGTTACAGACTATTTCTCAACTGACTTTCAAACTCTTTTCTCCGTGTCTGATTCCTTATGTCCGCATGCCTTTGTCTTTTTCAAAACCTGCGTTACATATACCATACATACACTGGGCAAGTGTTCTAGGTTGATGGGTCACTTTGCTTCTGAAGATGAGGACTAATGTCAAAAGCAAAGCAAAACAAAGAAGCGTCCTCCGAGGCAGCAGTTTGTTTTACGCGGTCTCCTGAAGGCATGTTCGGTACACACAGACTCGAAGATAAATGCAAAGCTAAGCAAGCTGTGAGTCCTTGCCGCTTCCACAAGTAATTGTTCTGCTACAGGTAATTCTGTGAAGTACGTAAATAGAATTACGGATTGTGTTTAGCTTTGCAAAAAGCAGAATAGCCCTGTTCCTAGGTTTCTGTTGAATTTGTCCCTAGAGTAGAAATGTTGAGCTAGGTTTTTCTTCTCCCTATGTATTTCCTGGCTTTTGCATGTTTAAGTCAGACATTTTATTGCATGCGTCTGTTTGCGTGCAACATTGGTATTAGGAGGAGAGGGGTGGTTGTGTACAAGCTCTGATTGACAAAGTGCAAAGAAATGTTTTATTCTAATGAAGTTTTCTTTTCTGTACTCCGTTTTTTTCCCCCTAACATCAAAATCGTTAGTCAGCATTATCCTCTAGTGTCTCCTTTGTGCCCCTTACCCTTAATCAAGAATGTTCCTGGCCATGCTATTCACCTTCTCCTACCACACAGGACATTGCTGAGAACGGGTGTTCTGCAGCACCGGAGGAATCCCTGCCAAGGACAGCACCTTCTCCATTGGCTGAGAAGAAGGACCCTAAATTAAGAGAAGACAGAAGGCCAATCACAGTGCATTTTGGTCAGGTATGTCTTAGCGTTGGGTTTCTTTAATTGTGTGACTTGGCAAAAACAGTTCAGAGAAAAGTTGCGATAACAAATATGCCAATTGTTTCGTTATTTGAATTATATTATTATAGATTTATTTCTGTTGTATCTGTTTAAATGGGATTCTCAAACCTGATTTTTCTGGGGTTTACTGATTCCTTTTCATCATACAGTGATTTTGAGGAAAACAAGTTCTAAGCGAATGGGGCGAAGCATAATTATTATAGCCACTTTATAAACTATTTTGTTATTCTTTTAGCATGCAAAGTGCTGTAGCCCTCAGGACTGAGGATGTATGATTTAAAATGTCCTCTGTTACCTAGCCAGATCGTTAGTGTCGATATGGAACGTCCAACTATTAAAGCATTTTAACATTCTCTGAAAATTAAATGCGATGAACTGAGATGGAAAAAATCAATTAATAGCTTATTAGTGTACTCTGTATTTCAGTATTGACAGCTGAGCTATACACGTTAGTTACTCTTACAGTGTTTCTTTTGATATGTCTGCAAAAGAGTGAGTTTGGTTGTGTGTTTTTTTTAAGAGCTAGTTATTTAGAAAATGTTATAGTTGCTGCTATTTTCACGGAAAACCATACAGTATTTACTATGTTTGCCAGCGTTCTCTTATTGAGCATAGCGTGACTCAAAAAATAACATTATTTGTGTACACAGTTCTCTTTTCTTTCTCTGTATCTATTCTTTACAGTATTATGATCAGAAAGCAGGAGCGAATACCTAATTTCATCTAAGGAAACTTGTGTAATTGTAAAACAGTTGTAAAATATTGGGAATTATAAAATGTGAAGCAAACCAGATTTTTAGATAAGTATCTATTAAAAGAAACTACTCAGTATAGCTGCATTGACCTTGTAGGTATTAGATAGGGCTACACGAGGTGTAATCATTGCTCAGAGCAATGTTGCCTGTGTCATTTTAGAATTAGATTTGTTTCTTTCAGAACTTTTACCACTGTGCTAAATGTAAGTTCTCAGAGACTTTTTTTTTTTAAAACAGATTCTCTTCCAATTAAATATTTGCAGTAGTGATTTATTTTTCACTTACTTTCTGTGCCAGTACAGTTGGGAGGAACTGGGGCTACTGGGGAAATATAGCCATCTAGCTCTAGCAGGAAAATTTGCATTTCATTTAAAGCAGTCAGAAATCCAGATAATACTATAATCTACTTTCAGGTTTTTTCCTTTAGATTTTTATGAAGGATGGATGGTTCAAACATTTTGGTAGATTAATGAAATATATAATCGAGTGGAAGGTGCAAATTTAAATTCATGAGGTTTTTCAACGGTCACTTTCAAATTTTTTAATGATGACTTTCTGTGTCAAAAGAAACACACATCAGCTTCACTGAGTCACTGGCTGTGGTGGAAGGCTCGCTTGCTAAATGCTTATTACTGTCATTACATTACAAATGTTGGTTTCCAAAAACTGATCTAACTTTGCAGTTGTAGGGCTCTCTCACTTACAGCCTTTGTCCTTTCCCGGGTCTTTTTTCCCTGATAGCCCAATGCCAAAATAAAAACTGAATCGTACTTTCATTGAAAAGGAAAAGATGTTCAGGTTTATGAAATATAAATTAAGGCTTTGGGGAAGAAAAAAGCAGCAACATTTACCGTTTAAATGGGAGATGGCTTCTAACTAGTGATTAAAGGGAGAGATTTTAGTGTCACTTTTAACTCTGTCTAGAATACAGTAGGTGGGAACAATTAAAAAGCCACAAGAACTCTGAAATAAGGGCTGTTTGTGCATTCACAGTTCTTATAAACTGAAGAGGATGAAAGAGGCTTTTTGCTCATTGTCACTTGCTTTCTATGTCTGCTAGTATTATGCTAGTGTATATGGCAAAGGCAGACTTTTTTAAAATGCATGCATGCGGATTAGGGTCAAGCCCTGTGTATCAGTAATGCAGTAAGCCTCGTCCATACCACTGCAGTGAGAGAGCCTACCAACAGCAGCGAGATGCTTTAATTGAGACATGCTGTCAAAGTGACAAACACATTTGCATACAGTCTATTTATTTTCATTGGAAAGGTCTGCAGTCTGCTGTTGGTTGAACATTCTTAATCAGCTCGCTGTAAGTGAGCCGGCAGCTAGCTGTCCTATGCTAGGTGCTTCTCTTCATTACATGACAGATTAGCTAAAGGGGGATGGGCTAGCAAGCCAGCAGCAACCTTTAATTTTAACTCATTATCTCTCACCCTATAGTGAGGTAGTTTCTAGTTCTTCCAAATGCAGTTGTGTATCTACGGTTGTTAGGCTACAAAAAATATCAGTACAATATCTCGAAATGTCTTGGAATGTATAGCACCTCAGCCGATTGTTCCCAAAAATTTAGCAGCAATTATTTAACTGCATGAGATTCGTAGTGGTGTGGCTTGTCTTGGCGACTGGTTATCAGGCATTGTTTGAGGGGGTTGTTTATTATGGAGTTACGTTAACAGTGGTTTCTGTAACACTAAGACATTGTGGGAAAGCTCTCCCTGATTGTGAAAAGAAGGATTTTAGCCAGATAGCCTAGGGCAATGCAATAAAGATTTAAACAAAGTGTTCTTAATAAGACTACGCGAGGAGACCAAAGCGGAAGGGCGTGACCACAGCTTTTCCTCCAGTTTGACTTTGCGTGCCTTATGGTTTACTCAGCATGTGCCTTTAATATTGACCCTCAGATCAGCCAAATACAAGGAATTGCCGTCACGGACTCTGAGGCAATACAACTGTACTCAACAAGTAGCAATGGCAACACAGGCAACTGAGGTTTAATGAGCGTGGAGAAGAGGGAGCCATTTTCAAGCCAAGGAAAAGATTCAAATGCGTAGTATGTAGTACTGAGTAGTACTCCCTGTGTCGGGGAAGAGTAAGGTTAATGCAGGAGAAGATACAACACTACAGAGAATATCCTTGGTGACTCTCTTATTATTGCTTGCTTTCTTCCCGCTTTTAGTCTTCAAACCTGACCAAAACTTACTTAAAACGTGGGAACACATGCTGCCCTGGCTGTCCTTGGGATCCTTCGCAGTGATGCCAGGCCGGGCAAGCACAGCGAGCCCACTAGCCATTGAACAGGGCAGCGTGGGACAGCTGACCCGGGTGATGTGCCACTCGGGTGTTGGAAGCTTTTGCTTCCAGGCATGTGCTCCCACTTTTTTAGGTAGAACACGTGTTTATTCGTGTCATCTTTTAGCTATTTGGAGAATAAACACTGCACTGTGTCACTGTGGCTATTTTGAACGTGGTCCTTGTCCAAATAAGCAGCTATTAGGGGCTACTTTGACAGGACCCACAGCTTGAAACATTTAGGTCTGTTGTGATGCTGGATGGGTTGGGTTTTTTTGGGGGGTGGGGTGGAGGGTGTTGTTTCATTGTTGCTGTGTTTTTTAAAAAATAATGTTCATTTTCACCTAATGGCTGTAAAAATTTTAATTCTCTTGATTGTTCATAAGTCTTACCATTTAGTGTCCAAAATAAGGAAGAATGACTGTCTGAATACAGACCTTTTCATAGTATTTTTCAGATTCTGAGTTTTTCTGCTAGAAACTTCGGCTTCTATCACTGAATGGTCATTGGGGGCGAGCTACAGTGAGAAGGGTGCCGCACAGAGCATAATGTTAAGCAGCCTTAGATCTCTCCTGCTTTGTGGTTGTCATTAACTGATCGATCTGTACTGCAGTTTAATTTTGTCTGATATCAGAAGTATGTTGAGTTCTTAATATCTCTACACCCTGAACAAACATAACAATTTATAAGTTGCCTTTATGCCACAAACAAACAGAGAACAAATATGGTGTTTTCCTGATAAGGTATTTTGAGGGCTTTGATATTTTAAGTTTTTGGAGACAGAAGTCTCAAATATCTCATTCAAGTATTTGGGTAAGTGATATTTATACATATTATGTATGTTATAGCCAAAAAGCAGAGAGTCTGGGAAATGCAGGCATCTCCTTAATGATGGTGATTGTAGAGCTGTTTCAAGTAACACAAGCAGCTCTCCAAAATATCTTGCTGAGTTTTTAATGAGCAGCAGGCTTTCTCAGTTCTCTTATACTTTTCTTTTTCATTATCTAAAGCAAAAGAAACAAAACCAAACTGCTTTATAATGTATAAATCGATGATTTTGCTAAGGGAGAAAGGTGGATTAATGTCTGAATCTGATATTTTAGAAGCCTTTTCTCTCCAGCAGACAGTGCTTAACTGTTAGGCCAGTAGTACAGCAGCTCTGGCTATGATAAACACCTCCGGTGTCTGTGTACCACAGCCAGGTAAAGAAATGCTGAATGATTTTTAGGTTTTTGAGGCTTTGCTTAGATGAGTGGACCCACTGAATGGCCCCTTTAGCTACTGCAGTTGTGTCCCCTGGTGTGTGTTCATCCAGCTCTATTAGAACTGCACCGGTGTACGGTCTGAGGCTGTGGGTATCACGTGGTCAAACAGAGTGCCGAACATTTGGCGGAGTTGCAGCCCTCTTCTTGGCGAGTAAAGGGAACACTTTATTTTCCAAAAATATACTTGGTTTTAACACGTCTTTCTCCTAAGGAAGCTTCTGCTTCTGTCCACGCTGCTTCCCTCCCCTCCACCCCCAATCAAGCCTTCACGCTACTCCTCTGAAGCGTTGCACTGACTGCTTCTGCAAGAGCCTCCTTGTTCGTGCACGATCGTTACCTGCGCCCAGGCCTCCCGTCAGCCGTCGGGAGGTGGTGTCAGCACAAGAGGGGGTGAGCCTACATTCCTTAAAAACAAATCTACACTTTGGAAGGTTCTTTCTCTGGAGCTCTTACGCAGTCAGTAACACAACTGCTCCAGTACAATTAAAACAACAAATGATGAGCTGCCAGAAATATCATTTCTTGGGAAAGGGTATGATTTTGTTAGAAGCAAGTTATACTGGCAGTTCTGTTCAGCTCTCTAATTGTTTCTGTTACAATTAGAATGTCTTTTGTCAGCTTGGGTGTGTTTATGTTTCCGTGGCTTATTTTTATTTGCCAGCAAACAGAATATTTTATTCCATTTGTGTACCAAAAGGTAACGCTTATTAAAATACAAAAGATTCTTCCAAATATGTCTTTACTTAAGAGATTCAATCATATTCCATTCTTGATGCAAACTAGAGAGGATTAGTATCCTGGGGGCTAATGTAAATAACTATGAAACAAATGGAAAATATATTAATGCACTAAAGCAGCTTATCTGACTGGGAAAAAAATTCTCCAAGTTCTCCTCCCAGCTGATTGTTACTGCTGTTAAACTTTCGTGGGCCATCAAATGGAAAATGCCAGCTTATTTGCTGTTTTGATCATTAGCTCTAAACGAATGCGTTCATTTTTCCCATTCGTGATCTGCACTTAGACATGCAGAACAAACTCTGCTTTGTAGGGCAGGTTTCTTCTTCAAGAAGATTAAATGGCATTAAGAGGTCAGGGGGAAGATGGGGAGAAAACCAGCCAGCTACATTCCAGAAATGCAAAACTGGATCTCGAGGCCAGAGGCAAGCAGAGGGAGGGATTATCTCCAGGGTGAAAGATGAAGCAAGGAAGGGAGGAAGACTCCTTTGCCAGACCCTGTGACTCCCTTCACACCCAGGTGCATTGGAACAATAGCACATTCCCCTGGATCAGAGCAGGCATTGTGTGGCACTGAGGTTAGGAATCAAAGGGGAAAGGGGAAAACAAGTTCATTTTTCTAACATTCATGCAACTGTATGCTATGGTTGCAAAGCCAGCCTCCTGTTCATGCCACTCTGAACTGTTCCAACAATAAAGACACCTTTATTAAGTAAATAAGCTTCCATTCCACTCTTCCCCACTGATGAGTAGTGGTCTCCCTCTTCCTTTCTGCCGAGCCACAAGGAGTTTCCTCCCTCTCTCCACTTCATTCTTTGTGGATGTAGCAAAAGTATAAGCCTAGTTCTTTAAAATTGTTTTGTCTTCAGAAAGCAGATTTTCTACCCTCATTTATTCTCACTCCTTTCTTTGACTGTTCCTTTCAGAAAGCAATTCACTATTGCTCAGTAGAAGTCACCTTGCAAGGAAGGCAAATGTATTGGCCCAGAAGCCCCTGTCCATCTAATGTCTGCTCGAGACTACTCAAATGTCCCATCAGGTTATCAGGGGATGGTATTCTTAGTGAGCGGAATAAAAACAATGTCAATGGACAAGAAAACAATTAATTGGATTGAAATTCTGCTTCGTGGTGTGCAAGATTGCCGAAGTGGCAATCCATGGGATAGGAGTTACCTAACTGAAAGGCTTGCACTCTTGTCATGCATGTAAATATTTGACAAGTGAGACCTGGCGCTCTCTTTAGGAAGATGTACACCACCTGCAGAGCATGCCCAAAGGTTACCGCCTCTCCTGCACTCGCTCGCCAGTATTTTCTAATGAGCAACCAGACAGCTGTGTCTTCTTCAGCTAGAACGGCAGTGTAATACCTGTGTACCTCATGCTATGTGGGGATTTGCGCTTTGCAGTGTGGCGATGTGGTTCCAGTCCTGCATCCAGCAGATGTGTTCATCCATGAAAAAGCACATTCCGGACTCTGGCTTTTAGTGTTTTCCAACTGTCTTGGTATTTCAAGCGCCTCTTAAACAGGGGTGTTTGGAATAAATTTACTGCCCTGGGTACATGCAAGTCAGATGCCATAACGCTTGAATGTATGGAGAAAATACTGCGGTTGAGCCGACCTCCTAGGGCTCTGTGACAAGCAGTAGCAGCTGTAACGTCTGCAGAATTTCCTTGTTAGTCCTGTTATGTAGAGGAACCCATAAATATCTTGTAGAGAGTATCTTGGTCCATCACAGCTGGCATGTGGAAGAAGAATTGCGCTTTATAAATAATACATACATATAAAATAAATACATCAGTACATGCAAGGCTAGCCAAATCACCTAGATTGACAACTTGAGAAAAGCTCAGAGAGTCTTATGGATGACTTCCTTAGTCTATCAATGCAGATCAGCATCCAGAAGCTTCTTATGTATTACTTACGAAGTTGATATGTGCAGTTGGGCCAGAACTGTCTGTTTCTGGGCCCCTGGATTAAACTAGAAGATTAAAGGGAGAGAATATGTGAAACATATGATTCCGCTCTCTGCTAACCCTGCTGTGATTGCTCGTTTGGCCCGGAGTGTTTCGGATTTGCCCTTCAGAGCTGGACTGATTAATACCAAGTAAAATGGTTGCAGAGTGCCATGCTACAGATAGAGGAGCCATGTACTTGTGTGTGTGTGTGGAGGAGTGTCCCCCTAATTATGCAGAGTTCCTCGGTGAACGATGAAGCCGAGCGAAGCAGATAGTCACTGCTGTTTATAGAACTCCTTAAATGAGAGACTGTCTCTCTTCCCCCCCCCCCCCCCCCCCCCCCCCCAAGTATTCTGCTTGCTGGAGAGGAATAGCTGTTAAAAGATAATAAGGGATATGTCCATTTTCCAACACTTTAAATCATGTGGGTTACATGATCTCCTTGATTTGAATTCCAGCATCAGGCCTGCAGAAAGCCCAATGTAAAGCTGACAAAATGACCGGTAAAAAAGAAAATATGCACAAAATAGTGAGGCTTTTTTCTTTATATTTAATATTGCATTGCTGGATTTTCCAGTATTTTAAATGAAAAATATATGTAGTTAGTTCCATGTTGACAATGTCCTTGAGGATTTGACAGTGAGATTTTCCAGCAGTTGCTCTTCGTTAGAATCCTGGTGGTGTTTAATAAGGCAGCCGAACTGCTGGCACCTTCGGTTCTTGTTTGTTCTCCGAGGGCTCGGGGCTGCTGCAGTAAGCACATCGACCAGGGCTGATCATTACAAGGGCGTACGCCACCATGAATAAAAATGTCACACGTTTTCCCATCTCACAGCGGTACAAAATGTCAGTCCTGTCAAACAGACATTGCAGGTAGCAGTGAGCAGTCAGTACAAATTGGGAAGCCGAATATTCCCCCAGCTTTCTGATATTCTTCATTTGAAGCAGAAGAAAAACAGTTGTTAACCTATTAGCTGTGATTTTAAACTCTGCTGAGATAGTAGATGGATAGACTTTAACACATGGGGATAAATATATTCCTGGGGTCTGGGATTTTTTGCAACATGTCTCTCCATCCAGGTATGTTGAGAAACAGAATGAAAACAAGCCCCTGCAAAATATACCTCATTTTGGTAGAAGGCCTTTGGAAATTTGAACATCATCTCAATGAGATTCTCTCTCAGCCCCTTCCCTGTTTTATCTCTGTGAATGGGTCTGAAAAAAAAACCTCCTTGCTGTTTTGCTAGTAGTCCAGAAAGGGCATGGCTCAGTGAGTTAAGGGAGTTTTCTTTCATGGTCCTTTCATCATGCAGTAATGTAACAGACAATTGTGATTTTATTCTCTTTCTGTATGAATGGAAGTTATGCTGCTTTCAGGCTAAGGCGTATCATGCAGAGTCCATGGGATATGTTGTTTTCTGGGTGTTAAATGTGCCTCAGTACCATGAACACACCTGTGCATTCACCGAGCCATCTGTCTAGGATTGAGGCATGGGTACTGTCAATGCAGGATTCTGCTGCTACTGCAGGGTCCAGAAAAAATCTGATGCAAAAGATTAGGTGCAAAGGATGTGACAAAACATCAAAGAAATAAAAAATGGAACTAAGTCACCAGGGCTTGCCCTGAGGGACAAGGAGAACGGGTGAAATGCTGCAGTGGTCTATGTAAAAGCGACTGTCTCAAAGAAATTCACTCAGAAGCCCCTTCTGTAAGCAGAAATGTCTTTGGGTTTTCTCTGATACCTTCTCAGAACAAAAAAATGGCGTATGCATTTAAGCTAGTGAATTGTTGCAAATTACCCCCTTACCCAAACGGCATTGATTGCTGAAGCAAATTGCAAAAGGAAGGCTCAGCAAGGAACACTCGTGTCAAAGCACAACAGAAACAGAACAGAGCAGTTAGAAACTGGATTAGAAGAACGCTAGCCTGCTCCTGGCTTATGTATATAGCTGTCTGCAGTATGATTCTGAGAGACATCTAAGGCCTCACTACCTATAAACAAAATAGGAAATAAAGTGCGTGAGGCTTTTTTTGAACCAGAACGACTCTAAATTGAATTAAATGTTTTGTGTTCTGTAGGCATCTGTTTCCTGCGGGAAGAGATACCTACTGCGTGTAGCTTAACTTGCAGTGGTCTGGAGGCACCTGGGATCTGTGCCAGGTAAATAAGAGGCTGTTGACAGTCATCTCCTTTGGAAAATGTCAGGAGTCTTCAAACTGCAAAGTGTTGAATAATATCAGTTTAATAGTTAGGGATTGGGTTTTTTTACAGTGTTTTAGAAGAACTGAATGCACTTACAGATGGGAGGAGGTCAGGGTTTATTTTCAACTGCACAGCAGATCAAAACTGAAATAGAAGAACTAAGTGGTTACAATCTCAGATCATATTGATACCATCTTTTGTGGGTTTTGTACCGCTTGGTTGCATAGTATGTGAACTTTCCTGTCGCTGGAGCTAGGAAGTAAGCAGAAGTCTTGACAGGTCTTTAAACCACAGATACCATTACAAGTTAACCACTACTACATAATATCCCTCCCATCAAGATCATGTAAGAACACATGCTACTTTGGGGCACGGCCTGATTCTGTCTGTCTGCTCCAGACTTACTGCGCACATAGAAAAATATATCCATCTAATTCTCAAAATTCTTCCTTTTTTCTGTAATTGCAGACAAAGGAAATAAATACCATTCAATTCTACAGTCAAGGGGTTTATTATTTAAGCCATGTGTTTTTAGAATAGCACCGGTTCTAAACAATAACAATCCACAGCAGCGTAACGGGTGGTTTTAGGATTTTCTGCCCCTGGCACTCTTCCCTAACAAGCAGATTATAAAACGTAGCTAAGAGGCCTATTTGCTTCATCCTGGTGGAACGTTTTAACTTGACAAGATATACGTGATCCTGATATCACGCTTCTACTTTCATTCTTGGTTTTAGGAGAGATCTACATCTGGTTAGTACTTTGTAAATCCTAGATGTAAAGCAAACTGTGGTATGTTGTACAATATATTTGTGGAAGTTAGCTATGCTGGGGTGGTTTGCACGGTATGAGATTAATAGATGGACGTTATCAGCACTGCCAAACGAGGGAGCGTTGTCAGTGCTCTGTGTCTAGATGCACCATAAAAAGGTATTTCTCACCCTTGATTAGGAAGGACAGTGTTTGTCTCGACCAGGAGAGTCCGAGGATGCAAAGGTGGGCTTTCAGAAAACCCCTTTCTTCCCCTTTAGTAA
Organism: Phalacrocorax carbo; assembly: GCF_963921805.1. Classification (NCBI taxonomy): domain Eukaryota; kingdom Metazoa; phylum Chordata; class Aves; order Suliformes; family Phalacrocoracidae; genus Phalacrocorax; species Phalacrocorax carbo. The sequence goes on from NC_087530.1 coordinate 1,961,303, forward strand.
AGCGTCAGTTTCCTCTTAGTGGCTTTGGGATGGACCTATGCATCTTTGGCAGTATCCCACGGCACCAGATACGACTTAGACATCTGGAATAAAGATTCTTATTCAGTGGCCAGGAAAACAGGAGCTTATAGGCACTTACCTTTCATTTCCTTCTCCTACTGTCCTGCTCTCCGTTATGTAACAGAAGATTCCTGGCTAGAAAGGCAAGGGCATAGTCCTTGTTTCTCCATTAAACTAATCAGAGTGTTTAATTGTGGCAATCTCTGCCCCTTTCATAAATTCTTGGCACAGCTATAAGCATTGCTACATTTTTGCCAGATTCATTCTACCTCTCCCCAGTCTACAAATATGGCTTGAAGAATGAGATATCCCTTAAAACATGGAGATTATTTTTATCACAGGACCCAGCAGGTTTCTGTTGAAGTATTTCAGAGTGTAAATTAAAAATATATGCTGTAAAGCATACACCGTTCTTGCCATCCCAGTTTGTGAGCTGTACATATGGGAGTATGTAAAAAGTAGCGTGAGCGCTGTGCAGGGATCTGGATGGATAATAAAACAGCTGCCTCATAGATTCCATCTGCTTTCTGTACTGAATCTTTTTAGGTACCATACATTTTTCAGTGTTGTTATTTTCTGCCTTTTTTTATTATTGAGTGCTCAGTTGAGGTCCAGCATATTCTTCCAAAGTCAGCACTTCAGATCTTTCGCAGCGTGATGTGTTTGAGCATGGGTACAGCCAGGACAGTGCATCTCTCTCCCATGTCTGATCGTCTTTAAAACATACTAGCTGTTTTTAAACCAGTCCTGAATTTCTGAAGGAAATAAGATATTCATGCAGAAAAGCTTTACTTTGGAAATCATTAGAAATACCCCACACTACTAATTGAGAAACACTTCCTTCTACATGTACTGACAAAACAGTTTTCATCTAGTTGTGTTTCCTTTATGCATTTTTTTCTGGTTGCACTTGTTGCCGCACATGAAATAACACCTCTAATTTACTTAAAAAGGGTCTGTTTTGAATACCACTTTAAAAACACCCAGAAATCTCAACAGACATCCACAATTAGTTTGAGATAATATTCTGCTCACGAACTGTTACCTCAGACACCAAAAATGATCTTTTTGTAATATTTTCTGTGGTATAAAAAACCCAAATAGCTGTAATGTGGAAGTCCCTTGGATATATAATAGCAGCTTTGAGACGTGGGATCTATAATTTTTAAATAGTATTTTTACACTGTAAACATGAATATAAGATTTTTCTTCCTCCAGCGTCTCATAGCTTAAAATCACTTGTCTCATAATTAGTAAAACAGTGCCAGATCTGCAGTCATAAAACTGGCTTTCTGCAAATTTTCTGTCTTGTTGCTTCAGAAGTATTTAGAACAAGACAATTAAGAAAATATCTAGAGTAAAAAGGTACGCTGGTAAACAGCTATTGGTAAGAAAGTGCTAATTTAGACATTTCTCCCCTTCATAGGAAAAGCTATAGTATATACATTTAGGGACATATCTAGAATAGCAATTTAGCAGCTTTTAGCAATGCAGCCATGTGCTGGTTTGTACCCGTTCATCCTTACAGCACAGGTAATTAAGTTGATATTCCAACACAGCTTCCCCTACTGACCTTGTAGAAACAACGTGTTTTGCTGCATTAACAAATTAACTTCAAATCAGTGGCTTTTGTAGTAAATATGGCCTTCATATAGTTTGAATATACTTGCTTATCCCATTCTGATGACAGATATTAACATCAACATTAAAAATGAAGCTCCGGTAAAGGGCAAATAACTGTTACCTCCTGGCGGACCTCCACGTCAGTTACTCCTCAGTGCCCTTTGCCTACTCTTCTGTGCTTCACCGCGCTGATACAAGCCGTGCTGTTTCCCTGCCCATATTTAGCGGAGAGAACACGCTGCTGTGAATATGTAGTTTTGTCTTATCTTTCCTTTCAGATCTGTTTAGGGTTTGCAAATGTATTATGTGGTGTAATACATACAAGACCTCAAAATGAGCTTTATTTCTGGTAGCATAGCAGTGGATAAGATAAATTTGAACCTGACTGGTGGATTTGACTGTGTTTTTACAAGTACCGAGGTCACAGTTCTGAGAGTTAAGTTAACACGATGCCTCTTTTAAAGTCCAAGAGACACAGAAGTTTCCACACCTTTAATCTTTTCCCAAAGCAGCATTTGTATGTGTCTTTATTGTGGAAACCCATAGAACTAATTTTTGATCAGAGATTAAGGCTTAGTCATATGTGATATTTAAATCTTGGGTGGCAAAATAATCCAGTGACAGGATAAGGATATGAAAGTATTAGCTCCTGCAAAGGAGTAGTTCACTGTTACTGAGTAGATCTGCCATAACCATAACCCAAAGAAAAAAACCTCTGCTTGAGTAGCACCAGGAAACGTCTGATAGAGGCCATGGTGTACAAATGCCAACTGACCGTGTGTTCTCCTGCTTTACCAAGCCCCTTTCTTCACTCCAGCTTCTGTAGTTAGCTCAGCCACTGTGTGCAGTTCAGTATTAACCTTATCCCCCTTAGACCTGGGCTGTGGGACCCGTCGGTTTCCTTCAGCTCGGTGCCTGGATACCAAGAGCCCGCCTAAGTCCAGCTCGCGGGAGGGTTGTGTGACTTCTGCCGCTGCCTGCACGGCTCTGGGAGCACATGGAGTCTATGCTTGCGCTGCTCCTGGGTTTAACCATCCTTGAGAATGAAACTTCAGCGTTTGTCTTTCTGCTTGTTCAGAAAGCACTGTTGAGAGCTCGTTTTAGGAGGGTATTTGGCCGAGTTATAACTCCTTTCCCTCACGGCACCTGCCCCCCCCACTGTCAGAGCACTGCACGCACCCTGTGTGCTGACCTGCCTATGAACAGAAACCGCATATGAGAGAGATCCTACCTCTGGTGTGTACACCAAATAACTGCTTCTAGATTTTGCATCAGGAACGTGTCTTATGTCTGTGAAATTATTTTCGTCAGGCAGTTTTTATGTGGTAGTTTGCTTATTTGCCTGGAAGTCCCACTGTCTTCTCCTCACCTGACTTTGCATTTCAGCTTGAAACTCTTGGCTTATACATGAATACACGGGGTGATTTTTATTTTCACTTACATAGAACTAAAACGATACTTGCACAAAACGTGCTTGTTCTGTCCTTGGGCAAACCAGAACATTCTGTCTGAAAACTTCCTATGATCTAGAGGAAGAAAAAAACTTTCTCCCTTTCCTTCTCTCCTTCCTTCATTTTCCATCGAACTGAATTCTGCGTTACAGAACCTGACCAAAAATGAGCCAGCTGAAACTTTTGCTGGAGTGTGTTACTGCTGCTTCTTGTACAGACTCACCTTGTGTACCATGTGTCTTGCCCAGTGTCTTGCTGCTTGCAGAGAAAAGTACCAGCTGTTCCGGAGGAGAAACAAACTTTTCAGTAGATAGGTGCAGAATTTTAACTGCCGTCTGAGGAAAGCGTCTCAAGATGCGGATGCAACAGATAACAGTGAAAAAGCAGCCATCCGCCCTTTCTTTGACTGGCAAGCCTTGTAGCAAGGTCATGAATTTGAACAATGATTATTTTTTTTTTTTAGGGTAGGTTGGGAAGGAGTTTAGATTATGACTCTTCAAAGCTACGGATTCATCAGTAAATTGTGGCTGGACTGAATTCCACCTGGAATTCAAGATGTCAGTCTGTGTGGCATTGATTTGTCATGTGATAATTTCAGTAAGAGAAGAGGAGAGTTCAGTCAATGAAAAGGTACATTTGGAACAGCAGCTAGAAGAATCAGTGCTGATACCAATAGAAAGCGTAGTAAAAAGGAGGACGATGTTGGAAAGATGACTGCAGGTATGACATCACACTTGAGCTTATGATGTTATATTATGTTAAAAAAGTCTATTTGAATCACAAATAATTAAGTAAAGAAATAGTTATTTACAAATCTGTGCCACTTCAGAATCCCCAAATAAAATGGAAGCTGAGGTAGCCTCCATAAGTGTAGAAAGCTCCTGCGTGTATCATAAACCTTGAGAAATACTCCCTTCAGTAGTCCTTGGTCCTGGAGCTGAGTAACTAAATGAGAATCACTGCTCATATTAAAGAAGAGAGGTTTTGACCCTCTTGAAATGAGAGAAAAACTGAAAGCAACAGGGGCTTATGCTTATTATTTGGAGACGGAAGGGAAAAAATGTAAATATTGTTTTGAGTTCTAGGCCAACGTCATGTTTTCAGGTCTGACCTGTAATTGTTGGTCAGTTAGGACTAACAGGAGTAAAATATTAGTGCTGCATGTGGTTTGGCTGCAGGCAAGGGGTATGCAGTGAGATGGTAGCCCTGTTAAACTCCTCCACGTTGTACTGGAATATCTAATGCTCTTACTCTTCTGTGTGCTCTCGGACTTGGGCATGGATAGTCTTCAGCTGCATCACTAATGTGAACTGAAAAGGGTACCGATATTGGTGACTCTTTTAACACAAGGCGTAGTTTCAGATACCCCCAAATATTTAAAACTTGATTTTATTGCCATTGTCCAATCAGTGACGGGGCAGATAATTAACAAATCCTGTCACACTTTTTCTCAGAAAAATATTTTTCCTCCAGCGAGTATGTGAGTGGGTAAGTAAAGCTCGGTTCTACTTGTCCTTGCAGTGGCGATAATCAATGTATTGACCATCTTGCTGGGAGGTAATCCTCACTCCCGTGCTGGCTGGCTGGCTCTGAGGGGGCTGCCTTTGTCACACTTTTTTCTGAAGCTTTTATAGCAACTGCCATTGGTTCATCAGCTAACACTGTTGATGCTCCAGTCTTGCAGTGTTTCCTCAAAAATTATCCTTTTTTATATATAGGTGGCGTGTGTGTATATATATATGTTTATATGCATGTGCGTATATATATATAAAACTGTGGAAAGGAAAAACTGATTCCCACATCCAAGAAGCTTCCTAGGCTGTAGTATGGTGTTTGAAACAAACAAAAAAAAACACATTCAGTGATATCAACTAATACTGAAGAAACGCCAACATCAATATGTTAAGTAACACTGTGTAATTCTTATATCAATAAATACATATTTGTCCAGAATTAAAATATTAATGGAAAAATCAATAGTACTCAAGACACTGCTAGCCATGGCTTTAGGAAAATACTTGCATTTCCCACCTAAATAATGTACTTGAGAATTTTATAATGTAGAAGTGTTCACAATTTCTAGGTAAGTAAAAGAGAAAAAATAACAAAGGGAACTATATATGCGGGAGGTATAAAAATTTGAAAAAATAAATGAATAATAACTGCGTCTTGGTTTTCTGCATCATCAAATACTTCGCCTAAGTTGCTAGGTAGTAAGTGAATGCCTTAAGTAACTAGAGAAGAGCAAATTTCAGATTTTTCAGCTGTCCCATTATGCTTCTGAAACATAATGGAAAACAAGTATGCTATGTCACGTAACAGAAGTTAAATATATTTTAAGATTGTGCTCTCAGGCTGAGCAGATAAGACCGAAAGATACACAGCGGCATAACTCAGCTGCTGTGACTGAATTGAGTAATACGAGGTACAGAAGAGACACGGTTCAGTAGGGCTAGTGGCAGCCACCGCAGCTCGCCACCCTGCCATCGCTCTCTTTGTTCTCTTTGTTTTCATACTTGCTTTCGTGGAAAATACAGAGGGAAGCTGTCACATGGCGTAATTCTGGCCTCAGCTCTTCATCCCAAGCGTCCCTTATTTATTTTTTCTTTTCCCTCACCCACCCCAAAAGGCTGAGCCAAGTACATGTGTGCAGTCTGGCACTCCTTCGCTGACAACACAAGTAAGGAGAAATGAACCAATGGATGCAAAAGTACGATTTAATGGGAAATTTGAAAGAGAAGTCTGAAGAGATGCAAGAAGAGAATGAAAATGGTGTGAAAAAGGGTAGGCTGGAGTTGTACTATTACACAGTGTGAGGGCAGCTGAGAGAGAATGTCTGTCAATCTAGAATAAAGACTATGCTAGTAGGAAGAACTGCTGAGAGATGAATCTGGAATCTTTTTTGGAAAGAAATACAGTAATCTGCATAAGCTTTCTTTTTCTGTCTGACGAAGCTGACTCCCACTGCCAGTTTCCATTCCTTCTCTCTCTGGCTGATGGGTGTTTGTTTACGGAAGGCACCGTGGGCTGGGGGCAGTGATGCAGTTGGCATCGTCTGGCTGAGCAGGTGTTCAGAGACGTTCCCGCGGACTCCTCGCCGAGGGCTGCACTTCTCTCGTGAAGTGCTAGTACGTGTACGAGCTGCCGCAGAACTTAATCTTGTCCTCAATATCAAAGTTGTACTTTAGGATGGTTTTATTTAGGATCTCGTTAACTGTCAGTGGATTCCTTGTCTAGCAGACTATACCTTACGGTGCCATCTGCGTGAGGAGAGTCATGCTGCTGGCTCAGTCAAAAGCAACTGGATTGGAATAGCTCCAGTGCTCTTACAAAGCAATGAGTTGGCCAACTGCTACTTCAAAAAATGAGAGACAGAAATAGGCATCTTAATGCACTGTTCTGTATTCATCAGAAGTGCTGGTGATGGGGCTTGTAGTTGTCTTTACAATGACAGTACACACTTTGCTCTAGGCAATGCATTTAAACCTCCATCCAGTACAGTATCTAAACACGTGCTCGTCTTTAAGTGTATGAAAAGTTTAATTGACTTAGGGGCTTTTTCCCATGCTCTTAAATGTCTTTGCTCGTTTGAGGCCCTTACTGTAAGTTTTCACAAGCACCAAAATCACTCTTGAGATGTTAGTGAAAGCTTTTTTGAATATCCTGCTTTGCAGGATCCTTTCCATTTGCATTAATGTTGTCTGGAACACTCAGACCTAGCAGTCCAAGAATCCGCCTTGAGCAGCTTTGTCTCAGTAAATATTGGACGATCTGGTCTGGAGTGCTGATTGTGCTACCTTTGGTTTAACATAAGCTTTGTTAAGCTGACATCAACAGGCAAATATAGCTACGTTTTCTATTGTGGCACTTTGCAAATCATGAGATTTGTCGCTGTTTTGGGCGGGGGGGAAAGAACCAACTGCATTTTGTGAGGTGAGTATGAAGTTAAGGTAAATCACGTGTTGTCATCCACCTATACTGCTTTTGCCACAAAATCAGAGGTGTTTTCATGTAGGTGACTATTTAATTTAGTTTCCACTTTGATACAGCAGCAAAGACTCCGTCCACCTCGGCCACCGCCTCCAAAGATACAGCGCTCATCTAGGCCCGTGAGTAGCTGGTAGCTTTGTTTCACTGCCACAGCTTAACACTGCCTGAATTACGCTCGTAGTAGCATTACTAAACCTCGGTAGTTTGGATTGTCAAACTTTGCAAAAAAAGCAATGTGTGAATTATGCTCCTAAACTCCCTTCTTCTCTGCTGCGGCACAGCCCTGGGACCTGCATTTATTCTGCTTTTCTTTGACGAGTTCTGCAGCTTTCAGTCAGTTCTGCAGGTAACTGATGCTGCTGTTGCAACATTTGTTTTTACTTTTGCAGTGATTTCTTGAACAAAAAGCCTTGCTAGGCTGACATAAGTTTTTAGCCAGTGAGCTTTTGAAGACTTGCACTAAACTCAAATATGAAAGGAAGCAGAAGTCTGAGGAGAAAGTATTTATTCTCTGCAAGTTATGCTTTAAATTAATTTGGGACGCTTAATTTTTCTCCGTGGAATAGATGAGTGAATACACATGAAGAAAGGGAAGTCTATATTTGGGCAGTAGAACATTAGCACCACATTATGGATGATATACATATATACTTTATGTTCATTTAAAATGCAAGCTGGGACTCCATGTAATTACACAGTATAAGAACTGTAGGCACAGCATGTTGGCCAGAGGAAGCGACTCTTCCATAGAAGAACTCCACAGAAATTATTCTCAGTGCAATAGTGTATTGTGTGAGGCAGGGATACCTTATCTCAGCAGTTTTTTATTCAAAACATTAACTGTAGGACAGTTGCTGTGTAGTAGCTGTGCCAGATGGCTTTAAAACTGGAGAATGCGCTGGGTCCGCACCAGTGTGGGTTTTTTTGTGGTTTGTTTTTTTTTTTAGTAGTACAGGAAAGTGGTATCCGTTTAGAAGGGGTGATGATTTTTGCAACGGCCTGGGAAGATATTTATTTCTATTCAGGACTTTTGCTTTGTGAATCTAATTCCCCCAAAAGGCAAACACATCTTACTCCTTGCTTCCTTATACATACGTGTACGTGTGTAAGAAAGAGAGAGATGCAAGTTTTCAAATCTAATCTTGCTAAAACTTGTTAAAAATATGTTTCGGATGAGCAGGCAAGTTAACAAGTGCATTTGGGTGTGCGTTAACTTTTGATCTTTGGTGCATGTTCCTATGTTACATTTCAATAGCATGTGTTTCTTTTCTTCCCTCTTTTTAACTCCGGGTGTTGAGCTTAACAGAGTCATTTTTATGGATTCCTGCTCTGAAGATTTCTGTTTTCTGTGTTTAAAAGGTAGCATTGACTGTGCTTATATGTGTTCTCTGAAACATAATTGATATGGGAGACCCTCCCACCTACGTTACACTAGGAACAAACTTTCTGTGGCACTCTGGGCTTCCCATAGTGCTCCATAGCCCTCTTGTTTTGTGTTTGGCAGGTGTACGAGGGCACAGTGCGATTCCTCTGTATAAAAGTTGCTGAACAGTGTTGTTCACATTGAGTAATTTATTACATCAAAGTCTTGCTAAGACTGTTTAATCTCCCAGCTGTAGTGCATTAATAGTCCTTGCTCTAATGTGTTTGTGTCAACTGTCTTTCCTCCCAATGTGATTGATAAAAGGTTGGAAATGTAATAATGAAAGCTCCTGTTGCATTCATCTAGCTGTGTCAGTAAGTGGAACAGAAATGCTTCATTCATCAAGAAGAAATTCAAGATAAATGCAAATGATTATAATCGCTCCCAAAAATATGCTTGTACCAAATATACACAAATTTGTTGTTGTTCAGAACTGTTATTTGGCTTTTAATAGTCGAAACACATTTTTCTGTATATAAATAATACTTTGTGCAGGCTGCTTTTTCCTTCTCTTAGTCTTGGCATATATTACAGAGGTGGGTATCAGCAAGCAATTTACCCTAGCCTTTTACAGCAAGCACTGAATGAGGAGACCAAGTCCCTCTGCTCTTCCAACCAAGTCCACATAATAGCAGAATTCCTGAGAAATACCTACTGTTTTCAGGATAGATCCGTTATGAGGAAGAATCCATGGGCACTAGTCCTTGCAGTGTGAGTCATTACTAATAATAAAAACAAAAACACAGACCAAAGAAAGGTTAAGGAAGCAGAACAGATATGTTCTTTACATTATGCTGTTTTGGAAATGTGCTGTGGTATTATGAAAGGGAGAGGGTTGTTGCTTATAATTAATAGAGAACTGTTTGGATTAATAGTGGCTGTTTGGAAACTTCATTCCATTAGAAAAAGTTAAAATATAATAATTATGCATAAAGTTGATGGGGACAGTAATAAGCACATTTAACCCCTCTGTACTGGATGTTTACCTTTATTCCTTTGGCTGTATGCTCATGTAATTGGATTTCTTTCATACTTTTGCATTTGATAAGCATTTAACCGTGCCCATTTGGCTACATAAGGCTCAAAATCCAGCAAGGAATTGGCTTGATTCCTGGCTTTTCCCTGCAGTCCCCCATGAACAATGCTCTAAATCCTGCTTAGCATGTCACCCTGCACTTCACTGGTCTGGTGGCCCCCTGGAGCCATCCAAAACTCTCATCTCTTTCCCTCATCACCGTCACTCCCCCGGGGTACCACCCAAAAGGTGAAAGTGTTCACAGCATGATGACAAGCCAGCTTTACACATCATCTTCCAGCTCAGATTTAATTAAACAGGTTTCTTTCTTCCTTTCTTTTTCGCTTTCTCCTTCTTGCTCTCTTCTCCCCCCAATTCCTCTTGCTTCTCTCCCCCCTCTCTTGCACACACTCGCTCTCTCTCTCTGTTTTATCAACCCTAATGAAGCAGTATTCTTCATCGATCCTGCTGATTGCCAGCCCATTCCTTTTGTTTGTTGGCACCGAGCCATTCAGCCGCACTCTGACAGCTCAGCTCGTCTAATTAGCTCTGTTGTTCTTTTCCCCATGTTTCACCACGTTGCAAGTTCAGCTGAAGTTGCCACAAACTTAATCCTTCCATTCCTGCCATAAATTCACATTCTTAAGCTGTCTTTATTGTAGAGAGGAGCAGCCTTGTGTGGGGACTGATCTTCAAGACCTTAACATCTGACCTTTTTATAAGCCCTTTTTCCTAAGAAATAGTGGCAATACATCTCTGGATTTCTTCATCATATCTGCTCTACACCATTTCCTTTGAAATGAAAATTCAATACAATAATCCTGCTACTATCTTCTGCATACTGTGGTGTAGCGCAGAAACACTGCACGCAATTCGCTGGCTTTTTCCTGGCAAGAAAATTTGATGTTTATATGCCTGGAAAAAAATAAAATAAAATAAAATCCCAGAAATACCCCACCCTCCAACCAATAATACTTAAAAAAAACCCCAAACAAACCAATGAAAACTTGCGGAGGTAGGGGAAAATCTGCATCTATTCTACCATGGCAAACAAATTCATTAGTCATCCAAAGAGCGTTTAGGTTGCAGGCCTTTAGCAGCTTCCTTTGTACTGTGGCCATTAAGGGAGCACAGGCTCAGGGAGGTCAGAAGTTGAGTTGTATTCCTAACTTTATTGGAGGGCTTTGGGGATTTCTGTTGAAACTAGCATTCAGCCAAGCCAACAAATCAGACCCCATTTCAGGCAAGGTAGTACTTCCTTAATGAAAAATGGAAAGCTGGTTTGTACAGCCTGACCCTGATGCTGCAAACGTTCGTTCCCACATCTGACCCAAAGGGCTAAGTTCATCAGCAGGATTCCTCGCTGGTATAGGTAGGGACGTGCATAAACTTTGCCTATATAGTGATCACGTGTGCTTAGTCCTTTCCACGAAGTAAAGCTTGTTTGCTTGTGGAGTTAATGCAAGCAGATTAAGCTTGATTTCTGAACGTTAGAAGGCGATGGATATGTTATTTAAGACTGGATTGGCAGCAGCGTCGTCTTCCATAGAAAAGCTTTGGGTTTTATTACAGGAAACAAAAGATACAGTAACATAACTTTAGGGTTGATAATATGTCTGGCGAAGGTCTGTTCAGCTGCTGAAAGAAAGAAAATTTTTAATGAAGACTGAGCTGGTTTACGTCTTAACATTAATCTAAGTACAAATTTTTCAGTGCTCCCTTACATAGGAGTCTTCACCTGGGAAGCTGGGTTCCAATGAACAAGTGGACAAAAGGATCATGATGTCAGAGCTGAACTCCGCTTTCCCATATGATGTACAGCAGCACACAGGATTTTCCAGTTTTACTCCACCAACTAACTGCACAAGGGGAAGTTCACGTTTAGGGAGTCTTTTATCAGAAATTTAGCCTGTACCAAGCAGGACAGTGGAAGAAATTTCTGTTGCTTTGCTAATAGCTAACAGTGACAGCACATGCTTCATTTGCTATCCAAAATGTAGTGTGTTGGGGTTTTTTGTGTCCTTAGACAAGTTGTAGGTCCCTGTAGTGTTTATTCATACTTTATATTAATTTGTATATCTACAATAATTTCAAACATTGTTGTGGCACAAAAGAATAAAGATTAAAAGCGATTCTGAATGGAAGATACCTTTAAGGTAGTGGTGGTTATGGATGTTTTGTTGTTTATGTCTGTGTTTGATCAGCTTGAAGTGTTTGATGAAATGTCTTCTATGTGTGTGCATGTAATAGGTCCGCCCGCCAAGACCGCATGTTGTTAAGAGACCCAAGAGCAACATTGCTGTGGAAGGTCGAAGGACTTCAGTTTCTAGTCCAGAACAGTAAGTGCTTTGCTGCCCTGCTTCTCTCTAGTTGCGTCAACAAACAGCGCATTCAGAACTGGAACTAGCCAGAGGAGGATTTTAAAAATGCTACAAAGTAAATTTTTAACTAACAAAAAAATTTGGGTTTTAATTTTTGGAACATTTTAGAGGAATTATAAAAAAGCCAGAAACCTAAGTTTACTTACTGGAGAATTCTGGTTTGCCAAGTTAGACATAATCTGATCAGCCTGTTTAGTGAAAGTTTGCACGTTTTGGAGGTTTTTTCATTTCTATGTTGTTTTGTTTTGAACTATGCTTTAAATGAAATTGTTAGCCACATCCCTGCAGAGCCACTGTTCTTGCCAGGCTTTACCTGGAAGATATAGAATAATTTGTTTTATAGTGGTGGCAGGTAAGGGTTGTGTCTCATGCTTGTTAGAGACCCATTAATAGATCTGTAATGAGCTCTACAGTGAAGGCTTGTAGAGCTTAACTGTCTTGCATAGTATGAGCAAACTTATCATCTCTTTAGATTGACTATGAGGTAAACAGGGTTGATGTTCCAAATAAGTTGGTTGGTAAAATGTGTTGGTTTCCACCATCTCTCTTGTTCATATGAGCAGTATATTCTGTTACCTTGGAGAGATTTTTTCAGGTAGTTTCATGAATGTCACATATTAAAATATTTTTTACAAAGAAGAGACTACTGTGCATCGTTGCAGATATTCTTAATGCGTTGCCATACTTGAGTTAGACAATAGGCCATCAAGTGAAGACCTAAGAAGAGAATGGATATATTGAACCTTACTAACGTACCCCAAAAGACACTATTGTGTGTGACAAATGTACGTGTAGGCTGTGTCAATATGCATTTTGGATTTTAAATTATTTGGATTCTTCAGAGTGTAGCTACTTCAGCTGTTCAGAAGTACAAAAAATTCAACAGCACAAAGTTCTGATTGGATACAGAGGCTGGTGTTAGCTGCACTTCGGAAGTGTCAGAATAAGCAGGTTGCCTCCGCTCAGTTCAGAATTGGGGAATCTTAAGAACTGTGCATTTTGCCTGGGGCAGTCAACCTTAGAAGAAGGTGGTGTGAAAAATGAGGCTGGAGTAGGGACAGACCTGCTTGGTACTCCAGAGGAAACAACTGAGCAGCAAGAACAGCAGGCAACAGAGCCAGGACGTGTTTTCCAAGCCATGAGACAAGATTAGGCTGGTGTTCCCCACATGTGAAGCATCTTTGAGGCTGTCCGTGAACGTGGAGCGCAGTAGCATTTTCCAAACATCCTGTGTTGTGGCAGTGCAGCCTTAGCATGGGAAGGCACGCTGGAACCGCTCACAGACTACAAGCAAAAGGCTCAGGGGCCACAAGATGGTTGCACTGATCTAACCTGTCACCGAGATTTCCTTGTCATTCATCTCCACCTGCCGCACGAAGTAAATGCTGGTATCACAGCCCCTTCGCGTTGTTTGCTTATGTCCCAGCCCGTGGTGGCTTTACTGGCAGTAAAGTGCAATGCTTTAGCTGATGCCCAAGATTACAGGATATCTGATGTATCTGAAGATACTAAAATCCCATAAAAAGAAAAATGGTTGGTTTCTTTGAACACACCTTTTCCCTCCATGTGTACCAGTTCCCCGTCACCACGGTTTGAGGGAAAAAGAGGTGGAGGTTGAGTCCCCTTGCCCCCAAACTTAAGTGCATAGATAGCTTTTTCCCAGCCATCTAGGATGGGGAGATATTCTGGTTTTTAGCTAAAATGAATGGTCACTTTTGAATCCTACAGGATCATTTGTCCATTTTGCAGTGGAATTTGGTTGCCCTCTTGTGGAGTAGATTGCAAGTCCTGCAGAAGGGCTTGTGCTGTTACAGGGCAGTAGCTGTCCCTGCACATGGATCACAAGAATTTTTAAATTCAAACTTTCTCAATATTTAATACGACGACTCACTGCAAGTAGGTGGAGGAGAACTGAGTCAGTTTAACCATTGTTTTCATATGGTGTTTCATATGAAGGATTATGCATATTTGGATTCAAAAGCTGCTTGACATTCCAGTGTGGCTTACTGCTAACATGTGTTTTCAATGCCTGCCAGTATCAGAACAGAAATAAATGTAAACATGAACGATAAACATAATATTTATACTCATGCTAGTAATATATTGAATTGCAATTATTATTTTACTTGGTTTTCATTTATTGCTGTTGATTTTAGTAAGTCTTTACAATTCAGCTGCTTTCACAAACTACGAAAATCTTACTGTGAAAATGTTTGACAATAATCTACAAAAGGTAACGAAGATGCTTTGTAGCTGTAAACTGGCTGATTTTTCTTCATGAGCATTTTACTGATAGATTTTTCTGTCTTTTAAACATCAAAGAAAACCAGGTAATGTTGCTAATACCACTGACACTTGCTATATGGTACCAGTTGTGGTCTCTTCCTGACGTTTCACAGCTTCGATATTTTTTTCAGTTCAAATGCAGAGTCACAGCAGGAACTGATGTATTTTCATTCTTCCCTGTCGTCAGATTCAGGTGGCAAAACAAACTTCGACATACCTACTTCCAGACAGTTAATTGTAGGATATTGCACTCAGCCAGCTCTGCTGTAAGGTGCCTGGTTAGAGCGTTCCAGTAAAAACGAGTTGGGGCGGGGGTGAGGCAGGACACACGACACGCAATGGTGACGATGCTGACACTACAGCTGTGATTTGGAAGTACAAGTGGAGGGAAGATCTGACCTTGTGCTTAACTAAAGCTCAAATAGATGGCTTACCTAAGAATAACTTGAGGTGAATGCCTTTGAAATAGGTAATGACACAGTAATCCTGACCTCCTTCCTTACTATTTATCTCAAAATAACATTTTGAATAAAGGAATTTTTTTAAAAAATAGTAATCAAGATAGGATTTTCATGACATTTTTCACCAACTTTCTTCTTCCTGTCACAGTAAGAAATAACCTTCCTAGATTGTTCTGAAATGAAAACATGAAGCCAGACGTTTTCTCTTTTAAAAATTCAAGTTTTCTCTCTCTCTAGGATAATACTCGAATGAAAACACCAAAATATATATTTCCAGTGGTGTTACTTGGTAGTGTTGGAGTACCCTGACTGCAGATCAGGGGAGAGTCTAGGAGAGCAGCAGTAGTGCTGAGAGGGTGCTTTTCTTAAACTAAACCTAGCCAAAATATTCAGCTTAATTGTACCGGTTCCAAAACCAATTATTCACCAGTTGCTTCTTTCAGGTGCTCATGTGTGGGGTCTGTTTGTGAGAAGGAGTTTCTGCTCCATTAGAAGTTTCTTCTGGTATTTAAAACTAACTGTTTGGTCTTGAATGATGACAGGGAGTGTTTGGGGACATTTCCCCGATACGTGACTCATTAGCTCAGACTGTGACGTTCGCATCCTCCTTCCAGCTGGTGGAGCCCGGCTCCTCGGGGCTGGGGCCACTCACCGCTGCGCAAGCCCGACACCCGGTGAACTCACTGCACAGGGCAGCCTCTTTCCATCTGGAGTGTTGCATGCCATCTCTGAGACGTGAACCATTATGTAGGCATCCTTTCAGTGGTTACATTCATTACTGCATTTCTTATGATACTAGGAAATGTGTGTCCTCAGGTACATGAGTTAATTTTTTTTTAATGTGTATAAAAGAGAATCATTGTTTTGGGGGTGTGTGCGCTCACTTTCTAACCAGCCTTCAGTTAAAACACAGGAAGGTGGGAGCAGTGACTTCAAAGAACACCCAAGATTATTGCTAGTGTCTGTTGTAATCCGTCCTATTTAGAAGAGGTGGTGGAAGAACTGTTGTTTCTGCCATTCAATTTTCAGTTAATTTTTTCTGTTTCAATTGAAAGTTGATTTTTTTCAATTTTTTCAGTAAGTCAAGGTTTGTGATGTTTGTGATTCTTAAAAATTTGTCATTAAGTCTATAATGTATAATTTTTTAAAAAAACTTTTCTGCTTATACGGTAGCAGGAAGAATTTGTAGATGAGAGCTCAGAAAATGCTGGATTACCACCTGGGGCAGTCCTGGACATGTGGGACGTGCCTCCCTAAACACAAATTAGTTGTTCACAGAAATAAGATGTTGCATTTTTAACAGATAGGCAGTTTTCGAGAGCTCTCTTTTACACCACAGCAAGATTTCCTATTAAATGTAGAATAGGCTTCCAGAGTGCTCTAGGATCTGCCTGCTCTAAGTACCGAGTAGCTGCCTTCCAGGGCATGCAGAGTGGGAGGAAATTAAAATAGGAAATCAGAGGGTCAGGCTCACAATTAACAGCATGTCAAAAGGCTCTTGGGCTGGCTAAACCCATGTCAGTGCTGCAGCAGTTCATTATGGCTTTCCCGAAGTCGTGTAGGACTTAGCAGAGAAGCTAATGGCTTTGCCTTATAGCATATGAATGAAAATAGGCTGCAGTGCAATGGTGGGTTATTACACTGAATTTAGTGTGAAGTCAGCATGCTGGCTATGTTAAATGATACAGGCTCATAAAGCGCACGGAATTCCAGCCGTTGTAACCAGGCTCTCGGAGCTCTGCCACACAGAATCTGTGTACGGTGAGGGTTTTCGATGGCATCGCGGCGAGCGAGGATCTCTACTTAGGAAGGGCACTAAGCCAGGAAGTCCCAGTTTGAACAAGGATGGCTGGAAACAGAAAGAGAACACTGCAGGCCATAGCGGACACGACTCGCCGCGTGTGCTTTGGTCCCTCTACCTTGGGGAAATCGGTGTAGAGGAAGCTAGATATGCTGAAGGTGGTGCCAAGGAAGCAGATGCCCAGCAAAGGGAGGGCAAACGGGAGAGGAGAGGTGCCCACGGAGAGGAGTGGGGCTTGGCTGCAGGCCTGGCCAAACAAGAACCGCAGCGCGCGGCCGGCAGCGCTGCCCTTTGGGAGCCCCGGGCTTCCTGGCTCTCCCGCCTTTTCGCTATGATGGTTTACAAGAAACTTTAATTTTGAGGCCTATTTCAGCTACCTGCTTTGGAGCGAACCTACGGAATGTATGCAGCTGGCCTTTGTAAAGAGATATAACAGCTGCAGGGGAGACTGGTGAATAGATACATAGTGCGGAGCAATCGGACAAAAACGTGAAAAGACTTTGTAGAACCTTGCGTCAAGAGCAGTCAGAGCAGGCAAAGGCGTCATCCAGCTTGTTCCCACTTCAAATTCTTTGTTAATATTTCCAGCACTCTGGAAAATTTATTAAAAGTTCATAAAAATTATAAAGCAACTAGTTACCTGCCTTTAGTGAGCGCAGTGATCACAAGCTCTTGCTTTTGGTATCTGGTTGGATGACTTGTGATATGAATTCTTTGTTGTTTTAACTCAAAATATCCTCTATGCTAATGTTTTTGTATTTCTGGAAATATTCTGCTCCCATGAACATTCAGTAACACTTTCAAAATCAAATAGCTATTTTTATATTTTTGTTAGCTCCCTCTCGCCTGTACTGAGCATTCAGAACATGGAGGGAGGAATTCCAGTGATAGGTCTGTGCTTTGTTCCCCTCAGCCCCAAGTCTCCTTATTTCATATTGGCAAAGAAAAAGCCCGTGCATCCAAATCCCTCATTCTCTCCATCTTACTGTCTAAGAGGGACAAATTCCTTAATTCCCTAGAGCAGCTGTATAGCTAGGCTTTAAAAAAAATTAACAAAAAAAGAAAAAGCCTCCCTCAAATTTGGGAGGCCCTTTTTAGAAGAATAATGCCAAGAAGTCCATACTACCCCTTTGTACCATAATCTCTATAATCAGGAAAAAGCAACACAGTTAAAACACTAATTTAATTTTCCTATAACTAAAATGTCTTTTAAAATTATTACAGAATTCTCCTTATTAATTCCCATATCCTGTACTCACATTTTCTGTATATGTTTTTTCTATCTCAAGTACATTTAGGTGTCAATTAAATTTGAAATATCTACATTTGTCAGCATTTCATTTTTGGCCAGTGTGATGTGCTGCTGATTTGTCCATGCATCCTGACACATGAAAAAAGCTCCTGAGATGCAGATCTTCCTCATTAAAAAAGAAACCCACACTATCATAATGGTACGCAGAGCCATGGAGCGCATCCCCAGCTTTATTGCACTGTGTTTCTGACATGATATTTAAAAAGGAACAGCCACGGCTGTCAGTACTGTCATATGCTAGTGCTAACCGAAGACATGTTAAACTAAACATTAGAAAGAGATCAGCAAGTCATCTGCATGGTAACTCAGCTAAGAGATTAGGTAGGCAGGAGCCGGTGCAGTCATGTGGAGATGATGAGGGTTGTAGCTGTGACGGACACATCCTTTTTTCCCTCTAAGACTGCGGCAGCGCCTGCCTTGTAGCCGGGCTTGCTGTGACCTGCCTTTTCAGAGACAGCTCTTTGTGTATGAAATTCTAGCAAGTGGTGGGTGGCAGACTGCAGGAGAGTTGCCGAATTGGGTTAATGAGGGAATAGGCACTTTTTGGGGATTCTACTGCCTCAAGCTAATAAAAAATTTAAACTTGGACAATTTTAGATTGTTCATCCCTTATCTTGGACCAGAATCTCTTACAGAGCACACCAACAGCGAAACTTCAGTGCTTGCTTCTTTCTAATTACGAGATCCTACTTGCATTTAAGGAGTCTTGCAACAGCAACAAAACCGGCGCATATTAACTGGCTACATATTTAATCTTGCACTGAGCTGCGCTGAAGTGCAGTTGAGGATCTGGCCAACGAGATCCTATCTTATTTCTTCATAGTTGGTTCCCAGTTTATTTAGGATGTCCACACAGACACGTCTGAATGTAGCATAGTCCGAAGGCAAACAAAAGGTGTCGGAGGCAGTGCTTCAAGGGCAGCTGCCCCAATACATTTGTAATACGCAGTGACCAGATGTTTAGTGCGTCGGCAAGATATGCGGAAATTCGATACCGCTTCTGATTTCTGGAAATAATTTGAGATTTTCTGGAAACATGTTAAATGGTAATTTACTCTCCTAAGACAAAAAGACATGCATAGAAGTTCAAAAAAGAAAGATTTTTTAAGTATCTCTGATTTCTGTTTTATTTTAGGTGGAGCCTTTTGTTAATGTAAATTGAAATTATTGGCTAATAGTCACTTTCTTTTTTAAAAAAAGGGGGGGGGGGAAGAAAGTGAAAAAATACATTATAGCAAATTTTTCCTAATGCAGTGGCACCACCTCACTTTCCCTGGATGGCTATTATAGCAGAAGAGAGGAAAAGAACAGCTATGCACCAGCTTTAATTGGAGCACCACAGACTATGATTTAACACTATCGGCTGCATCCACTGCCACCACTGTTTTAGACTTTTTATTAGTTAGCACCGACCTGATTGTGAATAAACATTTATTCACAGTGGCAGCTCGGGCCTTCTTGAGCTGTCGGTTGCAGTGTCCAACTTCTCCTTTTCTGACCTAATATTTTAGACTGACTCCCATAACTTTATAGTCATTTCGTGGTTGAGACAAAAGAACTAAAGGCGTGAAGGCTGATCATGAGTTCACGTGCCACTCGAGGTAGGTTGTCCCTGTGTCCGTACTGTAAAGGCAACAAATGAAATTCTTTCTGTCTGCGCTTTCGGTCCGCTTCTGATGACAGCATATCCTCATCTTACCTGCGCCGTACGTAGTGGTGTGGTGCGCTTGCATTGCTCCGCGATGTCTGCGGGGTCCGGACCTGTCCTTTGTTCCACATGACCAGCCTGAGCCTGTTACACTGAAATCGCAAGTTTTATTCTGGACCTCAGTAGTAGCAAAATTAGGCTCCCGCCTCAGTTGCCTATTGCTTTGTGTCGTTCACAGTGTGTGTTTTGATCCACTGTAATAAATTGGGTATTATCAGTGGTTTGTGGTTGATCACATGAAGATGTTTGGGAAGAGGCCTCGTTTGGACAACTAGAACAATCTTTCTAGGAACTTCCTAGGAATCTAGGAACTTTTTCGGTCCTAGTGATTTCCATTGTTCTGGTGATGTGGGGAAGAAAAGAGAGACCTGTAAGTGATGCTCTCTAGCAACATCTGTCTGTGTTCATCAGCCTGTTGCTTGGTCCATAAGGCAGATAAAGGCGGTTTATAATGAAAAGCCGTTGAAAAAGGTTTTCTGGGTTTTTTTTTCCTTTCCGCTCATGCACGCTTAGATATGCCAGAAGGCAACTGAAATGGGGAGAATAAATAAGAAACCATAAATAACTGTTAAAAATTGAGTATATGTTTTATCATAAGTGCATATAGTTTTGGTGGCTCTACACAATGCTATTCTTGAGTTTTAGTAGATTGAAAAGCTCTGGGCCATGGTGCAGACACCTCTGATTAGTCCTGGTCAGTCTTGACGTGCTTTTACTGCTTTCAGTCACTTGTGAAGCATTTGTCGTAATAATTTGTGAGAATATATTTTGTACAAGCATTTTTGCCCTCCAGAGCTTCGGTGTTTCGGAAGGGAATGAACAGTGGCCCTTGTTTCATACTTTACTAAAGATGAGAGTATTTTAGCATTGCAAATGAGGCAATGTTTGCTATTAATTTTTCATACTCTTCAACTTCTTCATTCCAGTGTATTTCTGCTGAAGTACTCTGCTCCTGCACTCTTTCCTCTTCTACTAAAGCTGATAGTGCATTTAGTTGTTTAAAGCAGTGATAACAGCTTCTGAATTTGCTCCAGTGGAAACAGTGAATCTTAGAAGCTCCTACTTTATGCAGAAAAGAGTAATTTACTGGGTTTGGTTAAAATCAAGTGAAGCAACTGATAGCTACAATATATAATAGAAAAAAATAATAAATTTAGCAAGCTTTAAATAGTTTTCTTTTATCCCCCACCCAGGGTATGTTTACCCAATTCCTGTACAGGTACTCACAGTCAGGTTTACCTTCATTAAAAATTTAGGTATTGCCTTTATTAGGTACAAGAGCAAATCCAGGAGATCTGACCTCTGTGTATAAAAGAAAGATGATTAATATATTCTTGTCAAAAGTTTGGTGAAATGTTTCTGGTGGTGGTTGGGTGTTTTGGGTTTTTTTGTTGGTTTGGGTTCTTTTAATCACAGGTGAAGCCTGTTTCCAGAGGCATTTCTGATTTTAAGAAGTTTTTATCTGGAAGGATTTTTGTTCCAGGCCACTGCTAACGAATCCATAGATTGGTAGTTGCTGTCCTGTGATGCAGGAGAAATTAGCTGGAGTCCCTTTCCTGCCAGACTTTGAGAGCAGCTAACCATTGAGGAAGGAAACACACACCTCACCTGACAAATGGCATTTCATAGAAATCCTTGGGTAGTTTTGTTTTTATTCTAGTGTGCAGCAACTTCAGATCTCACAAATAGATACAAGTAGGGATTGTTGCCCTCAAGTCAGCTCCTCTCATATATCGACTGCTGTCAGTCTAAATATCTGTAATGCAGCGAGGTAGACCTCATAGTTGCTTGTAGTCAGAGCTCAGAGAATCTGAGGAGTAAAGATGTATTGCTAAAGAACAAAAGATGCCCAGCTCTCTAGAAATTGTAGTGGGGAAAAAGGTGGGTTTCTGCACTGGCTTCTTTTGCAGTACGGGTGTGCTTGCGGGGCTTCGGGCCCTTCCCGACTAGATGCCACCCGCATCTTCAGAAGAGTTGTATTTTCTGCCTGAAAAGTAGAGCTCAGCTTTCACCTGCCGAGCTCCTTGCGGTGGCAGGCGCTCACGTTCAGAAATTATTTAAAGCCTACGAATCACTTGGTTTCTCTCTCCTCTGGAGCTTTGAATGTGACAACTTGATAACTTCCTTTTCTCTTCCTGTTTCCCTCAGCCTTGTAAAGCCCATGCGACACTATACTGTCTTCCTCTCTGAGGACTCTTCTGATGATGAATTTCAGCAGGAAGAGGATCCTGTCTCTGGCTTCTCTGAAAACTTTTTCTTCTCTGCTCCTTTTGAATGGTCTATCCTTTATTCTTCCATCGTATTAATTCAGACTTCGAACGCTGGGTTTTGCGCCGGTCAGGGTGCCTGCTCCCGTACTTGGAATTTTGGAAACGCTCCTGCACTCTCTGTTCGGCGCTTGATGAATGTTCCGCATTGCTCCTGCTTGTTTGTTTTGATATTTAGCGGCATGCAAAAGCATACTCCTGCATGAAACGCTACGCAGCGATGCACAGCTTACGGTTGTACCCCGGCTCGAGCTCTGTGGGATGTAACCCTTCCACTTGCCCTTTGTCCCAGCGTGCTGCTTGTGTCCCTGTGCGAACCTTCTGCCGCTCTTCCCTGTGCAGTGCTAGCTGTGCTTTTTGGGTTGTCCTGTGAGCCTTATTTCAGCGCAGTTATCGGCTTTTCCTAGTTTCACTTGCTTGATCCCAGCCCCTCTGTTCTGTCGAGTACCACATCCTCCGTCACCGCGGGGAGCCGCCACGCAGATGTCCTCCCAGGGTTTTGAGCACAAGCTGACCTAGAATTATACAAGAAACAGGAAGCAGTTTGGGTTTACTCACTGTGTCATTTGTATCCAACTTTTTACTATGTAAATTGTTGTAAATTCCCAAGCCCCCGTAACTTTGTCTTGCCTAGTTTGGGAACACAGTGCTGAGCAGCGCGGCCGTGTTGCAACTACCAGCGAGAACTGTCGTTAACACTGGCGGCAGGATTCTGCCCGAGGTACCCGTGTTAGGGGAGCGAGTGCTGCCTGTCAGCTCCTGTTGACCTGGCCAGGCTTCCCAGGGGCCTGGGCCTATCTTTTTGAGATGAGAGTAACACCCTCACTTGGAGGGTGCACGCTGATGCAGCTGCACTAAATACCTCTGACTGCGGACCTGACCGTACCAGCCCCGGAGGGCAGATTTGAGCTCAGGCCTCGCTGAATGCCATCCAGAGGATTTGTTCTTTCCTAACCTTGCCTGCTTGAGGATTTCGGGGGCAGGGAAGGGAGATACATTGCACAGAACTGCAGTCATTGTTTTAACAGTTACTGGCTTGACCAGAACCTGTAGGGAGGGGTGCCTGAAGCTGCTGCTTCAGAAACCTGCGTGATGCAGCTCCGGGTGCTGGGAGGTGGATGCCCCGTCACATCTGAGCAACCGGAGCCTGCGGATGCACTCGTGTTAGGGTAGGCTGGAGGAGGAGGCTGCCGCTTTGAGAGTGGGGTCTCCCATTGCTGAGATTCATTGTGAGACGCGGCTGGCAGGTGCAGAGACCGACGGGGAGGGACGTGACTGCAGCTGGGCGTGGGGACACAGACACACAGGCTCAGCAGCGAAGGGCCAGAAAAACGTTCCCACTCTCTTGTCTTTGGGGTGGAGGAGGAGGCCAGGCCGCCAAAATGGTTGGTTTGCAGGATATTCCTCAGGGTTTGGTTTTTTTGGCAGTGTGATCTAACGCTTAGCAGATGAGCACATATTTTGTGGGAGACTAAAGATACGACTGAGATTTGCAAGATCACCCTCTTCCTGAGGACACATACCATCAGCTGTCTGTCTTGTACTTGCATTATTACATTCTTGTGTTGCTAGCCAAATGCCTGCTGCTTATGTGTCGGTGAATGAAGTAAGATGGGCTGTTTAGAAATTTGCATGATATAGATGTATTATAATAAAATATGGAAAGGGGAGGAGGGTTCTTCCATAGTATCTGTTTTTGCAGGTCTCACAAATATTTTCTTTTAATTGAAACCTTGTTTAAATGCCACAGTAAAACTGCCTGCCAGTCAAACGCCAGTCACCGCAGATACGTATGGCACTTCTTGTTATTAATTGGATGTGCATTATGCTGCTGTTCTCTGTACACAGAACCAATATGCAAATCTGCTGGTGTTCATTTTTTTGCTGAGGTATGTGCAAGAAAAGCATCCTGCCAGCTCGGCCGCGGCTGTAAACGTAAAATAGGTGTCTCCATAATGGATCGTGTTGTTTCTTGATAAGATGACACCTATGTAATCATTGGAACTCTGCACAGTGTTCCCAATTATTACAGGAAAACACTGAATTATGTTCTGTGCTGAGTTAGCTTGAAGCAAGAGGATGTAAGTGCCTGCGAAACGCAGGGCACTTTGCGGTGCACATGCTCTGACTCCGTGCGTAAAAGGCCTGAGCACAGAGCAGTGGGCGGCCGGAGGGGGCCAGGCTGTCAAAATGGAGAGATGGCGACCGGTTACTCCTGCTCGGCACGTTCCCTCCTCGGCCTGTCTGTAACTGCATGACCACAGCCTTCCTCTGTGTACTCCCCCCTTAGGTCTTCTTTCCTTTCTGAAAACCCCTCGAGCACCAAGTCACGTCCTTCTGCCTGCGGTCACCTTGCTCACACACCTGCTGTTCACAAGGCTCTGTAAGATGTATTTTGCCACCTAAAAGCCTTTTGTAAAGCCATCCACCTCCTTAGTAAAGACTTGTGTTAAAAAAAAAATAAATTAGAAAGGCAGTCATTTGCAACGTGATTTTTGTTCCTCTCCTAGGCCTCAGCCATACCGGGCCCTGAAAGAATCTGATAGTGCTGATGGGGAAGAGGTGGTCAGTCCAGAAAAATCAAAAGAGCCTCTGCCTCCAAGCCCTCTGTGCTCAAGCAAGGCCACAGAAATCAACCTTCTTGAAGACATTTTCCCTAACTTAGAAGTAGAAACACAGCCTCAGCCCCTCAGCCAAGCTAAGAGTCTAGAAGACCTGCGGACTCCCAAAGAAGAGGGAGATCAGAGATGCACGTTTGATTACCAGGTTTGGACGGGGTTTCACTTACGCTGGGGGGTTTGCACAGAACTAGGGCTGGCTGACTTCTGTTATTCTCTGAGAAACATTTTCATATTATTGGGTAGATGCATCCATTTTCTAGCCATTTGTTCATGTGTTTCAAAGTTCATTTCTGAGTTAAGAAATTATTGGCATGGGACTCGGTTATGGGACAGCAACTTTTTCCACTAAAACTACAGCCTTTACTTCTAAAGGAGGAGACGTTTGCCCTATTCCCCACAATCTGTTTTGCCCATTGGCCATCACACAGCGTTATCGTTAAAGCTGATGCTCAGCAGTGAGAATGACTACCAGGGAATTCTCAGGTTCCCTCCAAACTGCATGTTTTTTGAATGACCTTTTAATCGGGCCATTTTGGTCGAGGCATCATTTAAACAATCTAGATTGTAGAAGAGAGATTCTTTATGGAGAACTTCACAGAATATATGCGGCTTAGAAAGTGCCAAACTGAAGCAGACGCTGAGATTTCCATGTGACATGAAAGAAATTGATGTCATTTCTACCTTATAATAATATTTAATACAATGTTATATCCAGATATTTCGTTTGACAGCTTTTTCCATACAGCAATTAAGGCTTCTCAACTTCTGTACCTTAGATATAGGTACGTGCTCCTTACTTGGCTAACAGATGCCCCGATATGGCACAGCTGAACAACTCATTAGAGGCAGAGCTGGACTTAGAACTGCAGAGTGCTGCTTCTGGTTTCCTGAACATCCGCCTAGGCTGCATGCGGCCGTCCCGCTCCGGTGCCGACCGTCTGCGGACAGATCCCGTTCCGCTCACAGCTCAGCAGCCTGTCTTCGCTTTACGCTCTGTGTTGTGAGGAGATCAGTAGAAGCTAACTTCTTTTTTTATGCTTTTTCACAGAGAATGGATCTCGGTGTGTCTGAGAGGAACAGGATTGTGCCAGCCATGAAGCTGTCTCACCCGTACAACAAGCTGTGGAGCATGGGTCACGATGATATGGCGATTCCGACCAAGTACTCCCAAAGCTCGCCGGAAAGGGCCTTGACCGCACTTGGTAACATGCCGCCAATGACGAGGCGACCCCGGAGCAGAGACAGCATTCTGGCTCCTGCAGAAAAGGATGAATCAAATCCTGCTGTTCAAGGGAACATCACCATTCCTAGGCCACAGGGAAGAAAGACTCCTGAGCTGGGGATAGTGCCACCACCACCAGCACCCAGGGCTTCCAAGCACCAGGCTCCAGCTGCACCTACAGAAATTCTCACCACCCACGCTGCGGGACGTAGCCATTTGGTTTCAGATCTTATCCCAGAGCCCTTTGGAGCTGGCAGTGTGTCCTTAGACCCTGAAATCCAGCAGTCTGTAAATTATTCCTCTCATCCGTCTCAGCTTTTGTCCAGTGCTGCCAGCACTGCTGAAATGCTCCAACCTGTCAAGGTGAAGACAGATAATACAGGTAACGAAAGCGACTACCTTCTTAACCTCCTGGATCCGTTAAAAACAGCCAGCTGGCAAAGCAGCGGCCCACAGCAAGGCCCCCGCAGCCTGCAAAGCTCAGCCACTCCACCTTCTGCAGCTAGCTTTGCCTCAGTGGCAAGTGACTTTGTGCCTCCTCCAGCTGCACCGTTTGTCCAGCCCCTTGGTTATCCTTCCCCAGCACGACCACCGTTTTTACAGCCATCTCCTAACCCATTTACACAAACGGTGCCGGGAGCCCTGTCAATGTCTCTAGTTAGACCCCCAAGGGGGTCTTTCACCCCCTCTTTAGGTCACGCTTATAGCTCGAGCTTCATAACACCTAATTCTAGCTTCTACCCACCACAGAGACCTCAACCAAATATTTCAACACTATCCATGCCAAACTTGTTTAGCCAGGCTGCAGCTGTGACCCCAGCTGGCTCCGTATTGCTGCAGAGCCACAGCCCTTCGCCAACAAGCTCTCTACAGCCAGCGGGTCTAAGTGGTCCTTCTAAAACCAGAACGTTACAGGTGGGCCAGTCCAGCTCAAAGGTAGATCCCAAACAAGCACTAGCTCTCCTGCCTAATGAACCCCCTTTGATCCCTTCCAGGCCAGCTAAGGGCTTAGAGTCAGTGTTGCTGTCTTCAAAAGCCGAGGAGACAAAAGATCCATTTGAAGATTTGTTAAAAAAGACAAAGCAAGACGTGTCATCCACACCGGGTAAGGTTGAACAGCTCAGAAGGCGATGGGAAACCTTTGAGTAACGCTCCCAGTGGCCTTTTGATGCCCCTTTGGCATCGACTGAGGAGGGTTTTTTCATTTTTTGAGCCAGCATAAAACCAAGCATTTCTTTTCTGGAAGGCTGAGCCAGAATAGCTGCAGGACCATCACCGTGCTGCAATTCACATGCGAGTGCTTTTTGCCCAGAGTTCAGAGTCCCCCCATTGTTGCGTCCCCGCAACCCCTTCCTCACTCTCCGCCACTGAACACCCCTGTGACTCTTGCACTGACCAAAGCATGAGGGTAGTTGGGTTTGGGTTGGGATTGGTTTGGTTTGGTTTTCCACACGTAGCTTTTCAGACAACACTACTGATGCCTAAGTAACTCCTTCCCTTGTATTTTCAGTCCTCAGCACAGCCAGGAACACGGCATGGCACGTTGTACTAGTGTTTTCCTCCTGCCTGTGTGAATGGTGTTCAGGTTTTCTTGCATTGCGCATACAGCTGTCATGTTTTGCTTTCACATGGAAGGTGCAGCAAACAAACCCAGACTTGTTGGGCTGTGCTGAACTAATCCATTAGGGTCTGAGTTTGTCCTGTCTTGAAATAGAGGCGTTCATTTAGGTTACGCTATTGGCTGAGCTTTTGTTGCAGGTGTTTGATCTCCTTCCCCCCGTACGCTGACACCGCGAGGTAATCGGGACCTCTCTGGTGCAGAATTGTGATTCGTTGTTGCAACAAAACCATAGCACAGAGCAGTTGCTCAGGGTTTGGTCCTGCATCTCTGTTGGGAAACTGGAAACACCAGCAATTGATTTCTTTTTTTCGGGGGTTTTGTTTGTTTGATTTTGTTAAATACATCAGAAAACAGAGGCCATAAAGAGTATCCTAGTTCTTATATATGTGTACGTTAATATTATAGATGAGTAGTATAGATGGCAGTATATGAATGGGATGTAACAATAACTTGATTATTACAAACAAAAAAGAGAAAAAAAAATTGGGGTATAAAAGTTCCCAGCTCCTGAGACCAGGTTAAACGCCAGCGTGCTGACAAGACGGCCGAGCGCCAGAGCTGCAGTGCTTGGCCGTGCGGGCGGGAACCGGCCCCGCGCCCAGCTGGGTAAGTGCTGTCCTGCCGGGGGGCCGGCGCGCGGCAGCTGCCCGGCACCGCTGGCCTGCGGAAGCGCTAATTGCTGCCTCGGAGCAACCGGCGTTTCGTTGTGGTCTGCAAGGCCCTCGGCTCCTTCAGCCTGTCTGAAAAACCAGTCTTTATCCCGCGTTTGCTGAGAACCCTTTGCTGGTATCACAAGACGTTAACTGGACCACAGCGTGGACCGTGAGGCCGTGACGTACAGAAATGCAAGGCAAAGGTTAAACGGTACGTTGGCTCTGGTTTTCCGAGACCCCGTCTGTGGCAATAGTGGTCCCGAGAACTTTCATCTTAATCTTAGCATCCCTTGTACAACCTGCTGTCTTTGCAGTGATCGTTTCTGTTTTACTTAAGTGGTGCTTTTTTGTTTTGTTTTGTATTCGGGCACAATCTGATGTAGAACACGTTACTCTAGGAGAGGTAATCACGTCACCATTAAGCCTTTGATAAAGGAAATAATTTTGGACACGTGGGGAAATTCTTGTAAAGCTTTATCTGATTTCCAATGTATCTATTTTATTCATATAATCTTGGAAGTTTTCTTACTCTGGTGTATGAAAATGGCTGTCTCTGCGTTTGAGTCTGTGCAATACAAAAGAAAAATACTCTTATTATCCAAAACGCCAACAGTTTGGGAAAGACTGTAGTATTACATTAATATTATATTTCTGTAAAGTACTGTTACTCTGACAAGCCATTCAGTTGGATTTGTATTTTCTTTTTGTGTTGGAAAACAGATGGTTTTAGTATTGCATAGTAAAATATTTAAAGTCTAAGCTAATAGCTCCACTTTATTTTATACGGTTCAGCATATGAGCGTTTTATATAAATTGAGTCTGGAATTTCAGATCTCCTTTGCAATGAGCTAAATGACAAAACTTCCTCGGTTACGGTGGATAGGTACGGGCACGGAAAGCTCTGCGTACATCGGGCCATTGAATGTCACACCCTTGTTTTTAGGACGTCTCATGTCACACGTCAGAATCTGAGCGGGCCTCTTACACGTGCGCCACCAAATAGGAAAACGCTCGGGTAACTGCGTCACTGCAAAGCATTTTCCATCGCTGATTATTTTACTCTGCCCACACTGTGGAATATTTTGTGCAGTTGATTTTTAGACAAACGACGACTCTTGGATTTTTTTCATTTTAAGTGAGTTTTGAGGCACTGAAAAGTATTAACGCTTACAGGTGGCATTAACCACCCTTCGCTTTATTTTGAGGGGGAAAAGGGGGCTGGGCACACCTCAGAGCCGGGCGTGGGAGGCAGCACTCTCCTGGAGTTCATGCGCTTCTCATAATAAAGGAATCGAACTCTCCCCAGGGCAGTATCTAGTTTTTTGTTTTAGTTAAACTCAGGAATCCCAAACAGGATTCATTCCCAGTAGCGGCAGATGTAAACAGCGCGTGCTTGGCTGGGGGCGCCAGCTCGGCTGCAGGACGTCTTTTTTCTGATGTAGAAGTATTTTTGATATTTTGAGTAATCTAGTATAAGAAATGGTCCTTTTACTCCTTGTCAATGACTTTGTATTCGGCTTTGTACATTTTCCTGTACTCACCGTACATTTCCTGTACTCTGCTTGTTTGGCACTGTGTGGTACTGCTCTGCTGCGTCACGGGTGCTTTCTTCCATTAGAAATAACTTTTCTTTAAAGAAAAAAACCCAAAACCAAAACAAACCCAACTCTTAAGTTTCTGATGCATCTGGTGCTGTACAGATGGTAAACCCCTTTTTAGATCTTGTTCACTATTAGGTTAGAGACATCTTAGAGCCTGGAATTGGAAGCTGTTGAGACACAAAAGAATGTCGGTGCTGAAGACCTCTCTCATTACCCACATACACGTGGTAATTACAAGAGGCTTATGATTTCTCTGCAATACTGGGGGGTTGTTCTGCAATGATCAGTCTGAGCTGCTTAAATATCCCACCCCCCCACCCCTTCTTTTAATTTGTGTGGGAATCTGGCCAGTTTTCTTCCTGGGCAGGAGGTGGCTTGGGTCTGGCAGTAACAAGTGACTGCAGTATTTCAGGGGCGAGTATCCCCCCTCCGACGAGCCGACGGGAGCCACCGAGTCAGGGACATGCGGAGGAAAGCAGCGCGCAGTGACGTTGCTGCTGTTAAGCCGGACTGGTTCATGGGCTGCCTTCAGAAGAGCCTGTAAGGAAATGACGGCAAACTGCTTCCTAAACTCTGCCCCTTTGCACTGCCGAGTTTTGCCAAGTTGACTTTAATGGGTTTTGTTGGTTGGGTTTGTGTTTTTTTTAAACTGTGTTTCTGCTCCTCGTACACTTACCACAGAGGCTTTATGAGCAAACTGATTTTGCCAACATCAGCAGATCAAACTTGTTAGTAGTGAACAAGCAGCCTGGTAGTTGTTGCTTCTTACAACATCCAGGTTTGGGAAAAGAATTTATTTTTTTTTATTTTTAAACTTTGCCTCTAACCATCAGGGCTAACAGCGGTGGGTATTTAAAAGCTGCTGCAGTCCCACCCTGTCCTTTGGGACTGACCTTAGCTCGTGGCACTGACAGGCGCTGCTGGGCTCCGCTGCAGCTGCGCACAGGTCTGGGACAATCCTCTACCCCTGCTTCCAAGGGGAGCTGTGGAATGGCATCACAAAACAAACGTGAGCGGCTGATTCTTTTAGCACTGTAAAATTAACTGCTTGATGAGCGTTACAAACTTCTGCAGAGTACGGGCTCGATATAATTTCACCATTCTTTTACTGGAAGCATAAAGATGGGGCAGGGCATGTGCCTACAGGGAGAGCCCACTTTGCACTTTGACGTGTGCATTTCCCGGGGCAAGTTTGCTTGGGTTATTGCCAGAAACCGTGTGCATTTTCCTGGAAGGCTTGGGAATTATATTCCCAAGGACATAAACTGAATCAGCTGCTGGCTCTTGCCCACCATAGTTAGCCTCAGCCCATTACCCCCCAGCGTGCGTTTTGCAGGGCTGGGCCCGGTCTCAGGCTTACCTGGTGTTTTGCCGTGAGCAGTTTGTGCCGCTGCGAGCAAAGGCAGCCGCTCGCGCCCATGGCGGAGGCCACTTGCCGCGTGTGGCAGCGGCGTGGCCGTGCGCCGACTGCGGTGCTGGCGTGACTGCGGTGGGGTGTGCTAGTCTCTGGGTGTAGGCTTTGATTTCACTGCACATGGCCACCTCCAGTTCCCAGCAATCGGCGCAGCCAGCTGAATTACGCTCAGGTCATTTGTTTCCACATTCTAATCTCCTTTCCGTCTGCTGCTCGCTCCGACAGGCTGCTCGCACTAAGCGCTGCCCATGTGACAGCTCCCCTGCCAGGAAAGGGCTCCCCGCTCGGCCTGCGGCTCAGCTAGCGCGGTATCGCCCGCTCTCGCTTCCTCCCTTCTGCTGGAGCGCCCCGGCTCCCGGTCCCCAGCTGAGGCCTGCTGCTGCTGCAGAAATCGGTCCCGACTCTCGCCCCAGGACCCAGGGGCTGTCACTTCCCGGCTCTGACGACAGCCTGATTTTTGCCTCTTTGCTCATAAAATAAGGGGTTAACGGTAAAGCAGGTGCTGCAGCACAGGTGAGCAGAAAATGCAGCAGGTTTGGGCAGCGCCCCTTCTGTGTTCCTACAGCGGCTCTTTCCTGGCTGCTGTGCAGAGCTGCTGCGGTCAGGTCTGTGCTCAGCTCCGCCAAGTGACTAATAAAAGTCATCAGAAATTCAATAAAATTCTAACTGCAAAAGAGGCATGGAGGTTTGCAGCTGTGCAAACTGTCCGTACAGGCCAAAATCAGCCATCTAGGCATGGCCTTACCTTTCATGGGGGGAAAAAAAAATATCACAAGTCAAGGGAGCCAGGTCTATTTTTAACCAAATTTTATTGTAAATTTCTTTTGAAGGAATTCTAATTTTTTTTTACAAATTATAAAATTTACAATTACAAAAGAAATCAGGATCACGATCATTAACTACAGCAAATCCAGGTTTGTGGAAAAAATATATTCAAAAATTAAATATCAAAAGAAAGTTAAGTTCATTATTGAAAAAACCCCCAAACAAAAACAAAAAACACAACTTCCATAAATTATTTTGCAGAAACGCTCAAGACACTGACAAAGTATTTTAACATTTTTGCTAGTACTGGCTTTGGGTGCTTGAACTGAGAACATCTGCTGTGCTAATCCTGTAACGCGCCTGAGCTGGGGCCTCCTGCGACTACCCAGGAGCAGCAGGGGCTGCAGACAGACTCACCGCTTCCAGTTTGCTGGGTTTTAGATGCCTTTGCTGTTGTGGGGTTTGTAGCTTCTGGCTGCCTTTCAGGATATTGCAGTAGCTTAGTGATAGTTCTTACATCGCAATTCTGGTTTTCGTCTCAAAGCAAACAGGCTGGAGTAATATTTGTTCAATTAGATCCTGTTGCTGCCTTCATTTTTCTACAATTTAAACACCAAAAAAATGGAGTGGAGCTAAAAAGTAACAGCCTGGAGGTTAATCAGGTTGGAGTTTTCAGAAACCTGGAGCCTATTGAAGCTTGCTGTAGGTTTATTACAAGTCGTCATGGGGTGAAGAAAAACCCACCTACCGTTGTGTTTGCGGAAAGGTGACAGAGCAGAGCTCTGCCCCGGGCTCCTGGGCCGGCCCGCTGGCGCTGCCCCCGGGTCTGCGCGTCCTTTCTCCCCAGGACACGACCCTCAAGACAAGGACAGACTCAGACCGAGGGTGAATTTTTGTTTCTCCAGAACCACAGTGACCAGCTCAGCACGTGGGCCCTGCCCCTTCAGACCTGCTCTCCCAGAAAGCGCCGCCTGCTTTGGCTGTTTATCCTCTGCTGCACGAATGCTGCTGAGCAAAACTACACTCACCCTTTTCCCAAGGCGCGCGGTGTAGCAGCTCCCCGGCACCAAGGGGGCTGGGCACTACAGCTGCCTCCGTTCTGAGAGGGGATTACACCTTCCGAAAGAGCAGCTGGAAAATACACGGCGCAAACCACTCCTATTAGAAGTAACAGCAGTGTTATTACTAACAAATAAATAAAAGCGCTAGCAAGCTCACCGGACTGAAGATAGGTCATTTCTTTCCCTATCAGCACTATGTCCAACGCCTTCCCAAGCCGTAGCCAGGGTGGGGTCACTACTTGCTCCTTCGACTTTTCCTCAGTATTCGAGGGAAAGTGATCTCACACACACAATTGTCTTGTCTCACAATGGTTTGATTTTTTTTTCCTATTTTCCAAAAGTTTCATTCTTTGTCTCCCAGCAGCAGTCACAAGCGTGCAGAAGACCTGGTTTTCAAGCAGACAGACCTGATCAGTGGCTTTGTACTCTTCCCTTTGCTTAGAATTGCAGAAAAAGTTACAGCTACAGTAAAGGGGGGGGGAAAAAAACCAAAACAACAAACATCCAAGAGCAAAACCGAATAGCATTTTTTCTGGTGGTGATTAGCTACAGTGGGCGGATTCACACCCTGCTTATTAATATATTTTGGAGATAAAAAAGCAGATGCTGTTTTCTAAAATATTTCTCATTGATAGTTGTAGTAATTATCCTGAAATGCTAAAGAGTTTAGCCCTTATTGGGCCTGCTCAGCTGCATTTCTTTCCACAGGCTCTGCCACGTTATGCTAAAGCCGAAATAGCACACTTAACAGCTGTAACAGTAACAAAGGCGAGGGAAAGCCACAGAATAAATAGCCTTTTTAGGCCAATGTGGAAAATGACTGGTGTGTGTCTCACTCCACCAGCACCCCGGTTTTGTGTTAAAGGTCACGATGTGAGTTAACTAAATTCAGCTCTTCGGTACTGACAAGCCCAAACCTGTCTGTCCCGAGAGGTGCAGGGCTTGAAATCCTCCTCCTCACTCAAGCATCACCTGGTGTTCAACCATGCGCTCTCTAAGCCTGTGGGGAGGGCAGGTGCCACAGCTGTGAACGGGGGGCAGAACCATCCAGCCTCGTGGCAAAGACTGATCGAAGCCAGTGATCAGTTTTTCTACATATAAACACGCTCCTTTCAAGACAGTTAATACTGTAACTGGCAACTCAGTCTCAGGAAGGCACTTAAGATTTTTCTTTTTTTTAAGTCTAGTCTTAGGAAAAGATTTAGAAGGTGTCTACTATAGCAGAGTGGGACTTATTTTCTGGTCATGTAATGCTAGCGATGGCCTAGCTATGGAAGGATGGCAGCAGCCCTAGGAACCGTCTCCCATCAGTCAGTCACCTGGCTTAGCTTTGCAGAGGGGGCACCGGCACGTTTGCTGAACCAGAAACACTTTTCACATTATTTCTTACTACAAGGGTTTAATTCCCATTAATCAGACCTGCCTCGCTTATTCGCGCGTTGCCGTGTACGTTGAGTGCCTGGTGTGGCAGGTTCAAGGGCTGTGAGGCCTCACCTGACTGAGGGAGCGGCATGAGCAGCAAGGTAGAGCACAGCACAGACGGACAAACGGCCATCTCTTGCAGGTGACACAGGGTATTGCATTCTTTCAGTGTTTCTGCGTACCTGCCCTCTGCTGCCCCAGCCCCAGCGTGCTTCCTCGCCTCCACTGGCCCCTCCAGCCCGCCCAGACGTCACTGTTCTTGCTGACAGCCCAACTTCATACGCTCATTTACTGGATGAGCTGCAATAACCGAGCTTGTTCAAGCAGTGGCGTCTTAGTGCCAAGCAGCAGCAGGCAGGCACCGGTAGCCGATGAAGTAGCTTAAAGCCATACAGACCTGGCCTACAAAAACACAGCTCAAGACCTAAGACAGAGACGCTGCAGCAGTTCCAGGATTGTTAAAGGATGACACGGCCCCTGTTGGGTGTCCCCAGTCCTTATATCAGCCGCTCGGTCGGTGGCATCTTGATTACGTTCCACATTTCCACGCGAGCCCCATCTTTTTCTTGACGGCTTGGGCTGTACGTTCCCTGAGTCGCTCGCCTCCTCTTCATGGCAATGGCCGTGGCTGCAGCAACTGTGAGGAGGAGGGCAGCCCCTGCAGCCCCGACTGCTCCCACAACCGAGGGGTTGCTAAGATGCACCCACAGTGGCTGCTGCGGTAGAAGAGGGTGTTACTCAGCGCACCAGCGGGGACAGTGCTGCATTTCGCACCCCTCAGCCCCATCCCCAGCGCCTCGCTCTAAGCAGCGCTAGAGCAGCGCTTCCCCGTCACTGTCCCCGCTATGTCACACCAGAGTCCAGGGCGTACAGAAGCAGCTGGTGACCCTTTCCCTGCTCACCCCTCCCCCCCCAAAGCCGTAAGTTTAGCATTTGGCAACAGGTACCACAGCTCGCTCCGGCACTGGCCCACAAAGCCCCAGCGGTCTGGCGGCACCGGTCCTGTGCGGTACCCGTGGGAATGTCTAACAGCGATCACGTCACAAGACATGGATTGGTCCAGTGATGTCGGTAATGCCTGACCAGCCCTGTAACGCTGTGGCTGTCTCAGGGCAGGAGGTCACAGCTGCTGTTGCTGTTGCAGACTGACTGCTTGTGAAAAACTTGTACACCTGAGCTGAAAAAGCTTTGCATGCATTTCAGTGACAACGACAGAACAGCATATACAACCCAATCATAAATACCCTCTATTCATCGCTCCTTGAAAGTATATATAGCTCTTAATCTGCAAATTAGTGCCTAACTTCACCCTGCCTTTTAAAGCAGATTTAAGTACGCCACTGCTGCCTGAAAGGTGGACTGGAGCCAGAGCAACTTCAGAGCAGGTGCACCCCAGCAGCTCCTGCGCAGGTGACCATGTGGGGCAGGGAAGACAGGGGTTAAAAGCGGCTCGCCTTGAGCCAGGGGTGTGCAACTCACTCCAGTAACTGAAACCAGCTGGACCAGCATATACCGTCTGCCTTGTACTTCTAAGTCCATGTCTTCATTACTGTGCCTTAAGGAAACTGAGATAGGGTGGATCTGCTGCTGCAAGTGCTGGAAAGAGACCAAGGTCAGAGCAGACCTTGCGGGTGCATCTCCTTGTCACGGTAGTGCCTATATTAACCGCTCTTCAGGTGGCACTTTTAGGACACTGTCCATCTCCAGCCGAGCTCCTGCCACTTCTTGCTGACTCGGACTGTAGGTTCCCTCTGACTGCCGCCGCTTCCTTGCAGTGAGAATCATGAATATGAGCCCAATACTGAGCAGCAGTAAAGAGCCACAGGCTACAGGGACAGCTACTTCAATTAGTGGGGAGGGGAAGAGAGCACCTGGAGTCCCTTTCTGTAAAAGAAATTAACGGAGAAACAATGAAACTCCAGTAACTTAAATCAAAGAATCCAAAATGGTCAGAATAGAGAGGAAAGGTTTGTTTTTTAAAAAAAGCAAAAAACAAAGCAGAAGATCTGTACCTGAATGGAAAAGGAGAAGCAAGGAACAAGCACAGGGCTTGAGGGCACCTGCCCAGAGACCGTGCGTGGTCGTTCTTTAATCTCTCAGCAAAACACGTTCAAACTTATTCTTAAAAATGGACTATTTTTAATACAAAGAAGTAACACGTTCTGAATTTTTCTTTCTAATTCAAAACTAGTGACACTCATCAATGACGCTCTTCAACTGGCAGCTTTGGCAAAGCTGATCTCAACAGGCCAGAGTTATAAACAAGAGATTTGCCGATGGCACAGTTAATACCATTACAATAATTCATGCAGGGCACGCGGACAGAATTACCACAAGGAAGAACAGAGCGGATTTGCTGAGCGGGGCAGCTAACCGGCACGGAGGCAGCAAAACTAAATGCAGGCGATTTATGGGACCAATCCTGGAGCTGTGGAATTGCTGCAAAGCAACGTCAGACGTCGCTAGATGAAGTGAAACTGTCCAAGTAATACCACGTGTTCCGTATTCTCCTCTTTGCTGATGGTTTTTCACTTCAGATTTAAATGCCAGTACATTCAGCATCCACAGTGGAAATGCTTTCAGGGCCCTCCTCACCAGTATCAGGTAAAATGCGTAGGTGTCATGAGGAAAGATTTAATCAATATTGAAAAAAAATTTTTAAATTGAAGAGTTAATGCAGAGTAATGGGAATTTTCAGTAACCTGAGCACGGGAATGACACAAAAAAAAAGTTCAGCGATGCCTCTGATGGCGAGATAGAGAATTATTTAGCGATTAAACACTCTGTTGTGACAGCCTTGCGTTGCTGTGCTTCCTTGAAGATCCTGGGACAGGGGGGTGTAGTAAGTTTCAGGCTTAACAGTTAACGAGTCTCAAAGCCAGAGGCGAGACTAGGATACAAAACCAAGGCCTGACATACCTTGCAGGAGCTTTATGAAATCCTAGGGGAAAGATTTTAAATAATTTAAATAGCCAGGGGCGAGACCCATTGCATTCACAGCGCAAAACTTTTAAATCACAAAGGCACCTGCTTTAATGCCCACACTACATGAAAATGCTACGGACCAGCCTTGAAGACAACTTGCAGCAGGAAGGGGGGGGATGTTAAAGACATCGGTACATGGATGGGAGATGGAGACAATAAAAGGTCCCAGTACTGAAGAGAAATGTGGCTGAATGCATGTTCTTCAGATTCTGGTGGAATTAAGGATGGTATGGAACACAGCAACAAAGAATTTAAAAAAAAAAAATGTGGATTTTTTTTGTCATTAAAAAGAAAGCTTTAAAATGACAATAAGCCTAAAAATAAGAAATATTTCTTACTGCTAAACCAAAAGAATTCAAGCTTGATTATTTACAGCTTTTGGATGCCATACAGTCCATGCCAAGGTCACAAAGCAATGCAGCACAGGAGGAATATTCCCAGAGTACCTGGAAGCCCTTTTGCCATTTTCAAGTGACTGAAGTTCAAGCCGATTCTCTGAGCCTGCCACAACTGAAGCGATGTGCTGGGGTTAGTCCTAGTTTCGCACAACATGCGGATTAGTCACACAGTGCCAGCGCTAGAGGAGTTTTTAGCGTCCGCCCTGCTGCCTCTTGCATGCGCCTTAGTTGCTACTGTGGGTGGGAGGGAGCAAGAGCGCGCAGCCTCTGCAGCTACCGTTACCAGCAAACACAGCCACAGCTTGTCCACCTCCCTGCCCCCCACCACGGGCACAGGCCTTCTAAGGGGAAAAAAAAGCCAGGCAGTTCTGCAAAAAGTAATGAGGGATAGTGAAAATGAGTACAAGGAATCTACCAGAAGTGTCCTGGAGCAGCAGAGACAGATGCCTGAGGGAGTCTATGCATGCAAACCGGACCTGTCAGGAGTGACCTCGTGGCACAGGTATTGCAGAACCCTTAGTAACAGCAACAGCAGCAAACCCCACCTCAGCGCACAGCCTTTTCCATGCAGTACGGGTTAGTACATTCCCAGGTTACCAGACAAGCTACCTGTCCATGCAATAGCTTTACGGAGAAAAAGCAAGTGTGTGATTTAACAGCTTGCACACAGGAAGGATTTCAGCCTCCAACAGCAATGCTTGGCTTATGCAGGAAAGGAGAAGCATCGCTGAGGCTGCCCATCAGATCAGAAGTAGATTCAGCAGATAAAGGATGCTACTTTTTTACTTGTACTTGAATCACTTTAGCTTGACTTCATCCAACTTCCCTCCTCCAAACACATCCATTTCTAAACAGATGCTCTTTGGAGAGGGAAGATGCTTTGTAACAATCCTATCCAAGATAAAATGCCAGCTGAAATTCCATCCTCCAGGAGACTGTGGGGGAGATACAAGTAATATCTCCTTTCTACAGTTCCAACTGCAATTGTTTGAATACTGTCCAAGGAGTCTTAAAATCTAAGAAAAGTTGCAGAGACAGCCTTGAAAAACCACGCGGCAGCCCACGCAGATACTGAAAAGTATTTGCTGCAGTTGCTTATACGCTGGAGACTAACGTGCAACAGCCTTGCAAAGGAAGAATACTTCCCCGCTTCAGGTCTCTTTAGTACCAGCCCATTTCCTAAGCGTGCCTAGCAGTGCGCTTTAGCCAAGACACGCAGGGGACTGCGCAACACGTAGGCAGTCTCACCGATACCCCGGTACGCAAGGACTCTGCTAAGCCTAGGTCTGCTGGACGCACAGGCTGGACGAGCAGACGCGAGCTTCCGCGCGCGAAGGGACGTGCTTACGTTAATGTCGCAGCGCTCTCCCGTGTAGCTGCTGCTGCACAGACACTCGTATTTGTTCTCAGAGTCTTGACACGTACCTCCGTTCTGGCAAGGGTTTGGATCACACTCGTTTATATTAATTTGACAGCTGGAAAGGGAAAGCATATTAGAATTAAATTTCTCACGTGTTCTGCGGCACAGAACACAAGATCATACAATCTACAAAAGCCTCATTTATTTTAAAAGTTCCTGTTGCATCTTTTTCAGGTACTTTCTCCAGGGTCCAGCAACATGAAAGTTTCGCCCATTTGTACCAATCCTCCCTTTCTCATTTCTGTATGATTGAAGCCGGGATGGGTCTCTAGCACAGTTAATGAATTCTCAAGAGGCACAACAACTACTTGGAAGCCGTTCACGCTGCACAAACTGGTATTGTCAGCAGGATAATACCAAGCTTGCCTCTTCTAAAAATAACAGCTAGTTTACAGTTTCAGAGCAGTTGTTTGAACGGCAAAAGGTTATCTAAGAGGATGGTTTGAACCTGCTCAGCTATCCCACTGACGTAAGAATTGGCGCACCAGCTCCTCAGAAAAACAGCACTTACTTCCTTCCAGTGAAACCTGGCTTGCAAGTGCAATTGGCTCCCCAGCTCTCGCTGACGCACTTGCCACCATTCAGACAGGTGAAGTTTTTACCGCATTGCTCGGGTGGGAATGGCCATCTGGGAAAAGCAAGAGACAGCCTTTAAGGGAATCCGGTTTAGGGGAAGGCGAACTTGTACTCAGGCTCAGCAGAGCCTGGGCTGGTGAGGGTCACAAGCAAGGTCGCTGGTATTTGTAAGGAGGAGTTCGGCACAAGTGGAGGAGGGAGGAGAAGGAGACAGTCTCAGAAACCATCCATAATAGCCGAGTATTACTTCAAGCATGCCCAGAGAACATGCAGGAGCTGTATCAGTACTAGGACTTCTCTCGCATAGTTGCCTATTCTTGGTAATAAAAATCTAAACAGAGACAGGCTGCTGCTGCAATACCGAACTGCAGCACAGCTAGGCCACAAAAAGGATAATGCAAGTACTAGGTAACTGTCTACATCAGAATGAAGTAAGAAAGAACAACGGGAAATTTGACCTCGGTAGATTAGATAAATACTTACGTGGCTGAGCTTCAGTTATCCCAGTGTTTAATTTGAACAGGCACACAGATGGAAGTCTAAGTAACGTGTTGATTCCTACCTCCTTTACCAAAGAGACATACCTGTGTGACTAAAATATGCTGGATTTTTTCCAAACTAATGCAAATGCTATAAATACAGACCTTATCAAAAAAGCCCAGCCCTCCACCTGACTCCATACCGCTTTCCCATCAAATTTTACATGAGCTCCACAGAGGGGCTCAGGGAATGGGCCCTGCTAAGCAGTACAGGCAGTAAGGTGAGGGGGTAGAGAATTTATTTTTCCCAGTACGCATTTGGTAAGGAGCAGGATACTCAAATGGGCTTTTTTTTTTTTTAACCAATACACAGAAACAACACACTTAGTCTTAGGACCAATGCCACAAAATACAACCAAGCCCTTGGCTGAAGGAATGCTGCTCATCAGTCTAGGATGGATTTCTTAGGGATTGCAAGGGGGAAATGGCAACAGGCTACAGTACTTGCACTTTAAACAGCTCTGAAATGTAGCATGGGGATAACGCACATAAAAAGGAAGGATCCTTTTGATGTACCATCCTGTGGGAGGCTGAGCACCTTTCAGTGAGGATTTGGACCTGAACACCACCTTCCAATTCTCAGCAGAATTTAGGTGCTTTACCTACCAGCTACTTGCAATGAAAAGTTTTCCTGAAACGTCCCAAAGTAAAAGTCCAGTTTATCTGGGGGCTCCTCTGACCCCTGCATCAAACCAGCCAAGGCACTTACTCGCAGCGAGGTCCTGAATACTGAGGAGGGCACTTGCAGGAGTAGCCATAAACCCCATCAATGCAGGTAGCTCCGTTTAGGCACTGGTGCCGCACGCAGTCATCGACGTTGATGTCACACTTCTTCCCGATGTACCCCCGGAAGCAGTCACACTGAAAATCTGCTATGGCATCGACACAGTCCCCATGAACACATGGGCTTGACTGGCAGTCATCAATGTTAGACTCGCACAGCAGCCCCCCCCAGCCAGCGCTGCAGGCACAGCTGAAGGAATTGAACAAGTCCTTGCAGGTGCCAGCATTGAGGCAAGGGCTGGAAGCACAAACATCAGCCCCAGTGCAGCCCAGCTGGATGGTGCCTCTGCTGGACTGCTGGAACTGTTCGGGCTGGGGGTACGGGAGGTGGGCAGTGAACGGCAGGTAGATCCCCCCTATCTTCACCTGTCCTAGGCAGCCAGTGAAATTTTCAGCTAGAACAATCAGCACATTGTTCTTTAGGAAGTCCAGGCTGCCAGCGTTCCCCTGCAGAGTCATGTTATCAGACCCATCCAAACGAGCCAGCCATCTGGAAGAAAGCGCAGATGGCTCCTCCATAGACACAGAGATGGTGTGCCAGGCACCGTCCGTGACGGACTTCTGGCTCAGGAAGCTGACACCTTCGATGCTGTTCCCGCTTCTGATGTCAACGAGCAGGGAGGAGTTCTTAATGGCTATCTGGAGAGAATCCACTTCTTCCACAGCCCGAAGCAAAACAGCATCTTCATCCCTGGTTCTGAAATCCACGTGGAGGCTGCTCAGAGTTCTGGTCACTGATGTATTGGTGGTAAATTCAATGGCAGCATAACTATTAAATGTTGCATTAGCCAGGCCTACAAATAAAGGGGTAAAGCATAAGGGATTTGAAAGACAGTGTCATGGCTGAGACAGACCAATGACAAACTCCTGGCAGGTCCCCTCCCTTAAAAATCATGTAAGCTTAGTGTGAGCAGGATTACAGGCCTAGCTGCTGGCTTGCTTAAAGCTCTTCCTGTTTACAATTTTACCTCCAATAATAATATCCAGCTCTCGTGTAGCAATTTTTACTCATCAGTCTCACAGCACTGCACAAAAATACAACTATTCCCCTTTTACCGCTAGAAAAACTAGAACGTAAGTCAGGAAGGTAACACACCCAAAGCTCCTGAGGCGGCCAGTGGCAGAGCTGGGAGCGCCCCAGCATCCTGAGTTCCAAGACACTTTCTAGCCATGAGACAACACCCCGTCCACACCAGGGCATCATTAGCTAACTAGTTTTCTTCATTCTCCATGGTTCTGTCTTCGGAGAAAACTGAGACACATTTGCAATACTTAATCGGGTCTTACTTGGCAAAATAACCTGAGACTCTAGAAATGGCTCAACATCACAGGGAGCAGGACGATCCTTGCACTGCAATGATAATAAGGTAGGCAACCACTCCACAGAATTGGACAGGTTCCTCCCTGAAGAATTCAAGCTAACAGAAGAAAACGCCTTTGAGAACCATCTTTGCTCT
This sequence comes from Phalacrocorax carbo, assembly GCF_963921805.1. NCBI lineage: Eukaryota > Metazoa > Chordata > Aves > Suliformes > Phalacrocoracidae > Phalacrocorax > Phalacrocorax carbo. The sequence goes on from NC_087530.1 coordinate 2,003,619, forward strand.
AGCAGAACCTGGTGGTAAATCCATAAAGTGCATGCTGCCTGCAAGGGTGTGACCCTGGGCATCATTCTCAGTTTCCTTTTTGCAGCATGTGTTTATATTTATTGCAACAGTACAAACTAGGAATACTGCTTAGAGACAGTGAACACGAAGGATTTTGCCAACCCATAAGTGGGAAACAGTACTTACACACATATCCTGCTAGAACATCTATACAGGTGGTAGCTTGAGGACATGGGTCACTTGCACACCAGACTCTCTCTTCACAAAATTTCCCAGTAAAATTTGCAGGGCAGCTGCAATGGAAATCATTCCAAGTGACAATGCATCTGCCACCGTTCTGACACGGTTCAGACTGGAAAACAAAACAGCAGAATTGAGGAGCAGTGTAATTCATCTTTGGATCTAAGAGAATTTGGTAGAAGGAAATGCAACAACAAAGATTAGTATGAGCAGCGCTTGAATCAAGAAAGAAGGGTAATAAATAGTGACTCAACAGCAGCGAAGGAAGCACGAGGGTCTCTGCACAAGAAATTCCTGAGACCCTGAGTCTCCCCGTGTGCAGTGTTGATCAACAGAGACTCCCTAGGCAGAGCTCCATCATTTGGAAAAGAACAAAGCACAAAAGCAAAGGTGAGAAACAGGAGAAACAAGCTGCAATGCTCCCGAGAACCTCACAAATTCTGTCACTAGAAGGACACACCTAATACCAGAGGTGTGACGATACTTTATAGCACCATGAACAAGGAGGGCAAAATCAGGAACTGTGGCCTCCCCATCTTCATGTGTGGCGTGAGGAGAGAGAGCTTCTGATCTAAGGGACCATGGAGACAGTTCCTGGAACTGTTGTTGCTGAAGTGCGGAATTCCTCAGGGAAGAGGCTGTTGTGTGATTGAAACAGGACGAAGGGAGGAGCTGGAAAGGTTACTGGTTAGAGGGTGGAGTCCGGCACGCACACGTGGGCTCAGCAAAATGGAGGTGGGTAGGACACGAGCCCAAGTGCAACAGACTACAAAAAGTACAGGGGAGCTAAAGAAAACTTGGTGCTGAAATTGTATGTGGTATATGGAGTGACACAGGAGCACAGGGGACCATGTGTCCTTCAACACTTAAACAAAAAAAAAAAAAAAGAAAAAGAAAAAAAAACAAACAAACCAAAACTTTCTAATCTTCCTGATATCAGCAACAACAAAGCTTTTCTGTAATCACAGAACTATAATAAACAATGGGACATATGTAGAGGCAAACGAGAGACGTCATACCTTGCAGGTGTTATCAGAGATGCAACCATTCACAAGATTGCCACTTTGAGTCCTATTGAGCTCCAGGGGCAGACTGTAGTTCTCATCCTGAAAAAACTCTATTTGGTGGCTGTTCAGTTGGATGTCTTGCAAACAGCCTTTAAAATAGCCTCCCCACATATCAGCGCTGCCTGGGTCAGGATGTCCACCAATATGGACTTCATAACCAGCTAAGAGAGGACTTGCTACGAGCTGCCCTAGCTCCAGATATGCATCTGACTGGTGAACACCAACAATGCCTCCTTGGAAAGACAGAGCTACCAAGTGTCTTCTCCCATCAACTACATTTTCTGGAAACATGACAGGATCCGTAGATAACATCTCTATCTGCAGCTTGCCGTTCCTCAAGTATATGGTGAGGCAGGGGTCAGTTTCGTTGCTGATTTGCAAGAGCAAACCGTTAGGTTTCCAACTACGAATGAAAAAGGAGATGTTGAAGTTTGCACCAAGGCTCTCAGAAAGGGTGAAAGAGGCAAAGCTGGTGGAATTCTCTAGGCCAAATGTTGCTGCTGGACGCTCTAGAAGAGAAAAGAAGCACACATCAGCTCAATGACCTGAGGAACGCAGCTGGCACAGCGATATTCTAAACTGCAAGTCCTTATGAATGGGACAAGACCCTTCCCCCCAGCATTGTCAAGGTGCATCAGGACAATTAATTTCACAGACCTGTGTGGAGAGAGAGCGTAAGAAGTAGGTGAATGTGTCCTTGCTTTCTCTGGAGGGCATGGATTCAAGGACCCCAGTAGCCAAAGAGGGAAAAACAGGTCTAGCAGAATCCTTGCCTCCTAGGAGATTTACTCAAGGACTTTGTAGCTCAAAGTTGCTTTTAATATTTCTAAATTTGGTGGTAACAGCAGAACAACTTTGTACTTGCCATGTTTAAGGCTCAGGAGTGAAACAAAACACTGGAAAAATAATAATATAAGCCTTGCAGGAACAAAAAAAATGCAAATAGATATTATTTTTAACTCAAAATTGTCAAAGAGCTTCCTTTAACATTTTGTGTTTTATTAAAGCAGTACATTCCTATTCATCCTTAACTCAGAAGCTCAAGATCAACTTTTCACAGTAAAACAACTTCCCTGCCCTCCTGCAATCACATAGATCTGATACAAAGATGAAGTCAGAGCCTCTGGCTCAACAAGGAATAACATCTGCACCACAAAACTGACAATTGTTCTGCAGGAGCAGCTGACAGAAAAGGGATCAATGAGAATTTTATTTGCAGAGTGTTTTGCTTTAGTTTTCTCTCTGGTCAAGTAGAAAATAGCACTTCCAGAGCTAGCATCAATGCTTATCTAGTATCTTTGAAGCACTGATTGACAGGAGCTGGCAGATGTAAATCACATGGCGCTTACCGTACGAGCAAGCTGGGCCTCCGTACGGCCTAGAACAGTCGCACCTGAAGGTTGCCCAAAGGTCCACGCAGAGCCCGCCATGAAAGCAGGGCTGGGAGAGGCACCACTCTGTCCGGTCACAGCCCCGCTTCACTGGGGAGGACTCACCCACAGGCAGATCCACCGGGAGCACAGCCACAGCATCTACCTGAAAGTCTTCCAGGCAGCCGACAAAGCCTTGCTGGCTCTGTGTGTTGTTGGCCATTGGATCCTCAGCACCTCCAACATACATGTTCAGGAAGGCGTGCGGGATCAAAGCGGTGCCATGCGGGACAGGAGAGCTCTGCAGGCAGACACCTGCATCACAAGAGTCATGCCAGAGCTTTAGCTGCACAGTGCTGTGCAGAACAACTTCAACTTTATGCCACTGGCCATCATCAACTCTCAGCCCCTCCAGAAGCAGCGGGTACCCAACATCCTCCTTCTTCAGTCTGGCACACAGAATGCCATCAAAGAGTTCCAGGAACAAGTATTCAGCTTCATGGCCTCGGTAAAAAAGGATAGCGCTGGGCAAGGTGGTTCGGAACCGGAGGGACACGCTGGCAAGCTGATCTGCTACATCCCTCCTGCTCTGATTGTTCACGGGCAGCTCAATGAGGAGATACCCTCTGGAAGCAAAGGAAAACGTTGTTGGTGTTGAGCATGTGGCATCATAGAAACCAGGCTGGCACTGGCACAGGTGGCCGTGGCTCTCAGCTTGGTAGGTTGGGATGCACAAGGCCTCATTTTGGCAGTCATGCGTCTGGCACCCAGTGAGCTTGACAGAGCAGTTCTTCCCTCCCCATATAATGCCATCCTGGCTAGGGGCACAGTGGCAGGTATAGTCAGCAATGCCATCCTCACAGACAGCTCCATTCTTGCAGGGACGACCCTCACACTCATTGATGTTAACAGCACATTCCACACCTGCGAAAGAGATTTAGAAACGGGATCTCACTGCAGGGGATTGCGACCCCCTTCCCCAGAGCAAGCCTGCCAGGCACAGACCGCCCTCCCCAGCACTGCTGCTCTCTAAGCCATTCTCTTCAGGAAACCACAAGACCAAGAGCTGCCGGCAAGAAGCCCTGCGCTCGCTACAGAGCGGCCTACCCCTAATAACAGAGCAAGAAAAACATACTCTGTGCTGTCCTCCCAGATGCTGCAAAGAAGGTGCTGTATACAGAGCTTCAGCCAGGCAGGCTACACCATCCAACAGACTCTACCGTCCTCTCCCAGGCAATCTCAACCACCACAGGTAATCAACATGCAAGGAGAGCAAGCAGAGGATATTAAAGGGAAAAAACAGCACAGACAAGGATTTTATGCTTCTTTCATACAGATTGGGTAAGTGGAAACTCAAATTAAGTCTATAGATCGGACTGGAGCATGTCCACGCAGACAGCATCAAAATGGATCACTAACCTGAGAAGTTAGTGGAAAGCCTCAGTTAAGAAAAATCAAATTCCCAGACAACCCTCCAGTTGTAAAACACTCACAAACCTCCGTTAGTTACCAAACAACGAACAAAACACGCTCCACGGGCACTTTGGCACACTTGCACTAAGCCGATTTCAGTTCTGTCCAGTCCTGCAGAAGCGAACTGGGTAAAAAGTACGGCATCGCAGCTCGTCTGTCTCCTCGAGGCACATGTATCCCAACAGGGCTCAAGTAAATTACAAGACATTACACTCAAATCTGGTTAATGAAAATCTGCTGTCATTTTCCTGAGCATCTCCAGACTGACAGAAGAGCCCTTCTGAACCAGTTTGCTTTATCCAGCCCTTAACATTGGTTTTCACTAATCTTCAGAGACAGTCACACAGATAAACCAAGCATGGATTATCCCAATCTAATAGCATTACACGCCGAATCTAGCCAGCAAGCACAGCGTGGACAGCAGAAAGAAAAAGAAGGAATTCACACACAAAGGAGAGGAATCAAAAAACAAAAGACATTTGTAAAGAAAAGCCACTAGACAGAATGGGCATGTCAAAGAGATTAGAGAGTTGCCTGAGGGAAAGAGATGAGGGGAGATGGGGCATTAGGAGCACTGGAGCTGGACTTGATGTGTGGTAAAATAAAAACACAATTTAGGAAAGATACAGGCTTCTTGAATATATGCGTTGATGGTTTGTCCCCCTCACGCCCCAGCAATGCCTCACAGGCAGTCTTGCACAAACGCCCAGGACCCTGCTGCCTAACCAAGTTGCTTTACTCTTTTCAGACCCAGCATGTAGTTGCTGTTACCAGCGCTATCTCTGCAGATAGGCTAAGACTCAGCACCCGCTCCCAGCTCCAAAATGTCGGTTTGTGTCAGTGTGGGGACATAACACGTACAGAGCTCTGAGAAGCACTGAAAGAGAAATGGAAGGCTCTGGTAATTCTGCACTTTCCAGCTGTGCTAGAGCTGTTCTATAGGAAACATTACCTCGGATTCCTCTAGGACGTAGCTCTCTACTGACATAAACTAGAACTGCTCTGTGTAGTGCCTGTGGAAAAGGACTGAATTTGGCCAATAACATCTGCCTTGAAGAAGAGCTCGGCTGATGGACAGATTCAGAGTTGATAATACCACCTCAGCACAGCCTTTTTTCTGCAGCTATTAATGCTGGGCTTGCTCAGCACACAGAACCTGGGGCGTGATCTTACCTGTGAAGGAAGCAGCAAGGGTAGAATTACGATTTCGGCACAAAGCTATGGCCACACTGGAAGGAATTGTGTTGGAATAGAGTATAATGGACATCTCTGGGCCTCAAAAATCCCAGCCTGGGAGAAGATGGGAAGACTTCAGCTGCAATTAAGAAAAATCAGTAGAGTGCTAGAACCATGTGGAATGGGTTTTCTGAGTTATCAGTGGATCAGAGGGCTCTCCAAACTCTAAGAGGCAAGTCTGCAGCCAGATCTAAGGGGAGAGGCTGTTGAATGGCGTCAGAAAGGCAGGCTTGCTGTAGTCCCAAATCCTTGAGATGCTGCTCATTTCAGATGAGAGCTGTTGATATTTACCAGGACAATGAGCAGAAGATAGCGCTGGTCTGGATAACAAAAGGAGAGATGCCGTGAATGTTTGCATTTCTGAGCAGGCTGGGAGGCAGGGTCAGAGCCCCGTTTTCCCATATCCTGTCCCTAGCCTGACCAGGTCTCCTCTCTCCCTTGAGCAGCAGCAGCACCACCTGCCTAGGCTGTTTCCCAGCCTCCCAGCTGACACCTGTGGGGTGAGTGCTTCACACCAGGTGGCAAATTAGTCCCTACGTGAGTGCACAGCCCTAGGCTGGTGGCTAATTAAACACCAAGCTTTCCCAAGGGACGCAGCTGGTTTGATTTCTTAGATTATTTGTTTGAAATGGGTGAAAAGAATAAGCTGACACTTCAGGTCTTTACACACCCTGTAGCCTCACGTCTTACAAACAGGCAAAGGAAATGTTCGGCAGCAGAAAGAGGGGAGGGCAGCTCTTCCTAGAGGAACCAAACCCACAAGCATCATCTTGATCGCTTTCATTGTTCCTGCCAGCAAACAGCCAGCCTTCACAGGACTAAAGCAGAAGGAAAGGGCCTCTAAAGCAACACCTAACGTGTTCTTGCCTGCCTAGAAGCCAGTGCAGTGCCAGATTTGAATTTGGAGCAGTTTTTAAAACAAATGATAACAGAGGAGACTGTGCAAGAGTTCTAAAATTCTGGCTAACACTAATTTCTTCCTAGATGCCAGTGTCACCCCTTGCTGAACAGTTACCCAGTGCTACATCACTAACTCTTTATATGCTTTACAGTGGCCATCCCCTTCATCAGCCTTCATCAGGAGAGAGGCTTCCCTCTCTCCTCCTCCATTATCACCAGTGATTTTTGTCAGCTGTGTTTGAACACTTCCAGGTTGTCAACTTCTTCAGTTACACCAAAACAAGGCAGAAAGCATTTTCTGTTGCACATTGCTTCCTAGATGCTCATTTCAGCACAGCAGAGGGGTCTGCAATTCTGGATTTTGGCTACAGACAATAGAGTGTAAATGATGAAGGGGACACCAGTGAAATAAAGGAACTTTGCTCTACTTCAGAAAAAATAAGATTTTTGCCCTAGGGCATTACAGTATCCATAAGTACAGATAATTTCCTGGATATCCATTATTCCAGTCTTCTCCGAGACATGGGCAGTTGTGTCTTTGCAAACCCACTGGGACGTGGATATTAAGAAGAAGCTCAAAATTAATTTGTTTCTCTAAGAGAAGTTTAGGCATCCCTTTTCTGGTATATTTAAAAAAAAATAAAAGCGGGGGACGACTCCATTTGACAAAAACAAATTACTCTTACACATTCTTCTCTGTTCCCTTTAAATTTCTTAGCTCAAATGTTTACTATTGTTAGTTTAAATAATAGTAAGAGCAATGATGCCAGGCTGATTCATTACATCATTAGGAGACTTTAAGATGTTTAATGAGTTTCTTATCTAGTTAAAGACTAAAAAAACGCAAATCAGTGGAACTTGTTAGCTGAAAAATCAGACAAGTGTTATTTAAAAGGCTGCTATCTGGAGACAAGTATTTTCAAATATTCCAGTTAATTTAGCAGTGTTTAAGCTAACAGTCCCAAGCTAACAGCCCACAGGGTTGGGTCAGAAACAGACGCTCAGAAGTCGCTGAGCTTTAACAGCCTGCAGTATTTTCAAATACAAATCTATTCACTAGATTCTAAAGTGTTACTGATGTGGTGAGAACAGTCTTGTTTCATAGATGCAAGTGTTATAAAAATCCATACAGCTCGCTGCTCCCTGAACGAAGCTAATGATTTACTGACTGCTATTAATAAGCAAAGATTCATCGCATACAGGGCAAGAATCATACTTCAACAGATAATATGCTAAAAGAACAAGCACACATGAAGAAAGATATTCTAATTTAGCTGTCATACACAAAAAAAACCCCACCCAAACCTGAAGGACAAGGTCTATTCACGGGCCCAATCTTGAAACATGCGAGTTCAGTGGGGCTTCCCGGCCAGCACCGGCTTGCCCTCTCCCATAAGACAGCTGAATTCCTAGCAACCTTTCCCTGGTGCATCCTAATTAGGGTTTGTATTATTATTATCAAAAGAAAAAAGGAGGGGAAGGGGGGGTAGAATTAGCTGCAACAAACGGACCATGACACAATTATTTTTGCACAATTACTGCCATTTCCATAGCAACACACTGCTGTGACCTCTCTCCCACCGTGCACCACTACTCAAGGAGACGGTGGGGGAGGAGATGGAGAAGTGCATAGGCCAGCAAAGGGTTTGTCCTCCGAGTTACAACAAAAACGACTTCTCAATGAAGGAGTTTTAAATCATTAAAGGGAAAAGGGAAATTGCAAAAGCACCTGTAAAAAGCAAAACTAACATTTCACAGGACTAAGAGGGGGACATCCGTGTGTTTACACCGTACACCTGAGTACAAAACAAGGACCCATGCCTTGGAACACCCAGATTTGATTCCTGCACAGAGCACGGCAGAATTGCAGCAGAGATGCACACGGAGCATGCTGACAGCTCCGCATTCATCTTGCGGCAACAAGGAAATTCCTTGCCCTGAAGTTTCCAAAACAAAACTTTAGGACTCTTCAAAACAAAAACATTCTTCCTTTCCAGTCAATTCTTGTTCCTTCTCATGCCTCCAGCTACCACTAATCGCACAACCAGCTCCCTGCCCTGGGCAGGCACGCAAACATTCAGGACACATTGCAATTACTGTATAGATCTCATTACCTGCTAGCAGGAAAATTCCCTTCAGGATCACGCCAATCAGCACAGATTTCATGGCCGACTCCTTGTGGACATTTGTGACAGTAAAGGGAAAAAAAAATAGGGGTGAATGGCGGGGGGAGAAGTATGACAAAAAAAGCTGGGCTGAACCAGCAGAATGTGTGTAAGCGCTCCCCGATGCCAGTCGGGCAAAAAGGGATTGGAGATGAAACCAGCCAATATAGAAGAGACCTGCGCTGTAGTGAGATCTAATCCAGCCCTGCTCTAAACCTCCCCAGCTGGCCTCTGTCAGCGCTGACATGAAGAATGCGTACTCGCAGTGTATTCCCACTCAGTGCATTACAGTAATACCCTGCAGGACCCACAGCACTAGCTCCAACAGTGAAAAGTCAAGAGAGAATCTCTTGCCCTTGCCGCCTCCCAAGGGAGTCTGCCAAATCCCACAAACAAGGCCAAAATACGAGGTTTTTTTTCTTTATAGGCTAAGTCAAAAAGCTGCGTTTCCACCACTGTGTAATATCCAAACCATACGAATAAGGAGAGTCCCAAATGCCGAGGCAACCTGGGCCCTGCTGTACATCGAGTGCTGACTGCCTCTGGGCCAGCACCGCATGTAGTCTCCTTCCTCCACGTGCTCTATTCTGTGCGTTTGCAAGCACAAGCCTTTCCCCCCCTGCAATATTCACGAAGAAAAGTCTCAAGTTTTAACTACCATGATCTGTTTCTCTGCAGTCAAACTGAATGGAAGGAAATTCCCTGCATTATGCTGACTGCTGCTTCAAACACAGGACTGCAGAATCAAAACTCTCTCTTTCCTCGTTAGCAGCCTTGTAAAATTAGCTGTTGCAATCCTTTTTTTTTTTTTTTTTCTCTGTGGCTCTGGTGGGGTTTGGGGGTTTTTTTGGAAATAAAAAAGTGGCTACTTTCATATTGTAAACTTCCCAGAGGCAGAATTGTACTTTCATGTTGTAAGGAACCCAGAGAAGGTTCTTATTTCTGTGAAGGACTGTTATCTGGGAGCTTCTCCCTAAACTTGGAGTCGCTGTTAGTATCAACATCAGGTACAAGCAAACAAAAACTCCCACATGTCAGAGTCCGGAATCTGTGTTAGCACTATCATTTTAAGATAGTAAAAGAAAGCATTCCAACAACTTTTGTAGCTATTTTACTTCCTTCATTTCACTCAACCCAAACATGCCAGTCAATTTTACAGATATTTTAAGTAGAAGGGATATGGCGAGTGTTTGTTTGGAGTCAAAACTTCTCACATAGTCACATCTGGGTCCTATGCACACATAGACCTATCCTAGAAAGATTTTAAATGCTATCTATATTAGCGAGTATGACCCTTCTGTTATTGTTCAAGAGAAAACAAATGCATAGCTTGTGCCCATTCAACCCCCTACTGCAACAATAAAGTATAACAACGTGAAGACTTGAGAACATTAAATCCCTTTAAAAAGATCCATATTTTGATTTATGCACAGACGTATATATTTACATACACACACAGAGTCTATAACACAGAGCCTATCTGTATATTCTGACTGGAAATATACCATACCCAAACCCCCGTAGCATAAGTCAGCACAGATTCTGATCCCCTACTAGTCACTACATCCTTTTAAATTCATTACATGAACTATCGCTGATTAGAAACTGTGATTGCTTCTTTTCCCAGGATCAGTTTAAGGATATATACAGGCTAGGGTTCTCTTAGAGAGGCAGAATGAGGATGGAGAAATACAGAGTCATGACAATCCTAAATAGTACATATAATGCAAAATAAAACGCTTAAATAAGACCTCTTACAAGCCAAAATAGTGGATCACTGAACATCTGTTTCAAACTACACACGACTAAGGAGTAACTGCTTATGTTCTTTGAAACTGGAGGATTCTAAAGAAATTAAAAGGATCAGATTATTCATTTTCTAGAGGTTTTAATTCCCCGTTCTTGCACACTGGCAATCATGCAAGTTACAAGAATCAGTCATGGGGTTTAAACTCAGAGAATTATTTTATTCCTAATCATTTGCAAAACTTCTCGGTGGAGGTCAAGATAAAGAACAATAAATATGTCAGAGGGTTCTTAGGAGAAAAGATCACAAAATGGAGAGTGAACTTTGGATAGAAATTTCCAAATTTCATGCATATTCTTTAGATAGAGATGAGCACCTTCCACTGGTAAATGAGTCCCAGAAATCTAGGAACTTCTTTCCAGGCTTCAGACACACCCATCCTAGTCACAAGAGCTAGCCTTCTGGAAAGGAGAGGAGACTCTGGTCTGCCTGAAGTTCACAACACTGCAAGCGGTGGCCTCCTGGCAAGCAAATTCAGTGATAACACTGAAAATAATAAACACTGCTGATAAGCTTTTTATGCTAAAATCAACACGCTGAATCTAGTCTAATACCTGACATCTTTAAGCCATCTCTCTGGGTAGACGCCATTAGAAGACAGCCATCTCAGCATACCTATGCACAGGAGAATGCTTCTGTCTCTCTGGGACACTGCTCTGCCCAAGTAGTTGCGCGGCCTAATTCTAAAGATGACATTAAGCTGGGCTTCACCCATTTCTGTTAGCAAGGAAATAAATTTTAATTCAACAGAGTTGCTCCACCAGTAACAATCCTCTCAAAAGTCTTTAACCATGGTGAGCTGGCACACCTCAGGCTGTCCGTAGTGAGAAAATCTATGCAAAGGGCTAGTTCAAAACAGGCTGTGCAGTCACAAGCAGCAGAATCTCAGAGGGTGCTTTTCAAAGCTCACCTGACACCTAGACACAAGCAGGATCTAGACCAAAGCGTATGCTCTTGCAGCCTCCTGATCAGATGACAGGAAAGCCAAAAGGTCTGATTAACCATGAAGCCACGATCCAGAAGGGAGATGCAATGTGGAACGGAAGGGAAGCGGCGGGGGGTTGCTAAAGTGTTCCCTTCAGCTATATTTACCAAAAGGGTTTCTGCTGAAGGGGTAACAGTCCTCTAATCTCTTTACTATCTTAACCTTTTAGCTGCCCTTTCTGTAGAGGCTACATCTCTAAAACAAATCCTACATCAAGAAATACCTGCACAAAAAAATTAAATCTGTCCTCAGATGGTTAGAAGGAAGAAGCATCTCCCATTTATTTTGTGACCCATGACCCAGGAACTCAAGCCTATTTGATCTGGGCTAGCGCTCTTCGAGTAACCACTTAGAGCTAGCTACAGAGAAGGTACCCTACTTCTTTAAGGACAATTGACAAAGGCGTAATGGCTGAACAAAGTACGGTGGTCAATAAGCACACCAATTATATTGAGACACATTCACAATCACAGTCACTCCCAAATTTACCACCACATCACCTTCTGATTTCTCATAAAAGTAGAAGCATTCCTCAGCCATGTGCAAAAAAGCTCAGAATTTTACCAGATTATAAGGTGCCACAGCCAAGGGATGTCAGCCATTGAAATGATGGTGCTCTTCCCCTCTCATTCAGGCCGACCAATGCCACAGCACTGTGTTTTAGGACAGTTTTAGGACATTGTCTTTCTAAAGGCAACTTTAGCAGGAGTGCAAATATAAGTGGGAGTGCTCAGGCCATTTAGAAGTTTTTAAGGAATGAATGAGCCAAATGTGATCGCATTCCTGCAGGGTAAAAATCAGTTCCCATTCCAAACGGAGGTACCTGTCTTTTTCATATCCTGGCCTAAACTATTGCCTAGTACATACATGATGGCCTGAAACCATTCCTATGAGTAAAGAATTCATTTTGATGTTTTTTTCCTAAAGGACAGACTTTTCCCAATACGCTTTTTCTCTTGACCACAGCTGACATAATTTCCAAGGCTATGCAGGATTCATTCTCCTTCTCACTTTGTTTAGTAGCCATGCAATCTTTTGATTCATACTTCTTACATCCTGTCAGGGTACATCCTCTACTAAAGCACAGACTGACACAGTGAACAGACTCCTCAGGACCTGTGATGTATTTCTGTCAGGAATGAGGCACCACTTTTGGAGCAACTACATTTCGGAGAGATCCGGCTCATCTCCCTGCTCTGCTGTAGCCCGAGACAGCGCTGAGGCAGTTAATTTGCAAAGAAAGAATTTCTCCTGACTCTCAATGTTATCCCAACACTCCCCAAATTCCTCCGACTGAAGAAAAAAAATACAGAAAGAACCCCTGCCGCCCCAAGGAAGCATTCTTCATCAGAGTAGCAAGTTCACTTTAATCAGCGGAGGCAGCTTAAACCCAAGTTCATGGCAGATCTAAGCTGCCACAGAAATGCATTTTGAACAGAAACATTATGGGAAGCTTCACAAAGTTGTTCTGTGATCCTAATATGAAGTAATAAGCTGTTTACCCAGCATGACTGTACTGGGATTAATTGACAAAGGAGGGGAGATTAATTGCTATTATTTCCCTGTCAGCTTCACTCCTCCACAGGCACTCACTGATCTCACAGACTGCTCCCAGCCTTTCACCGTGGTAATGTGTCAGAACTACCTCTGCTGAGACGAAGTCCTTTACCAAAAGCAATATCCAGAAGAGCAACCTGCTTCTAATCCCCTTCAAGTATTAATGAACCCAAATTTGATGCAACAGAACGACCTCTAGCACTCCCTTGCCCATCATCCTGTGTTTCTGTCAGCTTTTCTGCACGCTAAAAATGGGAAAGGATTAAACAGATCTGCAGTTTGGCAAAGCACAATGAAATTCTGAACCCTGTTGAGGGTGCTGGGGCACTGAAGGAGCAAAAGGGAGCCGGGCACATATGTGAGTGGGAACTCTGACAAGTAGGATAAACTTTAAACCATCCCTTTGGCCAAGATTGCAGTTCATGACTACAGTATTGTAACTACCCAAGAAAGTTGCAATAAAGAGTTTAGACAAAAGCCTATTTTCAAAGACCTCACCTACAAAAGCAAATTTTTCTTGGCCTAGCCTCAATTAGGAATCCAAAGCAAACAAGATAGGCCAGAAAACCCCACAAAGAATTCAGCCCAATTACAGAAGGTGTTAACTAGGAGTTGATCTCAGATCCTAGGAGTGAAAGTACCCAGGTCTTCCCAGGGAAGAGCTGGAGAGAGGTACACCAACATAGCTCAACCACTATGACCACAGAAGGAAAACAGAATACTTTCCCATACAATAAAGGCCTAAGCTAGTCTCTGGAATGCTGCTACCTGCTGTTGCACAAAGTTAAAAGGACAAGGTTTTCTTCTGGATCAAGTTTTTCTTTTTCCCACGAGATGGCAGCCTAGTAACACCGCAGAAATGTTACATCCACCTCAAAAATACAGGAATACAAGATTGTGCTGGGGACCACCTTTCTTATAAACTACTTTTTGGTGTTAAATTGCTCAAAACAGAAAGTACACACGGGATTTACAGATGCAGAAAACTGAGAACAAGTATTTTAAACTAAGATGAGGTTTAGTACCAGTTAGCGGCGTACCTTCCCAACAGAGCTGATGTGCAATATTCACTATCCCCTAGTTTCTCAGCTAGAAAACCCAGACCCACCCATTAGGGTCAGGCAGGGCATTCTTGTAAGAATCCAGACTCCCCCTTCCCTTGTAAACAGAGAAGGGTTCATTTACTCACATCACAAAGACCTTTTGACCTCCTAACATAGCAGATTACTGCCTTCAGCCAAAAATCGCTGGCTTTTATCATCCAGGGGCGTTAGGGAACAGAGATATTTTACAGACTTTTCATGTGCTGGTGACCCAATCTGCTACAGTCAGTAGCTTGTGACAACGACAATTTTAAGCACCCCTTTTTTATTTGAAGGCTGGTTTTGTTCACCTTCACTGTACGTGTATTAAAACAAACCAGCCCACAGTTCTCCAGTGTTTCACTCCAGGACAGAGATTGCCTAGAAACTCTGATCTTAGGCTCTTCTACACAGTTGATCTTATGTCTCAAAATCAAGTTCATACCCTATCAACTTACTTGACTAAAGTCGCATAGCGTTCCCATGCCATTTGAGCCCTGAAGTGTGGGTATCACACTGCACCACTACCGTGCTCCCGGCAGTTCACCTCAGCCCTGCTCAGCAGCCTGGGCTGCCCAGCGCTGGAATCCAGTCCTGCAGCCAGGCAGCAATGCAGCGGCTCAGCATTAGTTAACCAGAAGGACCTGATTCCAGCCACCCCCTTCACCAGCATTACCTGAATAACCTGGCAGGCACTGACAAAGGAAGCTGTTAATAAGGTCCACGCAGAGCCCTCCATTCTGACACGGCTGGGACTCGCACTCATCAATGTTAATAAAGCAGGTCTCCCCTGTAAAGTGAAAACACAAATGCGCATCAGCAAAGAAAAGAATCTGAATGACAACTGCATTTACAATTTTTTGCACTTCTTTTCTGTCATCTAAAAATGCAAAATAATTTCTTGAACTATAACATGTCTCTCCAGACAGTCTGGCAAATAGATACTATCACTGAAACAATTAGGGAAAATGAAGTATGGAGAGGTCAAATGATTTTCCAGTGTCGTGAAAGGAAGCAGTGGCAGGATCAGAACTTCTGAACCATTTCTATCTGTGCAATAGTGGACCAAACTCTCATTTTTCTCTCAAAAAAAGAATAAAGTACTATTGTTTAGCCTCTGCTACCAGGGAATTTCCCCAGCTGTTAAATCCAGCCTTTTATACATATCTGCAAACCACGGAAAGGGTGATATTTCAGTCAAACATCCACAGAGCTTCTAGCTTCAAGAGCAAGGTATCAAGAACCCCCTCTTCTCCTACCCACGCTGGTTACACAGATGCTGTCATGAGAGTAGTCTCATCTAGGTAACACCTAGAAGAGTTATCTGGGACTCCAGGGAATTAGTTTCCTCTGATGAGGAGTTTCACAGATACCCTGTAGGGATGAATTCTGCCATATGCATGAGAGACTGACAAAGAGAAACAACCTTGGCATCTGCATAGCCAGAGGGCATTCATCAAAGCACTTGGAAAGTGCACCGGCTGTCGCCTCAGCCTTGAGGCAGGCTTGCTGGACAGAGAATGACATTCAGACAGCTGTCTGCAATATATGCATACAGTATGTGAACAGAAGCACATTTCTGATGCATCAGGCTGCTGCCCCCTCTGAAGTACCAGTCAAGTGATTTTTGTTGCACAGGTAACACTGCTCATTCCTATCTCCTCAAACCACGCAGCATCTATCAGGTGCAGACAGGATGAACCTTTACTGCATAGCTCACCTGTAAAGCCTGGCTGGCACGAGCAGAGGAAACCAGCTGCTTGGCTGTAGCTGAAGTTACTGGGAAAGTCAGGTCGTGTTCCGTAATAGGCTTGGTTGGATCGCTCAAAGCACACACCTCCATTGTGACAGGGATCTGTTGCACACTCATCCACATCCTCTTCACAGTGCTGCCCCGTGTAACCTGCCAGGAGACATCGCTGTCAACATCACGCACAACTTCACTGGAACTAGTCTCCCAAATATTGTGGCTGCCTTGAATGTGAGAATAAGACCCAGAAGACACTGCCGCTCATCTAGTAGGGACACCCAGGCCCCTCCACTTTCTCTGCTATGTCAAACACAGGAGCCAAATAATCAATTTGCAAGAAAATGTTACCTCATGATAGAAAAAACACATGATGGAAAATGGCAGAAGAGAGAAAGAAAATTTTATGGTTGCTGGGAAATGCACAGTGATTCTCAGTGAGGTCAACTAGATTTTGGGAAGGCCTGAAAAAGGCAGCAGTGGCAGCCTCACTGTTTCACACAATGAAAAAAGAAAATCACACTGGACCATGTGTATGATCATTAATTCTTTACTTCTTTAACATGGCAATTTAGCATGTGCTCTCCATTGCAGAGTGCCTCCTACATGCCGGCATAGCAAACTAGATTTCTAACCTACCTGGCCAGCAGGCACAGCTGTAGTGTTTTATTCCCTCCACACACGTGGCACTGTTCAGACAGGGTTCAGAGGCACACTCCAGGATATCCAACTCACAGTGGTCCCCCTCAAAGCCCGTGTCACTGCAGTCACAACGGTAGCTGTGGGGCAGCAAAACAGAGCAATGCATAAGCTCTTAATTTATGCAAAGTCCATAGAGTCATAGAACAGTTTGGGTTGGAAGGGACATTAAAGATCATCTAGTTCAACCCCCGGCCATGGACAGTGACACCTTCCACCAGACCAGGTTGCTCAAAGCCCCATCCAACCTGGCCTTGAACACTGCCAGGGATGGGGCATCCACAGCTTCCCTGGGCAACCTGTGCCAGTCCTCACCACCCTCATAGTGAAGAATTTCTTCCTTATATCTGATCTAAATCTACCTTCTTTCACTGAATGCCCTTATGAAAAGCCCCTCTCCAGCTCTCATGTAGGCCTCCCTCAGGTACTGGAGGGCTGCTATAAGGTCTCCCTGGAGCCTTCTCTTCTCCAGGCTCAACAACCCCAACTCTCTCAGCATGTGTTCATTGGAGAGGTGGCTCCAGCCCTCTGACCACCTTTGTGGCCCTTCTCTGGATTCACTCAAACAGGTCCATATCCTCCTTATATTGGGGGCCCTAGAGCTGAAGAGAGTACTGCAGGTGGGGTCTCACCAGAGCAGAGTAGAGGGGCAGAATCACCTCCCTTGACCTCCTGGTCACGCTGCTTTTGATGTAGCCCAGGATGTGGTTGGCTTTCTGGGCTGCAAGTGTACATTGCTGGGTCATGTTGAGCTTCTCATCAATGAATACCTGCAAGTCCTCCTCCGCAGGGCTGCTCTCAATCCATTCTCCGCTGAGCCCATATTTGTGCTTGGGATGGCCCCGACCCAGGTGTGGGACCTTGTACTTGGCCTTGTTGAACTTCATGAGGTTCACACAGGCCCAACTCTCAAGCCTGTCAAGGTCCCTCTGGATGGCATCCCTTCCCTCCAGCGTGCTGACCACACCACACAGCTTGGTGTCATCAGCGAACTTGCTGAGGGTGTGCTCCATCCCACTGTCCATGTTGCCAAAGATGTTATCCAGCACTGGTCCCAATAGTTACCCCAGGGAACACCACTCCTCACTGGTCTCCACTTGGACATTGAGCCATTGACCATAACTCTGAGTGTGACCATCCAGCCAATTCCTTATTCACCGAGTGGTCCATCTTTCAAATCCATGTCTCTCCAATTTAGAGACAAGGATGTTATGTGGGACAGTTTCAAACGCTTTCCCGGTATGAGGAAAGAGCAAATGGAGCTCAGCTGTCAGTCCTCACACCCACTTGTGGGGCAGAGGAAAAGACAGTTCCATCTGCACAAACAGGCCACACTAATGACAGAGCAGACAACCCTCAGCAACCCCGAGTTTACACCTTACTTGTGAAAAAGTAAATTGAGGCACACAGGTATGTTCTCAGCAGTTGCCTTTGCTGTTCCTGCTCTGCAAGTCACTTCCCTTTGTATGTGGTATGTCAGCTGGAAGCAATAGCAGGAATCTTTTCCTACCTTCCTTTAAGCACCCTAGGAGCTCTGCTGCTGGGAGGGGCCTTCTCGCTTACTGCCATAAATCACTCCGTTACTGCCACTGGGATGTACAAAACACTAAATCCAATTACCCCCACAAATCTCTACTCCAATTTTCACAGGTTACACTAAGTAGACCTTTAGGTCAGTCTGGCATCTCATTGCCCAAACAACACTGATTTCTCACCTATTAACGAGGTCACGACACGTCCCATTGTGCTGGCACGGCTGGCTCGCACATTCATCGATGTCCACCTCACACTGGATTCCTTGGTAACCTGGTGCGCAGGTGCAGGTGTAGAACCCTACATGATCACTGCACAGGGCCCCATTCTGGCAAGGCTCTGAATCACATTCATCTATTTCAGCATCACAGTTCACACCTTTGTTACAAAACAGAGAAATATCTGTGTTACAAATCCAGAAAAGTATATCTCTGCTGCCTGGACTTCTCAGCTAGAATCATAAAAGCCATGTTATCAGCCCAAACTGGCTAGCTCAGTGATCTGTTCTAATTTTGCCATAAGAATACTGGGAGCTCATAGACAGTATGTGATTCTTACCAATTAAGTAAGGACCTTTAATTTTTATTTGCAAACAAAATTATTTTGTCTAGACTTTTGGATTTTCTATCAAAACCAAAAACAGTTTCCAGTATTTGCAAAGCTAGAGCCTCTTCCGTTCAGGTTTGTTGAAGTAGCCAGTCAGTCAGCACTTCACAGATAACATGCATTTTCTGAGTAAGCCATAAAATCTTGACTTTACATACAGCTGTTATAAAATCTAATGATCGCTGTTTTGGTTTGGGATCCTTTGAGGGCAGGGAGGACAGGGATGGGAAGAGAAGAATCACACTGCTAGTCAGTGTTATTTAAACTTTCATATACTGTATAGCTCTTACAGTTAGACACGGTACTCTTCACATGTGTTGCGTTGCTATTAATCAGATCCAGTGTTCTACATCAGAGACCATTGCATTTTGGGTATGGGGAAAGTGATCTCTACCTGCTTCTCCAAAACATTGTTCCATTTGTTTAAATAATATTTGTAACTTGCTTTGAGATACCTAGGAAAAAAGCATTAAATGTGTGCAAAACACTAATTACAGTGATGCTAGATATTAGTAATTTTATTATGAAATGCTATTAGAAGTTAGGTGTTAGCTCCAATACTACTAGTCAAGAATAACAGTAAGTCACACATTCTTGGTCCAAAGCCTCAACTTTCCCTGACAGAATAAGACCTCCTGCGCGACTTCTGTGCAACTATCTTACATACTACATTCCACCTCTTTGAGCTGTCCGTGGCCTGGCATCACCTCCAAACCTTAGTCATTACAGTGGCACCTGCCAATCCATCTAAGCTCCCCTTCTTGGCAAAGGCTCACCACATAGCGGACATGGCCATCCTAATCCTGGCGGAATGTGGGCCCCCTAATCTGCTGGTTCAAACCTGTCAATACCCATGCAAAACTTCCTTCACCCAAATTCCAGCTGCGAGCACCAGGAACCAGCCTGGCCTTGCCAGTCAGTGGTGCTAGAACCTCTGGATGAAGCACTAGATCATAAGGCAAAGCCTCATATTTGACATCAGAATAACTTGGAGCACAACAAGCTTCTCCAGCTGCCTCGGTCATTTTATCACTTCCTTGGCAGGGGAATCCCACAATCCTGAATTGAGGATTCGACATAAAGATAACAAAGAAACTGATTTGCAAAGACAGAGTTATGCTTGATACTCAAAACCAGTACTAATCTTAAATCCTACACAGAAATTCTGCTTTTTTTTCCCCTTCATCTCTGTTCATTATCAGAGAGTGAGTCAGCATCAGGGACTGCATTCCTGATGTTGTAACTTCTCCTCATTCCACCGGTAATCAGCAGCATTCCTTTGCAGCAACCTAACTCTTTAAACACTTCAATCTGTGACAATGAGGAAGGCTGAGAAAGTTCATGTGCTGGGTGGTACCAGGCAGACGTGGGCGCAGAGCAGTTGCATTCCACTCCGATAAGCAGGGCCGGAGAAAGGAGAACCCCCCACTGCCTCCCTCACAGATAACTCACAGGTGTAGATTACTCTGAGTCACCATTAGCACAGATACACAAAAAAGAGATACTTATGTCACATGCCAAAAAACATTCACTGGGTGTGAAAGAATTGGAGAAGAAATCTCCAACTAAAAGCCACTTAATTCCAAAAAGTCTGCTTCCCTCAGGTGAAGGGTGCAGGGCAGGACAAAGAACTACAGGCCAGACAGGCAGAGATAAGTTATTATCTCTGGAAACATTAAGTATACATTTTCTGATAATAAATCTCTTCTGTATCTCCCTTAATTTCATAGTGAGAGCTAATCACATCTACTTTGTATCTAGCACTCAAGCCTCAGACAGTCCACCCGCTTTCACTCTTAGATCCATGTCTCTCAACATCCATACCATCCACGGAAGTCAAAGCCTCGGCTATTGCTCAGAAGCTACAACAACAAGCCCTACACCATTATTCACACACGGTACCAAACACACCGGAAATACTAGTGCAAGACAGATTTAGTCTCATAACTGTAAATCCAGAGCTTCTCAGGATGGCTACTAACACTGCAGGATACATCAGCAGCAGGCTGATGTGGAACTACACGACAGTGAGACGCAACCCAACCACCCGGCTAGTACATGAGCATGAAAAGTACCTGTGTAGCCGGGGATGCACTTGCACAAATAGTGATCCATCTCATTCAGGCAGGTGCCATTGTTTTTACAGGGCCGGGATGCACACTCGTTGATGTCTATTTCACAGTTGTATCCTTGGAACCCAGGCACACAGAAACAGCTATACTCATTCACCCTGTCTCGGCAGATGGCTCCGTTCTGGCAGGGGTTGGAGATGCACTCATCAATGTTGTCTCTGCAGTTGGCCCCGGTGAAGCCAGGTGGGCAGATGCAGGTATAGTTCCCCGGACCCTCGACACATGTTCCATTATTTAGGCAGGGGTGGCTAGAGCACACAGAGCTTTCTGTTTGGCAGCCTTCGCCATTCAGTCCTGTTTGGCATTTACAGGTGTATCCATTTACACTATCTACACATTCAAAACGAGGATCTTTACATGGGTCGCTCTCACACTCATTAATATTAACGTTACAATCAATACCTGTGAAGCCAGGCATACAGATGCAATCATATTCCATGAGTCCTGGAGCCCCGTTACAAATCCTATGCGCAAGACACTCGTGTTTAATGCATGCATCATAGAGGAGTTCACAGTTTATGCCCATGTAGGCTACAGGCTCCACAGGGCAGGTGCACTGGTAACCCACTTCCAAATCCTTACAGCTCCCACCATTTTCACATGGGGATGAGGAACAGCTGCTATTATTTTCAGAGTATGAAGTTCCTGTTGGGAAAAAGAGACTTTTTGTTAGCCAGCATTCACAGCCCAAAAGAAGAAAGTTGTTCTGCCCATCACCACATACAGCTCACAGATTGCCCACCCAAATTCCACACTGCAAGGGGCTGTTCTAGCCATTAGCTGAGAAGAATACTGGAGAATCAAACATCAACTGTAAAGAAGACGCACAACACGCCTTCATGTGATGGCAATCAGGAATTTCTTGCTAAGGCAGGTGAGCA
Organism: Phalacrocorax carbo; assembly: GCF_963921805.1. Taxonomy (NCBI): domain Eukaryota; kingdom Metazoa; phylum Chordata; class Aves; order Suliformes; family Phalacrocoracidae; genus Phalacrocorax; species Phalacrocorax carbo. The sequence goes on from NC_087530.1 coordinate 2,025,099, forward strand.
AATGCCTGTTTTCAGGAGGCTCTCACAAATCAGCCATTTTACTTGTGATTATTCATCCCTGAGTCACTTTGAGAGCAGTGAAATGTGTCACCTTAAATCCATTCACAAGATGAACTTTGTGTAAAATTCAAGGACCCCTTTCACCAGTGGGGCACAAGGCTTGTGCTTTGCAATCCAGAGAGGCAGACAGTACGTCTTAGGATATTGGCTGTGGCTCTTAATGTCCCAGCTGCTTGTTCTGGGGACACCATTTTTCTCGCTAGTGATTTCAAGATGCTGCCACAAACAGCCCAGCCCAAACTGGCACGCTTCCCCCGGTCTCTGATTACATGGAGCAGCTCCAAGTTTGATAATCACTGGCCAGGCACCCTCTCCCCGCAGGTCAGACATGTAAATTTACACAGCAGGAAATTTCTAGGTGTTATAAGATTAGCAAAGGAAAGCAGAGCCTGATGAGATTCACTGTACTGATGGCATTTTAGATCCAAACTCTTAGTACATGCAGAGCCAAAACACCAGTCTAATATACAGATACCTGCAACTAACGTTGAGACCAGATTCCCCTAAATCTGGGAGCATTTGGGTGCGCTCAGTTTATTCACACCCAGCCACAATGCTTCGCTGCCCCAAAAATGGCAGTGTTTAAAAGGCTGATGAAGCAATTCCACCATCCAGAAATGTGATGGGACATGCCCACAGGACTGCAAATGTAATTCATATAAATAAGATTATACAGGTTATGTGATATAAAAAACAAAGACGTGTTCAATTTAGGTATTTGTCAGTAGAACAGAATGGAAGAATAGGAGGAATCCTAATTTCTTTTCCTAAAGAAATTTCAAATTCACTTTGTGAAACAATCTAATCAAAGGGCAGAACAGCCCAGGGGAGAGGAGATAATCGCCTTGACATTAGGATTAGGATATATGCCCTGGACTCAATGACACAATTATACACTTTCCAAAGAAAAAAAGAAAACAAGAAAACAACCAAAAATAGTATAAAGGGGCAAAGGCAATGCAAGCGGGGAACTTCTCCCTTCACAAAGGCCGCAGACATTAGCCCCTTATCCCACTGCAGCTTTCTGATATGAGAGCTTTTTGTTCTGCTCCATTCCAGGATACATAGGAGAGAAGCTGTGGAGCAGAGAGACCCCAGACTGATTCCTGCATACGTGTTATGAAACATGCAAACTTGGAAGTCACTCTGCAAACAACTACATAGCAGGCGTTTTGAAAATGTCTATGAAAAATGGCCACAAAGCAGAGGTAAAGCTCATGAAATAGTAAATGGTATCTGAGAAATGGCTAATGCTTCTGGCGAGACTATCCTGACTTTGCCTGGCATTGGAGGTCAAGCAAACACCAGCATTAAACCTCGGTGTTACATGCCATCGTGTAAGCAGCTCTCGGCCCTTTTTGCTGCCTTCTGTACGCAGCTGTGGGCCAGCTAGCGGCAGGAGTCGCTCTCTGGGAAACTCCGCAAAACTGCAGGTGGGGCGCGGGCAGTTGCTCTGACACTAGGCACAGCTCAGCGCCCTCGGCCCTCGCTGCGTTCCTGCTGGTTGAGAAACGTTGTTTTAACGTGCCATGCGCCATGCTAAGGACTTGCCAGGATCACACACCACAGCATCACTTCTCAGCTGACCTTACACATTCTCACATTCATGCCATCATTATTCCAGCCCATTTTTGGTCATGTTTGTCTTGCTCTGGTGCACCTTCCACACACCCAGTAGTTAATCTGTGTCAGTGGTTTTCTATCAACTCACTGCCCCATCAGCTCCTCAGTTGCTTTGTACCTGAAGGTGGAGGCATCCGACTTCAGGGCCTGAAAGGGATTTATAGGAGACTGGTTTACAAAAGCCTGCCCCTGCCCTGACCTTCCCCAAATTCCTCCCACCAGAAGACTGTAGTGTTTCTAAGTCTTCTTTTAAGAGGCAGAGTTGATGGGGGAGGGAGGGTGCTGGGGATTTAGACAGCCCTTTCTCTTCCCAGCATCATCTCTACTGCCCACCCCTCCCTTCCTCTCTCATGTGATGCTGGGGAGAGTTGCTGAGCATTGCACTGTCCAGCAATCTCATTATTCTGCCATCAACCCTTTTATTCTCAGATTCCCAGTCAGGCAGAAAACAAGGATGACGGAATCTGCCTGGAATCTCTGTAGCAATTAGAGTGGGAGCCGAGGAAGCTATTCGCAAAAGAGCTTTACTAGGCAGGAGATATAAGCCTTTGTACACTTAATGAGTAACCAGACCCAGCCTGCACTTTCCACAGGGCAGGACCAGAGTCTGTGATTAAAAAAAGAGACCAAGTCCACTGCATGTTCAGGACTCAGAACTCAGAATTTGCAGCAGGCTCCATCTGCAAAAAAATTTCACATTTCAACAGAATCACCAAGCACTGCTAGTGTAGACAGGCTGAAGTCATTTCAAAGGCTACATGCATACTTTTCTGCTAGCATTATAAGTAGACAGCCTAAATGCTTCTTGCAAATAAAGATGAACATCAAATCCCTTTGCTATTTCCTGTCTTTTCCAAAGTTCTTCCACAACACACATACCTTTTTTTACCTTCTCTATTTTGGTTCCTCATATGACTGCAAAGCTCAGTAAGCTACGTTGTCATTAATGCCTGTCCATTACAAAAAGATTCGGTGACAAACGTATGGCCCCACGGTCACCCACAAACCTGTAGACACAACAGGGCTGGTCTACAGACAGACACCAAGTCAAGCAAACACAAAGCTTCAGTAAAAAGTCAAAAGGCCCTCCTGGCTTACCAAAGAACAGCAGTATAGCAACAGGGAGAACGCCAGCCTCCCCCGAGCTCGCTACGATCATGAACAACTGCACTGATTAACTAGTTACGTGTGCTCGCCGTCTGTGGCGAATAACTAGCAACGTACACGACTGCACAGAGAAATTCCTGCATTGTTACTCTACTAGCTTTAGCTACTTTCTATGACTAAATATTACCTTAATTATGTCTACAAGCGATGACTTCAGCAGGACCTCATTTTGGAGGAAAATGTTCCTTTTTTGGAACAAAAGTAACACAGCATTACTGGTAAGGCACACATGAAGCAGGCTGAGAATACTGCAGTGTAAATCACTAGAAATGAAACAATATCTAAATAACTTCAAATTACTCTCTGAACTGCAGCTTGCAGAGAATTACCCACGTGCTTGCCCTACTCAGTGGAGGTTACGGGCGTATTAACAACACTAACTCCAAGATTACATCATATACTTCCCTGCATATAGCTTGCCTATACTAATACTGGAATATTTCCCAAGGACAAAACATGCCACTGTGTAAATACAGTATAATGCTAATATTCATTCAGTGGCAGTGCTAAACTTCTGGCTAAATAAGTCACCACAAATAAGACACTAATTCAAAACAGAATTTGCTCCAGAGTGATGTCAGAAAGGGGGATTTCAGCAGTGAGAAGTGAGTACGACCCTTGTGATGTTGCCGGGAAGTTAAACGCGAGGAAATTCTGCAAGAATTCAGTGTACTGAATGGGTATCAAAGACTTAGACTACCACCTAGCTTGAGAAAGAGCATTCATCATGATGGTTTTAGCTCTGGTTTTGTTCTTTTCAGCCATCAGTCCTAAGGCATCCAATAATTCTTCTCGATTTTGGAACAGATTATATTAATGTGAATAGCATATGAATATGCACCAAATGGTAATAAAAATAATGAATAAATTAGCTTTTCCTGCTGCAGAATGTATCAACCAAGAAAACATGTAATTCAGACTGTGCTATTTCATGACAATGGTGAAGACCAGGTCAAAGAAGCCACTGAATGACAAGAGTTTATAGTTTTCCATAAAAGTAGCTGTTGCTGGATTAACAATGACTTTCAGGATTTTTCCTTTACTTTTCAGAAGAAAAATATGATGCTTGTAAGTGAAAAAAACATAACAAATATATTATGGTCATACCATCCTGCAACCCTACTCTGAAATGAAACTGGAGAAGACTGCACTTTCCTTGAAGAATACGTTCCAGGCGTTTAGGGGTGGATTAGGAGGAACTTCAAAGGCTAACAGAGTCCCATATAAAGCATTCATTGAGCTCTGTCAGGACAGGACTGGTTTTACACTTTAAAGGTAGCTGACAAAGATTTTCCAAAAAAGACCAGGTTTGTGACCTTTTGTATCACTTTAAGGCAAACAAGCTGCATCATCAGGCTTTGTTTTAATAATTGGCTTTAATAAGTTTATACTTTATACCTTTAGTACAAAGGTATAAAACTTGCAACAGCAAGTTTTCTGGCCATAAAAAGAGAAATCTGAAAATAATGAGATGCTGGGCAATCCAAGATCCCCCAGTTGTAGTTCACTGTCTCTCTCCTAGAGAGTTCTGAGGAATTTCTTACTTCAGTAAACCGGGACAAGATGCTGTTGCGCTGCCCTGGCAGGGCGAGCTGTGGGAACTGATAAAGACAGTGCAGGAGGGGGAGGTTCTCAGGGAGCTGTAGCAAGGTTTCTGTCCTTTTCTCTAAAAAACAAACCAACCCCCTCAACTTTGTCTGTTGTCCATTATCTCACACATGTTGTGAAATCTCAGTGGTAATTTCCCCCCCAACATGAGTTGCATTGAAGTAACTTCTTTCACAGCCTCCCCTCTCCATCCTGACTTTATGTCAGCTCTGCTGGCAGAAGGTTTTATTAGACACCAATTACGAGTCGCTAAGACAGTGCACAGGGGAAGGAACTTTGGTCATTTTATTACTTCACCGCTTGTGAGATGCTGCTTTAGCATTACCCACTGGCTTCTATTTTGGGGTTTTGCTTTTCACAAGTTTGTTTTTAAAAGGACTTGGGAAACTATGATTGAGGACAGATGCCCTCAAACTGGGGACGCACCCCACCTCCTGGAAGATGCTCAGTGCTTCACTGATAACTACCTTAAAGGTGCTCTTAATGGTCACTTAAAATTCCAACAGGGAAGCGCAGCACTGGGGTTATCAGCTCAGAGATTACCTTGTTTCCTCCTTACTGAAGGACAATTTTGACAACTGGTTACTGGGTTTCCTCAAATTATATTTAATGTGTTATTCAAATGGAACAATATAATTGCCACAAACAAAAAAAATTTTACGCGAAGTCAGTGGTTGTTACTGAAAATACCCATCTCTGAATACCTGTTCATGCATGTGCCTGTACTCAGAGTACATTTTCATCTTCTCACTATCTCCAGTGTACGATCTCTCAGCAAAATGCTCACAGTCACAGACATAACTGCCAGAAGAGTCAGGGTACCATATTATTTCCTGGCCTAGCAAAAACTAAATGTGAGCCTGGGCAAGCCAGTTCTACTTGGTGTATCAGTTTGCCCAACTTAAAAAATTAGTTACAGGTAGTTCACAAGTGTTCTGTAAGATGAAATTATTCAAAGCTGTTAATACTTCACATTAGAGGTATTACAGAATTAGAAAGTCAGATTTTCCCAGTCTCTATAACATGGAGGCACTTTATTTCCGCACATAATATAAATACTACAACTGTCTAGCAAAAGGAAAGACAATCAAAGAATTTCTGGATTCCCACTGACAACATGAAATATGTTTCTTCAAGTTCTAGGCTCTGAAAGCTTGCCCAATTTTACACATTCCCGCTGTGGCTTTGATCATTCCTAGATGCCTGAATCGTCTCAGGAAGCCGAGAATACCTAGCAGGAGAAGGTAGGCTCTGAAGTGGTGTACGCTGTCACTTTTCCCCAGACTAATTAACGATAAAAGGAATTGTCTTTCCTGTCTTTGGATCAATCAGAAGTGGGGCTTTCTGAGACAACAGGATGACAAACAGATGACAATCAAGCCTGCGTATCTCCAACTTTTCTCATCCCTTCGGCTTCTCTCTCCCAGAAAAATCAGCACAATTCACAGTACCCAGAGTCCAGTTTAAAAAAAGAAACAGAAAACCAGAGGATGTAAAATACCAGACCAAAGCTGTGATGCTTTTAAGGGGTAACCAGGCTGCACATATGCCCAACAGTGTTTCCCCATGACACAAACCAAGCAGAGTAAAGGGATGTGCACTCTTCTCAAGAACCTACCACTGTGAAGGATTCCCAAACAGAAGAAAGAGTTTACCTGCTGCATCTCCTAGCATAGCGCTTTTGTTTTCTGTTAAAGAAGTTGCAATGGGCAGGACTCTGGGATATTTTCCTGCTGTTTTAGTGATACACTGAGAAAAGACTGCTTCATCCTTACGAGTATTTATTGATGTTTCCAAAATTATGACCCAGTCATCCCAGTCATGATGTATTAGAGGCCTTTTGTGCATGGATTTGTTATTGAGTTCCTTGACTCCCATGCTATTTTAAATCTTGCTCCCTATGATTAACACCTTTTACAAAAAGGCACTGCAGGCTTGTGGAGAAAGAGGCTTCCTTCAGGTGTATTTCACCTGCCCTACTCACTACTAGTGGAAAAGAGACAATTTACAGCCAAGAGGTGAGAACAGCAGGCTTCCCAGCTGCAGCCTCCAACTGCACCCAATAATAACTGAGCCAGAGGAATCTTCCAGTGCCTAAACTGTGAATGCTCAAAACCTCAGCCTGATGCAATTCTTACCAGTCAGGCTGTGCTCCTGCTAATCACACTGGCACATTTCCCGCTCCAGAAAGATACTGAGGCCAAGGGTAGAAAGGGAACCCCTCCACCTCAAATATCAGAGTAACACAACTACTAAATAAACTCTGAATAAAGGAATGGAAAGAGTTATGTCTCCATGACAACAGGAAGGCATGTGCTTATATTAGTAAATCCCTGCTGACCTCTGCTGATCTTTCCCTATCCTGGTCAGTGTCAAGGATTAATGAAAGGGTACACACCATGGCCTGTTCCCAGGATCCACACACCAGGAAGGAAGACTGGACAGGCCTGAAAAGGGGCTTTCATGCTGCTCACCCTCGCTCTTCCCCACCGTGCTAACTTTGGAAGGGTAGCATATCTGCTATGGAAGCCACGGGCAGAATAAAACCAAATCCTTCTTTAGAAAGTGCTTTCAGTGTTACCTGTCCAGGGAACGTACCAGGCCTTTTCAGGCAGCTTTACAAGCCCTATTTCCTTCTTGAAACAGAGATTAAACCCTTTCTTCCCAGACCTGAGCAAAGCACCTGCTCCTAGTAATACTAGCTTCAGAAAACAAGACCCTGAAATTCTCTAGGACTACAGACAAGCTCATGAAATGCTAATAATGGCACTGAGTTTACACCTAGCCTACAATATTCCATAACCTGTGTTCCTTGTCCTGTTTAACATGGTAAGGGGGCATCTTTTGACAGCTGCTTTAACAGCGAGCTTTTCTATTCAAACTCAGAATATCAGATGTGGGCATGGGAAACTTTCCAAAATACCAATGTCTGATCACAACCACTAAGCCCCCAAGCTGCCCAGCTCATCACCTCTGCCAGCCATCAGGAGCAGCTCTGCTCAAGTAGCTTGCTCCCACCTACCAGCTGCTCTCCCTCCCCCCAGCCACTTCCCGTCAGCTTTTCTTTGAATGTCCTGGTCTCATGCTCAGGTGATGTCACCATTAGGATCAGGTATATTCAATTCCCCTCAAGATCCTGGTGCCCAGAGTCAAGTTCTTCCTCTCCAGTTTTCCAACACAATATTTAATTATTTCATTTTTGCACAAATAGTATGAAAGGGAGAAATAGTTCAGTGAAAACACAGGCTGAGATACTATCTGCTGGCTGAATCTAAACATCACCATTATCATCTCAGATTAACATCTTATCAGATCTGACAATCTCTGTGAAGGAAGACATGACAATATGATTAAAAAAAAACAACCTCAAAGATTAGATAATCAAAAAACAATGTTGGCAATCAGCAGGTAGCACCTCTAAGACAATACTGGCCCGGAGAATACATGGCCCAGCAAGACGCTAGGGATCCTTGCAATGCCTATAGCATCTTTCAGAACAGTCATTTTAGAAAGTTCCTTATTGCTCCGGCCTTTGATACACCTTGTAGAGTTTTGGTAGATTAAGCACACAAGCCCAGTATCTTGCCCAACCACCAGTTTGGATATTCATTTAAAAATCTCTAGTGAAGTCCCTGCAGGCAGTTCAGATTGCGGTTTTCCTATCCAAAGTGTTAGATAGATATTGTGCATTCATCACTTCCCAGCCTACTACTTACATTGTTTTTCTTTGTTATTGGAGACCAGCAAGTTCCAGATCACAACATTTGCATGCTAGGTTTTTGATGTGACAGAGCTTTTCCATGCCAGAGATATCTACACAGTCTACTTGTGTAAAATATTAATGAAGAATTTATAAAGGCCTAGACCACTAGACTTACATTAAGACAGGCATAAGAAGATGTGTCTCAGTTTCCCCTTGTGAAATACGCAGAATATTTACCCCCTCAAAGAAGCAGAATGCTGATTCCTGGCTCCCTCCTACCCAGCTTGCCCAGTGAATTGCTGAACGGTGCCAAACAGTGGGCAGCGATCCACGGGGCTGAGCAGTGCCAATATTATGGTCAGAGGCGTTAACAGCATTAACCAGAAATACCACTTCAGGGAATTGAACTTACTCTTAACACAGAACAAGTAGCCAGCTAGCTTGTTTTCATTATCTGCTCACTGTTTTAACACAGATTTGAAGATGTAATTCCTATCATCATGCTTCTAGAACTTGGAGGAAGACAGGAGCTGCAAATCTATGTTTTTTGGTAGTATTGCGCATACTGCCACAGTAACTCTTTGATCTTCTGTGCTTATGACACCCCAGTATTCTGCCTTAGTAAACACTCCTCCAAGCTGACCTTCATGGTTTACACATTCTCTGATCTCTCAGCCATTTCCACAGATCAAACACTGAGACAGGGTGTTTCCTGTGTATTCAGTTAATCAGATTGAGTCACAAGCTTTAATTTCCAATTCTTATTTAAATATCATGACAATCAACAAAACAGCTGAAAAGATTGCATTTATTTGTTTCCATGTTTTGAAGTAAGATTCAAATTGTCCATACATCCGAGCTAATCTCAAGAGCTTGCATTAGAGCAGATAGCAAACTGCCAGAAAAAAGGTTTGTCTGCACATGTTCCTCTCAATAGGCGTCCAAAGCATTTTCCAGGCCAAAGGTATGTGAATTACTGTGCTCATTGCTAGCTAGAGTTGTGGGAACAGAAATGAGTAGACACTCAGTTCTGCCCTCCAGAATCTCCTTTAGAACTCAACAAATGAGGGTGAGAGCTATTCTGCCCATTACACAGACAGCAGCAGTAAAACCAGAGTCACATGCAGAGTCCGTACCACTGCCCCTCTGGTTTATTTTAAACAATTGGAGATAGTGTGGATCTGGCTGCAGGATGGTCTTATGGTTACGCCTTGCAGCAGGCCATCCGGATAACCAGAGTTTTCCTAAAAACTTCGAACAAGTCACTTAGCCACTCTGTGCTTCAATGGCATTTAGCCTCAGTCAGTTAGAAATGAAATAAAAGCAGTCATATGCCTTACAAGGGCAAGAAAAGGCCCTTCCTTATGGCCTTAAAATTCTACAAGTGCTACATAAACGCCACCATTCGCTACAGTTAAAATCTAGCAGAATTCCCCTTGCAGAATAGAAGCAGGTGCAAGGGCCATGGAAATTACTGCTTCCCTTGAGCTTTGCTGGCTGTATCAAGATGTGGCACTCCAAAAGAAAACTTTTGGCACTCCAAAAGAAAACAACGTTCTCAGCAAATCACTATTTCAGGAAAGATCTTTACCCAAAAGTGAAAAGCTATCAGTGTAATGGTCAAACAGCACAAATCCCCAGAAACAGGCCAGCTCTCTGGCAGCCACATACAGAGCAATACAGTATATGCAATGGGCCTTCCTTCTGCACAATACAAAGCCACCGTAATTGCTTCACACTCCAAACCAGTAGCTATGGTTACTAGATACAAAAGACAGTCCTGCTGCTTCCCTGTGGCCAGAGGAATTCCAGGCACTTGGTGCAAATGCACCAGACAAAGAAGCTGGTACAACGAAGAGGGAAAAAACAAAAAAAAAAAACAAAAAAAAAAAAAAAGAGACAAACATTTTGAGCTCGATATTCATTGTTTGAGGTGACCAGAGCAAAGGAAATTTAGGGAGGGTTCAGAGGGAAAAAAAAAAAAAAAAAAAGAGAGACTGCTGGGGAATCAAAGGACAAGCTGAAAACTTTCTCTAACTCTCAAAAAGTGCATAAACTTCACCCATGAATGTGAGAAAATGCCAAACTCGGATATTAGCAGAAAAAAGTCATTCTGACTATTTTCAGCATGTTCTCTATTCTACCTTCACTTCTTCGTGTCATTGACCATTCCTGTTCTAGCTCAGTGGAAACCAAACAGAACTTTTATATACAGATACTGGCCTGGCAGTGCCGAGGAGAGGATAAGGAGGCTGGTTCAATCCCAATCGTACTTTCCAGTAAAAGGTTGGACATGTTCCTGACACGACCTTGTAATCCCTAGATGACTAAAACAGATGTCTAGGCCCAGCAGATCTCCCGGCACCCATTCCAGAAGAAACAGAGAAATCTATTTTTCAGGGAGCATAAGAAATTGTGTAACAGGTAACTTTTGGAGCCCAAAGACAGGTTCATGTGAATTTGAAGAATCCCAGTATACTCAGGTATATTATTTGGCTACAAAATAAGTTTTCAATGTGGAAAAAACAAACCAAACCAAACCCCTCCATCAGTATGATAGACTCTTTTGTTACCTCATCACTTCTTGCACTTTCAGGATGTATCTGCTTTCTCCAAATTTCTAAGTGAGAATACTCATGTGCTGTCTTCTTCCTCCACAGTTTGTACCAGAGGTATCTGGCACTTCAGTGTATAAGAATACTCCCCTAGGTACACCCCTCTTTTGCCTAAATGTATTTCTAAAGCATACAGAATGGAAATAAAGCTCTGCATTTCTTCTGTATGGGCAAAACTGTAAAATTCAGAACTTTTCAATGGAGAAAATGGTTACTATAATAGCTGAATACTTAATTACATGGAAGTGTACACACTTCTAGTTCTTGTGAATAAATGCATACGTACATGTGCACAGGGAGAAAGATGAAAGGAGGCAAGAAATAAATAGAAGCTAAAAACATATCTAGAATGAAATGCCTGTTTATCTTCCAGACAAGAAGTTTTCAGACTTCAAATCTAACTGAGTGTGTGACGTTTTGTTCAGTTACCTTTGCAATACAAGGCCAGGTCACAGATTTGATCAAAGTTACTGCATAGTAGCTGGGTAAGAATCAGGCACAGAAGACAAAAACTTACCCGTGAATAAGAGGAAAAGTAGCAGCAGGAGAGCAGCATTGTACACCCTGGATGTAGTTTTCTTTAATTCCATGACAGGTCTAAGAGTGGCCGTTCTGAAAACCTCAGGGGAGAAGCAGTAGCTGGAAGCTAGCAAACACCAGCTCTCCCCACATCACGGACTTCGGCAAATTTTCTCTACTACAGGCACTGGCTCCATGCTCTGCCGGACTGGGGACTAGCACTAACACAGTGGACAGAGTCCCTGTCCACTCTCAAATGCTTCCCTCACGTTCCGGGAACAGAGAGAAAACTCTGCCTGGATCTCACGGATTGAACTGCACAGGGCAAAGCAAGCCGGATTTACAGGCACAGCAGCTGGAGGGCTTACAGGTCCGCGTCTGAACAAAGCCTAGGCTGTCAAAGGCAGTGAGAAATTGAAGAACTGGGAGACTCACAGTACAAGGCAAAAGGGAAAAAAGACCCTGTGTGGTCTTCTGCTTTCTGTTTTTTTGAACTCCCCCTATACAATGAAGAAAACAAACCTGGTGTCTCCTCCATATCTGTGACAGGCGCTCAGAACTGGCTTGGGGACTGAGGTGGCCTGGGGTCGTTTCTAGGATGCTGGCTTCTGTATCAGTCTGTATTTACAGACAAATTCCAGATGAGGATCAATCGCAATCTTCTGATAGAGGCTGCTTTGTTCAAAGAGAAAATAAGACAAAAGACAAAAAGCACACTGTTAATCCCAAAGAGCAGGGGTGGTCCACATTAGCCTTTACTGCTCCCTCTCATACATCATGAAACATGTGAACCCACAAGACATATGAACCCACAAATTGTACATGAACTCTCTTTTCTCCATTCTTATCTGCATAACACAAGCACCAAATCACATCAGCACTTTTAGATGCATGCATTTCGTTTTAGAAGTGGAAAAAATTATCGGTGTCCATTGTTTTATGAGAGTAACTGGAAAAAGACAATCCACACTCAGTTGTGACCTACTAAGTACCTCTAAACCCCCATCACAATTGGATTAAATTAGCCGTAATGAGAATTACGTACAGTGCCTCACCCTTCCACTGACAGCTAAAAATAGAAGGCAGGTAGGATGCCACACCAATTCCTAGCTTATGCAAGAAATATGCAGGATGGCAAGGAATCGGTGCAGGTAGGCCTAGGCTAAACGTGATGAAAACAGCAGCAGTCCTACAATGAGTAATTTATATTATCTCAGCATCCTTGCAGAGCAGAGAGAGGCTGATGGGCCACGTGCAGGGAAACGGGATATTTACTGTGTTGTTTTTACCTTCAGTGCAAAAAGCAGAAGAGTCACAGCAAAAGCGCTTTCACCACCAAACCACTGCAATTCAGGAACAAATGGTTCATCTCACTTGCCTGCCTTGGAATGCTCCAAAGATGATATATCATGTGTTATCAACCTTATCTGGACCACCCTGCCCCCACTTTCATCTCTGGTGTCTTCAGTCTGTTTTCTCAAGATCAGCCACAGTATTAGTTTCGTGCCAGTTACCACAACCATCTGGAACTCATTTCTCTCTCTTTAGATGCTCATTTTGCTACCAGGGGACTTAACCAAGAGCTGACGTGCAGAACCTCTCTGCTCAGAAATTTTTTGCCTCACCTGTGTGAATTATCCTCCTAACACCTCACCTTTTCCAAATCAAAGCAAATACATATGAATTCATCGCACAATTTACACTGCAAGAAACCACCGCTCTTCCTCCGCTGAGTACAGCCACTTCTGTGAGTTGACCAGAGCAATACTTCACAACGCTTAGGAAATAAAACTATCCACAGTAATTTATGGCTCATATGTCTACCTGAATGACATGCTCAACTTTCATAAAACAGAATTAGCGTAACAAATCCCACACGTAAGAAAGTGGAGGTCCTCCCACAGAGGCTTAGGTCTCGTGCAGGTCTGCTGCTACTGCTGTGCTGCACGGCCTGCAGCACCTCATACCCCTGACGGAGCCATTAGCTACGAAAGACTTGTTACACACTAGCTGGACTCAGAAAAGAGCAAAACAGTTTGGCAGAGGCTGAACAATGAAAAAGCTCCAGAGAGGAACATTCTTGGTGTCTCTCCGTCCATTGGAGACAATGCCTCAAGCAGCAGCTTCTTGGGCTAGTGACTGAGTTTTACTCTGGTGTCTTCATTTGGTCTTTCTGTCAAGTTAATGCTGATGGGTTCCACTGCTAACATGGCAATATGTCAATAATAGTACACAGGCAGGAATGCTATGAATGGTACCTTTTTGAAGGTACCGTTTCATGCATTTGTCACAACAGGGTTTGATTTAAGCAACCTGGGAAACAGCAGCAGTATACGGATCCCAGCCAAAATCTTCCACAGACAGAGGTGAGACTCTCATGCCTGTACTGCTGCCAGGACACACGTACTGTGAGTTCTGGGGTTGGAGCAGGTTACGAGGTGTGATCCTCTTGAAAGAAGTGTTCACTTGCTCTCTGTGACCACTGTTAACCGCTAGCGCATATAAGTGGTCTGCCAGGACTTAAGGCTCATTTCATGTTGCTGAAAACCCAAGCTAATGAAGACCACATAGATCAAGACATCCGACTTCCTTATAATAATCTAAATACCTTAATCCAGTGTCTACCTGTGAGGCTATTAGGATTTAATTTTTTCAGCGTTCATGTTTGCAATTTCATGAGATTTTGCCAGCGTAAGTAGCAGACCATTTCTGTGCTGCACCCTTGGGCACACAAAAGCCAATGTGGGTATTAAGCAGCTTAGTCCAATTAAAGGACCCTAATGCAACTCTGTTAAGGCCCTGATTTGTTAGGCTTGACTATGTTTCCAAAGGAGCACAACTGGGTGGACTTGTTATCTAAAGTATAAGCTCCAAGTCCTTAGTCATCCTTGCTAAAGCCTTCCCCAAACTGGCCGTGGTTTGTGCTACCTCCGCATCGCTGCAGTTCAACGTCAGTATAATCTGCTCCTTAACATAGTATTAAAACTAGAGCCAAAGGACACAGCTGCTTTCGTCTGTGTAACACTCATTACAGGAGACTTAAGGACAGCAAAACAGCAAGGCTTCTATTCTCAGCCAGGCGGCAGGAAACTTTGCAAGCCGGAAATGCATGCCACGAAAATGGGGCAGCAGTAGGCAAGCTGGATTAAGAGAAAAGGGAGAGAGCAGGCCTGGGGTACTCTGCAGAACCTTTCTGTCTTCTTATTCTATAGCTTTTTCTATACTTTTCACAAAACAATCCTATACGTTTTTCTACAAAGAGTTTAGAATGAACTGCGCAGCCAAGTACCTCAGCAAAACAGTTTGCGCTTTCCATTCAAAGAACAATGTATTCCTGCATGTGTTTCACAATCTTTCTTCACACAGGGCTTAAAATAATCCTGCTATTACAGATTGGATACTACAGCTTAGATGTGTGTTATGACGGCCAACATCATGGACAGAAGCTGGTAAGAATAAAGGCATTCCTACCTCCTGTCATACGGACATACTGCACCTGCCTTGGAGGACAGAGCCTCACCTTCCCTCCTGACAGTACTGGAACCTCACCACTGAATACAGACCTACTTTTCTGAATTGAACAATGCAAGCTAACAGCATCAAAATCTTCCGTTTTTTTCCCCAGGTTCATCGCTGGAGGGTTTTTAGGCACCACCATAAACAAAGGAGCCCATACTAAGAGTGCCTGCAGACTTAGAACTTGTGAAGTTGAGCTAGTTAAGAAACAAACTTCCAGTACCACTCAAAAACATTGTGCAAAACGTTACTGCTTCAGTACGCTCTTCAGCTCCCAATCACTGCTGCGAAGGGCCAGGCATATTTTTAAAAAGTTCAGGTTTTGGGATTTGAAGCCTACAGACTCACAGGCCAATTCTGTACTGAAAAGTTCAAACGCAGTTCTGTGATGCAATGCTTGAGGGTTCTCCAGGGTCCACTCTCTAACTCGAAATTGGCTCTTTCCTGTAATAATCAAAGTTTTTGTCCGGAACACGCATTGTCACCACTTTTCCATCTGGCCACTAGATGGCCCTTCTGCACTGCACAAATTCAAGCAAAGGCCATTTTGCTTGTGAAAACAGGAGAGTTGAAAAGAAATTCCTGTTATCACCAGCACTACCAAACGAATGCAACTAGACGCATCCTGAAATGCTGTAGGACTGTGCCACTGAACACTACGAGACCTACTGCAACGTCCACGCATCAGAAGGGCCAAGGACGAGTTTTGTTTTTGAGTCAAAACTTTAAAGTTGCTGTTAAAACGTGGGGGGGGCAGGAGGGGGGAAAATCACACAAAGTTTCCAGACCCAAGACATCTCAATTACACTTTTTAGACACAATAAATGTAGTTTCCTATCATCGCTCATCAGAACTGGTGGCAAGTCAGTCATGCTGCCTGGTAAGAGCAATAAGCATATGGCAGTGGTCAGTCCCAGGTAATGGCAATGAAACAATCGGCATGACAAGAAAGAGCAGAAAGGTTGCTATTTCTTGCTGTGCAGCAACTCAATAGAATAATGTAATGGATGGTCAGAGTTGTGACCCAGTCTCACTTTCCTGGAGCACAACAATCAATTTCTGATAAAACTGTAGTGCTGAGGAAGAAGAGGGTTGACAGTCCAGCAGGACAGAGGCAGAAGGAACGTTTGCTTATGAGAATTTCATAGCAAGTATCTCTGTGGGTTAAGACTGACTATAGCATACGCATCCCATAGGCGTAGGTTTGGGTTCTAACTCTTCCCACACACCCGGCCCTGCAAGCCTGGCCATCAGGCGCCATCCTGTGGCAATGGACTCTCATTCTCGTGATGCACCAGTGACCTGGCTCAAATGCACGATTTATGTCAGTCATACAGCTACAAACAGCAAACAAAACCTCACTGAAATCCCGCCTTAACTGCGAAACGGGGGCAACACCTGGTCCTCTTTAAATAATATCACTTCTACAGAGAAATGACATCCTAAGCAGAACTTTTTCTAATCAGGATCACCAGCAATTTCTCGGATGACTCTTGTATTTGTCTGCAGACTATGGGAGATCTAGGATTAGGATTTGAGGGGACAAAATGGAAGCAGATTTGCCTGTATTCTGAAATCACCTACTCTGCCTTGCAATATTGGCTGCTTGTGCAGACATCTTCATTACATGCCTCATTCCAAAAAAGAACAAATTGTAAGAACCGTAACAAGGATATCCACTACAGGCACAGTACCTATAGCTTCCTCTCCAACATATAAGCCCATTCACAACATACACAGACTAGGCCATAGTAAAGACAGGGCCATACTTCTGCGAAGCTCTCTCTAAAGGACGTTACAGAACTCAGGCTCTAACAATGTATGTACCCTTTGATCTACGTGAGACCCTGCTGGAGCGCTGCAGGTCAACTTGAAGCCCCTTTGATCCTCTTCCACTGCTTACAGCTGCCTCGGTAGAGGTGAATCCCTTCCAAGGGGCCTCTCTTGGCAGATGGGAAGATGAGAATGTTGATCAGCTAACAGGAGGCAGCTAACAGTGTAAAAAAGGTCTCAGGCAAGATTTTCTGCAGTAAAATGTTATAGCAGGAAGAAAGATGTGTCCAATACATTGCCTGGATCTAAGAGTGCTTTGAAGTTGCGTTGGCTATTAAGACGCCTTTTTGCTGCTGTTTTTGTCAAAATGATCCAACATGCTTGTAAATACCCCTTCTCACTACGGCTATCACTGCTTAGACGGAGCCTCTCCAGCCACAGGAGGGCAGTGCTGGGCAGTTTGCTGATCTACCAGCCTAACAACAGCTTTGAAAGGCAACCTTCTGAATTAGCATACGTTTGTTGCCAGTGTCTGCATTGCTGGCAACCTTGGAGTCATGCTGGTGCCTAGAGCGCTTAGCAGCTTCAGGGGAAAAGCTAAATGCTTAGCCAGAACCAAAGGAACCTATAATCAGAGCCAAAGTAAGGGAGCTATGCCCTGCAGCAGAGCCTGGGTGAAAGGAACCTTGTAACTCCAAAGTTTGCACTCCTGTGGAAGCAAAACATGGGGGTGGAAGAAAAGGGAATTTTGGAAAAGCCCCCACCTGGACCTGAAAAACAAACACATCAAGCTGCACCATGTGAGCTGCCTATTCTGAAGCAGAGACTAGCCTCAAAGTCCTGCATGTAACATCTATCTCTGCCATGGAAATGACACCTTTGAATGCTGCATAAATCAGCAAGCTCTGCCTCATTTTCCTTCCAGATGTAATCTCTGTAGTCTCTCACAGGCTTCATGCACACAGCCTGCTCTGTAATGAGGCCTCTGCGAAAAACTGAACATTCTTACCGCAGTAGGTGGCAGGAAGTAAAATGGATGCAGACCACAGATCTGCCAAACGTTGAGGAATGAGTAATTTTCTTCAAGAAGCCAAAGATGTGGGGCTTGCTTTTGTGCATTTGCACCTTAATGAAAACTCCACTCAAGAACTACTCTTTTTACCTCCAAGTCCGATCCAGGTCACTAAACAGACACATTTGTCAACAAAAAAGCAAGGGACAACTATAAAGGAACAGCCTTATGTTCAGTTTCCTGACTCACAGGCTGGTCATATAGTCCAGCTACTTTCAGTATACTGACTTCCTAGGCCATGTTTCACACCATAACCACTGACTGTGCCGCAGTGACACAGAGTAGCAAACATCATCTAGTTAACTTCGGTCCTAAGAATATTTCAGACTGAAGCTCCCATGTGAGTCAATTGTTTTTTTTCTTCACAGGTGCCCCAGAATAATGGCCTTACCTCAACTGGGTGTGCAGAAGTTGCTGGATCTGCTGTCATGTGGATAAGAGGGTCTGGCAGCCTTGCAAGGATTACTGCAGCATGCACTGGCATGCGGGCAGACATTTCATTTTGCTGAGATGCTAAATCCTGGTGTTTCCATCACTATCCATTTGTCAGATTGCTTAACAAACCTTTTAAGAAAGACAAATACAGATCTTTAGATAATGGTTAACAGCATTCAGGCTTGTTCTCATAGTGTTCAAATGGTGCTTCATCCCAATGTCAATAGCACTGAATTTGTTTCATAATTAGGACTTGAGTAATTAACTTGTCATCAAACTGGCAACAATTCTTCCAGACCTGCTCTGTATGTGTAGACCACTCTTTAAGAGCAGAAAATACCATGTAAGGCAGCAAATTTAACTTAATAAGCAAACTTAACTTAATTAGCATATATACTTGTACTCCTGACTGTTTCCCTCTGGCATATAAAGGTTTTTATGATGACCAACTACATTACTACTAATCTGGCAGCACTAATGTCAGATCAGAACAATCTGAGCTGAGAGACAATCCCACATTTGGTTAATTCTCTCATTCTCTATTAGTACTGCTGCATTACTGCAAACTAACATCAAGGACTAGGGACCTATACAATTAGATGTTACGGAAATATACATTCCCTGACAAAGACAGCTCAACATCAGTTATGATAAATACAACAGGTGAATTGTACCAATATACTAAGCATTTTCCTGACTTTGAAGAGTGAATGTTTATGAGTCATCAGTTACAGGTCTTAAGATATCAGTAATCTCAAATCAAACTTTAATTCAAAGACACAGTAAAAAATAAACTCCAAAGATATACCCACCTTAATTCTGTGATCCTTGCAGACTTAAATCAGGCCCAGTCCCACACATCTGCTTCTAACTGCATAACTGGACCAGAGACAAGGGTAGGCAGAGGTTTTTAGGGATTCAGCACTTCTCTCTGCCCTGAGGGAAGATCTGGTTTGTTCCATTTCTCTTAGGGAGCATAGTTTATGCACATTTTCTACTTGCAACAGCAGGCAAGCTTCTGCTGAGCTTCTGCAGAAGGTGATATTGATCTGCAACACAAGTGCTTGAATCTTTAGCTCTGCTAACTGGTGTGCTGAATGTGCACGGGAGTTCATCAATATGTCTGAAACAAAATCTGCTTGATGGCCTCTGAAAGAAAGAAAAATGAAGCTTTTATAGCATGCTGAATTAAAACACAGTCTATAATCTTGATTTACAGTCAAGAAGTCCAACTATGATATAATCAACTTTCATATACACAATCCATTGCATTGCACAAGGTTAATATCGCTTTCTTGCTACAACAGGCAAAAGGAGATGTGATACCCACATCTGGCTGCGCGTTACATCAACTGTGATGACAACACACTGAATCAGGGCGAACGGTGCAGTTTGACTGTGCACTTTACTACATGGAGCACTTTTAAGCTGAGGGCCTCTGTTGCTCATGCTGGCATTCAAGAGCAATCAGCCCTGTGACTACATTGCCAAAGGCCTCAGGCGTGGGAAAGGGAAGCAGCAGCAGCAAAGGCTGAAGCAGAAGAATCCATATTCACACAAGCCCTCAAAAACTTACAGTAGAAAGTGACCTCAGCAGATTGAAGCAAACACATAGGGTACTGTTTTAAACTTTTCCAACCTACTTCTGAGCACAACCATAGGAATGGAGTGCTGGCAAATCCTGGTAAGAAGTACAATGGTAGCTTCCTCAGGATTACAATTGTTTCAGTAAGAAAAGCAAGAATAAGCACCGAAGCATCTCTCTCTGATGAGATACATAAGGCTTCTTATGAGGTTGCATACAAAATATTCTAGTGGATGGATCTAGAAACTTCCCAAGAACTATGGGAAGAAACATGGAAAGAATTCTAATACTTTAAAAATCATGTCTAATGCCATCAGCTTTGCCATTCCCCAATTATATGTACCATTTCTGGAAAGAAGCATGATAACTCTCAGCTTATTGGAACACTATCCATTTCAACCCTGAAAAACTCCACTGCAACTAAGTCAACATCATATATACCTGAATAAGAAGCAGCATCTTGTATCTTTAAAGAAGTTTTCCATGCCGAGGCCAGTTTTTCAGCATCATTTATTATGCTTGAATGCTTTATGAGACAGAAGGCACAAACCTGACAATTTCATTCTCATTTGCTTTGGCAGTGACGGTATATGCCAGCCTGGCTATACTACCTGGGCAAATGATGACTCTTTCTGCTTCCAACCCAGCTTTACATCCTCTTTCTATTACAGGACATGACTTCAGAAAAATGTCCTATCTGTGACCAGAAGGCAGGCCAAAGTATAGATGGATGAGCTTCCTGTAATAGTAGAACAGCTGCAGAAATTTAGTTTCACTCTATGATAGTGTATGAATCTACCTCTGGATCTTTAGCTTTGCTAACCTGTACGT
This sequence comes from Phalacrocorax carbo, assembly GCF_963921805.1. Classification (NCBI taxonomy): domain Eukaryota; kingdom Metazoa; phylum Chordata; class Aves; order Suliformes; family Phalacrocoracidae; genus Phalacrocorax; species Phalacrocorax carbo. The sequence goes on from NC_087530.1 coordinate 2,045,606, forward strand.
TCAGTGAGTCACAGATGTTTCATAAGGGCCTATTAGTGCTTAAAAAAAATATCTCTTTGGCTGAAGATTTAAACTCCATTTGATCCTAAAGTCTTTTTAATGCATGACTCTGAACCAAGGGACTTTGCATATTTCTGCTTCCCCAGAAGGTCAGTGGAGCAACGACTCTGGAAAAAACGGAATCCAAGAGCAAGGAGAAAAATCTCTTTTACATGAGTGTGTTCTGAGAAAATGACAAACCACTGTCACTTGTACTGTATGAAAGTAAATTAGAATTTCTTCAATTCTATTTCACCTCTCTGTAAAGCTTGTTAAAACACGGGTTTCCTTTGCTTCTGCATGTCCTTTGATTCAGGCCAGACAATGTAACATGGAGATTAATTACTACTCAGCAACCCAGTATTTCTGAGATTTCACAGCTTCATTTCACTTAGAAAGGTGAAATACAACCTGCAATACTGTCAGCTGTATGGGCTGTTACATTTCCTCTCACAACTTGGGGAATCATACAGCCATTTCCCTGACATCTTGAATGAGCTAACGCTTACTTTGGATTTTTCTTTGTTAGTCACTGTTAACCCTAAGTTGCCTTCAAGAGCGCACACTACAGGTGAATGATCCAGCACTTTTATTATAGCAACCAACTTTCAGGAGTACATGAATGAGAAAACAAAAGCAACCAAAATGCAAGGGAGAAAGCCAGGAATATCAACGCATTGTTTTTCTATCTTGAAACAGTTTCTTCCCATTCAGTAAGAGGTTATGTCCTTCAGGCATTATTTTAAAATAGTGAATCCACTCCTGGCTATTAACTTCAACACTGATACACACTTAACTCCAGTTGCCTTGTTTATTTCCCCCAGTAACTTAACCCCATTGGCAATTTCTGTTAAAATCATAAAGCTGACACTTTGTATTTCCACAACCAAATATCCACTAGAGTCAACACTGAAGTCAAAGCCACAGTTCACCCTATTTCCATGACTTTAAAGCTCATAATCTTCCATTAAATTAGCCAGTAAGGACAGTGATTTGCTGATTCTGCCCAGCAGAGGACTTGATCTCTTGCTTATTTCTATTGCTTTACAGAAATAGTACTTCAATTACAAGTACATCCTTGTGTGCTGATAGAATCTCACTGTTAGGTCAGAACAGGTTCCTACAATTTAGGAACCAAATAACTTATTTGGGCAGTAACACACAGGAATTGCCACAGCAGCAACAGACACAATGCTCCCCGATTCATTCATCCATCTTCAGCTGAAACTGAGCTTCCAGGGGTGAAATAAGGTCAAAACAAAGTAAAGAGTGAAATGGAATCTGTCCGACAATAAGGCAGGTGTCAGGCGCCCGATCCACAGCGCCTGACCAAGGACAAAACGGTCGTTCGCCGTTAGCTGTGGTGGGATGTTGGGAATTTCGAGCAGATGTTAATGGGATGAATACATACTAGTCATACAGCCTCAGAATGATAATGGCTCTAAATACCAAAAGCATATTGATCTCTTGAAGTGCATAGTCAGAACATCTAATGGCTCTAGAGAGTGCAGGGAAACACTCAAACGGGGGGCGGGAGGGGGCAGAAAAAAGGAAAAAGAGAAGACGCTTTAGATTGGAGAGTTTTATCAGTTAAGAAAGCCTTGGGGCACACAGGGAATGTTAAAATGCTACTGCACATACAGACACATACTGAGGGATGCCAAGAATGTGCAATTTGTGCATAGGAATGGAAGAATGAATTTACAGAACTTGTATGATTATAGCAGGTCTAAACCACTTCTTCCAGGTAGAATATTAGAACCAGAAAGAACCTAAAGGGGAAAACAAATCCTGCACTGTCCTGGTGGATCAAAACTGTGGGAAAAGAAAAACTAATACCAGTGACACAGAGAATGCAGATGCTGTTCAAAAGACATTCAAAGGCAAATTCTTTCTATTTTAATGACCTCAGCTGTTATTAGTAATGCAGATCAGGGCTTTATTTTAACAGGAGATCTCATTTCTAACCTGAAGTGTCTTTTTCAAGTGTGAGACATTTGAAAGCTCCTTTTAAAACAAGGGCTGGGTAACTGGGAAATTCAATTCATTCTCTTTGCTTTGATATCTGTTTAGTTCAGCACTATACACACTGTCAGAAGCATAATGTTATCCTCCACTCTGCACTAGAAGGCCAAGTGGTCCAACGGCATATGCTCTCTGCTCCATGGTACTGATCCAGTGTTTTCACCATCTCACAAAAGCACGTAGCTGTTTGAAGGAAGACGAGACTCCAGGGCAACAGAACTGCAAATTATCAGCTTGTTCAGTGGTGTTTTTCTTTTTTATGAGGTACAAATCAGACTAAGCTACACTAATAGAAAGATCACTGTAAAGTTCACTCTCAGCAGTGCCGCCATAGGAACATGCCATAATTCTATGGACTCCGGTCAATAGTATTATATATCCACTGAACCACTAAGGACATTAAGCAAACATATCAAAGAGATGAGAAAAAGATTCCAGTTGTCCTGAGCTTCCCACTCTCTGACCACAAAACCGCACTCTCACATCAAATGGGGAATGAAACTCAAGGGACGTTTTAATCCTACACCCCTGCTCTAATTAATAATCCTACTTTATCAATATTTGATGGAGCTGTTATTGTGTCTCCTCTGACCATTACACTTTTCAAATAATGCTCTGAATTATGCTGCTCTATAGCAATGTAATAGCAATGTACTGCTTTCAAGGTAATACAGGAAGAAAACATGGCACCTCCTTCCCTAACACAGTGCCTTTCCAGAAGACCCTGCCTCAGGACTAGACCATGAGAACGAGAGTTATACCGTATCTTACTGGGTAACCATTTATGCAAAAATATACACTGACTCAGCCCTAAACGACCCCTCCCCTTTGTGGCCCACTATGCCACCATCATATGGAAAAGGAAATATATTCATACCCTGAAAACCAAATCAAAACATAGATAAATACTAAGCACAACAGGGAACAGTCATTGTGTATACTGGCATAGAGAATCAGAGTTAATAAGGCACATGAGCAATTATGACAAGAAAAACTTACAATTTTTTTCAATCTGAAGTGTTGAGGAGGAGGATGTAGACTACCCTGTGCTAAACATAAGAAAAATGCCCATCCCTCACCACAAAACCTTCATGCATGTCACACACACTCACTTAGATGAGTACATGATTAGGTATGTGTCCTGGTTTTGGCTGGGATAGAGTTGTGCTTGCATTTCCACAGGGTTAAGAGGTTACTGCTGCTACCCAATTACTCATCAGCACAGTTCCACAAGAGAGTACTCCCCTTCTGCTTTGCATGCGTAACTGCAAATGCAATAACTCCCAAAACAGATGTTGTTAACATGATCAAGAATTGCAAGTGCTTAAACTAATGTGAATTGCTTAGGTAAAAGGCAGCTCAAGAACAATTATATGTAGCTACATGAAAAGTTAAACACTCCACAATCCACATCACACTCTAAGGATTCTCTTCAGAAAACAGAATGCATACTCAAAATTCTCCATTAGTGCAGAATCATTAAGATTAGTCCCTGCTGCTGAAGAACTGAGACACAGGGAAAGGCAGTACAAATTCACGGATATAGAAAGGGCTTTTTCTGTGGATTCTTCAGTCTCCCAGTTTCTGAACACTGTACCTTTCATCTGTGAGGGATCTTAGTTAAAACAAACACAGAAAGTAAAAGTAAAACGAACATTTAAGAGAAAAAGAACCTGCTGACATGAGAGAAGCAGTCAGCCCGTGCATTTTCTCAGTGCTACCCAGCTTGTTTCTCTACAGGACAACTGTTCCCAAAGCAGAGGTAGGGGCTGAAGTATGGCACCTTATTGGGAGGCTTACACTTTCCTGTCAGACCACACATTTTCCCAGTTCCAGGCTTCTACTGCATTATACAATGTTGGTACCATAGCATGCAAGTATCAATTCATGGAGAAATACAGAGAGGGAGCAGAGACGCAGATTAATTCATCCCAGTTCAAAGGCTGGGCAATAGTGGCTTCCCCCAACTGAAAAGCAATACCAGAGCAGTTACTGTTTACAGGAAAAAAAAGAGCAAAGAAGTACTGAGAGTCATCCCCAACCTTCAGTCACTAAAGATTACTCATAGAAGTGTGGCACCCTTCTTCCCTAGCTCCCTATTGCAGTTATCAGGATAAAAACTACAATTCAGCCTCACAGTAGTGAGAGGGGAAAGGAAAGAAAAAAGTGGGGATGAAGGAAGCCAGTCAAAATCAGGTATGGGACTCCATATAGTTAGATATGTTATTTGTTTATTTATGTGTATGTGTGTGTGAGGGTTGGGGCACGCAGAAATCACATAAAAGAGGTTTCTGCAGCTTTAGCTTATGGAACACAAATCAGATATATTAAAATGGGAAGATTAAAAGAAAAGTACCAAAGAGTTCTTGAGGTATTCATGGGACAACAGGTAGAAGTCGAAGTGCCACAAGCAGCCAGAGAGATTGTTACTTACTATGCATCTTCTATACTTATCATCCGACTCAAAGCCCAGTGAAGTAATTAAAGATAGCTAGCAATTACAGTAGGCTTTGGTTCAGGCCCACAGAGAGCATGCTGCTAGGAAGCTCAATCCTTCACATTTCAGCAGATTGTGACAACTGTGAGATTGCCAAAGGTCAGAAACTATGGAGAGAGGGAGTAAGTCCTGAATAACATCTGTCCAGTGAGTTAAAAACACTAGATGATGCAAGCTTTGAGGGAACTTGTATGTCATCTGTTCTGTCTTTAGAGACAAGACGCAGTTGCATTTTATTTTTTCCCAGCAATGATACAAGCACTGAACAGCAAACAGATGGAGGTGTCATAAGCAAAGTGTGAAAAAGAAAAAAAAAAAAAGTATAAAGTGAGAGTCCCTCTGCTGGAGATTTTCATGCTGCAAGATCCTGTTTGTAATGACCTGTCAGAAAAATGCCTCAACTGCTGCAGGTTGGGGTAAGCAGTGGATAAGCATAGGTACTTAACCTTGGAGACAGAGGGTCCCCGAGGATGGACTGGTTATCCAGACCACAACGCAAGGCAGGTCACAGAACTGGGCAGGCCAACAACTGTGTGCAGTGCAAGAGCAGCCTGCATACCTGACCGATGGCTCGCTGTTATCATCAACCCTGGCACGATACTGTTTACAGGAGTATTCCTGCAAATTCTGAGCAGCAGAACACTCAGGAGGTCCCAAGTGGCAGAGTAATGCTTTTGGTTGGTTGTTTCCACCCACAAGTAGAGGGACAAAAAAAGAAAGGTGGAAAGTACAGAAGTGAAAACATCCCGTAAGTGGAAGGAACCAAATGTTATCAAGATATAATAGAAAAGACTTAATGTGGGCTATCAAAGACTATCTCTCCCCATCACAAAACATGTTAGCCAGGTTTAACTGAGCAGTATGGATTTTGAGGGACACGCTGTTTAACCTATAAAAAGGTTTGGATATGTTATATTTTAGTCTTTCTGCCAGGAGGTCCTTTATTGAACCTGCTCTAAATGGTAACTTGTTCAACTGAAGAAGAGGCACTTTCTGCCATGAGCTGTAAAAGGATGTTAGTTTTCAATTTTGTTTTTGAACAATGTCTCAGATACTGATTTCTACCTCACGCTCAACATAAGTTATGTTTTCTTCACAGTTTGGTACTCAGAGCAGAAAGAAACAGCATTTTCCTGAATACTTTCCTGAATCTCTAAACAGATCTTTTTAAACATGATGTTCTCTGAACAGATCATCCCAATACTTCTCCATCCCATAACCGAGCAGCCATAACAAACCAAAGCTTTTGGCAATACTGAATTGCTCAAAGAAATCTGAGACTTCGTACTGCTCATAGGTCTCCCTCAGGGCCCTGAGTGGGTTGCAATAGCAGAGTCGCTCTAAATAGCTTGTATCCAAACACTCTGCTTCAGGGTGATTAAATATATAAAATGTTACACATCCAATGTTTGAAATTAAAAGGCCCAGAGCACCTAAGAGATGCTTTCCACACAGAGCTCAGTATAGCACTGGAAGTACTGGAAATACCACCGTGTGATGCAGTCACAAACCATTGCTCTGAAGAATAGCAATCCGGAACAGAATGGAACAGCGAGGAACTGCAAGATGTAAGACTAACTTTTTTTCCATTTTATTCCACATGTAAGCCAGTCTTTGTTGCAGACCTGTATGAGAAAACAGATGCTATACACATTCATCTGCTCCTAGGATTAGTATCTGTGTAAGTGTGCTAGTCTAGGCAATTCAGTGTTTTATTCAGGCTTTTATTGTTACTGTGAGATCTTTATGCTTCGAGAGGAAAACAAGTTAGGGATTTTTTCCTTTAAAAACGCTATACTTTATAAAGCTGTTGCTAACAAGAGGAATTGAGTATCTGCAGAGCACACTGATATTTCCTAGTAACAACTGCAAATTAATTAGACTTTGTTATGTAGTTATACCTTTTTCTAATATAACACTAATCCTGACAGTCAGTTAGTACTGATTAGCATCTTGGCAGCGGTTCTCAGTAACTTCTGACTTACCAGGCTGCGGTCCACACTGTTTCAACAAACTATAGAAAAAGGTAAAGCAAAAGCACAGACACAGCCAACACCATCCCTGGCTCACCAAATCATTTAAATATATGAAAGTAAGCGTGGCTTTATAGTCCTTTAATTATGCATTGCCTCTGAATTATGTATGGAACAGAGGGCATGCAGGAATTCTAGTGGAAAGAAGCAGCACGGTGCAGCAGTATTTCCTCACCCAGGATAAGACATGGATGTGCCCTACAACAGATTCACTCCCATTTAATGGAATCCTGTAATTCCCAGAGAATCTGCACACCCATTCTCACGGCAAGAAGCTGTCCCAAGTGCCTAAGAAATGCCCTGTAACCCCCTCAGGAGAATATATTTATATTGCTGGTGAGCAAAACTTTCTCCTATATACTGCTGTACTCTTATTTAGCCCAAATACTGATCAAGAATAACATAATACATAGGTACTTTTCACCTATAAGCCTATAAGACCTAACTGATCTAACATGACGTGTCTAAATACAGAATATACATCATGTCTTTCACATTAGTCAGTGGTTTTGTCATTTATGGCAAATCCCAGAATTGTTCAGATTATTCTGGGACTTTATCTAATCAGCAATTTTACCATTCTGCTGAAAAGTATGCCTGGTTTTGCTACTTTAGTTCAATATTTACACCTCCGCCATTTTTGTGAGTGACAGAAATGAATCAATTTTTATAATGTCACATAATCTAGCTATAATGACACTTGGAAACAAAAGTCAACCTTTTTTTTTTTTTTTCCAGTGTTGCTGCACCACAACCACACCCGTAGTGGTGACAACTGCTACATTACCCGTTATATCAAGTTCTGCCTCTGCTACTTATAGTGGATCTACAATAAACGTATACATACATAAATGATCCATTAGTATGACAACTCCTGTGTTACATCCTTGATTCTATTCTCTTCCTTCCATTTGCGTTTTTCTATTTTACGTTCTTCATTTTAAACACATTGCTGTGTATTATATATAAAGACTTTTTAGAGAAGCGGTAGTAGATAAATGATTAATCCTCTAAGGCAGTTTTACGGGTTGGTCTGTTCTTACCCATTTCAATAGTCTGACATCAACAAGAAACATTCTTCCACCTCCACCCGACCACCTCTTTAGACTGGGTCTGTACCTTGCACTGGGCAAAATACTAAGCACTGCTCCCCAAAGCTAAGTTTTAAGCAGAAAACTTAGTCAACTTCAGCTGTCAACTTCAGATACAGACTCACACATGCAGGCTGACATTTGTTCTGTGCTGGGAAAACTTCTGAAACTCCAGGTCTAATTTTGCCTAAAGAATGTTGGTGGTTTTGTCTTTCCCTTAGGCACAATGACCTTCCCTTGAAACAGTGACAATGCTGGCCTGCTGATCAGCAGCGCAGCATTGCAGCCAGACCTCCTCCGGATGGGGCCAGCGATAGGCAGTGAAATCTAGCTGCCACTTGGTGGCAGAGGTTAGATACCATACTGACATTTCTGGTTCCCAAGAATGCGTCGTGCATGCTTATTCTCTGCCCAAGGTGACTCTCAAGATTATTTCTTGTCTCCTCATTACTTACTATCCATATTTATAGGCAAATTAAAGATTCAAACGTAAACATTTATTCAATTAATCTCTTCGAGTTCAAGTAGAATAAACAGTATCAAATCAATTCATTAGCTGGGGAGGTTCACGACAACTTAACCTATTCATTTTCCATTTCCCCTCTGTGGTATCATGTCTCACACAGGAGTTAAAACATCAAACACCACCAACAGAAAGAGCATAAGAAGCTCTGAACCATCAAACTATTTGCTTCAACTCACAATGAACAGAAAATGGATTTGCTGCAATAATCAAATTAGGCTTGATTCTACACCCCTCTTCCAAAGACTTTGTGTCTAATCTTTTAGTCTTTAGCTGGTAATTCAATTACTAGCTTATTGAGAGCAACTATAAACACAGTATATATTGCTTACTGCGATTTGCTTCACAACACAAATAAACAATACCCTACAAACAGACACTTCCAAATGTCTACTTCATGAGACCTTGTTTATCATTCCCCTTGAGGAAGCCACGTATTTTATTCCTCAAAGATGCTGCAACAGCTCTGACTCTACGGCCACAACCTTCCATCCTGTGAGAGGGGCAGCCCCGTGACTCGAGCAGCTTTGCCCAACACAGGAGCAAGCTGCAAGGTCTAGCCACAAGAACAATCTTTTAAGTCAAGCCAAGCAGACCTACAGAAATTGCATCTATGCTCTCCACTTTTTGTTTCACAGTCTTTTTAAAACCTTCATGACATCGTGAACCTCAAACACATACAGCAATAACTATTCATTTGATCTCTAAACAAATTAAAGGGAACTGACAATTTCACATTTGCAGGACTTTTACAGAGGATTGAGCTGAACACTGTGAGCTACGCTTATGCCTAACCTTGGGCATACAGTCTCCTTCTGCTCCCTACGAATTTGGTCCCCAGCCTTTACTCCTCTCCACCCAAGCCTCCAACTCCATAATGCCATTCAGAGTAAGCTACACAAAGTTGCAGTACATCACGACTGACATGCTCCAAGAAGAATGCTCTATAATAGTTGGTAAGAGGCGTTTTAAGGACAAATAATTTTTATCAACTGTTTTTCTGACAGGAAACTTTGGACAGACTGTACAAGTTGAAGTTCAGGACAAAGTTTATAAACAACAGGCATTTAACCTCTGAAATAAGTATCACAAACCCCCTCAGTAAAGATAATCTCACCTAATAATAACTGGTCGTTCTGTCCACAGAAGAAAACTCTAATCTAGAAACACTGACATAATTAAAGATCAACTTAGTATAAGCCATTTCATACTTCAATTAACTGAATTTGATTAAATTGAAAATTAATCTAGCCAATTTACCAGGTTAGGCAAGCTGGCTCTATGTACACCAGCTGCACTTCATCAAATAGGAGTGCTCTATTTACAAAGTATGCATTTATCCAAATATGGTGGACCTCTTCTGACACTCTAAATGAAGACAGAGAGTAAGCATAAATACACCAAGAGGTTTCTGTAGTGGTAACTTTCAGGATCTATAATAATTATTACTGCTACTGAAGACTTGCTGACTTCCCATGAAGAAACAAATATGGGTTAACATCAGAGCAGGCAGTAATTGTGCATGTGTAAGAGAGAAACCAACTACTTAGCATAATTTACAAATTCTCAACAGAAATAGTTACTGCAGAGACTGAATATACTATCTACCAAATTGCCATTAATTCTGAACTATGTCACTTAGAATATTATTCTTCCATCCACTACATTAATATTTTCCAAACCCAAGACACAGCTGTTCGAGTTGTGAAATCTCAATTTGCCTCTTATTTCAGCATCAGTGGGGAGTTACCATAACTGGTATCCCTAGACCTATTTATATTTTAGTTTCCCAATCCATAAGTGTACTCCTCTATTTCCTGAAACATGTCTAGTTTTAGAATTGTGTATTGCATATTTGGTGCCTTAAGTGCTGCACAAGTTAGTTGGAAAGTGCACCCTTCTCTTTTGCTTCATTATTGGGCAAGAGGCCTGGAAAAATACAAATGTACAGATTTAATATGATAAACCCAGGATTTGCCAAATTCCTGCCAATCCTTCTTTTGGAAAAGTTCAGGTAAGAACAAAAATTTGCACACATGGTTTCATAGGAAGCAAATGTTTTATAATGCTTATTTACTATTTCTATGGCTCTTGATATCAGAGTATCCAGGCTCTTAAGCCATGACAACAGCATTGACCCCTGCAAGCCATCCAAAGATACAGAAAAACTGGCCATCTGTCAACCTCCCTTTAGCAATTGCTCCAGCTTCTTCTTATAACAGATCTGTATTGTCACAAAATTTGGGGAAGATCCCTGTATTTCTAGATCACACAAGTCTCACCAGGTCAAACCGACCCCTTTTGCAGTCTCTGCCACACCGTTCATGAAACCCTTTAAAATGCTGTACAGCTTAATTCTGCCCTCAGTATTCCAGTCTTGCACTCAGGCAGTTTGGACCATTTCCTTTATGCAAACCCTGTAGACTCTTCTGCTTTTCAAGTATTTAAGCTCTTAAGTTTTGCTAATGCATCTTTTTATTTGCAGTTCTCGCATGTTTTTGCTAGACTAAACACATGCCACATGCTACACAGCTTTAAAAAACCCCATGTAAATATCCTTAGAATGGCTCAACTAGAATAAGCTAACAGACAGCATGTGGCCGTGGAACAGAGGCCATGTGCATTGTGACGCTACCTGCTGAGCACAGCCGCCAGCATTCAGAGCATTATAAAAAGGGCATTACTGTAACAATGACAAAGACAGTGAGCGCTACTTGCATAGTGTTTAATGAGCAGCAACACAGACCATGGCATTTGGAGACTGACAGCTTAGGTTTGTTTGTTGCTGGGGTTTTTTAACCCCAAATCTCCATCACTTTTCAAATAATAAAGCACCTGAATCAATCAGAGTCTGTTCTGAGAAAGCAGCACATGCCTTCAAAGCCTTTTGCAAAAAAACACACATAGATGCCTTTCAAGGCCAGCATGACAAGTCTAATGCAAAGAAGGACATTTGAGAAGATCACACTATACTTGCTTAGGAATAATTTCACCTTTACAGGATCTGAACTATAATTAGCATGCTGACGCCCCATTATAACAGAGACAGAAGTAGAATTACAAAGAACGATTTTCAGTATTACTCACAAACTGAAGGAACAGGTCATGATGGACAAACTACGGGTATTAGTTCTTGACAAGTTTCAGACTTTTGCAGAAGTAAAATAGAAGATCCAACAAATAAAAAAATTTTTTTGAAAAGAAAACATCCCATGCTAGGTACTTCCACTCTTCCCCTTTAAATTATCCACAGAACACTGTTTTTGTAGCTGCCAATTCTGTGACCTTGCTAGAAGTCACCAAGCCAGAGATCAATTAGTGAGTAGAGACTAGAGAAGCAGCGTTGATTGCATTCTGTCTGTCCCTTGGGAAGAGCAGCCGTGCTTCAGGGTACAAGCAGCATAAGCCTGGAAGATGGTTATCCAGTGGGAGCACTGATACGCAGGTTCGTTACTGACTGCAAGATGCACAATACAGCAGAACTGAAAGGAAACAGGAAAACCTCCTTTTTCCTTTTACTTTCACATTTAAATTTTCCAGTAATTTAAACACAGTTTAGTTTTGCACGCAATGAAACCTTTTTACATTAAATGGTATCTACAACAAACACCCCATGCTGGCTTCAAACATCTACATTATGGATGGTCATTAGTATTCTTCCTACTGAAGTGCCCCGTAGGAAATTATCCTTTAAAAATACTGCACACTCTTCATATATCCCATTTAATCATCTATCAAAGCTGGGAAAACTTTGTAAAGATTAATTAGGAATATGCAAAATAAATTAAAAGAAACCTGTACTGAATCTAAAAAAAGTTTTCCTGGCTTTTATTAGCAAACGAAGAGAATATCATCAGTAACATTTAAGATGATCAAAACACCTATCATCATCAACATACATTAGAAAAGCATGTTGCTCTTCCTTGAAAGGGAAAAGCAGTACAAAGGGTGGAACTTCTTACAGGGAAAAAAAAAAATAAATATATATATATAAAGTAGTTTGCAGCAGCAGTACTGAAGTCCTGAAAACAGGCAGATCATTCTTCTCCTCTATGAAAGGGACTGGTTTGGAATATGTTACCCAAAGAGGCACAGGAAGCGTTTTTAAGCACACTCCACAAACTCTCAGCAGATCACCACTATCGCCCGCTTCGTAGACAGGATGAACCAAACCACAGAAGAATTTGGAGATTTTACTTGTGTTACACACCAAGCTACAGTGACAGAGAAGGATATTAGCCCCACTACCTTAACTTCCATTTGCAGATCTCAACGACCATGCAAGTTACCAGCGATGGCAGTGTCCTTCCTCCCTGACACCTCCAGAGAAGCAGCAATGTGTACCCTCTGCTGTCCCCAGTGACACACAACTCTTTCCAGTCCACTTCAGACAGAGTTCTTGCGCAGTCTGCGATCTCTATTTTCTCTTCCACACAGGAGACTAACATAAGAGAATCTGGAACTACAAGAGGTAGGTGCCATCTCTGCACCCACCAAAAGCTACTGCTACCTAATTTGTCTGGCTTGTGCTTCTATGCCAAAGTAAAAGGCAAAATAAAACATAAAAGAAGAGAGACTTACAAGTGTCAGGAGGTAAGGAAAATGGTACTTGATACTTTAGAAGACTACTGAAATAGTTTATCCCATGCAATGAGATCTTATCCCCCCCAGATCTTGACTAAATTATTAGTTACTGGTCTCCATCTCACACCCTGCAGTACAGGTTACCTGGACCACAGAGCAGTGACTTGAATAATACAACTATGAAAGTTGTAAGTTCTAATCTAGCTTGACTATTAGATCAAGCGATGTAAACAGAACTTGAGAAGAAAGTCTCCCCCAAGAGACATCAGGAGCACTAATTTATGTATTTCAGTCCCCATTCCCAGTGACCCTCATGGTGTTCAGAAACAAATCAAATTAGCCACTTGTCTCTTGTCAAGGAAAGGGGACCTATTTGCAGGTCAGCAGGAACTTCCTAACACTCAGCCTCAGCAAAATTGTTTCACAGCACCTTATTAGAGACTTGATGGGGGTCATGTAGCACTATCTGCAAAAACTGACTGATGACATAAAACACAAAACACTTTGGGACATGAAGCAGGAAAATTTCAAAGATCAGCCCTACAGAACCATATCTATTAGGGGTTTTAATTTTTAAATATGAGCATTTAAAATGCTATCCTGAAAAAGTTATCAGGGAACACAATGAATGACAATGATCACATGTTAGCTCTCAATGCTACACCACTTCTGCATGTACTAAATTTTATAGCCTTCTTGTTACCTTTCTCCTGTGTCTACAGTAGCACTCCAGGAATGGGAAGCCAAGGGCAGTGACTCAGACCTCTGTGGTTCCTAGCAAAGGGCCCTAACAGCTGAATGGCTTAAGAACATAAACGTGGGCCTTCCCACTAGGAAGATTCAACTGCTGACTGACGTACAGCTGTATTCTCAGTACTGCAAGAACTCCCGCTCTTTAGTATTTAAATCACTACATAAATATTTCACACAGGACTTAGCCTAAAATAAGCCACCTGCCTGGTTACTACAGTCTGTCTGCTTGCCTTAATTTGCAGGCAACTATAATGCTATTTCTCTGATATACTATTCCGTAAGGCCTCCCAGAAGAAACCTGAGAGATCAATAGTCCTTAAATAAGTAATTAGAAGAGCTGAAATCATTTAGGTCATCAAATAGCAAGTGGGATAAATAAAAAGTCATAGCTCCGTGAACACCTGCATTAAACAGAATTTTTACATTTATTTGTTGAGTTAAACAATAGAAAGGCTGCACACCAAAGCATAAGAGGTAGAACTGCTGAACAGCATTTATAATAGGAAAGCAAAATAGGATAACAATACATACCTGCATTAAGTGGCAGGTTAATAAAAAAAATAAAAAAAGAGACAAGATACATCAACAGCCTTCAACTTCCCACTCCTAGTGCAAGTGAATTTAAATCAAAAATTCAGAGAGAACCTTCTAATCTAAGGCATGAAGCAAAGACCACACACAGAATGAGGCATTTCTACACTCATAGATGTGTTACATTAAACATGAAAAAATGTATGTAAAATATACTCTCCCTAAAAAACAGGTACATTTCTGTATACGTTGCGACATCCACCCTACTCCAGTACAGCACCCTGTCACACCCAGAGCAGGCACTTGTCGCCTGCCTTACCCGCTTACAAAGACCGCTTGTTGCCTTACTTTAAAACCCTTTACCATCACTCCTCGAGCAGGCCTCTGACCTGCAGCTCCTCAGTCTTGGCAGGGAGATCAGTTTTCTAAATTTTCAAACGTTTCATTCATTCATTCACTCCTCGACTCCTACTGATCCCCACGTCCTACCGCATGGCTCCACCCTCCACGTCTGTATAGGCCCCTGCTTCCTCAAAATGGATTATGGGAATAAAGTTTCTTGCCTTCATTACCTTATTTGGTTGAAGGACTCTCTGAATTATAGCTGATTTCAGTCTTCTGAAACTACTGACCTAATCTGACCATTTTGGACTTGCACCTGGGCAAGTAAACCCCGGCAGATTCCTTCCTGATGCATATTTGTCGCAAGGATATCTATTCTACCAAACACTTGGCCTGCCCAGGGGACCATCTTCACAGACTGGGCTCAATTTTCCCTTAATGGGGAAAGCGGATATACTTCAAAGCTCGTAGTCAGAATTTCAGTCTACATACCTCGTATGACACAGACATCCAAATCTTTCGCAGTGCTTCAGCAGCACACACGACTCTTGCTAGTCATTACTTACTGAAATCTCCAGCTACTAAATATCATACTGTCGTGGTTTGGCCGGCAGCTCAGCCCCACACAGCCGCTCGCTCACTCCCCCACCGGTAGATGGGGGAGAGAATCCGAAGGGTAATGCTCGTGGGTTGGGATAAGAACAGTTTAATAATTAAAATTACAAGAAACAACAACAGAAATGCAATGTAAAGGAGAACAACGAGAGGCGCAAAGCCCAGGGCGGGGGGGGAAGGGAGGGGAGAGGGGGAACAAACCGCCCGCGCCGCAGCCGCCCGCCGCCGCGCCGCTCCCGAGCCGCAACTTCCCCCCCACCCCCACCCCCCCCACCATACTGGTCATGGTGTCACGTGGTATGGAATGAACCTGCCATTGGCCAGTCGGGGCCAGCCGCCCCCCGCCATGGCCCCGCCCCTCCCAGCCTCCCGCCACGCGGCAGAGCGCGGGAAGCCGGAAAGGCAGCCGCCCCCCACGGTGAGGAGAATTAACCCCTTCTCAGCCAAAACCAGCACACGCACATTTAGGTAACGTCTTGGCATATCAAAGTTTATGAAATTTTGAGGTACACACCTAGCGTCTGGAATATGACCTGTATCTGCTGCAGATCTGCTTCCCACTTATCACTTTATACGGCAATACTAGCTACGCAGCAGCATACTGGGTACATGGAGTAGAGAGTCTCAAATGTTGAAAGGTTACTTGTACTTCACGCAATGCAAGGAACACAGCACGTTACCACAAAAGAGAGAAAACAGATTTCAAAGAGTAAGCCTTCTGCTGTGATTCTGTTTGAGGGACCTGCCAGCACCCATTATCGGATCTAGGGTTTAGTGTACTGGGCCACATCTGTTTGTTCTAGAACTTAACTACTTTGAGAGGAATAGACATCAGAGTGAAAACCTGCCCTGACGACGGGTTGTGATACCGGGTTTGGGTACCACATTCAGGAAACACATCAGCTTCAACAAGGTTGGTATTTTATCCCAAGGGTACAGCTTGTGAATATTTTCCTAATGCCACTGAAATCTGGCTATAGTCTTACAGAATTTTTAATGAAGTTATAAAGCTACTTCATTATAACCAAAATTCTCATTATAGCAAGACTTTTAGACCAGACTTCTGACTACAGTTCAGTGTGTTTTATTTCTATCCAACAATTACTATTACTCTTAAGAATTCTCCACTTTCTGTTGACAAAAATGAATTTTGGTAAAGCTTTTTTAAAATTATTATTATGATGACTGTACTTCCAGCTGCACTCAGACAAACTCTGACTCAAGTTCTAGGCTTTGGGGTCATCGATAGACACTCAGCTATTGCTTCCATCAAAAAAAAATACAGATTGCCATAGAAAAGAACAGATATGGGAAGGAAAAAACATGCAGTTAAACCCCCAAAGATTTAAAAAAAAAAACCCACCATGGAAAACAAAAACTTTTTGTACCAGGAACAGATTGAAAACAGAAAGAAAATTAGCATTTAGGAATGAAAAAGCCTATTCAGTGTTGATGTTAAATACAACACCCGCAGAGATGGAAGCTGGGTTTATTTTTGATAGCAGCATAAACATTAAAGATAAGCCAAAGGCATTTAGAAAATATGGGTGCAGCACAAAGGCTCATGTGACGAGAGATATTTTGCTTTTAATCTTGACCTGGAAAACCTCTTGTATGACAGAGCGTCTTTTCAGCAGAGTCACAGTCCTGCCTAGTTACTCTGCCTATTAGTGATAAAAAGGCCACCCAAGTTGTTTCCACTTTGGAATGATGGCAGGTTTTCAATTCTAAACTTCAAAAGAAAAGGAAAAAAACCACCCTAATATATCTAAGGGCCTGCATGGAACTCCCATCTTCCCTTATCTGGTCCAATCACGCTCTTCCCTAAAACAACAACCCTTACAACTGCATCATCATTTTTCTAGAAAAGACATTTAAAATCCCCCAAATATTTATCTCCTTGCCACTGATATATATGAAAATGCTTACCTCATATTGATATCAGATAAACATGCATCATATCCTACCCACACAATGGAAAAAACAGCTGATTTTGAGATTGGTTCATCATGTCTACAATGCCAGTAATATAAAGTGCTAACCACATCCACCACAATCATTGTGAGGGTTAAGCGATCACAGGATCAAATCTCAAATGTGTATCAAGTACTAAGACTGAAGACTGTGGACACCTCTGTGCAGTTCAGTCCCGCTTTGGATGTCTGTTCATACAGTCCAGGCTTCTCCAGGGAGGGGAGCTGCAGACCAACGGTCAGTCTTGGGAACTTTATGCCATTAAATTTCAATGAGAAACCTGCTGTATAAGACACCGCCAACCCCACAGGCTCAGCCACATGGCTGTAGAACCTTCTTTCTTCCACCCTCCCCTGCTCCGAGCACACAGGCAGAGATGCCCTGTAACCAGCAGCAGTCACCCCAACGTTCCCATGCGCACAACAGGCGAAAGCACTTCCATTCACAAGAAAAGAAAGCCCAGATGATGTGTCAACACCCCATTTCCCAAAGGAGCGATGTTAAGGATCGGGAGACTTCAGGTGATCACTGACGGCCCCACCTTTATTAGAAATTTTAATTAAATGCTCAAAGAAGGTGGGCAATATAATTTGTTTCCAGGCGTTCCTACTGCATAAAGGACACCGTGTTGGGTCAGATCAATGCTCCCGCGTAGCCTGGCAATGTGTCTCTGAAAGAGGCAACAGGAGATACTGCTTCAAGAAAGCCTGCGAGCCTGGCCACCTCCTATGGTCTGTTCGCTCTGTTTTTCCCCAGGGCCCTCAATTGTTGTATTAGTGACGTCAGAGGGTTTCAAGTCAGTACCTACTGCTTCGCCTCACTTCCCTTTCTGTAGGGACTGACATCATACCATCAACAAGAGTTTGTTAGATTCCACCATCCTGCAGAAACACTTTGAGACAGGAATTCAGAATTAAAATTACTTTTTTCTCCCCTCTGCGCTGACAGGAGTCATCACATGCCCTCTCTGTGTCAGTGGCAAGCAATATGGCAGCAGCCCTTTGAAAGACTTCATTCTCTTTCCCATCTTGGGCAATGCAATCCATATTTTGAAAAAAAATACTACAAAGTTTCAGTTTCTCAGGAAACAATCTTGGGGCACACGCCATAATGGAATAATCTCGGCAAAAAACACATCTGCATATGCACACTTTGCTGGTTTGGGCTGGGGTAGAGTTAATTTCCTCCACAGCAGCCAGTGTGGGGCTGTGGTTTGGATCTGTGCTGGGAACAGCGCTGATAACCCAGGGGTGGTTTCGCTCCTGCCGAGCAGGGCTTGCACAGAGCCAAGGCCTCTCCTGCCCCTCAGCCCACCCCAGCAGCGAGGGGCTGGGGGGCACAAGGGGCTGGGGGGCACACGGCCGGGACAGTGACCCCAGCTGACCCCAGGGATGTCCCACACCACACGGCGCCATGCTCAGCACACGGAGCTGGGGAGGGAGGAGGAAGGGGGGACGCTCGGGGCGATGGCGTTTGCCTTCCCCAGTCCCCGTTAGGCGTGACGGAGCCCTGCTTCCCTGGAGATGGCTGAGCACCCCCTGCCGCGGGGAGGGGTGAAGGAATCCCTTGCTTTGCTTTGCCTGGGTGCGCGGCTTTTGCTTTACCTGTTAAACTGTCTTGATCTCAACCCAGGAGTTTTCTCACTTTTGCCCTTCTGATTCTCTCCCCCATCCCACTGTGAGGGGAGCGAGCGAGCGGCTGCGTGGGGCTGAGCTGCCGGCTGGGCTTAAACCACGACGCACGCTCACATTTTAAAGAAGGCTGTTTACTGCTATGAGTTTTCTCATGGCCCTTAGTGGAAAAGTTTTAATTATACATTCAGTACTTGCCAGGTGGGGGTGAGAATACAGCTACTGGACTGAAGACAGCACAGCCTACAAAACAATTTAGATGTTAGGATGGCCGAGGCTAGCTACATTGCACTGTGTCCTAAAGAACGCCTATAAACACAAAATTAAAGCACTTTGGTTTACAAACGGTTCAGGAAACTGCTGATTTGCAGGTTTACTATGGACAACTCCACTGGGGCTGGTTTTAGCCAAACCAAGTCAGGAAGAGATGCAGTGACAGGGACTGTAATGCTGAGTGCCAGTACAGCATAGAGCAATTCACTCGCTAGTATAAGGAACTCTCTGTACCACAACTCTCAGCAAAACTAAGACACATGAAACAAAAATGTGAAATCAGAAGATTAACCACTACAGCAGCACATATTGAGATATGCATTCGCTTTTTTTTAACCTAGACCTTTGTTTTTAATAATTGATATAAAGCAGCAAATGACTCACTAATTGCACTTCTGAATTGTAACCCAACCTGGAATCAATCACACATGGCATAACTTCTGTTTTTATTTGAAGCTAAATCCACCACAGTGCATGCAGTAGCCTCTGTAATAATTGCATTAGTCATAACCTGAAAGTATTTCCCACTTACTTGCTTCCAGTTTTGCTTGCTTTTCAAGCTGATCCTCATCCCTATTGCTAAAAAGATCTCTGAAATGTTACCCCACAGAGCCTGTTCTGGGACTCGCACTGTGGTACATTTCATGGTGTGATTCCTCCTCTTTTAGTGTCTAATCTTCCTCCAGTGCCATTTTATCACCTTTGTTTCAGCCCAGATCAAACAGCTACCATTGAGGATTGCACCAGATATTAAGAAGTACTCTGTAAAACTCTTAGTAATGAGTTAGGCACCCAAAGAACTGCCAGATTTATGCATGTCATTTTTCATCTTGCAGCACAGATTCTAGATTTTTATGCACCCTCCACACTGGATAGTCCTCTGCTTGATTCTCTCCCTTTTACGCCTAAGATATACTTTAAAAAAAAAATGAATACAGACCTTGTAAGCATTTTTCAGAATAAAACTCTTTGCCACACCATGCCACAGATTAACCAGCTAGTTGTTGTGGGCCAAACAAAAATGAAGGCAGAACGGAATAAAATCAAGCAATAAAAGCTGGGATCAAATATACACAAAACAAGGCAAATTCTGACACCTAGGAACAACGTGGGATGCTAGAGGAACAGCGAGATGGCATTTGAGACCTACCAAACATTAACTCAGTTAATCAACACTTGCAGGATCCTCACTAGGAAACAGACACGTTAGAGCCCATGTTAAAGTAAAACTCAACAGTACTGGCACTGCCAGCTGAGTGGGGACAACCCAGGCCTAAGTCACACCAGTGCCAGCACAAGCGGGGTGTACGGAGAGTTGCCTGGGTAAGGCTTGGCTATGCTTTCAGAAGATCAATACCCACACAGTTACACCTACCACAGGCAATGCTTATCTACCCTAGCAAAGACTATTCTCGTACTGATACCATCTCACGTTTCTTTTCCCCCACTGTGAGTCTTCTGCCCACATCCTGCAGAGAAACAGATTCAATTAAAATCTGCCAAGGTTTCACTGTTGATGTCCCTTCCCACATGCCCAGGTCACTCCCAGCAATTGACTTCTCAGATATTTAGCCTTTGATTTTAATCCAGATTTGCAGAAATATTTTTATTGACTCTGGGTTTTAATACTTGCACAGTTGCCCTCCAAAGATAGGGGATTTTTTTTAAAAAAAACTGTTTACCCTTTCTGAATGCAGCTTTAATCCGCTCTGCATCTATTTTTATACTGCTTATATTATACCCTTTTAACTTTCACCTTCTGCTCTCTCTGTTGTTGTTTTTTTTGTAGAAGCCAGATGACATCATGACTTTCCACTTTGTTTTCTGTATCCTTTGGCATTCTACCTCCCTTCTTTTCTCATGACTTCTCTCCACACAAGCAAGTAGAGCAAGACAGAACAGTGGCTCTGGACACTGTTTTGTGTTATATGGAATTGTTTCCAACTTCATTCTTGTCATTAAAGATGAGCTGCTTTTTCAAACTTCAAGATTTTCTTCAAAACACTTCACATTTGCAAGTCATCTTCCTAGCTTATCACCTTTCTAAATCCAAACCTCCTGTGTGGAAAGTATTCAAACACTGCCAAACTTCAAAGCATGCAAACAGCCACATTAAATGTGTGATTAGTCCCACTGAAATAAAAGTTAAGCACATGCAATTATTTGTTTTTGTAGATTAAAAAGACATAAAGTGAAACAAGTTCTTTTTCAAATTCTCCCATTTTTTGTTACTTTTAAGTTCTTGCGAAGCTTATGAGACTAATTTCACATGTAAAGAGAGGTTTTCTATGAAGATTTTTAAAATACACGCCTCATACAGAATTATTTTTTCCAGTTCCAAGCCTGTCCTCGGATAGCTTTGCACAAATCCCATTAACTTTAGAACATGTCTAAAGGCAGAATTTGAAACCTGTAAAGAACTGGGTCACTGGACAATGGTAAGTCTCAAACATGAGATTTCTGAGTTACAAGAGAAAAATACCTCTTCCCTCAGGCACTAAGTGAACATTCCCATCTGTCTGTAAACAATACCAAACACTTGAAATTCGATAGGTTACATTTCATCCTTGCTCACTTAGGATTTTTCTCTTTACTGTAGCTAATAGCCATTTAGTCCTTAATGTAGTATTTGTAGCTGATGCTAGATCATCCAAGTACACCGTCCGGCGGGGCCACCTCCCTGCAGAGCTCAGTGCCTGGTTCACTCCAAGCTTAAAACCAGTAGCTATCAACAACTTTTTGTGAAGGGTCCCTCTGTTTTTCTGAGGTTTTTTGGTCCCCAGGAAAACTGCTTTCACATGCCCATCATATACACTAGCTCCTGCCTTGTCTCTATTTTTTATTTAATACTGATAATAAAATGTCTTTATCGCATTTATAGAATACGGCACAATCAGGTACGAGATCTACAAGCTGAAAAATCAGTCCAGGAACAGGTTTGGGTTTGGTTTTTTGTTGTTTTTTATGTTGTGGTTTTTTTTTTTTTTACAAACTAATTCTACATTTATTGTGTCAGTAAACATCAGCGAAAGAGTCTTAGTAGACTTCAGTCACCACAACTGCTCTCTGCATCAGCATCTCAGATCCGTATACTGTTGTTATACGATTGGTTTTATTCCACTATATATACTTGTTACAGCACAAAACCTACATAGTACTTAAAATCAGACCATCCTAATGTAATCTGGCCAGTTGGGAGATGCAAAGAGACAGTGACAAGCCACCATGCAGTATTCAGAAGTTAACTACAGTTCCCTTTCCACACCCACTCTTCCTAGAACGTTTAGATTTGCCAGAATCATCTAGATCATCAACCTCCTTAAAAAAAAATAATAAATCCAGTTACATGCTAATGACATATACTTTGTATTTTCAAAGATAATATCACCCTTTAGAATTACTACTGCCTACGACTATGAGGACAGCCTACTGGAGTGAGCACAAGGCTTGGAGTTTTAATCCAGGCTATGTTATTTGTTGTGTGACCTCTGCCAAAGTGTTTTGCTAAACTTAGTCTCTGCGTCTCTAAAGCCTTTGTGCTTGCCTCAGTTGTCTAGAGGATGCTGGTAATATTCAATAATACATGACAATGTCTTAAATATTTCTGTGGAAATATCTGCAGGAAACACATTATTTCCATCACAGTTATATATTCTAAAAAAATAAATCTTTCTATGCCAGTATTTTGTCCCAAGTAAGAGCATAATTATTGTTAATTACATTAACTTTCATCAAGATAACTCCCATTCCAGGTTGCTTTTGGCACAATTCAAGTCGCCATCTCTTACTGAGTATAGTAAGAGCTATAAATTCAATTTTCTGCCTTTTTATTCCATGAAGCCAAAAGACAGATATTACCTTCTTTTCCAAACCTCAAATGTTCTTTTCCTTGTTAAATTTATATCCTTGTACTGCAGCGCCAAAGCTCTTCCAATCCCCTGTATTCTAAATTAATCCATCAATCCCCTTTCCTCTGTGTTTTTGCCCTTGGCAAATCATTAGCCCAAGGGATAATTCAACAGAAAAATTCAAGATTTCACTCAGACCACAGCTGAAAATACCCTTCTTCTGCCTCTGCAAAAGCTCCACTATCTGAGATGCCATCTCTTGAAGATTTTCCTCTCCTTACTACAGTTCCAACTTCACCGCACAGCCACTAGTTTTCACAGCTGCCCCTTCCCATTCCACTATCTCCTCCAGCAGCCACCTTCCATTTGTCCTGTGTCTCTATTCCCTGCAATCAATTTCAGATGAAGTCCTTGGACCAGTCCTTGATTTTCTATTATTTTCTTGCCCCTTCTCAAGGCCTACACTAATATTTTAATGCCACACAGGAGATTTAGCTAGACTCATTCATTGCTTTGAAACCTCGCAAATCTAGACCCGAAAGCAGTAACTGAGATTCCTCAGATTTGTTTCTCCTTTCAATCCTTCAACATCATGAGATAAAAGTTTGTTACAACAGTAGAGCTATATATCTGACTGTTCAGAACAAGGGTGACACTTCAGCCGCAGGCTTGCAAAGAGGTACACAGAACATAGCTTTAATGTGACAAGCTGGACCTCTCACTACACGTAATGTTATTAACACACACATGGTTTCTCCTTCCACTCTTAATGCTGCAAATCACTCTTTTGAATGAAAGTTACTGTTTCACTTTAGCACTGCAGATCTCCTGATCCCATTGCCTTTTGCCAAAGTTCCCTCACAGGCTGCTTCGGCACAGCGTGTTGTGTACTGATTGTTTTGGCATAGAGCTCCTCAGTCAACTGCCTTTCATCTTTACAGCCTATATAAAATTAGTTTTGAAAACTGTGGAAAAAAAAGATACTAAATATAATTGCCACGGGCTTATAGGTTGAAAGCTGAGTTTAAAAAGGCACTTAACCTAGAAAACCGGCAGGAATTTTGAAGCACTCATGTGAAGATAACAGCCATTTCAATGTTGATGCAAAACCATAAAGGTTCAATAGAATGCACATCCCAAAGAAAAACCCCATCAGACTCAACCCTCCCTCCTCGTACCTAAAGGCTTTGGCACGCTAGCACTTCTCTGAAGAGTCTGACGGACAATAGTACTCGGGGCGCGCTCTTCAACTTCACGGCAATGCCCGTCTGCTCCAGAACAGTCTGGGATTAGGAAGAATTATCGCAGGGCAGCATAAAGCTAACCCAAACACATCTGTCTTGATCTCTAGAAAGGGAAGATGGAGCTCATTGAACACTGTATTCCTTGTGCAGCCTGATCTGCCTAAACACACCACGAAGCTGCCTCGAACCCTCAGACAACCGCTGAGGATTCCATACGGCGAGCAACTACTCACATGGAAACACCACTTCCCAGCTCAATTTTAGGAAACTGCTCTCTTTCTGCACGGCTTTAGATCTTGCAGTGGGATATAAAAATCCATGAAGGATGTGCGGTGCCTGGGTAAGGGGTGCCAGGCCCTGCCTCACCCCTCACACCTCACCCCCGCCTCCGCCCGGCCCCCTCAGCCTCGCCCCATCCCTCCCCCCGGCCCAGCGTGGAGACGGGCAGGGACGATCCTCCACACACACAGACAGACAGACAGACCGACCGACCGACCCCCACACCTGCCTCCCGCCCCGGCCGCCCCTCCGCCCGCCATGGGGGACAACCCTACCGCCCCGCTTACGCACTCTGCGCCCGACACGCTAGCACCTACGGCGTTTGCGCAACGGGAGCCCTCTCAGGTGCGGCGCCGGCGTTGACGACATTACGGAGAATTCGTAAGAAACACTAACCTCTTTGAGGGGCTTTACGCAAGTGACGCTCCCCCGTGCAGGCCCGGCTGCTCCTAACCCTCGTAGCCGCGGGAGCTCTCGCGGCCGCGGAGAGCCCGGGCGGCGGGGGGGAGCTGCGCAGTTTACGCAAGGAGTAGCGGCCTCAGGTAGGAAACGGGCCGAGCCGAGGACCTTTACGTCAACTCCGTAAGGCTTGCGCTAGCTTCCCTCCTGCGCTTTCCTCCCGGCGGGAGGAAACCGCCGGTTCCGCGCCGCTACGGAATTAGCGCGGCGGCCCGGCATCCCCCTACGCAGATGGCGTAAGGCTCTCTCTCAGGTGCAGGGAGGGGGCGGGCCCACGTTGCCCGGCAGCCCCAGCCTATGGGGGCGCCGGGCGCTGTCACGTGCCGGAGCCCCGCTCGCCGCTGCGGAGCCGGAGGAGCCGGACGGGGCCGCGGAGCCGGGCCGGGGCCGGGGGGCTGCGGCGGGGCCGGCGGCCGGCGGGGTGAGGCGGGGCGGAAGGGCTCGGCGGCGGGGAGGGGTCGGGGCGGCACAACAGCCCTCCCTGCGCGCCCCTGAGGGGAGGCGGGCGCCGGGCGCCGCTCCTCCCACTGCACCGGGCACTGCGGGCAGGAGGCAAGGGCAGGACGCGGCGCGGGGGGATGGGAGGCGGTGCGTGAGTGGGGGGCGCTGCTGCGCGCGCGGCGGCCGTTGGGGCGGGGGGGGTGGGGGGCGGGGGGAGGAAGAGGAGGAGGAGGAGGAAGGGGGGGGGGGTCGCGGCGCGCTGAGGGGCCGCAGCCGCGGGCGGGAGCGGAGCTGTGAGGGGATGAGGGGCTCGGCGCCGCGCTGCGCCCGGGCGGCCGCTCCTCCGCCGGCTGCGGGGCGCGTACCTGGCGGCGGGCGCGCAGGTGCCGGCGGGGAGGGCGAGCCGGGGCGGCGGGAGCTCGGCCGGGGCGTGCGGTGCGCGGCGGCCGCCCCCGGGCGGGCGGAGCGGAGCGGAGCGGGCGGCCAGGTGCGGCGCGGCGCGGCGCGGTGCGGGGAGGCGTGCGGGCCCGGCCCCGGCCGCACGGCAGCCCTGCCTCACCCGCAGAAGTTTTGTTGGTGGGTCGTGGCAGCCCGGCGCGCTGCCCGCGTCTCCGGCCGGGGGCACCCGGCCCCTCGGGCTCCCTTACAGCCTTCCTGCGTCTGGGGGGGGGGGGGGCGTCACCCCTCGTTCGGTTCAGGGTCTGTGGGTTTGGGGTGGGCCCTCCCCCCTTTCCTTCTGGCTTTGCTTCGCACCGGATTTGGTTAATCATTAACCCACTAATTTTTCTTCTGGAAGTGAGAACTTAAAAGAGGGATAATTGGGGAGTCACAGGCAGGATGATTAGAGTAAAACTTGGGGTTTATATCAAAATAGGAATATGCGTTATCTAGATAAATGTCTTATTATTTATTTACGTGGCTCTGAAAATGGTGCCGTGTGATTTACAGAAAGTAAGAAGAAAATGTCCTGCCGCAGAGAGCGTGTGTTCCCAACCGCCCGCACGCAGGGTACGGCAGCGCAAAACCGTGCGAAATGGGGCCTCTTGCACGCGCTTGGAATTTCTTTTTTCTTCAGGCGTCTGCTATAGTTTGTTAACATTTTTTAGAAGTTTCTTATACTTTGTCCTGAAAACTTAGAAATTCTAAATGTGATTAAAGTAAAAAAAAAAAAAAGCTTAAGTGGGCATTGTTGTCAGCAACATAAGGCATTTCAAATCTCCACTTCCAAAAACCGTTTGCCCAACTTTAGCCGAAGTTAAAGAGCCCAGCTGTTTTAATTTAAATTAAAATAGCTGTGTGTTCTAGTGAGCATTTGAAACCTGGCCTTCTAGGGTAAGGACAGAAAATGAAAATAATTTTCTTCATTCATGCAGAATACTTTAACATTCTTGGAAAGAATGGAGAAGGAAGGACTGTTTGCAAAACTCAGTCTTATTTTATTTTTGAAGATATGGTAACAATTTTTGAGAGACTGAAGGGAAGCAACTGTGGAGGCAGAGAGGGCCTAATGCTTGCAGGAAGGAAGGAAGATAGAAGAGTGCTCTCTGCGCTTGGGGGGGAGAGCTTGAAAACAAAACTTTTGGAACAGGCGGGGAGGAAGGCCCGGCGGCGTCTCTGGAGAGGTTGTGTCACTGTATTCATCTGCGCGAGGTGGGTGCGCGCACCTCTGAAAAGCAAAGGTGTTTTTCAGGAATTTAAGTAGTCCGCCTCTCGGATGGGCCATCAGAAGTTTGCAGAAGATCAGTTGTAGTTATTTCCTGCCAGTGTAGAGAGGATGAAATCCATGTCAGCAGACTGTGGCTGGCTGTAGCTGCTACTAAATTCCCGGTCGTTTTTAGGAAGTTGGACTTGCTGCTGGAAGTTCTTGGCACGTGTCATTTTCTTCTCTCTGGGACATTTCAGCTACTTTCCTCTGCTTCACATTGGTGTAGAATGAAGGGAGAGATGGGGAAAAGAGTGGGTAAGGATTGCTAGTAGTAAGGTTTTAATATTTTGATTTTCTGTTTCTCAGAATCTTGTTGATGGTGCAAGTTTAGTGCTGCTTTGGCTTTCCTAGTAGAGTCTTCAGTCCTTGCTGGTTTTCTCATTCCTGTTTTTGTAAAGGGGTTTTATTTGCAAACATCCAAACTAGTCACTGTTACTGAACTACTGACCGTGTTGTTACCTCTCCACAAAGGGGATGCTGATGAAGTTTGCTCCAGGTGGTTCACAGGCCAAATGCAAGGTGGAAATCTAGGACCTAATTTCTCAGGGAACTGGAGGAAGGTTCTGTCTAGAAATACTCATATGTTGGGGGCTGGGGGAAGCCCCAGGTGATAACTGCTATGAGTGCTGCTAAAGAAGTGACCGAATCCAGCCTTGTGCTTTGTCCTGGAAGAAGGAATTTCAGACACGATGATTTCATACCAAAGGTTTGGAAGGAAATGAGAACAAAGAGTAAGCAAACTGAAAGATGTAATAGAAGATGGGAAAAGGCATGGCATGCCTAAGCTTAGGAGAAGTGGTTTAAATTCTGGTGGATATGCAGATTTTGGCAGCCCTCATCCATGAGCCCTCATCCACTTTGAACATCCATGGAAAAAAATGTTTACTTCAGTAACAGGATGCTTAAGGTTGCAGAGCTCTCTTCTTTTGAAGCCCCTCAGTTAATGTTCCTCAAAGGCCTGTGGGTAGGCTGAGATTTTTTTTTTTTGAACCGTGAACTCCCGATTGCAAATATTAAAAAAAAAAAGAAAAGTCTAAAAGTAGTCTAAGAAGCTGCTTCATGTTGTGAAAAACCTCACTGTAGAATCATAAAAGCTGTACTTTTTCCACATTGCTTTGGAAGCAGCTGAACTTTGTAACTTGGCATGTAAATAGAGCTCTTTGAAGAGCAGATCCATGGCTGGAAAGAGGGGAGAGGGAAATGCCATGGCTGGTTAACAAGCTGTTGAGTGTGTAGAAAGCCACTGTGAGCGTGCTTGTTGAAGTATCTCTTAGAACATAGAAGTTTGCAGAGTCTTGTCCCTGGTTGTGGTGATGTGCAAACACCTAGAAGTGGCCAACGTGTCTGAGTATAAATATAAAACACTAAAAAAGGGGCAGTTTGTGTGCTTCTATAGACAGGCTGGGTGAGGGAGAGTTCTGGGGGCAGCTGAGAGGAGGGTACCCGGGAATGTGTTGGTCACCTGGGGAGATGCTAGGCGAGGGAGAATGCAGCAGCTTCATCTACACTTCACTAGGCTGCATTTCAGCTCTTGGTGAGTTAGGATTTATAGGATTTATGGTAAGTCTAGCTGTGCCAACAGAGGACTTTAGCATAGTGTTTTGGTTTCTGTAACTTAGCTTTGCATCGAGGTTAGAGGAGGGAGGACTTTTCTGTGCTAACAACATACACATGAGGAGCACTTGGCTGATGTAGCGTCCTGGATTTGCCATAAACTGAGCAATATTGGCAAGTGAGGATTGCTTTACTGTTGTATATGCTGCAGTGATGAAATCAAAAGGAAAATTCCTGTTTAAAGCAACATGAAAAACAGTTACAGATTTAAATAGCAGAAAAATACAAGTCTCAAACACTTCTGTAGAAAGCATAGTTTGAGTACGTTTGTCGTACTTGCAGAGTGATTTGACAGTAGAAACTTTGTACTTCATATTTAAGGAAACAGAAGCCTAAGCTGCCCTACCTAAAAATGTTTGAGTGTATTTTTTTATTAAAAGCGATAATTGATACAAGCTACAAGAGCAGAGACAATATTTTTTCAGTTGTCCTTCTGCATTTCTTGGCACTCGTATAGTTTTTCCTTCTTATGTGCAAGTCTTTCACTGAGCAATGATGACAGAAAACATAGATAGCAGCACATACTCTGTCAACTCAGAGGGACAGTGTTTCTATCTCACTTCTTCGAAAACCTTAATTCATGTCCCCTTAAGAAAAAGTATGCGTAGCAATTCTTATGAGTTATATGAGTGAGTTAACATAAACTTCTTGCGCTTTGGATTTTTGGACTTTATCAAAATAAAGCTAAATTCCCCTACGTTTCGGGTCTGCTCACTCTAACCATTGTGGAATGGAAGGGGACTGAGAATTCTTGGACCCCGCTCTGTGTTGGTCAGTTGCCTTGTATTCATACTTTTGCTTTGCAATGCATATACTGACCTTCCTGTGAATTTCCAAGGCCGTATAGGAATGTAGGCAAGATGCTGGTTGTAGAAGCGTAAGAAGAAATTCGGGGTATGTGATTTGTTCTGCTGTCACTGAAAGGTATGTGAAGCACGGTACTGGGCTGCTCTGTCCCTCCTCTGCTGGCTAAAACCAAGAACTCTGAGACTGATCCAGTGTGTGGCTTCCCATGCAGCTGAGCGGGGCCGCTCTATGTTTGCTGATTGGCTTCTCAAGTAGTACAGGCCGTGGATTGTGAAAACCCGTGCCCCTGTTTTACTTTTTTTTTTCTATAACTCTCTTGTAGTAAAATATTCTCGTACCATGCTGGTGTAAATAGATGTTGAAGAGGAATAATCTTGTGAAATCCAGCTGCTAACTAATTTTAGGGGATCTCTTGGATTGTGGAAACTTAAGTGATCCCGCCGCCTGGGTTGATTTAAATCAGTTCTCTTATGTTGTGGTTTGGCACACTGTTTAAGAGCCTCAAGATGCTACTTGTGATTGACAAAACAAAGTGTAAATTATACGCTGTTTTACCAGGCTCTAATCTATCTGTCATAAGGTTTGTGAACCAATAGGACTAAGCTGCTCTTACAGTAATGTTTCTTTTTCTTGTAACATTTACATAGGGGAATGAAATGACTCTTAATTGTATGCTTGAAAATAAAGTTGGGGTGTGCCTGGCTATCACAGTAAATCAAATTTTGTTGCTTCTTGGTTATTTTGTACATTTACTTTAAACTGACTTTATGGAAAAATTAAATGAATATCTGGTCGGGAAGAACACTCTTGTGGGTAATCATGAGATGTCACAGAACTTGAAGAAATCTTAGAAAACACAATCGATTAAGATTTTAGACCTTAAACTTTGATGTGAGTGCTGAAGGAGTGAAACAATGACTGAAGCAGAACTTGGCATTTGGCTTGACAGTAGATGAACTCAAGGAGGAGAAATTGATGGTGCCTCTTAGAAATTGCCTGGTAGTAGGAGCAGGAAAGGGCAAGTTGATTTTACAGGCTTTTACTTCCCTATTTCTTCTGATTCTTGGGGGGAGACACTTTCATTAAACACATTTCTTGTTTGACTCGTAATACAGCAAATTTGAGTATTAGTGGATGTGTTAGGTGTTGGGCCCTGAAGTCTCTTTAGTATTCGCTGAGACACGGGTGTGATGTTACATGTGGAAACATTTCTCCCAAGGTATTGGATTAATTCAGTTGATTATGACCTTAAACAGAATCTTCCCCTAATTGTGTTTCTCGGCTGGCAGTACCTGCCTTCCTGGAGAAGCATAAACAGGCTGCAGGTGTCTGTGAAGCCCAGGCGCACAAGCTCTTTGAAGCTGGTTTGGAAACAAGTGTTGCGTGTTTCTAGAAATAAGCTTTGGCAAAGTGATTGCGCCGAAGCGATCGCCACGGAGGCTGAGGAGTCTTGAGGCTTGGGAGCAGGATCTTCTTGGGCACAGAGCACTGCTGATTTCATCCAGTGAGATTTTGCCACAAAATGGTTTATCCCAGTGCCAGTGGTACTGTGAAATGGATATAACTTTTTTATTCTGTATTTTGAATGGGGTGGGTCCTGTAACAGTGCCTTGTGGTAAGTCGTGGTTAATCTTCGACGAGGCAGAAAAATTTTCATTACTTGTTGCAGGGCATTAGGTGGCCCTTGTTTTTGTTATGGTGTAGCAGTCAAGGCATTGTTATCTTGAGCTTGTCTAACGCTTTCCAGGAACCTGATACTTCTCTGGAATGTCCTCATCCTTGCTCTTTTTAAAGAGTGTACAAAGCTCAGCAAGGCAACAAGCCAGCATGCTGCACCGGCTGAATTTAGTTGCCATTGTTGAGATAGGTGATGGTCTTAAAATTGCTAGCTGGTGTATACCTGAATGAGGACGGTATTTAACTTAAATGGTGTTTTTACAGCCTGCTTAGCAAGACATTGAATGATTGTACTAAACTTATCACCTGGAGACTGGTGGAAAATGTCCAGTTAAGATGGTACATTACAGCTTGTATTGAAAAGAAAAAAAAAAAGGCATTTGAGTTCTCTGACCTGTGGGAGGCAGCCATCAAGAGTGAAACCGGTCCTGTATTTTTGTTATAGTATGTAGCATGATCACAAAGGGTCCAACTGTGTAACCTATGTAGATAAGATAAATGGGATTGGGTTGCAGATGTCTTTGTTAACCAGAGAAACAAATAACATGTTATCAGTGCATCTGAAAGTACTGACTAACATCATTAAATGTTAACATTTAATCAATTTTGGAGTTGAATTTAAATAACAGCTGTTTATGTGGTGTTAATTGGCTGGTCCTGGTGAGAAGTGCAGCCTGGCTATGGTGCTCCTGCAGCTCTGAGGCCCTGGGGAGTGGTAGCTGTCAGCACAACCCGCGAGGCTGGTTTTTCCAGCTATGCTGCGAGGAAGCCCTGTGATGTTCCCATAGGTGCGTAACTGATGCTGAATCTGGGTGAAGACACCAATTTTCCAGTATGAAGACAAGAAGAAAAATTAGTCATTTATTCCTGTATTTTGATACTTCTGTGCTGAAGGGGCAGTTCTTTGCATATGGAAACATGCTCTTTTTCTCTGGTTATGGGGTGCTGTAGTTTGCTCTCTGCCCCTCTACGCACTTAGTACTTTCCTACTCTCCTTATCTACTTTGCTTTATTTCCATATTATAATATGGCAATTTCTGAATATTTGCTTTAATAGAAAAGACTCTGGAATAGAAGGGGAAGCCATAGGTGTACAGCATGTGTCTCCAGGGAGTCAAGTACCAGAGAATACACACAGCCACTGGAAAGCTGAGGTATGATGGGATGAGTAGGGAACATGGAGCTCCAAGTAAGAGAGTTGAAAGGAAGGGGTTGCAGGGAATTCATAAAGGATGATATGGAAGACTCTAAAGTGCTTTTAGGAAAAACTGAGGATTAGAACATACCCATAAAAACATGGGAAGTGTTTAGCCCTGTAATATCAGACATTGTGGTAGTTGTGCACCCCAGAACCAAGCCTGGACTTACTTTACAGTAGATTAGTAAGAGAAATTTCAGGTTGGCTTATACTTTACTATGGAGGTGGAGTCTAGAAAGCTGACTCGCTAGTTTTTTCTTTTTATATAGAGACATAAAAAGTGCACCTAGGTGGGGTTTTCTGTTCATGTAAATTTACTAACATTCATCTAAAGTATTGCTATGCAACTCCTCACCCTGAAACAAAGAGAAAGAAAAATCTTTGTGGCCTCAGTTCTTGGCTTCTGCAGTTCCTTTCCTGAACAATAAGTTCAGTGAGAAAATATTTCTTTTCCTTTTCCCCCCTAAGTAAACTAGACTGAAATCCTACCTAAGAACCTACTGGAGCTGGCAGCTGGGCTCTGACTAAAGTAAAGGAGCTCAGCTTGTTTCCTTCACAAGGACTTTTGACATTGCTAGACTGAGAAATGAGAACTCAGATGTAATCTCAGATATCTGCTTGAATTGTTTTGTAAATGCATATGGTACCGAGGCTTAGAACATTTGGATTTCTACTCCTCTTCCACTTCCAGTCCTAATCCCTTTCCCGTTTTACTCTGATAGCTCGTTTAGCTCTACAGAAGATGAGAGGGAAAACATAAATGCCCAAGAACAGATTTCTGCCCATCTCTGCTTTGAAGAAAGCCCATTTCCATGTCGCAGGTTCTTAGTGACTGTCATCTTTTCAAAGAGCTAAAAGTGTTTAGTAAGCAGCTATTCAATGTACTAATGCTCCATGATATCTTGATTTGATGTCTAGATAATTGGACTTAACAAATAGATTAAGGCTTCTTTGGTTACCCGGTCATGCTGTCCAAGTCTTTAATCATATAGAGACTTAATTTGTTTCTTTACAGTAATCAGCTATGCCATTTGGATGACCTTAAAGAGGGGTGGGTGTATCGCTAGGCCTCTGCAGACTTGAAATGTAGTGATTCTTATGCAGGGTAACCAGGGATGTTATGTTGTGTGCATCACAGTGAAGCCCAGAATAATTGTGAGTGTTCCCACTAAAACAAAACTGCTGAAAAGCCCAGAGAATAAATTCAATACCAGGCACAGAGCAACACTCTGATCCAGCGAAGGTCTGGTGATTAAACTGAAAGTATTGATTAGGAGAGCATTTGGCCCGTTTTCGGATTCTGCCCCTGACTTACTGCACAGTTTCATTTCTTTGTGTCTGAAGTTCCCCTATAAAGACCTGAAATGTTTCCCCCTCTTACAAAAACTGTTATTTTAAAACCAGTAATAAATGTACTCTGGTGACAAGTGTTCTAGAAAAGCCATGAAGAAAGGCAAGTACTGAGAAGGTGGTGGGGAGACAAGGCTGATAACTTCTTTGCTTCTGGTGGGTGAGGGTGAAATTGGTGACTGCCAAAAATATGAGCTCAGAAGTAGCTTGTTCTACTCTGAACCCACATCTGTACACACCTCCTCATCTCTACAGATGGCCAGGAGGCTGAAGAGAGAACACAGTTGTCTATATTTGTGTAAGAGAAAGAATCATGACTCCCACCTTGGAGGCGAACAAGAACCTCCTGTAACTGGAGTATTTTCAACAATTTAAAATACTTGGTTGAATTTCCAGTTTTAGCAAGTTATGTGAAACCTGAACCTGTTCGTAGTTGCTAAATAGATAATTTTTTAATATTGTGTTGTATTAGATGGTTGGTCATGACTGTACTCTTTTCTTTATTCCTTCAAAACCAGCCTGCTAAGGAATACATTTGATCTAGAGGTCGTCTTTGCATGCTTATACTTTAAGAACTTGTAAGATACTTGTCCACTTTGGATTTCATAGTACTTCACATTTTAGAAAAAGCAACTGTCACCATCTAAATAGTGATGGTACTACTGAAATCAATCATGATAAGAGGCACAAAAATAAAACCAAAATATTTCCGTCTTTATGTTTCTTTTCTACTAACATTAGTGTTGGAATAAGATTGTCTTTTGTGGTTTGATTATTTTCATACAGTCTGCTTTGTCTTTTGGGGGAATTCGGTCATTTTTCCTTTTCGTAGCCCATGAGATAGAGGATAAAGCTGGTCCCTGGGAGTCAGCATTATGTAAGTAGTGGACTCTTGAACAAAAATCTGGTTTTATGGGTGTGGCCTCATGTAACAAACCAATAATAAGAGGACTTTACAAAGACCATCTTTCACAGTTCTCTGATTAACCCCTTTCGTTTGCAGACAGGGGTTGAATACTGAATGTTCTTCAGCTGTCACTATGTATTGCTCCCCTCCGCCCTGAACACTGAAGAACCTGAAACTGGAGACTTCCTGACCCTTCTAAAAACAAATGAGCGATGTTGTTTAACTTCTTGCTATGGGTCAGGAGCCTGAGCTTCGTGCCAAGTTTCAGTGTGAAACAAAGTAAGACTGCAGAGTTAAGAAAAGACTTTTGCAAAGAGCGCTTATATGGAACTACTGTTACAGCTGCAACTGTTGAGCCACTGTGACTTATTAAAGCAGATTCTTAAAAGGGAAATGAGATATGGCCTGCCCTAAACATTCTTCAGTAAATTACAGTTCATGGTTGAAAAACTTACCGAGTGCATAGGTGCAGTGTTCTGTGTTCCTTAATATGGATTCTGCATTAGTGTTAAAATAACCGCACGTTGCAGATAGATATGCTTTTTCCGTGTAGTTGGGTAGTAACATACCTCTGTTCTGGTTCCTGTTGCGATGCTTCCAAGTGTGCTTTTAGCAATGAAACATAAGGGTAGTGTCATTGTCATAACAGCATTCCACCCTCGGTGAGAAGTTGCAGCAGCACCATACAAAGGGGCAGTTGGTCTCTCCCTTACAGGGTGATGTCAGTCATCCTGCCAGCACCACGTCTACAAAACTTTCTCCGATGGCTGTGTTGAGTTCTGTGAAATATTGGAGGGGAACAACTGTGCTGGAAGAATGTTAGGGGTAAAGAGGATTTAGAAGAGTTTGCAGAGAAACAGGCAAGTACAGAGTTGAGCTAAGCCGATTGGGATCAGTGAATTGCCCAATGAGATAGAGTCCAGGTAAAACGGTCAAATGTTCCTTTGGTATTTGGTATATCCATTTACTGATGCTCCTGCAGTTACTGCAGGGTTTGAATATCATTGTACTGGTGCTTCTGCAGTTGCTGTAGAAACTGTTGGCTCAGGCTGTCTCCTTGCAGTTCTCCTTCAGAGGAAGAACTGCTCGAGGAGAGCTTGTCTGGGCATGGGATTCTGTGGTACATTTATTGTTTTCTTTCACACTGTGATCTGTAATCTTTAATATAAATCCGTCGGCTAGCTTCTTTTTCTTGTAAATGTTTGATCTGTGTGTGGTACTCGCAGTAAATGAGTTCTCTTGTGCCAGAAGAACAAAGACTTGCTTTCTGGTTGCGCTGGGCACTACTGATTTGCAGTAGTCAACTGGTTTTACTGCCAGTTTTAGCAGGTGCACCTTGTCTCAGTGAGTTCTTTTACCCTCATCACACAGTACAGTAGCAAGTCTCATGCACAGCGCATAGAAGACAGAATTTTGGCCGAGAGCTGAGGAGTACAGGGCTTTGCTGTATTTCCCCTCTCTTTCCTTCTCCTTCCTCTGTTTCCATTATTTGTACTCCTCTTGTGTTGCAGTTGGACTAGATGATTGCTGTAGGTCCCTTCCAACTGAAAATATTCTATTCTAACAAAGTTTGGAATATCTCCTGAAAAGACTTTTTGTGTGGATGTGTAGCATTTGTGTTGATTGGATTGTAGTTAGATAATAACGTGTGCATGAAAGATAGTCTTTAGTTTTCTTCATATTTCAGAATCTTGGAACAGCCAGAAAACTTGACAGTATTTACACTGTAAAAGGGCTCTGCAGTGTTCAGTCATAGAAGTGTGTAGAAAGAAGGTGGTTGGTGTGGAAAAGATCAAAGCATGGGTTTTGGCTGCTCTTGTTGGGAAAGAAAAGTATCTTTTAAGTTTGTCGTGAGGCTGCAAAAACTTGCTGGTCTCTTCCTGATACGTAAAGAATGGGGAGGTTGGAGGGAAGGGGGAGAGCAGGCAGAGCTCGTGCAAGCGTGGTTGATAGGGCCTTCTGTGCTGTTCTTCCACATTGCAGCGCTTCCAGTCTGCAGTAGCGCAAAACAGGGTTTCCTCCTGCCAGTGTCTCTCGCCATCAAGCGCTGCAGCACAAGAGCAGCTTGCAGATATTCCAGCACCGAAGCGAATAAACAGGGTAGCTCTTAAGACTAGTACAGGGGGAAGGAGAAGAGCCGGTAGTTTTCAGACCTCGCTGTGTTTGCTGTAAAGGAGACAAAATTGCTTGCCTGGAGATCAGATACCCAGAATTGTGAAGCCCAAGGGAAGTAGTACATGTTTGTTACACGTGTGCATTTGCTTTTCCTTTGTTCATTTTTAGGAGCGTAAGAGAAGATGGGGTTAGGAGGAGGAAAAAGTGTCCTCAATAGGGACGAAAAGTGGCCTTGTGGCAGAGCTGGGCTTGTTGTAGGGATCATCATATTGAAGTACGCACTCTGTACTCTTCTTGTCAACAGATCTAGGATCAAAGCGACAATCCTGAGTGAACTCACAGAAATGATAAACTGCTCTTAGGTGGCTGGAGCTTAGTGTGGAGAAGGTTGAAGAGATACTGCTTGAGTGAGGCGTGTGATTTGGGAACAGGCAGGAGAAGTGATGGCGTATGCACTCCTGGTCATCCAGGAGTTGCCAGTTTATTTTCTGACTCGTAAGAGAGATGCTGTCATACCCTCCAACCTCTTTGTTTGTTTTTGGGTGTCTTAGATGGCTACCTAATATCTAGCGTGACAGCTGGTTTTATTGATTGATTTATATTTTTTTGGTTGGTTTTTTTAAGAGAGAATGAACTCCCTTATCCTCCATAGCCTGCTCCTATGCCGTGTAGAGCTTTAGAAATGCCAAGCGGTAAAGACAACTGACTTTGGGGTTTTTTTTCTTCAAAACCAAATGATATGCTAGAATTTGGTGTCCAGAGTTGAGATGCCCGATGCTGAGAAGAGGGCTGCTTTATAGAGTAGGGCCGCAAAGCTTCCTCTGATCTTGCAGAATGGCTCAGGTCCCTTGCTAGTGTCCTGAAATGTTCTTATTTTTCTGGCTCTTGTTCTTCCTGAGAACAGACTATGTGTGTCCTGCTGCCCTAATGAAAGAGGGACTCCATTGTCCTCCCTTGGAAAAGGCACATAAGGTTCCTGGGTCCACGTCGGTTTGACTTTCAAAAGAGTGATCAGAAAAAATTGATGCCTGAAAATAGGACACTTTCTGAATTAGATTCCTGAGTTTAATCACACCATATTCAGATATTGAATTGCTAATTTGAATCTCATGAATCTACAGGTAATTGTTGTCAAGCATTTACTGTGACGGTTTGCCAAGCTGGCCTGTGAAGGATGGCTGTGGCCCTGCGAGGGAGAGATTGAATAGCAAAAGCAGCCAGCAATGCAGTGTCTGTTCAAATTAAATAAAGAAGTCTAAGTAAAGGGTGGAAAGCTAGAAAGGGGGGAGAGAGCATGCTCCATGCTTGGTGTGTAGAGGAGATGAAAAACTAACTACTGCAAGTCCTGACACTGATTTACTATGGCATTGGGCAAGTCAATAAAGTCTTTGGGCAGTGGGGTCTTTTCTAAATGCAAAAAGTATAACATTTACACCTGTTACAGAATTGGAGAATAATGTTTATGAAGTGTTGTGAAATTCTTGTGCTGAGGTCTAATTTATTTTTTGCTAATAAAAGCACATTGGAGCTTGATACTGCAATTAAAATGGAAGAGACTGAGCAGTGTTTTTTAGTCTCTGCTGTTAAGTCCAGCCTAAAGATTGCTGTCTCCCACAGGTCAGCAATGGAACATTGGGTAGTACTGTCTGTTTACCAGTAGATGGAGAAGTAGTTTCCCAGATTATTTGGTTTGTAACCTCTGAGCTATTTAATTCAATTTATT
Organism: Phalacrocorax carbo; assembly: GCF_963921805.1. NCBI lineage: Eukaryota > Metazoa > Chordata > Aves > Suliformes > Phalacrocoracidae > Phalacrocorax > Phalacrocorax carbo. The sequence goes on from NC_087530.1 coordinate 2,083,884, forward strand.
CTTCATAGTGTTGCAAAAAACCTTAAGCTCTTGGCTGGCTGCAGAGGCAGTGCTAGTGAACTTGCAGGGATTGCCAGTTGCTTCTACAAACCAGCTCGGTGACACCTGCATCCTCTGATGAGTATCTAGTTGCAGTATTTAGAATGAGATCAGAGTCTAGAAATGCGATATATTCTCCCCATGGTAAATGGAAAAAATTGCCAAAACCACTTTGAATTAATAGTGTTATGTAAGTAATGTTATTCAGCAAACTATGTGTATTCTCCAACAGAGATAACTTGGATTCCTCTATTAGCTTTTAATTTTCATGGCAATATTCTATGAGGGGAAAAAAAGCTACTTATGGTTTTTTTCTTAGCACAGAGATAAATGGAATGTCTCTGTCACTTGTCTGAAACCATGTGCTGAAAAGCATGATTGTTTTTTTCCTAACAGTTTTGCAGAGTAATAGGACAGAATATGATTTGGATTACAGAAGACACATGCTGGGTCAGTTTAAAGTCTGCCAAGTTCTAATTTGCAATTTCTAGAAAATTTAGAACAGAAACATCTGAGTGCCTGCAGAAATCATCATTCTAAATTTAACTTGTGGATTTTGTCTTGGTAATGCATGAAACCGTCTGGTAGTATTTGTCCACTGAATTTCAGGGACAACCTTTTCCTGTGTTGAGAGTTCTGCACTGGTGATTCTGGCATTCTTTTCCTGGTCCTGCAGTGTATGGGTTCTAAATGCTTTAGAGCAAAATGCTGAGTGAAAAAGTGTTAGCTAGGTTTAATTACTGCCATTTTGTTTCTCTCAAAACAAGCAAAAACCCTTTGGAAGAATGTTCTTTTACCTTGTTACTGTTTTCTTTAATGTATTTCTGCAGTTAATTAACGATGAACTAACTTTTAAAAATGGTTCTTACTGGCCTGTGAATGCTCTGTTGCGGTAAGTGTAGGAGTTTCCAAATATCACCATATCACCGAGAAGGCCCAATACAGAGACTTTTGTTTCCACGATAGAGGAGCCGTGAAAGTGAATGGAAGAACTCGTTAAACAGCAGAATCACGTGCACAAAGCAATGCATCTGTTTACTACTTTTTTTAAAAAAGATTTTTCTCATGAACACAAGTTTCAGTTTTTAGAGTTGAGTTTTATTTGAACTGTGGAATAAACTAGATATGTCAGATTATAAATCTGTCATCTTTACCACTAAGAGTGTAGCTTTATACTGTGAAAACCAAGCAGGCGTTTTTGTGCTGACAAGCGCAGAGTTCAATGTTCATGTCCCTTTGGTTCTTGTTCTTGCTGTGGTATCCTGCAACAGTGGTGGTGGTGTGACACGGACACAGATTTACATAGGTGGCTAAGCAGGCAATAAAAACGTTAAGACTCTAATCTAGCTTCCTCATAACTTCTTGCTGAGGGATGAAAGGTTTTATATCCTATTGCCCAGCTTAGAAGAATACCGTTGGTTTGTACAGGAACTGTTTTTCAGTTCTGGTTTTGATCCTGCCCTCTGCATCTTGAACTGTGCACTCTCCTACCCTGACATGTGGCTTTTCAAGTGCACCTTCTTTTGAAAAATAAAATAAATCCCATCAATGTTGCTTTTAGGAACAGCTGGCTTCCTGTTATCGGGGGAACTGAAATGACTAGACACAAAATGCAGTTAATGGCACAAAATAAACTAACTTAGATTGTTTTTGTCTAGTCTTTCCCCTGATGATAATTTCAAGTGTTACTTTTAGAAACTAGAGTGCATGAAGTGAGCTTTGGGGAGAAAGTGAGATTTTTGTTGTTGTAAATCGATCTCCCTCCAAAGCTGAGAGCTGTTTGAATGCTGCTATTGATTGCAGAGTCTGTTTGCTTCCCTTGGAGAAAAATGGGTATGCACCCTCTTTCACACCGGAGTTGCAACAGCTTCCTATCACACACTCGTGTTTCCTAACCTGGAAGTCATGTTATTAACCTCCACAAGCTCACTAAAAAGCGGGTTCCTGCGGCTTCTTGCAAGCAGGTTGCCTTCAAGACACTGATGTTGGTCCCAGCCCTCAATTTTGCTGTTCAGAGGTGTGTTGCTTAATGTTGAGAGGGAGAACAAGGTATGATGTTGATTACTTGATCTAAAGAAAACAGTGGTGAATGGCAGTGAGGAAGCCTTCTGTTAACGAATGAAGAACTAGAAGTGTCTTTTGTGCTGTTGTGAGTAAAGTGGCACACTAGAGGTGACATCAGCATTGATGAAGAGAGATTAAACTAATTTGTAGACCTATATGAAATTTAAAGAAAAGAGACTAAACCAACAAATTTGTGTCCATGTTCTTAAAAATGGCATCCAGGTGGGATTGGCAGATGAATATTGATAGCTTTTTTCCCCCCAGGTTTTATTTCAAATGCAAAAGATTAAAAAAAAAGAAATTAATATAACTTCTCTAGTTCAAGATCAATTACTTACACAGATGTGTTCTCAAAGGTACTGCAGAACATGGTGCTACAGCCACCTAAACATAATATTGCTACCTTTTTTATTTTGACATATTAAAAATAAGCAAACAAAAAAGGCTGTGGAATTCATTACTTGTCTTGGGAAGTTCCTAAGAATGAGACTGACAGATACAACTTAGACTGAGAAATTAATTTCGCAACCTAGCTTGTGGTCTTCAAACTGAGCATTGCCACCACTGATGGCCCCTGCTGAAGTTGTCTTTTTTTTTTGCTTTTATATAGCTGTGCTGAGCTAACTGGAGAGAAGAATAATAGATGAGTTTTGCAACTGAAGTTGGCAGATCTGACAGCACATGCATGCAGGGTAGATCTGAGGCAAGAAGATGCTGGATTAAGCCAATTTAAAATATTTTTAGACTTACAAGGTTTTTAAAAAATATTAGTTTTGTAAATCTCCAAATATGTTTGTGACTTTTTTCTTCCTGTTAGCTAAGCTGGGACTTTCTACTACAAAATCTTGTTTGAGACACAAATAGTGGACTGAAGTCCCTAACGTCAGCCCGACAGTTCCTTCTCTACCATCTAACACGTAGGTGCGGTGTTGTTTTTTACTTCCGTTATGGATGCTGTTGCTAGCTTTCATGCCTAAATAAACTAATTCAAATCTTTTGGTAGGGTTATCGTGCATTTGAAGTAAATAATTGTGTTCTGAGGCTGAAAATTGATGGCAGCCAGGGTACTCCTCCCTAGAGAAGAGATCCCCATTGCTTCTGTTGTAGAGGTTATTGCACTGTATTTCGAATCAAATTTGGTAGCTTCTGCCTGGCAGATAGTATTTCTCCCATTCTCCCCGCTCCAAATGCTTCCATTAATAACACTGTTTCTTTGGCTTTGAATACTGTTTTTTTGGAACATGTGCATTGTGAAACAATTCTACTAAAAATCCCTCTTCCCCTTCTTTTTTGTGTGAATGACTGATGAAATCAATTTCCAGTCAGTCATGTGGAAGAAATTCATTAATTAAATGGCAGGTTCCGTTTGTTGTCGCTGAGGGTGCTGTGCCTGCTGAGGCGGTGAGCCCTCGCAGGTGGCTCTGAAGAGGTGCAGCAGCCGCCAGACAGGATTCTGCTCCCCTGGGCTGCTGGGACCGTACGGGTCACATCCGCAGCGCTGCGGAGGAAGAGTGTGTCAGAGGAGGAGGCTTTTGTTTCCAGACAGACTAAGACGATAGTTACAGGGCTTGTTTCAGATGCTTCTGTGGCATTATGTGGTGTGACATTGAGCTTCAGACTTCCCTGGAAATAATAACGCAAGGCACAGGAGAATGAGAGAGAACAACTGAAAATAACAGGATTGGGTGGACGAGAGATAGCAAGAAAAAACCCTTGAAGAAGCTTTTGTTAACCTAGAACCTTCGACAAGATGGTATTTGACAAAATGGCCAATTAGGAAGTAAAAAAAATTAACCTGAGCTTGTTCAGTACTCATAGTGGAATTAAAACGTGGTAAAAGTCTGATGGGGCATGTGTACTGGCTGAGAGTGCAAGAGCTTTTTGCACAATACTTGCAGTCTAGTGGTCTTCTCTTTGAAATCCTTTAAATCCTCTCTTTAAATCAAAAAAAAAATTCACTGAAGCAGCAAGACTGGCATACTACAAAATGCATTTAAGAAAGAGTCATGAATGTTTAAACTGGCTGAAAGGCAGATGTGCACACTAGCCAGTGTGGATTTGCAATATTGAAAATGCCAGCTTCTTTACATGCTGAAATCAAGGAAGAAAATCTAGGCGAGAAACTGTTGCTTAAATTTCACCATTAAGTATTGCTGAAATTTTAGTCAGAAGGATAGCATTTATTCTTAACAACTTCCTAATACTTTGAAATAGAAACTTTATGTAAACATAAGAAAAATGTAAATCTGAAATATAGTGTTTATATAATATTACCTGTAAGAAGGTATTACTAGATTTTTTTTCCTTATTTACAACATATGTTTAGGATCCACGGTGCTTTTCTCTTTCACCTTACTAATTACCAAGGTACGTATTAGCTTGAGATGCAGAACAGGGAACAGCTAGTAGAGCAAATGCGTTCTGCTGTTGCCTCATGGAGCCGATGAGAAGTGCTTAGCACTTCTCACCAGCAGATCTAGTTTTGCCGTAGGACAGTTTGTTCTCCAGTCTCTCTTTTTAAATTTTATTTCCTTTATTACCAATGTAGGGAGGGCATACAGTGATTTCCAGCCTTTTCCATGTGTGTGCCTTTGGCCTCGCAGTTCTGTAGAAGACACATTCGTCTTGATGGAAAGGTGACATCTTGGCGGCCTTTTCCCCATCCTGGTTGTGTGTCAGATGGAGTCAGTCGGTAGGCTGCAGCTTAGGTCAGCCTGCAGTCTGTGGGATATGTATCATAGCAGGAGAGAAACTGGGGCACTGCAGCTATTTCGGTTAAGCTGGAGGGTGCCAGGGAAGGAATGTCCCCGTTCTTAATGTCTTAAACATTGTGGCTGCTTCCCACTATGGTTCTGGAGCAAAGAAAGCCTCACAGGTGAGGAAGCGGACACAAATAATATGATGTGGACAGTATCCAGGAGTGTGAAGGTCTATGAAGCTGTAGTGTTGGGCTGTGAATGCAGGACAAGGCTCGGGTGGTGAGAAGCCCAGCCTGGCACTAAACTGCACTGCGTGGTAAAGGAGGTAGAACTGTAATTCTCTTTTGGAGATTGTGATGTAATTCCAGGCATAGATCCAGAATTTTGCTTAAACCAGCTGTGTCTCTGGAAAAATGACATTGCAGATGGTGAGTGTCATTTCAGTGTAATGTAATCCTTTTTATTAATTTAGTTAATTCTTCAACTGTAATTGAATGTAGTCCGTGTTATGAATTTCAGACGATTTGGAATGTGGATGTCGAATTATGACTGCTTCACAAACGGGTGTGCTGCAAAGTAGCGTCAGGTTTTCATTGCCCAGTTTAACCAGAAGAGCAAGAATGCCTACATCAGAAATCACCTTAACGTTTCACAGACGTTGAGAATCCAGCGGTGGTTTCTGCCTTGTCTCGAATGAATACTTTGCTATTAATTATTTATGTACTGTCTAATCTATGATTTTTTTTAAATTTAATTTTATTTTTTTAAGACACCTGCCAAGAAGCACTCCCTTTAAGATGTTTTGTTTTCTGCAGTGCTTAGTTTTACAGGCAATTCTGTTTTGGATGTTTCTGACTGGTTGAGCAGGAAGTACATTAAACTGTTAACGTTCATGCGTCAATTTGTTATTTAAGTGTCAACAGCCAGTTTTTAATTCTTTTTGCAGTTTGTCTGTCTCTACTCAGTCGTGCATCTTGACACCCCTACCAAGAGATGAAGGCATTTTCAGAATTGTTCCATTAGAGACCCTTTGCAGCACCAGCTATAACTGGTGTGCTGGGTATTGTGTAGGTGCCAGGGAACATGAGGCCATATAAAAATCAGGAGAGAGAGATGTGTGAAAAATACCTTGAGGACTGCAACTGGTGTGCTGCTCTGAAGACCACTTGGAGTTTGGTGGTATATCTTCCTGTCCTCAGTAGTGAATAGTAGCTTAAATCCTAAAGGAGAAGGTTTTGTTTTCCTTCCAAAACTATTTTTCTTTGTTATAACTGCAGATATCAAATTATAATGTATTTCTACTAATGTATGGGGTTTTTTCTGAGATTGGATGGTGTGATTCTGTGTAAAATACAGCATTTTCTTCTTCAGATGATTGTATATATGCTCACACTGTGCCTCTGTGTTCCTTTTTTAGCCTTCCTGTTAGGCTAGTGATGATTTCCCCTTAGACCATCTTTTCTTCACCCTCTTTCCAGGAGCTAAAAATATAAGCTATGCTCTGCACATCCCTATTTCATTTTACCTTAATATATTAATCTAGATTAACTGATTGGCTTCAGTTCTTCAGTTTCTTTAATTCCTTTACCAGTGTGATTTATTCTGGCTGTGTTTTCATTCCTTGCTCTGCTATCTGGAGGGGAAGCCATGCGTTCACCCATTTTCAGTTGCAAGTGCTTTGTTGCATCTGTGAACGAAGGGTGCCCACGTTGTCTGTCCATGCCTGTCCTCCTTGGCACAGCCGAGTTCTCTCTAGGAGCTCCTTCTGTAGCTTCCTCCTCACTGACAAGTGGGTAGCTGTTTTCCTTGCGCCATGAGCACGGTCAGAGCTCTAGACCCTGGAAGATGACTCTGATTCCTCCATTCTGGTGGTCACCGGTGCCACGATTCCAGACCTGTTTATCAAGTATGTGCCTACCCTGTCGGTGGCGCTTGTTAGAGCTGGCTGTTGGGGCTGCCTGACAGAGGCTACTCCTAAGAGATTTGTGAGCACGGGAGCCTTTTCTTGCAAATGTTGTGAGAACTGAACGGGCAGGAGTAATACTAGACTCCAGTATTTGTTGTATGAAGTGTAAGAATTTGCCAGAGGAAGTACCTTTCCAGCTTTCAACTGTAGTGTTGCTTTGTAATTATTCATTTTGCTAGAAAATTCCAGTCTTCTAAAGGCTAACCCAGATGCAACTTTGCCAGGAATTACTTTACTGGGAAAATAATAGAACTCCTATGAATATACAGTCTCCAGGTGAAACTGAGTGCTGAGCGTATTGTTGGAAGGAGTCGAGTCTTATTAAATATGTATCACGGTCTTAAAATGGCACTACTTTACAGAATGCTTGTATGGTTGAGTGGCAAGGATTTCTGTTCATATGGTGGTGAGGAATGAAGAAACCAGTTCTGTACAGCGTAGAGGGAGTTCGGATGTAAAACAGTAAATATCTGCACAAGTAGAAGGTCAGTCATACTTCGCAGATTTCTCCATCGCATGCTTCTCACTGAATCCTCCTGAATTGTATTTCTTATCTGTTCCCCTCAGTTTGTTGATACTTTTAACATGAGGGAAAACTATTTTGATATTTCTCTGTCAGTTATTTTGACATTAATCAACATTGCAGATCTTGTTTTGTTTGGCGTCTGGGTACATCATAAAAAGAGTTGCTGAAAGAGTTCAATTATAATATCAGCATCTCTGCCAAATGTATTGAGCTGTTCTGAAAAGCGGCTTGTCTTTTCTGACCCAGATACACAGTTTCCAACTGTGGGAGATGCTGCCAGAAAGACTGTTGGCAGAAGGCCAGCAATAAAATTATACTGCAGAAAAACACAACATATTTTCAGCAGCACTTTATACGGTGTGACGAAAAATTACCTGTCTCCTGAATGCAAAGCAGAAGCTAAAATAAACTTGCAACTTAAAAGCCAGAACATGAGGCTTGCAACTTTAAAAGCAACAAAAAAGGATATAAATTCCAGTTCTTCTCTGTTAGTGTGTCTGATAGACCTCAGGCTGTGTTAGATACTCCCTGTTTTGTTATTAGTAACCTTAGCGATCCTTGCTGCTCTGTTGAGATAAACTTTGAGTGATCTTAGGGTGGTGTATGCTGTAAACTGAAGTTCTCATGGGCAGATACTGGTATAAGGGTAGACGAGGAGGTGGAGGGTGTTTTTAATGCTTCAGCTAAACACTGTTGGCATGTGCCTTCTCGATGTAGCATTTAAAACCAATTTTCATGGTATTCTACTTGGTCTGGCCAGGTGCCCAATGAGCAGTTTGTTGAAGTGAGGGTTTAGAGGACTGGAATCCAGTGACCCTGGTTTCCTCGTCTCTGCTGCACCAGTAACACTTCCCTGCATGGTACCGCTCCACTGGCAAGGGATACCAGGATGCCCCATAGTTCATGTCTCCTTTCTGGATGCTTATAGCTCGCCGTTCCTGGTGTTCTGTTTCGGTCCCCATGGAGCGCAAGTACCTGTTTCTCCTGCTTTTTCACTCTTCTGTTCACAAGCGCTCAAAGGTAGCTAAGCATATTCATTACTTCTGGCTGTTTAAATGTCTGCCTCTTGGGAACACAGCTGCCAGATGCAGGAATATATCCTCCTACAAAGGCCTCATCTGAAATTCTTTTCATTGTTTGTCTTGTGCCAAAGCATAAACTTCCTCTGTGAAGGATGGGATGTTTAATGGAAACAATGCTAGACTGTCATGGTGTTTTAATAACATTTCTAATGTGTCAAATCCCCAGTGACTTTAAACCACATTGCAGACTCGACTCTGCTCCTCTGTGACCTGGTTTGGAGACTTTATTTAGTCTTGTTTTACACTTTAGGGCTACACGATGCAGAGGTGAAGTGACTTTGTCGAGGTCGCCAAGGCCTTGGTAGTGCTAGTAGCGTTTCCTAGAAATTTTCTTGCATGTGTGGGTGTCAGCCCCTGGGTAAGACAACTGTGCGTTTTAATATTGTGCTTTTTACTCTGGGCATCAGCTGTTACTTCCCTGAGGATGCAGGGACAAATATCCTGCTATAGCCTGGTAGTGAAATGAGGCTGTTAGATTTATGGAATTGCTGCTCACTTCACATAATGCTTTCTGATGTGTTTGGTGCTGAGCTGTGTTCTACTGCCTTAGTCCATATGGTTGGAGCAGATTTGATTTTAGTTTTCCTTAATTTAATTCTGCATGCTGTCAGATGTACTTTGTTCTGTATATTGTGTCTGCACTTTTATAGTAAACTTCCTCCTGTTTAGTGCTTTTCTTGAAAATTTTCTCTCAAAAGTCTAAACTATATTAGGTTTTCACTCCTGTGTGTGTTTCTGTGAAATATTCTTAGGATGTTAACAACGTGAAAGACATTGTATATCAGCTTCAACTCAACTTTCAGGACTTTTTTTTCATCTTACTGAGTTTTATAATAAAGAACCCTTTGTAATTCAGCTGTATATGCCCTGACCTCAGCCATTCACTGCTGAGAAAAAAGGCAGGTGGACTCAAACTCATAAATACCTTTGTCCAACAACTTTTGCTTGTCACTGAAACTTGAACCTGCCTTGAGAACAAGATGGTTACTACCCGCTTAAGGCAGAGTAATGAGAGGTGTTGGCTTTTGCTTCATCTGCCCAGTAGATGATTAACCCTCATCGTAGCTGTGAAACAGTTTTTGGTCTGTTTCAGACTTTCAAAGAACACTGGAAAGCGCTCGGCGCATCCAGAATCGCACCCTGAGGTACGTCTGTTTCCAGAGCTCATGAGGTAGTTTGCAGGCTTGCCCTCTAGAAAACAGTCTGCTCAACGATTTACTCAAGCACCAGAATTTGCTCAGCCAGCTATCTTTGTCCATCTGCTTTCAATACACTGTCCAAGCTGATAAGCAACAGCTTGCAGTAGTCTTCCGAGGGAGGCCAGGCTGGAGTGTTGCTTGGAGTCTAGAGACATTGTACGGGGTATATGCTGAGGTCAGCAACACATTCCAGTGCCCTTCTCTTTGCCTGGGTTTGCCAAGTTACAGTTACCAGAGAAGACCCCAAACTGAAAAAGGTGAAGTGTAGGAGTCACAGAGCAGAAGAGTATGTGAAGATAGCTGGAATTTAGTTTGAGGAGAGAACTAATTTGAAATAGATGATATGGAAACGTGTCTCTCAAAAGTCTCTCTAGCTTGCCATCTGCTGACTCAAAAAGCATATTATTATTATTATTACAGAAAAGCAAAACAAAAAGGCCTCGTAAAGAGTCTGGTTGCTTCCAGACATGGTGAAAGGCTATTAAGTGTAGAAGAGCTTATGACTAGTTCATAGAGTAAATAGTGCCAAAGCAGTGATCTTTGCTTATTTTTCTTCCCTGCTTGGCCTTCAGGATCTCTTAAGAGAAGAATCTGGTCCTACGAAAGAACATCACCTTCCATGATTGCTTCTGGGAAGCAATTTGGTAGTCTTAATATACCTTGGTAGGATATGTAGCCTTTGTGATAAGAAGTGAGGTCCTTCAGGGTTTTCAGTATTTTTAGCGATTGCATTTAACTCTCTTGGGTTTCTTCCTTGGCAGCCTTTAGCTGCTGGAGCAGATGGGCTCCTGCACAGTATTCTTGTGTGGCTGCTTTTTGTTTTACCCAGTTCTACACCCCAAATTCAGTGGTGTGAGATACAACTATTAGGCACTTGCTGCCAAAGCTATTGGTCCTGTAAACATGCTTCATTTCTTCTTAACTAGGAAAATAGCGAAGCAGGATTTGTTGTTGCCTTTCCCTTGACATGTTCAAATCTCTATGGGATGCAATATTTTAATTATTCCCTGTCACGCCCCTGGGGTTTAATCATCTACAGGGCTTTCAAGTCATCTTGCCTATCCCTCTGCTGTTGCCGAACATGCTTTTAATCTCTAACAATGTCAGGATTCTCTGACAATGTGCAACCTATTGCTAGAGAAGGAGGACTGACATACAGGAGCAAAGAAAAGCATCTGAGCATGTGTGTCAGTCTGCAGAAATTTACTGGGTTTCCAGTTGCTTCAAAATGTTGCTGAAAAGCTGGTGCAACAATATGTGCAGTGGAAAGAAAACAGGAATTTTCTGCAAGGACTGGAGTGTCTTGCTATGCAATGAGCTTATGCTTTCCTCTCTCCCATTACCTGCTCTGTTATTCTTCCCTTGCCTTACAGAGCATTTATTTGCAGTTCCTTATGCTGCCAGTGCTGGGGTTTGTTGCCTGGTTTAGTACAAGAAGGCTGCTCTTGCAGGATCTTCTAGATGTTGTATGCTGTGAAAAGCAGTGCAAGGGCAGAAAAGGCGGTGTGGATGATTTCAGCTGAATGTTCTCACAAGCCTTACATCTTCAGTTTGTTATAATCCGCTTGTCGTCTTTGGAATAACAACTTACAGTCATTGCCACTGGAAATCTTACTTCTTGTGCAGCATCTGACACATGCAGGATCGAGGGCTGCACTAGGGATTTCAACAGATAATTACTTTTTGATAATTAAATGTAGTGCGTTTGATTCCTAATGCGCATGCGACATAAAAACAGATACTTCTCGAGCTGGTTTGCTATAAACCATATTTGAGATGTTGGATTCCTGTCTCCCTCATATCAGAAGCTTAGGTTGCCAGGTGGCTGACAAACCATGCTGAGATAAGCTCTAACTGGCATGGGAAAGCCGTCACATACGTGTGGGCACATCACACAAAGTTGCTTTCCACAGTGGCATCTGCTTGTTGTTCAGGAATAAATGGTTCAGTGACTGCCTTCCCGTTTTGAAGCATGCTTTAATCAGTGGCTTGACTTAATGTGCTGCATCGAACACTTATTGGAATTAACATGCTGTTTCTCCTGGCTTCAAGTTGTTTCTCTGTTTTTGCAGGTGAATTGCAGAAAGTGACTCCCAGAGCATCTTGGCTGCATGAACTCTTGAGCTGTCAAGGGACTGAGAGGCTTATGAAGAGGTTCTGTCAGGCAAAACAGTGCTTAGCAAAGACACCGAGGAGGAGGGAAAAGGAGAAAGGGAGGGAGAGAGAGCTGAAACACTAACAAACCATGGTAGGTATTTGTCATCTTTCATAGGGTTGCATTAAAAATATTCTCTGCTGACAGCCTTGCATGGGGCCTGAAACAAACAGAGTACGGGGATTTTCTGACCTTGCACTAAATTAGAGATGGTACTGCACGCTTTGAGCAAAGCAAATGAGGTTTGATATATTGTCAGCCTCTTAAAACCAGAGACTTGTCCTGTGAGCCTGCATTACATGAATTATTAAATATGAACGAAGGGGGATGCTCATAAGGTAGTCTAATAAAACTGGCATTAGCAAGCTGTAGCAAACAGCATGGGTGACCTTGAACTTGCAGATTGCATAACCAAATGCTGATATTCCCCTTCCACCTCTTCCTCACAAAAGCAAGTGCTGATTATTCATATTTGCGTGCGTGTGATTGAGTGGGGTTCTATGCACTCTTTGTTAATTGTGTAGATGAAACGTGTGCAGCCAAATATCCTTGGCGTACATTGAGTGAGGAGTTATATCTAATCTGCCTGGTATTGGTTGCAAATCGGGAACGCCGGAGATACTGAATTTGTAAAGCTGTGCAAGTATGAAGTAATGCGATGGTAAGGTTCTGAAAGTGTGTTTGCACAATGGCAATCAACCTACCCAGTTCCTGAAAAATATCTGTGGAGAGCAGATTAAGTATATTTGTATATTTTTAACTCCTCTAAGGTTATTAGTGAGAGAATGGAAATGAGAATAAGTGCACGAAATTTTAAATACATTTCTCTAATATTAGTGCATCTGACTGCTACACTATATATATATATTAAAAAAAACAACACCTAAGACGAGACTTTTACCTGTTGCAGAGCACAAATGGAGGAAAAACACTTGATAAATCAGAGTTGTCAATATATTGTATTTTAAATAGTGTCCTGTTTTGCTATTAATTTTGGCCTAAATTGCGTAGAAGAATTGATCTTTTCAGTCCCTCTTCATTAGGAAAGAAAACAAATGTCTTCTCATTTAGGAGTTACTAATTTATTCCTGTTTGAATGTTTTTCCTAATTGATATTTCATGAGATAAGAGGTGGTGGGGGTGACTTAATAAATCCAGCTTGTCAGCTGTCACTGTTGAACTGCAGCTTCTTCCTGTATGTATCTGTGTTGCGGCCAAGCCACCAGAGGGACCTCCTGGAAGCATTTTGCAACCTATGAACGTACTGGGGATAATACCAGACCCCAAATGATGAGTGTCTTTGCCTGAGTTGTGCATCTGGGTAGGAGCACAAGAGTTAGGAAAGGAATGATGTGACGTCGACTTTCGAGGGAAGGGACCTAGTAGATGCAGTGAGCCAGGAAATCATGACCGGTTCCTTACGGATTCAACCCAGAGGACTTTGACATCCTTCAAAGGCCCTTTTTGTCCCTAAGAGTGCGTACTGTTACAAACCCATGAAGTAGGGGTGAAAATGAAACCTAGTTAAGGTATTTAATGTGTAGGAGGAGCAGAGACTTTTGCTTGATGATCCCAAGTTCTGGGATCAGCAGTGACTGATGTGTCTGTAGAGAGTAAAACTTAGAGCTGCTCTTGCCAGAGGTCTGTGCTGTGATTGCACCTGGTCCGGGTCACTGTTTAGATCAAACAAGTCTCATCTGGAGAGCATGTGACAAACCGTAGCTTCCTAGTGTGAGTTAACCAGCTGCTTAAGTTTACCTTCCTCAAGAGTATTGCTCAGGAGTTAGTGTTTCACTGCAAACTTTTTTAATTAGCACTCTAACCTCTTCCTATTCTTTCAATTTTTTAAGAAATTATTTCAGTCTTGTCTTACCAGCTTATCTCTATCCTCATCTTCATTCATGCCTTTGTAAGTCCCTGTGCAGTTTGCAAAGCCTCTCATGGTCATATGTATTGCCTATGACTTCATCTGCAGCAGTAACAAAACCATAAGGGAATGGCTATTTAATTATCTTGTTCTAGGGTGTGTTGCCCCTGTCTCTAGCATAAATTGAGGAGAGGCAGCTGCACTCACTGCTTTTGGGATATGCAAAGTTGTATTTGGAGAGTGTAAATGCCTTTTACAAAATAGGAACCTTCCCCTTCTCTGTCTTCCCCTGCACATGCTTTGCTCAGTCTGCTCTCCCCTTGGAATGCTTAATGTCCTAAATTTCCCTACCCTGAAATGAGGTTCCCTCTCGGGATAAGGACCCCCGGCATTTCTTTGCTCTGAGCTCTCCAGCTGCTGAAGGTTGATGCAATCCAACAAAGGTTGCTGAAATTCCGGAACTACTCCATTCCTGCAAGTATTCCAGGGTAGGGAACCCCTCTTTCTTTCAGTACTATTGCTCACAGCTTGTATCTCCACAAGACGTAGGTCCTTCAGGCAAGATCAGGACCTAAGTGATTTCTCACTGACTTTGAAAGCTTAGTCTAAATAAGCTAGTCAGAGGACGAGGGGAGTCAGAGGCACTTAACAGTGAAATGAGTTGCCCAAGATCCTAGATTGTCTGCTGCAAAGCTGGGAATGAAACTCAGGGATTTTTTGGTCCCCTGTTTCAGCACTCTAACCTTATACTTAGCCAGCTGGACCATGCTCTCTTCTCAGAGAAGCTTGAGGGGGTGGCAGGGAGAAGTGAGAAAACCAATGAAAATGAGAAAAAAGCAAATGAGGGGGGACATTATAAAAGGAGAAGATGTAGAAATGCCATTTCTAGCCATTGCAAACAGAGTAATGCATACTTTGGGTCTTGACCCTATTTTGTATTCACCATCGGTGTATGTGGGAGAACGGAGATTTGTCTAGTCCTGTACCTAAGTCCTTCCTCTGGCTGAGTTGTGACTAGTGCACGCAGTGGCACAACTTCCGCTTACGAAGGACATACCAGGCAAAAGATGAAAATCAGCTTGCTTAATTTTTAGATGGCTGTAGCAGCTAATCTGATATAGAAGTCTAGACTTCTGTAGTCACATGTGGGTGGGTGGGGAAATGAACCTCTAAAGTATAACTTATCTCATCCTAAAGTAGACATAACCATAAACTCCACTCCAGATGTGCCTGGTAGATGTAAACGTGCGCTGTGCACCACATGTGCCTGTTCCTCCTAGTAGTGAATAAAAGGGTTCTAAAGAGTTGAATTTAGGCATCAAATATTAGGTGCCATAAAACCCACCCCAGGTCTTACGTGTTTTACCAGCTGGTGTTTGGTTTCTTTTTTTTAAATTTATTTAAATAAAAATAAGAAATCACTCCTGCATGACTATAAGCAATGGTCATCATGAACCACCCTCATATATCTGTCAGGGAGGATTCCCTTCAGGCAATGTCCTTCTATTGATAATCCAATAACTTTGTTCTTTTTCCCCCCCCTGTTTCCCACTTCATAACAGAGATCTATCCGATCTTTTGCTAATGATGACCGCCATGTTATGGTGAAACATTCAACCATTTATCCATCTCCAGAGGAACTTGAAGCTGTCCAGAACATGGTATCAACAGTAGAATGTGCCCTTAAACATGTCTCTGACTGGATGGATGAAAAGAACAAGTCTACGAAATGTGAGGGTGATGTGGAAGCAAAGGAGGAAGCTGCAGAAAGCAATGCCAAGTGAGTGAGTTGAGCCTCATAATGTGTTTCTGTACTGCTCTGAATGGGCTCCTTCTAAGCAAGAGTCGTAGTGTTACTTGATTCTGATGCATGTGAATGTTCATAGGAAGAAGTGGATGTATTTGGACTTTTTGAGGTGGGAGCGTGTAGGGCAAGTGCAGGGAATAGCAATAAGCTCATTGTGGGCAGCAGTTGCTCTCTTTCATTATTTCTTTTACTGTGGTGTTGTGAAGTTGCATTTAGCAGACAAGCTTTTCAGCAATTATAAGTGAATTTATGTCCCTGTAACACACGAATGCAAATCCACAGCCATGCAGCTTGCTCCTTCAGTTTAAGAGACACAAAGATTTTTATAAACTTTCTGTTGTTTAGCCAGCAAACTAACTTTTCTAAGGATCCATTACCTTCTATAACTGTAGTGGTTTAACCCTAGCCGGCAGCTCAGCCCCACGCAGCCGCTCGCTCGCTCCCCTCACAGTGGGACGGGGGAGAGATTCAGAAGGGCAAAAGTGAGGAAACGTACGGGTTGAGATCAAGACAGTTTAACAGGTAAAGCAAAAGCCGCGCACCCAGGCAAAGCAAAGCAAGGGATTCCTTCACCCCTCCCCGCGGCAGGGGGTGCTCAGCCATCTCCAGGGAAGCAGGGCTCCATCACGCCTAACGGGGACTGGGGAAGGCAAACGCCATCGCCCCGAGCGTCCCCCCTTCCTCCTCCTTCCCCAGCTCCGTGTGCTGAGCATGGCGCCGTGTGGTGTGGGACATCCCTGGGGTCAGCTGGGGTCACTGTCCCGGCCGTGTCCCCCCCAGCCCCTTGTGCCCCCCAGCCCCTCGCTGCTGGGGTGGGCTGAGGGGCAGGAGAGGCCTTGGCTCTGTGCAAGCCCTGCTCAGCAGGAGCGAAACCACCCCTGGGTTATCAGCGCTGTTCCCAGCACAGATCCAAACCACAGCCCCACACTGGCTGCTGTGGAGGAAATTAACTCTACCCCAGCCAAAACCAGCACAATTATATAGTCCTCTACTGAGTGAAACATCTGTCTGTCCCAGTCTGCTCCCTGACATGGTGCCAAAATTTTTTTCTAGCATAACTCTAGTAGTAGAAGAAACAGCAGGAAGAACTGGCTTTTTGGGTTTTTTTTAAGTTTCTTACTGTAAACCTCTTTAGCTTGGGTGCTTCTGGCCCTTCGGCACTTTCTGCGTAATCTGTTTCACACGCTCTCCAACTCCGGTAAGCGTCTCTCCAGGTTACACAGGGGGAAGTGAAGCACCGGGAGACCAACAGCCAATTTGTCATTACTTGAAAAACCCAACTTCCAGTTCTCGTGTGATGTGATACTTTTCCAGTGAGCTTCTTGGGACTTAATCTGGTCACATCTGTAGCATAACCTGCAGTGGAGATGTAGCCAAAGGACTCTGTTTCCTTCCCGATGATGCATGGAATATTAAGAAAGTCTGGGCTTTGCCCAGTAAGTTCTGGTATTAAAACTGATGAAGGAAGTGTATTCTTTTTCATATGTTTTTGTTATGTTTTCTGACACCTTTTGTGGCGGTGAAAGGCTTGTTGTGAAGTCTTTTGTAATTTTTGGTGTTCTGGTAAATAAATGTTAAGATTGCATTTTGGAATGGTGGAAGTATAGCCTGCGTACTGTGTGCTTCTGGAGTACAGTGCAGGTACTGGAGGAAGGTCTAACTCCGAATCAGGAAGCCTGTATCAGTTTTTAAACAGAAAATATAGTTTACTGACTTAGTGTGAAAGAGGCAGTGCTTACCATTGTATTTATCAGTTATTTCTAAATGCATAATGACATATGTCTGGAAATTCAGAAGTGAAATATTGCTTCCTATTCTACCATAATAATGGGGTTCTTAGTTATTTCCAAGTCTCTCATAGATTTTTAGAGTAGCTTTGAGGAAACAAGGGACGAAGCCTTGCTGCACCTCCCTGGGTGTACATCAGTTTAGAAACAAGACATGCTGTACTAACTGAGGAGATCTGTATGGCTGAGAGGAGCAAGAAGCATTGGTGGCTTGATCTGGTTTCCCAAGTGTTGTGGATTCTACAGAAAATTCCTCAATTATCGGCAGTGTTTTTCCACAGGTTTCTTTCTTAACATTTAAGCTCGTCTTTGATTATCTCTAAGATAAGGTTGTGGGCTTGGGAGCTGTTGAAAGAAACTGCTTGCTCTGCATG
Source organism: Phalacrocorax carbo (assembly GCF_963921805.1). NCBI lineage: Eukaryota > Metazoa > Chordata > Aves > Suliformes > Phalacrocoracidae > Phalacrocorax > Phalacrocorax carbo. The sequence goes on from NC_087530.1 coordinate 2,101,449, forward strand.
AAGTTTAAATGCAGCACCACCTACTCAGAATACACTGAGCCACACAGGAACTGTTCCGCAGCATGAAGACCACTGTATGACAGACTTGGAAAAGTAAATGCGCAAGTGGCCCCTCATTTTGATGCCCGTGGCTTTCTGTGTTCCTAATCAATATTTAACAGACACAAGTCTGATCACTGGCACTTTTGTGTAAGGCCGAGCTGCGATGTGTCACATTTTGGTGTGAAATAGATTCAAACAGAAATAGAAAACCACTTACGATCATGAATATTTTTACATGAATTAACGTATAAATTGGTTTAAGACAGTCTGGTTGTATTGACACCAGAGAATAATTGCAGTGGATCGATGGGCCGCTTCTCCACAGATGGACAATTAAGTTTTGTCATCTCCTCAAGGAAGGTATTTAAGCTCAGTGTTTCGCTCAAGAACAGTCTTTCCTGACATGCAGTGTTGCAGCATGCTGTGTAGTCTTTGACTTCCTAGCATTGCTGGTGATGTTTTTAGGTGTCTTCTGATTGGGTAAAGCAGGTGCAGAATGGATTCTTAAAAAATAATTTTTAAAAGGGTGCTTTTTTTGAAGACCCAAGCCTGCAGTAAATGCTTTTGAGGCAGTTGGGTGGCCTTGCTTTTTGTATTTATGCGTTTGTTTGGGACAACTTACCTTACTAATCACTTTACAAGCTAAAAGGGGCTTACATTGTAGAAGAGTATATAATTTAAAATATCTTTGTGTTAGTTACAAACCATATCTGGAGGAGTTCCATGTTTTCTCACACATTTGCATCCGGACCCTGCTCAGGTAGCATAGTCCCAGTGTGGAAGTTGAGATGCTGTTGACTTTTGTAACAGTTTTTTGTTAGTTTGCTTCTGGCTATTCCAAGGATAGTAATTAGTTTGAGGTTGCCACTGCATTCTCTGTGTCATTCCTTCTCTTCTGTCTATTGTTGAAGCACCTGTTCCTGTCCCTCCATTTAAAATGCATAGATAAAGACAATACAATTATTAGACGAAGATACTTCCTAGTGAAGCTGAGGATCTGTGTGATGACCTTCGATCGCAGTGTGACTGGGGTTGGGGTTTGGGTTTTTTGGATGGTAGGAATGCTGTGAGCAGGGATGCTGCCTTTCTGGCTGAGGTGCTTTACCACCTTTACTGATTACATGCTTTCTGTGGGTTTTGCAACGGTGAAGTGCCACTAGTGAGACATGTCGTATGGCAATAGCTGGTGTTGAACTGTCACAGATGCATTTCTTGCATTCTTCCTAATGGTTTTAAGCGATCCTAGTCTACTATACTGGCTTTTGTTGCAGTCTTTCTCTCAGTATTCAAAACTGAAGTGTTCTTAGGCTGCTTTGAAAGTTACGTTTGCTGTGGCTCTTAAATGTTCCCCTAAACTTTAGCTGGAGAGTAAGAACTAGCAGTCAGACCTTTATTCCTGTAGGTTTCAGTGGTAAGACTTGCTGAAGGAATTGAGTCTGGAAGACTTTCTGAAATTAAAGGCTTCCCTGAAATGTCCATTTGTAGTATGGGCTAAAACTTCACAAGTTGATAGCATAATTTTGAAGATAAAGGTTTGAATGGATGGGTCAACTAAAAGAAATATTGAAAAGGCGCATGGCCATGTTTGCAGTTGGAGTGTCACTAAAAGACAACTCAGATCACTTCTGAAAACAGGATTTCTGTCAGAGAGCTCCTCTAGATCAATTATTCTACTGTTGGTAGTTCTTTAGATAGTGAATTTGGGGGTTTTGGAGCTTTGTGAAGCTTTGTGACTTCAGCTGGGCAACTTCTGCCTTCGTGTGAATTGCAAATCAGTGCATAAAAGGAGCCTGTGCTTTCCACTTTCTGATCAGCGATAGGCCGCTTTAGCAGAGTCAAACGTCCCATCCGTTTATCTCCTCACTGTGATAGGATGATACAAGTATTCTGAATGTGTGAAAATACCATTTTAATTACTCCGAATTGTTTCATTTCCAGGGATCAAGGTGGTCGGACGTTGTGTGGTGTTATGAGAATTGGCTTGGTTGCAAAGGGCTTGCTGATAAAAGATGATATGGATCTGGAGCTGGTTCTCATGTGCAAAGAAAAACCCACAAAGACCTTGTTATGTATAGTTAAAGACAATCTCCCAGCTCAAATCCAGGTGAGTTAATGTAGGGTAGTCCTCTAACAATGGCTGACAGCACTGCACGGCACGCTGGGGTAAGGGCTGGGATTTGTTCCAGGAAAAAAAGACAAGTGATAGAGATCAAAGACACATGCTTGGAATCCAGGATGATGTGTAGGGCATGTGATGTGCTCACTGTGGCAACAGGAAGTAGCTATTCACAAAACACAACCTCTTATTCCTGTTGTTGCCTAATCCCTGCTTGTGATGTCAGTTCTCTGATGGCAGCTAACCTTTCTATTTGGTAATTAACCCAGCTGATGGTTGCTCTCTGGCCCAACCACTAACATGAACTCAACTGCAGTCCCAGAAATCTTCCCTGCTCGAGCATGTGAATCGCTCTGTATTGTTGCCCCCTGTCCCTGCCTGAACCTGAAGTTCTACATTGCAGCTGCTTTGCTTTGCTTGGGCTGTTCCAAGAGAAACGCCTCTGTACTTCTGAAGCGAGAACAAGACACTTTAGGTGGTCGCTCATTTTAGCTCATCGTGAGCTTGTAATTCTTTTTATTTGTGGCTGTTTAATTCTGATGTTAGCATCCAGTAGGCAGCAATTCTGGCTAATATTGGTCTCCCTAAAGCAGCTAAGGATAATACCTTTCTGACAGAGTTCTGAGTCTGAGTAATCAGTCCAGCTTCCAGGCTGACACACACCGTTGCCCAGACACTGTGCCCTGAAGTATTGCACTACAAGTGCCTCTCTCCAAACCATGTCCAAACTCAATCTGCTTTTCTGCCTTGTCTCTGTGGAAATAAACACAGTATGTGTTTTACCATTCTTGACAGCTGTTTGTTCTCACCATTCATTTGTTCACATAAAGGACTTGTAATGAGATAATGTGCCTGCAGATGTGCCCCTATCCATGGCTGAAAATGCTAAGGAAATATTGAGTAGTAAAGAGTAAATTTTACTTGTTTGTAGTGAGGCCTAAGATGAGAAGGGTTGAAAGTGCTACGGAAAGTTAGCATATGCTTCAAGAAAGTGAGAACGGCAGAACAGACGTAATATAAAGATGTGAAGACTGCAGTAAATTCAAGGGACAAGTAGGTATGGTCCTGAGGGAAAGGATTATGGAGAACGTGAGGTAAGAGGGATGTGACTCGTGAAAGAAGCTACAACTGTCATGGGCATAAAAGGCAGCGAGAGGTTCTGCAGACACATCGGAAGAGGGAAAAGGAAGCTGTAGGCCCATTAGTGGACAGAAAGAGCAAATGAGGACCAGAGATGTTAACAGCTTCTGCTTTGCTGCTTTGAAGGCTAGTAGTGAGCAGATGCTTCAACGTTTTCATCCCAACAATGAAGGAACTGGAGGAGTGCAGACTGCAACAGGGTGTTCTAACTGTATGGTCTTGCTGAAACGAGCTCACAACACAAGGAATAGCTTTAGGGCCCTGAACCATCTGTGGTTATTGTTGCGCTTTTGGGGGTTGAGGGGGGTCCCAGAGGACTACTGAAAGGCCTGCGGATACAGATCACTTGAGATAACTCAGGTGCACGTTAATGGAACAAATAAGGCAGTTGGTAGTATTATCTACAAAAGAAATCTAAGCAAGAAATAAAGTTTAGTGAAAACAATTTAAAAACCACTCACTTATTGGTGTGCCTTCAAGAGCAGAAGGTCAGGCTCTCCAGGCGTTGCCAGGGATCTCTCCTGGGGCTGGCATTAATGAATGATGTGGGTGACAGTGGGGTCTGGCATCCAGCTTCAAGTGCTGCGTGGAAAGGGAGTGAGAGGTGGACAGACAAGTTGGAGAAAATCAGATGAGTGAGAATGAGCACTGAGAAAACCACGTAATTAAAATTATCTGGTTTGGAAAAAGTCAAGACCAAATATGAATGGTTGTTTTTAAAAGGGACTGTGGTTCAGTGTCTCACATGGCTACCAACGGTGGGATGAGAAGTAACTGGAACTGTAGCAAGGGACGATTTTGTTGCAAAACAGATCATCTAAATTGCCCGTGTGGCTAAGAACCAGAATATGTTTTTGGGAGAGGCAGCAAAGTCTCTGTTGCCAAGGCATCTGAAGAGCGTCATGGGGTTCGTAAGAGACGGCCAAGGTGTATTTGGTCACGCTTTGTGGCAGGTCCATGGACGAGGCGAGCCGGTGCGGCTCCTGCACTGGAATCTGTCATCCTTTTGCCCTGACAGTTACAGCTGTGTTGGTCATCCTGCACAGGAGAGCTTTTACATGTATGGGCAGCATTACTGGAGAAGCGTGTGCTTACTAAGAAGAAAAGTTGCTGGTGGTATTTCGCACACTAGCAGCTATGAAAGTCAGCTTCTGTCTTCATTAGAAAAAAAGTTATAGTCTAGCGGGACTACTTATATTCTCATTACATTTGCTGCAAACCTTTTTTCTTAAGCATGTTACTGGGGATTTTCTGTTTGTTTTTAATGAGGGAGGCAAGGCCTTATTTGTTATTGAAGTGTCTTGTAGGCTTCTCATTAGTTAAGAGGCATATGCACGTACAGAGATTCTGCAGTTTTTCAGTTGATTGGGAGATTCTTGAAATCTTTCTTGGTGACTTTCAGAAACTTACAGAAGAGAAGTATCTCGTGGAGGAGCATGTAAATGAGGCAGCTATTATTATTCGTAACACAAAGGAGCCCAAGCTAACTTTGAAGGTGATACTTACATCCCCTCTCATTCGAGATGAAGCAGAGAAGAAGGAAGGAGGTACACAGAGCGTTTTAACTTGTTTTTAAGACTGTTCTATCTAAATGCCCTGACTGTGCAGCACAGGGTTAATTGGGAAGTAGGTTTTTAATTGTCCATCATATACTAACTAGACTGGCTATTGCCGCAATAGGTTACATTATTTGTGCCTTAAAAAGATGACAGCCACTTAATTTTCATAGTTTTCATTTGCAAGCAATATTGCTATGGTGTTTGACGTACAATTAGATCTTAGTTCTCCTTTCTTTCAGACTTGCTAGTTAATTCTTGAGCACCCCAGCGCTGCACAGTCTTGTTTTCAAATTAAGTCAGTCAAGTGGGATTGGTTTGTAGTACCTTGAAATACTCATAAAATTGTTTCTCTTTTTACATTAAAAAAACCTCTCCTGCCAAGCTCGCAAGTATGTTGTCCTGGCCCTCAGTTTTTATTAATTGATGATACGTATGCATATGTTTCTAGCTTTAAGAATTTCCTAACTGGGATACAGCTGAAGTTCCAGTGCTGTAAGACAGCACTTTTGCTTCTGAATTGAACATTGTACCTCATGTCCTTAGAGCAAAATAGATATAGAAAACTGTAACTTAGTTTCTTTCTCTTCCTTCTCCCTAACTGCCTGGGCTCCAACACAGTTACGCGCCCCTTGTTGAAGGAGCGCTGACTGGTAGTATCACTGAGGTTGGAAACAAACCAGACGAAGTAGAAGAGCAAATGTAGCCATACTTTGTTTTAGTTTTAAAAATCTTGTCAGTAATTTCTGCTTCCGCTTCCCAAACCTATCCCTAGAAACTTTGCCACTGGATGATGTCAGACCTTTGACCAACTGGCCACTCTCTGTCATGACAACTGAGGCAGCTGGGCCCGTGTGGGCTAGGGAACTCCCTGTCGCTCTCTTCCCATTTCTAGACTTGCCACAAGTCCTCCGCTTCCTCCCTTCTCCCACATGAAATACCGACACAATGAGAAATGTTGGTCAGTTTCTCTTCGTCTTTGTTCAAGGCAATGGCAGGAAGAGGATCCCTTTTCAAACAAAACGTAACACTTTGGCAGTAGTTGGATGCGGAAAAATCTTACAAAACAGATGAATGGCAAAGATTTCCTAATTGTAATGTCTGCTCACTCTCAAATTAGTAACCACGCTCTTTTGCAAGACCATTAAAAATAAATTGCATATTACTTCAGTTGTTCTTCAGTTTCCCGTAAGATGCTGAGATCAGCCCTGTAGTTGCAGCTGATACATGTTTGTGAGAAAGAGCACGAAGCGCAAAACAAATGTTAATGCCAAAGGATTTGCCAGGATTTCTCCCAAGGGGATACAGTTCTGCACAAAGGCTTCCCTCCAAGTATTTTCTCGCAAAAAGCGATGCTGCTGTGGCAGTAAACTCCAGGGATGCCTGAGTTCATCTCAAACTGAATGAGGATTTTAATTTTTATGCCTTCCTATATTTAAAATGTAGGTGTTCTATTTTTTTTTCAGCATCTCAAAATATTTTCAAAATTCTGTACTAGTTTTTTTTAAATTTAAAGTGGTTTTACTAACCCTCTTAGAGTGGTGTTACACTACCGCTCCTGGACAGCTGATGAGGGTGGTTAATAGAGTAATGGATCTTGTTTTAAAGCCTGGGTCCTTTGACATTGATTCACCACAAGTGAACAGAGACATTTATTACATTCCTTTCCAAGGGTATGTGAGATGTTATGCATGTGTCACTCAGTAAATTGAAAGAGGAGAGGGATACTTTTTTCCATAATATTCCCAACCATATTTAGGTCACTCTCACTTAGATGCAGACCAAAAAAGCTTCATGTCCAATATCAAGGGAAAATACTCAGAGAAACTGTCCAGTGAAAATACCTTGATCCCCAAAGAAAGTACTGCCCTGTTTTCTCAGTACTCCTGCACAATGCCAACCAACCATCAGTACACTTCCTGTGCAGTTTTCAAAACTGTTTTGAGTTTATTCCGTACATTCTTTTGAATGAAGGAGCTCAAAACGCTTGTCAACTTGCCTTTCATCTTCCATGTAAGATACAGGCCACTGGGGCCCCGGCACTGCTGAGGCTTGGCCCCGGAGGGAGGCGCGGATTGGCCCCGAGGCTGCTCCGGGAGCGGAGCCTGCACGAAACTGACCAAGGTTTCAGCGTTCGGTGTGATTAGCACTAATCTGTCCTCTAACCAAAGCGGCAAGGTTAGGCGCAACGGACCTCGTTATCAGCGCTCCCATTTGTTCTGTAGGAATGCTGTGTGTGCCTTCATGCCCTGATGTCAGAATGTATTGAAAAACACTCCCGGATTTCTCTTCAGTCCCCACCTCTTTGGAAAAGTGTTCATGTTTAAGATGTGGTGTTTGTCCTATTTGTTTTTGCTGCTCGTGAGCAAAAATAAATAGTGGACCAGTGTGTGTGTGCATCTCGGTGTTTCTCACAAATGGCTATCCATAAAGCTCTGCTTTCTCATGTCGAGTTGAGAAGTCAAGCATCTAAATTCCTGCACTTTGCATCAGTTTACAATTTAAACTTCTTAAGAAACTGAATTTTTAGTTGTGGCGTCAACTATAAATTGGACTTTACAGACCAGAACCTCCTTGCTTGCAAATCATTTGTTGTTACTGCGTGTACAGTAACAACAAGCTTATGTGATAATAAACAAATTCATTTACCGAAGTGGAGCTGAAATCAACCTTGCTCCTTGAGCAGCTACTGCATTAACAGCCTGTCTCTGCTCCTGCCTTGGCCGGGCAGGTGCAGCCAGCGATGCCCCAAAGTTGCCAAGTGCCTTTGAAGGGGCAACATTAGCCACACGATTACCTTGCCCCTATGGAGAAGACAATGCTTCTCGTATGGCTGGCGGCTGGTGTGTGATGAGAATATAGACAGCCAGTGGGGAGAGAATTACCGAAGGATTGGTCTGTGTTGCATAGTGTGAGCTAACGTCAGGGCTTTATTATTAACTGTTTATTAAACTTCTTGTATCATTGCCCTTGTTAAAATCACAAGAAACAAACAAAAAAAGTAAAGCTTTGCACTCACATCTGAAAATTTTGATTGGGTCTCACTTTCCTGACTGGCAGAGCATGAAGAAACATGCCATTCTCCTGAGGGTGTCGAAAGGGAGCCTGCTGCAAGCCACTCGCCCTCTTCACTGCCTGTTCTCTTCATCTTTCTGTTCAATAGAATCTTGCACCCAAAAGTTGGCTGACTGCAACATCTGCGAAAGGTGCTCAGGACACTAGGACTGAATTTGCAATTGACAACATGCTCCAAGATATTTGTAATTTAGAACTTCGGAAATAGCCTTAATCCTGTAGGAAAAAGAATGATTCTAACTTGTTGAAACAAGTTAAATCTCACAAGGTTTTTCATTCACCTGAATGGCAGATGACACGTATCCTGTTTATGTTTTGTAGTTCAAAGGAAAAATTAATTTACTTTGTCAAGGGCTGCAAAGCCTGTGCACTACAAAGTTAAAGCCCCTAGGCGTTGAAAGATCCAGTTCATTGCAAAAGATGAATGATCTTGCAATCAGTCACCTTTGCCATTTCTAACGTTTTAAAATAAGATTCTGATCATCCATTGACAGTAGTTGTTTTATACAATACGTGGGCTTGAAGCAGATATTTCTATTGTCCACAGTGAAGTTTTCTTACAGAACCAGAGATGTGCATTCAGTAATTGTGTGCCACAAAACATTACTCCTGAAAATAACAAAGCTGCAAGGGAAATTTAGAAGCAAATCTTGTGCTCCAAAGTGACCTTTTGTGCTCGTAGACATGCAACGCTGTGAGACTTTGCAGCTTTTATTTGGAAAGCAGGCAAGAGGAGTGATTAATCTCAATACTGCAACACTGTTGAGAAGGGCAGTAAGAAACAATGCAAATATCTGCTGCGAAGTTCATTGGGGTTAGAAAATAAGCTTATAGCACTCAGGTCTTCTGCTGACAGCAGCGCCAGCAGGTGCGAACTGCAACTGTGACCTGTCAGACAAGATACCTGCTTCTGTTCAGTTTTACGCTGGGGTTTTTTATTTTTTGGCTTTGGGCTCTTTTATCCATCATAACATAATGTGCTTTTACCAGAGTAACTTTCCCATTGAATGGCAGAGGAGGTGAAGCAACTTTAACATTAAAGACACAATTGCACATGCAACCAGTACCCTCCAAAGGAACACAGGAAAATGTACTTTAACGTGTTACTAATAAATGGTACTTTTTTTTCTCCCAACTTGTCCTCGTATTTTAAACGTCTGCTGGATTTTGCTTATCTAGCATAGCCCTCCGTTTGGAATGGCTATTGTATTTCATTCAGACCTGCACAGGTGTCTCAAGATCTGGAGAATTGACCATTATAAATAATGAAAAGGCTCTATTTCCAAATTAATTAGTTACTTTGAAATAAAAAGTAATTGGGTATTCATAGGAAAATAATGTATTCAAGGTTGTAGTTGAGCAATGGATTCATTTAGTTCTTCCAATATGTTCTTCTCCTGTCAGCCAAAAATTAAAGTCTTTTTAACCTGATTTAAGAGATATGCAAAATCTGTCATTTGTACAGACTTCCCAGAGAATCTGGATGCAAGTAACTCCTTAGGGAAAGGGGGAAAAAAAATGTAGGGAGGAAAGGAGTGATGTGTAATGGCCCTCGATATAGAATCGGATGTGACTGCTAAAAGCAGTTTGTTGCATGCTGGATAAAAAAAAAAGGGGGGGGGGGGAGGGGGGAATAGTGTAAACCTGCACAGAAGCTAATTGGTGTCTTGTCTCTCAAATCCTGCTTTGAATTTCCTCTGTTGATTTCAGTTGCTGTTGGGAAGAGAAGCTTTTTACAAGAGGGACTACCTCCCTAATATGCTAATAATCTGGAAGTTACCAAACTTGCTTCTTTCATATGGTCTGGTTATATGAAAGACTAATCAAACTGTAAAATTTCTTACTAGCATTTCTTATATATTTCTTTCATTGAATTATATTGGCAAGTATTGTTCATGCAATAATATTTCAAATTTATTTAATGTTGTTCTTTGGAATTCTCAACAGTTGCATGGACATAACTTCACTTTCTACCTATTAAAAGTTTTTATGCACCACCACCCACCCCCACACCCCCCCAAGAATATCTTCCTCTTGTCAAAAGAAGCTTGTCTCTTTGAAATTCTGTGCCATTTTTGTGCACTTGCAATAAAAGTCACAAAGAAGGGAAAGAAAAGGAAAAAAACCCAATACAGCCCAACCAGAAAGAAAAAAAGTGCTATACAGCTATTTTCTGCCCTGAAATGTGTTCTACATTTTTAATAAGATCCCAGATTGTCTCTAGCAGTGGCCATCTTTGTTATTACTATTATTTTACAAGGAGTGAATGCCTTTGCTTCTGTTGCACACGTGCACATTTACTACCTTTAATGGCTTGTTTAAATTAAATAACACAGTGCACTTAAATTCTGGGAGTCTTATTATCTCATTGAGATGCTGCCGCTCTTTTTGTATTGTGACAGAAACCCCTTGGTCAAATTGTATCTGTCTCTTTTTATCCCATTTTTACCAGTAGATAATGTTGCGATGAAAGATCCTCCGGACTTATTGGACAGGCAGAAATGCCTGGAGGCCTTGGCGTCTCTGCGGCACGCCAAATGGTTTCAGGTTGGCTATTTGTTCTTACCTTGTTGTTATTGTAGCCTTATGAGGTTTAATTTGAGACAGTTTTAATTTTAATGCCTCTTTAATTTCTGACTAGTCCCTGATAGCGCGAAGGTCTAGAATTCCGAATTGAGTGCTGTACTGTGCAAGGGCAAACGTGACAGGTAGACAGCCAGCTGGTCTAGAGTTGTCATGAGGCTACAAAAGCGATCTTGACATTTTGCTTCCTTTTTTATGTGTCTCTCTAAATTGAAGTATCTTACTTTTATGTAACTGTTTTTATTTTGCATGAAGCTGATTAAGTATTAAGTAATAATAATTTAAAAATCTATCCCAGGACTCTGTGCATTTAAAAAGAAAAGCAAAATTGAAGGCCAGGTTTTTGCAGGTGTATTGGAATCATTTTGTTTGTTTTAGGCCAGGGCAAATGGACTAAAATCATGTGTAATTGTCCTTCGTATTCTGCGGGATTTGTGCAACAGAGTCCCCACATGGGCACCACTGAAAGGATGGGTAAGTACAGAAGGAGTTGAAGGCCACAAGGTCAGGTCTTGGATCTCCTGAGAACTGTAGCAGTGTCTGGATTGGAGAAAGCAGTGCAATGTGTGAAAGTCCTCCTGAAACCCCCCTTCCTTTTACTCCACACTAACTGTTACCTGTGTCAAAAGCGATTATGGGAAGGAAAGAGAAGGCGAGTATTTGTTCAGTCTGTAAGATGTACAGATACCATGGAAGGAGGCAGAATGTTGTGGGGCCTCACACATCCTCATGGATTTGCAACAGAATCCCACTTGTTGCCTCCAAGTTTAGCTTTTCAAAAATATCCTGCTACCACAATGTGCTGCTCTTACCAGAGGGCCAAATGCGCTGCGTACCCGGAGAGGAACGCTGTGTAGCTCAGTGGAGGCAGTGTTTCGCTCATGTAGAACCAACAGCCCTTTGAGAGGAGGAGAATATTCAGGTGACTTGGCTTTAGAAGGCTCCTCCTTTCAGACTTCCTGGGCAGTTAATGGAGAGCAGTTGGTTTCCTCAAAAGGTGACTCAGAGCAGGGAACAAACAGACATGCCATGAACTGTCCTCTGGGATGGATGTCTCTGTCAGTTAAACCTGTAGTGGATTAAGAATGAAGTAAGCTGATGTGAATGTTCTTCCCCTCTACCCCTCCATATTTAACTGCAGTTACCGTTACCCTTGTGTCCATACTAATCGTAATTTAATGTCTTCTAGCCACTCGAGCTTATATGTGAAAAATCTATAGGTACTTGTAATAGACCTTTGGGCGCTGGGGAAGCATTGCGACGAGTGATGGAGTGTTTGGCGTCTGGAATTCTGCTTCCCGGTAAGGGGCCAAAGTAACGCCAGGAACACAGAAGGGTGATCAGACAGCCTTAACGTTTTGCTTTTGCTGTATGATTAGATGAAAAATGCCTGTCTTGAATTCCTGACTTGCAGCAGAGCTAAATAAATGGTCTCTTGTTTAAAATTAAAAGGAATAAAGAAAAGAAAGGAAGTCGCATGGTTGTAACTGTTTGAATGCAGTAGAAGTTAATGGGGAATGTTAGGTTTGTTTATAAATTAACCCCTATTTCATTAAGGCATTGCAAATAAATAGACTTAACGACCATCTGCTTTCTACAGATTCATTGAAATCCACATATCTACCCAAATTATTTGTTTGTTTAAACCTACTGCTTTTAGTTCACACTATTATACGTGTGCAGTGTTAACCCCGACAAGTTCTGCGGCCACTGCTGCAAGGGACTAAAATCTTGGCGTTGGCTTGCTTTGCATGATGTTTGAATCCCGTACTAGCAGAGGTGCGCTTCCTGCTCTGCTGAAGACAGAGGCTAGCTGTTGTGGTGTCCATCAGTCCTCATTTTCATATTGCTTCTCGTTTACTCTCAATAACCTGCTTTGCCTCTTTCCCCTCTAGGAGGCCCTGGTCTGCATGACCCCTGTGAACGGGAGCCAACAGATGCTTTGTCCTATATGACAGTTCAGCAAAAAGAAGCCATTACACACAGTGCTCAGGTAGAAAACTCCACTTCTGAGGAGCTAGATACTATGACATTGAGGGTTTCAGCTCCTTAATACCATGTATGCTTTGCTAGGATAGCTTATTTTAATGGCAGACGTGACAGTTCTTCCAGTGCGCTGCCCTGGAAGGATTATAGGAGAGCTCCTGAGCGCAAAGGTTAAATGTGTATGAAACCTAATCCTTACAGAAGGTGCTCTGATGTCTGTGCACCACTTGCATCCCACCTCAGGTGCTTATGGCACAGAGCCCTTGAGTAGGCTCCCTGTCAACGTGCACTTCGTATTACAGAAATTAATGAGTGGTAAATTTTTAGACATCAGTGTTTTCTGTAGCTGTCGTAGAAGCTGTCTTCTCATAGAAAAAGTGGATTTGTGTCTACAAAATTTAGAAACTTGGACAACCGAGGCAAAGCAGTGCTGTGATGTAACTTACATTTCTACTGTCACCTTACAGCACGCCCTCAGATTATCAGCCTTTGGTCAGATCTATAAGGTTTTGGAAATGGATCCCCTCCCATCAAATAAATCATTTCAGAAATATTCCTGGTCAGTAACTGACAAAGAAGGTAGGTATTGTTTGCTCAAAAAAATCACTGGTTGGGCAGTAAACTATGTTAATTTAGAATGGGTAAAATTCCTGAATTATATGCTGGGAATGTAAGGTAAAGTCTTTTCTTTGTGTCAAATGCGTGGTTTGGTTTTGGGGGTTTTCTTTGGTCGGTTGGGTTTTTTTAATTTCATTGTTAGGAGAAAATGTGCAAGTTCTGTTCTCTAGAAGTTCCAACAGGAGCAGCAGTACAGGTAGAATATAGCTGATGATTTTCTTTAAGCACAAAGTCCTTTGGGTCTGAAGAGTAAAAGCAGTGTTTGTGATTCTTATGCTGGGGAAGGAGAGACCGTAGGCTGGTCAAAAAGCATATAATGAGTGTCCTTAATAAGAATTACTCAATACTACTCAAGAAAACAATATACATCTAATAAGAATAAATTTCCATGTATATTTTTGTAAAAACAATACTATTAGAGTTCTTGCCTAAGCCTAACTGTAAAGAACAACACTGCAGAATTACACTACTTATATCACACGTGATATTGGAAACAGACATCTTGCATGGCACAGTACAGTGAGCAATAAGCTAATGTTGGCTTATGTATAGCAATAAAAAAGCTTTGACGGTTGAGTTCTTTTCATTATAAACATGCAAGGAACAGTATGGGACTAATCAGACTCCTGCTGTGGAATTTTGTTTTTCTAATAGCATATCCATATTACAAGGAAATTTATACCCTAGGTACAGGCTCGTCTGCTCTTAAGAGACCGTTTGAAGATAGTGTCGGGGATGATAAAGATCCAAATAAAAAGATGAAGCGTAATCTAAGGAAAAGTAAGTGCAACACTTCTCCATTCTGTTTTCAAAGATCTATTATACAGTGGGAGGTGGTTCAAAAGCTTCTCTGTGTTGGTGTGAAAAAGTCTTTGGAACAAAAAATGTTGTCTCTATCACCCCACATTCGGAATGTCAAACACATCTCTTGCTGTGCATCTGAATTTCTCCTGACGTGTTTTACTAACTGAATGATTTGCATTTTTAAATGGGATTACCCATCACGTTTCAGGAAAATATAAGTTGCCCAAGCAGCTGAGGTATTTTATTTATAATGTCCCTGTACTGTGGGTTGTTTTTTTTTTTCCAAAATACTGCCGTGACTTTGCTGTGTGAACATTTGCGTTCTTCCCCTTCTTGAGCTAGCTGTTGGTCTCTCAAGACCTCCCACAAGAAAAATAAAATGCTTAATTTACAAAACTCTGACACTGCATGTATGCACAGACTAGAAGTCTCTCAGCGTTGCTGGGATCCAGTCAGTTCTGGGGGCTGTTTTCATTGCTCTACTTTGGTGCCAGTTCTGGATCTGGTTCCTTACTACCTGTAAAACTTGTTACTCCTTTTATAGCAGCCAGAAAGGATATAGTTAGCTGCAAAAGAATTGTGTTAACAGTATAAAAAAATGGGTAATTATAGTTGTTACCCAAAAGTGGAATGGCTTGTTAAAGACTTCACAGCGTTACGGCTATCTTCAACCTCTGAGAGGCTGAGGAGTTGTTTTGCTCCTTTATACAGACAGAAGGCATTGAAATGCAAACTGTTTCATTTTTCTGTTCATCTTGTTTTGTTCATTTTCCCTCCTCCCCCACGCCCCTTTCTACTATCTTGTACTAGTACTAGATAGTAAAGCAATAGATCTCATGAATGCGCTGATGAGGCTGAACCAAATCAGGCCAGGGCTTCAGTATAAGCTGCTGTCACAGTCTGGTCCAGTCCATGCCCCAGTCTTCACAATGTCTGTAGATGTTGATGGTACGACATATGAAGCATCGGGACCTTCTAAGAAAACAGCCAAGCTCCATGTGGCAGTGAAGGTAAGGCAGCCTAAAGTAATCTGCTAACCCCAGATCTTGGAACACAGAGCATGAAATACAGTTAGAACTAGTAATGTGCAACCTCAAAATTAAAAAAATTTGGGTGAAGTGGAGCTACCACCGATGTACCATAGCCACAGCTGGGCATGGTTCAGAGAGCATCCTGGCTCTATACTAACGGAGGGCAGGGGGGACTTCCCAGGGCTCTGCAGCTCATGTGACAGTGGATTGAATGTGGGGTTTAAGTTCTGGACTGGAGGGGTTCAGTTTTGTTTTGCTCTACTCCTTCCTCCTGTTGGTTTGGAAACGGCATGTTGGTGGCTCCCTCTTTCTCCCCTTTCTTCTCTCTGTCCAGTCCTGTGTTGTGAGCTGCTGGAAACGCGGAGTTCGTTTTCTGTCTTCACTGCCTGGAGAGTACCTTTGCGCACTGGGATAGATAGTGTACATAAATGATTGGTCTCCAGTCAGTTTTTCAGTAAGAGACTAGTAGCATTCAGGTACCAGTCAGCCTACTGTTGCTTCTTCTAGGTGCTCTACACAGGAGAGCTTAGGTCTGTAAAGCAGCGACAGACTGGAACACCCAACATGAACATCCTTGTGCTGCTGAGGACAGCTCAGACTGCTAAAACAGACCAAGCCTGCTGGGTTTCTGGGAAGAAACGAAAGTTTCCTGCAGACAATTCATGTGAAACAGAACCTCTTTTAATAGAACTCACTTACGATAGGAACAAGCCCATCTGTCGTTCTGTGCTTCGTTGTTTTGAATAAGAATTTCCTTTTCAGAAGCTTCATCTGGCAACTTTCTGCTTTCCTTTGATTTCAGTTTTGAAAATCCCATTGTCCCATGTGCTTTCAAGTTCAAAGTGTCCAGAAGTATCAGAGGGAATGTGGTGTTCCTGCAGGAAAAAAAAGTAGCTCTCTGCATGCGTGTCCTTCCAGACCTTCTGCCTCATTCTTTTTATTTTGCCTCCCTCCCTGCAGCTGTTTAAAAAAAAAAAAAGACAACCTTGCCCTGAAAAGCTGTGACTTCTCTGCCCTTGAACCTCTCTGTGTCAGCCAGATCTGTGCTGGGGCCTGCCCCGCTCTGTATTCTCCAAATTTACATATATACAAATCCTGGGCTATACTTCAAAACATCTGTGGTTCAAGCCAACAGGAAATGGGTGTGTGGTAGAGAGTAGCTTTTTTTCCTTTCTTTTTTTTTTTTTTTTATTCCCGGCAGATCCATGCCCTGCTTTCTCAGACTTATAAGAGGGAATAATGTGACTATTTCAGTTTCTAGATCTGACCTTTTTAAAATTTAGAAGCCCTGACAATGCAGTCAAATGTACCATGGTTGTATGGGAGCAGAGCCTGGAGATATCCATGCGCTTCGCAGTTCAGTGTTGGAACACAAGTGATTTTTGCAAACTTTCTTTTTGGGACTAAATTTTCAGTGGAGCTTCAGGTTCTTTTCAGATTGTTTCGGGCTCGGGTCTGGTACGTCCGTACAACCAGGTTAGGTGGCTGGCTGAAGGAGAGGCTGGCCTTGTTAGGGGAGGATGTTTGTGAAGGAACTGGTGAATAGTACCTCAGCCAGTAAAGTTCCATTTGCTGTGCAGCTGCTGGTTGTAAGCAGCATGGAGAAAGCTTGGAGCTTGTGACGTGGCTGACTAAGAGGACAGCTTAGCGCAGAGAGTTTGTTGCTCTGCTGGCCGGCCATTCCTTCACCTCCCATATCAGCTCAGTAACTTGCTCCTGGTACACCTGCTTTGGAAGCATCTACCCTCTAGTGTTCCTGAAAGATGCAAGCAAGGGAGAGGCTATGAGTCCTCCAGCTGCAGGGACACGTTTTGTGTACTACTTGGGTACCTGCCGGCTGTTGCCAGCAGTTTCCTAGGAAGCTCCAGAAGTAGCACCTTGTAGAAGTACAATGCTTTAATTCTCGTAAGACTGTCTTGTTGTCCCTACAGCCAATCTCTCAGTCTGTCCAAATACAGAGAGGGGGAAGTGGGGTGCAAAACAATCTCCTTATCATATTGTTAAGCAGTGCCATGCAGTGAATGCGCTTCTGAATTTTAATTATTACTTTACAAAGAATTCTTGAGATGATGAATGATGCTTATGAGTAACTTCTAACCTTGAGACTAAAATTCTGTTCGTGTTGATTCTGCTTTTGGAAACCTGGAACTATTTCCCCCATTGCTATTGTGTTTTTCTCCATTGCAACACAGGAGAAAGCGTATTTCTAAGCAGTCTGCCTTTATTAAGCGTTCAGTGGGCGCTCTTTTGTATTGTGATCAGCATTGTGTTCGTTGCTGTACTGCTACCTGTTTTACAGGTCATTTCACATGGCTTTGTTGTAGGTTTTACAAGCGATGGGGTATCCAACTGGTTTTGATGCAGATGTGGAGTGTATGAGTTCTGATGAAAAATCAGATACAGAAGGTAAAAATGAAACGACGTCTTCAATCTCAAGCAATAATACTGGCAATTCCACAGCTGACACCTCCGCTACCCTAGAGGTGAGTATTGCATTAAAAAGTACAAGTGATAGAGAGGGGTCAGGTTTGGGTTTGGGGTTTTTGTTTTTCTCTATTCCCAGAAGAGGATGGTGTTTCAGGTAGGGTGGTGGATGAGGAATTAAGAGATGGTTTTCAGTCTCAGATCTGCCGAAGGCTTTGTGTCACTGTGGGCAAATAACAGATCTTTGTGCCTCCTTTCCTCAAGTTTAAGGTGGGTGGCCATCTTGTACCATAAGACCATAAACTCTTGGAGACAGGTGTTGTCTCTTCTAGTGAGCTTATGTATGATCTTACGACTGGGACAGCTCCATCTTGTTTGGTGCCTTTGGGCTCTGGTAATGCAAATTTCACAATTTCTGTTTTGTAATAGGGGGTTTGTCAAAAAGGTATGCTTACAGAGGCAGTCTTTAAACTGATACACACAAAGACCAATGAAAATATAAAAATTCATTAGGAGTCGTTCAGTAATGTAAAACCTAATACCCCTATGCATATTGAATGGATGAGAAAAAGCTGCACTGAAAATGCTCCAGTTTCAGTGTAACATACTCTGACTTTGGCAGTGGTGGCTGAAGTCAGGCACTGTAAGGAGCATGCTGTGCTTGTTTTCTCACTGAAGTTGTGGGAAATAGAGTATTCCTCAAAGGATAAGATTCCAGTAACTTCAGTAACTTTGGCGGAAAGTCCCCAGGAATCAAGCTGTGGTGGGTCTGTAGTACATTAATTGGATATTTCCTTAAAGTATTTCTGTTATTTGTTTCTTTTCACCATTGAGAAACCAGGAGGTTTTAAACTCATGCTTAGGTGTCATCCTTTTCACCCTTCTCTTCCTGATTTCCGTGGCCAGTGTCCATAATTTCCACCAGGGATTTTAGAGAAGCATCCTGTGTAAAGACTGAGTAACAGCTTTAATTTGTGTATTTGTCTGCCCAGTAGCTCCGTGGCAAGTTCTCTGGGGGCTGTACTGATAAACTGTTGTAGATCTGTGCTTTCTTTTTCATTCTAATGCTTTTTGCCAGGACTACAGGCATTGTGTGCTGCAAATATAAGTAATCGTCCTGTTCTCTGAATACATGCCACAATGTTAAAAACATTAATTTCTTCAAGTGGAAGCCACTTAATCTCCACACAGCACGTAATCACGGACAACTCAATTCACTTATGTATTTAGTCCACCGAGGCATTTCCAGGGAAAGGAAATGGGGTATTTTGTACTCATCAAACGGATCTGTTAATTTTCCCTTAAAATTTATTATATTTTATTACAAAAGTGGGTAATATTTGAAGGTGACCAAGGTATTTCCCAAGCTGCATGACTTCGGGTTTCCATGTTTACACATTTGAGGCACTTTACTTTCAAAGAGCAGGTCCTGTTACTAGGACTCCTGATCTTTATCCAAAAAACGAAGTTGCTTTGAAAAATATTGGTTTGATCCCTTAATAATTTTTTTCTTCATTAGTGAGTCGTTTGTATCTGTAGCTGAGTGCACTCCAGTGCAGGCTGATACACTGGTGCACCAACATCTCCTTTTTCCAAACAGTTACAGATATTTCTGCTGAAACATGTGATCCAGGATATGAGACTTCTTCAGTCAGAGCTCAGTAGTGCCAGGAGGTAATTAGATCGAGCAGCAGAGATGTGTGCAAGGTTGGGAAGGCTAATCTCTCCTTCAGTGATAAAACCTTCGATTTCAAGGAACTTGACACCGTGGCCTCAGCTTCAGCTTTGGAATCCTTCAAGGTTGAAATTCCAAGTGCAGCTGGGGTAATGCTCAGCCTGTGCAGACACCAGACCAGGCCGTCAGGACAGTAGCTCTCACCAACAGAAATAAAGAGGGCGTGACTTCTTTTACAGTATTGTTTGTCCCCTTGCCGTTCTTTAGCAAAGACACATCTGCTGTTCTAGCACAGCATGTTATGCTGAAGCCAAGGCAGTGTTATCTTTGATACAGGTCCGCTCCTGGGAAGCCTGCCAAGGCCTGCGTGTTGGGAAGAACAAGCTATTGCAGAGGCTTGACACAGTGATAAGGCTGCCATTCTTGAAGTGGCTGGCCATGTGGTGCTGTAAGCCGCGGTGTTGTAGATGTTTGTCTGCCTTCTGAAGAGATAAAGGCTCTAACACAACACCATAAATGTCTCTCTAGGTAAGAACTCAGGGTCCTATACTCACAGCAAGTGGCAAAAACCCAGTGATGGAGCTCAATGAAAAAAGAAGAGGTCTGAAGTACGAGCTCATCTCTGAGACAGGTGGAAGCCATGATAAGCGCTTTGTGATGGAGGTGAGTGAAGCAGAATTAGAGTTGGTAGGTAGGTTTATTAAGAGTGCGTCAGTCTTTGGAGCTGCTTGCTGCTGCAGTTCAGATTTGTTGGTATGTTGCTTTTTGCAATGCACGTCTCTGGTGGTGACGTTTTCAGGTGTATCTGAATAAACCTTACTCTTACCTCTTACTGCTGCTGTGATGTCTGAGGAAAGGAATGTCTTTTATGCTTTAGGAAAATACAATTAGAATTAAAACTGGATTGTGACAGCCCCAAACTGCATCAGGTTTTGACATGAGGAGGAGGAGGGAAGTAGAAGATCCACAGCTGGGCAAAAATACCTGGTTTGCCAATTTTGCAGACACACTTGGTAACCCCATGTCAGTGGCCCGATTCCGATCTCCTGTTGCCAGCTTACCGAAGGGTATTTGGAATGACTGTAGCAGAGGGCAAGCTCATTTGATTTCTTCATCTGCTTGTGCTATCTCTGAAGTAGCACTGGGCTCTAAAGCTCTTTAGCATCCCAGCTGAATTCAGTATCACATAGATCACATAGATATACTGGACCTCTTTGAATTGCACTTGTAGTTTCCAGATTCCTAATATCTGAGACATAATGGTTCATGGGATCACTTGGGTATTCTTTATCAGCTTCCTAATCTAGAAGCAATAGAAATTTATCACATAAAACACTAAGGATTTTTTTTTTTAAATTACTGAAGTGCTTTATGGATGGCACGTCATGATGAGTGGGTGCAGCATGATATGCCCAAGAATAAATACTAGGCCTAAACTCATGTCTCAATTTTCAGGTAGAAGTAGATGGGCAGAAGTTCAGAGGTGCAGGCCCAAATAAGAAAGTAGCAAAAGCAAGTGCTGCATTAGCAGCACTTGAAAAACTGTTTTCTGGGCCTAATGCAGCAAACAACAAGAAAAAGAAGATTCTTCCTCAGGTAAGAGTTGTTATTTGCTTTTCGGACTGCTCTGTTATCACAGCTCTGGGTTGTTTTTTGATACAGGAACTTCTACGGGAAGCAAGTGATTTCAGTCTCTTGTTTTATGCAAACATGTAAGGTTTCTACTTGGATTTTTCTGTAATAATTATTGTAGTATAATAATATAATCTGATAGTTGGGACCATAGGGTGGGAAATAGAGTAGAAAAGGAGGCACAAAGAAAGAGGGGTGCTGATTAGCTGGAGGAGACACACTAAGATCAGCGGTTCCACCAGTGATGATGTGGATGTCTCCTGTATTTCAGGCCAGAGCCATAGTGTGCTCCTTCATAGGGTAAGGTGCGCAGACTGAGGGGATAAGTCATTTATAGCCAGGTAAAGGCCTTAACTCTAGATTTGGGAGTCAGCTGAAATTTTTGCACCTTCTTTGCATCTTTTCAACTTTTCATATGAGCCGTTTTGTTTGGTGAGGAAGACTTGTACAATAAAGAGCTCACTCTTGTCCATTAGGTTTAACAGCCACAATGGTCTCTCAAACCTATTAAGATTAGGGTTGAACAGAGCAGAAACTAATTAAGAGTGTTCTTCCTCCAGAGGACTACAGTCTGAACTAAGCCTTCAGGATTACAATTTGTGTCTCTTTTGTGCAAATACGTTAGAATCAGGATTTTCTGGTCATTTCATGCTGGAGCAGAATGTATCATAAAATACACTTACAAAAGATAACAGTCAACTCTAATTTTCATTTTTGTTCTGTAACTAATAAGTCCTCTCCATTTCACTAAGACCTGTCAGTTTCCATTAGTGTGTCGAAAGTCTAGTCAATGAGGAAAACACTACCTGAAAATGACCTCTGATTGAGGCACTTCCTAAATTCTGATTTTTCTTTTTTTTTTTTTCTTGCTGTTCATGTCTTCTTTTTGCAGCAGGTCATTGGTGGCAATAACTGCCAAACTTGGCTTTGAAGACCTGGATTTTCATGATTTTATTGTTTTCAGGGGGCAGCTGGGGCACCTAGTACAGCAAAGCTGTGCTCTCA
This sequence comes from Phalacrocorax carbo, assembly GCF_963921805.1. Classification (NCBI taxonomy): domain Eukaryota; kingdom Metazoa; phylum Chordata; class Aves; order Suliformes; family Phalacrocoracidae; genus Phalacrocorax; species Phalacrocorax carbo. The sequence goes on from NC_087530.1 coordinate 2,123,136, forward strand.
TGCAGTGAGCAACAACAGCTTCTGTAACGCCTTGCCGTTCTTTTGCGTGTAGGTGGTGACAATGGGAGAAGGAAGGTGGCATTCTAGTAAAGCTAGGTTAAAGCAGTCTGGTGTTGTCATGAGGTGGTTATTTGTCTTTGGGGTGAGATCCAGGCCCTGCTGAAGCTGTGTCAGGTCAGAATGGTAGGAGAGAAGCAAAGACAATGTACATCAAAGAGAGGAAGTTTGTAAGGAGGTGGGAAAGACAGCAGCGAGGCACAGCAGGGAAAGGGTCAGAAGCCCCCGGTGTTCGTTCATGCTCACACAACCAAAATGAGGTGAATAACACCCAGTCTGAGTGAAGTGAGCATGCTCCTAGGCTCAGTGTGCACTGCTGTGCCCTGCAGTCAGTCACCTGGCGAGGGACTCACTTGGCTCCTGTCAGTCAGATGCTTTAGGACAGTACTTCTCCGGTCTCTATTCCACCTTTAACAAGGCTGGTGCATCAAGCATGTTTAAAGAGATTTTTAAAAGGTGGTGATTTAATGCAGATGGCCTTGTATTTCCAGCAATGCTTTCACTTTCTGAATTGCTATTCTTTATTACTCTGGGCAGACTAAAGGGGTTGTCAATACAGCTGTTTCTGCAGCAGTCCAGGCTGTTCGAGGCAGAGGACGAGGTGCTTTAACACGAGGGGCGTTCGTTGGGGCAGCTGCTGCTACTGGATACATAACGCCAGGTAAGGCATGACACTAACAGCTAATAGTTTGACTTTTGTCTGCCAGGGTGTTCTTTTCCATGTGTGTCAGTCACCTACGTAAGTGATTTCTTCAGCTTTAATCATCCGAGATGAAGCAGGAGGGAGAATTCATGGGGCTTTGAATAAATCAAAGAGCTGAAAAACTGGCAGTACCTGCCCTTTATGAGTGTACAACTTGAAGCTCGGCATGCACAGAGCACACAGTTACAGGCATTATGGCTTTCCTGGCTTTATTATTTTATTATATGTTGTCTTCATAGTTCACTGCTGTGGCACAATTGCCAAACTCCCTTCCTAGACAAGAACCTCTGGGACCGTGTGCCCTTTATCATTAGGAGTGGCTTTCCCAAGAAACCCTTGTGGAGATGAAGTTGGCAAGCTCAGGAGTCACTGTGCTCCCAGAAACCTTCCACACGAATTGCACATCCTGGAGCTTCTGTGGTGGCCAAAAAAAAAAAAAGAAGTAAAAGAATTCCCATTCAAACTCTGGTTAATTCATCATCCCTGCTGCATTGGTCTGATTAGTAGAAACATCTTTTGAAATCCAAGGGCCTCCTGGTTCACACTTATCCTCGGTGCTTACTGTGCAGAGCAGATGAGTTACTAGTCAGGATATCTCACTGCTGATTCCTTAGGGCAGGTTTGCAACCATGAGAAGCAAAACTTTAAGAGGTGAAGTGCTCAGCTACTGCTGGCTGGTACAAAATAGTGTAGGGTTTTTTCTTGTGCTGTTTTGTTTTTAATATGACAGGCACATAGAGTGCATAGAGTGTAAGGTGTTAGAATGTAAATGCAGGGAAAAATTATCAAAGTGTTCACTTTCTCATTCCCCTTACTTTCCAAAGTGCCTTGGTCTGTGTGACTCTCCATGTCTGAGGCTTGCAGGTGACATGTAAAGGGAATCTAAATGTTGTCTTTCCTTGGAATAAGAACCACAAATTTGTAAGAATGAGATGCTGGAGATTCCTTAATCAAAGCAAATCCAGTAGCTTCCAAAAAAAACAACCTTACATTCCTCACGCTCAGGTTTTCAGATTACAGCATGAGCTCTAATTATACCCTTCAGCAGTTCACACATGCTAATACCATAGTCCTGTTTGCTAGACTTGCTTCCTGGCACAGTCGACAGGATGTCGTCTTCATTGTTCCTGTATGTTGATGTAATTATAAATATTAAAATCCAGTAATTCATTTTTAATGGCTGTTAACATTGTTTTTGGAACTGTCTTTCTGCCTGAGGAGTCATTTATGAGACACTTGAACCTGCCAGGGGCATGCTTCTTGCCAGCATGGAATAACTCCAGAAATAGGTTTACTTTCCCAGCCACTGTAGTTGTTTAGCTTTTATTGCCTTGGCCTTCACCGATTATTTCTCTTCATCCCCTCTTCTCAGAAATCTCATGCTTTTTGTGATGGACACAAGCTATCCCATCAGAAAAAAAAACAAACTGTAAAGCCTTCATGCACTACTGAGATGTAATAACCAAGACCAGTGTTACCACTGTGGCTTTTTGTCTCACTCCAGAGTCATTCTTAGCTCTCTGGGGAAAAAGATACTGTGCTCTGTTTGCCTCCAGGTGTTCAGATGTCCTTTGTGAAACTTTCTTTTGTCTGTTAGAAACAGCAGAGAAAGCAGAATTCACAGCACTTTCCTGATGACGATGTGGTATCTGCCACAGGCATCTAACATTCTCCTCTTTATAACAGAAGTTGAGGAAAATGACTGTTCTCTGCATTAGGCTGTATTTTAGGAAGAACATAAGCAAATATGGGATGTCTGGATCATGCTACGTCTATGCTCTGACAGTACCGGCTTGAGGGCTTCAGTTGAAAGAAAATGCTAAGGAAATGAAATATGGAATTTAACTCTGATGCTGAGGCTTAAGCACGTCATTGGGTAGCTTGTTCTTCAAGCCACCACGTAGAAGCATTTTAGTGTTTTCAGCAAGATTTATATGTAGTAGTGTGAGTTTGTTTTTCCTGTGGTTCTGCTTCATATACCAGAGTGGGTCGCTCGCTGTGTGTTGGTGTGCAAGCAGTGACTGTTGTCAGATGCTGTAGGAAACAAAACCCATCCTTGATCTGTTTATATTGCAGGCTACGGAGCACCATATGGCTATAGCACAGCTGCGCCAGCTTACGGTATGTATAGCCCAATAATTAACAAACTAGAAGTGATACAGAAACTGTTGTGGCAGTCCAAATGTGGCAGTCCAAGGAGAAATTCAAAGAGATTAAAGCTCTTAAACCATGACAACAACACTTTTATGCCATAACCTTGTGGTTCTTTTTTGGTTGGAGTAGCTTTTTTGCCTATGCTTTGCCTGATCTGTGGAAGGACCGCTTGTTCTAATTGCCTGTTCCCTTTCATACTGAAACTGAATTGAAGTAGTTTTCTTACTTTTTACAGCCAATCTATGCTCCATTCAAAGACTACCGAAGGGCCTATTTCAGCATCTCTGACCAATATTTCCCTAAATGGCATTACAGTAACATTGGCGAAATGTTTGTCCTCAAGTGTTAACTGGCTTGTGGACAAAGCTCCCTTAATGCCATCAACTCTGTGAAATCTCCAGTACAGTAAAAGTCTATGTGCGTATACCCCCACCCCCCACCCCTCGCAGGCTGAAATTCTGCTGCTTGGGACAAGCAGAATGGTTTGTGCGTAGCTTGCACCGTTAGCAGTCAGATGGCGAGGAAGCTAGGACATGGTAATTTGCCACAATGCTTTTTACTAAGAAACATAGTGGTTATTAGGCTGGCAAAGCACTGGTTTCATGAATATTGTAAAATAAACTAATGATCAGAGAGCTACGATGGAAGGGTTTTTCTTAACTCCGCTTTTCCCTACCCACCGGCTTTTTTTATGCTAGACTAACAATGCATACCTCTAACCGGCCCTTTTGGTTACTTTGAATGAGGTTTATGTGGCAATGGGAGCAAAGCAGTTTGGAGTCGGTGATATGTCCTGGCACACAGAAAGCGAGCCCACCAGACCCCATCCCCCTGTCCTCTCCTGTGGCAGGGACTGGGTAGAAGCCTGCTACTCAAATGGCAAGTTGAGTACGGTTCAAGGCCTGCAGTTTTTCCTATGGGAAACAGCCTGCAGTTTGCTATTAATTTCCTAGCTTTTGTAGCATTTGCAATACTTGTTCCTCTGAAATTTGCATAGCTTGGGCAATACCAGCTCCCCCGATAGCATTACAAAAATTAAAAGTATTTTGGAACGTTGATTTCATTACTTTCTTGTAGAGATATGAGCTATAAACAGTGGAGGAATGCTGCCGCTTTGTTGGAGATGTTCACTTGACTAAGGCCAGCCGCTCCTATTCTGTACTGCAGTGGGAAGGGAATGGAGAGCGGGCCCATGGGCTGCACTTACACGGTAGAATTCTCCTTTCAAAATGAAAGTAAATCCCGAGTTTTAGAACTCCTGCCCTGTTGGCTGGCCCAGTGCTTTGGCAGAACAGCAGCCGGCAGCAGCGCTGTCCCACTGAGCGTGCTGGGTGCGTTGTCTTTTGTGTTGTATTACACAAGGAGCAGCGACGTGTTTTCTCCAGGGAAAATGAAAGGAAGTTTAGTTCAGGGCTTACCTCACAGTAATGGGTTTTTTAAAAAATCCCTTTGGCTCTTTCCAAGCCATAGTCACAGACTGTAACTAAGACAAGTGGAATCTGCAAGTATGTACTTTTACGAGCGGGGACACAGTGACAGAAGAGGAATCCTTTCCCTGCCGAAGAAAAGAGTACAATCGTTACAAACTTCCCTTGCAGCTTTTCTTGCTTTTTCCATTCATTCCTTCTGGTTTGTGTTTTCTCTCACGATGCCTATTTTGGGAGCTGGATTTCCGTCACTTAGCTGTGTGTATGTGACATATCACTGACTTCAAAGCATTGTGGAATTGAATGCCCCCATTTTTCACATAAAGAGTTTCTGTTTTTAATGTCTTATGATTGTGATGCGAAGTACTGGGATAATGCTTTTTGGCTGTAAGGTAAACATGTCTCTCTGCCTTTGTAAGCTGTTGCATGTTGGGAAACTTCACTTTGATCATCTGGTGCTCTGGAATACCTGCTGTTGCTGCTTTGTGATTTCTAAATGGATACATAGGTTAAATACTAGAATTTAAATAGGAAAGATTTAAAAAACAAGCAAACAATTGTGCAGAAGTTTGCGAGGCCACAAGAACTCTATAATAATCATGAAATCAGGCAGATATTAATCTTTCCAGATTTGCCACTTCAATACAGGAGAGGAAATGCAGAATAATGAAGCAGATGCAGAATTTACTGTAGGTGCTTGATTTTTGGCTGACCTACCTGGATGCTTATCAAAACTGCTCAACAGTTTCCCTCCGGGTTCTCTTTTATGCACAGCAGTGCCTGTCTAGAATATCTGCAGTTGTAACTGGCCTGTGAAATTAACTCAGAACATAGAACGAGATAGTGGAGATTAATTATCATAAAGATGATGAAGCAGAGCTTCACGTCCAAAAGCACACTCTGCTTTTGGGACTATTGCTGACTTTAGTCTTACCAACCACCAGGACAAAAATGAAAGCAAAGTTTAAACTAACCATCTGTTGGAAATAGCGTGAAGTGTTGAAGTGTTACTGTTTATGGGGCTCTGCACCCTAAAATCACATTGACTGACTGATCTGGAAAAGGTTAATGAGAACACTACTGTAAGCTCTTATCTGACTTTCTTGGATCACTGAACTTATTTGGAGTCCTCTCCCTTTCTTCTCTCTGTAGGTTTACCCAAGAGAATGGTTCTGTTACCAGTTATGAAATTCCCAACTTATCCTGTTCCCCACTACTCATTCTTTTAGCAAATGGCAGAAGCTAATTCCTATTGATTGAACAACACAGTACAGTACAGAATGTTAGAAGAAAAAAAGCCTTTTTATCCTGTTTTCTTTGAACACATACTTGAGCAAAGTCATTTGTAAAGAAACATCTTTTTCCTACTTTTTGATTTTAACAAAATGCAAATTTAGTTCTCTAAAACTTGAAAAAAATGTTCTGTGAAATGTTACCTCATTTTCAAATAACTTATACCAGCCTTCTGTTATAGGGAAGAACTAGAAGCTTAAATCTTACGTTTTAAATGAAGTATCCGATTATGTAAAATTAAATTTGTGAAGGATGTATAGAATATAAAACACTGATCACAAATAAACTGTTTTGTTGTAACACAAGAGTACTGCCTGTTTCCTAATGCAGTCACACAGATTCAGTTAATGACCTGTACTTGTTGTAGGGTTATTAAATGCAGGGCATAGTTCTTTAAAAAATAAAAACTAAAAATAAAAAAAAAACCTCACACAATAGAAACTTTACAGTTAACATTTAACTTTGTAAATATTATGGTGTGTAATAAACTTAGTAAAATATGGGTTAAAATATTGTTTTATCTTATTTTTTATAGTTAAGCATCAGTACCTGAGTTTCCTTAGAATCTTTAAGATCAGCATACTGTAACTGTGGTTTTAGACACAGTCTTAATTATCCAAGAAGGCTTTTCACTTGTACACAAAACACTGAAAAACAAACGAAACAAAGGGAATTAATCGTAGGCTGTCTCTCTGTATTAGGTTGCATTCTGTGAAATAAGTATCAAACAAGGGAGGTTCCCACAGAAGGACTTTTACGTAATTACAGGGACACACAGTTAAGTCTGTATTGCCCAGAGAAAGGACAACAATAATGTTACAATCAGGTTCTTTAGAGCTCAAAAGCTGCTTGTTTTCCTTTCTTTTCTGTTTTTACAAAACAAAACAAAAAAAGAAAAAAAAAAAAACAAATTGCACTTGTTCTTGTGGCCTTCTTCACTTTTAAGATTGTCTGCCCACCCTTGATTTTCCATCCACCATTTCTACAGAAAGCATTTTAGTTGTCAATCTTATATCGGAACAAAGGGTTCTCCTTTTCCCCCTTCATTTACAAGAATCTAAAGCAGCAACAAGGTCCCCATGAAAACTTGCTATTTAATTGTCCCAGTTCTCGTTGAGTGCTGCTGTGAAAAGTGACACACTTCAGCCATAGGCCAGTACTTTTCTAAGAGTCGGTGCTCAAACCGAAAGAATCTTCTTTCCGATAAGGAGCGTGTGCGCTGTCTGGCATTCCAGGACAGGCCCCAGCTCCACGCTCTCTCCATGTACTGTAGACTTCTGCATAAAAACTGCTGTGGGCTCCAACGAGGGGTTCGAGTAGTCTTTATTAAGGTATCACCCCACAAAATAAGCAGCATTGTTGGTTGCACTTCTCTACTCAGACCTCACCCGTTGCTTTTCATAGGTTCGCTTTAGTTCATGCGCTTTTCAAGGCTGCCTTTATACACTGTCCTCCAACAGACTGCTGCTGAGGCAGGGGGAGCTTTATATACGAAGAGGGTGTAAGAACGGTGCTTAAAGCAATGTAAAGTTCCTCCTCCCCTACGCCCCCCGTTACAGGGAAAGAAATATTAGAAAAGCTTAATAAGGGGTGGCTTTTATAACAAGCTGCTTTTCTTGGAATTAACCGCAGCTGTTATTCTTAAGCTCAGTATTTGCGCTGAGGAATGTGTTTATCTCTCAAATGGTTTTTCTTCTGCCGTAGCTTTCGCTTTCGTTTGGTGTCGGTGGTACTTTAATAAAAAAACGTACATCTATTGACCAGTAGTGGCGAGCCTGCTGTTGTCATCCATGCGTTAGTGTTGGAATAAAGAGCAGGGTCTTGGGGATGTAGTCAAATTGAGCGGTGCTCGTAAATCACCGATATGTTTTGCTGGCCTATGGATGAAAGGAAGCCATCACGGAGCAGAAAAAGCATGGCTGATAAGAGCCCATTTTTGTTAATCAAATATTCATTCAAGGAATTTTTTCCTCTGCACACATATTTCCCCCTCCCCCCCTTCTCTTTTGGAGTTCCCCTGATTGGCAACTGTTTATAGTTTCTTTTTTTTTTTTTTTTTGAACCCCCAGCTTTGTAAAATTTCAAACAAAATATTCTTTGAACCAATTCTATACGATGACCATTCGTAAGCCAAATAACTTGTTCTTATTTCAAAAACAAGGAGGGCGCTATGCTCTTTTCCAACATGATGGCAGTCATTTCAGATGATTTATAGAAGTCATTTTTTATTTTTTTTGTCATTTGTTGGGAGTTACTAACCACATTGTAAACTTGCCCCCTTGCTGCATATTTTACATTTCTCTGCTTTACTGAAAATATGAATGAGCTGTCAGTTCTTTGTTTAGAAAGTGGTAACCTTGGAAGTGTTAGATGTTTCAATACCTTCAAAGAATTAAAAGTGCCCATTTTACAATGAAAATTCCACTTGCAGCTGAAAGAGCAGAGAAATTTAAATGGAGCTTTAGCTTCACCCAGTCTCTGAAATTAACATGAAGTTTTTGCTTCTCTGCTCTTTTCCCACTGTAGGTGGTTTTTTCATTGACAGTCCCTATTGCCAGCCTCTCAGCATCGCACCTTTTATTATTCACTTGGGCCCTCAAGATTTCTTCTCTGACTTCTAGAACCATCAGGTTGTGTGGCTCGAAATGGCATTTTGTACATGTCTTAAAAGCAAGAAAAAAACGTGGCTTGTTTTGAGGTTTCTCAACTTCAGACATGGAATCTGAGCTTTTTTCTTTTTTTTTTTTTTTTAAGTGTTTTTCTCACTTCTTGAACTTTGTTCCATTTAATGAAAAGCAATACTTACTCCAAGCCACAGTCCTTTCTTTGGGTACATAGCAATAGATGTGTATATACTTCTGGTTATTTCTTTACACTAGAAGGGAAAGACTGGTGTGTTGGGGGGGGGGGGGGAACCAAACACCAAAACAAGAAACAAAACCTAGCGGAGTGCCTGCTTTAAGCAGTGAATCCTGCATTTATTTTCACTATCGAAGTACTTTGGAATTTTAATACTATGACTGTATTTGCATGTTTCCTATAAAAATTGCTACAAAGACTTGCAATGGTCACTCTCGAAGCAGTAGTGTTTTGGACCATTGTACATGTCAGCAGACATGAAATGTAGCAAAAAGGCAGAAGAAAAAATAGAATATATATTTTTTCCAAAATCATAACTAAATGATATATTCTCTCTCTCTCTCTGTCTCTTCCCCACATCATTAATATGAGGCACAAAAAGGGTAGGCCTGAACTTGACTTTAAAATGGATTGCTTTTGTGTCTCATAAAATCATCACCAAATGACAGGAAAACATAGTATTTGGTAAACATTTAGTTCAAAAAAGCTTCGCTGCTCTAAATTTAGTGAGTTTTTTTCCTCTTAAATATTTGTATGTTGATATTTTGAGATTGTGAATCGGCAATCAGCAATAACTGAAAGGTGAATGGTTTTTTTTTTAAATGGTATTGGAACATCTATATGTTGCAGCTTAAGACTTTTAAGCAGTTTTCAGCAGGTTAATACCACTTTATTCTCATTCTCTCCGGACCTTCATAGCCATATGCACTTGTATAAAATAAGCAGAAATGTAGTGACTGTAAGCTGAGATCGTGATATAAAAGGTAAGAGATTTTATTTTCAGCTTAAAGAATATTTTTATTGCTTTTTTTCTATACTTGTGACAATCTTATATATGGCACGGTTTTATTATGTCTTGTTTAACTGAATGTTTAAACAGGTAATAAGTAGGTCTGAATTCCAACTTTGTATTTTTCAAGGCCACTTCAAATATTCCAGTTTCAGTTAAAAACAAAAATATTACTTAACACTTTTGAGAAATTGTTTGGTTTTATCAATAGACTGTTCTCCCGCAAGTATTTTTCTCTTGTGTAGCATAAAAAGCTGTATTGCTACTGCTGTGTGTCAGGCACTGTATTCCCTGCGTGCCTGTCGGAAACCCTTGGGTAGGTACCAAAGCCACGGCCGTGGCCTGCACTGAAAGCCATACCCTGGTTATAGGTACATGGAGTAAAACTGACAGGAGGAATGTGTGATATTATCTAACTAATACAGAGAGAAATTATTTCCCTGAACTATTAAAGCTGAACTCCAAATGAAGAATGAGAGACTTTGATGATATTACAGTTAAAATCTGCAGAGATCAATTTACATTAGGCCAAATTAATTTGTGAAGCAGCCAGGTTTGCTTTCCTCTTGTGGGTGCAGTGGGAGGAGAGGAAGGCAGGCAGGCAGTGATTTAACTCTGCATGAGTAATTTGCTTAGCTGTGGTTTTCTAAAGCTAGAAACTAGGATGCAGCCATCCATAAATAATTCCTTTCAGTTCTGTAGTAAATGTTTTAACAAATATTTTACTTGGATTAAAATGGTTCTGGATTATGACCTATATGGTGCACATGATATGTGTAGTTTTAAAATACTAGGGTTTTTTTTTAATTTGCCTTTATATAACCTTGCGTTATGCAAAGTTGCATAGTACAGTACTGCACAATTGCAGTACTTGCAGTACTTGAAGTTGCTGGAAACAACTTTTTATATAAAAACGGTGGTTAAAAAAAAAGGGGGAGGGAGTTGATGATGTTGTATTAGCATTTTAGGGTCTCAATTCAGAGATGAAAGCATAAAAAAACCCTGATCACAGTTTATACTGATGTAAAACAGGAAAACACTTAGTATGGAATATGTAGTAGTATATCAGGCTGAAAGCTTGTTGTTTTGCATCAAAATATAACAGCAAAATTAAAATATATTTCATTTCGATATTGAAAACATCAAATTCCATAAATAACTGCATGTGTAGGTTATCCATAACTCAAGATATGTCTGGATAGAATTCATAGGCTGATGTAGAAAAATAGCTGTTAAATACTATTAGCTTTTGCTGCTATTGGCAAACATCTGATCTGACGAGTGGCCTCTATTTTGGCACCTGGGGAAACAACCCAAGGAACTGTAGCAGTGACTCGCACATGAAAGCACATAACCATTTGATTACATTTGCAGGTGCAGTCGATGAGCCATCAGAATGTCCTTCCCATTCGGTGGTGCAGATTTTCATCTGCTGTTATCTTCAAGGTGCAAACGTGGGGCTCGGTCTGAAGCTCACTTAAAATTCAATGCATTCTTTCAGCCTGTCAGGCTACGCAGTCCTGATAGCAGAGCAGCAGGCTGCTCTCGTTCCTTGGAAGACAGTATTTTATATGCGCCAAGGCAATGTTAAGGGGCATTATAATGAACTTCTCATGAGTATTCCTTTCCTAGGCTTACCCAATGTCAGTCTGACAAGCACTGTCCAGTTCAAGGACTGATTAATAAAATGTCTTGCTGACTCTTACTTGATCTGTTTCTTTGTGGCCTGTACTTGGCAGCTTAATCCGTTTGTATTGGTTTCCTTCAGAACTGCTTTGATGTGAATTTCCATATTTTTCTGTCATTGCCCTTTTAACTCTTACAATCCTAAGCATTCCACTCTTCCACTTTTTTTAAGTTCTCACTTTGTTGGATCTTCTCTTTTTCACTGAAAAGATACTAGATTTCTCTAGCACATTGGTGTTCGTAATGCAAGCACTGATGTCCAAAATTTGTCCGCTCACCTTTGCTGCACCCTTTCTCAGTAGGATAGACACCATTTCCTGACATGCAAAATACACAGTGTACTGAAGACTCCTAAATCCTGAGGTCTGCAGCCACCTGGAATCAGTGATAAGCTCCTAAGGTGCGAGACTGCCTAGGAGCCTGTCTCATCAACAGTGGGACTTGAGCAAAACATTCCCCTGTACTGAAGTGTCACAGATGTAGGCTCCTTAAGTGTCTAATATATTGATATCTGAGAGCAGTTAAATTCTAACCGTAGGTTTTAACCTAACTGAAATACCAGGCTGTTATCTGATGAGTAATTTGGGTAACATCTGCTTGATCAATGTTGCAACAAGCACTGTTTTCCTAAGACGGAACTAGAAACTCCTTTCTTTTGCATAATACTTGCAGGTTTCCTTTTAAAAGCCTCCTCACAGGAGCATGGTCTGAAGTGCCTTTTCTGTGAGATTAGAGGTCTGCTTTACAGCTGCTGAGCTTTGTACTTCAGATATACCCAACAGCCAAATATGTAAACCTGGTTTCATATGCTTTGTGCAGCTGCTAGGATCATTGCCTATTTTGTAGTACCTTTTCGGTGAAGCAGAACTGTTACAGTTTGAAGTTCTGGTTCATGGAAAAGAATTCTGAAAATGTTCCTTTCAATTAGTACCTGTATCAATAGGATACCAGGGAAAGTCCGTGCCCGTATGCTACCCACCTTAACTCTAGTTTTAGCTAACCAGATGATAGTGTGTATTTTGGGAGATGGTGTCCAGCGCTTAAAGGATTAAAAGAAGCCAGAGCGTTATCATAAAGAATCGACCTGTTTAATGTGTTATCTGTATTGGAGGCAATGGTACTGCTATTGGCTTTGGAACGACAACACTGAGCTTCAGTGGTCTGCTCAGTTACCACTGAGGAAAGTGAGGCTATTTAGAGAGCGGGGATAAAACAGGACCGTTCCAACGTTACAACAGCATTTGTTTGCCTTTAGCTGCTCTTGCGTACAAACACATCATCAGGCAGGTACTTGCTTTCCCTTTCTACCAGTTTGGGTTTCATGGGACCGCATGAGGGAGGAATGTCTGTATAACAAGCCTGTTGCACTGGCTGACTGGCGTCAGCACAGTGCTTCTCTCCAGCCCATCTCCCCATCAGAGAATTTAATCCCCGTTGACTTCTTACACAGTTGTAGCACTGGTGTAAGAGCAGCATTGATATGATCTTGCTATGAGGTCATACATTCTAGAAGCAGTGTGTTCCTTTGTTTTGAAACAGGTGAAAACTAGACAGAAGTATTTTTTTAGAGATTTGTTAGCACATGACTTCAGGAGACAGCTGGTGTTATCATACATATGATACAAATCAGCTGGTAGCTCCTTTCCAAAAGTGCATAGCTCTGCAAGGAGCTGGCACCTCCATTTCACCAGCTGCAATGGTCAAACAACTCGAGTTTTAAACAGCAGTCTTTACAGATGGAAACCCTTAAGTACTGTGTACTGCTATCCATACCTCAACATTTTTCCTCCTGATGGGTGAGTGGCAGCTGGAATGCCTGTCATTTTCCCAGATATACAACTGTGAATTTTGAAGAATTTTGAAGGTATTCGATAAAGTAGGACTTCAGTCCTACTTTGCCAGCCATACGAGTTTTCTCCAGGAACGCTCTATCTAGAGACAGTTTTAAGGCAACCAGATTGGTTTGGAGGGCTTGGCTAGCTGAAAGCATGGCGCATGATGCTTCCTGCCATCGTGTCCTTTCTCTGCCAGTGCCTGCTGTCTTCCTTAAGCACACATTCAGGAGCTGGAACACGATGACCTTACTCCTGGGCACTGTGCCACATGGATGGAGGGAGGCCAGCCTATACTCATGAAGGGAATGTGTAACACGCGGCCTCTGTTGCCCGAGGAATTTCTGTTGGACACAGTGCACAATCCAAGCCTCACAAAGGCAATTTAGTGCCTGGGTAGGTGGTTCCTAATCTGTCTAATTTGCTGTCATGTAGCCAATGTGAGTTAATTAGATGATTCAGCAATTGTCATGGCTCCCACTTAATGTGCTACAAACCCTGCTGCTGTGACTTTCACTGCAGTTAAATACCTTTGCTTCTGTGAATTCTGTCTTTCCCTGCCTTTTCTGATCACCTTCTAGCATCCCAGTAGTAACTGATTCTCTCAAGTTATGGAATTGTTACATAGAAGTTTCTAGATTCTTCAGAACTTTTTATCAGCCTATGAAGAGCTTCAGAGAAACAAGTTTTCCTACAAATATTTCAACGTATTCATGTGCCAAGGGAGTATTTCTACTCATTTACAAAGATCTGTGAAAATAACTCTGGTGTCTCTGATCTCTGGAGACTAGGATTCTTTGAGACCAGTTGCCTTCTGGTTGGAAAAAATATTTAAAGTGTGTCTTAATAAAAGACTATGCCCTCTAGCCACCGAAAGAACTTAACGGGAAAAATCCACAAATCTAAAATTATTCGAGGCTTTTTGATTTCACTGAACTATTGAGCAAAATTTCCCTGACCACAAGTTCCTTGCATTACTAGGAAGTAAAAAATGAAGGAAGAGTGGCATAAAGATTTTTCAAGTGGTCTAGGAAAAAGGCCTCCTGTTTGTTGGCTGTTCTACTGTGGAACATCTATCTCTTGGCACTTCTAAAACTCCAAGAAGCAATAAATCTGACCAGCTTTAGCATACACCCCTGAGCCAGTCCCAGCAATGTCCTTTGAGAGTGAGCCTGGCAGTCCCTGCCTTTTCAGTCACTGATCCCCTGAAACAGTGTCCCTTGCTTCACTGGTAATTCTGCAGCTGCACTTCTGAGAGCCCGTAGGCTATCACAGTCTAGAGGTGGGATTCCTGAACATCTCTCCAGAACTGTATAAATGAAGAGCAAGAAGACAATATAGTATTTCAGTCTTTACTCAGACAAAATGCAAGTTTCCCTCTGCCTCTTTTGCTTGCTAGGCTAAGATACGATCATTTGGTTTTAGAAATCGCTGCCTTTAGTAGCTAAATTCCCTGTAGACAGTTGCCTGTTACTTAATCAAGGGAAAAGTATGTCCCAGCCTCAGATGAGTTCCAAGTCACAGCAGCAGCTTACAAAAACAGCTACTATTTCCGGTGGCTCTGGGAAACAGCACAGGAACTCTGCTGCAGTAGATTCTTTTGGATACATTATGAGATACGTAAATATGAAGTTCAGATTGCTGTCCTCAGTTGTGAAGCTGACTAAGGCCTCTCCTGTCTGACATCAAAAGAATGAAAACGAGCTCTCAGCTGGACTCACTGAGGAGTTCTGTTAAGAACGGTTGTGCTGTCTTAAAAAACTGTAACTCAGCTGCAATGTTCAGGGGACAGACCCTCCCAGGCTTCCTGCTGAATCAATCTATTGAAAAATGAGATACTTTATTGACTTACTTAAAGCAAAGCAGAGGGATATTGTAGTTCCATCCTCTATCTACAGTATATGAGGCAGCTTGTCTGACAGCTCATTGGTTTCATTCTTTTGTTTTGGCACATCTAGTTTGCTGTGAATCTGATCCTTACTGTGAAGTGGAAATTGTGTTATGGTCATTTTAGAGCAATTCACTGCAGAAGCTCGGCACTGAAGTCCTATGCCTATGGATTGTGGCAGCAGTTTTCACTTGTACTTTCTTTAGAACATTAACCTCTTAAGCTAGTCATTAAGCATTTGACATAAAAGAATTGTCATCACGAAGCTTTTTTATTACTTAACCCCAGAAGTTATGTCTCTCTAGCTTTATTTGCGTCATCTAAATCCACACCTATTTATGTCCAGGTTTTCTAGTGCTCTTGAAACATCTTCCTTTTTCCCATTCTGCTGAAGGAAATGGGACTGATTCAGCTGTTCGTGTGTCACTGATGTTTAAGATAATACAGAAGCATGAGCAAGACACATATGCTTGTTCCTCTAGTCTGGGGTCTTCTAGGAGAAAGGGTGCTTTTTCTATTCGGCCTGTCTGATACTGTGTAGGCAATGCAATGCCTTACTAAAAGTAGCTGTGTGAGTATTGTAAGAAGTTCATCATAGTATAAGATTTAAATCCAGTAAAGTGGTTTTTTTTTCTCCAGTTCCTGTGGCTGCATGAGACATTCAGGCGACGTGTTTACCCTAACGTTTAAGAGGAGTTGAATGTCCAAAAGTGGTACATGGAAATGTGCAGTTCTAAAGCAAATTTCTTGTTTTGGATATTGTTTTTATCTTGTATTTGGTGCCTTAACTCTGTACAATCTAAAGTCATATATACTGTACCACGGGCAGTTCAATAGTTAAGTGTACTTTAAAAGAACCCATCAAGCCTGGTCTACAGAAACTGTTGAAAAGACTAAAGCCTTCTCAGTGGGAGAGTTCTCTTCACATGTTTAATTAATATTCCATTGATAAACAAGAGTTGCAAGAATTAAAGAGCATATAAAAATTTTAACCACAGACTGAGACTGAATTTATCTGATTTCCAGCTTGAAAGGTTTGTGGCAATAAAACTATTAAAGGTACAGTCTCTTCTATGCTGTGTAAGTAAACAACGTCAAAACATTTTATAGCTAACCAGAGTGCATGTTTGTGAAAACCTCTGGACTGTTATCTCTACTAGAACAAATTACACTAATTCTAAAAGGCACTAATGGAATGTAATTGGCCACCCTTCGTTCGTTGGTACAGGGGAGTTGGAACGATAAGAGTTGCAATTAAGTTTTAATTCCAAAATAGCATGTGGACTTAAGCCTCGTTCCTGCCTCTTACCTAGATCTAGAAGCTCCAGGTGCCTTATGCGGCTTTGCAGCTCACGAGGTGTAGCACAGCTTCTGCTTGAACACACGCTTGCTGGATGCATCTGGTCCTGGTAGAATGGACTGAGGCAAGAGAGAGAGAGAAAAGAAAGAAATGAAGCTTAGAATGCCCTTCTTCAGTCTTAAGGGTTGAGCATCACAGATAAAAGAGGTTGGAGGGAAAGTTGCACTGCCTTTTCCAAGTCCATTAATAAAGTCTGTGGTAAAACCAGGAGGTTTATGTCTACCGTGGTAAACCAGCAGCTTTTGTGTACTAAGAGCAGGGGGGGTGGTATTGTTTTTTAATAGTTTATAAGAAATTAGATAAGAGGTTTAAGCTATCCATATAGCAGGCTAAGAGCTGCTAGTGATGTTGCCACAGGAGATGAATTTTTTCTGCTGTTCAGTAAACAAGTCGAGGATGGAAGGTTTTCCAGAGGAGGGAGAGGAACAGGGGAAATCCAATTAACAAATTCTGTCTCCTGATGCAGCCCTATCCAAAACAGGGAGACTGCTCCAGGCAGTGTATATGGCATGCAACTGAATTTGGGGAGGGAAGGGAATACTGATAACTTATTTCTACAATGCCCACAGTTTTCTAGACAACTTGCTTTTACACAGAACAGCATGGCAACAAGGGAAAGCAGATACTGCTTCCACAGCTACATGTTGTAATGTACATATTTCAGGTCACCAATATTGGTGTAACTAGTTATGACAAAGTAGGTTCATCTTGCCAGAAAAGCATATTCTGACATTCTATCCACTTTTGTTTTTTTAAGCTAGAGGGGAGTTAATTATAGCACTCATCTGTTTCAAAGGGAGTAGAGCAGAAGGTAAGTTTTAACTTCATACTTAAAAGCTGCTATGAATAAATTGATTAACAGTGTTCCATGGAAACAACCTGATGTACTTATTTATTTTGTTTGTGCTCATTTCTATGTTCTTAGAAAAGCACAAGCTCCTGTAAGCATAATCAATACAAAGTTACTCAGGGTACTGTCATCCCAGCAGTGGACACTAACTGCATCTTAAGTCAACAGGCACATATAAATCAAGCTTAATTAAGAGGAACAGAACATCTTGGCAGGTTTTGCTTTACTACTGGCACTGTTACAATTTAATGATCTATGCATACAGAAATGTGTGTATTGCTGCACTCCCAGTAGAACTTGTAGTTCTGTAAGGGCATCCTGTAAGCTAACAACGTAAACTGTAGTCAGTGTAGGAGAGAGAGTAGTATTCTTTCATTATTTCCACAAAGAACTGTTTATAAGCAGATGGAACGTGATACTGCTCCAAGCAGAACAGTGGGCTGAAGGACAGCATTCAGAGCAGTGTAGCTTTTGAGAAGTTAGTGATAATATTAATTTAATTATCAACATTCTAATTTGTGGTGCAGATTATTTCCTGTGTTTTCAAACTCGTATCACTGCTTCCTTGCTCAAAATAACAGGAAAAAGACAAGTGTAGTTTTCTAATAACATCTATTGCATGGAAATATATATATAGTGGAAGAAAATGGAGGCTGTACTGCAGAGAGCCTATTCAACTACAGAGCCATTCTCTGGGCAATGCTGCATAATTTAAGAGTGGGTAAATACACCTTCAGGGACAACAGAACAGATGTTTAAAAAAACCCACAGAAAAAAGCCTCAAAGCTTTGTCCAGCCATACATCCATTGTTCCCTGAAAAAGGGGCAGGTACATTCACATGCGCTTAGTGAGTTCTACATCAGACATCACAGAGGTCCTTAAGGACAAATGTTTTAAAGCTAGTCTCCTTTTGGACAGAAAAGGGAGGAAGTTGACTCTGTCTTCCAGTTCCAAAGTACAGTGTCTTATTTCTGATCCTAACCCTAAGTCAATATTTATTGATCAGACTGACTAAGCCTTTTAGGTCGACAACGTCTCTATGAAGCAATTCTGTTCTCTCAAGCCTCTGCAGGGGCCAGCAACTGGTGCTTAACTACTACTTCCACTGCAGAATGTCACACGTCCTCCAGCTGTCCCAGAGCCATTCTGGGACACTTGCACTTCTAAGAGAGCAACACTGCTGTGGGGGGACTGTCAAAAGCACTGAAATACTACAACAGAGCAAGTCCCAGTGGGCTGTATGCTTTTTAAAGTCCTGTCCAGTTCTCAGTGACAAAGTTGAGCATGAAACCTGTACTGCCAAACGTACCAGCCCCTTAGTGAGAAGGACAGCTGTGGGAAGCAGTCTCGGAAGTGGAGATTTTGAGGAAAAGCTGGTATTTTCCAAGTCCAACTCATAAGCTTTTTTTTTTCCCCCAATGGTTGAGTTTCCACCCACCAAAAATCACCATCAGTCAAATCAATTAAAAGAATTGCTACTAATTTGGCTAAAACATCCCCCTTGTATAACCCAAACTACCACTACCCGTCCACCTAAAGACTTCTTAAGCAAAGAATCCTCATGAGGCAGAGCCCTGCTAAGAGTCTGCACAGTAAAAGGCAGACAGGAAATCTGGCAGCACAGTATAATGTGATGTTTCTAATGACAATTACTTCTACAAGAAAAGGAAAAGACAGAGGTAGTGCTTTGGGACAGTGTTTCATGCTCAGCAAGTTTGTAGAGGGAAGGAATGCAATTCTATAAATCACTTGTACTGTATTTCTGTTTCTAGACTTGAATGAATTTCACTTTTCCTTTGTGGGTCAGCATAGTAAACATTAAAGAAAGGTCTATTTTTCTAAATCTCTTTCACCAATAGAGGTCTGACCTGCAGCCAACAGATGGATTTATTTATCCACAGAGGACAGAGTGTTTATTTTTACACTAAGATTGGATATGGCATTGAATAAAAAGTATGACCTTTGAACTATCTAAACTTTAAATACTATGAACAAATTCCGCAGATGACTAATATGGTGGACAATTCCATCTTTCTTCCCAACAAATCTCTCTCTCAAAAGAAGTTACCCAGAATCAAACTTCCAAATGAAATACCACAGATCCTTGTGGTCTAATTACAGACTACTTTCAAACTATTTAAGATTTCTCCCAATCTGTAGTCTGTAGAGAACAATGATGTTAAGCTATTCCTGACTATACTGCAAATAAAGCAACTTCAAATGAAGTAATTCGGTAACAATCTTAGCTATTTATAGCATTAAAAACGTAAACTGAACATTCAAATTGTCTTAATTTGGTAGCAGTTGAGTGGGAAGAAAAATAACTGCACACTGAATTTTAAATTGAGCTGTATCTACTTACTAGCCAAAAAAGCCTGCAAATGTAAAGTAAATGGAATGCTCTTTGTATATTAAGTTGCTTCCTCACGTGATGCTGTACCCTGTACACTTGGCTTCATTTGGCTTCTGTGTTGTGGTTTGTACGCCAGCCACTGTTATTAACTGTACACCACACTTAGACCTGCACTGTAATCTTGGTTCATTTGCCACTGATTGTAACCCAATGCTTACAGACTTCTCTGTATATAAAACCATAACAATGTCCCATTTGCTTCCAATAGCATACAATAAAGGCTTATCTCTGTAAACAGGAATTATGGCCTTATGATTGGTTTGGAGTTTTTTGTTTACAGTGAGGAAACTGGCTTTAAAGTTTTTTTGAAGCCTGGGAAGCCAAATCACTAGAGTCCATTCTCCTTTAGTCAGGTAATAGCCTCCCTCAGCAGAAAGGGGAGACACTGCTTCCTAAGGCTGCAGTTTTAGCAGAGATGATCATGAGCAACGTAGTGACTTTGAAATGCACACATAAAGTACATTTATGCTGAGACAAGCAGAATGCATTCCTTCATAAAGGTGGCAGTGAACGGAGTATACAGGACTGAAATTGCAAGGGCTGCTGCGCACAAATAGCGCTGGGGGTTAGCCAATGGAAGCAGTAACAGAAAAGCCCACAGAGGGCTGTGATGAGCCTAGCCAGGAAAGCAAGTTCTACTTCAGTACAAAAATTGGGCATTTCCTAGTACTTAGCTAATTAGAAAAACTGGATGTCTATTTTCTTAAAAGATAAATTACATATATAAAGAACGAGTAAGGTTCTCTCAAAGTTTTTTTTTCCTCTCCTGCCCCTCTCTTTCACTGTATTTCCTAAGCATTAAATTCCTGTGGTCCCAGTTTGTCCTCTGAGGTCTGAAGCAAATCCAAGCAATTTCCCTGTCCAGAGCCACTGAGGGCAGGAGTTGAAGATACCATGAGAATTGTGTGGCTGTTGTTCTTTGCTTGAGGCTGCAACTCATGGCAAGAGTTACTGGAATATACCAGCATGTCCAGTTGCCCGGAGTTACAGAACAGTTTTACTCTACAAGGGGACACAGAGAATTCATTTTCTCATATGCTCTTACCTTTCCTTAGAAGTGGGGTTTTTTTTTTTTGGTCTTTAATTTAGCATTTTAAGTCTAAGAGCAGAGGTCATAATGAAATTCAGAGGAGATCAACCTTGAGGAAGGATTAAAAACTGTTGTGATGAGACGTATGGAACCCAACAGCTTACCATATATGGCAACTGGAATAAGACTTGGTATGAGACACTTGCACTCAACAAAACAGCATGCAGCCAGCTGAGCCTGCTGTTGTGTGGCAAACAAGTCAGTTATGCACATAAGAGCTATTGAGGGACCACTGTACCAAAATCAACTAAACCATGCATCACTTAAAATTCAGAGCTGCATCAAATATTTAGCAAGTAAGATCCATAAAGAACTGAACATAGTTAAGAAAACATTAACGCTTGGCTGAAACTGAGGTCAGTTTTACCCTATATATCAGCATAATACCATACCTATGTACATGCTTAATGTTAGCTGGCTTATTAAGAGGTCATTCGGAAAGCTACCTCAGAATTCTCATCTCGGAGGTGCTGAGAAGGCTGACAGCTCTCGTCAGCAGCAGCCTGGCAGTTGTTGGTCAGCAGAAGGTAATGAAATGAGCTGGGCACGCTCCTGCAGCTGGCTGATATTCTGTGGCCTCAGCAATGGAACAAGGGGTACATAAAGGAGTGGTGCATGGGAGGACTAATACAATACTGAGTCTAGACTGATAAAGGAGGTTGGCATGTCCTTCTTTCTTCACTGTGAAACTGCCTGACATCTCCTACTTGGTTTTATTCCTGTCCTGCTGTAGCTAAGCAAAACTCGCCCAGGCAGTTGCACAGTGTCTTGCTTGGGAGAACAGGGAAGCTGCGATTTGTAGCTCATTACTACTCATTGTAGCTCATTACTATTACCACCTCTGCCTCCCCCCATCCCAAACCAAAAACAATACCCAAGTCTGTCTACTTCTCAGCATACGCAATGTTTCTCACTATCAACCTGCAGATGAATGTGTGCAGTACAACAGAAAGCTCCTTCATCATTTTCAGGCCCTCCCCAATGTTGCTTGACCGCTCCAGCCCCATCCCTTGCTGGCACAGCACTGAAGGGATCCATGCAGAAAGAACCATCTGCTTAACAAGCAGCATGCCCCATTTATCTTGCTGCAATCAACATCACCTTGAAAAAGTGTACTTGATTACAGAGGAAGCAGGAAAAATTTATTGACTGATGTCCATGTAACTAATAAGCCAGCCTGTCACTTCCACATGCAAAGAACTGCTGCATCTATAAACCTGCCCAAAAAATCAGAGAACTGGCTCTAGCCTTACTTTACAATAAACACACGATACCAAACAATAGAAATTCCATGTCCTACTGCCTCTCAATTTCAGCAGCCTGATTTATCTAGATGTCAGTCCCTTTTTCTCATGAATAAACAACAGATCCCAAATGCAGGGTTTCATAACATGCATTTGGGACACTAAGGGCTGACAAAAGCTCCTATTTACTCAAAAGCACATTTATGGGCTGTGTACAGCAAACACAAAACCATCCCTCATGCTGGTCTGCTTTGATGCTGGTCTGTTTTATGAGACTTGCAAAACGGTAAGGAAAAGCAGTTAATGCAGAGTGAAAGTAGCAGTCTACTTTCAAAAGAAAAGTAGGATACTTAACAGTATCTCAGACAAGAACATCTATGTTCCCCAGGCTCACAGACACCTTCCACAAGGCTGCCAGACAGTTGATGATTCCAGGTTTTCTTGCAAAAAAATCAGAAGGCACTCATTTCATCATTTAGGTTTCTGAAAACATACGTGCATGACAGTCTGAGCCACATCTTACTTGCCACAGGACCGGTAACTTGGGTGACAACTATTAGTTGTCACTCAGAGCAAAGACTTAAGCATGGGATCAATTCCTGTTGTTCCACAAAAAGCATATTAGAAGCCAGACTACAAAACTGTCCACTGGATGCCAGCTGTAGTGTTCTACAGTACATCCTGAGACTGAAGTCCCAAAGAACGACTGCACTCTCCTTCAGTCCCTCCATCGAGTACCCAGCCTCCCCAATGCCTTCAATGAGAGAGAATAGTCAATTCTTCACAAGTGTCCCCTCTGCTAAGCTAGCACAAATTCTTCATGAACAGCACCCCTCTTTCTGCAAGAATAGACATGTCACCTCACTTAATCACTCATGACATGATGCTGACTTTGGTTGTTTGCTGCAGGATTGAGTTCTAGCAAGTCAGCTAGAAAGAGTTCTTCTCTCTCCCATTTGCTAAGCTGTAAATTATCCTTCCCTTTTGTCACCCCAATCCTTGGCATGCTCAGCTGAAGAAAATGGAGCTTGCTAACACTTTCAGGGCCTTGAATTCATCTTCACTTTGGGCTATACATTCCAGCACATTTATTTGTAAAGCTATAAAAAGCCTGTGTGTACTCCTTTTACAGTAATACAAAAAGGCCCTTTCTTGCTTCAGGCACAAAAACAGGGCAAAAGTCTAAAACAGCCTTTGGATCTCAAAAAAGGGTCACATACCCTGGAACAAATTACATTTCCCTATAGTACCCTTTGCTTAGGTGCTGACACGTACCAAAGATGGGATTTCCTGCTTGCAGTAAAGGCAGACTCAGCCCTCTGCTGGTTATCATTTATTCAAAGGGACATTTTTTATTTTTTTTTAAGACCTCGATAACTCCTGATAACAGCAGAAGAGGGAAGGCTAAAACAGGGCAAGATGACAAACTACAGCTCAGTAAATCAAATGAAGTTGCCCTGCAAAGCAGTTCCACACAAACTCCTGTTATTACTGACACTGCAGGTCTTGCGGTAGCAACAGTATTTTTGCATACAGCGAGTGCAAAGCAAGCATGTGGATGGGGATTTGAGCGGCAAATTACAGGTCAGTTATCCTGGTTTTAATGAACAATGTGGTTTCGAGAAAGATGCTGCTACATGTTGAAGACACGTAACTTCCTGCATCTGCATCTTGGGAACCGCAGGGATCTGCGGGTGCCTTGGTTTAGGCTGTGAGTAAACAAACCTGAAAGATGAAGGCAAGACCGAATTCCAGTGACTAGAGGAAGGGTGATGAGAGCTTTCTCCATCTTCGATTAACAGTTATACCAAAAGTCTGCCTTATGCTGGTTAAAATTAAAGGTTTAAATCCCCAGAAAGTTAGACTAAATTGCAAGAAACTGCTCCAAACTGACTCTGAGGGCTCCATTTCTATGCGGTCTGAGAGGAAAGTGCCAAGAACCACTTTGCAAGCCTCACCTCAACTGGCAGGCCTCATTCCAGTCAATTGGATCTTACCTTGGCAATAGTGAAGGCAGAGCCCTGCCCACACCCTGCCTGGCTGAGGGGCGTGATGGTTCCCACACAACAGCTTTGCACTTGGAGATGGGAGGCAGAGAGTCCATAAACCATCCCAGTGATGCCACAGTTATGAAAAAGGATCTGTCCATCACAGCTCCGGCTGACCCATACAGAAAGGGCAGTATCACAGATTCTTTGCCATTATTCCCATCCTTTCTTCTGCAAATTTTGTTCTGCATGTAGCTGAGGGTGAAAAACACAGAGCTTCTTAAAGGAGGCGTCTGTTTACAGCATCTGATAGAAGCCCAATAGAACTGGTCTGCCAAGACTGGGCTGCATGTCCAAGCAGCTATCTGAAGATATTTTACACTCTGATTAATCTCTCACCTTGCTTGCTATGTACAAAGGGCACATAGACTATTCAGGGTTGTCTGGGACAGCGAACTAGGTCATTTTAATAATGGGACAAATTAAAAGTTACACAGCTGAAGCAAAAGACAACACCCTCCCTTGCAAAAATAACAAAATCAAAAAACCTAAACAAACCACTACGCCAGACTAGCACATACCCAGATTAGAAAAATGCAGCAGTGTTCAGGCAAAAGATGACAAACAAACTAAATACTAAATTCAAGTACGTTACATTATTCTCACTGAGAACAAATGAATGAAGACTTGGACTAAATTTAGAACTTCCCAGTTACACTACTTATTACTGGCCTCCTCACTCTGTCCTAACCACAGAAATGAGCAGCACCAGTAACTTCTAAAGACACTGAGATCAGAGCAGGCTGTTGAGTTGCTAGTGGATTCTAAAAACAGTCTGTTACTGTAATGCTGAAACTGAAGGCACCCAGGAGCTCTACAGTTTGCTGTTCATGTCTGTGCTAGCAGCAGACATCTCATCCATAATTCATAGAAGTCTGGCAGAGGCTTCCATAGCCCCTCCAGCATGCTGGGTTTTCCACTGTACCATGCAAAAAAACACCTTACAGAGATGCACAGTCGTGATCTCATAGAAACACTATCCTTTCAATGCCAGACGAGATCTTGTTCCACAAGTGATTCTCAGTGGGATTATGCAGCAGTCCTACCATGCCCCAAGTAGGTGGAGAGCTCAGACACACACTACTCTGTAAGCAACAAGCCTTCATCCTTGTCTTTCCCATCCATTCACTCTGGTGCACCAGCATTAAATTACCATAAAACCACTTCTTTAAACTAGCATAAGCCTTCAGGCCACAGAAGGCATTAAGTCACTTCCCTCTTGTCAGCTAAGAACTGTGCCAAAAGCACAGTGGTTTTCTATGGTATTCTTAAAAGAATTTATAAAACCCCTTTGCTCACATTATGAAAGCTGATAGCGGCACAGCTCTTTGTCTCATCTCAGCAAGTATTTTGCCACTTTGTCTCAGGCACAGAAATTGAATGGAATCTGCACAGCAGATTTCTTTTCCCTACGTGGGATAAACTGGCCACACAGATTAGAAAACCCCATCAGCAGTCATTCTAGTGTCACCTCCTGAAATTCATTTATGAATGTGGCTCTAAGGCTACTCTTTACCCTGGATCACACAGACAAGTCTATGCATTAACAGATGCTCACAGCAGGGAGTTTAAACACACAGCTTTGATGTGCACACTCTGCATGATGAGGGCTCCTGCTCCTATCTGGCAGCCTGCACCTGCACCTTCTTGCCACTTCTGTACCTTCTGGAGTCTGAGAGCCCAGAGTGGCTGTGATTCCACCCAAGGCGCAGTAGAACCTTCCTAAAAACCATGACTTTTGTCATACAAGGAGAACCTTTACAACACTGTACTAAAACAGCATGCTCACTTCTATAAAACAACCTGTACTCTGAACAGTTATCACGTCCAGAGACAGCCGTGTACAGAGTTAAGCTGCACACCAAGGCCGTAAGGGGAGGTCATGATGTAGCAAGTGAACAACTACGGTCACATCACCTCCAACTGTAACTGAAGTCACTAAAGACGATTAAAAACCACTTTTACCCTAACGTTTCAATTAAGGTAAATTTAAAGGTTTTTATATTCTGACAAACTTTTCACTGTTATGTGATAAACTGTTGCTATAAAGTTTGCTAAACTGCATATCTCAACTGGTATTAGTAAAGCAAGAGAGTAACAGAAAGGCTTATCAGTACTCTAAGCCAAGTTCAAGATGTATTGGGAATGCATCCCATAGATTTACTCCCAACACAGTTCAATTTTACCACACTTCCTCCTAGCAGACCCTTTTTGTACAAGGACATAACACAACTTTCAGAACAGACTCACAAGAGGATAATATGGAACATTCCAGCCTTGTTACTACTCCAGGTTTGCTCAAGATTGTAGACTTTGGATTTGCTAAAAAGGAATTAAGGGTTCAGACAGAGGTTTTTGCTAATGCCGGGCACCTAATATCATTAGAGTCCTTGGAAAACTCCAGTCTTAATCATTTGAACATTTCTTAACAATTCAGTCAATCAAAGAACAGTTTAGTGACATGGTCAGCATGCTGAAAGCAGCAGGTTTTCATGAGCACGTCTCCCAGATCCAGCTGTGCCAAAGCGACAGGTGCCTGCCCCTGGCAGCTTTGTCACTGTCATCCTCCCAGACACATCCTCCTCCCAGTCCCAGACACAGTCACAGAATTCCCAGCTGCATGGTTTGTGAAAGTGCTCCCAGCCTGTACCAGGCAAAATCAGCTGGGGCAGTTTAAGCAGTTTTGTTGCCATTCCTTTCTTGCACCAACTTGCTAGCATATGCTCCTCCTTTCTTCCATCCTGAAGCAAGGGAAAATTGTAAACACAAAATAAACTGCAAAGCGTATCTGGAACACACATTTGGTTCAGATGGGTGCATTTTGTGTCATGGGTCATCTACATCTTGTTCAGAGTACCTTTTAAGACAGAGCCTGTGGTACACCCTTTTCTTAGAAAAAGCTCGATCAGCAAGTGTATCTCCAAAAAAAACAACTGGCATCTTTCCTACACCACCTACCTACAGAACATCAAGCTCCTGGCACAGTTATCACAAATCTTATCACTACAAAGGGCGAAAAGCAGCATTAAAACACCAGTTATCCATAGCAAAAAGAAGAGTCATAAGGATAATGCAACAGGATGTCTTTCCTGCAAAACTGTTTTCAGATACTCAGGTTAATCCTACTGGGTTGAGAAGAGCTTAAGTGTACATTAAAACTTAATTGCTCTGGCCCTGCTGCTGCAAACTAAGGCTTTGCCTCCACAGCAAAGGACCATCAGGCTGGCTGCAGACCCGCCTCTGCTCTCTGGCTAGCACTGGCATGCCTGGTCGAGCGCTGCCACCAGGAAACCAGCAGGGATGTGCAGCTGGGAGAGCAGGACTGACATTTTAACAGAGTCTGATCGTTCCATCAGTTCTACCATACTGTAAACCTGCACCTAGTAAGATGCAAAATATTAATCAAAGAGTGTGCTTTTTAGCAAAACTGAAGGTTTAGGACTTGCAGAGGTAATTATTAGGCAGAAACTCAGCACCGATTTGAGTGTCCTAAGGCAAAAAGAAATGAAATAAATTAAAAGTACAGCATGAGAAATGCACCTGCAAGAAAGCACCTGCAAGTGTTTTCTTTCTTTACCTCTTCTCTGACATATGCAGAATTAATATGACATGCCAAGCAGACTCAATAATACATGTAGTAAGGATAAGACAGTACGAAGAGAAATATTATCTTGAAATCTGCATCTCTGGCTGGATGCTATTTGGCATCCTGACAGATTCTGTCTTTATTAGTTCATTGCTTGAATTACCTAATTGCTAAACTTTATCAAAATAGATTTTAGCTCCCTAAAAATATAGAGAACATTTAATTTAGCATTAAGAGATCATTCAACAAAGATGATTTCTGTTAAGAACCATGCAATTTAACATTGCTCTTTAGAAGTCTGGCTGGGTCCAGGACTTCTACAGTGCCATCTGTGGCAATTTCACCTACGCCAATTTGGGCCAAACCCTGTAATATAATAACTCAATTAAAAATAAAAGATATTTCACAAAATTGGTTAGCAAACTGCTTCTACAGTCCTCAGAGGGAGATCAGATAAATCATATTCTCCTCCCATTACTTCAGGAATAGAAATCAGAAAAGTTCTATTTGCAAGTTTTTTACCCTATATACGCTTGTATGCATTACCTCTGTAAATGCATAAGCTACAGTGATTTTTTCTACACACATTAGTACTGCACAGAAATAGCTTCCTCTGACACATCTATACAAGCATTACCTCAGTGAATCTAAGATTTACAGAAGATTTTTTTCCTTATTTGAGCTTTATGTACTTCCAGCATCAGAATACAACCGACACTCAGCAGAGCCTGTAACAGGGAGGAGGAAACCATGAACTGCCTTAACCTGCTCAGCAGTTAGTGATTTGATTGGCTTCTTGTTGTGCAGGTTCTCCATGGGGAGAGCAGTACAAGGCAACCACTCATCACATTATAGATCAAATGGTTCAAGCACACAGTGCTTTATTAGTTCTCACATCCCATTTCAAAGCTTTCCACTTCAGGAGGCCTCAATTCACCTTTCAGCAGAGTTGGTGCAAGAAAGGAACAAACCTCTCTATGACTGTGACAAGCTGGCATAAAAATTACACACACACACCCCCTCCAGAATAGCAGGTGCTGATGCTACACAGGAGGGGAACTTACCACCTTCCTCAAACTCAACCTGAGGAACCTATGGTGTTGTCTGCAAAGGGCAAAAAAATAGACAAGGCAATTTAAATCCCACGCATATTTAGAGCAAATTTTACACCTTCTCCATGAAGACCATTAATGCACTACCAAGTTTAGCATAGGTTTCCCCTAAAGCATTATCAATCTCCAGTAACTAACATTTTCTTTTAAACCTCTACTGTCTTCCCCTGCCCTAGTGCTCTCCAGACACCAGCACACAGCACTGCAGATGCCGGGGAAAGCTCAAGGAGAGCAGCCCGCTGAGGGGGTCCCCCACAGACACCGTGTGGGGAATGAGGGAACTGCCATGCTGAAAGGTGTCTGCTCCCTTTGACATCTCAGGGTCAGGGGTGGCTCAGCAGCTCTGGGCAGGCTGCTTGGGTGCCCGCACTCTCCCACCGGGGCAGACCCAGCCTTCCCTCTCACCCTGCTCCACAGCGCCCCTTCCCTTGGCGCTGGGCCTGCTGCCATGGCATGGGGCCTCACACCTCCTGTGAAACTTCCAGCAAACAAGATGGCGCCATGGAGAAGCCACCATGGGCCGCCATCTCTGAAGGGCTGCTCCTGCTGCCAATCAAAGCACCAGCCTATCAGAGATCATGCTGGGACCTGTGGGCTCTGTCCCCCACTCCTGAGGACAGAGGAAGGAGCCATGAGCCCCACAGAGGTGGCAGCCGTGGGGCAGGGAGCTGTGCCTCGCAGGGTTTTCCTCTTTGCAGCCCTACAAGGAGGGGTTTGAAGAATTTGGGGTGCTCTGCACTGCCCCTGCTCAGCTAAATCAATCTCAGACAATCATATGCATGTCAGACTTCAAAGTCAGCTCAGTTCCACTCATCTTGTATGAGAAAATGCTTGTCTTTCAATGTTACGCCCACGTCAGGCAACAAACACTGTTTTTAACAGGGGCAATCATGCTTTCCTGCCATTCCTGTGGCCAGATTATCCTAAGAAAAAGCCTTCAGCACAGGATTACACTTTGTCCTATTTCATTAGCATGCAGAAAATGCAGCAAAATCAAATCCTCATTCCTCAATGTCATTATGGACACGCAGCAGTAAATTCTAGAAAAATTCTGAAGGTTTTTGTATGTGGAGTCCTTGATTGCCTTTGATAATACAGAATGAATAACTGCACATTAATTAAAAAAACAGTTTGGGGGGAAAAAAGGGAAAAAATAGAAAGCAATCCTCTCTGTGCACACAGACACATTTTCATTATTTTTTTTTTCAGAGGGACCTTCAGTTTAGTTATCTGGGTTGCACTATCTTCCTTGTTCAATCAGGGCAGCGGGCACATGGCCGGGGCAAGCTGCCCACCCCGCAGCGCCATTCCCTCTCCCGCCAAGGGCTGAAAAAACTCGTCGGATTAAGCTCTTACATTAGGCACCTCTGAAGTGTCTAAAGTTAGGCTGGATGAACGCAAGCCAAGCTGTTGAACAGATGGAGTGAAATCCTCCTCTTGATAACAGGAACTTTATATCATTGCCACGGATAAGAAGGGCAGCTAAAAAAAGTCATGGAGGTGGTTATATAAATTTCAAGAAGGCTTACCAGCAATGCTTAAAGGTAAAACTTTCTGATAGATCTTGAATATCCACTTCCAGCTGCAGACTCTGAGCAGCCAAGAAGTTCTGCAACAAAAATGAGATGGTAACACTAGAGCTACCACGCTATGAGACCATAGGAACTTAATGATGCAGCACAAACGTGCAAAGCATTAGGAAGTTGGAGCCTGGAGCAGATGAGACTTAAACCCAGCAGCAGCAGAGTGGCACTTATCTTGAGTTCAGTGCACAAAACCAGCTGAGAGGCATTGTGTGAACAGAAAAGTGACTGACTACCAGCAAATAACTAACCATCTTATTAATGCCAAAAATGCTACCAAATACACTCATACCTTTTCACTTACGGGTCTGTAAAACACTCATGCTTACAGCAGCTCTCAGTGTCTTTTTTTTTCTTTTAACCATGCTTATTCAGAGTCTTAAACATCTGCAAATTCATATTCCTCATCTTAAAAATGCCCTACTTCCTTGTGTTTCACAAGTAATTGCACTTCAAAAGACGGGCATCTCAGCACAGCATCCATTTTTCTTAATTAGCTGTGGATAACACATTGGTAATATTTATTTCTGAGCATCAAAATCCTTCAGGTAGATATCTAAAATAATCCATAATGACTGGAAACTGGCTATGAAATGTTTCTTATAAAACACTGAAGAAATTACATGTCCATATTAAAATGGGGAGTATATGCTGCATGCAATTTTGAGGTAATTTTTACTTAGTGGAAGAGATCTGAACAGTAAAGCAACTTTTCCCCTCCCTTTAAGTACCTCATTTTTGGAGGAAAGAGCAAGCCACACTATTTCCCAGTCCCTTTGGGGAAGATAAATGGATGAGGTGCTTTGGGCTGGAGTTGTTCCTTCTTCCCCCCTGCTCCTCCTTCCCATATTTACCTTCAAACTTTCACCAAAAGTTGTAATTGAGAAATTGCAGAAGTTACCAAGGGATGCACCTCTGTGAAAGACAAAGCAGCAAAGACTACGCACAACTTTATAATGCCATTCTCTTAAAGCACAAGTATGGTTAGAGAAGTGACAGCGTGATAACAGCCTCCTGGAGCAGGGCTGCTTTAGGAGTCACCTTTAGTCATTTTGGTGACAAAAATACATTTTTACTCCTTGCTATCTCTGCAGAACACACACAGCTAGGGGAGCCTGCGCTGCACTGTGACCCAATTAGTGCAGTCATCCAGTTGCACAGCTAAACCCGACGTTCAGCTATGACTAGAAAATCCTAGTGAAGATGACGTGAATGACACTTGACCCCACAGAATTTGTTGCTGATGATGATAAGCAGAGCTAGCCTACATTTATTTTGCAGATCCAAGCAGAATTTGAAGGGCCATGGGGAAAAAAAAGTTCTAAATTGGACATGTTTGAGAAATACTGAGTCATAAGCCTCAAGCTGCACAAGGTCATTTTTGCAGTTTCTTCTTTTCAAGGCAAACCCTAGATTTTATTATATAAAGCAGTGTTGGCAACACTTAGAATATGCAGTCTTTTTTAGCAAAGCCCTTTGCGGCGTGACTATAGTTTCGGTCTTAGAGAAGCTTGCATATGCTACTGCTTCTACTTTAAGAAGAGAATTAGTTTTATATTGCAAAATATTTAATTAATTTCCTGTTAAAATGAAATGAAACAACAAAATAGGTATACAATTTTACTAGTTTATATTTCAATTCATAAAGTATACACACTGCAACTATGCTACCACAATGTCCACGCATCTAATATTGATGGAGTTACAGGTTTGTTGGTTTTTTTTTTTTGGTATTAAACAATAGAGATAATGTATGTAGTTAAGGAAAAAAGCTTGGACATAGCATGTTCTATTCCGTAGTTACAGAGTACATTAGCTAGCATTAGTACAGTAAACAAGAAAAAGGTAGAAATACAAAATAAACCAAATATCTTTATATACAAACCAGTGCCTCTTATTGTTACCAGCTTATACTCACACTGCACACAAAATTTATCCACTGATGCAATAGATACTTCAGCATAACACAAACCATTATAAATTAAAAAAATTACAAGGTGCAAAACTCCATTCTACAGCTTTCTGGTGAGAACTCAAGACAATCCAATGAATAACAAATCCAAGCACGTTTAGCACCTATTAGTGCAACTGCATCGAGCGTGAAAAGTGACCTACACAACCTCTGAACATGTTACCAGGGAAGCGAGTTGGATAGCTATAGATGCTCGCAGCTACACTCACGCAGTGATTTTTGCCTCATATATATCTCAGTTTATTGGTTCTTTGTCCCATTCATACCTATGTGCAAAACTAAATCCTGGAAGCTTTCTCAGAGCTTCACAGAAGGCCTGCTACAGCCGGGTAAAAACAAACAGACAGAAACAAAACACCTGACAAAAAACAAACAAAAAGACTCAATTAAACGTCAGACCATCCACATAATTAGTACGTATTAGCAGTCCTGGTGTTGGGGATTTTAACGCTGTTGATATGTGGATCAAACAATATAACACAGAAGTGAAACGGAAATTTGCCAAGAATTCTGATTATTCTCGTCTAGCACTTAGACAAGTCTCCCAGCCTCAGGTTGTGAATTTGTTTGGCAGCCCATGCCAAAAAAGCCCAGAGTTGCATAGAATTGATTAGTAACAGAAAGAAATGCCAAACACAGAGAGATGGAAGCTGCATCTACTAAAACAAAGTGGGGTTGCTCGACAGGAATGCTGAAATCATCCCCATTCATAAAGCAAAACATGTCACCTCCTACTCTCCATATCCTACCTCTGGGGACTGCTTTCTGGCACTGATGTAGTTCTTGCTAAAGTTGTCTTTTTTTGTGGTTGTTTTTTTCTTTTTTTCTTTTTTTTTTTTTTTTAATTTGTTAGTGACACTTTTCCTTTCAAATAAAATATTAAAAAAGGTTATAACTGTAAAAAAACCTATCATATGTAAACTTAACAATTAGGGTTTGGTAAGTTCTCGTACCTAGTCTGTGAAAAGCCTCCAGCCAGACCGCAGAATGGAGTGTTTCTCTGAAGAGCTTCAATCTAGCTACATCACCTGTTAAATATCAGTAGTATGAAGATCCCATGTCTAGCAATAAAACCTTTCTTGTGTTTCCATCCTCTTTATCACTGACCTATTGAAATCCTGACATGCTGTGTTTCTATTGTATTTACATTCTGGTCCTCTCACGTCACAGAATTAAACATCTGGCCAAGGAAGGCAACAAAAGGTGTTAAGAAGGTGTGTTTGACAGAACTGCTTTTCAACAAGTCTCTTTTCCTTGGACTCCAGTCACTGTTTTTATAGAGCTTATTGTTCTGTTGAACCATGTTTTCTTTGCAGCTTGTACTTCATTCAATGCCAGACCCAAATGGTGCTCCAAATCCTGCAAACGGAAGAGTAATTTCATTAATTTGTTATGTATTCACAGCACAAGGCTATACGAGTTAAACTGAGAAGGCTCTACGACATCTACAATCTCTTGGCCGCTTTAGAAGCTAAACAAGTCTTACATAAATTAAAAGCAGCACAACAAGCTGATGAAGAAAAAAAAAGGCTTTGAAAAGCAAAACAAGACTTGTGTCATCGCCCTTAATGAAACATTCAGCTTTCTGTAGTACATCCAAACCCTTTAATTCTTTCCCATCTGAGAAGAAGCTATTCCCACAGGAAGTGGACTTTCTACAAACTAATTTTTACATTTCTGTGAACTGACATACCAGTTTTAGGCTAAAAGAACAATGTTGTCATATTTCACACCAATACCTCAAATACCTGGAGCACTTTCCAGTCATGTTTTAAGAAACATGTCTAACATTTGTCACATGTTACTTCTTCATTGAACATTGTGAGATAAAGAAATGCATGATTCAGTACTTTGTCAGAGCTTGGATTTCTTCCAAGAAGTTGCGGAAGATCAGTCAGTCAGTACCGCGCTGCAGCCAGGCAGATGTCTGGAAGTGGTAGTAGCTGGTAATACAGTTCATGCCATTTCAGTTATTTTGTCTGCACACACTAAGTTTCAGACCCAATGTTTGGCTAAATAACCCATGCAGGAAGTAGCAGGTTACAGTTCCAACCAACAGGATGTGTTCCGAACCCCCTACAACACACACACATTTTCCTAGGAATGCAGACGTACCATACAGACTACGAAATGAACCCCCAAAGCATTACCTGTATTTTACATTCTGCCTCCACAAGCTGCAACTTGGTCTGGGCCAGCTCAAGCTCCATCTCCCTCAGCTGGTTCTTCAGCATTTCCTTCTCCTCATCT
This sequence comes from Phalacrocorax carbo, assembly GCF_963921805.1. Classification (NCBI taxonomy): domain Eukaryota; kingdom Metazoa; phylum Chordata; class Aves; order Suliformes; family Phalacrocoracidae; genus Phalacrocorax; species Phalacrocorax carbo. Next base: position 2,157,334 of record NC_087530.1, read on the forward strand.
GTGTCCTCATCTGAACCGTCCTTGGCAGAACTAGCAACCTTCACACGGCCTTCTTTATTGAAGAACTCCCGGCAATGCTCACAGTCATCCACTTTTTGCTAAAGTAAATACCTGATTGTGAATGCTTGCATTGAAGTGCTGGCGATACGATCAAAGCCTTTTCCTGCCTCTGCTCTGGAAGAGCAGCACAACATGGAAGGGACCACTAATGACTTCCAAAGTCAGGAACTTTTGGGGAAGCACAGCCAGGCAAGAACTCATGCCACCCCCAGATTTATGGGCTCTGGAAACACTGCTGTATTTTTGGTAACGCTGCATTGCTGCAATAATGGGCTCTGTGCTGCCTACATGTTACTTTATGGTAAAAGAAATCTCCAGAGGAAAAAAAAAAAGACCCCTCAAAAGAATTAACAGCCATTATCTCCCAGCATCAACATTAGCATGTAACCTACACAGCATGGGAGAGAGCTGACAGTTATTCATCTCTCCTCCAAGATCTCCCCCTTATAATCTTCTTTCCAAAACTGTATGTCACTAAGGAACTCTCCTTCAGCCACCATTTTAGTAATGAAATAAATTGTGTGCTTGCTGTTATGATTTTGCCAAGAGATTTAAACATTGTAGACTGTGGATCTATCTGGTCTCTTACCCGTATTTTCTCAATTTCAGCTTTATTTGCTGTTTGTTGCTTCTCCAGTCGCTCACTCAGCTGGGAACAAATCTGACAAGCAAAATTATGTTACCAGACCATTTATAAATGTAAATTTCCCCCCAAATGAATACTAAAGCACAAATAAATGCTACAGGAATATTAACATGGATAGTCGAAGGCTCTTAGAAAGCCATGAAAATTGGGATGCTGCATTGTCTCATTGTACATATTCTCATTTTTTACATATTCTTCTGCGCCCACAGGAAAAGGTGCAGTTTCAACCTAAGTTATTGGCAGTTTGGCCTCGTTAAAGGAGCCAGAAAAGGTTAGGAACGGCACGGCTCTTTTTGTTGCCTTTGGAACAGAAGAACCAGGCAAGACAGCCAGACTAACAAAAAACCCAATTCATTTCTTGAGACCTGTGTGATGCACACTTAAGAACGTTTTGAGGTTATGAGCTCACTAAACAGATACATGAATTTGCTCCCTTGATACCTTATGATCAGGAGCTTGAATTCCAATTTGAAAGAAAAAACAGGCATCTTTTTTATTTCTTAAGTGCAGTTACCATTTGATTGAAGAAGGGAAGCTTGGAGGGAATGAGGTCAACCTTTGACACACAAGAGCCCACGTGAACAGCATTAGGCTGTAAGAGAGGCTGTGGTGGCTGATGACCCTCAAACACCTACGCCATGGGCAAACAGAACTGACCACCAAGCATCAGGATCTCAGCAAAAGAAAACACAAAACAAGCTTCCCATTTAAAACAGCTAAGATGTCTCCTCATATGCATGTCACAGATCACACTTATTTCCAGAATCTCCTAAAATACCTGAGAAAGTCTTGCAACGTGAAAGCAATCTGCGTTGTCATGAAGTTGTACTTACCTGCTTGTAGTCACCAATAATAGAACTGTTCTTTTTGATCTCTGACTCTGCCTTATCTAGCTCTCTACGACACATTTCCTTCAGCTGCAGAAAAAAAAAAAAGTAAAGGGTTTATATATTTGTACAGTTTGTAAAATAATCAGGTGGTACCGCCCCCTCCTCCTTAACCCAACTGCTGTAACTCCACAGCAGGGAACAACAGCCTAGCTCAGCTCCATGCAGACAAGAAAAAGCCAGACTACGGTGGCCACCATTGTTAAAAAAATGGACTAGCTGAGAGAAGAACATATTAACAAGAAGTGCTGACAGCTGAAGTCCTGTACTGCCTCTCTGTGCAGCAATCTCTGGCACAGCCCGTGCCTTCGTGATTTCAAGTTAAAAATTCACTCCCCTATGAAGCACCTGGCAGGAAAGTGAAGAATTCTGCTTTGCTGTCGTCCTTTACGCTACAGAAGAGGGACAAACATGACTTAGAACATTAAGCCCTTCCCACACTTGTCACTTTTTATTTCTTTGCTGCACAGAAATGTGGAAATGACAGAAACGCCCCTAACCTGAGCTGATTCTTCTTCTAGGCGCCTCTTTTCTTCTTCTGCATCGATCAACTTCTGTTTGGTCATTAGCAGTTCCTTATTGAGAGCATCTGCCTTCTCCTCTGCCTGAAACAGAAAGAGCGGAGTACAGCACTGACAAGAGGCTTTCTTCTGTGCTGGGCTGCCTTGGGCACAGGCTCCATCAGGACACAGCCAAGACAGCGGTCTTTTCATTCTTCTTAATAAGGGTCTGTTAATTGTTATTAATAACAATAAAACCTTATTATGAAATTTATTTTTCAAAAAAATTACCATCTGCAACGGCAAAGCAGCAACAAATCAAAATTAATGAAGTATACCACTATGCTGCATCACTCCAAAAGTCCTCTTTAATTTCAGTGATTAGTTTTAGCAAAACTGGAGTAGGGATTGCTCAAAAAAAATCCAATAACAGAAACAAGTTTTGTTTTCTCATCCAGACTGGAAGTTGGCCAATACATTTGGAAAAAACAAAAGGCACAGAACAGCTCACAATATGCAAGATCAATAAAAGACTATAACCAACTTAGACCCAAGGGGAATTTGCAAACATTCAACCTTGCAATGAAAACAGAATTAATGAACGTTTTAAAAACTCCCAGAACTCTATGACACCTACCAATGGATGTGATACCATCTTTATTATGGCACCCAGAAAATACTGCATGAAGAAACTTAGCCGCCAAAGCAACCATAGAAGTCAGACCCCTCTCTCCTTTCCTCCTTAAAGAGAAGAGATGTCCCACCATAAACCGTACAAACCTTTTTACTGCATTTTTTAAGAGTGAAGATGTATCATTGAAAAAAATCTCTGGCTCTTTATAAACCACTAAAAACTCTCTCTGCGAAGTTACGACACCTTTTCCTGTCTTATACACAGCAATGCAGTACTTCCCAATAGGTGTATGAATTCTACATAAAAATAGATCAATAACTCAACTGATATATAAAATCTTCAGAAAGTAGCTGTACCAATTCCCTTCAAAAGAAGAAAATCAAAAAGAGAATTTTAGTCTCTTAAAGTCCTGCTGATCCTTTAAAACAGATGGCAAAGGCAAAGAGAACATCTTTTCATTATACATGGTTTAAACTGTTTTAAAGTTAAAGAAAACTGGGATGTGGGAGTCTAACAACAGTAGAAAAATGAAGCCTATTTTCTGGTCTAGTGCAAAGGATATTAAGGAAATTCTTGTATTTCCAAATGCTTTGCTTTGATCTTTTAGGCTGCAAGATTTCAGACATGTCATGAAGGTATTAGAAAAGGTGTGTTAAACAATGCCCTTTGGTACTTTTCTTTCGGGACATTTGGCTGGTAGAATGAAACTTACCATTTCAGGATCCAATTAGAAGAATTAATCAGGGTCCTAAAGTAGGATCAAACCTACCTATCTCCTCCTGGGGGATAACCCAAATGCTGCCAACATCATTTACCATCTTTGAAAGCATGACTATTACATATCCAATAAGGTATCTCAAAGATTTTGCTTAATTTTATTCCCCGCTCAGCTCTCCATTTAAGAGAATCAATGTAAAAGCATAGCTGTGTCTCATATGGGGTCAAGCAGCCACAAACAACAGTTAACAGCTGATACAAAAATAGCTGCTTCCGTACGTTTTTTGCTGGAGTCCGCCCTCCGAGTGCAACCAGTCCGCATAGCCTTCTATGAGCTACCTCTGATGAAGGGAAAAAGTGTAGGTAACAGGAACTGAACATACCAATGCTTTGTGAAAACCCTGCTTCTAGAACACACTTCTATGATTCACAGATTTTAACACTGAAGAGCAGATGTAATAAACCTGAAAGTCATAAACCAAACCTCGTTAAGAGCAACATTCACCCATTAGCATCAACATTTACTATGAATATTTTTCCAACAGCAAGTTTCCAGGAGACCGTGGGAAACCTTAAATTCTCTGAAGCAGATAAGCTGAAACATTTTGAGGCCTGTCAACTCCTGCACTGTATGATTTTCAGAAGTCATTTTCCTTTGAGATTTCAGAAATGTACTTATCTTGGTACAGAACAAGAATGGCAAAACAGGAGCACTTGAACTCTTCCCCTCATCTCCCCAAGCAGATGGGCTAAATGTGTTCTAGCCTACCGCGTGCACTACAAACCCCAGCATCTTTCTGTCTCTGCATGTCCTGTAAAAAAACAAGACAACCTAACAAAATTACCCAAACAAGGCTACGTAAAGAAGGGAATGGGACAGCAAGCTTAAAAAAAAAATTCCTGTAACACAAAGTGAACCCAAGGTTTCCTCTTGAGAGCTCTGCTGATACAGGGAACGACCCAGGATGGTGAGTTCACATGGGTGGATTTGAACAAGCCAAATGGAAACCACAATAACATCTTCAGAGTTGCCTAAGGAACCTGAGAATCTGATTCCACTGTGAGCCAGACAGACTCGGACTTTCAAGTTTATTAGACACTTTGCAAAAGCCTGTCTGCTGTGAAATCTTGTTCCTAAGAATATCAGTTGAAGGAAAGCAGAATACAGCATCCATGTTATTACCTCTGTGGCAATTCAAAGACTTGACTTAGCTCCTGCTAGACTTTCCTTTAATACACATAGAGAAGAAAGCAACTATGAGTAGTTGAGTACGGGCTCAGAACCCCTCCTCTCACTCAAATTACTCTGAATGCTTTTCAGAGTAATTAGCGTCTCAGCCACTGGCCCCGTTTCCCGTGGACCTCTGACACAGGCCTACACATCATCAGTCTGCAACAAGACACCGAGGAAAGAATCCAATCCCGCCCAAATAAAAAAATACTCTATGTACCTCCTCTCCAATGAGAGGAGTACTGAGGAATTAGCCCTAGTGCCTTGTCTCCACTAGACAGCATAAAGACATGTCTTACATTGTCTAAATCTTTTCGCAGAGCGATCTTGCTAGTCACCAGTTCGTGTGCAAGATCATCGTTTTCTTGCTCAAGCCTCATGTTTGCTTCTTGTAGGCGCCGGTTTTCACGCTGTGGGAAACAAAACAGAAGAAATCAAGACAAGGGTCTTCCCCGGTGTTTGTCTATGAAACAAAATGCTTACTGTGCCTGAGCACAGATGCCTACCTGGTGTCTCAAGTATGCAAAGACAACTCTACCTGCATGAAATTCCATGAGGACAAAGCTAGCTAGCCATATTGTAAAGATAAAATAAAGTAAATAAAATATTAGCCTTGAGAAGAACCCTATATAAATAACTCTGCTCAGCTACTACTTGTTCAGCTACAGAAATTATTTTGAAAATCACAATAGTAGGGGTGTCATTCTGCCATCAATGCCTTGGCAGGACGTTCCCGCAAGTACTGATTTTCTTGGCTCAAAATAGAATTTGCATGCTGGAAATAGGTGAGAGCAGAGGATCCTGGGAAAACCACTCTATTTTCTCCTGTTACAACTCCCAGCACTCAGACAGATATTAAAGAAAGTTTATTTAAAACTCTTCAGCTTGAAATATATAAAATGATATGTGTGTGTGTGTTAATGTGTTACATATAAACATACATCATTGTATATAAAAATTTTATTCCTAGAGTATATTTATTTTATACATAAAATACTTATAAGGTTATATACTTACCGTAACATACATAATTTGAAATTAGGGAGAGGAATGAAGGCAGGATTATAAATGGAAGGCAGAGTTATAATCAATTAGGCATTTTCTTGCTGTTCGTGGTTTTTGGTGCAATCAGCATGTTACACAAGTGCTAGAAATGGGCTCTAGTGAAACAGTTGTGTAAGCCCATCCTGATTAACATTGCCAATATAGAGAGATTCACTTCATATTCACATAGCCAATTCCCCTGTTGTACCCAAATTGGTCCCAAAACAAAGAAAACAGCCCAAAGAAAAAGGAGTCAAAGCAGGAACTTCCCGCAGCTACTGTGTCTTAAATCAGACACAGGCAAGTAAGCGTTACCTCAAATCTTTCTATAGGGTCCTCCTGTTGAGCTTGCTGCTCTCTCATGGTATGATATTCCTTTTCATATTTCTTCAGCTTCTTCTGGCTAATCTAAATTAAAGCAGCCCATTAGTTCCTGCCCAGAACATCAATAAAAGAACACAATTCACAAAGGGTTATGGTACAAGCTTTAGGCAGCTCCTGCCTTCTACAAAACACAGCTAAGATCTTCACTCGGTTTTGAGTATCAAACCCTTAGCATGGTCAGAAGTTCTATTCCACTCAGTATAATGACAGAAGCATCCCTTCCTCTTATCCTTTTGTGGAACACAGAAGAGTTTTTTGAAAGGCATCTACAGGAGCATCCTACCTGAGCTCTCCTTGGTGCTGTGCAGCTATTTGATGCTCCTAATACTACAGCGGCTCAGCATAACAGATTGCCTCAAAACCCACAAGATGTGTTTAATTTTTGAACTAGCACAATGCTGAGGTTTCTTTAGCTGCTTTTTCAGCTGTAACATTTATCATCACGCAGAAGTGTTTGGTTGACATGAGACTGCAAATGCTGAAAGGGCAAGTGCAGGCTCAGCTGACATTTCTGCTAGTGTCACTCAAGCTCAGCAGAAAACAGCCCAGTCCCAGAGTTGCTTAGGTGTCTCGGCAAGCAGCGACAACTCAGAAGCACGTATGCTCTGTCCCCTGCTGCTCTGGGATTTGGAAGGCTGGAATTCTGTCCTCCGCTCTGACAGACACACAACTCTAGGAAAGTGACTCTGTCAGGGTCCCGGTTTCCCCTTCTGTGAGAAGGGAGAGAAAGGAGGTGTTGATTTCAATGTTTTGTGCTCAGTGTTCAAGCCCTACAGGGACAGAGGACACACGAGAACCTGTAACAGATCCTGGCCAGCATCTGCCCTGGTGTCACCTGTGCCATATGCTACAATGTGAGTGTTTCACATGCAAGTGAGTATGCATCTAAATTACTTCTCTAGTATTAAAAGTTGCTGCTGAACCTTTATTGTTATTTCAGTAAACCAAATAAATCAAAAATCTATGGCTCTTTTCCTCCTTAAAAAAAACCTTGGCTGAGAAACATGTTAAACAAATTTTACATGCATAAATGACTGGCAGAATGGAAAACATGCTTAGTTTCTCTGATCTTAGGTTTTATAATTATAATTATTTGAAATGAACTGTAGAAAACTGGTAGCTAGGCTCCCTCTAGTGAGAGCTGCACAGAAACATTCCACCGTACTTCAGTGGATGTTTTTCTGGAGATGCCAGCCCATTTAACTGGAGCCAGTCCAGCCACATCCCAACTGCAGAAGTTATTCTTACTAAGCACTCCAAACAAACGCGCAGAGTATTAACCCTCTGCTGACAATGAAGCCAGTAACATCAGTAGGTTATTTCACTGCTCTGCCCCTGCTGAAACACTGCCCAAATTACTGGGCTTCGTACACCAAATCTCAAGCTATGTAAAGATTACATCTTGAGACGTGAGGCGTCCAGCCACGTCAGAGAGAAAAGGAAGGCAGGCACACCACTGTATTTTCATCTTCTACTTTTCCAAGTGCATAAAACCAGTTTTGCCTCTAGATACCGATAACGAGGTGATCCTGAGAAGATTTGCTACTGTCACTGTCTCTGGACGTTGGGGCCCTAAAGGGAACCGTGCCCTGGGGCGAGCAGTCAGCAAGGCCTTTGGCTTTGCATGGTGGTAGAAAGCAGAAATGGACACTGAAGCCCCACCCCAGTGTCTCAGGGGTGCAGGAGGCAGCAGTAACTCTGTTAACATTTGACTGCAACATTGACTTTAAGAATCCAGTATTGTCTCAAGCTGATCATTTACCGACCTCCTTTCCAGCAGAATGCTGTTGTAATCACGATGCCTTAGCCAGGCTACTTCCCCCCCACCAAATGATTTATTTTGACATCAAGCCCTTTTCTGTACAAAACCACTTCCAGACACAGAGCTGGAGACTTCTACTGACAGCAAAGGACTTACATTTTAGGTCAAAGGCGGCATTTATGTGCAGCACTCCCATCGGGGCAACACACACGGATGTGATACCGAAGGGTTCAGCACCTGTCCAGAGCCCAGTAGCACAGTCTGTACTTCACCCATAACCTCCCATTTAATCCCCGCAAATACACAGAGCACTCGAGGAAGCAGTGGACAACTTTGCCGCGTACCGCTCCGAGAACTGTTTGCTTTCGCTACTTCACATGGCACTGGGAACGCAGGGAATTTTGGCAGAGTGGGAAGAGGAACAAGTTGTTATTCGGAAACATGAAAGGCAAATGCACTTGTTACACATGACCTTAAGCAGATGCACGTGCAACGTCTGATCTGTGACTAATGTTAAACGACTGGAGAGCTAAAATAGCTTACTTTATTCTTGATTATTCTGTAATTTCTACACTAGTTTCATGTAAGATATGCTTGAAGTCTATGCAGAACACTGCAATGCGTACTGCTACTACACCAGGAGTACAAGATGCCTTTAATGTTAACATGCTAGGGAAGTTGTGTATTTATGCACTGACGCTAAAAAGAATTCCTCTAGTGAATTTTAAGGAAAAAGATACTTTGAACCATACCAGTGTATTTGAGTAAAAATTAACCTACATAAAACTGTAAAGAAAGAATCACAGCTTCCTTAAAATACACTAAATAAATTATCAAAGTTTTAGAACTCAATCGTTACATCTATAAAGAGGGATCAATAACACCCTAACCATAAATTTTTTCAGAATTTTCACTTTGAGGGCTTATTCCGAAGTGCCTATATAAAGCTTTAGTTACAATATTTACTGACTAGAAAAGCAATTGACTTTCAGCTGTGAGGTAATGCAATATTTGCTATATATAACTAAAGCCTTAATGTCAAAGGCTAGAACTTTTATTTCATACAGTTATATTTAAGAAATAGGGCTTAGTGGGCAATTGAAATCTAAAAGAAAACCCCCACAATCAAGAAAAAAACACCCTCCACTGTTTACCTCAGTAGTTCAAACATACAGGAGAGCTCACAGAGCTCTCTGAATAATTTCAGTAATTCCCATTTTCTTAATAGAGGTCAATTCATTTATGGGACAGCAGCTCTCCAGTCTACAGTACACAATGAACTCTAGTTTCTCTTTCTATTCTGTTCAAAAGAAGGCGCCTATAATGATCAGAGATGACATTCCACTGTGATGGATGGTTTCTGTTATACAAGTCAGAAATCTGATTATCATCAGTATTCCTTGAACATTGACTGTATGAACAGCTAATCAGTGGTTCGTGGGAGAAGTCAAACAGCTGTGATGACCACATTAAAAGACAGTCGAGATGCGCTTGCTGGCCTCAGAACACCCTCGCAGAAGCAGTCGGTACTCACAATTCATGTTCAAGATTCATGTTCAGAAACATCTGCACACCAAACACTGCACAGCACGTGTCAGGGCTCTACTTCCAACCAGCCTGTCTTAGCACTTGTTTCCAGCACCCGAAGGAAAAGCAAAGGAGGCCAAAGGAGTGTAAACCTCCCACATGGGCTGCTCATGAAAAACAATGCTTTTTTGCTTTATTAAAAAATTTCAGCTAACTGTGGCAGCACTAGACAACATACAACTCAGCCAGCACTTTGTTTAATTTCATATGAAGTAGGCCCTCTAACAGATTAACCTGTTATTGTCAGCTACCCTGAGTACAACTGAAATAGTCTTGAATGGAAAATTAAAATGCTTTTTAAAAAAAGCGGCATACATCCCCCACCGTGAAACAATGAGAAATCAAAACCTCACCCAGGGAATACATAAACATCGAGGTCATTTCCCTAGCTTGACTTGTAAGAAACATTAAATGCCATATCATATTCCTTCATCTCCCTAGAAGATCTGTAAATCAAACAATGCATTTTTTAACGAACTCCCTATTGCAGTACATCAACATCACATACACCTGCCATTAAAAATAGCCATATTCTGTCTGAAAGATGACATTCTGTTTCTGCATTATTTACTCTTTTCTAAATGAAACCTCCCCACTACCTCTTGATGATACTACCCTGTTTGCAGCTAATACTGGAAAAAGATTTCATCAAAGAACTGCAGAGATGTCTGCAACTATTTCATATTAGTTCCATTAGCCAATTAAGCTTTTTTTTAAAGTAGCACTGAATATTGCTTTCTGAAAGCCACGCTGTTTTTGAGCTCTCCAGGTGGGCCCGCATCACTCTGACAATCTGGGGGCTTTACTGTGTTTCTCTGTAAAGCATCTGCAACGTATCTGCATTTGGACAAGAGAGCTGCGAAGTTACATGTGGAAACAGAAATTGTACCCGTTCAAGATATGCCTGCAGTTGCTGTCACCACAACTTTACCTTCATATTACATGCCAATTCCATCAGCTTTTTTGCATTTTCTTCTGAACGGTATCTCTTGGGAAGCTGTACACGGAAGAATTTTAATGCCCCTTCAAAGTCAGTCAGTAACAGATCATCCTTGGTAGTCTAGAGACGAGGAAAGAAAAACCAGTAACTGCAAAGCAGATTTTGTACAATGACTGAATTCCCAGAGACGGTAAATGCAACTACAGTTCTGTAAAGCTCCAAGAACGTAACTGCTTTTAACCTTCTACAAATAGTGTTTGTTTCTATTTCTGCAACCTTCTATTTCCCCGCCACCCCACCCTCAAAAGCACTGCACTGCACAGGGCATGCCAGACAACAGCACATGTAATACAGGAAGTTGTTAGGTTTTTTTAAAAAAAGCATAATATTTTTGTAATGGGCATCTTAATTTTTTTATGTTGTGTATGATGATGCATAAACACAATGTAACATTGCATACTCACTTTCAGTAATCCCAGTGCAACGTTAAAGATAACACTTATTCCCTGGAGAGAAAAATAATGCCAAAATAAATTAATTTCTCAACATTTACAAGACTAGATATTAACTTATTTAGTGGGTTTTGTTGTTTGTCTAGTTTCTGTGAAAAGCAGAACCAGGATACAAGTGTAACCAGGTGCAATATTAAATCAAAGGCCCAGAGAATGACTTTGCAAACAATCAGGGAACTATTTTTACTGGATAACCGTTGTAGATAGCAAAACAATGTCTCAACACAGGTTTTACTATCTCCTTTGTATAAGTTTGAAACTCTCAAATGATGAAGGCACTGTTGTGTACTTTATTTTAGTTTTTAATGCCTACTTGGTCAGTTCAAATCATTTAATTCTCACATAGCAACTCTTGAAAATACTGGATTCAAATGCAGCGATATATATCTCAATATATTTAGTTCTGGTATTAAAAAACTGTGATAATTCATGCAATGAAAAAGAAAGTGACTCACTTTAGGACAGAGTCCCACATCATCTATTTTGCCACTAGTTTTTGGAAGTGTTTTATTTATGTTGCCTATCTACAGTCTCTAGAGTCGGTAGTAGCATACACCTTCTTAAGGGTACCTTTGATAATCAAGACAGATTGCTCATCTTATTTCAAGATTCCGTCTTTTTCCCACTAAATTCTTCTTTCACTATTACTTGAAAATTATAAAAAAAACTTAAAACTTCATCATGAACACATTTACTATTTATGAATTGAATATGTTTCTAAACAAATAGGTCTGATTTTCTCAATACCATCTGTTACTTTCTATTGCATTGGCACATGGACAAATCAAGCAGCAAAAAGATACACAGAAAGGATAAGAACATTGACCAGGAGATTTATGAATGCTGAAACCCTTCAGTAAAGGAAATGCAGACAAACTGCCACTTCACAGTTACGACTGCAGATCCAGCAAAGAATGGATGCGTATTATTAACCAGTGAGTAAAAAAAAAAACAAATAACTCAAGGATGCTTCAGTACAAAATGTGATTTGTTCACTTACGTTAAGCTCTGACTCAAATTATGCTATTTAGCAGCATACTACCAAATACGCTGTTCTAAACATAATTACGTACTAAATCTCAACATAAAGAATGTTGCTCTCTAAATATATGCTGTGAAGTATAAAGGGACTTCAAGTTTCCAGGAGAAAGAGCTCCGAGCTTGTTAGATTACCAGCATTAGAGTTAGCTGGGCAATTTCATACACAATGGCCTCCATGCAATAATATTTTAGAAAAAAAGTTCTCATTGCATATAATACAGTTTAACAGCAGAGGAATCCACATATTTGTAAATTAACTCTCACCCCATGAGCGCTGCACAGGATCTCACATAGATTCAACAGTGTTAACAGAAATAGGAGAGTATAACCTCTCATATATTGACTCCTAATTAATACCTTTAAAACGCTAAGAACTCTTTTTCACTGCAGAAACATAACACTTTTACATTAAAATAACTACCATGTGCCTAGCTCTGGAAGAACAGATAGTAACAAGGACATGAATGAAGATAGGGAGAAGCTGTCAAAAGTTGCCAGCAGTACAAGTCTGCAGTTGTAACACGTACCTCACATAAGAGTAAGTCAATAATATGGAAGACCATGTAGAGGGGGAATTTTGCCGTGAACAGGGTAAGGAACCACTGGGAAGCATACATGTGCGCTTCAAGGCTAATGTCCAGAAAGTGGTTATACAGATCAGGAATGTATTCCTAATAATAAAAAAATAATAATAATTTAAAAAACCAACACACACATAAATACTGAAAGTTAATATATACTGTTTTCAAACTGTAGCTGAAATCCCAAACTAACAGAAGTAGGGTAGAGGGACAATCAGTGCAGTGAGGCAGGCTTCTGTATCCACCCAGGCCTGACAGAGACAGCTGCCTGACGTGCTGAAGGACCTTCTAAGGACACCGAAGGTTTGCCCCGGCGTGAATGCTCAGAAGGACACTATATCACATGCACGAGCGCAAATCTCCGAGCTCTCACCTTAGCAGGGAAGGCAGCCAGCAGATGTGCCGGCACTGCGAAGCGACTCCGTGGTGTGCCTGCAGTGAGCTCAGAAGCCAGCGCTCTGCCAGGCCATACGAGAGCCCCTCCAACTGGTCAGGCAGGTCTGCCTTCAAACTTACTGCGTGCAGCCAGTGGCACCAGACTGGCCTCGAGTCAACACTCTCTACTCTTAAAAAAACCTCCAATATGGATAGTCCTCATTCTTCATCCTTATTAAGAGGTCACACACACTATCCATGTATAACATAAATTGCTAGTTTTGAATTGCAGGCTCTGATCCATTCACTTCACGCAAGTTTGAACACCCACCTGCATGAGGCGCTCCAGCTGATAGAACTTGCAGTGCAAATCTTCAAAGTTTTGTTTGAAAAGTTCCCTGAGTCCATAATCAAACATGATTTTGACCAGAACACTGAAAGCTTGCTCCTCAGGCATCTGTGACAGAGGAAAGTATTTATCACAGAGCATTTAAACCTTTCACATCGGTTCCGTTTGCCCTTACCTCCCTTCTCCTCCCTCTTACAGAAACGCCAAATTGTCACTGCTTTTTAATCTGGCTTATCCAGTTTAGAAGTAAACAAGAATATCAACACACAAAATGAGGTCTAGTGTTGCAAACGGCATTTCATTCTTATTCAATGAAATAAACCAGCTCTCAATCGCCCAACTAAAATACATCTTTCAGACATCAAGACCAAAGCAGTTTCTCGGTGTCTGTGTTCCAAATCATGTCAGAAGCAGAATCCTACAGGTTTTGAAGAGCCTCACCCCCTGTCACCTGCGTAACTAAGACAGAAGCAGTATCACTAGAAGATATTAAATGGGAATTTTCCCTTATTGTTAACAGTATATTTACCTTTTTAAATGACATTATTACATTTGATGCTTTTCTATTAGATGGCATGAACAAGAGACGCCAGTAACTGCTACAAAAATTTCCACATATCACAACTCAGCATTGGTTTGGGAAAGTTCAATAGCCCTTTCCTGCCAAAAACTGAAGAAACGCTCATTGTGGCTCATCAGTGTTTAGACATTTTTCCCTGACAACAAAATTCAGTTTTCCTATTTCCATAGCAGAGCCTGACTTCAGGTCAATCACTTGTTCCTGTAAAGGACAGAACATTCATCTCAAGTATTCTATTATTAATCTGCAGATGGAGTTTGTTAAAACTGAAAACTTTGCTGAGACATTCCAAACCAGTAGCGAAGGACTCGCAGAAACTTAATTTCCTTTTCTGCAACGTTTCTTTTTAATATTTATTTTCCCTAGCAGCCACACTCCAAAGGATGACTTCAAAGACAATGAAATAAAAAGAAACCTATTTGAAATTTAGCCTTTTTAAATGCATACATCATTCCCAGAAGCAACAGCTATTGTTAAAGAAAGAACTCCAGTATAAACACACTGTTCATTCTTGACAGTGAGTCTCTCTAATGCAATGGATATTAAAAAAAATGGCAATTAGCTAAAAGAAAGCACATATGTTTCAGTAAAAATTTTCAGTCCTCCTATCAAAAAGCATCACCCTTCTTGATCTGATTCAGTGTAGTAACAAAGAATGAGTTGCTCATCAAGTAAATATTTCATATTACAGTTACAAAGAACTAAAAGGTTGTTATAATTAATCATTTGGCTTTTGTTTCAAAAGAATTGAGTTCACAATCTCTTCTATATCCTTCTCTGACTTTACAAGATTATGGAAAATACTCCACTGAAGACCAGACTTCCTCTTCCACTGAGAACTACAGAGAAGTCTTCATCCTTAGTTATCTCTGGTGGCAACCACCACCAAAAGCAGCTGGGGAAAAGAAATCTCCAAACACTACTGGGCTTAGGAACTCCGTTCAGTTTCAACTACCCAGGCTTACAATAGAAATGCTGATAAAAAGCAGACATTACTTTAAAAAATAACTGTCTATAAATAATTTGCACAGATTTCTAGTCCTCTCATATTTCCCAAGCATGAGTGAACCTAAAACTTTTGCTTCTGATATACAGTAACCATAAATCTCTCTAGCTTCTGAACACACAAGCAATTACAGGATATTACTCCAATGAGATCACTTCTACCACCAACAATTAAGCTTAAAAAAGCATAATTCAGTATCTTCAAAAAGAATTAGAATATTATTGTATCCTTCACTAACCTCTCGAATCAAGCACAAAGGCCTACAGTACAACAGACCACAGAGACAGCGTCTTGTTCAAAGCACTCAGACCTACTGAACCGACATCCCACCGATGTCAGGAATGTAATTCCGTGTACACAAGACATATGGCAATTACCACCCATATTTCTGACTGATTCCAATAGAAACATCTTCTAAAAAGCTTAAATCTGACCTTGAAACCCTTTAACAGAAACATTTACATGATGTGTATACACAAATTCCATGCCTACTAGCGATCACGAGTACACGCCTGTAGGGTTTTGAATGGAAGGGATCCTGAAACAGAAACACAGTGAAACGAATGCTGACTGTAGGCAAGACTGGTGAGGAGTACCACAGTAAGTTTCAAACAATGTACTCTCCTCTGTCTA
Source organism: Phalacrocorax carbo (assembly GCF_963921805.1). Taxonomy (NCBI): domain Eukaryota; kingdom Metazoa; phylum Chordata; class Aves; order Suliformes; family Phalacrocoracidae; genus Phalacrocorax; species Phalacrocorax carbo. The sequence goes on from NC_087530.1 coordinate 2,172,803, forward strand.
AAAATCACATTAGTATCGACCAACATTTAGGTGGGTATGTGGCCTGCAACCCTACTAGCTCAGGAGTTATCAACGTCTGTTCTAGGCAAGTGGAGCAATATTTATTCTTAAGCTTAAAACAAATGGGAGAAAAAAACACCACTTACATGTAGAAGCAGCACAGCAGCAAGAAACGACTGGCCTTGACAGTAGCCAATCTCTTCATCATAGACAGAGTAGGCCTAAAAAAAGAATCACCACTTTATTGCGTATCTGCCTCAAGCTACAAACACAAAGAAAACAAAACACCGCATTGAACATAGCTCTGCGAAATTTTCACGGGGCGCATCATTTGCCATTCCAGTGAAGGGATAACCTGTACGAAATCAAACCTTGACGTACAGTGGCAGTGGCTGGTTACAGCAATGCACCAAGACCACTGCAGCCTATTAAACCACTTACCTGAGTGCTTTTGACTTTAAACAGGTGCTACAGGGACGTTAGGAAGAGGGAGAAATGCTAGGAACACCAAAGAGTGAGTGCTGGAAGCTTAAAACATTCCATTTGAGACAACGCAATACAACAAGCTGTCCGTTTTTGCTAATTTCTTTCTCTTAATAGGCAGCTTTATAACAATTATGGGAGATTGTGCTGGTTTTGGCTGGGGTAGAGTTAGTTTTCCCCACAGTAGCCAGTGTGCGGCTGTGGTTTGGATCTGTGCTGGGAACAGCGCTGATAACCCAGGGGTGGTTTCGCTCCTGCTGAGCAGGGCTTGCACAGAGCCAAGGCCTCTCCTGCCCCTCAGCCCACCCCAGCAGCGAGGGGCTGGGGGGCACAAGGGGCTGGGGGCACACGGCCGGGACAGTGGCCCCAGCTGACCCCAGGGATGTCCCACACCACACGGCGTCATGCTCAGCACACGGAGCTGGGGAGGGAGGAGGAAGGGGGGACGCTCGGGGCGATGGCGTTTGCCTTCCCCAGTCCCCGTTAGGCGTGATGGAGCCCTGCTTCCCTGGAGATGGCTGAGCACCCCCTGCCGCGGGGAGGGGTGAAGGAATCCCTTGCTTTGCTTTGCCTGGGTGCGCGGCTTTTGCTTTACCTGTTAAACTGTCTTTATATCAACCCGTAAGTTTCCTCACTTTTGCCCTCCTGAATCTCTCCCCCGTCCCACTGTGAGGGGAGCGAGCGAGCGGCTGCGTGGGGCTGAGCTGCCGGCTGGGCTTAAACCGCAACAGAGGTACAGAGTTATCTCCAGTTTTAAAGACAACTATGTATGACAACAACAGCTTATGGCGTACATTACACATAAAGGACACACCCAACATCAGCACATTTCTTTTTCAAGAGGTAACATCAGCACGATTTCCTGCATGTGTCCCTAACTTTGCCAGCACAACTCAGACAATATTGCCAAGTGGGGAACACACTGCTGCCAAAGGGGAGCTGCTCTTGATCAGTATGAAATTAGTCCTCATCTCCATCACAGCACATCATTTGTCCAGCTTGATCCATCCGACATGTCTGGAATCAGGTCAAGTCTCTGTACCAAGCACCTTAGTGTTCAGGAATCCAGAAGGACTTATTGTGTTAGGTCTCCTACCTGAAGTGCACTATAACCAGGTAAACATTTACAATGAAGAACCAGACTGAGCCTAGTGCCAGAGTCTGCCTCCATGACACAGTTAACTGTAATACATTCACACTCTTCTCAGAACACAGTTACATCCGTTAATGATGTTAAATACAAGTTACCAAAACCAATGTAATAAGAATTTGAAGAATACCTTGCATATTTTGTACAGGGAGTCCTGGCCATCTCCTCCGGTATCTTTAAAATAATCGTGAGCAGGGAACGTTCGATTGATGTCTCGGGTGATAGCACTGTCTTGTGGAGACTCCTATTAGTGGGGGAAAAAAACAAGTAAATTAAAACACATCCAAAGAATATAAATTACAATATGCTAGGACCGAGAGTCAGGAGATTGGCATTGTGTTCTGTGCACTGTTCTAAATTTAACAAAACACGGTCTACTCAACCAGAACAGGCTGCCTGCAGGCTGGCAGCTCCAGATCACAATCTTGATAGATTTGGTTACCTAAGCACATCTGGGAACAGTCAGTGAGTGACAGAAAAAGCGCACACACAGAAGTGTTCCAGGACGTTGCAATGCAGACGGCAGCCTTCCCTTGGAGACTTCTGAACGCAAATACTGCCCAGTCACATTGCTTTTATCTCACAACTGCAGACAGTAACAGTCAATTGTAAGCAGCTGCATGCTGCTGTCCAAAATTCTGTCCCTTAGATTCAGCCAGAGAAACCACTCTTCATCCCCTCCACAGAATTAGACAACAGAAAAGTAGAAAACTGAACACAAGCCCAAGAAAAATGGCATTGTATAGTAAAACACAATATAATGCAGGGGCAGCTGCCTGAATGAGCTTGGCATTTCAGCATGAGGAAGATGGAACTTTGTTCTCTGCACTGCTCTGATGCAACCAGTTTCAGATGCCTTAGATGTTTGGAAAGCTGAACAGTAAGAAATAGCATACGATTAAGAAAACCAGTAAATGTGAACGATGGACTGAAAAGACCAATTGGAAGAAACACCAAGCAAGTCTGCATCAAGGACAAGTCCTACACAACAGGCAGTGAAAACTCCTGGTAGAGATGAAAGGAATTTGGCAAAGTGTAAGAATTAAATACAGTAAACTTAGGGCCTTTTCCTCCCAACTTCTATCTGAGCGATTTAAACACCAAACGATCTCCATGAAATTAGTTGGCAATACCAGCCTCAGATAGCCCACCCTATTAGGGATTGTCAGTACTGCTGAGGATGGCTTAGAAGGAATCCTAGTCCTACCTTGGAGAACTATCCTGAAAAAAGGTTTCCAGAATACAGGAGGAATAGGTTTTTGTCAGGCACATCATGAGAGACCACAAACATTTGGCGAGTAATGTCCAGCTTCAGGTAATTTGCCCTCTACAACAGATTCACATTCCGAACAGGAAAATAAAGCAGGTGCCTTTCCCACACCGAGGCCATCTCGGGTTCCTGCCAGTATCAGAGATGTGCCTGAGCGAGATGTTCTGATCCATCTCGTCCAGTTCAGTTTGAAACTATTTCTAGTGTAGTCATTTAAGCCAGAGGTCATAGCCTGCAAGGAGAAGTATCCTTTGAAAACATATAAAACTACCCTCCCCCATTACTTCATTTAGTAATTTGCTTCTTTAGGAAGCCAATACAAATAGTTCATACACATCATACATCCTGCTTGAATACAGAAAACAACAATAAGAAATACATATTTTAAAAACACACACCAAACAGTGACACAAATGAAAAAAATTACTAACCAGGCACACAGAAAATAGCTGTCAAAAGATTTGACACAGTTCCCAAATCCTTTACAAGGAACATTTATGCGAATTGGAAGACTAAGCAGCTTCTTGCATGTGGATGGAAATGGATTGCTGAAGGAGGCTGTAAAGTCTCCAACATCACAGGTCTTCGAGACTCAACAGGGCTGTGAGCAACCTGATCTGGTAAGCCCTGCTTTGAGCAGAGGGTTGGACTGGATGACCTCCATGTGTCCCTTCCAACATAAGTTATTCTGTAAGTAGCATGCAACAGAAATCACTCGCTCAAGCTCTCTTTAAAACACTTAATTTACCCAGCATGTAATAGGCACTTTTTAGTGTGCCTTCTGAAGCTGAAATTGTGCTCACCTTATTGAATTAAAAGATCTGAACTGACCTCTACAATTTCAGAACTATTTCTACAATTTTATGCCACATTTAGTGATTTCTGATTAATCAGATCTCACATTTTGTATGGATGTGTTTCACCATAATGTCTTGTACCTTTTGAGGCAGTCATGACCCAGCTGTTATTGAGCCGATTACTGTAACCATCGCTATTACCCAAATTGCCAAAATAAAACAGAAACAAAAGCCCTCTATTTGTCTGCAGGTATTTCTTTTTTGCCTATGATTAGTCCCTCTTTCTACTATTTAAAAGATGACTTTCCTGGGCAGCTAACGAGAGCGAGAGCTCCTTGGTAGTGGGAATCATCTGAAAAGATGCTGCAATATTCAATTAAGCAACCGTTGTTAATGGAAGGGTGAAAGGTTCCCTTGTTCGGTGGCTTCCCTGGCAGTGACTGCACACACAAATAAAAAAGCCAGTTCCCTTCACATGCGTTACCATACAACAGTGCCCAGGTGAACACTGCAGACATACGAGATGCTCTGTGGGAGCAAACCAGAAGAGGTTCTATTTTTAAAAGAAGTTTTCCTATATTCAAATAACCCATGCTTCTGTTAGACAAATGGAAAAAAGTTAGAAGTACAAGAGTTAATTAAAAAGTACATGATGTAATCAGTGTGAAGATCATTAAATACAGCTTTTAGTTGATCTTATTCTATTTTGCAAAATGATTTTGTGAAGAAAAAAATTACCACAGTGTGCTTGATTTTCTCTTCTGATTTTAATCCAAGGTTAATGCTCCTCTCTGTGGCTTAATACAGACAATTCATTAGGAAAGCATTACACTGTTATTAGAATCAGTTATTGGATTGTTTTGGAAATTATAGCAAAAGTCCTGTTCAGCATCCCAATTTGATAATTATTAACATGCCAAAGAGGCCTGTCTCATTTTAAGGAAATTGGAAGCAAACAAACTCCAAAGCTAAATAAATTTCATATAAATATAAACCTTTCAAGTGGACAAAGACACGTAAGAGAATGGCCGGCTGTTAGCTTCAGCTGGTTTTGCAAGTCAGGAAAGACAATACTCAGAAACAATTCTGAAAACTTTAAAGCATGTGAATACAGTCTTAGTGATGACTTTCGGTTTCTTAAAAGTTTCCAAGACTGAATTACAGCAAAGAACTGTGCTTTGCAAGAGCACAGGTACTGTTCACTGCTAATAGCAGCCTGTGGGACCAAACAAGAGGGTTACCTCTGTTCTGCTTCAATGGCAAAACAATCTTAAATACACTTGCCTTTTAATCCACTTATTTAATAGCAGAGACCAAAGCATCTGGTTGGAAACTGAGTGTAGGCTTCTCAAACAAATCACTTATTATGGCTGAAGAGAACTAATTAGTGGTCTCTCTCTGGCTTTGCGTGACTTGTTCAGCACTTGACTCCTATGTTTCAGTACAATTCTTCAAGTAATCTGTAACGCTAGTTCCTGCAGCTGAAACATAGCTTGGGGAGAGAAAAATTAACGGAAATGATAAGGTTTAAAAAAAATGTTTTTCAAACCATGGCTTTGAAATCTCCCCATTAGTACAAACTGCTGCAATCCAAGCATTGTGTAACCTTTTCTTTACTCCTATTTTTATACCTTGCTGTGAGAATTGGCTCAATGGGCAATTTCTCATGCTTTCAGGGGACTGGGAACTGAAGGAAACCCTTCTGAACCCACACCCTTCACAAACTGGGATTGAAAAATAGAAAGCTAAGAATGACAGGAAGAAAAAGAAAGTAATAAAGAAAACAGAATGGAACACAGCCATGAGAACTGAGGCAAGTGTAGTGAAGATTAAAATTCTCATAACAGTTCACTGCTCCGAAGGAAAGCAGGAAAATGTAGATCCTCAGACTAAGAACATACCCTTCCTCCCCCTCTTTTATGCACTTTAAAATATTAGGAGAGTTATACTGAAACCTTCCTCTCCAGTTGATTTTAAAAGAAACTGTGTGAGTAATTACGGAAACCAGAACGCAGTCCAGCAGATAAAAGCTCATCTATTGTATCAGCCTGTCTATAAAAGCATATTGGTTCCCACCTCCTAAACTGGACACAGTGAAAAGACATTTTCCTTGTGCTTTTGTGATGTTCTGGGGACCATTCCAGCAAACCACACCATGCAGTTACAACCTCCATCAACGTCTTCAGACTGAGCCATGTTACTTTAGAAGCTTCTTCTGTAGCTTAAGCCACAATTAGAAGACTTGGAAGAGCCGGAGTTTCTAGTATCTCCTTCATGGGGCTGATCTGCTTACATTTTTCAGCAGCTGTAATCCCCTACATAAACCCAACAGGATGAAGAAGCAGCAGCAAATAATTGCTGAAGGGACAAGATTTGTGATGAAAAGAACCTGAAATAAGAAATCTCCAGAGAAGCAAATCTGCCTGCTGGAAATGACTTTGGCACCCAAAGATCATCTCCTGTCTCACCAAGCTACTGGAGAAATCCGATGGGGGCATAAAACATGAAGACAACCTGTGTCTAGGTAATGGCTTTAAAACCAACATGAAAATGGAACAATGGTGAGGTCCAAACTTTAGATCTCCCCCTGCCCCCACCCTGAGAATGATTCAAAATATGGAAGTTTGCTCACTGGGGTGAGTTATCTGACTCATACATCACAAAAACCCAAACTCTGCTTGATTCTCTCTCTTGCCACAATGGGATCAACTTTCACACGGCGATTACTTCTTAGGAAGGTCCCACTGACTTCGCAAGGATTTTTCACACGATCAGAGATTACTGAGAGAAGGGTCCAGAGACTCAACCAGTCAGTGGAATTTTACCTGCTTTGCCCAGGGTCAGATCAGCATGTGGCACGTCGTTGCAAGGCACCTCTGTGCAGGGCACAGACCAGCCATTCAAGAGAGCAACAAGCCAGCTGACAGCTGTCAGCAGTTGCAATGAGCAGAAAAAGCCAGAACTCCAAAACTTCCATGGGCAGCAGCAACAAGAGTGACCTTACACAATGGGGATGAGTTATTTTGAGCAGATCTGTACATTTTAAGTACACCTGAAAATATTAAAAGGTCTTTCGATAGCTATTTTCCATGTCAATAGGACACCGTGTCACCAGGTCTATTTTGCAGGCTGATGGCACTCCCAAGTTTACTTTTAGCAAGCAATATTTACACTGACTTTTACACAGAGTGCATTTCCTGCATTTGTCTTCGACCAAACCGCTGTGAGGTTTCGGTAAGAAGAGTTACACCTGTTACTAAGACGTTAAGGAAAGATCACAAAATCCACTCTCAAAGCAATGTACTTGTTAACTTCTCCCAAGAAATGCCGCCACAGAACGTGTGACCTGGAATTAGCACTTACCAAGAGCATTCATAAATAAATAGTATTTGTGGAAAAAAACCTGAATAATTTAGACAAATTCAGAATGGTTAAGTGTCTGCAATTTGATACAATAATGCATTGATACAGCATACTTTCAGTCCAAATATGGCAATATAGTTCAATTCTAAAAATAAAAGTGAATCCCTTGTGATATCCAGCCCTTTTGCTGTGTTCGTTTCCTTTTAGGGCTCAAGTTTCCCACAGGAAAATTATAGAGAGGAGTTTGCCTACAGTGCCCGACATCATGTATGGATAAAGCATAAACACAGAACGCATGCTGGAAGGTTTTCCTGCTCTTGGCAATTACGTACAAGCCAGACTATTTAGAGCAATCAAGATAAGAGGAAAAAACCCCACCCACTCCCAAAGGAACACACCTTTGTCAGCACAGTTACATAAAAGTCATCCAAGACAAGACGTGAAAACATGTGACATATCATTTATTTCTTAAATGTATTTATGATCCATTCAGACCTTTCAAATAAAGTGTACAAGTGCATTTCAGAATAAAAAACTACACTCTTCACACGGCTCTGTAGAACACTACATGTCATCAAGAAACTTGAAGCAAAAACTTCCTATTAAACCACCCATGCATCCTTTGGCTACAATAATATCACTGATCAACAAGTACTGCTATTCAATTCTGAGTTTCCCTTTAAAGAGAAGGAGCATCCTAAAACACGCTACCCCTTCCAGAGACCTCTCTTTAAAGAGAGAATATTAAATAAATTAGCTAGGCTTTTAGGCAAAACAGTAAGGCTACTTAGTACTGTTGATGCATGATCCATATATTTGGAGAACAGGCAATCCTACGCTATGTGAAATGCGTCAACAGCCCTTGAAATTTTAGTAGTATCAAGATTACATCAATCCAGAACAAATGGCAGACAAAAATGTAACCAGTGGAACAATCACTGAAAAATGTGCAGTTTCTCTTAGGATGGGAAGTGCTGATAACAGATTCAGAAAAGTGTTTATAAAACTCGCCAAGAACCACATTGACATTCTTAAAATTACATATTGTACAAAGCTCTAAACCGTGTGACTGTACAATTACCGCCGTGTTAAATAAATTGTTTTAAAATACATATATATACATGCATGTATTTTACACGTATATGTGTATACATGTATTTTAAAACACACCATTTAACATGACAGTAATTGTACGGTCACACAGCACGCACACACACACGTATACGTATGTACATCTACAGCAAAAAGGAAACAAGTCAAGGGATGTATGACACAGCTGGGTACAGATCATCTCAAAGGGAATAATACATTTCTTCGAGTTTTAATAGCTCATAGCAAAATTACCTCTTGGAAATAATTATGCAAAGATTTAGAAACAGATATTTACATGCTTCCGATTTATCTCGTTTCATTTAATATTTAAAAATATGCAAGTATTATTTTAAATCAGTAACATTTGTCATTTTTGGCTCAACTGTAGTTTTTCTTATTATTAGTCTTAGTTGAAAAATCAGCTATGGAAACGTCTATTAAAACGGCGGGGTAGAAGCACCCCTCTCCCCTGGATTTTAACAGCAGTTCTGAGTTGGCACAAAATACGTCATTCTGGAGCCACAGCAATAACCCTTCCTCAGCTGCCTTGCGTATCAAAACACCCATCTTCACCACCTCCCCCTTCCCTTGCAGAGTACAAACCAGAGCAAACCCAGGCAGAGGCGAGGAACACCGAGCAGCCCAGACTGCCGCCTTAATGCTCCCCACTGCGTCAGAATTAAACACGGCATTAGCGTCTTGAGGGCTGGACTGGCTCTAATTCACCTGTTTGCTTTTCTAATCTGCTTTGGTGGATTTTTTTCCCATAGCTCTTCATAGCAGGGGTTTCACACACACACCTCTTTCTCATCTTTTAATACAAAACAATTTCCAGCATTAAAAGGCGCACAAAGTTCTTACAAACACACACATACACATTCTTACCTGTGATTTTGTCTATTCTTGACCTTTTCACTGACATAGGAAAAAACTACCAGTCATAACGCTGCTCCTGTACGGAGCCGGACTGCCTCCCAAACAAAACTCCTCCAAACAACCCCCTGGCAAATGTCAAATCTCCACAGAACACACTGAAACAATCTCACGAGTGGCTTCTGCTGCCCCAGTGACGGTGAAGGCGCAAGGAGACAGGTGGGACACAAGGAAAAGCAAGCATCCTTTAAAGTAAGATCGCTCCACTGTATTTCGTTCAGCAAAGCAACCTGAAAGCACATGCACGCATAGCCTCCCATGCTTGCAGTTTAATTGTAAACAGCATGTGGAAAAAAAACCAATTAAAAAAGGTACTAATACAATTTTGAAATCCCTGAAGAAAAAAGACATACCCACGAGTATTAAGAACAGTAAAAAAGCTCATCATTAGCAATTGCAAACTCATTTCCATCCTGCTGCATTCATTAGAGAAATACAAAATTGAATCTAGTGTTTTCATGCTAGAATTACAATAGAAACTAGATTTCGAAGGTTACATACAGAGAGAAATTTATCAGCATAGGAAGTCGCAAAACACTGTGCTGTACAGCATTTCTAAAGACGTTAAGTCTGTGAAGACAATATATGTGATTGCAAATCCTTTCAGACAGTTCAAAAGTGTGGCTGGAGGTAATGCTGCTTCCCGTTATCTGAAAGGATTAACTGCACCATTATTTTTAGTATGCTTTAATGACAACAATTTATCCTCAAGAAATACCTAACCCCTCAAAAACCGAGGTGATCAGAAACATACAGGTACCTTACAGCCCTCAGGGTTTTATTTCTTTGTACACTAAACATCAATTCCTTTGACAGCATCTACAGAAAATGCTTTTTAAAATTTTTTTTTATGAAATACTTTTAATACTCAGTAATGCTAATATTTAAAAATACTTCACAGTGTGGTACTAATGTAACTTCATAAAACGAGCAACTTGAGTTAGCTAAAGCTCAAAGCCTCACATTATATTAAAATAGTCCAAAGATTTCACACACACACAAAATCACTAGCACTATAAATATACCTAAGCCACTTTAGTGCAAAGTCTGTTTTTGCTTCCCCTGACAAATCCCTCTATATTCCCGCCAGCATATTAAAACATCATCCTTTACTAATCTAATCATTGATTTTCAAGGATTCATTTACCGTTGAAATCCCAGAACAACTTTTTTCAATTTACCATAAAAGTAATGACTTGGTTTATTAAGCATTTGATTGCTTGTGTCCCGTGATCTTTGTCACATTTAAGAATGACTCGCATATGCACAGCAAGATTTGAGTTCATCTTTACAAGGAGTTACTTGAATTTATTTATTTTGTTAATTAAAGGATCTCCAGTAACGACCATCAGAAAGAAGCCAAAGCTTTGAATTACAAAACCGCTATCCTCATCTTACAAATTCATAAAAAGAAAGAAGTCAGAACAACAGGGCCAGACTCCCTTCGCTCTCCCACGCCACCCCGGGCACCCTCATGCTGCATCTCAGGCGCTGCCTCATGCAAAGGCGCTGCCCAGGCGTGGCACCCCTCCGCACCAGCAGCGACTGCTAACTTCAAAACGTGTTTGTCTATCTAAACCCCGGTTCTCAATATAACCTAACGGAACGTGCATCCGCTCGGCATTTCTAAAAACTTCTCAGCAAACGAAGGCACCAGTTACCAACCTGCGTCCAGGTAACAGTCCTGCAGTGACTTGGCCTCCTGGTCTCCCCCGCAGCAGAGCCTGCGCCTCCTTTGATCAGCTCAGTGATCGTGACGCTCCCCGCCAGTGTCTTCAGGCCAAAACAAAGATGACTTTAACAACTTCTGTTTCTCAGTGTAATTGACCACAAATTCACTAGCTAGAGAATCGGTTTTGCCCAGACAGATTGCTGAAGAGGCTCTAAATAAACAACCTGGATCAGGACGCAGGAACGTAACCCACATTAACGTTTTCATTAAGTGCTAAAGCTCAAGAGATCCAAATATGATATGGGTGAAATCGCAAACACTTCCATTTGCAACCACCACTAAACACATGTGGAGCAGACACAGAGACTGCAATCAGAATAAGAACTGAAACGTGACAGAAGTCAATACCAAGCGGAGACCCATCAGCAAAGCTGCCTGCATACGCAAAACATTTCACCTGCCTAAAAAACCTTGTGTCAGAGAAAAAAAAACACCTGAGAAGCTGACTACACAACCTATGTCACATCGGATTATTACCCTACTGCTCGAACACCTCAGATAGTCACCCATGACCCTGACTGGTATCGCCCTGTTTGGATTGTCACTCCAGGTCTGACGGGAATCTGTTTGCTGCGGGTGTGGGACCCCCGAGGCTCAGACGAGCTGCCTTTGGAGTGCAGCAAAGCAAAAGCAAGAAGTTAAACTCCATCCCTTATGAAAAATTTATTGCAAAGGATATGACCCAAATGAAATACTCCATTGTTTTGATAGAACTGCAATTTACATCCTACCATCAGCGCAGGCACAGCTGTCCAGCGGGCTTCCTTTGTTTGTTTCCACTGGCCACAACTTTCAGTTTCTTTCTCTAAATACAACTACATCTCATTTTACACTACTAAGTTTTAATTCTGAAGAGCTCTCCCTCCTCCAAACACATTTTACATACAAAATTTTGGTATTAAATTGTCTGCCTTCGCAGAAAATGTCTTTCAAAGTGGTACCTCTGCAACAAGGGAAGTAACAATGGAGAAGCTTTAAGAGTTGAGAAGTCAGGAGAACACTTTTCTAGTGTAAAATGGCTTGTTTTCACAGCGGGGGATTCTCCCATCATCCTAAAGGAGGGGCTGTTTGCTTTGCTGGAGACTGTAAATGCTGATGGCCCAGCGGTCTCAGCAGCTATAGCTTATCCCTAGGTCTAACCTGACCTCAGCCAAACGCATTTCAAGCCCACACCGTCACAAAGTCTCAGGGACCCTGAAGCGAGTAATAGATTTAATATACCTGATTGAGCTGAGACCGCAGCCACATACAAACAACAGTATTCATCATACAACGATTATGAATAAGAAACGCCCTATGTCAACCATGGCCTCTAGAGCTCCAAATTTCAGCAATAGGAATGGAAAGAGAAGAGCAGAAAATGGATTGAAAGACACAGGCAGGCTGAGACAGCAGGGAGGAAGCACTGCTTTCACCAGGAGAACAAATGCACTTGGCCTGGGCATTTCTCCGCTGCCGTTACGCCCCAGCCTCTCCCCTCCTGGAAGCCTCAACAGAGCATTCCCAGGGTCTGCAAAGCGTCCGACCCTTTAAGTTGCATAAGGGAAGACAGCTACTTTTCCCCCATTGAAGTATAAAAACCACAGAGGCCTTTAGACCTCCTGGATCTCAGCAGAACATCAGCACAAAACATGGGCTTTGCCAGCTTCAGATACTGTTGGCAGTGAGGTAAAATTTAAGTTTATCTTGAATATACCATAGAAAGGATGTGTCGCTGTATTCTGCAGAGTCATATAAAAGGGAAGAAAAAGGTTTCGAAACTAAACAACAAAATAAGGACCAGGTCAGGCAAATATTTTGGCAGGTGCTTCAAGCACCCAGAACCAATAACGTGTTAACAACAGCAGCCCTCCAAAACCTCCACCTCCTGTTATGAAATTAAAATTACCTACAATAGGTGAATCAAGTAATTGGAAAAATTTTAAATGGGCCTTTCATTTGTAATGTCTAAAGGTAGACTGCTATGCTCAGATATTAGGTCCTAAGAAATAAGTTTTTTTAAAGCACTGACCTGAATTAGTTCTGTCAACTTCAAATCCTGATGTGGCATAAGATCAGGCTGAAATGTTTCAGACTTCTGTCTCGTACAGTACATCTGTTATCATCACAGCAACTGGTAACACCACAATAAATACCCCAAAATCTGTGTATTAAATTTGCATGCTGAATGTTTCCACCACGTACGTGCCTTGGAAGTGTCTCTCTCAGAACAGACGAACTGCTGAAATTTCTTACAGGTAAAACCTTTGTATGAGCAGGAAAGGAACAATGCAGCGTGAGGCTGAAATTTGGAAATTCCCATTCAAGTCTCTGCTGTAAGAAAGACTCTTCACGCAACCTTGTGCTACTCTTGAGATTCTCTGTGTCTTGGCACTTTTTACCACTTTCTTCTTGTCAAAGATTTGTCACAAATATTCAAGATTGCCCCTTGGCACTCTGACATGGAGCCATGTCAGAATTCCAAGTAGTAGAAACAAATTTCTGAGAGATCAGAAGCTTAAAAACAAGTACAAAACCCCTAATAGCAAATAAAGACTGTAGAAACTAGTAACATTTAATTTAAAAAAACTTAACAGTAGGTAACAGCAAAACTTTTGTTTCACACAAAAGATATCTCGAGCTAAAAAAATACCGTCACTGGATTGGAGATTATAAAAAAAAGAGTATTTCACAGATTTTCTGCCAGCCTATTTAGAAAATGATAATATAATCACAACCTAAACTTCCAGTAAACTTAAAAAAAAATTTTTTTAAGAGGTCTAGCTGAAGCAAATGATCACTTTCTCAGAAGTTGTGTGTATAAAATCCTTTCCATGGTACTAAAAGAACGCCACTGAACTGCATCCTGCAGTCTGAACCCTTCTAGCAGCTTAACTTGAAAGTGAGGCAGATAACCCTAATGAAAAAAAAAAAAATATATATAGTCTGAGAAGGAACTTCAAAATCAGTTCACTTAATCATATCACAACACAATTTTTATGAATACATAATTTGATTTCCATATTCTCCTTGGCGTGGCATTCATCTGTGCAATGCTCTTGACACCTAAATGCTCTAAAGCACCATGCACACTCGGATAAAAATATAGCCAAGAAGGTATTAGATTCCTGTGTACAGCGATGAAAGTGATCCAACTGGAAAGTTTGCTGCCTAACACTTCATAGCACAGATTGCGATGAAAAGCACTACTGCGCCTCACGTTAACGATATGACAAAGGATGTTAAATGGACTGTCGAGCAAACAAGGTAATATGCTGCAAAATTATTTCTTCCGCGGTTGGCACAGTGAGCAAGATTCACCCCCATGCAATTTCACTGAAGACGACACACTCAAATGTTATATTTAAAACATCTAACCACATATACACCTAGAACAACATTAAATTAAGAGGAAAAAAAGTAACTTAAATTTTTTTTTAAAATCAATAAATTAACACAGATAAAAATAGAAACATTTGACACTAAATCTAAGCCACTGAAGCAACATCTAAAAGCGTCTGTAAAAACACAGGATGAAACTTGAATGCATCAACTGGCTGCAACTCCTCTCTGTCCTCATCTCTTGGAGACTTCCCGATTCTGACTTTCACCTCTCACGGAAATCATCTGAGCTGAGGAAGACTTCGAGATGAATAGGGCAACTGAACAAAAGCCTGGCTGTTAGGAATGTTATAACTGGACCTTAGCTGCAAAGCCACAACAGCTGCAAGCATGCATCTGCATCTGTAACACCCACTACACTTTAAGTACAATTCTAGGCTTATAGCCGAAGTAGCAACTGCTTCATCTTGAGTTAAATCTCTCTCATGATTTAGACCCCTTTAAAATTTTCCATATTCTCAAAAACTAACACACAATGCTCCCAAACCCCTCTGTTCATGCCATGAAAAAAAAAGCAACAATCTTTGCTCTCCAGCTTCCACATAAACCTGAAACTGCCATTTTTAGGGTTTTAGGCCCTAGCAGATTCTTTTCTTCTATTAAATTTAATCAAATACTATTTTAGTGATAGACTGCATCACTTCAAAGACTTGGAAATGTTAGATAAGGTGAAGAGCCAGAGAAAAGCTATTGGGAGTTTACCTGAGAGGCTGTTCCAAAAATACCACGCACACACTTTGATATTAGTGACTAAAGCCCTTAAATTGTTCCCCAAAGCCCACCTTTGCCATAATGCCTACAAAACACTTGAGAACAATTAGCTGGCTGATGTGCTGTGAGCTTATTATACCATTTATAAATGACTCACTACACCCTTATGCTCTGCTCCCCCCACAGCTGTCTGTGTCTCTAACCAAAATTCAGACTGCGAGAGCTCTGCGGATCAGATCACCTCTATCGTGTCCATGCAAGGATCACAGCATAAGCCCTGGCTCTAGACACTCTCTTATTACGTAAGATAAAAAGAAATGTCGTTGCGAAGGCATCAGGGTTTAGACAACCTTTGCTCTTAAAATTTCGGATGACCTAAGGGGGAAGTTTATATTGAGAGGTTTGGACTATTGATGAAATACGTTGAAAGCAGATCAAAATATGACTTAAACGTGCTTTGTAACAGGGCACTCACAGCGGAACTAGGCAGCAATAGCAGGGGGTTCTGCCCCATCCTCCCCAGGAACAGGTACACGCACAGACCCGTAAGAGGAACTCACATCTACCAGCAACGAGTGCTGACAAGCACAAGCCGTGCCAGGAGTGCCTCATCCCACCGCTCTCTCTTCTCTTCCCTGTTTCCTCACTGGCAGCCTGACAAGACTGTACTGGAGTAAATGCGGATGGGCAGCAAGCAGGCTGGTCTGCAGCAGTCGCTGCACGTGCAAACACAGGACAGAGACACAAGCTGTCATCCTCCAGGGCAACGCACGGAAGACGAGAGGCCAGGGCTCGCAGCAGACCAGAGAGGAGGGTATGACTATGCTTGCAGGAGGGACAGGGTAGAGTACTAAAAAGAGGATGATCTTGATCTGTAACAACAGTAGACCTGAAACCATTTAAGAAAAATAGAGTCTTCCCTTGGGCCAAGAGAGTTACTCCCATTCTAAAAAAAATCAAATTACTTCTCCCTAATATTTTTCCTTTCCCACGATGACTAACCACCAGTGCACACCGTGACACACGAGCTCACAGAATTCCCCAGGCTCACAGCAGTCCAACGCACCAACTCGAAACAGGACGAAGGAAGCAAACTGCGGATGGCCACGGTGTATAACCTGCTCTCAGAGCAGAGGTGTGGCGGGGGGATAGCCCTGACCAGGGACAGGGCGAGATAAGATGATGTAGACTGTAATTTGGTATTACAGGAATACATGGTTCACTTTCATTTTCTAATATGGCATCAGTAAAAGGACAAGGATATTCTTTAAGAAAACTCATCAATTTGCAGGCCATACTGCCTTCTTAACAGCATTAGAGTACTCAAAAATATTTAATCTAAACTAGCTTGAAAAAGCTGCGGTCAATGAGATTTTGTTTCTCGGATACTGACTTTGTTTGACCAGTCAGATATGCGTTTGCTGACAGGATTTAGCTCCTGCTATATTCGAACCATCTTTAATCCCACAAAGGCTAAAGAAAAATGTCTCTGATTTAGCTCTGTGCACTTATGAATAGCTCAAATACTACAGTTAAATTTACAACATAGTTCCCTTAGCTGTTTAGAAGACAATTGTTTTCTTTCATTTCCCCTTGAGTTCTAGTATGTAAAATATCAGAAGAATTCAGATTAAAAAAAAAAAAAAAGAGGGACATGTTATTTTTAAAGTTGTTCTTGAGAAAATTTCCACATGCAAAACCATGGCATTTCTCCACTGGTTTGAGAATAATTTTCACATGTTGGCATCATCCTCGAGTGGCTGCCACAACTCTGGTATCATAAAGCGACATGTATTTTCTCTTCACTTATCAAAACACATTTTATTTAACCGCTAAATTTGGTCTGATCCCAGTTTTTCTTCTTATTTCACAACAAACAGGAAAATGCAGATGCCGCACTCTGATCGCATACATGCATCCTACCAGAGGAACAGGGCGCGGAAGCCAGATCAGTCCTCCTAAGCATACGACTGTTCTGATCACATCGCTGCACTCATGGCTCAATAAGACTTTAAGTTCACGCTAAAATGTTCCCATTGTTCACTACCATTCTAGAAGTCCTGTCTAGGTAGCACTGAAAAACAAATTGTTTGGCCCCTTCTGTTATGATGCTGGAACACCGTGTCAATATACTTTGGCATATATTAAAAAATCCCTGTAATATACCATATACTGTGACATTTCCACTTCAGATCTATCATTTACATGTGAAGCACGAATCTCGAAAGAACCTAGTAAAGCTGTAAGAAAGACTACATTTTGCCGAAGCTCTCAGACACCCACTCCATTCAGTCACACCAGCTGGAGAGGTAAGTGTCAAGATACAGCTTTATTCTTAAAAACGAATATGGAGGTGAAGCTCCACAGCCTCCTCCACAGCAATAATTTTTTCAAGTGAAATCACAATGATATGTGCTCCTGATTCTTCTATGTCAGCAGCATTTCTCAGAAACCTTTTTGCAAATCTGGACATCTTAAAATAACATTTAACTTATTTTGCAATTTATGGAATTGTCCCTGCACTTCCCAGTCCAGCTGATAGGCGTCTTAGACATGACATCCATTGGAAGATCTTTTGCTCCTAGAGGTAGAGGAGTCCTTAGCTACCCTCTGTCTAGCGCAAGAGGCACAAATAGCCCCTGAGAGACGCTTAAGCCCCTTCTGAAAGACACTGTTGGAGAGACTGTAAATGACACAGTTGCAGAAACTGTTGCTAATGGCAAGCCAAGTGGTCAAGAAGGATGCAACGCGGTTACTATAGACATTGGAGCTCTCCAGCAGAAAATAGATTATGTAGGGCAACCAGAGGATGTAGAAAACACTGGTGATGCGGAAAAGAACCATGGCATAGCGCTTGTCCGGGCAAGGCTGCGCCTCCCCAGCCTCCCCATCCTGAGAGCTGAAGCGCACTCGCCTCTCGTTGATCTCCTTGGTGTGCTGCTGGCAGATGCGGAAGATGTTGAAGTAAGTGAAGCAGACGATGAAAGCAGCCGGGGCGTAGAGCATCACCACGATGAAGAGGGTAAAATAGGGATCGGTGTTCCAGGAATTGGCACACCACTGAAACACATCCCCGTGATATCCAGGCTTTCCCCAGTGGAAGGAGGGTAAGAAGACGAGGCAGGAGTACAGCCAAATGATCAGAATGCAGATTCGGAGTCTCCACGGGGTAACCAGCGTGTTGTAGGTCAGCGGCTTTGTGATGGCGATGTATCTGTCAATACTAATGCACGCCAAAGAGGCCATGGAGACGCTCTTCAGCACCGATACCACGTAACCAAAGATTTGGCAAACCAAGGACTCACTTGCAACAATAGGATAGTGCAGCAGAGACAAAGAAGGCACCAGACAGCTCACGCCCACCAGGAGGTCAGCATACGCCATAGTCTGGATGAAGTAGCTGGTGGTGTGGTGGTTCAGCAGAGGTGCACAGTGAAAGACAAATATCACAATAATGTTGCCCGAAATAATCAGCACCATGAGGAACACAATAATAACCACTTCCAGGAGGCAAAAATTGATGGTCTCCAAATAGCTAATGGCCAGGAGGCAGAACGGCCGGCCACTCTGGTTGCCAACCAAAGAGGAGTTCATCTTGAGCACTGCAGTGATCTCTCTACTTCATGCTCCTGCCTGCTGCCTGCAGCCACTCCAGGCAGCTGCTGTCATTGCGGCTGGTGCTGCGTGTGTAGCAATGTCAAAACCGAAGCTCCGGTCCCCAGGGCTGCTCCAGATGCTGCTGCTGTGCATTGTCTGCAGCACAATTCCCCTTTAAATCCGGCTCCCCGCCGCTACTGGAGCACCGGGACACAGCAGCAGTCATGTCAGCAACTTCACGCACGCACACGGGAGAGGGCTGATATTCAAGCCCTCCCGGGTGGGCTTGCCTCGCCGAGGAGGGACGAGGGGTCGGGGAAAGAGGGAGAAGGAACCTTCACCGAGTCAGGACGAGAGTCCTCCCGAAGGCTGACAGAAGAGAAGGGGGAAAGTGTTTTACAGACCCGCCTCTCCCCCCGCGCCGCCACCTCCATCCCCACGCCCTGCTACAGCGCTTCCCATCCGCCGGCGGCCCCCGCTCCCGGCCCGGCTCCCCCCCGCTCCCGGCCCGGGGTCCCGGGCTCCGGCCGGAGAGCAGCCCGGGGAGCGGGGAGGGGGGGGACGAGGCGGCCTCCCCGAAATTCCCCCCGCCGGCCATGCAGGCGGAGGGATGCGCGGGGCGGGGAGGGGGTCCAGCCTTTCTCTCCTGGCTCCATTTTGCAACGACGCTTTTGTTCGCCGCCTCTCCCCGGCCCGCGCCGCCGCGACCGCCGCCGCCGCCCAGCCGCCCCCCGCCCGGCCCGGCCCCGCCGCCCCGGGCCCCTACCTGCCGCAGGGGAACAAAAGCCCCAGAGCATCCTCGGCCGAGCGCCGGCACGGGCGGCGTGTGCTCGGCGGCGGCGATGCGGAGCCAGGGGGAGGGGACGGCGGGGAGGAAGGGGAGGGAGGCGGGCAGGAGCGCGGAGGAGGGCGCGGCGCCGGCGGGGAGCGGGGCCGCAGCCCCCGGCCCGGCCCCGGGAGGGAACGGCAGAGCCCGGCCGCAGCCTCGGAAATGCGGGTTTTCCACTCAAAACGAGTTTCACCGCCGATGGCGGTGGATGCCTCACCCGGCGCGACCCCGCAGCCTCCGGGATCACCGGCGGGTCTCCCCCGCTCCCGGCGGCGGCTGCGGGCTCTTCCCCCGCACAGCCCGGCCCCGCAGACAGACAGACAGACACCCACGGCCCGCTCCTACAGACGGACACCCAGCGCCCGCCCCTGCTCCTGCCTCCTCTCAGCACCGCTCTGCACGGCAGGTTCACGGAGTCACAGACTGCGGGGGCTGGAAGGGCCCTCTGGAGCTCACCCCGTCCCACCCCTGCTGGAGCAGGCACCCCCAGAGCAGGGGCACAGGGCCGCGTCCAGGCGGGGGGTGAATGTCTCCAGGGAAGGGACCCCACAGCCTCCCTGGGCAGCCCGTGCCCCTGCTCTGGCACCCGCACAGGGAAGGGGTTTGTCCTCATGTTCAGGTGGAACTTCCCGTGTTCCAGCTTGTGCCCGTGGCCCCTTGGCCTGGTGTTGGGCACCACTGAAAAGAGCCCGGCCCCATCCTCCTGACACCCGCCTTCAGATATTGATAAGCATTGATGAGATCCCCCCATAGTCTTCTCTTTTCCAGGCTGAACAGACCCAGGTCTCTCAGTCCTTCCGCATCACGGAGATGCTGCAGCCCCCTGATCAGCTTCGTTATCTCTCCACTGCACTCTCTCCAGTAGTTCCCTGTCTCTCTTGAACTGGGGGGCCTGTCCGAATTAACCCATCCAAAGCAAGGACACAAATTCAAATGTTTAGTCGTCAGTTAACGCTTTTTCCATCCGAGCCCTTTTGGGGAAATGCTTATTCTGGAATAAACGTGTCTTTGCTAGGTATAGTTTGTGTTGCTTAGGACCCCTGAAACCAAGGGGGTTTTGGAGAACAGTGTCCCACCAGTAATCCAGATGTTGCTCCCGTTAGGGAAACACCTCCCGCACACCTACCCAGAAAACCCAAAGGCATTGTTGTCCCCAAGACAACCTACACCAAACCAGACAAACTAGAAAACCCAATGACATTCCAGAGAGCAAACACACAAGGTATTCACAACACAGAACTTAAACTTGTATTCCCAATATAAGCTAATACCATCACGCGTATTCAACCAGAAAAACCTCTCTGTTGCAGCCAAGGCAAAGATGTCATCACAGGATACTCCTATGTTCTTGTTTGTCAGGAGCGTTTCACTCCCTTGACGTGCTGGAAACACATTCCCGTGGAATGCGGAAGCTCATTCTCCAGCCCCGATACTGACTGCTCCACTGCCACGGCTTCGGACGGGCCCATCGCTACAGGAATTGGCCTTCGAACTGATCGAACCAGTAAGAGACTGGAGTGAGGCTCTTCAGCAATTAGAATTATTTTGTCAAAAATGAAAGCGTGCAACTGGCATCCTTACGAGTGTAAGCCCACACACTGAATTCTACTGATACCAACAAACCCAAAAGTTTTGGTTAACCTAAGCTAAACGTTTGTATTCTGTGGGATACCTAATGGAAAATGAGTTGCAGCCAAAGGGATAGATCTCAAAGCAATCGCACTGCAACGCTCAGGATTTTAGCTGACCTGTAATTAGAAAAAAAAAATTACGATTCATTTGTATTGGTCAAAAATCTGTGCCAGCCAACAGCATGATGTGGCAGATTTTTAGTCAGTCTTGTGCAAAAGCTTCAAAACAAAAACTTAGTTTTCCTGCCCTATCTTTACCCCCCAAAAGATCCCTTTCCTATTGTTCTTCATTTTTTCTTATAATTTACGGTGTTCCTACTCATGGCAATTTAAGTACTAGAACTGTAGCTAGGAAACATAAACTTTGAATTAAATTTAGGCAAGGGTATTGTGGTTATACAAAAAAACAAGCTGTGATTGAATTACTGCTGGAGAAATGATCTCCTATCTTTCCAAAGCAGAGAATGATTTACATACCAATTGATTCAAATAGTATTTCTGGATCCTTAGGCACGAATAGACACATTATAAACATCATTAAGAAAACAACATACATTGAACTTTAAATATATCTCAGATATATGAAAGCAAGGTGGTATTGGAAATGGCGAGACTGACCAAAACAACATCTGGTTGCTGAGATTTCAAAACAAAAGATGTTACCACAAATCACAAACTCCTCGGTGTTTAGATTTTTATTAAAAGTACAAGCTTAACTCCTATACAGCTGACAGGTATTTCTGTGGAAGAGGCAGATCTGGTTTTACTTTAACTGACATTCTATCATTTCTCCAAAGCTGAGAGGAATAACTCCAGTCAAAGTTCATGCCAGCTTACTCCTGCTTGCTTAAAACACCCAAGTCCAAACCAGCAATATCTCAAGTTAATTCTCTTAAGCACCCCTGCACCAGAAGCCAGACCGAAGTGGACAGCAAAGGGTGTAAATTGCAACTGGAAGGTAACTGGGCTGGAGAGGCACCCGCCTGCTACCCCAGCCCCGTGGCCAAGTGCACAGCCAGCCCACCGAGAACAGCTTCTAAAAGACATCAAGACGTGTGGTTCAGGTGGCTGAGGTCTGTGAGAGACTGCAAATATTTCTGTGATTCTGTGACTTCTCCCACGCTCTGCAGTGACAGAATACAACCTCATCTAAGACTATTAAAAGGTATTCAAGAAATCACTCAAGGTTACAACAAGAACTCTTGGGAAAACTACTGCTTGTAAAAGATAATTAAACTTCTATCACCACATGATCAAAACTAGTCAAGCAAGGGATCTAGAGGTTCAGGCACACTGACAGCAAGACTACGTCATACTTCTTATACCGTGATTCACAGACGTACATTAGGTTTAATTTCAGTTGATCGTACACAATTGCGGCCCTTTGTACTCCTGAAAATTAAGTGTATTCTTTCATATGTTCATATAAATTTGGAAATGTGATTGCGATACATGTGGAAAATAAATGTTAGCCACCCACAGCTGAAGTACTGTTATATTTTATGCTACTGATGAAGCAACACATTCAGTAAATAATGGTTGTCACATTTTAATCTATTTCTTCATTAAAAACTAGTATCATTTGCACCAAGACAGAGGATTATATTTGGTAGAACTTTTGTGTACTGTAATCCTCTGCTTGTGGAGACAAGAGAGTGGGAAGATGAGAAAGCGGGTAGCAAGAGTCCTGCTATACAAAAAAAACTGGAACAAGTTCACCTCTTATCAGGCCTAGAATTTCTACCAGAAATGGCAGCCCTGGGGTAACATCCCACAGTACTCCTCCTGCCGCTGGATTTTTTTATTTTATTTGTGCCACAAGATGTCCCTCTCACATCGTAATTTTCTTAATATAGTGCATTTATCTGGTACAAGAGTTCATGGTTTTTTCCTTTGGACATTATTTCCTCCCACACAGACCTATCTCCAAAAGCTTTTTTCTTCTCCTCTTGAAATTCTTAAAATCTTGGTATTATGAAGCACTTCTTCACCCAGAGATTGCCACTGATGTGACAGATTCAGTAGTTGTATTTACCCTTTTTAAAAACCTTGTCTGAAAAGTGACTATTGTCTATTTTGCTTTGTATCAGGATTATTTTTTTAAAAAAAACTGTGCTTGCCTGTGTGGCTAGCTTTACAAGTTTTCTATTCAACAATACTTTCCATCCACCATGACTGTTAAAAGCATGAAGTATTTCTCCTGCAGGTGTCCATTAACGCCTGGAGCGAGTCCCCATGTCTCTTCTCCTACCTTTCAGTGGCTGGAAGCCTGAAGATTAACAGCCATAACCACGTCTGCCAAAGTCCTACCAGGAACAGATGCCTCTCAAAGGGATTGTCTAGATTGTTTTACCTTGAGTTTGCTTTCTGTCCCCAGTAGGGACATGACCTTAATTCACTGGGCTGGCTTTCATCCACACTCTCCACCACGAGCGCGGCAATCTGGAGTTGCTAAAAGCTTTATTACTGCACACAGATGGCGTGCAAATTCTCAAAAGTAATTTGTGGAAGGACCACAATGGTGAAACTTTGACATTACTGCACAACAAAAGCACAGAATACAAAAACCCAGCTAACATTTATCAAAGAAATAAGGAGCAAATAATTAATAACTACCGTCATGATGACTAGAACGCAATGAGCACATCTTGAGGCACGCTTTCAGTGCTGTCTCTAATGCACCAGTCAGATTCAAGAAGAGGCCTAGACACAGCCTTCTTCACTGGCAGAACACAACAGAAGACATCTCCTTTTCAGTCATTCAGTAGCCACACATCAACAATAAGCAAAAGCTATCCTTGCAGCAGTTAATTTGCAAAAGAAAGCCAAAAAACCACAGATTCACCAAGCACCAGGGGCCAAAACTGCATGGGAAAGCGAACGCCAGAAGAAATACAGGGGCACTTGCATCCAACACCCTGCACACAAGGGGGAAAAAAAAATCCCTGAAAGAGGCCAGAAGCTTTTGAAGCAGCTGTCAACACAGATCCTTATTAATTTGGGACTGTGCTGCCGCATGGGGTCATGAAAAGCCTGACAGAAGTCAAATGCAGCTACAGGAATAGAGGTCAACATTAAGAGAGAAGGGGCACTGGATTAGGAGTACTCAAACAGGCTTACTGCATCTTGTACTTGCACTGAAGAGCAAAGGTTTTACATCAACTCCTTGTGCTTCTGCACTACGCCACAGCAGTTATTCTCAGATATGCCATTTTCAGTGCATGGTAATGCAAATAATTGCACACTTGCCAGAGAATAATTTGTAGCAGTGACATGCAAAATACCGCAAACCATTACGAGGACGGTAGAGCAATATATTCCAAAAGACCCTTGCCTTCACATAATTAACAAACATATTTTTTTCCCCAGACACGTTTACTCCTGTGCATTGCTGCATATTGACTGTAACTGAGCTGATATTTTCAGAGGGGTAAGAATTAGTCACATTAGAACTACAAAGTTGTCAAATGATCTATGAAAGGTGTGAAAAAATGAAAGCCAAATCCAGCATCATTATACTGTTAACATATACTATATACAACGGATCTGCAAACGTGATCTTCCTGGGTCTTGAATTCATGTCCCCAAACAACTTGGTACTCTTTGGCTATTCGCATCCTTTGTACTTCCGCACAATCACTGATAACCTTTTTCAAAACCTTACACTCCTTCCACTGCCTGCAGATCAAAGAAGTCACAGTTCTGGGGTGAAACAAGCAGGCACTTTTGCTCTCAAGGCACCCATCTTTGGCCATTCCACTAAAACAGTGATGGCCTATTTCCATGCAACTTTTAAGGCAAACGGCCTCAACAGTGGTCTAATATGGCCCTTCCAGATTAAAGGAGACTTCATTTTCATTTGTTTGAGCTCGTTATTATAGTCTGCCGGTAGTATACTACCGACCTCATACAATTACAGCACAGCCTGAAAACGGTCATTCAGAACTCATTTTCTTTCATTGTTTAATTCCTTAATCAGTTTCCACACTGAATGACCAGTGCAGGTATAGCCAGTCCTTTTGCTGCAGAACTCAGTGCCAGATCAGCCTACTCTCCCTTTTACTTGGACTCTAGAGATGCTTCCAACACATTAGATCCAGGTTATTTCGTTTGCCTCTGCCAAATGTAAATGAGTGGAAAGGTTTCACAGATTTACAAATGAAATGTTACACTATTCCTTTCTAGCTCACAAAGATAGTAGCAGTACATGTCACCAACTGTGCCACAAGGAGATCATCTTTTCCATTCTGATACCAAAACACTGAAACAGAGAAACAAGTGACACCATCGACAACTCACTAGGCAATTAAAATAACACATCAGGATAACTGTGATACGCTCCCTGCCAGAGAACTCAATCTCCACATCATTTGTATTATTTGTTCACCATAAAATCCAAGTTATAGCTCTGCAGTGCATGTACCAATATTAAGGAATTCAGATCAAGTTTCTTCTATATTCAATAAGTATGTGGAAGTACTTGTGGCAGAACATTTTTAGCTAATCTAACATGACGAATTCAAATCACGTAGGATCCTTCCCACACGATTCCAGCAGAAACCAAGTTTAATTTCAGAAGCCCTCTTGCCCTCAGAATACGATCTTTAATTGCTCCTTGCGAATCTGTGCCATCAGAACACAGATATACAAAGGCCAATTCAGTTGTTTTGCTTTCTTAACTGGTGAATAATTAATTTCTGTTATATTTGTAGTAAAGTTGCATCATTAATAATTTCTAATGCAGTCCTTCTAGACTTGCATGTTTGATGAAAGCAATAAAATACAACGTATCTATACAGATACTGGTCAAATCCAAATTAACACATTGGTTTTCTGGATAAGGAAGCGACATTTTATTTTGTGACCCATTTGTTACTCTAGAACTTTGAGAAGCATCGAATGATGGCTGTATACACGATTCTTATTTTCTTTTCCTACATTACTAAGGTCAGCATTCAAGATGAGAAGTTAAAAAACTGCTGTCTAGTGCAAAAATGTCCACAGTGTTCTGGTTTTTCTATCAAAAAAAGGCTGCAGTTTCAACTAGCATTGGATTTTTAGCATAAATGTTAAGACAATACAGCAAAATTCAGCCTTCACTCAGGAAAGCCAAACAAGCGAAGGAAGTGAGCTCTCTCAATCTCTGTCAATCACAAAGGTAATTAATAGAATACTATTTTTTGATAAACTAACTCAGAACTCAGATGAGTTAAACAGAAGAAAGACTATTAAGAAGAAAACACTCTAAGTAGAGATAATGGCAAAACTAGCACTGCAAGTTAGGGTTTTTTGTTGGAGGGAGGATTGAATTATCCTCACCAGCTGATACACTATATTCAGATACACTCATGAACCTTTAAGCAAGAGGTACACACTCGGAAGCCGTTACTTCTATTCCTTAAGATATGGGGGGAAAAAGATGTTAAAAAAAAAAAGCATTCTACCTTTGTGATGAGAATTCGGTACTTCTCCACCAGGTGATCGTTATTATGACACCCTGCCAGCAACTGCCACACCTCTCCTCTCAGGGCCTCAGGGACACCACTTCTCACCAGCGCTGACAACGTCTTCGGCCTCACGCTCAAATTGAGGTGCCTGGGTGTAGGTGAAGGCATTGTTACTGTTACCCAAATACAAATAAACAAGTCCACAAGCAACAACTGATGCGTAACATCAAACATGTCAAATGACAGGAATTTCAAGACAGTCCATACATTGCCAGAGTAAGTGAAATTCAAGTTATGAAGGAAAAACCCATATTTGGAAATGCACTTGCCAAACTATTTCCTTGATTCCCATTAAATTTGATATAGACGTATAAAACAGCCAGTGAACCAAAACACTCCAGCAAAAACTAGAACTGGAGGACAGACACCACACTAAGATTCCAAGCTCAAACTACACCAAAACAAGAATTAGTTCGCAGAAGCATATACTGCTCTCTAGCCTTCCTACACCCGAGCAGGCATGTAACCTTCCAGGTGAGGGAGGGAGAGAAGGCAGGCAAACAGAGCTATAAAAAAAACCTCACATGGTTGTCTAACTACATCCATGCATTTAAGCAGCTGCCACTGTACAAGCTAGTCCCATCTAAACTGTTTTTTCAAGTGAGACTGGTGACAGCTCATAAATTACAGCACTGTAAATTGTAAAAACTAAACCTACATGTAATTCAGGCAGTTCTAGAAAGTTAAGCTGAACAGTTCATTTGTGGCTTATGCATAAAAATCCCCAAAAGACAGAGGCCTTAAATTAAAGAAATTACATTTCTTTTCTGTAGTTACTAAAAAACAAACCTCCAGGTAAAATGATCAAGAGGAATGATAGACAAAGACAGGCATAAAAGTGAACTTACACCATACTGATCACATTATCTTCTTAACAATAAACTGGTATTTAATAATATTTGTTAACAGTCTAATGGATATGTGGATGATAATTTTACACAGACTGGGACTCCTTGTTGCCCTTCTCCAGCCTAGTTTTCCAACACAGTAATCTGGAGACCAGCAATGCCCGACATTTAAATCTGTATGTACTGCACAGAACCCACTACCATAACGCTGTCCTCCACTTCGCTTCCTCTAAACAAAACCAACTATAATAAAACCAGTATTTATATAATAGTTACATTTGTAGCCATATACATTCATATCTATAGACTTATATATCATGTTTATAGAGCATTTGTTATACCTTTATAATAAAGATATAAATATATACAAATATTTATGTAAAATATTTGTTCTGTACAAAATATTAAAATTCTTCGTAAAGGCCTATGAAACTGCTTTGCCTTAATCTCAAATCAGAATAAATACAATGGTAGTTCCAACGAATACAGCCATGAACTGTAAGACGTAGACTAAAAGCCACACACTGCTAGATTATTCCAAACTATTCTGAAATGAGAAAATTATGTGACTCAGCAGTTACGAAATACGAGCCAAACATTACTTAGAAATCACAAAATACCAATGCATATTTAATTGCTATACAATCTAATTACAGGATTCTAAAAAACTAGCATGAAACTACCTGAACTCTGATTTTTATGATTTTTTCAATCTCTTATGTTAAAAGCTCAAGGATCATTACTTCCAAATACTCGTTCTCAGTTAAGAAGGAAAGCCCTTTAACACATATTAAAGTTGCTGCCAGCGTTAGCACAGAAGCACTTCATATCCCCTTAGAGCTGCCAAAACATTTTCAATGGGAGTCAGGTGGCTTAATTATCCTTGAGCCCTTGGAAGAATTACAAAAAAATTCAAGTTGAAAGAAACTTTCTCACAGCACCAGATGCACAGAGCTCATCTGTTAAAGATGTTTCTACAAGTCTAGGAGAGGGAGGGAAAAGGGATCATATACCATTTTACCACAGCCTTCCCCTTCTTACAAATGTGGCTCTTTCTGATGTCTGCTTTCCTACGAAATTAGGACGATACATTAGTGCAAAACCAAACTGGAAGTAAAAGTACTTACTCAAATAAGTACTAAGTAGATGCAGAAAATAAAAAATAATGCTAAATTGTTGTTATAACCTTAGTTTAAAGAAAATCCTGGCTAAGCAGTCACATCAGTACTTGTCCTCATCTACATGACTTACTCTAATCTCTGCTGTCCTACTCCTTAGATCTAATAGTCTGTTCAGATCTTTGATTTGCTGTACGCCCCTCACCCTGCTCCTCAGTAACATCGGGAATCAGAAGGCAACAACTGAAGCCAGAATCAAAAGATAGCATATTTGAACTCAATCTGATGTAGGGCCTGTCATCGCCCCCTTTGGGGAGGGGGGGGCGGGGGACAACACCAAACAAAATCCACCAAAAAAAACCACCAAAAAAACCCAAACAAAACTGAATTTTGCAATAATCAGCATCGCTTCCTTAGAACAGCTCAGGCTACTTCAAGATGAATAAAAGATCCTTCATGAAAGGAGGACAGGTGTTGCATTAGCAACCTGGCTGTCAAGAAACACTCCTCTTTAAATTGGCATTTTCTAGGAAAAAAACAGAAGAGCTCATGTACTTCCTTCTTGGCAAGCTCTGGAGCCATCTTCCTTTAGATAAGGGAGGAAAAGCATCTTCACTATCCAAGTACAAATCTCCCATACTCTTAAGCTACAGTTACTAAGATTTGACAGCTGCAGGAAAAATTGGCTGTGAAGTACATCAGAATTACAAAGAGGAATGGAAGTGATCTATGCAAAATACAGACAAAGGAAGCCCTCATTTTCTTTATACTACTTAGTTTAGGTTTTTCTTTAACACAATCTCAGTGAAACTCACAGATAAGTAAAACACTCATTTTAAGAGATAACCACCTAAAGACACAGCATAAGCGAATTTCTATACAGTATTTAAGCGTGCACTCAAAAATTAAAATACTTAAAACACCCTCAAAAGAAATTAGAAAACACAAAGTCAGAGAATAAGGGGTGTTGTGGAAAGGAAAGAGGACTAAATCCATACTAATCTCATCTCAGCTGGCTTCTGGAAATAACAAAAACTCCGAGCAGAAGGAGCAAACAGACTGAGAATATTCAGAATGATGATTTTCAGACTGTGATTTTGCCACTTACCATTTGGACAGCAGCTCTCCCCATGTCTCAAGAATTTTTTCTGCACACTCTTTGGAAACATCTCCAGAACCACTTAAGAGTGGTTCATCATTGTCTGCCAAGGGAACAGAGGAGATGCTATGAGATCGACAGCCATTGCTCTACCTCTGCACATTTAAATGTTGCTCTCCTAACTGGATCAGCGTGTGGCAAGAACTACTCCTCATTTGCGGACACAGTGCTTGTGCGCTCAACACGGAGACGGCAGGAGGAGACTCTTCCCAGAGGCGCGCAGTGATATGACAAGAGACAGGAGACAAGCAGCAACACGTGAAATTATGGTTAAAAACCAGGAAAAAAAATTTACCGTGAGGGTGGCCAAACTGAGACAAGGGCCCAGACAGGTTGTGGAAACTTCACCACTGGGGACGGTCAAAACACAACAGGACAAGGCCTCGAACAATCTATCTGGCTGGATTCACACTGAGCGGGAGGCACGATTAGAGACCTCCAGAGGTCCCTTCTCACATACGTAATTTGATTATTTTACCCCAAATTGTTGTAAGACTACAAAAATTCCCAAGTAGCACAACTTCCCATATGTGAAAAGCTACAACAGTATAAAAGAAAAAAAAAAAAAAAAAACCCACCAATAAAATCAGTGTGGTTCCACTAAGCAGCTGCACACTTGCCATGCTGTTGCAGATCCACAAAAATCCACGAGGTATTTTACTTCAACTGTTTTGTACTTTTACTTTGAAAGCTAGTACTTTTTGATAACTTCCTTGGCTTAAATTAAACAGCTTTTTGAATGAAACGCATTAAAAAATGCGGTGGAGGGGGAGGATTAGCATAATCACAGTAACTCTTTTTGAAACCAATACTGAGGATGTACTCCCAGATATTTTTAAATACTCGCAGCAAGTATCTTACACAAAAACTACATTTCATTGATACAGAAGTCAATGTTGCTTTTGCATTATTGAGGAAATACCTTCTTTTTCATTAAATCTATACTTTCTCAACGGACACCTGAACCTGCCAGCAAACTCTTGCAATGCTGCAAGTTGTATCAGCTGTAAAAAAAATAAATATATGTTCCTGGTCTAGAAAAGAATACCGCTGTGGTTTAGCACAGTGGTTAGAGATTGCTAGTGACTAACACTTTGCAAAGGAGTTAATTTTCAAACCAACTTTCCCCTCCTCTCCCTTCCCCCCCACCCCTGAAAAAAGGGAAATCAAAGCACCGAAGTGAAACAATTCACCCAAGGCCACATAGAAGGCCAGCGGAAAAAGTGAAAAAGCAGAAACTCAAGCCACCTACACTTCAGCTCAGAGCTGTAACACGAGACGTTTATATATACTCAGAGCTAGTCCATATTTTGGTTTAAGAGAATTTTTAAAAAGCAGAAAAAAAGGTCTTGAAAATGCATTAAGTTTCAAACTGGGCAGGTCCTGGTATAGTTGTATGTATTACAGATGTCTATACTCGCCTCTTCACTAAAACATGCTGCTCACACGTATTTCCAAATAATATCAGCTTCTCATTTTTACTCTCAAATCTGTCACAGCTGCTCAGGGAGGGGCAGAAGCTACGCGATAATCCCAAATTTTTAGCAGCCTCTTTTCACATTGTTCCAAATATATCACGCTGGAGGCTTCATGAGGCCTGGGCTGAGAAAAGCATAGACACAGAAGTGTCAGACAAGGGAGAGGCTGATCCAGGAATGCGGGGGTACTGGTTATCAAATACGCACAGCACTACAGCAAAGAAAGAAAAAGACAAACCAGTAGGCCAGATTCCGACTAGAAAGGATTTGACACGTTTCATAACTACGTTATTTCCCGACTGCCCTTTCTTTTGAAGTACACAAAGCATACAATCCACTTCTTACCTTCCTCTTCATCATCCTCTGGAGGAGAAGGTATCATCGAGCCTTGCGACCCAGACTGGGGCAGACGAAGAGAGGGGCTTGCTGTAGTTTTTCTTCTCTCCCTTTCTGATTCACTTTCTAGGCACACAACTTCATACAACGTGTCTGAGTTATTCTTTCTGTCCTTTTGCTTTATCTAGGAAACAAGACGTTTCATTTTACTGAGAAAAGCTCTGTGAACACCCAGATTAACTCATAAGGCTCTGCCTTCTCTTTTTAGAAAGGGAGCGCCGAGAAACAGTTTTCATCACATTCTACAGCGAGGAATGCTCAGTCCTTGCAGCTCGCTCAATGCATGGTGCAGGTGTTCCTATCCCCAACGCCCTAGAACAAGCCGCAGGCATGCTGCGCCCAAAAGGCGTGAGCATCTGTTACAGATCAGG
Organism: Phalacrocorax carbo; assembly: GCF_963921805.1. Classification (NCBI taxonomy): domain Eukaryota; kingdom Metazoa; phylum Chordata; class Aves; order Suliformes; family Phalacrocoracidae; genus Phalacrocorax; species Phalacrocorax carbo. The sequence goes on from NC_087530.1 coordinate 2,204,649, forward strand.
CGGAAGTGTCCTTCGGGTCTGCCATGCGTAAGTAGCTCATCTTTTCAATCACAAATGGATGGACACAAATGCACAGGTTTTTAAAGCTGTAAATGAATGCATCTGTCCAACAAATGGTGTAAGAGAGGAGGGTTCCTTAACCTGAAGCAGCTCTGCCTTTATTTAAAGATTAGCAGAAAATGGAAAGCAAAAGCTTTAAAATTACTTCTGATTTCTCTCTTTTACTTTCTGGGGATAGTGATGGTGGCAAAAGAGTTAATAAATAGTTAATAAAAACTGTTAGAATTTATTTTCCCACCATGGCAATTGTCTTTAGAGATCCTTCCAAGTCAGACACCTGTGTATACATTGCTGCAGGAGCACAAATTGTTGAGTCCCAAAGTCTGTTATGTGGCCCTGTTTTCTCCTTAATTTCCAATGCTTTGAAACCTTCCTTCCCTTTAAAGGAAGATTTTTTTCTTTGTGAAGTGGTTCTAAAATTTTAATATAGTCTAAGGATTTAGAACTTTTTTTTTTTTCATAAATGAATAAAAATAGAGAGTAGAAAAGAGAAGGCAAAGAAAAGAGGGAAATAAGATTTATAATTATACTCTACACTAAGCTCCCAGTGCTCAATTTTATCCTTTGGAGTATTAAAAATGAAGAGAAATGCATCAAAACTAAAAATGACTAAATCACTAAATGTAATCTGAGCAAATAAAATCCCTCTGCTTTCACCATTTCCGAATAAAGAAACACTGCCAATGTAAGATAAGCCAATTCTACACAGCTGTATTTTTAATAGGCTAATCATGACTCCATAGAAACAGGTTTCCCTTCCAGGCTTATCAGGCAGTACATTCTATATTTGTTGCTTCCACTATGAATTTTGATAATCTTCCATTAGTAAACACTGGAAGTTGGATAACCTGACAGTGCCTGTGGAAAAAAGAGAACTAGCTAAGATAAGTCACAATGCCTGTGAATTTGGTAGGACAAAAGATACAGAATTAGCTAAGTAAGATAAGCTTCCTTTAAACTGCCAAACAGAAAAGGCACCTTTTGGAAGCTGTAGAATATTTATAGTCCAACAGCCTTAACTGTTCAACATCTCCACGCTCCACCTCAAAAATATCCTAAATAAACAGACTGATCTCATCCATGAAGAATTTTCCACCTTAAATTTTGAAGGAAGTTTTAAAGGAAAACTTCCAAAATGTTTATTCGTATTTCATGTAAAAAATAGGATATACACAAAAAAGAATCCTTAGTGAACCTTATCTTTATTACTACCATTATCTGCTTGCACTTTAAGACATGTGCAAAAAGAACTAAGAAAAGCCTCTTATTTCATTCAAAACATCTCTAAAAAAAGAACACTCCTCCAGAAATCAGGATTCCAACCTTACTTTTTGGGGCTGAACCCAGAATTATTGAACCCTGAGAGCGTACCTACATCCACATTGTTATTTGCTTCTATATGTTTCCATTTCTTTAAACAGGACTTTAACAATTCATTTCTAAAGCAGGAGAACGGCAGCTACTTCAAGTACATCGTCTCTTTAGCAACTTGGACCTTCAAGTTTCCAGCCTTATTTTGAGACCAAGTTATTGCCTTGTGCAGTTATTATTAATATCCTGGACAGAAATACTCAGTTCCATTTTAGTATATAGGGTAAAAAATTAAGCTGGAAAAAACAATAAAAGCTTTTAACAAGTTCTAGGGATTTTTTTGTGGTTGCTTGGATTTTCTTCCCCCAGGGGAAACTTGGGGTATGTGTGAAATCTCTGCTTCCAACCACCTACAAGGGGGAAAACAGCCTTTCACAAAAAATATTTTTTTTCTAATTTCAGGTGGATGTTTGCTCATCTAAAAAAAATTTTTACAAATTGCTTTGTATGATAAAATCGATTTAGTGACATATCAGACAGCATGTCACCAGGATTATATCAAAGCCTTTTTTTCCTCCTAACCCCTAATTTTTCCATACTTACCCTGCTATACCTTTACACAAGCAACTCTCAGCACTCAGCATAGCCACGGTTCGCAGATAAATCCTCTTTTACTTTTATTTCTATGGTTTGGCTGGAAAACCCATAAGCCTCTGTGTAACTTCGCAGTCTCATCAAAGCTGTCAAAATTTGCCTTGAAATGAGGACATCCAGCTTTTTATGGGAACTTTGGATAGCCAGCAACAATTAGCATAATGAAGGATATCTCTTCTAAATCGAAGAGCATTTATTGTACCTCTTTGATTCAGGAGCAAAATGTTGAAATATGAACATTATATTAGCAAAGGTTTTACCAATCACTGGGAGAAACAACCATAGTGAAATTCTTATCTGTCAAGAGGCACTAATAACTAGAGCTCATCTTTACCTCCAGTGCATTTGTATTTATTCAGCATTATACCATAAACCTACCTCTTAAGTCTCGAAACAATATAATTGACCGTACCACAGTAACGTTTGAAAAACAACTTTGCCAAATCGCAAATTAACTGTAGATTTTTTCTTTTAAAGTACTACCTGTTTCAATTTTAGGAAGAAATTTTCAGTAGAGCTACGTTTGCTGAAGGGCCAGAACAATCTCTCATTAGGTGAACAAACTCTGACTTTAGTCTCCAGAATGAATCGAACAGGCTCCTGAACCTCAGTTATCACCAAATCCACAGCTGTAGTCATGAACAATACTTTATCTAGAGAGAAAAAAAACAAAGTGATACTATTAAAAGAAGTGTTTCAAAAAAATATTCCATAACCTCTTTCTTAATAACATGAAAGAACAAAGAAGCTTTTTTGCAGAATTCAATTTTTCCCCTAATTTAAAATCTCAAAAACCTAGACGTTTCAAAACAGAAAAATAAGGTGACTATGCACTACTCACTGAGGGTAAGGAAACTTCAGTTTTAAAGACAAGAAAATCATCTTGTTAAAGAGAATAATAATTTTGCTTTTTCAAATCCCACTGAAATGTATAAAAAATCTTCATTAAACTTTAGAAAGGATCTGTATACTTAACGCCACAGTGCAGATCTCTTGCCATCTAGCCTAGTCATATTCCAGTTGGTTTCTTCGTTTTTGAGGAGCTCCTTAGACAACATTGAAGTCCCACTATTTTAAAGGTAGCATTTAAGACCATCTCAGCTGTAAGATTCAGAAAATTGACTATACAGTATGATGCTCCAAAAGGAGACAACTGGACTCAGTGACCTATGAGCTCTCTCCTGGTACTACATAATACTGTCCTTTAGGGGGGATGGCAGTCACTCTAGCAGCAGACCGTACCCAGCAGCTGACTTTTATGATTCTGCCCAGTCAATTTCCATTAACCTCCCCAAACTTTGGCATGCAACTGTGACAACAGATTGAAAAGATGATAATTCAGCTGACATCTTAAAAGAAGTAATGACAGATCTGTTTCGGGACTCGAGAGAGCAACACAGCATTAGCCATTTTCAGATTACAGTTGGGAGTGTTTTACTTTCATTTTCATAGGTACAGGAATCCTTTTTCTGTTTTAATTAAAAACTTGGACTCAGAAAAATCCAAGCTGACCACAGAAACTATGCAAGAAGAAATCTGCAATAGTTATTCAGTCCAATTCTCCAAGGGATTCTTAAGAAGCTCTAGTGGTGCGCAAAGCATCTGCGTCCTGTCCCCACACCTGCACAGCCTCCTACCGGGATACAGCTGTTCTTACAAGGTATTATCACTGAACACAGGAGTTTTCTTCTAGCCTTCTATTTTGTTTTGATTTTTATGTTCCGTCCAGTGTCCTACTTTCTGTGAATGGATCTCATACTACGAAAGCCTTTTTTGCAGGATTTGTCTTGAAAGAGAAGAGAATTGATGCGATGCCCACTACGTAAGTCATTTGCCCTGGCCAGGGATAACATCCGGCAAAGTTCATACCTTTTGGTGTTTCTTCATTTACAAATTGGAAGTGTGGAGATTTTTGATTCCAGCTCCCAGTGATCACATATGATTTCCCATCAGAACTTTTACCCATGGACTCCTGGAAACAAGATAAGTTCATGTATTTTTATTTAAAGTAAAGAAATCTCTATATTACGAAGTCTCAGCCCCATAAAACAGCTGCTGCACTGGCAAGAGAAGGGCAAGCATCTGAAGTCCATGTGACGCACTCCTGTAACAGAGATCATCTCTGATGAACAGAGTACTCAATACAATCTTTGGTCTCCTTGCTGATAACACAAAAAGGCCAATTAATACTAATTGTTATATATGTTTGTGGCATGAACATCTGTCTACGGAGACCTGAAGACCAATAGCTCATTTTGGAGGTGGCCATTTGACAGCAGCTTTCAGCTCACAGAGGTGCAGGTGAGACCACAGCCAAGTAGTTGGAAAGACAGGACTCCAAGCTGCAAAGGCTTTGCTTTTTTGATGTTGTTTGGTGGGGGGGGGAAAAAAACAACAACAAGATGGAACAGCAAAAACAAACCAAAAAAAGAAACACCTTTTCAAGCTTCTTTTAAGTTGTTCTGGAAAATCCAAGGCAATCCAGTTATTCTGGCCTCATTTTGCATCATTCGGTCTCTGAATGACAGCTGCCTGAGTGGTAAAGCATTTAAACAAACAAGGCTTTAACCATGAACTGAGGGGATGGAGTTCACTGCCTCCAATACAAGAAAACCAATTAAATCAGAACACTCTCTAACAAGCTGCTGAACTTGTAAACTGGGCAGATGTTTCACATTAACACACCTTCTACCTCACTATGATGTTCTAATACATCAGATGTGTTTTATTTTATCTTAAGTCACTATTTTATAAAATGAATTTTACTCTAAAACATCTTGAGATCCAGCTTTATTCAGCACACAAAACGTGTCACGCAGCTATCAAGAACCAAGTCAATATTTTAGCTTTAGTGTTCAGCGTGTCTGCCTTCCCACCAACCTTATTTTCCATGCCAATCCAAAGCTTGGTAAAAAGCAAAATTATTCATGTAGTATCGGACCTTTTTGGGTACTCGCTACTGTAACAAGCATGGACTTCCTAAATAACAGCAAGTTTGCTTTCACAACACACTTGCGAAGTCAGATGATCTCTATCATCATTTTATAGATGGAAAAGTGAGTCATAAAAATAAAGCGCCCACTAATTCTCAGTGTTGTATTTGAAGCCGCACAGGCCTCCATTTTTACAGTGATAAGTATGCTCTAAAACTTTTTATGCTCAAAGCACAGCTCCAATATTCAGCACCTCCAAAAATAAGGTTCCATGTTTCTTATTTTAGGCCCCTAAGTGAGAATGGTCATGACTGACTGCAAAATCGGGCAACTCCCTTGACAAAGCATCAGGTCATAGTCTAACCCTGCAGCAGAGGCAGGGATTCAAGCCCGTTGCCCCGAGCTTCACCCTCAACAGCATAAGCTACGGCATCAGTCCCCATCAACAAGTGTGCGTAAGCGTCTAAATCTTCTCTATCTATCCTGAGATCACCCACAATCGTAATCCAAATTATTACTGAATTTTGTTAATAAAAGATCCTTACCAAATCTAAAAGGTGCATGTCACCACTCCGAACATCTTTCCCACGGCTAAGGAGAAGACCAAAACATCTGCAAAGCCAGGCAAAAAATTAAACTGCAAAAATTAGACTTACTCATAAAGAAACCATTAACATTCCTTATCTAAATATTCGCTGTCACACATCACGAGCAGCCCAGGAATCCAATAACAAATGCCAAACCTTGACATTTGAAAGTAGCATCAAGCACGTCAAGCAAAACAATGTCAAGCCAATATTAAAAATGTCGAGCAAGACTTCATAAGCATATTTACAATATGACTTTACATATTTTTAATTTCCTACAGCAATCTGGAAAGTTGTTCAATTATCTTTGTTTGCAAGAACAGTGTAAAGCAGACACTGCTAACAAGGTTCCCTATCCCGTGGTGTTCTTAATTCTTTTTTTTTTTTTTTTTTTTTGAGATGTATTTGCATGGAATTTGCCCTCTGATACAGAGAAGAATCAGATGAAGTGCAAGGACCTGTCTTTTACGGTGGCCTGCACAGGTGTATTCCACTTCATCCTCTGGCTTACCACACTGTACTGCGTTTCATTTCAGACTACAAAGGCTGGCAGAGCTGTGTCTTTTCTCTGTAGCATGAGCAGCACTAAACTCTGTCAGTAGTCAAAAACCACTGGTTTATTTCTAAGCAGGGAAAGATTTGAAGTCTGAGCCCTGCCCTTCCCTGCTCGGACGCAAGCACTGGTTGAATTCTACAACTCCAGACTGTGGCAGATTTGAAGCGTACGTATTCTCAGATGCAACAGGGATGAAAGGGAAGCAAATTGAAATAACTGAGCCACTGATTATGGCCTCAGCATTTAAGACAAACTGGCCACTGAAAAGAAAAGCAGTATGTTTTTTTAAAAGAAAACATTTTGAAATGGGTGTTTAGAGGGGATGCGACCACTGGTTCCACAACCAGTTCTGGGCCAGATTTGCCTGCGCCTGTAGTGTCCTGTGCCACACACTCACTGAACAAACCAGTCTGATCTTCTGCACAGTCCCACTCAACAAGAGGCGTGGCGTCAAATTACAGAAAGCGAGTATTCCCAGAGCAATTACTGATCTGTAGCCTCAGAGGAAATAACACAAAACATCGAACAGACAGAGAAATTTTTAAAGGATCGATTAAATTACCTCTCAATAGCAAGTTCTTTATTAGTCGTCTGTTGGACGTAAATCACTATCTTCTTATCAATTCCTTGGCGGAGTTTAAAGCATTGCCTGTCCTTGTCTTTGGGAACTGCACTGTTATTTACCAGGAAAGGGAGAAAAAAAACAACACCTCAAGAGCGTCATTTATCTGTACTCCTTGCACGTATCAAAACCAGCATCAGACACTTGGTGAAGGCAGCTTCTTACATGAAAGTACTCAAAACCTTTCTTCCCTGCACAGTGCAATCAGTAACATGAAAGAAATGGCAACATAATTAGGTGATGTTATTTTATCATCATTAGGTGAAAACCAAGGACATTTAGTTTTCAAAATAAAAACTGTGCTTTTATACCATGTGGCTTAGTGTTGTGAGACTTCCAGCAGCATTTCAAAACAGTTTCTAAATATTTTTCCCCCGTGTAACACCAAGTACTACCTGTTAAGCAATTACTTATAAGAAAGTGTGTGTATCTGTCTTCCACAAGGAAGGCAACTGCTGGGGCACATGATAAGCCAACAACCCAAGAGAGCGCAGCGATCTTCAGACTGTTTCCCTTATTTTTTCTCTAGAGAGCACCTTCTCCTAAATGCTGCAAAAAGAGGGGATATTGTGCTGCGGTGGAAAAACCAAAAATAACAGTTCAGTGCTAACACACACGCTAAAGTTTTAGCATGAATATTCCCTGTTGAGCAGCACAGTAGCACTAAATACTGGACAAATTGAGACTGTTGGGTTTTGAATTTCTTTTTAAGTCAACCACATATTCGTTTTTCCCTTAGGCATAAAAATAATTCTTATTTTATTTCAGACTTTCAAATTACGCATTGTTACCCCTGGGAGTTGCAAAATTGACTGTGGAGTATTGCCCATAGTTTAACACCTCCAGTAAAACTTGGGTTTATTTTCTGACAGCAGGTGCTTACCCAGGCCGGGGAATGGCAGACTGCTTTTAACTGTCAGCAGGAGTCTTGCCTCCGGGGCCAGGACAGTGGATTTACATACTTAGAGCCAACACATGCAGCTAGACCTCATTTCCCTGGCATGACAGAAATGCACTACTGGTGACCCAGGGTGACAACTGAAGGTAGATGAGCCAAAACAGGTTCAGGTACATTGAAGACAGAGATCAGAGTCTGAGTACGTGGAAAGTGTTCTCTCAACTTTCAGGTGAGTATGGGTCTGCACGCAAAGGGTCATACGAGGATTAGTGTCAAACTGATAAAGCTCGCCATTTGAACTAAAACCTGTACTGTATGCCCAACATAGGTAGGATTCTGCTTAGCTGGAGGCAAAAATCCACTTTTCTTCTCCTTGCACAGAGTAGGTACATGGCTTTTAAATAAATGCCCTGTTCCACCCCTAATACAACTGTATTTCTGTGGCTGAAAAGATCTCTAGATGCCTCTCCGTAGCAAAGCCTGAGGTTCACTCTACAGTCCATGCTGACACACATGAGCTGATGAGGACCAAAACAGCTCCTAGCAGCTCATCTGGAAACCATGCAAGCATCAAATCCTGGGCTGGCTTATGCTACCTGCGCTGCTGTGGCTATGCTGACCTTGGTACCAAGCCAGCAAGACGGAACTTCACCTGGTGTATCACTGTGTGCTGCAGCCGTGCTTCCACCTGCCGTGCAACCCAGCGGCCGCCGCTGCATCCAAGCCCGAGAACCGTCAGTAACCTTCAGGCTCAGGCCCTGCACTAAACCCTTTTTCAGTTTCAACACTTGAGCAGTCCCTTTGGAGTACTGAATAAATACTGGATTATTAAATGGGATTTATTCATTTAATAAAACTTGAGCTGGATGTAAATCCAAGAAGAGAAACATCTCTGAAGCTGTGGCTAGGAGCCAACGTACTCAAAAAGTCAGATTATTTGGCAGACATGCTGTACTGAAATAAAGACACTTCAGCAATTACAGAAGGCTATAAATGGTTACATAAAACAGCTAGGGGCACTGTGTATAGGCTAAGCAGAAAAAAAACCCTAACTTTTCAGCATAAATTAAAAAAGGTCTTTTTAGAAACCACGGTCATGTACCATCAGACTTAACCTGAAAACAGCATTAGCTGATACAATGTGAAAAGCTGTTCTAATACTCCCACCCTACACCGCCACCTGCTAATAACACCTGGTTCAGGGGAGAAAAAAAAAAGAGGAAAAATTAAATTAAATGTTTTTTAACCTCAGAAAACAGAACTGGTTAGAAACAGAAGGAAGCTGTGTTCATAAACCTTTTTTGATACTGATAAAGAAACACTACTTCCCAGAACAGGCAAGTATTTTAATGAAACAGACCACAGCAAAACCAAGGAGAACTAATACTGATTATCTTTGATAACAGATTTGAATTCTGCATTCTGTTCTGCTTTCAATACATACATCAATCCTAAGAAATCACAGGGCAACAGGTACAGATGAAGGATTTATCCTTCATATTCTTAAAATGCATGATGTAACTAGAAGTTATACTCACCAGGGGAAATAAGGAAAGCTGATTTTTTCCTAGAATAAAAATAACAGCATGTCTACATAGGTAATGTCCTTCAAGAAATTTACCTTTCCTGGGCAGCACTGGAAGATTTCAGCTTGAACTACACAACTCCAGTAACTACCAAAGCACTATCATGTAAAGAGGAAAATGTCCAGCACATATGAGTTGTTCTATTACATTCTGCTCTCAAACTTCTCTAGGGAATTCTCTCTGTTCAACATATCTAAGAAAGATTGAAGTGAATTTATCCTATTCATGGAGCAAAAGCAAACCTAATGACCAAAGTTAAAATGCAAAGTGGTCTTTATGTTCCTGTATATCTGAACCTTCTGCCTCTACACAAACTTCTTTCCTATCACTGTAGGTAAACAACTATTTAAGAAAGGGTTTTCAATAATATTATTACATCAAATTCTAGGCACTTGCTGATCACAAATTTGTGACCACATGGCTGTTTTCTGACACTGGTTGCATATAAAGCCAGATCTCTGGAGACAAAAAACATGTTATGGACAACTACACCTTTATTTGGTTCTGGAATAACAATATGGGAACAAGTCTGAGATCTTGATCACTGAGCTCTTGGCTGATGAAGCAGTAATAGCCCTGTACTAAATATTAAAAAGTAAATGTGTCTTGTGACAAATATATTTGGCTGAATACTTCTCTGGAGAGTAATTTATCTTTCTGGGATCAGCAAAATGATTTTTAAAAGAGAAATTTTCAGAGTTTTAAATTTTCTCTGCCTTCTTTCATGGGAATTTATTAAAAACACATATCCTTATGCCTCCTGCAGTACTCACAGAGCCTCAGCATCTTTGAAAACCTGGCTGAAAACACATACAACTCTGGATATGAAAGCACAGTCACGGTGACACATTTTCAGCTTCAGCAGCAATTCAGCCGAACACAAAACACATGGCACAGAAAAGAGTTTAAAGAGAAAAGGAAAATACAAAATAGAAAAAGCACTCTGCAGGTAGCACCAGGTTCAGTTCAACGACCAAGATGAAATAGTCCAGAGGGTCATCACTGTTTTACTTCCCAAAAATGTTTCAGTCTGCGATTCATTTAAACTAGAATAGGAAACTTTCAAAAGGGGAATTTTGGGACCACCTCAGACTCACACTCTCTATTCACTCACTTTCCAACAGAACCAGAAGCTGTATGCACAGGAATGAAGAATCTATACCTGAAATAACCTTTCCCATCATCTTCTTTGATTTCCAGTGACACAGAGAAGGTGAAAATATCACTGTCTGGAGTCTGTGGGGTGGCAATGGCTGAGAGCGGAGTTTGTTTGGCAGATCGACGGAAGGCAGTGGCGAAGCTGTACAGTATTCGGCTCACCTGCATTTAGACAGCACCAAAGAAAGATCAGAAAGCTACGGACAGAGAATGAATCAGTTGAAACCTACTCGAATTTTCACTAAAGAATAGAATGAGAAGGAATTGTATGAAATTTACTTTTAGCATCTAATTAACTGGTTTTCTACACTACTCAAAAGGATAAACTATTAAACGTGCATTCGTATTTCATGCCTGAGGTTTCTATAATTATCTTAACCTGGGGTAGAAGAAAGCCAAAAGCAATGAATTACACTACTTCTGAAGTGCCTGAAATGCTTCAGTTTCATTTCACTAATAACATTTACATGTACATAATTATAATTTGACAAAAAGATTCAACTTACAGCCTCTTGGATTTCACATCGGAAGACATGAATCCTGAAGAGTTCTGCATTGTAGTGGCTTTCAGTGAAAGCAAAGCAATCACTTTCAGGGGTTCCATCATGCCCTCGTACACAGAAAAGGATTTTATAGATTGGATAGTTTGCTATTTCTGTGTTTGTCTGAGGATCTAGAAGTCTGTTAAAAGAGAGAGGAAAGAAAAAAAAAGCTTGCACCTTTAGGAGAATTATTTCAGCCAGATATTAACTTACAAGCTTTAACAATTTCATAGCTACTAGAGAAAGCACATCACAGAGAAACTAGCTCCTGTTATTTACTGCAAAGCTTCACCAGAATAATTATAGTTGAATTGAACAGCATTAAAAAAAAAAGTACAATGCAACAGACATTTCCAGCAATAATTTCCCCATAGTTTCAGGGATTAGCTTTCAAAAAGCTACACTAATATGAAGCAGTGGATAGCCTCATCCCTGTTAAGCCTCGTGTATCAGCCACTTTCCAGCCCTCCAAACTAAATACTTTGCAGGCTATTTCTGAAGTGTTCATCAACAACCACTCGCTCCCACTATGGCTCTGGGGACACCTTGGATCATCATAATATTTCATACTGATCCTTGGACATAAGATGTACTTGGTAAACAAATTCAAAGCATAATTTTTCTCAGAATCTTTAAAACCCACTTTTTCCACTAAAAGAAATCCCAAGCTGCTCATGTCTCCTCCCGGGTAAACCGGTAGCTTGTTCCCTTTGCTAAAAGGAAATACGATTAAACGCACACAGTCACAGAGCACACCTGAGTGAGCTTCGTACCTCACTGTTCCTTCAGAGACGTTAGGCACTGACAGAGTCACATCTAAAGAAATCTGGCACTGGCTTCGTAAGATGGACATCATTCTGAGGGCTTCCACTTCACTCCGGGGAGCGTTCACAGAGGCACAGCCTAAGTAGGTGAGCTTGCTAAACACCACGCTGTCCTCGTCTGTCATAGGTGTAAAAGGGCTCAAATCCTCACAGTCTAGGGTGAGACACAAAGCTGAACGTAAGAAGCAAGACAAGGCACACGTAAGTAAATTATCAGAGGTTGACTCATCACTAACTAAATGACAAAAGCAACCGAGAAACACATTACAGAAAGTCAAGTTGGGCCAAAATACTACCGGAAAACCCTGCCTGAAAGTGAGTTACTGATGGCAGAGGGTAACTCAGCTATCCCAACTCTACAACCTGTTCACTCAGAGGGCTTCTTTGAAATATGAGTGCACTGTTTTTCATTACAGCAATAAGATGCATAGATGAGGTAAACAGGCTAATATTTTATGCAGCCAGGCAAGTAAGCATAATATTTCTGTACACATCTCAAGGCTAGTGTAGCGAGTGTTTTCAGAAGAAAGGACAGTTCAGCATATGTTAACTCTTGCATCACATAACCTGGCATTTACTGCACTAGGTGATTATAATGGGAGAAATGGGGAAAGGCTGGTGGACACACCTGTACCTAAATTCTCCTTCCTTTCCCCACAACAAGCTAGCTCATAAGATATCGCCAGGCATTCCCCATTTTCTTCCTAACCTCCCTGGGATGGTTTCACTGGCAAACTCATTTCTGGTTTCTGGAGTCCCGCCACTGAGACTGGGTTAATGGTAGAGGATGCGGAAGCTTCAAGGACAACAGGTTCTTCCCCATCTCCATCAGTTCTAACTTCTTCTCCATGGTCCCGGTCATTTGACTGATCTTCCATGGGTGGGTCCATCAGCACGTCTTCAAGCTCCCTTTGCAGCTGCTGTTCGCTTCCATTCCCCACAATCTAAGAGCCACAAACAAAGTTGGGACACAAAAAAAGAGACTGTTCAAATGAAAAAGAGAAAAAAAAAAAAACCACAACCCAAAAAACCACCAAACCCTCAGGCACAGGGTCATTCGTATGACTTTTTCTGCCAACCAAAGCAGCAGTTAACAAATTTAACCTAGTTACAACTGTAAACACAAACTGCAATATACAAATGCTCACCAGCATGGATTATATCCTCCCTGCTTTAACAAACCAACAAGCTCAAAGAAGGAATCTTCTAGCCCTGGAAAAATTGAGATTACTTTCAAACTAGTCTTTAATCACCACCTAGTAAGACTAGCTTATGATAGAAGAAACTTACAGATGTCCACAGTACAGTGGTCTGTAATAATTCTCAGGATAGTACCAGAAAGGGCCAAATATAATTAAATATGCTACATGGTTCATGGGCAAGACAGCAAGGTTTCACAGGAAAGGAAGAATCTGGAACAGGATTATGCCATCATGCCGAGGAAAAGAGGTAGTGTTGTTTTATTTCCTAACACTCATCTACAGCCTGACTTTGCACTCATTGAAATCAACATGAAAGGATGAAGCAACCTCGATGAAAAATTAGATCCTAAGCTAGAAAGAGAATGAAGACATTAATTTCAGCAAACCCTTAGATACTGTGTCTAAGGAAACCTTTTGTCCATTCCTCTGCAATTAATAGGGAAGCAACTGATGCTTCATATAGTTTAGAAATTAAGCACAGAAATGGAGTTCACAGAAGTATTTTACCAGATGGCAGTCAGAGAAAGGTACTCAATTCCAACACTTCAGCTGCTGCTGGTTATTATTGTTGGCACCAAAACTCAACCCTATGAGCAGATCTGCATTTCTATATCCCTACATCTCTGCAAGCTTACTGACTTAAGATGCTACATACAAGCTAATAAAATCCAAATTGTGCAACTACCCCAAGTTCTTAAAAAGAGATTAAATGAAATCTTATTAAAGAAAATTTTCTTATTTTAATCTGTAAAATAAGACAGTAAAGAAGTGGTTCAAAAACAGGAGGAAGAATACAAAGCAGACAAAATTCTGCCCATAACACAATCTCAGTATCAAAGCAAATTCCATCTGCCTCAAAACTAGCACCTCATAGCAGAAAATTAAATTATCTTGAAAGTACCTGAAGCAATGGCCAAGGTTCTCACATTTTAAGAGTAAAAAAAAAAAAATAAATCAACTGAAGTCCAGTAAAGATTGCTAAAATAACACTGGAACAGATAATAGAACACCTTCGTGCACACAGATGAGCCTTGCAATGAATTAAATACACTATGAGCAAAACATGAGATGTCACTTAAATATTTGTACGTGCATTTCCACCAGGCATGTCTCAGGAATAATTACAGTGAGGTTAGAGGTTTCTCAGCCAAGTCAGAATTCTCACATACGGTCACTTCCATCGCATCCCCAAAGACAAACTTGTCAGTTCAGAGGGAAAGGAAGAAACATGAAGTTTACTTACTGCCTTCTCTTTCACACTCAGACCCACAATCTCCAAATAATTACCTGTATCTGCAGCCTCTATCTACATTACATTAAAGGTAAAAACTGCGTATTAGCTTTCTGGTGAAAAATAACTATTTAATATACAAGAATATTAACAAAGACCAGAAACTTCTGACCTGGAATTACCCTAGAATATAGCAGAATACAATTATTTCAAGAGAACAAAAGTCACAGATCCCTGTTCTTCAGAAGAAAGTAGGCAAAAATATGAAATTCACAGGTAATGAAAACACCAGCAAGCACACAAGATCCTAGAAGCACGAAGGACATAGAAGAAAGTAATGAACTAGTGACTTTACTACAGAATCTAAACAGCAGCAACAACAAACGAAAAAATCTGAGAGACGTTTATGCTCTTGAAACTCATACTGAAACCGAATTTTTTTAGTAGGGATTAAAATACATTCATGTTCTATCTGGGGTCATCTGCCAGGACTAGGACAGAGTAAGTGCCTTACTCAGCTGTACACTGACAGAAGTATTGGTAACCCATAACTAGTTACAGGAATCCACAGATTTGCATTTTCCCCCCAATAACTTTAGTATTCATTTGCATGATTCATCATGAAAACAATGAAAAATCTTGCACAAGCACGTGGTCATCAAAGGCATAATCCTTTTAATTATCAAGTTCATTATTCAGGTCTCTGCAGGTGTTTGTCAGAAAGATTATGATGACGATGGAAGATCACAGAATCACAGACTGGTGGGGGCTGGAAGGGCCCTCTGGAGCTCATCCCGTCCCACCCCTGCATGAGCAGGCACCCCCAGAGCAGGGGCACAGGGCCGCGTCCAGGCGGGGGGTGAATGTCTCCAGGGAAGGGACCCCACAGCCTCTCTGGGCAGCCTGTGCCCCTGCTCTGGCACCCGCACAGGGAAGGGGTTTGGCCTCATGTTCAGGGGGAACTTCCCATGTTCCAGCTTGTGCCCGTGGCCCCTTGGCCTGGCGTTGGGCACCACTGAAAAGAGTCCGGCCCCATCCTCCTGACACCCACCCTTCAGATATTTATAGGTATTGATGAAATCCCCCCTCGGTCTTCTCTTCTCCAGTCTCCCAAGTCACCCAGGTCTCTCAGCCTTTCCTCATAAGGGAGATGCTCCAGCCCCCTGAGCACCTTGGTAGCTCTCCACTGGACTTGCTCGAGCAGTTCCCTGTCCTTCTTGAACTGGGGGACCCAGAACTGGACACAGCACTCCAAATGTGGTCTCACTGGGGCTGAGTAGAGGGGGAGGATAACCTCCTTTGATCTGCTGGCCGCACTCCTTTTAATAAACCCCAGGACACCGTTGGCCTTCTTGTCCACAAGGGCCCGGTGCTGGCTCAGGGTCACCTTGCTGCCCACCAGCACCCCCAGGGCCTCTCAGCAGAGCCGCTCTCAGCAGGTCCCCCCCAGCCTGTGCTGGTGCGGGGGGTTGTTCCTCCCCAGGTGCAGGACCTTGCACTGGCTCTTGTCAAATTTCATGAGGCTCCCCTCGGCCCAGCTCTCCAGCCTGCACCATGTTACTTTACTGTACACAGTTATATGTTTTGCAACAAAACATAATTAATCAATTATAATGTCCTGCCAGCCCTGTTAAAGCCTATATATTAAAAAAACCCAAAGTAACTTCTAGTTTACAGGACGTGTTTTCTATGAAACTTGAAGTTAAAAATCATTCTGGCAAAAACCTGCATCTCATATGCTTTTGTTAACAGTGATTAAATAGACTTCAGTTTGGGTTTGGGTAAGGAAGGTGAGGAATTTATATCCAGTGAGGAGTAAATGCACATGAAAAATGTTTTATTCCATCGAGTTTACAAGCCAAAAAGTCTGAACGGTGATGTACCGTATTTGGTAAAATAATCAGTATCAACAACTTATATCTAGATAATGCCCTATAAAACATGATCTTGAAAATAAAAGTTCCCAAAAATAGTAGTGACAGGTAAAACACCAGTCCAAGTGCTTTAGGGTGCCACAGGGAATAAGCTTGTAAAAAGAAAAAAAAATAATCTGTCTCGTAAATATTCTAAAACCTCATCATCAAAACCTTCACTTAAAAAGTAATTTAAAAGCATCCCTCTAAGAAAGCTTTCCTTTTTAGCCCAGACTACATTCAAACAAAATTCTAAAAGACACAGTAAGCATACTTCCAGACTGGAGGAGCTCTGCTCTTCTCATAGCCCTGACAGACAAGCGTGACAAGCCAGCTGCCCAAGAAATGAGGCTTAAATGCAAACTGAGACTAACTTATGTTAACCAAAGCCTCTTATGCAACTGTGTAAATCCACCACATTGTGGGAACAGTGCACATTCAGATGTCAACATGCTTGAAACTTGCTGCAACCCAAAAAACCAGTAAGAGGCTGCATGACAGAGCGCAGCAGAACTAAGGGCAGAAGGGAAGGCTAAACAAAGTGTTCCTAAAAAACGCTTCATGTAGGTTTGCTCGCAATAGAGGAAAGAAACCATTTCCCCTAATCATTGTTTTCTCCATTTCTCACAAAACTGAAAACTAATTTTACTTAAACATTAAATAGGATGTAACGAACTTCCTTTACAGCAACAGGTGGGATTTATTAGACCTGCAGTTTAGTCCTTTCTTCTGATGGATGCGCTGCTGGCCTTTCCTGGGAGAGGTCTCATTGTACCATGTAGTTCAAAAATTCCTGTTCTACCGTGTGTTCCAGAAGCAAGGCTGTCGTAAATCCAGTTCAGCCCCACTGGCAGTGGGCAAAAGCAGACACAGAAACAATACGGGTAAGCAGAGACAGATAGCAACTTATATTTCTGGAAAACAGCCACTGACAACCCCTTTTTAAATTGACCCAAGTATTTCAGCATAGACATAAAGCAAAAACACATCTATGAGTTATGACTAGCTGAAAAAAAACATCACTCCTGATTGCATTCAGAAGGAATATTTATCTGTCTGGACTCAAGAAAGAATAAAAACAAAAACATGCATTGATTGAGTCCACAGCACTATGACTTAAAACTACAACATATCAACAAATGTGAAATAAGAGCCTTTGGATCAATTTACAAATTTCACAGCCATCACATTCAGCAAACACAAGCCTAAACTTCTAGCACCATCCTCAGACCAAGCTCAGCCAGTGTAAGATCCTCAATCTACTTTTCTAAAGAAACAGAACACCAGAAAAAGACATCTGCTCAAATATGAGCCTGAACTTATTTTCTGCTTTTCTTAGCAGGCACATCAAAGCAAATGGGTTCTGACATATACGAACAAATTAACTCAGTTATAAGTACCGAAGCAACTGCTTCTCCCTGAAAAAAACTCATCTCATTTGCTCCTATGAAATACAAAACCTCAGCTCTTATTTTTCCATGTACTACTTAAACATTTTTACATATCACAGTGACAGTACTTTTAACATACCTGTGACAACCTTCACAACTTCACTAATCCATGCACACAATAAACAGTTTAATAATATAGTAAAACTGGCTACTGAATGACTATTTGCAAGCTGAAAAAAAAAGATAGCAAGAACAAAGCCATATTCTAGGGTAATATGTCTCTCTTCTCGTAGAACAATAGCAAAAGACAATTTCAGTCCCTAAGAATGGCTACAAAATCTCCCCATTTCCTCTATTAAAAGTTTTCATCTCCTTAAGCAGAAGGCAGGAGGTTAACAGGAAGATCCCTGCATGGCAGAATTTAGGCTGCGCACCCACTGCTTATCTAAGGTATAATGTTTCCATTAATCACTCGCACTGCAGCCAATAACCAAACAGCCCACACTCTCCAATGCCGGAATACTGAAAGGCTCAAGGTGAATCACTTTGTTCAAGGATTGTGCTCAGTCTTGGCACCAAATTCATAAAGAAGCTTATATGTAAGACCTGCAAAGCTCTGTGACATTCAGTGCCAAATCAGGGAACAGCCTAACTTTATTTTACAATTGTTGATGATCGGGACACAGCAGTGCTAATGCTGTTCCGCCCTCATCAAGAGAAACAGCATACCTGTAGCCAGCCTTTTATAAACCACTTTGGAAGTAAACAATGAGGAAGATTTAAGAAGTACATTTCAGGAGTTGGTCTGAAATTCATTAAGCATATTCTTCTCTGAAATATTTGCAAGCTTTTTGAAGATGACTTTATATACAAGCCTCTTCCATTTCTTTGACTGTACTGAACAAGATATGGCAAGTCACACAAACACTGCAGGACAGCCACAAGGCAGTTGTTAGACCAGCAGTACAAACAGCTCCCATGTGGAGCAAGAAGCGTTGCAGACTACGCCATTTCATGTTTCCGAACTTTCTTTGGGAATAATAGGATGGAATGGAAAATCTGGTTGACTGCATCTGCCTCCTGGGGTCTCAAACGATGCATCATAACTTCGGGAGCTGGTTACATACGGTGCCACATAAGCATTCTCAAGGTAAGCACTGCTACGCAGACTATTCTGAATTCTTAAGTTTTCATAGCTGCTGGTATTTGCAGCATCTAGAAAGACAAGCGTGAGGTTACAGCCTTTCAGCGGGTTTTGTAGATCACCACGCTGATTGTTCAATGTAACTTCAGACTTTTTTAGACTATCCTATGATGTGAAGTGGCCATCTTCTGCAACAGCAATAAAATATAAGTGAATGTTTTTGCCAGATTAAGCAAAAGTCAGATCCTGAGACTCTTAACTAACAGAATCAGCTTGAAGTCCTATGCAAAAGAAAATAGCCACTGCAATGGCATGTCTCATCCAGGACGCAAAGGAATGCAAGAAAAACAAACAAAGCAGTTGGGAGGTAAAAGCAAGATGAGCAAAAGCATCAAGAAATATTCAATAAAGTCTCTGTTACAACTGCTGCTAAGGAAAAGAGGAACACCCAGTCCAACAGGCAGAAGTCATGATTTCTTATCATCTTTAAAGATATTATTTTGAAGAAATAGACGTGACCATGGACTTCAGCTTCTTGTGATGGTGGAATATCTCTTTCCAACTCCCACAAAGAACACACTAACTTGACTCACTCTAGGAAAGATACAGTTTTCAACACATTAGAATGACAGAATTTGGAGTGACCACCTTACTTGTGTCACTTTGCTTAAAGACTGCTGAAATACAAATTGGGATGAAAGATTTTCTTTAAGTAGCCAGAAAAGAGAGAGAGATAGAGCGTGACAAGGGTCTCTTTTCAGAACAGCACTTTTAGAAGTGAGAAGATGTCAATGCTCTTCCAACTCGCACAAACCTACCACATAGGCTTGTGTTCTCAGATTCATGCCAAGTTGTTAGTTATAACTACATTTCTTAAAGAGAACATTTCACATTGGGGAAAACTTTAATATACGTTAGAATCAACAGATATGGTCAAATCAAGTGTATGCTAATATTGCTTTCTATCTGAAAGCTGTGACAAAAATCTCAGTTCCAAGTTCTTGACAGTCGGTTTCATCCTCAGCACTTCATGAAGGATTCTGCAAAGTGGGGTTTTTTCCCCAGGTAGAGATGGAGAGAGTCTTACTCCAAACCTAATTATCACCTCTGACATTAGCAAAAGAATTTTTTTTTTTTCCCCCCAGAAATCACTAGCAGAATCGATTCTCGAATAAGTTCTCCCTTCTGTCAAGTTTTCCACAATAAAGAAGTCCCTCTTTAAGCTCTCTATGGTTAGTTTGATTTAGAAGAATAGGGAACAAACTCAGGTTATTGATTCTTACCTTCAGTCCTGTTTTTTCATCATCACTACCATTATTTGTAGATGGTGTTTCATCCCCTTGCCTGGAAACCAAGACAAAATCTTCACTGTTAAGAGTGGATACCGAGTCTGAAGAGACACTGATTTTTCCAACAGAAGCCTTGTCATCCATGACTTAAAAAGGAAGTTCGATTCATGAATGAGATTAAATATGTTATAAACTCCTGAAAAACAAAAATCATAAAAATACTTATATAAAACTTCATGCTAAAATGCTCAAACGTTTCTTTTCAGAAACCTGCTGACTAGTTATAAAAAGTAACACATCTGACAGCATAACCAAGTTACAACTCTTCTGTCAGTGTACACTCGTGGTCCTGCTTTGATTTTGCTAAGAAGCACGCTACTATTAGAGCACTGGTTTCCATAGCTCAAAAAGGGAAGTTAATAAACCTTTTTGCAGTATTTCACTATTATGTTAGGCACCATTTTCTACACACAGCACAAAACAGGCCCTTGGAACATACACCACGCCTGCTGACAAAGGACTCGTATTAAGGTCAGAACAATAAAGTCCATTTACTTTCTTCAGATGATTTGTCTGCCTTCACCTATGTTCATGCAAAAATTACTTCTGTACAGAGCTCACTGTATGCTGCACTCACATTCTTTTCCCCCAAAACAAGAGTTAGATCTAACTCTTGATATTTTGTGGTAAGGATGCTCTAAAACTTTGGGACATACAGTATTTTATGAATCTATGCTGAATCTTCTGTACTGCACGGAACAATAAAAGAAAAGACTTCCAAGAAGCAGGAAGAACAGCGTAGGCTGGATCAGTACTGAGAATCAGAGCCAACAGAGGATTTTAAAATAAGCTGGAACTGGCACTGAGAGGCATTTGAAGAAAGGAACAAAAGGTGAAGTTCAGCTGCACACCTTGAACTCTTCCAGCACAGATTCTCAGAATCTGTAGCTCAAAACAGACTGCCGTGATAAAAACGGGTGATTAAATTTCCCAGAAACCCAAACATACCCTTATCACAACAGCCAGAGCCTTTACATACTGCCAAGCACAACCAAAACCCAAGTACTATCTCAGCCTCAAGTCCTGCCCTCCATTCGGTGGAACACCATCCCAACCTGGCTTCCAACAGAACCACCACAGCGGAGAAACCTGGCATATCCACAAGCACAGCTCATCACATTCCTCGCTGAACCACGAACAATGCACCAAAAATAGCAAAGCCTGCTTTTATTTCTATCAATACCCTCCTCTCCACAGCCACCGATACAACTTGAAACTCTGCCAGGAGGACAACAATTTTTGTTGTTTTTTCCTCCAGGTTATTTTTAAGCTGATTACTTTCCTGACTGAGTCACTTCACAGTCCTGAAACATTTCACTGGACTCCTGAAGCAGTGTGCAAGAGGAGGAACAGATGTGGGATGTTCAGGAATAACAATATACCTATGATTATTGGGTTTCATTTTCAAAAGCATGTAAGCTATTTAGATATAGGTTTTTTTTAAAAAAAAAAAACCACAACGTTTTAGGATCCACTGACTTCTAACGAGAATTACTGGCTGAGAAATTTAGATACTTTGAAAAGTTTTACCCACTGCATCTATCTGGTATTATTCTCAGGTACCTTAAAGGTAGGGCAGAGTTCTCATTTTTAAAGATGCTTTTGTCTAATGACTTCATATTAAAACATTCCTACAGAAGTTCCGTATGGCACTATCTATGTAATACACAGATCATCTGAAAATAACGAAATCAAATATACTGAAACACAGAACAAAAATAAGCTTCAAACACTTAACATCCCTTTGGCTTTACTGTCTTCATTCAGTCAGTGCAAACTCATCTGCCGCTCTAAGACAGTAGGAGCAGAAAAGCGAGCTTTGATCACAGGCAGCTGTGAAGATCATCTAGGCGAGGATCAATTTAGCAATTTATTTTGGTATAGTGCATCTGTCTTGAAGTGCTAATTTCACCTGTTTCCAAAGTCTTTCAATCTGACACCTTCCACCAACATTAACTTCAATTAAAGAAAAAGCATGCTGTGCTTTTGCATACTCCTTTTTTTCAGTAGCGTGGTGTAAACAGACACCACACTTGGCCCTGGCACACAGCTGGCTTAGCCTAACCCCTGCAGCAGTTTCACAATACAGAATTGCAACAGCAGAAGGTCCCGATGAGCCCAACTTTGCCAACCTGACGTTGAGCAAAAGTCTTACTGAAATTACACAAGATAAGAGAGCACAGGAAAGGGGACAACGCACTAGACTACTGTAAGCAGCTTTTGTTTATTAGTGATGTATCAGCAAGCGAGGCTCAATTACCCAACTACGCTGGAATCAGCCACAAAGGCTCATCGGATTAATGCTCAAATAATCGAGGTGCAAAAGCACAAGCTTAAAATACTAAAAATGCTAAAATATTGCCTGAAGTTAACCAAAAATTTCCATACCCCTGTACTTTGCTTTGCATGCATGTTATTTCCTCTGTTCCTCACCATCACTTTGTTCCATGCAGATTACCGCATGGACCATTTTACCTGAATCAGAAAACTCACAATGGCAGAACCAAAAACAGAAAGCCTATGAGCTCATTAAAATACAGGCCAGCCTAGAAGGGCACACATCAAAGACCAGCAGAGCAATTAAATGTGGCAGGCTTATGACTCCTCTGGAATCAAAAAGCAAGAACAAACAACAGCGGTGACAGTGCTCTTTAGTAATACCTGCAACTTGTCTAAGAACCAAAGCTTTCTGTTCTCACAGCATAGAGAGGTAGGAGAAAAGACCCCTGCCCAGTGCAGATCTCAAGTTTTAATGTTTCTCAGAAGAAGCCAAAGTCTCATCCCTTACAAGGAAAGAGGCTTCGGTTTGTTTCAACATAAATAAAATACAAGCTTATGGATTCAGCGGAGTTTAGCTCCTGACACAAAACTACAGCATAATTATGTAGTATTTGCCTGAAGGTCTCTTTACACCTCTACAGGAGACGGAGTGTCTAGGTAAAATGCATACTAAGAGGCAAATTTTGAACGCCTTATTTCTTTGCTCACCTGTGTAATTAAATGGGTATCCTGACCTCTCCTCACACAAAAGACCATTGGAAAAAGCCGCAAAATGAGAAAGGCACCACAGCTGGCTCGTGGGTCACTGCTTTCAATCCGCCTTCACTCTATGCTTGCTGCTGTTATGCAATGCTACAGTGCAAGCCCAAGACTGAAACTATCTTTTTAAAAATGTTCTTGTTTATCTCTAAAGCAACCAGTCGCAACCTACCTTACTCTCTCTACTCAAGCTACCGTGCAAAGGTACCGCAAAGACGCCATTCACCATGCTAAAATCTCAAACAACTGAAAACCAAACCTATCAAAGTTCAAGATCAGCTACACAGATCTATAAAATACTCATCCTTTACTTTCCTATCCTCTCCCACGTATTTGGCACCTGACCTGCAACTTGGGATCAAAATTTTCCTTGTAAGTACTGCCAGAATGAATTTAGAAAAGCTTAAAGCAAACAGTGTATAAAAAAAAAAACAGAAACCCTTCCATTTTACATGGCTGTGGCTTGAATGCCACCTTGGGTCACGTAGAACAAGTGAAACAAGGCACTTGTAACTGCGGCTGGTCTCCCTCCATCTCCAAGGGCGCCCGTTTTCCAGCATTCAGAACATCCACAGCCACACAAAAAGCCAGAGGGTAAGCAATAAAACCAACGTTTCAGCTGTGAACTTCTTGGACTGTTTAAAACAGCAGTTACCTGTAAGTCAACAGCAGATGTAGCACCCTTATCACTACATTTACAGAATATAACACAAAATATACTTAAATTTTGGGTTTTCAGGGCAGAAGAGAGATTAAGCAGGAGAACATGCAAACTAGAGAGGAAGAGAGATTTTTGTTTTTCCTCCCATTTATATCTTTCTCAGCTTTTGTGCTTTAGCTGTGGTTCCTATAGTGGTTCTACAAAGATACATATATCTGGTGAAGAATGCTCCAGATACAGAAGGACAACACAGGATATTTTCTGTTTCTGTTCCTCCGGCTTTATGCATAACTTAACAATAATATCCAGTATGGTTCGATTTAAACATAGGAAGTTCTGTTTTCCTACTTTTCATCACTGGCATCTCAGTGTGGGTGAAAAGTGGAATTTGTAGCAGAGTTCAGAAGCTTCACAATGTACTTTGCAAAGCTGTTTTATGACAAATAAGTTGCCATTCTTTAGGATTCTTAGCTCTTTACAGTCTTTGACATCTGTGATTTTTTTACCGTCAGAATTCCCATAGTGTACACGTATTGTCTAACAAATACACAGTGAGTCCTGGAAAAAGCCTGGAAAATGCTAGTGCACGATGCCGTCATTACACATGGTCATGCCTGGTGTTTCAGTCCAAGCAGCATAAGAAATATAAGAGCAAAAGCGATGTCACACTGACAGACACACGGGAAAGGAACTGTGGTTTGGCTCTGAGCACATACAAACCACTGTATTTTAGTGCAGCTTTGGGGAAAAAAAAAAAAACAACAAAACAAACATATGAAAAAGATCAATCGGTAGCAACCCTTTCCTTCGCACATATCACATGATTAGTTCACATAATCATGTTTGATCTTTACCCACCTTCCCTGCACAGAACACATTCTCAAAAGCAACACGAAGTATTTTGCACTCAGTATGAAGCAAGAAAGCCAGCGGAATGCTGCCTGCAAAATTAAAGATTTAGGATGACTAAAGAGAGTAATTAACAAAAAATGGCAACTACAGTACTAACTTTCCTGTTCATTTTAAAACACACTGACAGGCACAGATGTTCCTGCTAACCTCAACAGCCAGAAGAAAAAGTGTTATTTATTTGGAGATAATGTTGCCTCAAATGTCACACACCCTGCCCCTTCTCAAGAGAGGAGAAGGGCAGATCTCAAGAAGCTGAGTGGATCATTGGCCAGTGAGTGCAAACCCAGGCATCGGACAAAACACAGCTAATGTAATCTTTTGTAACAATCCTTAACAGAATATTGCCAACATAATTTTGGCAGTTTAAAGAGTTTTTAATTTAAAATGCTAATTTAAAATCTTAAATTAAACTGTAATGAAAGTTTTTATTTTAATTTTTGTAAAAAAAATTAAACAGTTATGGCCAACATAATTTTGCTTTTAATCTTAATTTGCATTATCTGCTCAGAGGACAAAACTCTAATTTTAGGCTCTTGTAATAAGCAAATTCTCCAAGCCCAGAAACATGCAGCAGGTCCTGGGAAACTGTGGTTCATAAAAGAAACGCTGACGCTGCCTTAGCTAGCCCATCATAGGAATGTCGCTCGAACAAATTAACTATGAACGGCTGGTTCATCCACGCTCTGTGGCCGGCACTCCATCAGCATCAGGCACATCTACGCACTGCCTGCCCAGGGAGCCAGGACACGGGGGACATAAGGCAGCTGGAGCCTGGCGTCACAGCAGCGCGGCCAGAGGCTAGCCAAACCCTGGAGAGGATGCTCTGTACGCTTCTGGAGCTCTCTCTCATCAGGATTCAGACAGAAACAGAATTATCCTCACCAAACGCAGCACTTTAAAAATACACTGTGAAAAAAATGAAAAAAACGGGGACGCAGCGCATGCTGCTAAAAGCTGTCTGCTCTGGGATTTGGAAACGAAAAGAAACCCCTGTGCCAAGCTCCATTTGTTAATTTGTTTACTGTGTACACACAACTAAGTTTTCGCAGCTCCTTGACCTTTTAACATGAAGTAGAGGCCTTTGAAGAGAACACAGCCTTTCTGTAGTTCAATCAGCAACGGGGAAGTCCGTGCAGTTACCCATTTTCTAACAAAATAGCCAATAATCTGAGAAATCCCACCAACTTGTGCTTTAGCAAAACTGTAAGGGGAATAAAACCGGGAATGTAGATCAAGCTCTATGTAACAGTACAGGTAAGCAGCACCTGATCTCCCACTTGTATTTAAGATATAGACATGGTCTTTTCCCTGTGTCCACACCCCTCCCGAGCATTTCTTCCCCTTCTCCTCTCCCTCAAAACGCCTTGAACAGGCAAAACCACACAGGCGAAAACCACAGAAGTCTACTTCTACCAGTTCGATTTTCACTTAATTTTTGGTGATGCATGTTTTTAAGCCGACTTAGCACAGTCTGTTTATACTTCGTTTTCGTCCCTACCTGACACAATCAGCCCTTAAAAATTACCGTATGGGGGTGTTTTAAGCAAAACAAATAAGTCCTTGCCAACAGGACGGAAGATTTTTTTTTAAAACCCGAGAGAAACACGGAGGTTACGGTACGTAAAGCAAATAAAGGCGTCTGGACGCGATGAAGTCCCACATTTTATGATCCACCTGGAAGCAACAGGCAAGAACCGGGGGGGCCAGGCCGCGTGGGGGGGAGAGGGGCGGCAGCAGCCCCGAGGAGCCCGGCCCGGCCCGGGAGAGGCGGCCCCGCCGCCGAGGCGATGCCCGGCAGGCGCTCAGAGGGGTCCCGAAGCTGGAGGAGCGATGCGGGTCCCCCCGCGCTCCTCCGGATTCAACGGGGGGGGCTCGCAGGGAGGGGCCCAGCCCCGACACTCGCCCCAGGGACCCGCCGGCGCCCGGCCCTGCGCCAGCCAAGGCGGCCCCGCTCCCACCGCCACCCCCCGCGCCGAGGCCGCAGCCCCGCCGGGCGGAGGGGACGGGAGAAAGGAACACCGCACCGGGAGGGGGGAGACACGGCCGGGAGGGTCGAGGGGACACACGCTGGTAACGGGGCGCAGAAGGGCGCCCAGCTCCCACCCGCCCGTCAGAGGCGGCGGTGAAGCCCCGCGGTGGCGGCGGCGGCTGGGGGGGCAGCGTCCGCACGAACCGGGCTCGGCGCCGCAGGAGACGGTGCGGGACGGCCCGAAGGCAGAGGAGGAACGGGGCGGACGGGACCCCGCCGGCAGCGCCACCCCCACCTACCCCGGCCGCCGCCTCCTGGTGCCGCCGCCGCCGCCTCCCGGTGCCGGGCCTGGGCCGCCGCTGCCGCCCACCACGTGACCGAGGCGGAGGGGGCGGGCGGCGCGCTGGCCGCTTCCGGGTGCGGGGCGGAGGGCGCGCGGGCGCTTCCGGCGACGGAACAATGCGGTTCCGAGTCGCCGTCCTGGGCTGCGGCGGTGGCGGCGGCTGTAGGTCCCGGCGGGCTGGCGGGGCGCGGGCGGCGGCCCCGGAGCGGGGTCCGGAGCGGGCCGCGGCTCCCGTTCCCCCCGCTACCGCCGCCGCCTCTGCCGCGGGCCGGGTTCGGCGGGCGGCTCGGCCCGGCCGGGGGCGCGGCGGGTCGCGGGGCCGCCCGGGGGGCGCGGCTGGCGGCCGGGCCCGGCCCGGCGGTGGGGCGGCACGGCTCCAGGCCCGGGCGGCGGCTCACGGCGGCTCTCCTCCCCTCTCTAGGTCCGTAGCCGGAGGCCGCTGCGGCGGGAGCGGCGGCGGCGGGGGCCCGCGGGGGGAGGCGGCCCGACGCTACAGGTACTTGTCCTTCCCTCCGGTGGGGACGGGAGCGGGGCGGCGGGGCCGGGGGGCGGGAGCGGACAGGCACCCTCTGTGCTTCTGGAGAGGGGCGACTTGTCTTCGTTGTTTGGAGAAGCCGCTCTTGGCCGAACTGTCCCGCCTCATCGTTTTCCTGGTGCTCGGGCAGAAGGTGTAGAGGAGCCGGTGGCCGCCACCGGTGGGGAAAGCCGAGGAAGCTCTTGGCTGCGAAGAGGGGGTGCTGCGGGGTGAGCCCTGCCCGCCCCGCAGGGCCGCGGGTAAGCAGGAGCTAGGCTGGGCCTGCCATCCTCCCGAGAAAGGGTTGGGGATTCATCCCATGGCTTCTTTTCCCCCTCGGAGAGCAGCAGTAGTGGAAACTGAATGTGTGTCAAGGCAAGTCACCTCTTCTCAGTTGTCATTTTCTCCCACCGTGAGTCTTGCGATGCGCCCAAGGAGCGCTGGGTGGCTGGAGTAGCTGTGGCTGGTTAGTGACACCAAGTAGCATTACCTCGGCACGGGCGCTCTGGCTGCGCTTATATCTTAGTATCCCAAGGTGGGAAAAACAGGCTCACAAGTAGACTCTCTTCATCGCTTTCAAGAGAAAACACAAAAAGAAACAGTTTGATAAAACCTGGAAGTCACTGAAGATACTTCACGATGATCTGTTGCTACAGTTTGTATTTGCTAAAGACCGTTGCCTCATAAAATTTATTTTTTTGCCCTAGAAATGGGGATGAGTCAGGCAGCACTGAAGACAGGATGACTAAGAGACTGTGGCGGCTCTACTTTCCATAGATTCAGCAGAACTGGTGGTGCTGCAGAGCAGTGGTGCCTGTTTCCGAACTTTCCGCAGTCCCTTGTTTCTGAAGGCTTCTGAAATCCTTTTGTACTCTTCCCATGCCGTACACCGGGAGATATGCTTAATGGGCTCGAGTAGTGAGGAGGTCATGTCCCCGGGTGATGCTGAGCAGCAATTTGAAACCACCCTGATTATCAACTTCTAAAAATTACTTCTAAGATAGTTCTCAAAATGTTCTTCTCTGAATCCTTGTCCTGTTCATTTACGCTAGGCGTGACTCCGTTCCCATTGTGTACGCCGAGCTGGTACGTCTCGCCCCAGGAGAGCAATATCTGCTTTTATCTATAAACTGAAAAGCTTCCTTTCAACCTTTATGTGGTGGTGTTTGTAATAACGAGGTGTAAGTTTTGCTTTGCTTTGTTATTTTATCTCACCAAATCTTGCGTCATTTAGTCTCCTGTGATTTCTTTGCTTCCTGCAATCCCAGTTCTCTGGCAGGATTGCGTGAGCAGTGTTTCATTGAGAATCACTGTAGTCTTAAAATCTTAAAAGAACTGTTGAAAGACAAAAGGTTGATACTTGTTTTACGGAAGATCTGCTGTTCTTCATTCCAAATACTATCACACAAGAACAAACTTCCTAGAGGAGTGATCTTCCAAAGAAGACAACAAGAAGCAAGGCTTCTACATTCCCCAGGTATTCATAACAGGGAGCCTAGAAGGCATGATTTATATAAAGAGGGACCATACGGAAGACTTTTTTTTTCTGCAATCTTATAAAAAAAAAAAACCCAAACAACACAACACAGCAAACTGACCCCTACAAAAAGACGTAAAAGACAATCTAAATGGATACATTAAACCCGGTGCTGCAGATACCGCAAAGCTTGTGTAGTCCTTCCTGCTAAAAGACTGGCCTGCTGAAATTACAGCTGCTTCCAATAATACAACGTGTCCTATATCAATATTCCTGCAAATTGTGGAGCATCCTAGAGGAGCTGTAGCCGTTGTTCTTGGACTGCAACTCTTCTGAGCAGTGTAGGGTAGATGCAGAAGGTTAAGAGGGATGTTTGTGTGTCTGGCAGGTGCCAGGTTCAGTCTCACCTTGAATTCATTTGTTATGAAAGCTATCTGGGCATTAAAGGAAATTGGGAACCAAAAGCTAAAGGAACGTCATTGTTGTTTGGTATCAGGAGTTTTAATGTGGAAGCAAAGCTTCACAAGAGATAAGGCTGCTAAAAATACTTCCATGGTTTCCCTTTAAATTCCAAACAAGTAGTGTGGAAAACATCCTAACTCTTCTGGATACTGCTTCAGGAGAATTTCTGTCATGTCACCTCTGCTTTATATTTAGGCTGCATTAAATAAAAAAAGAGTAAAGATATTGTAAGGCGAGATACAAACTTGATTTTTTTGACCTTGTAACAGACTTGAGTATTTAGGATAAAACACAACATCTAATTAAATACACTTTATATTATTACTTTAGACCCTTCTTATTTGCGTTCTAGACAACAAAAAAGTTCTCACTTGTTTTTTTGTTTTCTTTCTGCTTTTCTTTAGGTGTGCCAAAATGTCAGAAAGATCAGATATTCTTCACTTCAAGTTTGACAACTACGGGGATTCGATGTTACAGAAAATGAACAAGCTGAGGGAAGAAAATAAATTTTGTGATGTCGTGGTCCATATAGATGATGTTGAAGTTCACGGGCATAAAATTGTATTTGCTGCAGGCTCTCCCTTTTTAAGAGATCAGTTCTTACTAAATGACTCCAGAGATGTAAAAATCTCTATACTGCAGAGTTCGGAAGTCGGGAGGCAGCTGCTTCTGTCCTGTTACAGTGGTATTCTGGAGTTTCCCGAAATGGAACTGGTAAACTACTTGACTGCTGCAAGCTTTCTGCAGATGAGCCACATTGTTGAACGATGTACGCAGGCCCTCTGGAAGTTTATAAAACCAAAGCAGCCATTGGAGAGCAAGGAGTGCGAACAGCAAAGTGACTCCTCTGAGCTGAAGGACCATCAAGGGGACGATGACTCTCTGCAGCAAGATTCACCATGTATTCAACCTTCGGAAGACAGCATGGACATGGAGGATAGCGATATTCAGATCATCAAGGTGGAGTCCATTGGGGAGGTGACAGAAGTTAGGAATAAGAAGGATCAGAACCAGTTTATTTCTTCTGAACAAACAGCGCTGCATTCCTCAGAGCCTCAACACTTTCTTATCAACTCCACAGTTGAAAACAGAGCAAGTGAAATAGAGCAAAACCACCTCCACAACTATGCCCTTTCCTATGCTGGCAGCGATAACATCATTCTAGCCTCTAAAGATATGTTCGGGCCTAACAACCGAGGTATAGACAAAGGCCTCCAGTGGCACCATCAGTGTCCAAAGTGCACAAGAGTGTTTCGGCATCTGGAAAACTATGCTAATCACTTAAAGATGCATAAACTATTTATGTGTCTGCTCTGTGGTAAGACGTTCACTCAGAAAGGCAATCTCCACCGGCACATGAGAGTGCACGCAGGCATCAAACCCTTCCAATGTAAGATCTGTGGGAAAACGTTCTCTCAGAAATGTTCCTTACAGGACCACCTTAACCTGCACAGTGGGGACAAGCCCCATAAGTGTAACTACTGTGACATGGTTTTTGCGCATAAACCCGTTCTGAGGAAACATCTTAAACAACTACATGGTAAAAATAGCTTTGACAATGCTAATGAAAGAAACGTTCAAGACATAACGGTGGACTTCGATTCATTCACGTGCAGCGCTGCTACAGACAGTAAGGTCTGTCAGCAAGCTGATGCAAGCCAGGTACTGGATGCAGGGAAGCTGCCTCAGGCTGTGCTCAGTTTAAGAAATGATAGTACCTGTGTCAATTAAGCAATTAAAAACAGCCCTTTGTAGGGATCGTGACTGAGAGGAGCAAACGGTTGGTTTGGGCTCTTACCTAAACTAGTGGTATGCCCTGAAAGGCTACGGATGGATGGATGGCGGGTTGGATTGCATAACCTGGCAGGTCTTCAGCCATCGTTCTTAGTCTTACTTGATATTTTCTGTGAATAGCAATCTTCCTTCAGGTTTCTGTCTGTGTCTCTACTGTGGATTATGGGGTTAATTGTTTCATTTCTCTTTGATTAGGAGACTCAAGACTAACACCTTTTGAAAGACTGTTGCGGTGGGCTGCAAGTAAACCATCTGCTGTACAATCAGAGGCCTCTCTGTGTCTGGGCAGATGGAGGAAAGAGCAAATAGGACAAGTCTGTGAGATAATCTGCTTTTTTTTTTTTTTTAAAGCACTGGATAACTGAAAGCACTCCATGGTTAAATTTAAACTTACCTCTTAAAGTTGTCTTTCTCTGATCTTACCCCTAGACCCCTACAGTTGAAATGAAGTATTTTTGGGTCACTTTTTTGCCCTTTCTAAACTATTTCAAGAAAATTCTGCTGCCAGTCGATGCTATCTTAAAAGCTCTCAGGGTTTTTAACCTCGACATGCATTATGAAAAGATAAAACCCTAAATGATTTGGCCGGGCTGATCATTGCGTAGAAGTTTTCAAAATGAGGATAAATTGCAGCTCTGGAATGTGAGAGGCCGGTGTCTGGAGTGCAAGTATGACCTATTTCTTATGCTGTCATACCTAGGATTTTTGAAGGGCACTTACCAGTGTATGTACTGAGACAAGCTAAACACTGCAAAACTAAAACTCATCATCCACCTTCCATAAACTCTGCGTCACATAAGCCACAACTGTTGTTGGTTTTAGAGCAAAGCTGGAGTGGAGAAATACTGCTTTTTGACACTGTGAAAAGAATGTTTTAAAAGCTGCAATGTATAGTAACTCCACGCTTTTCCTTTTTTTTTCCCCCCCCCCCTTAGTTCTTGTATATCTCTCCTTGATATCTAGTGAGGGCCACGTGTCAGTTAACTTAAACAAAAATACCTGCCATAAGAACATTAACAGCATAAAGTTTTTTGATTTCTTGGACATTCAAAGGATGTTTTTTTTTTTTTAAGTGACCTGCCTAGTTCATTAGTGTTTTACAGAGCCTAGGATGAGGTATAGGTAGCACAATTTCCATAGGTTAATATATCAGCTATTGACTGTACTCAGCAATACCTCTTGTATACCGCCTTAAACATCAAATGTAGTGGGAATGGCATGTTAATTGGGATTCTGGGATTATACCATATTGCTTCTCGAAAGTGCCGTGGAATTATCCGCATCCCAATCAGGCTGAAAGAAACTAATTTATCTGAGGAACACCATTCCCAGTAGAACAGCACTCATTACACTGAAGTGTAGTATAGACTAATAATCAAATGGCTGATCCTCGGTAGAGAACTGCTGTTTGTATTTGGAATAAGTATTTCTTCCAACGCAGCTCTTTTCCACAAGGTTTGCCATGAGGCTGAGATTATGCTTCCTACCTAAAAGTAGTACTGTTTGTGTGTTTGAATGAGGGGGTGGTGAAAGGCTGCTATTGTGTGGTTAAAAATGCTAAACTGGTATGACCAAAGGTGTGTTAGAGCAAAAAATGTTTTGTATGTAATTATCAAAAGTTGGTCTTGATCTTGAGATATATATGTGTGTATAGAAGCCGGGATTTCCTTATGCAGGTGTTACACTGATGGACGATAAAAAGTGTTAATCTTCCAGAACATTTTCAGAAATCCACATACTTTCAAGTAGAAAAGCAAGGTGATTCTGTGAATCAGTTTTTGCAATTGAGTTTTTGAACTACTGTACTTGACTGTTACATGGACAGCTATGAAGTAAGCAATGGAAATGGAGTCAGGGCATTACATCTCTCAAGTTGTAGCAGCTATATTTAGGCCTAAAATCTTAACTATTTGGAACTCTTTAAAATTACTGTTCAGGTTCCTGGGGCAGAAAATAGGTTTGCACAGGAAGAAAAACTGTTTTTCCTCTTAAAGCGATCTGCTTTCAGAATCGTTTTGAGCTAAAACTGGCCGTGACAGTTGCATCTGACACTTGCATTGTCTTCAGGCAGAATCTTCTGTATTGTTCAGACATTTTGATAACGTATTATTCACTATATGGAAATAAGTTATAGTGCTAACGTCAGAACGAAGATAGACATGGAGAATAAGAGTTTGCAGAGCCAGGTCAACATGCTGTAAGGGCCTAGTGGACAAGCTAACCAGATACAAATATGGATGTGATAAAGAAAATGGTCTTCTGGCAGAGAAAGGAATGAAACTGTACAAATGCTAGAGAAAGTGGCAGCGAAATGGACGATATTGAAAGCATTGTTTACCTGGGAAGTTGTTTTTTTTTCATGGAATCATGAAGCTGTGATGTTACTGCAAGGAGAATACAGCTTGTTGATGTAGCCGTGGGTGACCTGAAGCTGATATGAAGAGACAACAGGTTTCTTAAGAAACATAAAAATTACTTGGTGAAGATACACAGGCTTTCAGTCCACCCTGTCCTGTGGGGGGATGTCAGTGTCTGAGGAGGCGGAGACTGCTGGCTGTTCAGTTGAGAGGCTGCTTGCAGTCATTTGATGAGACTGCAGCAGAAATAAATAGGAAAAAGAAGACATGTAGAAGACTGCTTCTTCAGTGAAAATGGACGCATCTGTTGGATGAAAAGTGACTTCTTACTAATGTCTGTGCTTTTGGCTTGGCAAAAGGGTGCAGACCAAAAGATTTATGCATGAGATGGCTGTGTGACTCCAGAAATACTGGAGATCTCAGAGGGCAATACACTGATGGCATGGTGCAAAGAGTGCTGGTGGTAGAGTTCACCTAAGGTGTGCCCCTATATGGAACTGACAAGTGGAGAGTATAGAAGAGGCATTAGAAAAGAAAAGTCTGGCTAATGCTCCTCTGAATCACAGATGCAATGGAATGAGTATTATTATAAATGGAACATACAGAGGCAGCTCGATTATAGCATAAGATGAACTTAATTGTCCATGTATGTAAAATGTTGTCTTCATTGCAATGTTCTGATTAGTGAAAGACTAGATCCATTGGTTGTTGCTACTGATGCTGCGTATTCAGATGAGGACTATGGCAGTTATCATAATCTGTGTGTTAATGTGTAGAATACTATTTGCTGGTCAGTGGATAGTCTCACAACTTAATGTGCTGTACAACTTCCTGCATATCCTAAAAATAACTGAAGTCTATTACAAAAATATTTTAATAATTCCTTGAATATATTAGGATTTTTTTATGTTGGCATTTTATTTATTTTTTTCTATATAGAGGAGGAAAAATCTTAGAGCTCTTAGGTTTACCAGTGGTTTAGGCTCACCACTCTTCTGAGTGGTGGTAGCTTGTGTAGCATGTGTTCCTGCAGTATACGGTGCAGGTGCACACAGTCCTGTAGAGATCAGGGATGAGCCTTTCCTTAATTTATTTTTCTTCTAGAAGACATGTTTTGCAAGTCAGTAACTGATAAAATTGAAGCGTCAGTCTTTTTCTCCCCTAGCTTTTTGGCAAAACTTAGATAGCTGCCGCTGAATTTTTGTTGAAATAATTGTGTGGGGCTGATTTTGGTTCTGGTGTCATTGGGAGGAGTAAAGGTGAGGCGGGAGGATCAAAATGTGATACGTACTGAGACTGTTGAAGGAATTCTGAAGTCGTGTGAAAGCTTGATTTTTAAAATCGAAGAGAAGGGGAAACAGTCGGCCCTCCTGACTGGGTGAGGGTCGAGGAGGCAGAACGGACGTTTTTCCTTTGAGATTGTACAATGGACGGACTGAGCATTAGCTACCTCTTCAGTGACTGGGCAAGTCTTAGCCTAAGTGTTATTACCAAAGCAGGCGGCCGGTGGCCCCGGGAGCCGCCTCCTCTCCGCTCCGGGGCCGGGACGGCGGCGGGGGCGCAGCCGGGGAGCGCTGGGGGCCGGCAGCGCACCTCGCCCTCGACGTCCGCCCCCGCGGCGGGGCGAGGGGGAGCCCCCGGGCCGCCGCCCCCCGCCGTGCCTTCCGGGGGCGGCCCGGGCCGATACGTTGCTACCTCTACCGGACGTTTGGCGAAGGCGCGCCCCGTTGCCGGTGCGGTGTCCCCCCGGCGGCAGCCGCTGTAGCAGTGCCGAGTCTTCTAATAAACGTGCTGCTAACTCTGTTTCCCGCCGCCTCTCATTTCCCGCCGCGGTAACGGCGCCCTGGGGAGCGCGCGGGGCGGCGCTTCCGGCGGCGCTGCCGGAAGGGAAGGGGTGGGGGCGGGAAGCGCTTCCGGGACGCTGCGGCACCGGCGGCGGAGCTGGTACCGGCTGCGGAGAGCGGCCGGGCCGCGGCCGGTGAGTGCGGGAGGCAGGGCGGGGGCGGGCGGCGGCTCTGCGGGGCCCGTCAGCCGCCGCGGGGGGAGCAGGGCCGAGGCTAGGCCCTGCCGGCGGGGGCGGCCCTGGGCGCGGCGCGACCCTCCCCGTCGGTACCGGTGCCTCCCCCGCAGGAGCCATGGCTGCGGACTCGGAGGTGCTGCACTTCCAGTTCGAGCAGCAGGGGGATGCCGTGCTGCAGAATATGAACCTCCTGCGGCAGCAGAACCTCTTCTGCGACGTCTCCATTTACATCAACGACACCGAGTTCCAGGGGCACAAGGTGATCTTCGCCGCGTGCTCCACCTTCATGAGGGATCAGTTTCTGCTCAATCAGTCGAAGCAGGTGCGGATCACCATCCTGCAGAGCGCCGAGGTAGGCAGAAAGCTGTTGCTGTCTTGTTACACGGGGGCTCTGGAAGTCAAGAAGAAGGAGCTGCTGAAATACCTCACCGCTGCGAGTTACCTCCAGATGGTTCACATCGTGGAGAAGTGTACCGAAGCCCTGTCAAAATACCTGGAAATCGATGCTTCCATGGAGAGTGGCAGCCAGGCTGCGGAGAGGTGTCATTCCTCGGACGCTGAGCTGAGAAACGGGGATGAGGTTCTAGATAAAGACTGTGAAATAATCGAGATTTCTGAAGACAGCCCAGCGAATGCAGAATACCCAGTGAAACAGGAGAAGGGGGATGTCGTGCGGCCTGCAGCGCAGAGCTTGGTCTCGGAAAGAAAGGACACAAAAACCCCAGAAATATCAACCGTTGAAATAGGATACAAGGACGACGAAATCTGCATCTTCAGAATGGACTCTATGAGTGTAGCGAATGTAGAGAACGATCATTTTCCTCAGCCTTGTACTTCCTCTAAAACAAGTTTGTATTTTCCGGAAACCCAGCACTCCTTGATAAATTCTACAGTTGAAAGCAGAAATACAGAAATGTCGGGAAATCACTTCCAGGCTTTTGTCGGTGACAATCCAGAAGGAACTTCTAGTCTGATGAACGGGTTCCAGAGCCTGGAGGACTCCGGCAGCTCGTGGCGGCACCAGTGTCCCAAGTGCCCGAGGGGATTTCTGCATCTTGAGAACTATCTCAGACATCTGAAAATGCACAAACTCTTCTTGTGTTTGCAGTGTGGCAAAACATTTACGCAAAAAAAGAATCTCAACAGGCACATCCGGGGGCACATGGGCATCCGCCCCTTCCAGTGCATGGTGTGCTTGAAGACCTTCACTGCCAAAAGCACGCTTCAGGATCACCTCAACATACACAGTGGCGACAGGCCCTACAAGTGTCATTGCTGCGACATGGACTTTAAACACAAGTCTGCTCTTAAAAAGCATTTAACTTCTGTCCATGGAAGGAGCAGCAGTGAAAAACCAAACATAAACACTGTTACAAAAGTTAAAATAGATTATGATTAACAGATGGGTGGATGTGGAGCCAGGGTCCACAAAAAGCTCCTGCCTAGTGAAATTCTAGATGAAATTCTAGATACAGATCCCCATGTAATGGAGAGAAGCACAAATACGTGACCAGTGATCAAAGGCAGGCCTTGTGAGCAGCAGCCTTGCCTGCTGTATTAAGGTTGCTATTGCTGTTAGCGCAAAAAAGGTGTTTACTAGTTGAAAGTAAGCTGCAAAATACAGGAAATGATTTCACACTTCTATTATCATGGATGCGTTCTGATCCACACACCCCCCCACACTTATGTTTTGCATTCCGCTGATTCAAGGGCAGACACTGCCAATTTTCAAACTGTTACTGATATTGCAATAAGCTGAAGCCTGAGCCATGATGTTCCTGATCTATAATGGCTAAGGAAAGGAAATGTTTGTATTTATTCGGCACATCAGTCATTCCCACCCAGTTCATATACCATTTATCGTGAAATCACCTCCTTATTTGCCCAGCCTTTCAATGGAAAGAAGGCATGTTTTCATACTCAAGTCTGTGATACTTAAGAAAGAACACGACAAACAAAAAATAATCAAGGAAGCTTGCAGATTGCCTCTTGCATGGAGAGAATTGGTAAAAGAGAAAGAAACAGTATTGCCTTGCAGTTCATTTTTAACTGGATAGTCTTATTAGAAGGACTTGTGTTTAGTTTTATGAATGAGTTCTGAATTTTTCTAAACTACTTTCTTCTGATCTTTTTTTTCCCATCCTACCAGTGTTTTGCACCTGCATTTGACTAATTCCGACTAAGTTAGTCCTGTTTGTTGAGTTGTAATGTTTGCCTTAGTTTTTTACAAATCTTAGATATATACACTAATGTGAAAAATTAAGCTGTGTGCTGTTACGTAATGGCAGTTTCTAGGTTAATTTTGAAAACAATCCTTTATATCTTACTAGGAACGGCTTAGACATAGAGGTCTTCCCGTACTCTGATTCTGTGATACTGTAAAACAGTAACTATGTGTGTTTGGATAGGCGTGTTTGTACTTTGTCAAAGGCTATTTCAGTTTCATCCCAAGCAACGAAAGCCCTGTAACGCAGAATCTTTATCTTGTACCTGTCCTTGACTGGTATATGTTTCTTCCCCTTAATGTGATATGAATAAAGAGTCGATTCAGTTGTTAATGTGAGATAATGGTACTTACATTAGATTCTCT
Source organism: Phalacrocorax carbo (assembly GCF_963921805.1). Classification (NCBI taxonomy): domain Eukaryota; kingdom Metazoa; phylum Chordata; class Aves; order Suliformes; family Phalacrocoracidae; genus Phalacrocorax; species Phalacrocorax carbo. Next base: position 2,242,748 of record NC_087530.1, read on the forward strand.
CCAGTTAGCAACAAGCAGTAGTCCTTAATCTAGTCTGTATGACGAGGGTATGCTTTCCTTCAGGTGCCAGAAGTGCCATGACAAAGTTCTTGCTCTGCATCCAGAAGCCTGACCTATGTGTTCCATAACCTGGCTGTTTTAAAAAGACAATAGTTTTTTATGTCAGTTAACAGGTTTCACTTACTTTTCTCCCCTGTGTCTGTGAGTGCACCGGCCATTGTCTGGGGTTCTCTTTGTCAGCTACGTGAGGGGTTAGATATGTACAATACCTGCCATGCAGTTTCCTGTTTTTATCTATAAAAGGCATGGTCAGCTGTGCCATCATTGTTTCTGTCTTCATCTACTGGAAATGTCAGTTGAAAGGTTTGTAAAAACTTATTTTCTAAGGGCTTTTTAAAGCTCTTAATCTGATATTATTAACACTTAAAGTACATATTAGTTGGACTGCAGCAATATTTGCAGGTCCCGGTCCGTACTAGGCCTCGTGGTGGTTGACGGTGTATGCCTTCCTCCAAAACCCTGGGGTCTCAATAGGCGAGCAGTGTGGTCAGAAGCTGAGGACGCCACTAGTGCCATATTCCTCCAAAAAGTCACAGAAATGTCTGACTTTACACAGAGGGTTGACTTGTGAAGGGCTCCATTGTATTGGAGCATTGGAAAGGCGCGGGTGCCACGTTGACATACCCGCGTGTCCCTGTGAACAATGACAGAAATTACATCCCCAGGGTAAGCAGCTAGTGCAACTGTGAATTAAAGTCACCTGGTTTACCCAGTACTATAAGTGTAAGGCCCAACCTTTCACAATCTCTGCTATTATATTAAAAGTTGACAATTTGTTTTATTTTGGCAATTTTTTACTATCATTAAAAAGGTTTGTAAGTCATTTATGGTGTGACTGCCTGACATTTTGCAAAAAAAATTGCATTTTATAGCATTGTCTTCTGTTTGCTTTCATTAGTCTGTCACTGTTTACAGCCTTTTTGATCTTGTGATTGGTATTGTTTGCTTGTTTTTCACAAAATACCATTACTTTTGGATTCTTACTTGCATAAGAATTAAGAGTCTGATTTTCAAAAGCATGCTAATACCTGCACTGGCCCTTACTGGGTAATGTTAACTTGGGTATACACACAGGTTTGTATGTAGCTTTTCATTTGTGTCTACAGACTGACTTAGTTAAAATAAGCTCCTTCATCCTTGGAAGAGGCCATAAAGCAAGGGAAAAGTTTACTTCCCTCCCCCTATCCTTTTTACATTGAGCTGCTATTACTGTAGTTCAGTAAATACATGTATTGTGCATTTATGGGACAGATTTGGTTCAACTGTGCTAAAATTCATTCAGTTAATATGCATTTTTGGCAGGTGTATGATTATCATTGGTAACACTTCAAAAGATCACTCCTTGCTTTTTGTTCAACTGGTTTTTGTAGGTATATGCATGGGTATTTCCTTGTGTGTCCAAGGGCAAACCGAGACTGATCTTTTGAGGTGTGTCGTCTGTGGGATCAGGACCACGAGTTATTTTGCTGTTGTATTGCATGTAAACATGCGAGGGAGTCGTGTCGTGTGGGGGGCCAACAGCATGTTCTGTTCTGTGGCTAGAGTGTCTTAGTAAGCTTTGTAAACAAAAACTGATTTTGTGCACGTTCACATTAGTGTTTCCTCTCCCGTCTGTACATGTAATCACTTGTCCTGTCATAACACAATAAATGAAATGCAAACAAGACGCTGTTTCAGAAATATGTATGCTTTCTTCTAATCACAGTGAAATAATTCTGCATGTACCTTGGGATTTACTAGTTTGGCTTGCTGTGGTGAGTAAACAAGATGTTGTAAATTAAATACGGTGTCCAAGTGGCAGTCATTGAGCGAAGCATTTTTTCCGTCCTCAGAAGGGTCTGTCAGCAGCACCTACCTGTCCGATGACCGCTTCCTCCTCAGAAATCACCACTCTACACTGCCTCGGCCTTCATTAGAACACCTGGTTTGGTCTTTGTGAGTGACCAGAGCAATGAGGTGCCGCCCACGGGCTTTTCTCGTGGCTGGGCTGAGGTGGAGCAGCAGCCCCGGGGCTCTGAGGCCACCCCTGTGAGGCAGCTTTGCCTCTCACCTCCTCGGAAGGCCACGGCGGGTGGCAGTGGGGCAGGTGACATGCGCCACAGACGGCATCCCATCCCCTAGTGATGTTAAAGTTGTTAATTAAAATATAAAAAGGAAAATAAAGAAGCGAGGCCGGCAGCGAAGACAAGGCGGTAGGCATCGAGGAGGCGCCGCCGCGGCCAGGAGCGCCGCCAGGGGGCGCCGCCGCCGGCGGGAGCCGCTCTGCCACGCTGCATCCATTGCGTCCGCGCCGCCATCTCTATGATAGCTCCCCGTCCGTCTCCCGCCGTGCCCCGCGCGGGGCGGCGGCGCGGGGCGGCCGTTGGGCTCTCGCGAGAGGGGGCGTGGCGGCGCGCCCTCCCGGCTGTCAGCGCGATGAGGCGGCGCCGCCGGGGCCCCCGCCGCTGCCTCCGCCGGGCCGCGCCGCGCTGCCCGCCCCCCCATGGCGTGTGAGAGGCCGGGGCCGCCGCCTGCTCCCGGCCCCGCCGCCCGCGCCTCGCAGGTAGGAGCGGGCTGGGCGGGAGCGGCTGGCGCGGGGGGACGCGGTGACCCGGCGGGGCCCCGCCCGCCTCTCTTCCCTCCTCCCTCCTCCCCCGCCTCCCGCCGCCCTGCGGGGTCCCGGCGCTGCGGAACCCGGGGCCGGGCCTCGCCCGCCGAGCGCGGCCTGTCAACGCTGCCGCCCCGCCGGGAGCCGGCCGCGGCGCGGGAGCGGGGGCTGCCGGTGTCCCTGTGTGTCCCCGTTCCGCCCCCCTCCCCCCCCCCCCCCCCCCTCGCGCCCCGCCGCCGCTAGGCCGCTGGGCCGGCCCGGGGACGCGGGGCAGCCATTTGGTGGAGGCTCCGAGATGACGGCGAGAAGCGGGGCCGGGCAGAGGTGCGCGGCGGGGCCGGGGGTGCTGACAGCGGGCTGGTGGAGGGGGGCGAGGCTGGGAGGAGACCCGGCGAGCCTTCCCCCAGCGGGGCCGCCCCGCTTCTCGCCCGGCGCCGGCGAGCGGGAGGCGGCGAGGCGCCCGGGTCCCTCGCCGTCGTGCGGTGTTCTCCGGTACGAAGCAGAATCGCACCGGTATCCCGAGTGTTCCCGCTCTGGCGGAGCTGTGCTGTGGGGTGATGGTGGAGAAGAGTCATGGTGGAAAGTAGGCCCTAGAACTGCACCGGACAGGTCACGTTTAAAGTGTCTTAACCAAAAAAAACCAGAACAACTGAGTGGGAAGAGCATGGCCTGGCTCTGCTGATGCTTGAGGTGCACTGGGGATTTTAAGTTGAGCGTAGAAATCAGCGCAAAGCATGGCAAAGGGCGGTGATGTGAGTGGAGGGTGGTGAGCATTCATTTACAGTCAGGGTTCGGAGTGGAATGGCATTCATTAAAGAACAAGAGAAAATAATGACAAAGTCTAGGCTGACAACCAGGGAAATGTCTGATGTGGGTCTGTTTTGCTTTAAGTGCAAACTTAGGATTTTTGGCTGGGTTTAATTGTAATTTCTGTAGCTACTCTTGGGCTCGTTCTTTCATGCCTATTATAGCTATATCGTAATGTTGAAACAAAAATTAAAAACAGCCCTTTGGATTACAAAGTTGTAAATTTCTAACTGTGGCAGGAAGGATTTTCTCATTTTAAATTGGAACCAACAAGTACTGTTGTAAACTGTGTGAATCGAAATACTGTTACTTGACCTTTGGTCTGTATTAAATATCTGTGGAAATTCTAGAAATTGAAGCTTGTGTTGCTAGTGTAAGTATTACTCTGTGAAGCACTGAATTCTTAGTTTTTATAATTAATCACCTTCCCAAGACCTGTGTGCCTTGTTAATGAACTCTTGTTTCTGCAATGTAAGCAAAGCTTTCCACAAGAAAAGATTTCTTATTAACTCATGTTCCTGTCTTGTTTGAGGTCATGGTCGTTTTTCTCAAAATTATTAAATTCCAGCAACTTTTTTGTCAGCGCTTGAGATATCTCAAAGCGAAGTCCTAGTCCTGAGTATTGATCTCCTTTATTTAAGGCTTTGTTGATTTACAATAGGTAGAATATTTACAGTATCCAGAGGGTAATAGCTAGTAGCATTTTCATTAGGTGTATGGTACGTTTCATTTGGTAAGATTTTGTGTACCCCTTAATCGGCTGAGTAGAAGTGGTCTCTCCTTCCTGACTGGACAATCCTAATAAAAAGGCGGGGAGGGAAACATATATATATGTCTCCATGGGCATATCAAGCTATTCCATACAAACTTTTAAAGGGCTTTCTGACTCCAATGGAACCTCTTGTTTTCTTGCCTATGCCTCACAATGGAATTGGTGTTTTATTAAAATTATTTGAAAAAATTTTAGAATATGGAATTTCTCATTGGTAAGACGTCTAGCTGAAGCATGGAGGTCGTGTTTTTAAGGGGGGAAAAAAAAAAGGCGTGGGGATCTGAGTCACACGAGAGAGCCCTTATTCTCTGAAAATGTTAATGAAGCCTAAGGAATTCTTCAGAGTATCTCTTCTTGAAGTAAATATGTCAAAATAGATCTGCTTAGACATAGATTCTCTTTCTCTTCATTCAGTGTAAGTTCAGCTGATTTTGGTGGGAAAGAAATTTTTTTGTTTATTTGCCCTTCCATAAGTCCTGAAAAGTCAATACTGTTACAGGAGCTGAATTAGTATCAGGCTTGTGACAAGGACAAACTCTCCTTTCAGTGACACCTACGAAACACAAAAAAACCCCACCATGGTGTTACATAAGTATATGGGAAACTTTTTAAATCTAGTAACAGGATTTCTGCTCGCCACGCTTGAATGGGAAAGAGCAGGTGTGAACTGCTGAGGATGCGCTGACTCTGGTGTTGACTTGGGGGGATTTACCTCTGACCTGAGTGAACTTTGGCTGTTACTGAGCAACCATGAACTTAAATTTGTATGAGTGAGTTGTACCACTGTTGATAGGGGATTATTCTTCAGCCATGTGTTTTAGGGAGGCAGAGGAGATCTAAGCTTTAATTTTTAAAGATAGCAAGTGAAGCATCCCGTAGGTGTTTTGGCAAAACATAGTCTGGATAGAGAGAGATGTTCTAGTGTGTCACCAAGTTTTCTCATTATAACTTTTCTGGAATTTAAATTGGCCTGTAGATACTTTCAGTAGCATTAACATTCAGTGAAGAAATTGCATTGAAACACTGTCTTTAATGGTCATTAAAGACTCTGCTTTATATATAGAATTTGCACGCGATACGAAGAGATTTGCATGTGACAGATATTATGGCGTGTCGAAATAAGCAAGTCTGCTCTGTAAAGAGGATTTATTTTAATTTCAAGCCGTCATAGCTGAATGATGCAAAGCTGTTATGGGGCTGGCCCTTTTCTAAGCCTTTAATGAAGCTAGTTTTTTAGATCTGTAGATGATGGCTGTTGAAGAGAAATCAAAGATTTTAGGCCCTTCATAGGATAATTTAATACTGATAATTTGATGACATGGACACTAAGTTTTTGACCCAATTGGGTTGCTTTCAAAACTACATAACTTAGGAAGGCTTGAAACAGCTACCTCCTTGTATTGCAAACATACAATTAATCTGCATAATGGAAAATTATAATGGTGATCACTTAGAAAATACCATGATCTCTGCAATCAATATTAAGCACAAGTCAATACCAAGGACTCTTCAGTTTAGTGATTAAATACCAATTGAATTCAAAGATTTAGGCTTAAATCGACAGTGGGATTGCAGTTGGACTACCTTAATTTGTGAAAATGCCACATAATCCTGCAAGTTTTTAAAGATTTGTCTCCATCTGTAGAGAAGACTTTCCTTTGTTCAGCACTGACAGAATTCCTCCATGTCGCGTTCTTGTACAAGCTCTGCTTATTAGCCTTTCCTTCGCCTGTGTCCCACAAGGGACCTGATCAAGTAGGCCGGAGCAGAGCAGACCTAATGTGGAGTTGCAAGACTGCCACTTCTTTTCTGTTCAGAAACATGGCTGCTGGTGATGCTGCTGCTTCTCTTTTTTTCCTAGGCGTTTGCCTAGGCTATGGGGGAACTGAGTTCAAGCCTTTGACTCTTCCTTTGAAAAGGCATGAAACTTTCTTCTCTCACATATTGGTGAATGCCTGGACTCCAGGCAGCATGCAGCTTTGGAGGGGATCACCTCCCTACCTTGCGTTGAACGTGCTACACTTTGAAAAAGGTTTTCTTAGGCTGAGACCCATGCTTGCCCTGGGAACTGGGGCATGTAGCTGAGGAGGAGGCACTGAATTTTTTTGTTCCTTGCTCAGAGGACTGTATCTAGATTCGATCCAATGACTGATTAGTAAAAATGTGCAAATTATCTTCTAAAATGAAGCAAAATCCAAGTTGTCTGCTTGGGCAGCTGAAGACTAGGCTGCAGTTGTCTTTGATGAATATTCAGTCCTTTTATGAGTGAGGAGTAGCTTCAAGGGGACGGACCGAAATTGCTCCATCTCTAAATGTGTGTGTTTAGATGCTTCTTTGTAAAACCATGGGTTAAAAGTATTTGAATTTGTATCTCTTGGTGTAGGTGAGAAATCTGTCACTGAAGTAAGAGGTAAGGCAACACCAGCACCTCTAACTAAATAATATCCCTTTATTTTTGTGTAAAGTTGTTGAACTCCTGAAGTTGTTAACTTCTGGTGTGGAGAAGTTAACATCTCCTTCTGGTGTTAGGCCTCTAAGCCCTGGATAAAGGTAGACTGTAAGATAAAGCACTGTCATCAGAATTTCTAATTAGCTAGTCCAGGCAACGTTCAGCTCAACGTGCTGGCTCAGTATCCTGCAGCAGGGTTCTGAAACCTCTCCTTGCCTTGCCTAACGAGTGCCGATACTGAGCCCTGGAGGCCGAGCGCCAAATGTTCGACATTGCTCTTCATAGATCAAGCCCCCTGTCTTTAAAGGTTTGTTGGAATTCCTGCAGATTTGTGTCATGTCCCTACCTTCCAATAGCCCTTTATTATACCTGAACAAAAATTTTTGGCAGGGTTCTGGTTGGCTGGTGCGTATATGCTGATAGATCAGAAAAGCAGACAGATAACTGCTGAGCCTGGTGCTGTAGCCTCTCCTGAGAAGCGTGCGGGTTTGGAAATTTTTCCAGATTCCAGTTTTCCTGGAATGTATATACTTTTCAGATGTGAGGCATCTCTCAGGTTTGCTCAAAAATGGCTCAGGCCTCCTGAGGCTCATGTGGGAGAGGAACAAACTAAGAAAATGTGATTCCCTAAGCTTGGTTTCCTTGGGAAATCAGGATTGAGTGATACTTATCACATCCAAAGGTTCTCGAGTAAGTACGGTGACTTGGATTAGTTGTAAAGAATGTCATGGGATTAACTAGCTAAAAATTAATGCAAAACGAGAACATGTAAATTTTACAGCTTCCATCATTTGTGTATAGTACAGCTATTAGAGAGGGGGTTTGGGGGCTTCGCCTTCCCCCCACACCCACCCTTCCAATTTCATAAAATATTCTGTTCTAAAATTATAATGAGAAAATAAGTCATTTATTGTTGCTACTCCACTCCATTGCAACCATTACTGCAGTGGGAAAATGTTGCTGTATCAGAAACAGAAAATTACTCAACTGTAATGGTTTTTATTTACTATGTAATTTCTGAACTTGGGCTTGTGCGTTTTTCAGTTTGCCATCTGAAGTATTACTTCTAATAGTAATACTGTATGAAATTTATTGTACTTCTATTATGTAAACATCTTTTAAGTAAAAACTGCCATGTCTTATCAAACTGTTTACCTTGTATGTTTGGCCAGTTTCCGCATCAGCCACTTTGGGGATTAGGGTTTTTTTTTCCCTTCTGCAGGGTGCTTCTACTTTGATGGGGAAGAGAAGCCCTGTATATCTGTAGCGGTAGAGAGCATGTCTGCCAGAATGAACAGATAGACCAAGGGTAATTCTACTAACTGAGTATGCTGCCTGTTAAAAACAAACCCCAACTGATTTCTAGTTTGCCTTCTTTATTATGCTCTCCTTGCGTTTGCTCCGTTTAGAGCACTGGAGCAATTTGTTCTTCAAGAGGACATCCCTGAAATACATTGTTTCTGACAAGGACCAAGAATCTGTTAAGCATTTGGCTTCTGCTTTTTGTAGAAGTTGACGTGATAATTAGGAGATGTGAGATTGTTCTCTTAACACGCTGGAGTGCAAGAATGGCAGGATAGCTGGCATGCTTAATAGAGTATGGAGGCTTTCTCTGTGTATGGCTGAAGTTTTAGGAGTTGAGAGCTTTCCCCAGCTGTTCACTGATTTAATTAGATTTTTTTTTCCTGTCAAGAAATCTGAAGGTCAACACATGCTTAGTAGAATCTGTCATTTATGATAATTAAATACTCTGGGATGGATCTTTGTAATCGGTGGTGCACACTTTGAGAATCTGTTGTGTTTCATTTGTGTGCTGGCCAGGAAAACAAACAACTGTATTTTAAAAGCTTGCAAATAGAGAGGTGGCTGTTTCTTGCAAGCCTCTGAAGTATCTGTGGAAACTGAACGTGGGTACTGTCTCAGAGCAGAGTTTCCTGCACTTGAGATAATTAATGAGCAGTGTGGAAGCGGAGACTGTTTATTAGGAGATTGTCAGTGACCAACAACATATTAGCAATTGAACTGTGCGTGCACTAGCCTTTCCTTCAACTTTTCCCCGTGTGAGTCACGGTGGTACCACACTTCCCAGGGTCGTCTCGTTTGTGCTGTTACCTGTGTGGTGCAGTCAGACAGGTGAAAAAACACCGATAGCGTTCCTAGGTCAGCAGTGGTGTGGGTGTTAGTATCTTGATGTTTCTGGTAATGCTGGTAAAAAGCTTTAAGTGTTCACTGCAGGGCTTTATGCTACAATTCTGCGTGTCTCTTGTCCTGCTGTTTTGATAAGGAAGCTGAAGTAGATGTGCTAAAGGAAATGGTGGGATTCTTGATAGAGGAATTAAAGATCTAGGCATGTTGGCTCATTGTTTGGTTTTGCTTTTGAATTTCCTTAGTTAAAAGACATATGTGGCAATAGCAGATTAGAGAGGACTGCAATTTTTTTTTTTCCATCCTTGCAAGAGCTTTGATTGTGCTTTCCTAGAAGTGGGATGAAAATCTGTTTTGTCTGATGCGTGTGAATATTCTGGCTTATGTTGAAAGTGTTACCGCAGCACTTTGGTTTTGAATAGACAGGTTCAACTTTCAGTTTGTTGTATTTTACACTTACTGTGGGAATTCATTTAGGGGGAAAATCGCTGCATAATATTGAAAAGCTCACTGAGATAAGGACATCTTGTACAAGTATCCTGTTACTTAAAGGGCACTAAATGTTCATAGTACTAAATAGGATTTTAAACAGATGGTCATAATTAACATAAAATACATCCACAGACAGAGTCTGTTTGGTGTTCTAGTAATTATTTCAATGGTCCGATACTTTAGCATTAATTAAACTGTAGCACAGCCAACAATAGAATTGGAGTAAAGAGTTACTGAATTCAAATGTGGAGGGGAGATCTCAGCTTCCTCAAAACAATTACCTTTTTTCCATCATCGAAGAAAAAAAAAATAGAATGTTCAACATGTAATTAAAACATTTGTGTATTTGCATTTCTAACACGCTGCTAGAAGCTTGTTCCTAGCCTTGAAGTGAACTAACTGGTCTCTAGGTTGCATAGAAAGTCAACATCGTTGCACATTGCAGCGAAGGGTGGGGCTGTTAGCTCTTGGATGAAGCTGTGAATTGAAATCTTGATGATGAAAGCTTGAATGTAAACGGTTTCGATGCACTTCTCCAGCCTGTTATCTTTTTCAAGAACGTAAGTTGTCTAAGATGGGATGTCTTTCAGAACAATTTCTGTAAATTTGTATTTTGGTTGGAATACATTTATGCAGACGATTTGCATGATACTACTGCACAGGGTGAGACGTTGCAAGAGAAAAGACTTCCTAGCAAGCCAACTGAAGTTATAGCTTGCCTTATCATAAGTTTTGTCCTAAATACCTGGATTTTCAACACATCAGAGGTTTTCTTGCTGTGAGTTCGTGGGAGCAGAGTTGCACTGTTGTGTAAGGTGGAGATGTGAAAAGCAAAACCAAATACAGTAATCTCTGCCCTTGTGCTCCAGTGGGTTCTAGGAAGAAAAGGGGGAAGTAACATGAGAATCAGAAAACTAAAAACTAACCTCTCATTCTTTTAGTGTTTTGTTACGATTCTTAACTTTTGTTTATTGATTTGTCTTTTACCAAAAGAGAATATGTGCCTTTAAAAAAAAAAAGCAAAGCTATGTGTGTTTGGTGTCTGATTAAGTCTGAGATTTGCAGGAGGGCGGCATTGTTCTACTTCACTTCAAATGGAAATAGCATGTTGACTCCACCCACAAAAAAAAATAATACTATGTCTTCTCCCCACCCCAGGCCCGTTCTAAAACCAGGGGGTGCTTTTAGGGTTTTGAAAACTTGAGGTTAGATGAGATGGTGTGAGAGATGGTTATTGTGTTTCATGCCTTGACGCTTTCTGTACCAATAAATGTCTTTCTCTTCCCACGCTAAAGATGTATTTAATCCTGTGAGAACTTCAATGCCATTTATTGTGAATAAGTCCGACTTGAACTTACGGTAGTCTGCATTAATTCAGTTCATGAGCCTTTTTTGGTACAATTATTAAATTAACACAAAGTTGGATTGTTTTGAGTACTTCAACCTAAGGATTTGGTTTTATTTTGTATAATATTGAAATGGTGGGTTTTTTTTTAATTAAAAATAATTCTAAAATAGCAGAAAGCATGTTTTAAATACTCTGTTATTCACTTACAGCTGCCAAAACATAGTACAGTGAAATAATGGTCTGCTAGCCTGCTAAACAAGTGTCCAGCTTCCACAATGCCTGTGCAGGCAGCTCAGTGGACAGAATTTCTGTCCTGCCCAATCTGCTACAACGAGTTTGATGAGAATGTGCACAAACCCATCAGCTTAGGTTGCTCTCACACTGTCTGTAAGACCTGCCTGAACAAGCTTCATCGCAAGGCATGTCCTTTCGACCAGACTGCCATCAATACAGACATCGATGTGCTTCCTGTAAACTTTGCACTCCTCCAGTTAGTTGGAGCCCAGGTATGATTTAAGCAGCTTTCTGTTTTGCCACTTCATGTTATTACCATTTACATGCCAGTTGCAATATGTTCTAGTTGTAAGCTGAATTCTGGTTTAAAAAGGCTCTTGAACTGTTACTGGAGAAGAATACCTATTAGAAGTAGACAATTATCTGTCACAATTGTCGTTAGAAAAGCAAACCTGCAGATTGCACTCGTTCATCGTACTCTGGCAAGAAATCTCGTTTCTACATGTCACGTGTTTGAAAGTAGCTAGCTGTTTAACCAAGTTTCAGAAGTGTCGGTGTGTGTAATTTTTTTTTAAATATGCATGATGATGGCTGTTCAGTTGCGTTTTCAGATACTGGCTAATCAGGCCAGGAATGTTCCCTGTGCTGTCTCGTAGCAGTGGCAAAACAGCGATTATATAATCAGCACTGCGCTTTATGGAGACTAAATAAGTCTGTTCACCTTATGCTGATTCATATGCTTTTTCATGTTACTCTCGCTATAACACCTGGGCAATGCAGTAAGAAGATGTTTTTTACTTTGCTTTTTGATGTCTTTATCACATGCCTTGACACAGCTATCGGCAATAACGCTGTCTATATCAAAGCAGTTTTGTTTCTCAAGTTCACATGTTCTTTTTTTTATTTCGAAGTTTGTGTCAAATCACTGCCTTGATCTTACAACATTAATTTTCCTGCTCTCCGAACTTCTTGAAATGCCTTTCAAACAGTTGAATGTATTGTGACTAATACTCCCTCTATTTTCATTGTCTGACATTGCTACTTCTACTTTGAGGCTTTTTTCCACCAAGTTAAGTTTGGTAGTTCTTCTCTTTGAAGATTTCAGCATGCCCAAATTATGCTTAAATTATTTTTTAACTTTGCACTTTATTTTTTTTCATATTTTCTTGCCAGTTAATTTTGTCTTAGAGCTTCCCTTGTCTCTCTGTAGTAAATCATGCTGATCTTGTACACCGATCATCCTCTCCAATCTTGTGTTCTTCATTCGCCTTTTAAGTACCTTCTCGTTAGACCTTGGCTGTTTTCTATCCTACCTTTGTTCTTAATGTGTTGAGTACTAACAAGAATAGTCTCTCATCACCCTGATGCTTACCTCGAGTCCTTTTATTCCTTATTACATTCTACATACCTTGGGTGGGCCCTGTCTTCTCTAAAAAGCAGTGTACATCTGCAGTGTTATGTAATTAATAGTAGTGATGTTGGTGCCACCACAGGCACATCAGATAGGTCAGCCTGGTGTATATATAATTCTTCTTTCCCCTCCTCCTCTTTGCATTTTCTTAGGTACCTGATCATCAGACAGTAAAGTTGAGTAATGTAGGAGAGAACAAACATTATGAAGTAGCAAAGAAATGTGTTGAGGATTTGGCACTCTACTTAAAGCCATTAAGTGGAGGAAAAGGTGAGTCTCTGCTGAATAGCAGAATTTTGATGTCGCTTACATCTAATAGTACTGTGTTTTCAGCACTGATTTTAGGCATCAATGGGATATCCTCTCATTTTTTTAATATATTTGCCCTTAAATCTTTAAAAGCTTATTCACACCAGTGACACTTGATTTTTTTTTTTTAAGTGGACAAAATATTCTTTTTTATTTAATAAGTTTTTCTTGGGGCTAAAGCTGAACTTTCCTCAACGGATAGGTTTGAGGTCAATTTAAGACTTTAGAATTAAAGTTCTTTTTGATAATGAATTACACAGAGTTGCTGAAGAGGAGGGAAGATAACTGTGACTAGAATCCAAGTCCTAGAGACAGACACATACTATAAGATACTTTTCTTTGTCTTATTCAAATTTATCTGATCAGAAGCAATAGTTTGCCTTTTCTCGCTTTCTTTGAAGGTGTTGCAAGCTTGAATCAGAGTGCACTGAGCCGTCCAATGCAAAGGAAGCTTGTAACGCTGGTGAATTGTCAGCTGGTAGAGGAAGAGGGTCGGGTTAGAGCTATGAGGGCAGCTCGATCACTGGGAGAGAGAACTGTTACAGAACTGATCCTGCAGCACCAAAATCCTCAGCAGCTTTCTGCCAATCTTTGGGCTGCTGTCAGGGCACGAGGATGCCAGTTTCTAGGTCCAGGTAAAGTACCTGTAGAGTCTGCAACAGGGTGTATTTAGTTATACCTTTTCTTCACACAAACTATTCTTTGGAAATTTCTTCTGTTCAGTTGATGTAATTACTTCTGGTTTTTAACTTTTTGCCTGGAGAAGGGAGGGGGAAAAAGAAAAAAAGACTACAAGTTAGTAAAATCTGCTAGCTTTTTTTTTTTCCCCCTTATTAACTGTTCTTCAAAATTGTGAGGAAGTATTTTAAAAAACTCCTGACAAAGAAGAGTAAATAAGCATGCTTTTTGCACAGTTTGTAATGCAGTGTAGCTGTAACACAGGCTGGTTGTACTGCTGCCTGTGATTAAAATTGGGTAGGAAACTGCAAACACTCTCTTGCTCATACTTTAAATATAAATATGCTCAGCCTAATTTTAGTTGCAGCCTACTTTAATTTTAAAATTCATGATGATCCTGTTTATCTCTTTGATAGAAACAGCAAATTCTTAGTTAAGAATGTTGCTAAAGCAAGCACAGAAATGAGAAGAAAATTGTGTTTAAACTGGAGGTAGTCTTCTCTTGATTCCAGTAACTGATGGCAGCATTACCGTGCTGTTCCTGTATTTATTTTATACAGTTCTGTGGTAGCATTGGTAAGACGTCTAAAATGACAAAGGTTACAGGACTGCACAGTGGAGAAAAGTATAAAAACTGCACTACTGATGTGTTTATTACTGAAAATTAGTCTTAGCTTTTTAAGTTCCCTTAGGGTGCTTCTAAATACTTCTAAACTAGCAAAGTTCTTAATGTTTACAAAGGTTTTTCTTATGATTATTGAAATAAAAAGTAATAAGGAAATATGTTCAACATGATTCAGATGCTCCTACTTACAGTGTTACTATATAATAGCCTTGCTGTTTTCTGGCAATGTATTTAACTTCCTATCTTTTATTTTTGTGTGTTAAAGCTATGCAAGAGGAGGCACTGAAACTTGTATTACTGGCACTGGAAGATGGCTCTGCACTCTCGAGAAAAGTTCTGGTACTTTTTGTTGTACAAAGGCTAGAACCAAGATTTCCTCAGGCCTCTAAAACAAGCATTGGTCATGTTGTGCAGCTACTGTATAGAGCATCATGCTTTAAGGTAAAATACCAATATTTGAAGTTTGTTACTGGGAGATAGTGCAGCTCCAGAGAACCCAGCCTAGGATTAGTATCTTTAACCTGTAAAATGTTACATAAATTCAGTTTCTACACATTTAAATAATGTAGACTATGAGATTTTTATCTAGAACTGTCATGAACTAGTCATTTGACATTTAAAATTCCCTGCAAAAGTAACAAATGGTCACATGTGGAATTAGCCGGAATAGATTCTGAAATTACAACAGTTAACTGCTGCCCATCATCTGGAAATTATCTCCTCTGAGAGAGGCATGAAACCTGACTCTGTAGGCACTCCTAGCCTGCTTCAGGAAGAAGGGAAATGTTTGACTATAATCACTTCTGACTTTATTTAGATCCATAAGAGTAGGCCATGGCCAGACTGGCCTGGGTGCTCTCAAAGATTAGAATCCAATCCCAGCATTCTAAAGAAAACTTCTGGAATACTGTAGTCCTGGGAACTTCCCTAGCTCTGGCGCCAGGCGTGAGACAGGGACACCACATGCAGAGCGTGCCATCAGCCTGAGCTCCCACGTTGTGTTCCAACACATCTGTCACTCTCTCTTCTTTTTCTCTTGTCTGCATCTAGCCACCTTGCACTGAAAAGCCCCTTTATTTTTGATATAGAGGTGTGACTTGTTTAAACTGAATAGTCCCACTCTTTATATCTGGAGAAGAGCAAAAAGTTAATTCAATAAGTCTTTTTTTATTTTTGAATCACAGTTAAAAACATGATTATCACAACATCACTAAATATTAAAATAGTGAGACCTGTTGCTGTTCTTTATGACAAATGTGTTCTGTAACCTAAGAGTTTTACTTAACATTTATAGTGGACTTTCAGTGAAATATTCTGTTCTTTAAATGTCTGTCTTAATTTTTTTTTCCTTTATACTATTTAAGTCACCTCTAGACACCTTTCTGTTTCTTTAAGTCATCCTTTAATATCTGGTAGCAAAAACTACCAGTAGAACTAGTAAATATTTAACTCTATCTATCTGTGACTTAAGAGATCTGATTACTTTCCTAGTTGGAAGTAGTGGAGTAGGTATAGTTTTGCACCTGTGATCTTGTTAAAAACTTGAAGAGCTGGCTGTTCTGCCTGTGCACTGCTAGCTAAGCGGATGAATACATGGAAGAAAATTAAGTATATGTTGAGTATACAAAAGCAATGCTTTTGTGCTGTGTAACTGTCTTTTTTCTGACGGACTGGGAGATTTTTTTTTGTTAAAGGAGGAGTATTTAACTACTGCTGTTTATTAGGTCACTAAAAGGGATGAAGATTCTTCTCTGATGCAACTTAAAGAAGAGTTTCGGAGTTATGAGGCTTTGCGGAGAGAACATGATGCCCAGATTGTTCACATTGCCATGGAAGCAGGACTTCGAATATCGCCAGAACAATGGTCTTCCCTTCTTTATGGTGACTTGGCACATAAATCACACATGCAATCCATTATTGACAAGGTTCGTGAAAGGGGTGATTTTAAGATCTTTGTAGGATTAGATTTGACTTTTAAATGTTGTAATAAAAATCCAAGAACTGCTCGAGTTAACTTTGCCTTTAGTCATATCAAATATTAGTCAAAACTAGAATGAAGGTTTTCTCCCGACTGTAGTGTATTCTTTGTGGGAAGACATTTTGTTTTCCAATAGTTTAAGTCTAACTCCCTTTTTTGTGTCTAATGATGAAGCTTCATAGGGCAGATTCTGAGCTGAGAAATTAAATTTCTCTCCACTGATACTCTTTATATGCCATCTGAAGACACTTCCTATTGCATTTAGGAACTGGTTCAATGCAAATATTTTCAAGATTAGTAGTTTATAGTTGTAAGATGCAGCACACTAATGCTCACTTTGTTTTCAGCTCCAATCTCCAGAATCTTTTGCAAAGAGTGTACAAGAATTGACAATTGTCTTGCAGCGCACGGGGGATCCTGCAAACTTAAACAGGCTGAGGCCTCATTTAGAGCTGCTGGCAAACATAGATCCAAATCCAGGTATGCACATCAAGCTTTTAAAACATTTGTTGATATTTTGTATCTAGTAAAGTGAATTATTAAGACAACAACCTCCATTCCTGGTTTCAGAATTCCCACTGATTGACATAGTATATCATAAACTCTTCTTCAGGGCTCTCTGAGCTCTATCCTAGTACTTGGTGTTTTGAATTACTAGAAGAGTTGCCTCTTATTTGTGACACTACTAGAATAATTGACAGAATGACAAGCCTGCTTTTAATAATTTTAGATGCAGCATCTCCAACATGGGAGCAGCTGGAAAATGCAATGGTCGCTGTAAAGACTGTGGTACATGGGCTGGTGGATTTCATTCAGAATTACAGTAGAAAAGGCCATGAAACTCCACAGGTAACATTGTATGTCTTAACGTATGTTTGCTGAAAGACACAAATTTGAAAAATTACTATTGATTTGAAATACTTACGGCCTTTTCTGTGGAATAACCGGTGATACTCTCATTTACTACATTGAGGTTTTGAGAACTTAACGTTTCTGAATATGGAATGTAGCTGAGTGAGAGCCATACAATGGCATAGTACTCAGCTCATCAACAAGAAATTTCCTTGCTTTTCTGAGTAACAATTCAAAATGTAAAAGCATATCATGGATGCATGTGTGCATTTTAAGCCTATTTTTGTGTAAATGTGTATTAGATTGTAAGTGGAATGTTTGTGTGTTGTTTTTTTCAAAGCCACAACCAAATAGTAAATATAAAACAAGTATGTGCCGAGACCTTCGACAGCAAGGGGGATGTCCAAGAGGAACAAACTGTACGTTTGCTCATTCTCAGGAAGAGCTCGAAAAGTGAGTGTGGGAGACTTTTCTTTTCTTTTTTTCCTTCTTTTCAATTTATGTCCAAGTAATTTCCATAGAATTTGAAAACAGTTTCTTCTATACATTTATCCATTTGCAAGGATTTGTGAATCTCTTAAAGTGCCAACTCTTTACGTGAAATTGAAGGTACAGTAAAG
Organism: Phalacrocorax carbo; assembly: GCF_963921805.1. Classification (NCBI taxonomy): domain Eukaryota; kingdom Metazoa; phylum Chordata; class Aves; order Suliformes; family Phalacrocoracidae; genus Phalacrocorax; species Phalacrocorax carbo. Next base: position 2,260,115 of record NC_087530.1, read on the forward strand.
CAATATTTGTAAACTCATTCCAGGTTTATTTCTCATTTTATCCCAAATGAAGTAAAATTTCCTTTCCTGAAACTGAGTCTAGTTACACTGCCTACAGGAGAGAGAATGTTAATTACTTTTTGATTGATTAAGGAATAAAGTGAGTTATTTAAATAGTACGTAACATATGCATTCTTGAAGCTGTGTTCACTCAAATCCATTTTCAAACAACTACAGGAGTGGATCCTCTAAAAGGAGAGATGATCTTTGGTTACAAGGAAGACATCGATGTTCTATTTACAGATTGTTGAAAATCAGCACCAGTTTGAAGTCTTGTTAATTTTGGCTATCATGTTCCTCTCAATCCCTTCCTTTTGCTAGTGTTATAAATATATTAAACTGCCCAATAAGCACTTTTTAAATCGTCTGTCTTTTGTGTGTTCATACATGTGTTTGTTTATAGATATCGCTTGAGGAACAAAAAAATCAGTGCAACAGTGAGAACATTCCCCCTTCTAAATAAAGTTGGCGTAAATAGCACCGTCTCAACCACAACAGGAAACGTAATTTCTGTCATAGGAAGCCCTGAAGCAACAGGGAAGATGGTGCCAAGTACTAACGGAATAGCTAATCTAGAAAGCGGTGTTCCCCAGTTGATCCCTCGCTGTGCAGACACCTCCTTGAGAGCTTTGGAGAACACCAAGAAGGGAGGGAAGGCTGGAGCCAACGGCCAGAATGTTTCTGGATCCCCTACAGAATCACTACCTGAAAAGTAGGTAACTCCTTTCCATAAAGCACAACGTTTTGGTTTTAGGTTATTATGGAGTTTGTGGTGGCAAACAATAAAGACTGAATTCTGGTCCTGGGTTGCAGTTGTTGCTGGTGCTCACTGGCTGCAGAGCTGTGTAGGATCCTGTACTGCAGTACAGATAACAAGTGTATGGATTCAAGTTGTCAGAGCCAGCATAGGTTGTTTTAGCTGTTGAATATTCCATGCAATGTAGGTAAAATGGTAAATCTGTCCCTTTATCTTTTATTCGGTTGCTCTCAGCCTGGTATCTTACTTACTATTGGGTTATTACGTAAAAACAAAACAAAAAAACTTGCACTCAAAATTTGACATCTCCTGAAACCAAGAAGAGTGCACGTAGTGCGCAGTCCCTTAATTAATCCTGGAAGACTTCTAGTTTTGGGGGTTTCCTTTAAAAATTTTTAGATATTTCTCCAGAAAGTGCTGAGTCTCCAAATAACTTTTCAAAGCTTTTATCTTCACATACCGCTTGTCAGTGTATTCTGATAAGCTCCTGGATACACACCAAGACATTTACATCCACTTTTGAGTTATCTTAGGAGAAAGTCTGAGATATAATAGTAGTATCAGTTCAGGGTATGAAAAAGAAAATGACATGGCCCAAATTTCCACATTACATGGGAGCGTACACAAAGAGATGACTAACTGAACTAAGTAAAGATCTGCTTAATGATTTCTTGGTAATCCTTTTCAGTAAAATTGGTTCTCCACCCAAAACTCCTGTAAGCCAGGCAGCAGCTACCTCCGCTGGTCCTCCTAACATTGGAACAGAAGTTAATTCTGTGCCTCCAAAATCCAGCCCGTTTGTTCCCAGAGTACCCGTCTACCCTCCACATTCTGATAACGTTCAATATTTCCAAGATCCCAGGACTCAGCTGTCATATGAAGTTCCACAGTACCCACAGACTGGTAAGTGAGATGAGCACCGAATCAAAAACAGCTCTGAACTTTTCTCTAGATAAGCCTGAATGCTGAGAAATAGCTTTCATCTCAGTTTTGTGGGTTTTTGTTCTTTTTTAAATATCAGCTAAACCTTCACTTAATGGAATACTAATGTGGTCTGTTGCTGAGTATGGGAGGGGCCTGTAGTTTGCTTCCAGTGTTGGTGGTTCTTGTCTTTGTGTGCTGTATGTTACACAGCTTGTACCTCAGCACCCAGAAAAACTTGAACCTCAAGGTCTTCCATCTACTTTTCCTTTGTTAGCATTTAATTGCATTTATTTAGGCTTGCTGACCCGTGAGGGTATCCATAGACAGGATTCAGACCCAGAGGCATAGCATGCTTCTACTGTGTGACTTGTACATCTTTGTGCTTGCTCAAATGTTTTTGAAAGGTTTCAGTCATCTTTTTAGGTTGCAGTGTGCATGTCTGTGTTCAAGCAAGCAATTCAGTGTTACAGCATCAGGTCATTCACAAGCTCTGAAAACAACAGGCAGAGGTGTTCAAACAATCCTCTCCAAAAAAAAAAAAAGGAAAGAATAAGCAAAGTGTGAAATGGTTGTTTATGGACCTTTGGAATTACTTTTTTTTTTTTCTTTAAGCAATATAGCTTTTTATTTCAGAGATAACTATTTTAACTTCCTATGTAAAGAAGTGCTTAAGATGCTGTCTTTTCAGTTACATAGTTATACCACAGTACATAGGAGCAATGGCAGAGAAACTCCATTTTCCAAATTGGGTCAAGGTGGTAAAGGGCCAGCCCGACATCTGCAAATATGGTTGTCATACATGAAATTATATTCCACAGAAATATGATAGGGTCAGTAACGGGTTTGTAGAGTGTGAGTCTTCATTCTCTAAAGGTACTTATGAACACTATTTACAGTTTTAGAAGGTGTAACCACAAATGACCCAGAATTTTACATTAAATATGCCTTTTTCCAATTTTTAAGGATATTATCCACCACCTCCAACAGTACCAGCTGGTGTGGCTCCCTGTGTTCCTCGCTTTGTGAGGTCCAATAACGTTCCAGAATCTTCCCTCCCACCTGCTTCCGTGCCATATGCCGATCATTACAGTACATTTCCCCCTCGAGATCGACTGAATTCTCCTTACCAACCTCCTCCTCCGCAGCCGTATGGACCAGTTCCTCCTGTCCCTTCTGGAATGTATGCTCCAGTTTATGACAGCAGGCGCATCTGGCGCCCACAGATGTACCCACGAGATGATATTATTAGGAGCAATTCTTTACCTCCCATGGATGTGATGCACTCATCTGTCTATCAGACATCATTACGTGAGAGATACAACTCTTTGGATGGGTATTACTCTGTGGCTTGTCAACCTCCAAATGAACAGAGGACTGTGCCTTTACCAAGGGTAAGTGAGAGCCAGAAAGGGAGTCGTGTCATCTTGATTCTGAAAAGTTGGTAAATAGTTAGCATAGACCTCTTCTGTTTATTTGGGATTACAGCGATCAGGAGATGTGACCTGGACAAAGTTCTTTGTTTTAACCTTAATCAAATGGCCTTGTAGAACAGACCACTCTAATCTGGATTAGGACCAGAGCCCCTCTGCCTCTTTAATTCCCATGCATGTTGCTTGAATTAATTACTTAAGATTTGAGCTGCCATACGTGGGCCAGGTTCTCCTCCAAGTCCTTGTGAAACTCTTCTAGGAATATCAATGGAAGCTTACAGACCCAAGGGAATTTTGGGGTCCAGGTGCATCCCCTGCAGGTATTTACCTTCTGGTTAGAGAATGATAGGATATATAGTCCTATATTTATTATTGCTAGGAGCCTTGTGGTCATTTGAAGACTGGGTATGATGAGCAATTAAGACGGAAGCCGGAGCAATGGGCACAGTACCACACACAGAAGACTCCTCTGGTATCGTCAACCCTTCCTATGGCAACACCATCTCCAACGCCACCTTCTCCTCTCTTCAGTGTAGATTTCAGCACAGAGGTGGGAAGCCAAAGAGCTTATTTATTTTCCCTCCTGTTTCTGTAAGATGCCATTTAATATTTCTAGTAAAGATTTTCTACCTGCCATCTATTGTTCATAACATTCATCTTCTAGCAAAAGGAAAGCAATATATAATAACAAATGCATTCAGTTTGATATTAAGATGATGCTAAATATGATTGCTGAAAAAGAGTCAAGAAGTGAAGTGATTCAATTTACCCCTGACTAAAGGAAATGTAATTTTATGGAACAAGCTTTGTGAACCTCCGGGTTTTTGTATAGGGAAGAACAGTTGTTTTCCATTAAGAAGAATCTTCCCTTTTATACCCCAAACATCATTATAACATGACAAGTAGACTGAATGAAGCTGCAAATGCTTGTCAAGTCCCAGAGAATACATATCCCTTAGAAGTGGCAAGAGGCATTGGTAGAACATTTTGTACATAGATAATGAGTTCTGTAAACAAGAATGGAAACTCAACAAACAGTGTGCTTTTGAAGGAAAAAAAATCTTGTGATATTTATTTTCTGTATATGTAAACTAAATGCGTCTAAGAAACTAGTTTGAGAAGCACTGTGCCAACCACTCTTTGCTGTGGTTTGACAGTTCCACTGATGACATTTGAGGTGTTAGACTGTGCTTATTCAGAAAAGGTCCTGTAAGGTGCTTGAAGTCCCTTACAGGTGCATTCAAGATAGATCAGGATTTAGCCTTTTCATCCAGTTTGGAGGGTTCTAAGTCATACTTCTATCTGCCAATGGCTCATATATTAAAGGAAAATGTATGGCTTCCTCTCAATTTAATTACCGTAGGTATTTGCCTGAAGAAATCTGCCACTAACATAGTGATGCTGGTTTCAGTCTCTGATCTTGGCAGACCAGGCAGTTGTTTGTAGTGGCAAAGCTTGCCCTTCTTTGACAGCTGTCAGCTGAACTGGTTTAAAATTTGACTGAACGGGTTGTTTTCCCTGAGTCAAGTCTTGAATATGGCTAGAACTCCTTGATTGACTTTTGAGATAATTTAATTAAATAGCAGTAAATGTATGTCTTATTTTAATACCAAATTCCCTGTTTTTATTATTCACTGCTTATTTATTCCCTTTTCCGTAGTTCTCAGAGAGTGTCAGTGATTTGAGTGGAACTAAATTTGAGGAAGACCATCTCTCTCACTATTCACCGTGGTCTTGTGGCACTATTGGCTCTTGTATAAATGCTATCGACTCAGAGCCCAAGGATGTGATTGCCAATTCAAATGCCGTGTTAATGGTAGGGGTTTTCTGCATGTTATCTCATTAGTGTAATGATACTTACGTGCTGAAGCGTCTTCTGTTTGGTTAACCAAGCCTTTTATTTTTTAAGTTGATAGCTTCTATTCTTAGTATTTTAAAGTTGTTTGGAATATTGTTTCCCAGTTTTGTAAATAAACAATGTATTTACTTCAGTGACAGAATGTAGTGCCATGACTAAAATTCTCAGATGTCTGACACAACTATTTTCATAACAGATCTCTGTAAATCAAACTCATAGCCAAAATATTTTGAGTAGATGGTCTGTAGACTGATAAGAATTCATTATTTTTAAATGTGTTCTCTCATTATTAGAGTGGGATAAAAATTTTTGACTTCTTAATTTTGTTTGTCTAGAGTTCTTTATAAAAATGTATATATGTACACATACAGCCTTAGAATTTCTGAGGCATCTAAAATAGTCTCAGAATACGTTGCAGTGGCAGGCTTGGCTGGTTGCTACAGGGACATTGTGGCCAGTTCAGAGTCGGTGTTTCCATTGCAGAAGCACATTTCCCGTTTGGCTTAAGTGCAATACTCTGTCCTGTATGAATGACTCACTGGCCTCTTCAGGATTCTAAGATTTGTTACGTAGCCATTGTTTCAGAAAATATTTACTTCTAGGTTAATCCCAAGAGCAATGTACACTCACAAAGAAAAGTTTAATACTGTGGACCGAGGATAATTGGCGTGAACTTAATATTGTCTGCTTTGTACCCACAGAGAAGCTGTATGAACTGTTTTCCTAGACTACACCTCTTACTTGGTTGGAAGGCACGTTCTCCCCTAATAAAGGGTTTAATGCAAACAAATCTGTGAAAATATAATGCAACTTATTTTTTATCACCCAATTTACATGAGAGGAAAAAAAAGCTAACTGAAAGACTTTAGGGAACAAAAAATAGGTAGTGTGAGTCATGGAATACAGCTTATCTTTGGAGGGGGGTAAGAGCTCATGCTTTTTGGATAGTGTGGCAGGTCACCTTTATGTTCTATGAAACAAATGTAACCAAATTAATTCCAAGCCTTCTTTGATACCACCTCCTTCAACTATAGAAAAGGGTACTGAAGGACCATAAAGCATACTGGAACTTTTTCTGCCTGGAAACACGAGCTTGGAAAAGCAAAATTATATCTTCTAGCACTGGGAATAGCTTTCTCATGGTCAGTTTGCCATTAAAGGGCAATAGTTAAATCATGGAGGCCCATCTTGGCTCTCTAGTTGGACAGATTTTCAGCACTGTATTCAGCAACAATAATCAGAAAGTTATCGGCCAGCTGAAGAATCTGGGTAACCTCAAATGAGTCCATGTATCTTCTGTCTTCTAAATATGTAGGATTTGGACAGCGGGGATGTTAAAAGGAGAGTGCATTTATTTGAAACTCAGAGAAGGGCAAAGGAAGAAGATCCTATAATCCCATTTAGCGATGGACCGATCATCTCCAAGTGGGGTGCAATCTCCAGGTCATCCCGCACGGGTTATCACACGACAGATCCTATTCAGGCCACTGCTTCCCAAGGAAGTGCTACTAAGCCCATCAGTGTATCAGGTACAAGTACAGGCTTTGTATGAGAATATAGCAGACTTCATGAGCATTTCATCCTGTCCGTGCTTACTGCAGCAATGAAGATGCAAAGAGCTAAAATACCTGTATATCCCACTTAAAGAATAGAGAAGATAACGGATGGTGTCTTAATTTGTTATAGATTATGTCCCTTATGTCAATGCTGTTGACTCAAGATGGAGTGCCTATGGCTCAGATTCTACTTCATCAGCACGTTATGCGGAACGGTATGGACTTTTTTTGTGTTTTGTTTAAAGCATCTTCTCTAGCTTGCTGTTCCTCAAAATACTGAAGCGGGGGTGAATCTGGAACTATTAATAGACATTCTTAATCTTAAAAGATTTTTTTTTCCTCTCCAGCATAAAGCCTTGGAAAAACTAGGTTAAAACTTGTGTAGTCTTTAATGCTTAATGCAGCTAATAATACTCATTACTAGCAACATATCCCTTGAGAGACTTAGTCAAAGAATTGGAGTCAGGTACTGCCAAGCTGTCATGTCAAAATATGCGCTATTGACTAGTTTCTCACAAGTTTTCTTGCCACATCTCACCCACATGTAAAATAAGGATGTTTGCTTCATATAACACCTTGGGGTACTGTGAGCCCCAGTGAAGATAAAGAACACATTACATTAATCACACAGTTTCTGTCCAGAAAGCTAACATTGATAGACTAATGAAGTTTATGGGGCCTTTTGATTTAGAGAACTTGTTTTTAATTCCTAGCTTTGCCTTCTTTCTCTTGAAAGGGATAGGTTCATAGTTACAGATTTGTCTGGTCACAGAAAGCATTCCAGCACTGGAGATCTACTGAGTATTGAATTACAGCAGGTAAGATCAGATATTATACCGTGTGGGTTTCTCAATTTAAAAAGAAAAGTGATTTAGTAAAGTGATTTTACATAAATTTTCTCAGTGTAGCCACCAGAAAGTAGTACAATTGACAAAATGATCAGTAAGGGTTAAGATGCTAGGACCGCAACATGCAGCGTGATGCATAAGGACTGCTCATATGAGCTGTTCCATTGACACCAGTAAGGCCACTTTTGGAAGAAAGCAGTGGGCCTGATATATGTCAACAAATACAGAACAAAATGAATGCTGTGCATTAAAGGAACACATAATTACGCATCTAGCATGAGAACTGTTCTTTTTGTAAGCTGGTTTGTTTTGCCATTTGACCATATGTGTTTAAGTGTAGTTGTTGGTAACTGATGTATTTCTTTCCGTAGGCCAAAAGTAACTCATTATTACTTCAGAGAGAGGCGAATGCACTAGCCATGCAGCAGAAGTGGAATTCTCTAGATGAAGGCAGTCGTCTTACCTTAAATCTTTTAAGCAAGGAAATTGATTTGAGGAATGGTGAGGTAAAGAAAGGGGTAATTGGGCTGAAACAAATCTTTGAGAGTTCTTTGTATATACACAAGTGCACACGTTTTAACTGAGAGTTAAAACTCTTAGTTTTAACACTTCCAAATATTTATAATGCATTCTGTGCAAGTTAAGTCACTGCTGTTGTTGTACCCAGTTATTTCCCTGAGACCAAGCAGGTGTGCCTGCTATGCTGCTGCTGCAATCATCCATTTACAAAATGGGAAGAATGTGACAATCCATTCTCATGCAATCATTTCTCTTTGTTCTACTTGTGCATGCGATAAACCTAAACATTCTGCCAATGGACTCTACAGAAATTTTACCTCCGTATTCATTTTATCTCTGCTTCAGCACTTTAATGTGATTAGGTTTAGCTTTGTATCCTATGTTGTCTATGCCCAAAGACCAATTTGTGTCTAACTAGCTCTTCTGTATTGTAGAAATGTGTCCTGGAAAGAAATCTTCTGTTTTCACTTTAATACTTGAGTGTTGTGTGAAGCAGGTGAAATGCCAACTTGGTATTTACAGAGCATATTAATTCTTTTTTTAGACCGATTATACTGAAGATTGTGCAGACACAAAGCCTGACCGAGACATTGAATTGGAGCTGTCAGCCCTTGATACTGATGAACCTGATGGGCAAGGTGAACAAATAGAAGTAAGTACAAATGTCTGCGTGTCTAAAGAGCTCACTGGGTCCTTTCATTAGTTATTTAAAAACTTCAAAAATTTCTTTGTGAATTAGTAGATTGTGCTGGAAGCAAAGCCTTTTGGTTTTAGTCTTTGTGGTGATAGCAAACGTTTTCCTTATTTTAACACTAGGGGTCCCATACTTCTCATTCAGATACCTGGTGTGAGTATTACCAAAGTTAAAAAGAGCTCACTGTGTGCTTGGTCATAGCTTTCAGCTTTTTGCTCTATACCTTTTGATAGCATTAGTGATGATGGGGAGTCTGTTCCTTTCCCTCCAGTGTTGAAACTGTAGTTAAAAATATTTTACATATACATTTAAATGTGATCATTTAATTTAAACTTTGTGCTCACCTGATTCTAATAGTAAAGTAATTTAAATTATTATAATTCCGTGTTCTTTTGTTTTCACTATTACTTCATTGTTTTTTCATAATTCTTTGTATCTGCCCCAGTTTGTTGTATGCTATTTCCTGCTTTGCTATGCAGTCATAAAACATTCTGGTGTTCAATCCAGGCATTAGGATCAATTGTCTTTTTTTTTTTTTTTTTTTTAAAGCATCATACACTTAAAGTAAGGTTCTTATCTGGAGCATATTCCACAATACATTCCAATATTGGCTTACAGTACTGGCTACAGCTTTTGTTTGCTCTGCCTGTGGTGTACGATACAGCACTGTCATCTAATTTGTGAATTGCCATTGCATGAATGGAAGGACCTTTATCTTTAGCCTTTCCTCTACCCCTAATTATTGAAACAGCTCTCACTGTCTTTATTGCCTCCTTTGTATCTCATCTGATAAACCATTATTTAGTAACTGATGTTTACGCTACTGCTGTCATTCACTGCATCTTTGAATAATTGGGTTTTATTTTCTCATATAGTAAAATGTGGCAGACATTCCAATAATATGAAATAAAAATATGGAGTTTTATGACGAGACTCCCATCTCCATCAGCTTCATGTAGTGGAGCATAATAGGAAAATTTAAAGCTGGTAGCGACAGTATTGATGGCCATTTCTCCTTTTCTCCTGTAGGAGATTCTGGATATACAGCTAGGTATTAGTTCGCAAGATGATCAGCTGCTCAATGGAACAACTGTAGAGAACGGGCATCCGCTAAAGCAGCACCAGAAAGAATCTATGGAACAGAAGAGACAAAGTTTAGGTGAAGACCTTGTGATTCTGTGAGTGTTAGACAAAACAGCAGTGTCTGCCAGTATTAGACAAACAGCAGCAGCAGAATAGTTGAAGCATGATTGTTTGAGGATGAACTACGTACCTACTCAGACGCGGATTAGACACCTGCATTGTGTACATGGTGAAGTGAGAAGAACCTGTTAAGAAATAGAATTAGGTCACAAACATGAAAGTCACAGGATGGTACCATTGTTTGTATGCATTGTTGTAATCATATATACTGAACCGTGTCACAGCTGTTAAATACCTTTCACATTCAGTAAGCAAAAAAAGCAAAAGTATTTTTGTAGTTGAACAGAAACTAAGAAAAAACTTCAAAAGGATAAATGTCGTACTGTTTGCACAAATCTCCATAGAGGGGTAGTTTTTAAAATACACTATTTTAGGTTTAAATGTTCTGTAGTCTTTAATGTGTAATGCAGCCTTTGAAATTGAGGCAGACTGCATTTAACATCTCGAGCGTACCGTTCCATAGTAAGATGTTTAGCCTGTTGCTAAAAATGAGGTTTTGTCAGTATTTATTTAATGCACACAATTCAGTTCTGAATACTTGTGCATGTACTTGTTTAATATTTGTGTAACTTATTTTTCTCCTCAGGGAGGAGCAGAAAACAATCCTGCCCGTAACTTCTTGCTTCAGTCAGCCGATCACAACATCTGTTAGCGATGCAAGCTGCCTGCCCATCAGCACATCAGTCAGTGTTGGCAGCCTCATTTTGAAAACTGCTCACATTATGTCTGAGGATAAAAATGACTTTTTAAAGCCTGTTGCAAATGGCAGGATGGTTAACAGCTGAAAGGCATTCATCTTTCCAGCTTGTGACCACACCATGGAAGCATTTACACTAGCTTTTTATATATATAATATATATTATATAATGTATATTTTTTTTAAAAAAAATAATATTGGGGTCATGCATTTCCTGTGGACTCTTTGATACTTCAAGCCCCTCTCGCATTAGCATTCTGAAGAAAAAAAAAAAAAACTTACTAGGGTAAGGCGTTCACTTTCCACAAATGAATGGAATTTGGACATTGTTTTACTTAAGCTTAAAGCAGCTTTTTATGAGTTTGTAGCAATCCGGTGCGGTATCTGAGCCATTCTTGTTTAAAATGGCTTCTGTAGAAAACTAACAACTCAGTTATTTAAACTAGCAGGATCCTACAATGATACATCTAGTGAAAGGAAGACTAACTTATTTGTCTCTATTTTGTTTCATGAGAGAAGAACTTGTGTCTTGTTGCAGCTGCTTTTTCTTTAGTTGTGGAACTTTGCATGGAGTATTGTTTCCTGTTTGACAACTGAGAGGTGGAGATTTGAACTTGAGACTTTTACAGGGTTAACACGCCATTAGCTTTGCACTGCTGCATTATTTGCAGGTCTGTGGTGCAGTGCTTTGCTGCAGCTTTTTGTTTCCATTCCCACCCCCATTTTCTGCTTTAGTACTGTAGGTACACATACACAGGCTATTTGTCAAAGTAAAGTTATCAGAAGTAAACCAAGTGCCTAAGTCCTCCAGCTAATGTACTAGGTATTGATGTCCCCAAGTTATTCGTGAAACAATTTTCAACCATTTTGAGAGGTTATGCACTAATAACAGCAATTTGGTTTTATTTTTTCCTCTTTTTATTAATAGTTCTCAACTTGGAGGTTATAGAATCCAGATGACTTGGCAAAAAGTATCAGGTGCTCTTGGCTTTCCTTTGAAAACCCTGTATGTAGTGTTTGCACTGACTAACAAGATGGTATTGCTGTTTTTTGTACTGTTTTGTTTTTAATTTAAACTAAATATTGGGAATTTAAGGCGGTTGTATTACCTTTGTTAAATGTTGTTAATCATAATTTTGTATTCAGGTTTAATTTTTGCTTGTTCAATGGCAACTTATTTTCAAAGACCTTGAAAATACGATAATATAGCATTATCTGACCTTCAGAGTACAGTACTGAAAAGTGTATGAATTTATGCCCTGTTAAGATGTGACTGAGGATCATATTTGACATGTCAACTGAAAATTGGTTTTCATAAATACATACAAAATAGAGCCCTGGGCATATTTTTTAATAAGCTTAAATATCCACTTTTTTTTTTTTAAAAAGAAAGCAGGACTCTCCCTCCTGATGATTACTATCTTCTTGTTTGTCCTCTTACTTTTCTTTGTGACAAGTTTTACATTTTTTTTTTATGTTTTTATTAACTTCTGTGAAGTTGTTTACTCGGAAAATTGTACTGGAATATTTTAAGCCAAGCTGATCTTTCACCAGGTGTACTGCATGTAAGGGCTTTTCCTGCTAGCAAAATGCTTAAAGAGGATCATGTTACTGGTCGTCTGAGTTGTTATTTTACAAAATCACAGCTATGTGGTCGGGTAAGATTTTGATAACTGTTTTGTGCACGCTTCTGGGGGGTGGGGGTTGGCATTTCCCTGAGGGTTACTGATTAGACTAAGTAAATATTGGTGTTTGATATCTCTCCTAATGAACCTGTCCATGAAATAATTATGTTGTAAATATACCTGAAAATCCAAGGGTTAGTTTTGATATTCTGGTGTCAGTATGGAAGATCTTACACAGCTATTTAATACTCAAATGTAAAGGAATGTACGTAGAAAAACAGTCAAGTAGTCTTTTCTTAGTTTCCTTTGGCTGTTGCTGTACCACCTCATGGCTAGGACTAGACTGATGCTTTGTTTCACTTGCAACTTGAAGTGAATGGATACAAGAACCAGACCACCTTTGTCACCTTAACTTATTTCCTATTGATGTTAACTTAGAATGTTAGACATAAATATGATTGTTGTATATTTTATACCAAGACCATTCTGTAAATATGAATTTATATTACTTTTGAAATGCTTCTGAGATACTATTATTTGCTGTACAATGTAATTCCAAAACAGATATGCAAACAAGTATGTCTCTTTCACGGATATTTAAACAGTGAGATCTTCCATGTTGAAGGTGATGTAATTTTTTTAAAAGATTTTTAAATTTTAAATTGCTATTTTGTTACAAAAATAGAGAAAATATAAAGGTTTGAGAAGTCCTTATTTGCCCTCAGGGAAAGAGCCCTCTGTGCACCAGAACTCCACAGAACATCTTCAGCATGATCTGAGGGTGAATATATACTACATAAATTGATTGTGTATTTACCTTAACTTTTTAATTTTAAAATTGCAGTTTTAAAAACTTGGTTGTGCTCTGCTGGAGGGGGATTGGGATAAGCTGCTTACACACATTTGCCTGTTTGTCCAGTGAAATTACATAAGCCTAACATATTCCTGCCAACCATACTGGCGTATTTAAGAGCAAAGGTGTCCATAGACTCTTGTCTGCAGCAGGAGGTCCCATGATATAGCAGTTCTCTAGGATGACCATACACTTCATATGGAAAGTTGGTTCTTAACTGAGGCTAGTTTGGTTTTTTTAGTTGAATTTTGAATATATAGAATGACAGGCAAGAGAATTATTTGGGAGTTCTAACAGCATGCCAGCTTTGTCTTACGGTTTTGACACTGACTGTGTGGTTTTTGCCATGAAACTATGCCCTCCAGTGCCCTGACAAGGAGAAGCTACAGGTGGGAACCTAGTTCTGGCTTTCTTCTTTGGTGAAGCTTCAGCCCTTGACCCTATACAAACAAGTAGGTATTCATTTGTCTAGTTGTAAATCAGGTGCCTTTGGGCTATGGAAGGGCTTATTTTCTGACACTGAGATACAGTGACTGATCTTTGTGTGTTAATAGCAGTGATTCCCATTTAGGTTTTGGCCTAACTTACCTGTGCTGTCAGAAAAAAAGGCCCATAGCAGATCGGGGAAAGAGATTGGCTCTTTTGCTTTGCTTGAACAAGCATTTTGGGTTGTTTTGGTTTGTTGGTTTGGTTGGTTTTTTTGGTTTTGGTTTTGTTTTTTTCTTTTCCCCCACTAGGGGTGCAGCAGGGATTTCACATGCAAGAGATACAGGAAGTATTAGTATCTAAGTTAATTGTGTTGCCTCACTACCTGGATTCATTCCTTGGTTTGCCTCATTTCCCACATAGGTCTTAATAGAGACTAATGCTTGTGCTGGGAGAATGCTTGTGTGAGAAAGTAATTATCTGTACATTCTTAACATATACTTATAGCAGAGTGATTGCCCTGCTACTGATATTTTGTTCCTGTAAACAGGTGACAAGAAATGAATCTTAGTGTTTATGCAGATTTTGCATTGTAGAATGTATACTAGACCCTTCAAAGGAAAGGTTAGACTCTTTGCAAAGCAAACTGGCGCTGGTTCTTGGTAGTCTAGTACAGGGACACTAAAGTTTGACATTTGATTTAGGGAAAAAAAAAAGTTGTACGCAGCTGATTATGTTAAATAAGCTCTTAATTACTCTTTGTAGAAGTCTAATTTGGAAGGTTTTCGTGCTTGGATAACAATTGAAATTTTAATTTATCCTGTACTCAAGAGCTGAATGCTGTTCTTGTATAATAGTGTACTAGGCTGGATGAGGTACAAAATAATGCACAGTGGTCAGAAACAGCTGAGGAAAGAATGTTTAAAATAACTTGATCTAAACTCAGAATAGCTCCAAACATTGTTTCTGTTTGCTTTTTTTAAAGCACAAGTTGTCAAGTTGTACCTGTTGCTGTACATAAACACTGTATGCCAGCAGCTCCTTGATCATATTTGTGAACAGACTTTTAATTGATATTAGACTGTTATTAAAGGAAGGTGCTGAATTTGAGAGTGTAACAAAATGAGAAATGATCAGATTTTAACTAAGTATGTAAAAGTCCATTCTTTTATGTTGTAGTTTGATCCCTTTGTTAGGAAATTCCCTCTCATTGAGGGAACTCTTCTGCAAGCAGAACACAATAAATGTGCTTTTTTTAAAATGACCCAATTTTCCGGTATAAATGAACAGTTGACTTTGGCAGTTAGTCATCACTGTGTATCTCTTTGCTGGCAAGGGAGCACAAGGAAAACAAAAAACTGTCATTGATGAGATGAAACAAATCTGAATAATCAAAATGACCCATGCTCGAACATAATACTACACCCCATTATTTAAGAAGGATGCTTGTGGAAGCTTTTAATCACTCAAGATTTTGCTGTAAAAGCTGAAATAAAACAGAGCCTGGCTGCATCTATTACTGCCAAAAGCCAAGGTCATTTGCACATAGCCCATCAATTTATCCAGAGTAGATCTCAGTTAATCCAAGGCATGGAAATGCATGCATTTTCTTAGCTGGGCAAACAAGTACATTATACAGTAGTTGTGATACAACACACGTGGCTTTTATTTGTACTGCACATACCCACTGTACAGCCACCCAGAAGTATTGTGGTTAGCTTGCAGCATCTGCTGTCCGCATTTATACTGTTTACTGCGTATTCTTTTCCCTGGAAGTTTTAAAGAAAATTTTTTTTTCTTGTTGCATTGATTACATTTTATAAATTTGCTTAGCTGGAAAGTTTGGGAAAAGAGGCCTGTTTGTCAATTGTACAACCGATTGTGAAGCTCTAGTGTGAATATTTTTACGTCTGTATTAGACATTTTCTTTGCAAATCTATTGTTCGATTGAAATGTAAATGAAATAAAAGATGGTGTACACCCATCATGTATAAAGCAGGCACCATCGCTACGATGGATTTAATGCTCATTTTTATGGCGCATTCTCAGCTTCTATTTAAAACTATAATTTAAAAAAAAAAAATCTGTAAAATGAAATGGGGATATATGGGGGAGTAAATTCTATTCCGTTTATTTCGGTTTTGAGTTCCCAATGGTAATGTTTCCCTTCGTGTTAGAAGTAGGGGGGCCCCGGCGGGGCGGTGCCGTGTGTGTTTGCTGTAGCACTGAAGTGAAGAGGTTTTTAGCTTTGGCTGGTCACGGAGTAGAGCATCCTGGTTTTTCAGTGTTTGAGAGACTCGATGGAAGAAGTTTGCAGTATTGACATGTATTTGCATGCACGAATAAAAATTATTTGTCCACCTTAATCGTCTCTCGGCCTTCAAACGCTGGGGGGGGGGGGGGGGGGGGGGGAGCGGCTCTCTCCTCCCTTCCCGCCGTGCCGCCGCCTCCTTCCCGCCGTGCCCCGCGCCGGCGAGAGGCGGCCCCGGAAGGCGGCGGAGAGCGGGTGAGGCGGTGGGGACGGGGTCGCGGTCGGGGACGGCGGCGGGGCCTCCCCCGGGCGGGCCTGAGGGCTGCGGGCAGCGCGGCCGGGGGGGGCCGCGGGAAGGGCGGCGGGGCGGGGGTGGCTCGGCCGCGCTGAGGGGGCGGCCGGGGACGGAGCAGCTCGGAGCTCTCCTGCTGAAACCGAACTGGCTTTGTTTTCTGCCTTCGCGCCGCCCGGCTCGGCCCCGGGCTGAGGGTCCGGTGCGGTGTTGGCACGGCCGGGGTACAGCCCTGTGTCCCGCCGAACGCGGGGTGCCTCTTCCGTGTCTCTCCGCGGTGCTCCGGGTGTAATCCCAGTCATCCCAGTAACCCTGGGCCATCTGGCACCTCCCCGATCATCTGCTTAATCTGCTTTTAACTCTCGCAGAACCTGCTAGCGATTGGCAGAAAAATTAAAAGCCCTGCTTTACCCGTGCGTCGCCCGGGGTGTCTTTGTCAAATACACATCAATAGGGCTGACTGGTAGCGTCCTGCGGAATTGTGAGCCCAAGTTAATTGATTTGCTTTAAATCGCCTTTTTAACATTTTTTTAAATGATGTTTTGTGGGTATTTAAACGTTGTTTGTGCATCACAGGTCCACAGCCACATATCTGACTTTAGTAGCACTCCTTTCTACACCCTTTGCCCCTCACCCAGGAAAAAAGAGTAATTCTCGGTCGTTCTACATCTCCGTCAGCAGCTTTTATAGAGGATTGTGGTGGAAGGAGTCAGCAGAGAAAGAGAGCCCCGAACTCTTAAGGTGCTCCATGGTTCTTCAGCTTTCCATCACTTGGAAGCGTCTGATCTTTCTGTTCTGATGTGGGAGCCGTACAGAGCCTGTAGATGCTGAGCTTCAGAGGGTGGATTCTGCTTTTGGTAGTTTCTATTTAGCAGAAGCTATTTGGGGTTAAAATGTTTAACTCTGGAAAAGTGCAGATTTTTAGCACAGTTGCAGTCACTTTATCAGTGTGTCAGCCTCTAATTTCGGTGTTGTTCATACAAACAGGATGCTGTTGACTTCTGTGAAGGTGACCGATGTGGTCAGTGGACAGGTGAAAAGACGACGGACACAAAGATTTTTCTTTTGATGTGTTCTTTCTTAGCCTGGAAGTGATGGTCATGAAACTGTAGCACTGACTGCCCTAAGCATTTGTATGTTGTGTCTCAATACCTAGGAAGTCTGTTTTCTGTGTTTGAGAGCAGCCTTTTTTATTAAATGGCAAACATGGTTACATTTTCTTTAAACTTTTTTCATGTATGTATTACATTAATTAAATATGTCAGATTTCTGCAGAAGTTTTTTTTGAGATTGTCTTCGACAATTTGAATTAATCTAATCTGAAACGTCTTCTTCCAGGGTCTGATATAAGCCTGTCTCTGAAGGACTGGAAAGGAACAAAGGTCAGAACATTTTCAATCGATTAATTACATTGATTGTTTTTCACTTCAAATCATTGTTCACATAATGCAAGTAGTACTGGAAGTTGAACTTTCACTAACTGGGAAATCAGCCTCATGGAGCTGTCTGAGTGAGGCTCATGAGAGTCCTGAATCACAGTTAGGAAATTCATTCTCCATGAATGGGAACACACATAAAGCGTTTCTGCACTCGTGAGCCTCAAAGCAGTTCTGTTCGTTAAGTGAGTTTGAAATTGTGACTAAGAATTAATTCACGTGACTGACTGCACTGTGGGCTGTTTGATAGCGGGCTCTAAGCTGTTCGTATGTGGCTAAACTGTTCTGAGGAAGTAAAGGACTATCATGCATTTAAAGTGGTATCTGGTGCTGCATATTTAACTAAGAGATATATTCTTTATTTTGTTAATTTATTTTTTAGATCATAATGACTACTTTGGATGATAAACTGCTTGGTGAGAAGCTCCAGTACTATTACAGCAGTAGCGAGGGTGAGGATGAAGACAGTGAGAAAGAGGATAAAGAAGGGGAGAGCACCATTCCTGAAAGCGTTGGGGAAGTAGAGCTTAGCAGCGATGGCAGTGCAGTCAACACAGGTATCCTCATATCACAGTAATTGTTTTGTAAATGCCTTGTTTACTGGAAGATTCAGGTGTTTTTCTAAAATTCATTTTTCGAAATGAAAGTCCTGTTTTTATGCATACTTGAGTCAGAGATCGATCATTTCCTGTCTATAACCTTATTTTTAATAGCTGGTTCTTTATTTCCGTGTTTGTCTCCTCCTCTGAGAGACTTCAGCATTATATCCAAAGCAGTTAGGCTTTGCATACAGAGCTGATTTGTACAATTTGGTTGATAACGCGCACATTTCTTTCCTGTAAGCCGCACAGTTGTTAACCGCTAACAGGTAGGTGCCGAATGAGTACGTGAGGAGTAGACAGAAAGCAGCCAAGCTTTCCCAAAATAGCATTGTCCTCTGCCACCATCAGAGACCGAGTCTGTGGATCGCTGGTGTGATCCAGAGGGCGATTCTTATGTTCTTATGAAAGATTGGCCCCCTGTGTTTTACGGTTTCTCCAAGAATGATGAAAAACCTTCTTCCTGCATGTGTTCACATCTTTAGCCTGAAGGGAGAATGGAAGAATTACAGAACTAAACTGGCAGACTGAGAGAGGACCTGAAAAATTAACTCTGCCGGGCCTCAGCAGCAAGGTAGCAGCAAGGCGCAGTCTGTAAGAATTAGCACTATTGTACATCACAGAACGTACTTCTATACGAGAGCGTTGCCAAACTTAATTACGCTTTCCTATCGTTATTCTTGTTCTTATGAAAAGCCATGCTAACAATAGGGGAATTCTTGAGGGCTGGTGGTTCTATTTCAAGAGCACAGATACTAATCTTTAGAATAATCTTTGGCATAATTATGAGAGTAGCCTACTTAGACAAACTTGAGTCTTAGAAGGAAAATATAGATACAAGCTCAAGGACATGTAAATGGCAAATTACTTCTTTCATTTCAACATTTTACACAGTATACAAAAAGTTGATGACAGGGCCGCTATTTTACTGCTGACTTACAAATTATTACTTGAATTTTGAATGATAGGTGTAATTTTATTAGCCGTTTACACAAAATGCCCACATATTTAATTTCAGGTCCCAAAGGAGTCATTAATGACTGGAGAAGATTTAAACAACTGGAAACAGAACAGCGGCAGGAGCAGCGCAGAGAAATGGAACGACTCATAAAAAAGTTATCTATGACGTGTAGATCTCACTTAGATGAAGAGACCGATAAGCAGAAGCAGAAAGAGCTTCAGGAAAAAATCAATGGAAAGGTAGCACGGCACGAAGGAATTAAAATGCCACTCAACTGTTTAATATTTTCAGGTTCATCCTTTGTATAGATGAAGCAGATAGGAACCCTTGTTCTATCATTAGATGCAAATCGTTTCTCCCTAGTAAATAGGAACACAGCGGCAGTGTCAGAGGTGTGTTGGAACAGTACTTGCCAGGTGTTGTCAAGTTTAATTATTTTGCATTTTAGTGGTATTCCAGGAGCATTGTGTTTGCCTGTGTTAAGAAATAAGCAATTTAGTGGCTGTACCAAAGAAGTCCAAATCCTCTTCCCAGATTTCCCCTTATTTGTTTATCAAAGAAGTCAACTTCAGGGGATTAACATGAAGAGTTGTACAGCAAACCTACGAGTACTGCCTCCCATGCCTAAAACAAGAGTTAGGAGTTCTTATTAATTTCGTATTTAGTAAGTCGATGTTGAGAATTTAGCTTTGACTTTGAGCTCCAAAGACAGGTGCTGTTGGAAGCAGTGAATGGTTTCAATGAGCTGGTCTGTATAACGAGCTCTTAGAGTTCTGGTCAGAGAAGTTAAATGAGCAGAGAGTGTTTCTTGCTGTCCTATACCTTGAGTGATGCAAATATGTTTAACAAAGCAAATGGACAGATATGAAATACATAAAATCCTACTAATTTTAGTTCTACAGACAAGGTAGTGGATTTGGTTGCCACTAAAAGTTAACTGAGAAACTAAATGAAAAAGCTGATGAAGAAGCAGCTAGGCTTAGGTCGGGCACGGTGTCCCTGTCAGTGCTCATAGCGTCGTGAAAGCACCCAGCCACCATTAACCTGAACTGAAGTGAGAGCATGGAGCAGCCACTTGTGTTATTAGTGCAGCTTGTGGAAACCGGAATACCCAAGGCTGAAATCGCTGTTCCCACTGGGCATGGTTTCTAATTATGTCAAAATGGAGTACAGTGCAGAGGGTGCTTGAGCCTTCATGGGTTGCACTTTGCTGTTATTAAAGATGAGTGACCCACATTAATCCTCTTGATTTAAATTCTCGTTACATAAGTGACCCATATGGTGATGCAGATCTTTTTCTCTTTTACCTGTATCCCTGTATGTGTTTTTTAGATGTCGTTACAAGAATATAACATGATTCACAACGATGAAGATGATGAGGAATTTTTACAGCGATACAGGAAGCAGCGAATGGAGGAGATGAGACAGCAGTTGTACAGCGGGCAGCAATTTAAACAGGTTTTTGAGATTACGAGTGGAGAAGCGTTTTTGGACACAGTTGATAAAGAGCATAAGAGCACACTGATCATGATCCATATTTATGAAGATGATATCCCTGGCACCGAATCGCTGAACGGCTGTATGATCTGCCTGGCTGCTGAATATCCAACAGTTAAATTTTGCAGAGTAAAGAGTTCGCTCATTGGTGCTAGCACTCGCTTTACTAATAATGCTCTGCCAGCTTTGCTGATCTATAAGGCAGGTGAGCTCATCGGCAATTTTGTGCGAATCACTGACCAGCTTGGAGAAGATTTCTTTGCTGTAGACCTGGAGGCTTTTCTGCAGGAATGTGGTTTGCTTCCAGAAAAAGACCTAGTGCTCCTGACTTCTATACATAATCCATCTGCATGTTACAGTGAAGACAGCGATCTGGAAATAGACTGAACCACTTCTGCCCAGGGGCCAGTAGGTGTAGTTGTACAGTGTTCTTATGCTAGGGTTTGTTCCCCTTCTTCCTTAGTGTGGGTATGTATTCTTCCCCTTCATGCACTTTGACTTTTGCTCGTTAAAAACTTGTTAAGATAAGGAATTCCTAACGTTTTCTTAAATTAATTCAATAAAATACACACTGAAACAATCTTGCTTTTATGCAATTCACATGTATTTAACTAAACATGAAGTTCTAACACAATTCAGTAAGTTTAGGAAATTGTGAATTGTCATCTCTGTTCTCCAAATCACTTAGATTATGTTTTTTTAACCATTTTGTTCTCAGATCAGCTGTGTGTGGTCAATCTCCTTACAGCTTTCCTGAAATGGTGTATGTGAATACCAGTTGGCTCAAGGTGTGGGCACCTACTCGCTAAGACAAGAGTTGAGACTGCAAATAAAGAAGTTTTTAAGCGTTCAGGTCTCTTCTTAACCTGGAGCTGAACTGCTGTCAGTTATCAGTGCAGGGTCCCATCTTCCGTTCCCCAGTTTGCAGTCTCCTTCCTGGAAGTACCTTCTTGTTCTAACTCTTGGCATTAGAGTTTTGTTCTTTTCCCACTCACAAATAACAGCAGCCCCTGACTTCATCCTGAAAATCACACTTCAGATGGAGAGGGTTCTTCTTTCTTTAACCTTGCCTGAGACTTAAATGAGAAAATCTTCCTTCAGTTACAGCTCTTAATAACATTCTTGGGTTTTAGAACACCCACCCTTAGAGTATGTAGTAGTGACTTAATCAGACAATTATCTCTGCCTCTTCAGAAGGATATAAAGAGCTCCCATGTGTGCTGAATAGCATCACGGAGAATTTTGTTGGCAAAATGTGGTATTAGGACTTGGAATAACCTCAGAATTTCATCTCTCTCTCAAAATACTAAATCAGTGCTAAAGTTCATTTCTGTCTGCCTTCGTATTATCTGCCTCAGCCAGGTCATCAGGTATGCTTTGAATATTAATAACCCCTGGCCCTGACAGATGATGGGATGGCTTTGTGGGAAAGCAGCCTTGAGCCAGGAGACCAGGTCACCAATACAGGTGTTCAGTAGCAGGCCTGTCTTTTCACAGCTGATTCCCTTCTCTGAAGCTCAGTGTCCAGTTTCTGCACAGAGTGTTCAGCAGGATCAGAAACGTTGCCACTGGCCTGGCTTTCCTCTGCCAGCAGCTCTCTGGGAGCATGTTTTTTGTACCATGCGTCAGTGGAGGTCACTAACAAAGGAACCTTGTGGGGTGGGGGTGGAACCTTTGTGGAGACCGCAATTTCTCCCTCTGTAAGAAATAACAAAGGCCGCCTCAAAAGCATCACTGCAGCTGTTTCAGTTGCCCAGTGACACTGATCTTAAAGTTCTCACCTTCCCCAAAACCCCAGGGTGACTCCCGCTTCTAGACACAGAATAAAAGCCATCCCGCACTGGCTGAGCCCATTTGTGTCTCTGTGAACATTACTGCTACTGAATGCAGAGGCTGCATATTGCACTCCCCTCCTGCACCACCTTTGTCATCACCGTTTGCCAGTGATCACGTTTTCATTAAGGTGTCTATTTATTTTGATTGTCTCTGCTTCCTTCATAAATCAGATCATAATACGGGGAAGTAATTATCAGGGTTTCTATCACATTGAAGTTCACCCAGCCTCCCGCAAGCCTGGTGCTTGTAGCCGTGCGGTTACCTGGGTAGCGTGAGAAGCCGTTAGCGATTTCTAGCGACTGCAAGCACGAAAACCTCGGACGACGCCGAGCGAGGTGAAGGCTTCGCTGGGCAGATCATGGTGTGGCCGAATTGCTCCGACAGCGTACCTAGCGCAGCGAGCGCTTTGCGTGTCGTGCTCTGTATTTACTTACTACTGAATCATCTTGCACGCACTTAATTTGATATTACAACATGTTTGCTTTCTCATGCATTGCTTATTTTGCTGGTTGTTTTTTAATTTTGAGGGAAGTAGACTATCATTACCGAAATATATGACCCAACGTAATGCCATGTTTAATGATTAAATTTAATTGTAAGTTTTATGTCAGGCACTTTGGAACACCAGGAAGAAATGCAAATGTCTCTGTGTAAGTGCTAGGTTCTTAATAAGAATGGATTTTAGGATAGAAAAAGAATAATTTGTAATCGTATCTATTCAAACTGTGCTTTAAAAAGTATAAGCAGAAAAATAAATAATTTCTAATTAAAAATTACTGAATTGGCACAAACTGTCGTTTTAGGGAAACTGGCAGAAATCCAGATTTTAAAGTGTGGTAAGAGATTATTTCTTTTCATCTCAGAATTGCAGAAAAAAACCCATGGAAGTTTTGTGAAATTAAATCATTGAGCATGGATATCAGCACTTTTAAGGGAAAAAAAAATCAAAGCAGCTGTCATTTATAGTCAGGATGAAATTCCGGGAAGTCTGTTGTGCAGACAGGGTGCGTATTAGCATCGTAATAAAACCTGGCTTGGAGAGGGGGTCGGGGTGAGCTGACTGCTTGAGTTGCTTTGAAGTTTTATTTTTATAAAGTGCTTTTTCTTTTTTTGCGCCCCTACGGCAGCAAAACTGTAACAGGATCAAACCCTCTCCTGCTGCTCTCTGTCGGACGGCCTGCAGCAAGGTGACTCCTGGTGATTAATCTCCAGTGCTCAGCTAGATGATAGATAGTTTACAGTGCCAATAGCAAAAAGGAAAAGGAAAAAGGTCTGAATCCAATTAATCACCGATCTGGAAAAATAGAAGCAGCACAAGGGAGAGAGGGGTAGAGAGCAGATGAGCTACATATAATGCTGCTGCTTGTTCTCGGCACAGACAGCCCAAACGTGAGAAGGAAGGGGAGGCTGGCGGTGGTGGGCACTGCTGGTGACGCTTTTGTCCAGTCGTGAAGCTAAATCCTTCCAAACTGACCAACCGGTAATTGTGTGCCCAAAAAACCCCGGCATTCTTAATATGCATTAGACAATACAACAAAATAATTTAGTAAAGGTTAGTTACTAATTTGTGAGTGTCTGTCCCTTATCCATTCCATACAAATAAGAAGTACAATTCATACCAACGCTGCACGTGTAAATGTTCTGGTCAAAGTGTTCAATTCTGTTTAATTTCTCTTGTGTTAGATGTGGTCCTGACCTGCAGATTAAGGATCAGGTTGTATTTATAGACTCATACGGGGACTAAAGTAAAAATGAAATTGCACAAACGCCCACGTAAAATAAAACTGGTTTCAAACATTGAACTTGGCAGCGAGAGCGTCAGGTTTTCGGTTTGATCCGGGTGCCTCTCCTTCCCCCAGAGCCATTGTACTCCGTCACCGTCAGAACTTACTTAAATTGGCACATTCCTACTAAATGCTTGGGATTTGAATAAAAGTATGCTTTTTAATTTTGTCGGAGATGTTTCATCTGTCTTTTCTGGCACAGCAGCCTCCCGCGTGCGTAATAATATTCTTGGCAGAAACCCGAGAGATTGCGATAGTGATTTTTGGTACTGTGCAGGGCTCTAGTGCAGCGGGCGGCAGAAATTAGTCAACTGTGATGGCTGAAGGGGTTGTGCACTCAAATATTTTGAAACTAGACATTATCTTGGCTTGGCCAAGCATTCTTCGTGCTGCTAGACACCAGCTGAAGTTAGGAAGGAGTTGGCTTGCCCAGCCGTTGAGCCACAGCTCCCGTGCTCCTCCCGAGGGGGTTCTGTTTGCTGGACAGGCAGCGCAGGCAGCCCCTGCCTGCAGGCAGCAAACTGGGGGAAGGAGCGTCCAGGGGCAGCACCGGGCTCCGGACCCGGGCCGGCACCAGCCTCTGCGTTTATGTCCCTTGACGTCTCTCGGTTGCTTCTTCCCCCGCCTCCCCTCACCAGCGATTCTGCTTTTTTTCGTGCATCCGATGAACTCGGCCTGGTACACAAACATCGCTCGTGAAAAGCCAAGGGAGTCTGGAGCCCCGGTGCAAAGTGACCGGAGTCACCCTGTCTCATACCGGCAGAGCTGTGCAGGCATTCTTTGCGTTTTAACATTTTTCAGATGCAATTCTGCCAGCATCTAAAAGCTATAAATAAAAGCAAACTTTCCTAAATCTGTTAGTTTCAACAGGACACGAGGGCTCAGAAAGCAAGTCCTGGAAAATAAGGTTGGTATTTATCACCTGTAAATGTTTTGAGATGTTTACACCAGTTGTGTATCTAAAATATGACTGTAAGTTAACGTGTGGTTAAGATCTAATGAACAAGGCTTCCTCCTGCTGAGATGTTATGTGCCCTCTCTTTGCTGTCCTTTCCTTGTCCCATTTTCTATCTGCTTCTCAAGAGCAGGGCAAATGTGTAGGCACGGCCCAGGTGGATTTGGCTCTTCCTGCAGGTAGCGGCGCTCTGATGGGCCGGTTTTGTGCATCGCCTTGGCTGTGCAGCCTGGTCTGGTTGATGTGATACACCCTTCAGATCAAGAAGGCACATGTATCAAGTCTAAGTCATCTCTGTGTCTGGTTTTCATCTTCAAGAAGTACTATAAATAGGAGTTGAAAAAAACATTTGTCAGGTAGGTTGTTTTGCCTCTGGGAAATGCTTTGTTTTGGAAAAGCAGCCTGCTGGAAAGAGGGCAGCCAGAACCAACTGTTTTTACAGGAGGGCATACTTCTGCATTGGAAGAGAGGAGTGTAAAATCACCTGAGCTTGTTCAGATTTAATGACGTTCCAGTACAAACAGCAGAATTTGGCCACAGAATGGAAATGCCCAAGGAAACGCAGATGGCTGCTCAGCGAGGGCAGGAATGAAATCAGGATGAATGAAAAACTCGGGCATTTAATCATGACACTGTCCTGAGTGCCAGGCAATAAGGGTCAAGATTTAGAAAAGTTTATAATGGTATTTTTTTTCCCTCCAGCCTACCTCTTCTTTCTGAAATATTCAACATACGCCTTTGTTGAAAATGCAAACAATTGTTCTTGTGCAATTGCTGGTGTGACTCACGCTGCGAAGGGGCCTGTTAGGGCAGGCTCGGGGGAGCCTGGGTGACTTAGATGGGGTATTGCTTTTCCATTCAGCCTCAGGACCCTACTCATTTTTGCCACCACGGGGTTTAGATGGCTTCCCAGCATGGATCTTGATCAGGTGTGGGGCTGCCCGGAGCGGGAAACCCTGGAGCAGCTGCAGTCCAGTACAATGTCTGCCCCTTTCCTGCTAGCCGTAAGGACCACTTTGCATGGAAAAAGCATTGCAGACAATTGATCTTCCTTGTACTGCCTGCTCTGGTCAGTAATAACCTTCTGCTCAGTGAATCATCGCTTAAGAGGTCGCACAACCACAGACAGATGTTTCATTGCTGCTGCTCGCACCACACAAACTCAGGCAGCGCTGTCCTCCCGTCCACGTCCACCCCTGCGCAGGCAAGATGCAGCTGGGCTCCTCGGAGGCACTTGTTTAGAAAGTCACAGGATGTCGTACAAGCTATGTTTACCAAGAGGTCAAACAGAGGGGCTGTCTGGCAGCACTCGCCTCTGCGCCATCCCCAGAGCCTGCAGTGGTGGGGGGGGCTTGGAGCCCTTGCCTCGGCTGGGTGACGCTGGTGGATGCGCCAGACTAAACACCACGTAAAGATGCAAACTGCTGTCCTCTGCTTGGGCGTGACTGATTGTGATGGACAAGGCGATGATGATGTGAGCCATTTCTGCAAACTGCCATGGCTGAAAGACTAGCAAAGAAAACACAAAGTCTCCGCAGAGCTGGGCTGGGGAAAGCTCCATGTGCAGGGTTGTAGACCCCCAGGCTCGCAGAGGAGACGTTTCAATAGTGTGTTGGGTGCTGTGCCTGGGGTTGGTACATGTTAGTCCTACAAAGAAACAATTTCAAAGCTTTTCTCACTAGCAGAAGCGTGAGGTACAGGAGGAGATGCTTTGCTGTCCTGGCCTGTGCCTTGTGGGAGCTGGTGGCACGGCTGGACGACATGTCAGGTTTGCCAGTGTTGGCTCAGCTGAGCTAGTTCCTGGTGAAACATTCCTCCTTGGAGGCAGAGAGGATCTAAGCAGCGCTCTGTGCCTGGTGGGCTGTCATACGCTTATCAGTTGGTACCAAAACAGCGCTGGCAGCCTTTGATAGCTCCAAACACAAGCAGGATGTTTGTGGTCTAACTGAAAGAAGCCAAGCTTGTGCCTTTAGCCAGATGGTGAAGGATGCTCGAGGATGGAGCAGCTCAGCGCAGGGCAAGCGCAGCCATATGCAAGCTCTAGAAGTGTGCTCTGGCTGGCTGGAGACACGGGGCGCATGGATCCCAGCATGGGTTGGGGACACACTGGCAGTCTTTGGATGGTGTATTGCTCCCCATTTGCTGCTGTTTGCCCTTTTCTTTGGCATTGTGTTGCCAGCTGAGCAAGGGAAGCACAACGAGGGTCGTGGTCCCCAGGGGTGTCACAGGGTGCAGCTGGTGGCAGGGCAGACCCCCATCACTGCCATGTAACAAGCTGTCGGCAGGAGCTGGTCATTTTGGTACCTGGGCACAGCGTCACCATTGTGCACTGGATTCCCACCCAGAGGGGAAGGGGAAAGCTGGGGAAAGGGAACTGTGGGATGGGAAAGGACTGTGTCCTCCTCTTGGCTTGCTACTCAGCACTTCTGCACCTCGTAGGAGCCTGTCAGTGCCTGGTGGTGCTGCCCCTGCCATGAGACTGGGGGTCTCTGCATGCTGGTCCCCAGCAGTGCAGGCTGGCTGGGCAAACCTGCCCGCTGTGCCTTCGTGGGTCAGGCCTGCCTCTCTGTGTGCCATAAGGAAATTAAAATC
The DNA here is from genome assembly GCF_963921805.1 of Phalacrocorax carbo. Taxonomy (NCBI): domain Eukaryota; kingdom Metazoa; phylum Chordata; class Aves; order Suliformes; family Phalacrocoracidae; genus Phalacrocorax; species Phalacrocorax carbo. The sequence goes on from NC_087530.1 coordinate 2,287,747, forward strand.
CAGATGATATCCTGGTAAAACCATCCCATTTCTGAAGGGTTAAAAAGAATGAATGAGAAGGCTCTTGCCTTGGGAGTCTCCACTTGCAGGTGTTCCTTTGCCATGACATCCTCCTAACACGTCCCTCCTGCAGCACCAGCTCTTTAAGTCTCCCTGGTTTAAAACTGTAACACCTCCCTATAACCAGTTTTATTATTGCCTGGAAGTGCCTTACAACCCCCTCTTGAGGAATTTGGATCATGACATACTTGGTTGATCAGGGATAAAAATGTCAGCTGGTGCAACCAGAAATGATTGAAACTTCCAGGGGAGAAGGTGAGACATCACAGGACTGTTGCTCCCCCACAAATGAGCAATACCCCCATCCACCCTCGTCCCCACCTAGGGAATGGCAGCAGAGAGTATGGGGGGGGTCCTGTCTGTCTGTGGAGATATCACGTCTACCACCCTCCTCACCCCTGCCCGCCCTGTCCCTCTCATGCTGCCTGGCCCCATGTTTCGGTGCAGTGCCCTGGACCAGGACTCCCTGCCCTGACTCTCGTCTCCTGTAGCTTTGTGTGATGGGCAGAGGAGCAGCCGGCAGTGCCCGGGGCGGCCAGGGTGGAGGACCCTGCAAGAAGGGTCCAGCCAGGAGCAGCACAGCCCCCACAGCCTCATGGCACGAAGTCACCACGCTGGGTGGAAGTCCTGCTGGGACGGAGCCGGAGCTCAGGAGCAGTCCCCTCCTCCAGCTCAGCACAGGGGGAAACTGCAGCCAACTGTTCTCTTACAGACTGGCTGTTTCATGCCTACAAAATACCTGGCCAGCAAGATTTACATGTGGAGAGATTTTATGTGATAGAAATACATATTGTTGGATGAAAGCGCTGTGTTATCAGCATGGGAGCAACGCAGCACAGGGCTGTGGGCTGGTGGTGGCCAGAGGGCAGCACAGCTCAAACCTTCGTGGGAGACTCAGGCTCAGAGACCCCCCTGCCGAGGTAATCCCTAAGGAGGAGGGTCGCTCCATTTTTCTTCTGTTGCAGTCGGCAATGACAGAGCGCAGCGCCGGTGACCATGGCCCTCTGGCTGCATGACCCCAGCCATGTCCCAGTAGGACGCCAGCCTTCCAGCAACACCCCAGGGACTTCTCTCCCCAAGTTCCTGCTGCCTCCCACGTGTCCTGCCCTCCTGCAGGCCCTAGTGCCGGTGAGACAAAACTTGGAAACTGGCTGGAGGAAATGAAAGGAGTTTTTAAAATCACTTATTATTTTAAATGTCCATTCTCTTGGAGGTGAACTGGGATCTGATGGGAATCAAGGCCAGTGACAATGGCTGCCACCTACCATGTTACTATGTCAGTGAGGACTGCGTGTGTTTCTGGAGAGGGCAGAAGTGGGCTCTGTGTGCTTTGGGGATGCCATTTGCTGAGCTATTAATGCCAGGAAGTGTAACGATCGTAGGATGGAAGAGATTTCATTGCTCTGTTAGCACAGAGGTAGCATCTTACTCTGAGCAGCCCTGCTCAGGCGGTCGGCGGTGTGTGCTGGGGTCCCAATGGGTGGTCTGATCTGGTGCTTCTCCCCTGGTCTCCTCCTGCAGAGACATTGCTTTGGTTCCTCCTTCTTGGCTGTGTCTTGGCTGTGCCTGTGTGCTGGGCAGGCTGGGGTAGGCAGTCCAGGGCGGCTGCAGGAGAAGCAGATCAGGGCAGGTTCTTACTGCAAGCTCAGCCACTGCTGGGCCAGTACAAACACCTACGATGTGTCCTCTGTGTCCCTCTGCATGCTGCCAGCTGCCTCCTCTGCCTCCCTTGGGGAGCTCAGCGGCTGAACTGGGTGCAGCAGAGGAGGAAGGACTGCGAGGGCTCCCCAGGCTCTCCAATCCTCTGTCCCAAGCAGGGAAGCCCTGCAGAAGAGGGGCTGCTGGTGGCCTGGTGCTGGAAAGCCGCGGGGCAGAAGGTGACAAAGCGTGGGGGGAGTCCAGAGCATTCCAGGGAGGTGGGTGTCCCCTGGGGAAGCCCAAAGCTGGCTTAGTGCAAGGTATTTGCTAGCAAGAGAATTGGGTGTGCTGAGGACAGCGGTGGCAGCCACACTCCTGAGGCACTCGAGCTTTTCACAGAGTTGGTACCAGCCTCCTCAGGGGCTCGTGTGGAGGACGCCTGCAGTGGAACCATCTTCTGTCCTGCTCCGGCTCAGCACAGGGGTGGGCAGGTCCCCGCTGCTCCTGCAGGAAGGAATGGGACATTCAGTACCAGGCCAGGAGATCGACTCAGCCGGCGCCTGGGCAAGGACGGGCTCTACCTGGGCAGGCTGTCCTGGCACTAGAGCTCAGTAGATGGTCCACCACCCCGAGAGCTGCCATTTTCCGCAGCATCTGGCACATGAAATGCCACATATGGGCACTTCTTCACATTGAGGCACACGAGCTTCTTGAGCGATGCTGTCTTAACTATCTCAAAGCCAGTTGCTCCACCGAATGTACTGGGTTTCCAGTACTCTGGGGAGCAGATGGGGTTTCCAAGAAGCCCCTTCAGGGAAAACGGAGCTCCGATCTCCACCATGCTTTCTCCAAAAATACCATTGGGATGGGGTTTTTCAAGCAGCAAGCCCACATAGAACTCCAGAGCATCGATGTCTCCATACAGCTCTTCCAGCTCTGCTGCCTTCTCTTCCTCTCCTGCATCAAATAAACATCAGTGTTTTAGCAAGGGACTCACCCCTGGCAAGGCCTGGCCTTGCTGTGGGTAACAGGAACGTGGCAGCATCTGCAACCCAGGCAGCGGCGAGCCCGGCTCCCAGGCCAGGCACTGCCCTCTGGACCGCTTGTCCTGCCTCGCAGGAGGAAGGACCCCTGCAGCCAAGCCTTGTCCGTCCCGGTGCAAGGGTCACAACCAGGCAAAGCTTGGCTGGGCAGGAGCAGCTGCTCTGCTGGGCAAGCCCAGCGGCAAGCAGGCAGCTCGTGGTCTCGTACCCTGCTGCGAGCGCAGAGTGTCTGTGCTGCCCCAGCAAAGCCCCAGGAGCTCCTGCGGCAGCACTGCAGCCCTACCTGTTAGCTCCTGAAAGGACTTGTAGGGCTTCATGCCAAACCTCTTCCGATACTCGTTAAATGGCTGTACCCTCAGCTCTCGGGATTCCTTGATGACCCCAACAGCTACTTTCAAGATATTGGCATTGATGGTTTGTCCCCCACCGATCTGGAGGGTGAGAACACAAGAAGGAGCATGCATGAGGCACGAGGCAGCACTGGCATCTGCTCCAGGGCAGCCATGGCACAGCCCCACCACCCCGCACTAAAGCATCTGTGTCCTGGGCATGGTGTCGGGGAGACCAGCACATCATCGCAGCAGGAAGAAGAGGGAGAATCACTGGACATTGCAAAAAAAAAAAGCTGTAGAGCAGCTAGGGTTAAAGCTGGTTCTGTTTCCAGGGTGGGTCAGGGAACAGCACAGGAGAAGCACCAGATGGATGGTGACCCACCGGCCTGGGAGGAGAGATTACAGGGGTTTGGGGTCACGGGAAGGACCCAAACACCAGAAGAGCAGTGGGTCTGCACCTCAGCCTTGCTGCTTTGCACAAGAAGAGATGGTCAGAAACATAGATGTAATCGCTTGGAAGAAAACATCCATGTGATGGCAGCAAAGAACAGTGTCAGACAAGCTGCTCTCATGCCCAGGCTGCTCCACAGCCTGGTCGGAGCCAGGAGATCCCAGCTTACTGCAGGCTTCCTTGCGCCACTGTGATGTTTACTACGGAGTCCCGAGAAGAAGCAAACTGTGCTGCCAAGGCCCAGCCTGGTGCTTGGAAGGAGGACTCACAACGTGCATGTTGGGCAGAAGACTGTGTGACAGCGTCCCACTGCCAAACAGGGAGGTTCGACACCGGTGTGCTACAGGTGCGCTCCAGGCACTGCAGGGACAGGCGATGCCTTGGACTGGAGCTTCGTGCAGCAGAAGAAGAGGAGCTCGAAACCCCTCCGCCGCCCTGCGAGCCCCAGAGCTGGGCTCCTCCACCCGACAGCACAGCAGCGTCTGCCTGCACGGAACCATGAGCATCCCTCCCGGGGTCCCGCAGCCCCAGCGCTGGCAGGGAGGGGAGAGCAGGACCTTACCCTTCCTGCAACCTGCTTGGAAAAGGACTCCACCAGCGCCTCCACACCGTAGTCCAAGAGCATGGAGGTGTTGTAGAGGAACTGTTCATAGTTGTACTTTTCTCCCTGGATGACGAAGAAGTCGGGCATCAGCCCATGCCAGTGATAGAGCTGGTTGAACTCCACCGCAATGCGATTCCGGTACTGGAACTGCATCCCAAACAGCAGCTCAGGGTCGAACTTGAGGCTGAAGAAGTACCCACTGAGATGCTGGACGTAGTCTTCGATGACAATCTTAATGGTCTCCCCTGGGCAGGAGGCGAGAGAAGCAGCCGTCAGCTGGGAGCAGCAGGAGCCACTGGCTCTGTACACCGAGATGTTACCTGCATGCTACGGCAGCACCTCTCACCTCCCATCCACCACCTGGGACCTTTCTGACTACGGGCTTGTTGCATTGGTCGGGAATTTTTCAGTGAATTATTTTTTTCACCAACAAAGGTCAGTCTGCCAAAAGTGAAATACTTTCTGAGGAAGGTGACCTTTATATGCTTAGATATAAGGTGGTGACATGGGTCACTCCTGTATTTTGGTCAAAAATTATATTTCTTGAGATTATAGTAAATTTATAATAGAACATTAAAATGAAATAATTCAAACCTATGACAAAATTATTACAAATTAAATTTTTTGATGGACCAAAGCCAATTTTTGCTATACAGACCAAAGACAACAGTCCCCAGAAGGCTGCCAGAGAAATTCCTCCAGCCTCTAAAGACAGACTGGTCATCACCCTCAGAGATCGACCAGTGCCCAAGTCCTTGGTGCTTGCCCTGGGAGGCGGGACACGGGGCTCCACGGTGCCCATGCCCTGCAGCACCACCGGTCCTCACCGATGAGGATGAGACGAGCCGTCTGGAAGAGCTGCTCATCGCTCCAGGTGGGATGCTCCCGTTTCAGTATGTCGCAGACGCGGTTGTGCTCACGCAGCCAGAGCGTGGCGTACATACAGAGCCCCGGCAGCAGCCCAAACACCTCCTGCCCCATCGCCAGCTGCTTCTTCTTGGGGACGGCAGGCGGGTAGACCATGTGGACTGGAGCATCAGTGACTGTGGGGGGGTACACCTCTCCATCCACCACCTTGGGGAGGCAAGAACAGGATAGCAGAAAGGGAGGAGGGAAGAAAACCACCCCGGTGAAAGCCTGCCCAGCTGGGGTCTGCCTCCCTGTGGGCACCACGGCCACATTCCTGCAAGCGCTGAGCAGGATGGAAACATCCCCCTTGTACAGCCCCAGCTGCAGGACACCTGCTGCCATCAGAACAGCTCGACCCCAAAGCTCACCCCCCTGATACGGCACCTCTGGCCAGCAGCCAGCGAGGGCAGTGCTCCACACAGGGCACGAGGGCTGGGGTCCCCTGATGCTCCTGGGAGTCTCTGGCCTGGCAGCTGCCAGAGGGATGTGGGCTTCAAACAACCCTGGACCACAGGGCTGAGACATGTTTCAGCCACACCAGGTGGTACCTGGAATTTCAGCTTCCCGTCTCTGAAGAGTCGCAGCTGGTGCTGCCGCTGCAGGTTGTCCCCATACACGTGCCCGAGATCCACCTGTCAAGACAGCACAGCGTCAAGGCTGCTCCAAAACACGGTGCGTGCCCCGGTCCCCCTCCTCACTCCCCGCACACCCCTGTGCTCCCTGCTCCGGCACCCCTCACCCCGTGCCCCAGCGCCTTGGTGAAGCCACGTCCCATCTTCCCTGACGTCTTGAAGAACTGGTGGGTGAAATGTTGGGCGAAGAAGGCAAACATCAGGTTGGAGCCTTGGGGATCAGCTTCAAACTTCTGCCGCAGCAGGAACCTCTCTGCCAGGAGCTCGGGTTCAGGGAGCTGCTGCTTGCCTGTGAAGGATGGAGATTGAAGATGTGTGCCCAATGCTGATCTGGCCAGGTACCAGGGCTGGCCGTGGGGCTGTCAGCGAGCACTGCCGTGCCTCCTGCAGTGCCAGACACCGACTCATATGCACAGACACCTTACACCCCTCTCACACAGGCTGTGACATGCCCCAGCAGCTCAACCTGAGCTGTCCCAGCAGCACTTTGGATGCCATCAAGCTCCTCCTGCCCACGGGGTCAGCTTGGGCAAGACAGCGGTACCACACAGCATTGCCAGCGGTGCCTTGCCGACGTGTCCATGGCAGCGAAAGCTCGGACACGGGTGGGTGGGAAACACTGATGCTGCACCGGGTATGGCACTGGGGTGCTGCTCCAGTGACTCAGCCCCACGCCAGGCACCGCGTGGTGCCAGTGCCCCCGGGCCAGCACGTACCTTTTGTCCCCATGGGCGTCGGGCAGTTGTCCGGCACGGGCGGGAGGACACGAGTGTAATAGCTGACGTTGGCGTAGGCCTCCCAGCTGATGTAGCCATAGTCAGAGTTGAAGGTGGGGGGGCTGGGGATGAGATTGGCACGAACTGAAAGGAGAGATGGGGTGTCACCACTGTGGGGTCCAGGGCATGGAGCAGCACCTCACGGGCTCTGCCCCCAGCCCCTGCCTGCCCGCTTGGTGCTGCCAGAGCCCTCCCCTGCCACCCCGAAAACCAGAAAGGTACAGGCAGCAGACACATGCAGGCATCCCAGGCTTTGCTCCGAGCATTTTAAAGGCTGCAATTCCCCGCAGAAGCGGAAGGCTCATGCTAATGGTCTAAGTGGTTTCTTGGGCGATGATGACAACAACACAGAAGTGGCAAAACCAATAGCCAGAGCTTTGTGAACATATCACTGTGGCTCCAAGGGCTGGAACCTAAGTATTTATGCAAAGTGATGGATGTGGGGACATGAATAATAAGGCCCAGTTCTGTATTTTCACAGGCTGCTTTCCGTGCAGCCCTTTGGCCCAGTGACCATGGCATCCCAAGAGCCACTCGTGTCTTCCAGCTGGCTGGCAGCCCGGCACACGGCTGGGGGTGCACAGGCAGCCCCGCCTGCCAACCCCCTGCGCCCGCTGGTGCCTGGCTGGGCAGCTCCCCCAGGCAGGGTGACAGTGTGACAGGGTGACGGAGCGATGGGGTGACAATCTCCCTGTGTCTCCTGGTGAGACGACTCAAGCCCCATGCCCACCATGCCCACGGGAGCTGCTCAGCATCACCACAGCCATGATGCCCCCACCCACACCTCTGCTGATGCCCGGGAGACCCCGAGTCCTGCTGCACCCTGAGACGCACTCCAACCCCTTACCTGTAAGCACAAGCCTCATAAGCGTGTCCCTGATGAAGGTGCTGTTGATAATGTCCCAAAACCACCTGAAGTGGGTCAGGATGAAGTGGTAGAAGGCAGGAGTGGGCTTCAGCAGGTCGTGGAGGCGTGTCCAGAGCTCGGCTGGGGGAGACAGATCAAGCAAGTGGCTCACCCTGCTAATGAAGCCCACTAACGGCCCCAGCCCACCCACACTGTTGCTGCTGGTGAGAACGTGTGCTGCAGGTGCAGTGTGCCCCCCTGGGACCCACGGGTGCCAGAGGTCCTCCGGGCGAGAGGGACTTACGGGAGGTGCAGTTGTCCCCGAAGTATCCCGTCCGCGTGCAGTCACACTCGTATCCTCCCAGGCCGACCCTCACACACACCCCTTGGTTCTGGCAGGGGAAATAGCAACAGGGGTTCACTGCGGGGAGACAGAGAGAGAGACATCAGCATCCAGCCACCGTGTCACCGTGGCTCCCTGCCCCTCACGGGGTGACGCTGCCCCAGGCACAGCCGAGCTGGGTCCAGCTCAGGGAGACGCACGCTGGGGGTTCTCCCTGAGATGAGGTGCTCTGATGCCAATTGCCTCTGTGAGGTGCACCTCAAGTCTGGTGGCAACAACGTGCTGCAGGGAGAGGGCAGGCAGGTGCTGCAGGAGCCGAGCGCTGCCCTGACCATTCCAATATCAGGCCTGCAGTAGATATTACCGATCAGCTTTTCTGAGCAGTATTTTGGGCAAGAGCATCATTTCAGCACTGTCCCTCCTTCCTTGTAGAAGTTAGCCGTGTCTGAAACACCCGGGATTGCCAAAGGAACTGTCTGCACCCCGCAACCATGCCTGGGTGCTGCAAGCCCTGGCCCCAACTCCACTGCAGGGCCACATCACAGCGGTCTCCTGCACAGCTGGGGGTGTAGCCTCATGCACAGGGGATTACTGTGCCCCCGGAGCCCCAGCGTGGGATAAAGCAGTGCAAACACAGCGCTGGTGTTAATAATAATGGCAATTGTTTGGGCTGAAGTTTGGTTTGGCAAGTGGCTCCTCTTCCCTCACTGCCCCAAGCGGATGAAAAGACGTGACCGCTGGGCTCGTTTCCCTGCCTCCCGCTGGGCCCCTTCCTCTGCCGCCTTCACGCCCCAGCCTGCAGGCACAAGATAAGGGCCCCTTCCCACCCGCTCCACGGCACTGCGATCCCGTGAGAGAGGGTGAGACAGGAGCAGCACTGCCACCGAGTTGGGTCTGTCCCCACAGAGCCGGGACGGAGCCTTTGTGCCAGGAGAATAAAAGTGCCAAGAGGCAAGACCCCCTGAAGCACACCTGGCTGAGGGTTTCGGTGCGCATCGGCAGGACAGCGGTCACCAGCCCCATGGGGATGCACAGCGCTCAGGGACAGGGCTGTGTGCCACCACCACACGGTGCTCAGCTCCGGTGCCGCTGGCTGCGGGGACGGGGACGGGCAGCACGCCCTGAGCACCAGAAAGGACCAAGAGCCATTCCCGGTGAGCCCAGTGTTACGGCTGATCAAGAACGGCTGCTCCGTGTGGTCTATGAGCTCACCAGGCCCCTGCCAGACCTGGTTCAGATTCTTCTGGAATTTGGATACAGGTTCCAACACTGAAGAAGAGGGATGAGTACCCAGAATAGAAACCACATTTTTTCCAGAAGAAATTGCAGCTAAAAATTAACATATTTGAAAAATAAAGCTCATTTTGCAAAGTTGCTTACTCTCCCAGCCAGCCACACACTTGGAACGGGGCAGGGGCTGCCTAGGAGCCTGGGGCTTGGCCGGCAGCTCTGCCCTGGCTGCACTCAGCCCTGTGACCCCAAATCCCTCACATCATCGTGGCCGGCTTGCAAAGACGCGTTCAGCTCCCAGCCCTTCCATCAGACTGCCTTTCATCTCAGATCTTTTAATGTATCCAGATGCTATTACAGACCCAGGCGAGAGGCAGCAGGCAGGTTCTTATTTATCTCAGACAAATTAAGGTCAGACCACCCGTTCGGTTTTTTGCAAGATGGGAACTTTTGCAAAGGGGGCTGTTTTGCAGCGCAGCTGGAGCATCCTCCGGGCTATTCCTGCATCGGTAGCTCTTCACTCAACTCTTCCACAAACTTTGCAAGCACCTAAGAGAGCAGCCGCATGTTGTGCCTTGTGCAACCTGGGGGGATGCAGGGCTGCCCGCAGGCACTGCAGCCACAGAGCCAAGAGGATGCTCCGTGCTGCGGGTTCTGGCACAGCAGGTCGTGTCCTGCCCTGTCTCTCCAGCTGACATGCGGAGTCAGAACTTCACTTTGCCAGGGGGTCTCCCCAGCGCGGGGTCTGATGGCATGTTTTGCCCAAGCGCTCCTCCAAGGCAGGTCTGGCAGCATGCCGGGCTCAGCTGAGCTGCCTCCTCCCTCAGTTCACAGCGGTGTCAGTGCTGCCGGATCCCAAAGGTGGAGCAGGAGCCGCATGTTCCAGCCAAAAGGGTGGGAGGTGGACAGAGCATGTCCTGGCCCACAACAGGAAACCCCCTTGCATCTTCTCAGAGCCTCCCTCCCGTGGCAGTTTGTGCTTCTCCCCACCCTGGCCAGGAATCCTGTGCCTGCCCAGCCGGGATGGCTCCAGGTACAGGGAAAGCTTCTGCCAAGCCTCCACGCTGGAGCGCAGCCCTCTCTTGTGACGGCAGAGCTGGCGAGCACGTTCCATCACTGCTGAAAAATGCCAGATTTTGGGGACAACATCCGCCCTGCAAACTGCAGCCAAAGCAACCTGGGGTGAATCACGGCTGGGCTAGAACCGGGCTTGTTTGATGGGACATGGCTCCACAGCCGCAGACTTTGAAGATGATGAAAGTCTCACGCACTTGTTTTTCTGATTCATTGAGGTTTCCTCGGGCCCACAAGCTGTTCACAGCACAGGCAGTGCAGCCAGATTGTCATCTGCAACCACTTCTGGCGACACCACGAGCAAGACAAGTGTGCCAGAGCCACAGCTGCATGCCACATGGGGCTTGGCAATCCTCCTCCCTGCACCTGAGCCTGGCTGCTGGCCCCAAGGACAGGCTGCAGGCAGGTGGCTGGGCTGGCTGGAGGGAGTGATGCAGCCCCAGGGCTCTTGGTGTGGCAGCAGGGTCCCCTGTGCAGCCCAGGTTGAAGCTCTGTGAGCCCCATTGCGGAGGGGCTGTGCTGGGAGGAGGCAGTTTGCCAGCAGATGAAACAGTACGAGCTGTGGAATGGCTGTGGAGAAGATGGTCAGGTTTATTTTGCAAGAACACTTCTACAAAACTACACCCCTGAAGGCAAGCCAGCAGCCAAGGGAAATATCTGCCAGAGAAAACAGAGACACACCATGGGACCAGCTTGGGTCTGCTCACAGCCAGAGGAAGAGTCTACTGAGAGCAAACATCACGGCTCAGAGCCAAGGTGCAGCCAGCAAGGAATCAAGTAGAAATGCTCTAAGCAGCAAACACCAAGTGAGCAGGAGATCCCAGCCTGAGCCCAACATCCTGTTATTTGGTCTTCAAGAGAGATCTGAAGGCTAGATTAGGGCTGTGGTTCTCCCAGTGCAGCACTGGGGAGGAGCAGGAGCCCAGCCTCTCTGCTGACAGCACCTTGGGGCACGGTGCAGTTCCCTTAATTCCTCAATTCCTTAATTCCTCCCTCCCTAATTAAGGCTTGGAAGAGAGCCACCCTTTCATGTATATCCCAGGTATCTTCTCCTTTTCCCCCACATAGTGAAATTTGCTTTGATCCTGGCATGCAGCAGTCAGCTCCAGGGGTTGGTCACAGCTGTGCCATGCCAGCACACATCTGTCCCAGCTGCCTTGGGCGTGTGTGTCCCCAGTGGGTCCCCAGGCCCTATCTTGTGCCCAGTAGGACACACGGATGCTGCTCCCAGCTGTCCTCAAACCCCAGGAGGAGCTTCTGGGGGAGATGAGACCCATGGTAGGACATGGCCAAGTCAGAGGAGGAACAGCACAGGGCTGTCCCTTGCCTGTCCCCACCACCTGTGGTCCAGTCCAGCAGGTGACAGCCAGGTCCATCCCATGGGGTGCCTCCTTTCGAGCACATGTGCCTGATGGGCCCTGCAGCGGGGTGCCAGCCGCCTCCCCAGCACCAGCCCCCTCCAGTGCTCACTCCTGCTCTGACCCTGCAGCCTGAGGCTGAGAAGCACAGAGAGAGCTGCAAGGTGGCTTGGCCACGCTGGCGGCACCAGCCTCTGTCTCCGGAGGGTCGACTTGCCGCCTCCTGCCAGGTCACACCCTGTCTCCCAGAGTCCCCCGCAGAGCAGGCACGGCCACCCTCACAAGAGCCATGGCCATGGGGCCTCAAAGTGCTGCAACCCTGGGTCGCGTTCCCCTTTCGGACGTGTATGCTGCTGAAACAGGGAAGTCCCCACATCAGGATCACTGGTTTTGCACAGGACCAGTGGCTCCAGCACGGAGAAGCCCCTCCTCTCCCAGCAGCGTGGCTGCGGGAAGGGGGCATGGGCAGTGGGAAGGACAGCATGCCCCACTCCAGCACCCACCTCTGCCTGGTCAGCCCAAAACCTGCTCTGTTCAGGCCGCTCCTCCCATGGTCCTGCTCCCCCTGCAGCAGGGGGGTGCCTGCTTGGCTCCACACACCCAGCCTGTGCACATCTTGGGGGCTCTTGGATTTGGGCACATCACTTCCCACAGCTGTGAGTAAACCTGGGCAGGCTGAGGGAGACGGGATCACCACCAGTGCTGTTCGCAATGCAGGTGGCCAGAGCCCCGCTGAGGGATGCAGCCCACACGCCTGGTCTGGTTTTGCTGAGAGCATTACTTTCATGAGGAACTGTAAAACCTGAAAAGTGCTACGAGCTTCATGCTGGGATGGAGCTTTTCTGCAGGAGGAAGGTCATTTCACGGAAGAGGGACTGGACTCTATGCCCTGTTAAGGACATGGAGGGAACTGCACTGTAGGGGCTGGGGATGGAGCTGATGGGATTCAAGAAGTAATTTTATTCCACAACATGCTCCGTTGATGCCTGCCATAAGCAGCGTTACTCCTCAACACTCCCAAGTGCACAGGCACCCCGAGCCCACTGCGGCTGTGCCGGCACGCAGGGAATGGCTGCAGCACATGGGCTCAGGAATGAACCGATGGCTCAGGCCACCGGAGCTGTCCCTGTTGCTCCCAGCCCTCCACCCTCACCCCCAAACTGCAGTTTCATGTGGTATGTGTTTGGGGAGAGTGGGGAAGGGATTGCTGGGAGGCTGCAGCCGCTGGGTGCTGCCCCCCAGCCCAGTTGGTGGGGCCACCCTTGGGCAGCCGTGGTCCTGTCCTGCCCCAGGGGCTCGTGGGACGGCGGTGGGCTTGGTGGGAGCCCAGTCCTGTTGGGCGGCCATGGCCACGCTCGGGCCAGTGACGGCTCCTCCAGCCCCTGTGTGTGGTCCCTGCGTGACCACAGCGGGAAGCAGAGGGGAAGTTTGTTTTTTTTCTGCGCGATTTAGCTCTTCAGTGAGGCGTGACAGGCCAAACCCTGCATCTCTGGGTGCTGCGGGGACTCTGCCCCAGGTGGTGTCCTCGGGGCTCCTGGACGGCGATGCAACGGCTCCTGCCTGCCCCTGCTTGCCCCTGCTTGCCCCTGCCTGCCCTGCTTTGCCCGCCTGCCCTGCCTGCACTGCCCTGCCCTCCGCTCCGGGGCTTCTGCTCGGGGCCCCACGGCCGGGGCGATGGGGGCGACCTCGCCCCCGGGGACTCTGCAGAGCGCGGACCCGTCGGGCGGCGCTGGGCAGGGGCTTGGGGCAAACGCCCCGACCTCTCCCGGTGCCTCTGGGGGCCCGGGACCCCCGGTACTGCACCCTCCGGGACCAGGTCCCCCCGCATCTCCCGGTACCGGATCCCCCCGGGGCCGGGTCCCCCCTCCCTCCCCGAGCCCCCCCGGGGCCGGATCCCCCCCGGTGCGGGATGTACCGGCTCCCCCGGGTCTCCCCTCCCTCCCCCCCGGGGCGGCCCCCTCCCCGCGTACCGGAGCCGTCGGTCGCGGCGCTCCCGGCGGCGCAGAGCAGCACGGCGTGGGCAAGGAGCAGCCGCAGCCAGGCCCGGCACCCACCGCCCATGGCGAGAGGCAGCTCCGCCGCGTCCCGCCGCCGCTCCCGGCCCGGCCCCGCCGCCCCCGCCCCCTCCCCGCCGCGCCTCCTCCCGCCCCCGACGGGACGGGGCCGCCTCCGATGGCCCGGCTCGTCGTGGGGGCTGCCCCGTCCCACGCAACCTCCCGGGGTCCCCGAGGCCACCCCAGGGTCCCCGGCCGTGCCCTGAGCCCCGCATACCCCAGGAGCCCCCAGCCCATCCCCAGTCCTCACCTCCCCAAGCACCTCCATAACCATCTTCTGGTTCCAACGTCCCCAGCATCCCCACGCCCATGTCCTGGTCCCCGTCTCCCCCGGCACTCACATCCTCCAGCATCCCCACACCCATGCCCTGTCTCGCCCTGCATCCCTATGCCCACACCCTGGTCCCCAGGTCCCCCAGGACCCCCATGCCCATCTTCTGATCCACAAGCCCTGGGGCACCCTGTTACAGCTTGGGCAGTGGAGTGGCTATGGGCTGAGAACCCAGCTCAGATTCCTCTGACCTACCATGGAGGCTGCCTTGGCAGTGCAGCCCAGCTGGTGCCAGGAACCAGGCTGCCCACAGCCATCAATAGCCAGAAAAGCTGAATTTATCAGTGAAACCATCACTGGCTTTTTCCTGCCTGGCTGCTTTGTCTCCCAGTGCCAGCCTGCTGATAGGAGGGACAGGATCCAGCCAGCCCAGCCCAGGCAGGCACCAGCTACCCCACGGGGGCTGAGTCCTTCCAGGAGAGGCTCCGCGTGTGGCCGGAGTGAGCAAGAGCACGATGGGCTGCAGACCCGGCTGGGGCAGCCTCAGGGGATGTCCCCAAGCCTGGTGGCACTGCTGTCCCTCTCCTGTGCTGCTCTGCACAGCAGAGACCCCAGCGCAGGCCTGGGTGTTCTTCAAGATTATTTTGGGTTTTGCTGTCACCTCCTTGCATGGCAGCAGGAAGCCCCGGCAGGGCCGGGGGGTGCGCAGTTCCTGCACAGTTCCTGTGCTTGGCGTGGAAAGCAGCTGTGCGGTGGGGATGGGGCGGGAGCAGGGTTGTGGGAGTGGGGCTGTGGGACCAGGGCTCACACTGAGGGGCTTTGCGGGGTTTCAGCAGCAGGGAGGGAGTGTCCCCACAGGGTAGGAGGCCTTCGCAGGTTCCCAAAAAGGAACAAGGGCCACAGATACAGCTTCAGCAGGCAAATGCATCAGCCGTGCAAACATGAACTCATTGGGCTCTTGAAGCACTCTTGTAAAGTGGGGATACTGGCCACTAACAAATATGCACTGGAAACGAGGGGCAGGTTTTGCTGTACGCGTGCGGTTGGTGTGGTCAGCCCGTGCCGGGGCCGGGGCTGCTCCCGCCTGCTGCGAGCCTGCCTGCAGGCAGCACCATCCCCCTGGGCACTGCGCGCCCAGCCCTCGCCCGGTCCTCTGGCCTCTGAGCCAGAGAGCAGCCAAGCCGCCTGGATGGGCATCAAATATAAAGCCGTGGCAGGCTGGGGGTTCAACACAGACGGATGGATTTCAGCAGGCCCTTGGGATGGTTTCAGCGGGATCACAGATGGACAGTGTCAAACACTCGCCGAAGCACTGCCCTGCCCCCAGCATCCCGTGCCTGCGCGCTCCCAGGCTGCAGGAGCAGGGCAGCACCGGGTCCCCCCCGCCACTACCACCACCAGCCCCACAGTGTTGCAGCCCCACAGAGAGCAGAGTGGTTTAACCTGTGGTGTGCATCTTTCCTCTCCATCCCTGCAGACAGCACCGTCAGCCCCAGCTCCAGCCTTTACCCCTCCTGCCCTGCACCCAACGCTGGGTGCTATTGACTGCAGCATGTGGGACCTGGCACAGCCTGACTCCCCTGTGCCTCCCCCCAGGCTAGCCCTTGGGGACGTCCCAGCTCCAGGAGCTCTCCTGCATGCTTGCAGCTCCGCTCCCTTCCCGCTCATCAGGTTTTAATAATTGTTCTCTTGCACAAGACGGGAAACGGTTGCAACAGCCCCAAGGCCGGCTGTCTCGCCAGGCTGCTGAGGAGCTCTCATGGAGGGGCTGCCCTGAGCTACCGGGAAAGGGAGGGGGCTGCTGCCAGCAGCTGCAGGGCAGGGGGTGTCCCGGCTGTCCCACGCACCCTCACCACTCCTGGAGTCTTGCTCGGTACCCAGACCCCTCGCTCCAGGCACTCAGTGCCACACTGAGCGGCTCAGCACAAACCCATCAGCTACCGACCTCCCTGCTGCCAGCCCTGGCTGCCAGCAGACCTTCCCGCCTCCCCTCCTTGATGGCTGTCTGTCTGAGCTGCAACCCAGGATGTCTGGCCTCATGTCCCAGGACTGGAGCCAGCCCAGGTCCCCAGATGGGTCCCTGTCACTGGCCAGGGCAAGGGCAGGCGGCGCTGCCTGGGCATCACGGTGGGACCGTGTCCTCGCAGCCTCCCTCGTCACGAGCACGAGGCCGGGCCCATGGCCTTGGCAGTGTGGGCGCTGGATCTGGCCAGCAAATGCCCCAACATTGCTCTGTAGCAGCAAGGGGAAGCTCCAACACAGTGCTGCCAACCCCCATGTTTGCACCACTGCCACGGTCCTGGGAGAAGACAGGAGGAAACCAGGCAAGTAAAAAGGTGTCCTTCTGCTTGATAAAACTCCTCAAAGGAGCAAGGGAGGCTCTTGTGGGACAGCAGCATCAGCAGCTGCTGCCTCTGCAGCACGCACAGCGTGGGAAAAAGCAGCCTCTGGGCCAGCTCCAGTGTGGGGGAGTGCCAAGCGGAGCCCTCCAAGTGCCGGCACCGCTCACACCACGGCAGCTGGCCCTGGCTGGGAGCACGGGTGCTGTGGGGCCCCAACCAAGCACCACGCACGCGATAAACAGGCCAAGGTCCAGCCACATCTGGTGGCTCACAGGAGACTTCCCTCCTCCTCCCTGCTGCAAGGAGGGGGCTCTCCCCTCCGTGGTTCTGGCGCAGGAGCTGGCAGGACTAGGGGAGGTGAGCAGTATGAGGGGTCTCCCCAAGCCTCTTGACCCCAGGCTTAGGCTCTGCGTGTGGCCATGCTGTCACTGGTCACTGAGGCAGAGATGGAGCATGCAAGTTCCCAAAGTGCACAAACAGCCCAGAGTCTGCACTGTGAAAATAAACTCACACAAGTGGCTTTGGAAGAGCAAAAGCCTCCCTGCAGTCAGGCGGATGCGGGGCTGAGGGAGGTGTATTAAAAGGAGTGTGGCCAGCAGGTCGAGGGAGGTTATCCTCCCCCTCTACTCAGCCCTAGTGAGACCACATTTGGAGTTCTGTGTCCAGTTCTGGGCCCCCCAGTTTAAGAAGGACAGGGAACTGCTCGAGCAAGTCCAGTGGAGAGCTGCCAAGATGATCAAAGGACTGGAGCATCTCCCTAATGAGGAAAGGCTGAGAGACCTGGGTTTGTCCAGCCTGGAGAAGAGAAGGCTGAGGGGGGACCTTATCAATACCTGATATGAATGAAGGGCGGGTGTCAGGAGGATGGGGCCGGACTCTTTTCAGTGGTGCCCAACGACAGGCCAAGGGGCCACGGGCACAAGCTGGAACACGGGAAGTTCCACCCGAACATGAGGACAAACTGCTTCCCTGTGCGGGTGCCAGAGCGGTGGCACAGGCTGCCCAGGGAGGCTGTGGGGTCCCTTCCCTGGAGACATTCAGCCCCCGCCTGGACGCGGCCCTGTGCCCCTGCTCTGGGGTGCCTGCTCACGCAGGGGTGGGACGGGGTGAGCTCCAGAGGGCCCTTCCAGCCCCCACCATTCTGGGATTTTGTAGGGGTGGGTGGCTGCTGCTCCTCCAAGCGCAGGACAGCAGCAGGGACGTACCTTTGCCGCGGCTTCTGGGAGCGCTCCTCCCCAACCAGCTACCAGTGGGACATGGCAGCAGGATGGACGGCTGAGCGGCAGAGGCAGCCCGGGGTGGATGGGCTCTGGCTGGAGGGTTTCATCACTGAGCACCCAAAACCTTCTCAGGGTTGATGCCCAAAGGTCGTGCCGCTCCTCCCGCATGGTGCGAGGACCTCACCATGCCTCGTGCTGCACTTTTGGCTGGCTCCTGTCAGCCAGCCCTGCACCGGTCTCATGCTGCTCTTCTGCTTTCGCAGCAGCAGCCATAGACATCAGGATTGCAGTTTCACCCCTTTTTCTCCCATGGATTCTGTCCTCCTTCTGGAGGCATTGCTGGAGTTTTGCTTCCTTTTTCTTTCCCCCCAGTGCAGGGGGGACGTGACCGTGGCCCCACTCTGGCTCCGTCCGCCTTGAGGCTGTTGGCACTGCCTGGCGATGTGCCAGCACCGGGTCTTGGGCTCTGCCGGGAAGCAGAAGCTGAGCAGGACGGGTGCGGGAACCGCCGCAGCAGTCCTGCTTCAATTTAAAGCAGAGGTGATACCCCGGCTGCGGGGTGCCCTGGGATGGGGCTGTTTTTGGACGCACATTGCAGCCATGCTCGGATGCAGCCAAGTCCCTCCGGTGGAGCAGCAGCTCTGCCCGCACGGTGCAAGCCCTGACACAACGGTGAGAGGTCACTGCCATGGCATGACCCTGTCCCGAGCCCCTCCGTGTTCACATCCCCGGGAGGAGCCGCCAGGCCTGCGGGAGCCGGTGCTGCCGGCCGCGTCCTCCCGTAGGGAGGCAGCAAAGCACCGTCTATGGCAGCGCGGCACCGGCCGGGGCTGCGGGAAGCACCGGGAGCCACAAAGCACCACCGATGGTCCTGAGCTGCTCTGCCTTTGGCCACCCCGCGGCGCCTCTCCGGCCCCCCAGCACCCCTTTCCCCCAGGTTTGGGGTGATACCACTTCTGTGAGCCTCAGTGCCACTGGGGTGGGAGAGCAGGACTCCAGAGCCTGTGGCGGGTCGGCACCCAAAACTCGTCCCCCCCCCATGCCATCCGCCCAGGGGTGCTGGAGCTGTGGGGACACCCTGTGCCATAGCCCCGCAGCCATGGGGTGGGTGGTGAGGTGGCAGCACAGGGAGCCCTCCCTGGGCAGGCGAAAGGCCACGTGGTGCAGATGTGGACCCTGTCCGAGCCCTGCACAGGGAGCGGAGCCATGGGGCAGCTGGGCAGGGGCACCCCCACAGCCCCCCAGTCCTGTGCTCCAGGGGTGGCTGTGCTTGGAAGAAGCGTGTCCCCCAGTCCCAGAGGATCTACATGGCCCATGGAGTGTCCCCTGGCCTGCCCCATCCTTGCACATCCCTGAGAGGCTCCGTGGGTGGGACGTGGCTCAGCGGGTGGATGCTTGACCATGGGCTGCAGGGGCTGGGCAGAGAACAAGGAAGCCAAAACTCCTGCTTTTCTGCCTTAAGGTTAAGAGGTGACTGGTGCCGAGTCCCCCGTGGGAAAGGTCCCTGACAGCTGCAGGTATGTCAATCCAGCACAAAGACACAGCAGATGCTGGTGGCTGGAGACCCCTCACAGGGTATCGGTCTGGTCTGGTTTGCCCCGTGCTGGGCTCAGGGGAGCTGTGGGGGCACAGAGCCAAGTGGGGCAGCGGTGGGGCACCCCAGAGAATGATGCTGTCCCTGATGGCCGAGCAGGGCTGGTGACCCCTTCCCCAGCTCTGCTGGGCAAGGCGGCAGAGGACCCAGCATTTCCTCTGGCACGGGGAGCTGACAGACGCTGTTTGGGGGGCTACAAATCAGAGCTGAAAAGCTGGGGTTGGACAGGCTGTCTGGGAACTCGTAACCTGAGCCCCAGGAAAGGAGGACTCAGGAAAGCGCTTTCAGCAATCATATTCATCATCTTCAGCTCAGACTCATTAGGCTCGCGGAGCCCAGCCCCGCCACCGCCAACGCCTCCCGCACGCAGATAGAGCCGCCGGCTCAGACAAATAAATGCTTCCAGCTTCCCAGTGGATGCAGCAGGTCAGGGAGCATCTGATGCCAATTACCTGTGGTGTAGGGTTCCCCAGCCGGACTTGCCCGCACCGTGCAGCGAGGCAGCTCCCGCGCTCCAGCCCTCTTGCCCAGGTTTGCCCTGACCATGGGGGTGCTCGGCCCACCTACACAGCCCCTCCAATTTGGAGCGGCCCCATTGATCACTGTCTGTTCCCCGTGCCAGGAGCCATGGGGGCAGCCAAGGGGGGAGAGTTTTAGTCTCCCATCACAGAGGCAAGAGCAGCCTTGTGCCACCATGTTTTGGGCTCCTCCATCCTAGGGTCAGGGACCAGCGCAGGGATCACCCACCCGAGCATTTCAGGGGATGCTTGAAGGCCAGCTCACTGCATGGCCATCCCCACCGTGGCTGGCTGTGCACAGCACTGGGCGCCAGTGTGTCACTGCCAGGGTTTAATTCCCCCAGGCCATTTCCTCCCAGGCTGTCCTGCTCACAGCATGGTGTGGCAGGGACCCCTCCTCCCAGCTCCCAGGGTGTGGGGCTAAGGGTGGAGAACTGGAGAACTGGCCCGGCTGGCGCAGCAGGCTTGGAGCCGTCTGGGTGGGAAGCATGTCAGGGCTGTGCATCACCGTGTGATATCGTGTGGATGTCCTGCACCTTGCTGTGCCCACCACGTGTGGGTCCCAGCAACCCAACTTCCCCGGGACATCTCTGGGGCAGCACATCCCCATCTCAGTGTCTGAGTGGAGGGAAGCCGTGGGACTCTCCATCGGGTTCAGGTCCAAAATTACAGGAGGCCCCTCCATGGAGACACCTGGATGGGGCTGGGAAGGGACTCCAGGGACCAGGCACCCATCTGAGCGGTGCCGGCAGCCAGCACAGCCACGCAGCTTTGCTGAGCGCTGCAGTTAAATGGGCGCAGGAAGCTCCGCGTACTCCGTGGCTCTTCGGGGCAACTGCATGTTTCCACTTCTCCAGGCTTGGGCCAGCCTGGATGTCCTTAATTGCCCAAAGGTCAGCGTCCCTGAGCCCGGGGCCACGTGTCGGAGGCACCCCGGGCAGGAACCTGACACGGACTTGAGTCATTCGGGATCAACGCTGGGGGCCAGGAAATTGCAACGGACACGAACCTAAATATGCCGCACGTCCCCCCAGGTAATCAGGGGCTGGGCCAGATTCCGGCTGACAGCTTAAATGCCTTAATTCCTTGGCCACTGCAGTTTGAGGGGGTCCCGTGTGCTGTGGGCTTCTCCCCAACGGCCTCTGAGCTGGAGATTTGTCTGTAATTGGAGGCATGTTGCATTCCCCTGAAAGTAGCCAGGTCCCACTGGAGGGGGGCTGCGGGAAGGCAGCAATTTCCCTTATGGAATTATTTACCTGATTAGAGAGTTTATTTTATCAAAATTGCTTCAGAATGGGACTGCTCAGTGTGTCCAGCACAGGGAGCTCCCCCGGTGGGGCCGGTGGCCTGGAGACAGGTAATTTGTGTGGTTAATGGGACTAATCCACCAGGCAATTACACCAATAGATTTCACGGCTGCAAAGTGCTCTGTTCCCATTAATTAAAAATCTGTTAAGAAGATTAGCACGTAAAGGTATCAAAAGAAACCCAAGAGTTTCTTTCCCCACCAGCCCCCAAAGGCGAGTGTGGGAGTGCTGGATTGTTTCATTAGCGCAAAAATTATTCTTTCAAAGGTAAGGGCTTCACATCCAAAGTAACCACTGACAGTTTTCCCTGACTTCCCTACCAAGAGGGTCTTTATGTTTAATTATAGTTTGTTTAAATTAGCCCTGATTGTTCGCGTGGAGTGTTAGTTTAAATATATTTTGACCGTGTGGTTCCCCTGCGCCCTGCCGAGGAGGGCAGCCAGTGCGAGGAGGGCAGCCTCCAGCCGAGCCCTGCGCCCCGGCAGGTGCCCCCACCACAGGGCTGGTGCTTAGGGCTGCCCGGGAGGAGATGGTGGTCGGGGGGGGTCCGAACTCAGCATCCCCTGGTTAGGACAGTCACGTCAGAGCAGGAGCTGGGGATGGCGGCACCCGCCGTTGGCAGGGGTTCAGCTGCCAAACCCAGCTCTGCAGCAGGTGCTGGGCTGCGGTGGGCACCTCCCCAGCATGGTGGTCTGCCCGCACCCCACCAGTGGCTTCGCCGCCTGCAGGAGCCCTGTGCCAGCACCACCCGCAACCCACAGCACCCGCTCCCGTCCCCACGCCGCCGCTGCCGCCGTCCCAGCGCTGCTCAGCCTCTCGCTCGGCCTCCGGTGCCACTCCTGGCCTTTGTCCACAGCCAGACACTGCGCAAAACAAAAGCAAATCCCCCGGCAGCTGAAGGTGCCATTTTTACGGCTGGGCTGAACGAGGAAGTATTTTTTGATCTCTTAAAAATCCTGAATATTATCTGACAGTTTATCTTGTTTCTCCGCATCCGTGTCTTTGCAGCAACGCCAGCTCATTTACATGTGTATTGCGCCTGCCTCCACGGGTGCTGAGGTCAATTGAAACTCAAGAAAAGAGGAGAAATTTATGCAAAACTGTTGATTGCATTTGTATGTAATGAAATCATCCAATATTCATCTGACTATAGACTCTAATCTGAAAGGAGAAGTGAAGGACATAAGAGTCACTGGAAAGCAATAATGAGCTTCTGTAGTGATTAAAAAAGCACTTGAGCTTTCTGAAAATCCAGCCAGAAATCGTGTCTAATCAACACGGAATATAGGAGGCAGAGATTACATTGATACATTTTGCAAAGCTCACTGTAGAAAATGTATGCGAGCTGTAAACTCTGACATGCCATCCATGGTCTGTTTTATACAAATCCGGGCGGCACACAATCAGCGCCCGGGCTCATCCCTGGCACAAAGCAATCTTGGTGTCTCTGCTCGATGACTCACAAGGAGCGCAATCACATCTATTTTGAAGAGCAATGTTGGTTTTTAACTATGTCGAGAGCTTCCAGCTTCCTCGGAGTTTTTTCTCCCTTTCGCCGCTGCTTTGCATTTCCCTGCAGTGGCAGGACCCGGCCCGGGAGGTGATGGGGGGCCGGTGCCCACCCTGGACCCTGCCGCTCCCCCCTCGGCGTGCCTGAGCCGGTTCAGTGGCTCAGGGCAAGCCGAAGCGTCCCGGCAGGGCTGAGCACGGCTGCCCAGGCGGCCCCAGGGAAGGGTGGGGGACTCTGCCTGGGGCACAGTAAGTGGGATATGCAGAGGGGCACCATGCATGCTGGGGGTGCAACCCACTTTGGGACCACCAACCCACCGGGCTACGGCAGCGCTCGCAAGGCAGGAACCTGCCAGTGCCCTGAATCCATGTGCTGTTGGGAAAGGGCCCCTGGCGAGTGCGGCAGGATGTGGAGAGCCCATGGCACAGCTTGAGAGGGTCCAGCCACAGCTTCCCCTCAGCCCCCCTGCCCTGCCCCACACCACACAGCAGCACTTGTGACTGAAGCCAAGCTCTTTGGTAGCTGAAGCAGCATCACTGATATCAGAGCCACATTACACCCAGCCCAACCACTTTCTGGCTCACAGTCCCTTTCCCTCCTGGGTTATTTGGCACAGCTGGAGCTCCTTCCCCACCCGCCAACAGCATCAGCTGCAGCTTATCAGCTCTGGGTGCAATCCAGGCTGGAGCTAAGTGAGAGGTTCCTGCTGATCTCTGTGGAGGAGGTCTTTGGAGCAGGTAGGTCCTGTGCCGCAGCTCCCAGTGCGGAGCACCAGAACAGCAGGTGGTTTGTGCAGCAAAAGGGAGAGTGGGACCTGCCCAGAGCCACACTGTGCCAGTGAGTCGCAGTAAGTGCAGTGAGCGTCCACCCTCTTTTCTCCTGGGTGGTTTACAGCAGCTGTCAGCAGCTGCCTGTGCTGTGGCCGTGGGAGGCAGGGGGTGGCCTCCTGCACCAGCATGCTGCCGTGCACCTGGCTGTGTGTGGTGGGTGCTGCTGTGGTCCTGGAAAGTACCAGGGCTGCAGCTGGTGCTTTTGGCTGCTTGTCCCACGGGGCAAGGGAAGGGTGGGAGTGGGGTGGGCCGTGGTGGCACGGCTCCGTGGGCTCATGTGCTCTCTGTACTGAGGGTGAGAGCAGGATGGGCTGTGGTGGCATGGCTCTGTGAGCTCACGGGCTCTCTGACCAGGGGTGAGAGCAGGATGGGCTGTGGTGGCACGGCTCCGTGAGCTCACGGGCTCTCTGACCAGGGGTGAGAGCAGGATGGGCTGTGGTGGCACGGCTCCGTGAGCTCACAGGCTCTCTGACCAGGGGCGAGAGCGGGATGGGCCATGGTGGTGCAGCTCCATGGGCTCATGTGTTGCCTGCACTGCTTTGCCTGTACTAGGGGTGAGAGCTGTGGGTACTGCACCTGCTCCTGGCTGATGCAGAGCACAGGGGTGAGGTAAAGATGCAGACAGATGGACCCCCCAAACCCTCCCCTACTGTGGGGCCATCAGCTGCAGTTGTTTGGAGAACAGGTCCCTGCCTTTCTTCACATTTAAAAGCTATTTTTGCACCTGGCTTTGCCTCATGAGTGTGGCCAGCCCTGGACCTCCTCCTGCTGCCTCCCAAAGGCACAGGCTGTGTTGGGGACAGGTGGCTGAGCTGGGGAGAGGCAGCTCCATCCCCAGCCTGGTGCTGGTGCAGTTTTACCACTAAGTTTTAATTTATCTGAGATGGAGATGCTACAGGATAAGGAATACCCGTAAATACTTGGGAAACTCCTCAAACCCTCAAGCCCAGGCTGTTGCTGGGATGCTGAGGCTGCGACAAGAGCAAAAAAAGCCTAGTTGATAAATGTCAAAAGAAATACAGTCATCAGCTGAAAGCAATTTACCGAGCCATGTAACCGCCCTGGGCTCACCATTTTCCTTTATTCATTTATCATGGTAAGCGCTTTGGCCAAAATACACAAAGCAGAGAAATTGTTGACATGTGGGGCCCTAGCAGAGCAAATCCTTCATCCTCCTCCCCCTCCCCACTGTGCACAAACTAACTTTTTGGGAGTTGTTTATTTAAGGACTGCAGAGCACTTGGTGCTCTTTGAACCCAAATGCTTTGGGAGTGGGGCTGCAGGGCTGGCCACCACCTTCCTCCCTCTTGCCATCGTTTGCTTGCCAGCCGTTTGCTGCTGTCAGGACGTACCCGCTGGTAGCGAGGTGGCGAGCTGCACGATGTGCTTAGCACCCCAGCCTGCCTCTACCTCCTCCACCCCCTGAAATGTGGTACTGGTAGCTTGCACGGGTGGGCCATAACTGGTCAGGGAAGGCAGATACTGGTTTTGGAAAGTTCCTGTGTTGGCTCTTTGTCTTCTTGGTCCTGGCTAAAAGAGCTACATGGACAGCACTGGTTTCAGTTCTCGATCCACGAAGCCTAGGGAACCACAAAGCCCGTCCCCGCCGCCCGCCCTGCCCCAGTCAGTGCTGAGGCCCCTCGTGCCTCCCCAGTGGCCAGGCTGCAGGTAACTGCTGGCCACAGCATGGGCAAACGCTGCTTCTGAGATGCATGAACCCAGGGGACACACCAACCAGGAACTGTTTGCCAAGGCTGCTCCTCCACATCTCATTCTGACTTTATTTTTAAGCAAAAATAAATGCTGAGGTTCACAGCAGGACAGCGCAGGTTTCTCCCGTGTGCGGTCCTGGCTTCTGCCGGGCTGCGAGATGCCGGGATGCAAACAGGCTGGGGCACCAGCGAGCGGGGCAACCTTTTCCTCCTGTGCCTCAGCACCTGTGTGGAAGCCCTTCCAGCAGCCTGCAGTCCTCCTTCCTGCTACTTTATTTTTAATCTTAGTCCACCCAATTGTGTTGCCACCTGGATGAAGAAGAGCGAGGAGAGCTCCCTCTCCCTCCAGTACAATCCAAGGTGGGGAACTGGAGCAGGCAAAGCACAGAGCCGCTCCAGAGGTCTGGCAGAGCTGCCCCTGCCCGTCACCTGAGGCTGCTGACTCCAGGCGTTGGGTTGCACAACAGTCTGTTCTTGCTCGAGGGGTGAGTGTGTACATATGGATGGCGCTTATCCAAGCAGCTCCTTTGTCTTCGCTGCCAGCAGCTTGTCCATCTCTGCTGTGGCATCATCTGCCATTTGCTGGATCTGTGGCAACATAGCACAAGTCTGAGCTGCATGCTAGGTGATGCCGGAGTTTAAAGGGAAAGGAATGACCAGGTCACCTTCTAAAACAAAGCCTAAAGTCCTAATAAAACCCAAAGTAACGCTGGGGCAATAACTGGCTCTTCCTGGGGGCTCCCACCAGCCCCCGGTGATTCTGTGCCAGTGTTGCATCTGTACAGTGAGAACCAAGACTGGTCAAAGGCTCTGAAAAGAGATGCACAACACAACTCTGGGCTGAGCATCCTAAGTGACTTGTTCAGGTCCTTATTTAACAGAGCTACTTCAAGGGAAGGCAGAGTTAGAGACCTGCTGGGGCCTGCACCAGAGAAGAGAAGGCTTATCTCATTACCTCCTGCAACCTTTCCACACTTGCTAAGGATTCACACATCAAGTAACGGATTTGTTTTTCTTGTAAAAAGAACTAAATGGCTATTGTTAAGGCCCTGCTCAGGGATCAGGTCTCCTGGTAACACGGGATGGACAAGCATGTAAACGGGACCAAAATGTGAGTGCACTTATTTGAGTGAGTGCAGATGAAGGTTGAAGCACATTGGGCCAGGGTTTATATGCTAGTTTTACAAGACTGACTCGCTCCCAAGGTCCGAGGTATATGACGATGGCTTTTCCTCATGCTGAAAAATTTGGGTACAAGCAAAAATTAGACTCGAGACACTACCTCTCCAAATGCAGAAAACCATCTGTCTGCTCTGGGAGAACTGCTTCCCAACAGGATTCAGTTACAATAGCATGGCCATTTTTCCTGCTCGCACAAACGCTCTGTATATCAATGTTTATTTTTGTGAGCATATAGAGAACTGTCCCGAAGCATTTGCAATGTATCTAACTTTAGCTGTTAATAAACAAACAGCTAAAAAGTAATGGCCTGCCTTCAGAGGCATCAATTCAGCAAAACACTTAGGCTTGTGCCTGAGTTTATGCCCAAGTAATTGACTTTAGTGACATCTGCTCTTAGGGAATTAGGTATGTGCTTAAGTATTTTCCTGAATTGGAGCCAAAAACTCCTAACAGAGATAATCTTGCTAGCCTTTTCATTAATAACAAACTGGAGCAATCCTCATTAACACCAGCTGTTTTGCAGTGGCCAGGCACTGTGTAAATGGTGGTAAAACTATGGATGTGGGTCCTCTTGCTCTCCAAGTTCAGCTGGTTTGTGCAACAGTCCCTCATAGTATGAAAGCTTTTGGGGAACATATTTTTTTTCCTGTGTCAGCTTACAATGGTTCATATAATGAATTTGCCTTTGAGATCGAAGCCCCACATCTCCCAAAGAAAAAGCAAATACAACACCCATCGCCAACTCCAACAATTCAGCCCAGGGCCCCTGATTCCCCAATCAGGTTCTCAGTGCTGGAGATTTGTCAGGAAGGGCTGGGACAAACATACCACTGAGCTGTGAAGCACCATGATATGGCAGAAGGAAAAAAAAAATTACCTGCTTTTCTAGCAGCCAGATGGTATCTTCAGACACTTTGTTCTTGAATTTCTTTACCTGGTTGATGCTTTTGCTTCGCACCTTTCTCAGGGCCTCTTTGGACTTGTTGGTGGACTGCTTGGCAAGCTTGGCCAGGTTCTCCCTGTGCTCTCTCGTTACCCTGGCAGCAAAGGGAAAGAAAAAACACCAAAAGGAAAAAGCGTTATGTGTAGCACAGCCAGATCTATTTTCTGCGATGGCCTTTGGGTAAATGCAGCGATCCTCTCTGCCGTGGTACCTCTGTGACTGGCCTAGACAGAGCTGCTGTGCAGCACCGAGCTGGGCTGCAGAGGGATACCCAAAAGCTGCCTGTCTTAAGATAGAGCTCGCTCTGTGTGGAGGCTGTATGTTGTAAAGGCAGAGGTACTTAATAGCTCAGGATGTGTTTTTATCCCGCTTTGGACCACCTGAGTGAACCAGCCACCTCTGCGCAGCATCGCCAGGGCAGCACGCCCCAGTGAAGCAAGTCTTGAGCCTAGAATGGAAAGTTACCAGCACAGCCCTAAACCGAGGGACTTGGACTGAATCCTACTTGTTTTATAGTTGTCACTGCAACGCCTGAAAGTCATGCTGAAATGTCCAGACTTTCTTTTTTTCTGCTGCCAAAGCATCTGTGGGAAAGAGGGAAAATCCAGCTCCATCGCTCAGGTCTAGAGCTGGAAAGTGTAATCCTGCGAAGCTGGGAGGAATGTCTATCCCTATCTGAAACTCGGTATCCTCTCCCTGCAGCTGAACAGCCTGAATTATATATTCAAAAGCTACAGAGCTTAGGTTTTGCTCAACCTTATTCCAGCTCATCATGACTAGGCTTTTCAACCAAGATGATGCGAATGCCTGCTTTGGCAAGAGGATGATGCTAGACATGGCTAGCCACAGGCAACTTGGCTCAGGAAAACTTCAGCTCCTGCTTCCTGCTGATGCAGGGCCTGTTACTGCTGCAGTGCCATAAGAAAGTCCTCAACTTTCCATCCCAAACTAAAAACTGCAGGTGATGAGGGAGTCTGGCCATCTGATTAAGGCATAGGAATGGCTGATGTGTCACCTCAGCTCTGGTAATGCTCCAGCACCTACAGCTGATCACTGTCAACATCAACTGCTAGTGCTTAACAATAATATTTTAATTATTTTCATGGCTATTGAAGATTCCAGACTGCCTTGAGAACGAAAAACCCTGGTGCGCTCGCTGAGGCTCGCTAGCAAGAGAGCGCCCGTCTGCTCGCAGAAGATATTGCAAAATAAACATTTCACAGGAGTATTTAGAAATTGGCTGCAACAGCCTGGGTCACCAAAACACTGAGGCCAAGACACTTTCTGCAGAGCGCTCAGGAAATGTGGGGCGAGGGCTCCCAGGGCAGCACCAGCTCTGCCCCTGCGTGGGTGCGTGTTACGGGGAGGCTGTCGGGGCACGACTGGACCCTCAGCCCTTCCCGAGCTTGTGCTCAGCCCAGCAAGTCGCACGTGCACCGGTACCTTCCCCCGGCAGCCAGGTCGCTCGCAGCAGATGTCTGCAGAGGCGCCGGCCTCTCGCCAGTTATCTTTATTTCACAGTGCAAGAGGGAATACGCTTCCCAGAACCTATTAGTAATTACAGGAATTTGGGATAGCTAGAAAAGCTGACAGGCCTAGAGAGCAGCGACCCGGCCCCAGCATCCATGCTGCCCCCTCACGGGCACGCTGCCTTCGCCCGGGGCACCCCGCAGGCAGCAGCTCGGCCCCCCCAGCCTGTCCTGCTCCCTGCTGAGGGACAGCCGAAGGGAGATGGCCAGTGAATTTCACGTGGCGAGAGGCTTCTGGTTAGGGCAGGCTCAAGCCTGGACTGAACACTTAATTAGAAGCGAGTGGGGTTACTTGTGGTTTCCTCCGCATCCCAACATTGATGCCTTTAGGGCTTCTCGTGTTCGATCTCCCCAGCCAGAGGTCCCGCGGCGCATGTGAAACCAGCAAAGCTGGCTCACAAACAGAGGTCCAGGTGAGGTCAGATTCTCAGGCAGCTTTTTGCAGGGGTGGGGAGTCAATCCTGGCTGCTAAACTTGGAGGAAGGAGCTGGAAATCTCTCCCATCTCCTGCTGGGTGGCAAGGCGAGTCGGTCCACAGCAGGGCCACCTCAGCTGTGGGAGACCGAGCTTGCTTGTCAGCTAGTTGCCTCCCCGCTCCCGCTCAGCTTTTGCGAATAGTGCTGAGGGTATCACTCGCCTGCTTGGGGCTGCCGAGCCTTTAAGGAAATGTTTTTGTTTATGCAGTGCTGCCAGATTTCCTATGCTTCTTGGCATGGGGTCACAGCTTTCATGCCTCCTTGTCTGTCTTTATTAACACCAATTTCTTTTTATCACTGCGCAGCACCGTGGAGTTTCTCAGCGGGTTTTATGTTCCAGCCAGACTGTGTGTAAATTCTCAGCAATGCTACCAACAATGCCAGAAACGGACACTTTTTCAAGCAGATGCTGTTTCTGGTTAAGGAATCCATCAACACGAGCCAGGCCCGCGGTTTCTAAGGACAGTTGTTTAATCCTGCCCCCAGATCTGGGACTTTTAGGCTGTTCTTAGATACGTTTTCTTTTCTGTCTAGAAACCATTGCCCCTACCCCCTCTTTAAAGCAAAAAAAAAGCACGAAGTGAACCTGGGGAAGGGGTGTCAGAAGTAGGGAACAAGAACAAGGTCCCTGCCTGTCGCCCCTTCCCCTCTCCCCTGGGGGAACGCCCTCCCCTGCAGCTCAAGGCTCACATCCCGCCGTTCCCCCCGGGACGGTCCGGCCCTGCCAGCATCAGGGCAGGGCCTGGCGACTGGTGTGCCAGGGCGTTCCGAAACGCACACCACCCCACGGGTGACATCTCTTTTTCTGCTTCCACCAGCAACCCGCGGTTTAAGCACTGCAACCCTTGGATGCTCCTCTCCCCGCGTACGGCAGGAGCAGACCCACAGCGAGCACAGCGCAGGCCACGGCTCGTCTCCAACGCAAGACGTTTATGCGGGTAAGAGTAATTTCTGTATCTCAAATGCTAGGAATTTCCTGTGAACGAGAGGGATCAGTTAAAGGAAAGTGGGCTTAACTAGATACTCGGCATGCAAAATTGCAGATAAACATAGGGTGCAACATATATTGCTCAACAAAAAGCATGCAAGAGACTTCTGATGATGAGTGATCCAGAGCAACGCAGATCAGAAACAGCTTTGTTTTTTTCAAATGAATTTTTTTTACGTCCTTTTTCCCCACAGTAGGTATCTTTGCAGATTTCTTAAAGGGCAAAGGAAAAAAGCTCACAATGAGTCATTAAACTTTCATGAGTCATCTGGCTTTCAGTAAAGCATGTGTAAAAATATTACTAGTTTACAAACAATATCCAGTGTAAGACAATGGGTCCAAAAAAGATGAATCTAAAAATGAGGCAATACCATAAAAGACACAAGGTCAGATCAAATTTGGCCAAGAGATCAACCAATACAAATGTTCCCATGGCTCGTTTTCTTTCTTTTTTTTTTTTCTTTTTAAACCCTCAGAGAATACTTTTTAAACAAATAAATATTGCCTATGCAGCACTAGTAACATAAATAGGTGAATGCCTTAGAGAGCAGAGGGATCCTAGCAGGAAGCAGAAGTAAACACAAAAGAAACAAGTGTACTTTTTCTGTTAAAACTGCAATGCAAAGACTAAACTAATAGAATAAATACTGAAAAGTAAACTCCATTTTAAAACACTCAGTCAAAACACACTCAAGCACTGAAGCAAAGCTGAAGGCAAAATATGACACGCGTGTCCAGCTGATAGGTCAGACTAAAAAGTGTTTTTAGTAACAGGCAAGGACAATTCAGATTTGATTTTACTTTTAGTGTGCCCGCCCTCACGAAAAAACTGATTTCTGTGGAAACACTATTGTCTGCTCATTTCTGATTTGTGTGCCCATTCTGCACACCCGCCATAATTCTGGCAATTTCTCTGCATCTGTATATTCTCTCGTAAAGATCTTTAGAGTTGAAAAAATGAAAAACTTAGAAAATTTAAAAAGGTAATTCAGGGATATAATACTACAGGTAGGCCTCTAGCAGAATTTGATTATTTCTGCCCCCCACCCCTTGCATTAGAAGGTTTTAAAAGGTTGAAACAGCCTGCTTGTCTCTTTGATAAGTGGATGAAACTCTGAAAGCCCCAGTCATGTTACTAAAGAGCGGATGAGAAAATGGGACTGGAGGTGCCTGCGAGGGCAGACCTGCAGGGCCGATCTCCCAGGCCAAAAACCTCTTTAACTCAGGACTCCCTGGGCTGCTAACGAGCCTGGGAGAGCGGGGCCAGGAGCGGCAACCCTTACACACCAGGGGAACAAGGGATCGCACCAGGCAGATCTTCCCTGGGGAGACAAGACTCGTCTGCTCTCTGCAGCACCGCAAAAGATAGTGACAGACCATACACATTTGTTTAAAAAACAGTATTTTTTAGAAGATTGGGATTTGCAGTTTTGGAGTTTCCTCCCCTGCAATTCATATTCAAGGATGACCCAAGTGCCCATTAACAATCAAACCACTGTGCAGCAACCCGGGAGCCTCAGCAATTATGAAGATAATGGTGCCCTCCTCCTCCTCTGCCTCCTCTCCTGAGGAATGGGGGAAGGGCAGGGAGCACGGGGAAAAGAAAATCAGCAAATAGAATGATAATGTCATTCCCTCTCACCGGCAGCAACGGAAAGCTGCAATTAGACTTCTCTGTTCAAAATGCTAGATAAAATTCCATAGAATTTTTAAAGTCGATCTAAAGCACGAGAAATAACTTGGTTTGCCTTTACTGAGAAGTCACCTGTTTGTAAAACGTGGCGCACGTGCAAGGTGTTGGTGTGCACAGGCAGTGTACGGAGCTGCCGTTACCCTTTGTGGGAGCTGTTTGCAGCACCCCAGCGCCGTGTAGCCTCAGGGTGTGAGATCACGTACCCCCGCATCTGCCCAGGGTACTGAGACGGCTCCACCGCTTCAGGGTCTGAGCACCCACAGGAACTCGTGAATTTTCCGTGCACCACCCAAACCCAGCAGAGCAGTGCTACTGCCCCTGTTACAGGCTGGGTCTAGGCTAGCGAGTCGCGCAGCAGGAGCGGAGCTGCCGGGAGGCCTCGCTCCACACGAGGTCCAGCCTGGTCCCAGGCACTGAGCATATGTGTGCAGTGGGGGAGCGCTCAGTGCGCTCCCACTCTCTATTTAGTTTCCTCTGAAAGGAATCCCGTTTGCAGGCAGAGACCCCAGCATGCTGCAGCCCGAAGCACACTAAGCAGGGATCATCAGGATCGCTTCAAAAGCGCTCTCCTGATCGAAACTGAAGCTCTGATGCAGTGGCACCTCCTGCCTCGTCCAAGGGCTAGGAGACACCTGCAATGGGTGAGGGAAGCGCTGCTCAGTCCTCAGCCAGGAGCAGCCTGCTTTTCTATTAGCCCTATACCAAAGTTTCCACGCAGCCATCAGTTACACAGTGTGTATTACACAAGAAAAGGGAGTCGATGTTTTTAGTCAAAGCTATCAATTTCCTCCCTCTTTCTTTCCTTGCTTTTAGTGTTCTCTGCAGCAAGGTGCTATTCACCCCTAATACTCCTGGTTCATTACTGCGCTGGTGTAACTCAAGGAATTTACAGCAGGGTGGCAAAGAATCAGCCCCTGAATTATAGCAGTATAGCTTCCAAAGCCTTTGGCTGTCTCTTGCAAAGTGCTGCAGCCAGCTAGGACCAACTTTGCTCTGCAGGGGGAAGATAAAAACCAGTAAGGCCAACCACCAGATGCCAAAATGTGGTGACTTGGGGCTCAGACACTTGGAAGAGCTTCCTCCAGATGCTTTTCGGAGCTGAGATTTTTTTCTGAACCTGAAACACAGCTATTTGGAAAGCAGCTGCATCATGACATTACAGCAGTTGTGCATGCTTACCCTCTGAAGGGCACTCACTGCAACCTATCGCGTTATCTTTATGATGAACTCAGGCAGCCACCAATACTCACTGAGGAATTGGCACCCGAATTATTGTCCCATCCACTTCTGGGTTCAGGTTCATGCCACTCTCCCTTATAGCCTTCGTAGCTGCAGCTGTGCTCTGTAAAACAGATCAAAAGGTAAAGGGAATTAGGAAATAATCATTCCCATATGCCAGAACTCTGTCAATAGTTGGCAATCCATCTCCACGGAACATGGAAACATTTACTTCTGTTACCAGTAAGATCAGGAAGTTACATTGGTGCGGAGAGCTTTGATCAAACCGAATGGGAAACTACGGCCGTGCTCGGTATCGGGGTAGGGGGGCACGAAGAGGGGGAGAGGAGAAGGGAAGCAACAACAAAAGAAAACTGTTTTGCTTCTTTGAAACTATTTGAATGGTTTGAGGCAACGCAGAGTGAAACCGCAATAAATTCCCAAGGCATAGCCTGACTGTGGCAAAGGAGATGAAAGATTCTGAGCATTTAAAAATTCCAGTTGAATGTTTCCCACTAGAAATCACACAGTGCCAATTTAGAAACGTTAACTAACTTAACCACTTCAGTGCTACAACCTAATCACATTACATCAGGGCAGTAGCGGTTGGCTGAGAAATAGCGCCTGTGCCCAGCTCTATGTTTATTTTACAGCTTATTACTTAGGATTAACTTCTCAAAACTCCACCACTGCTGCTGACACTCTGCTCTGCTTAAAAGGTGGGGTGCGCAGGTTTGCCTGGTAACCGCAGAGCGATTAAAAGGCTTCCTTCCCCATCCCAGGGCGCTGGTGTACCTTTACAACGTGTCAGGCTTTATGGTTAAATCAGAGTTTCGCCCGGAGCTCCCGCAGCGCTCTGCCAGGTTGCTTCATTCTTGACATTGACAATAACAAGACCGAGCGAGTCTGTGTTCTTGTGGCACTCGCGTGGCATTTCCTACAAGGCGCGTTGCTATTTCTGATACTCTCTCCCACTGTTAACTTTAGCTCCAGGCTACTGCAGTAGACTGTATTTATGAAGTTCAGCTTTTGTCAACTGAGGCACAAACTAAAGCTCTGCGTATTTGTTTAGGTCTCTGACGTGTGACATCGCTGAATGAAATGAATGCTCTACTAGTGTTTTGTAAGACATAACTGCTGTCCTCTAGAACACAACAAGGGCAGAGAAAATGTAACCAAGATGATCTCAGCACGTTAGGAATGTAAACGCGTTATTCTATGGAAAGTGCTAGCTCTGTAGGAAGGAAATGCTCAGTAAAAGCTGTGTTGTTTAACATACAAATTGGAGGATATGGTGGAAGGGGAAAATATTGCAATATTGCCCCCCTCCTCTTGCAGCCATGGAATAAATAGTTGCGCTTCAAAAACAGTCTTATTTGGTTTCGTAACTCTCGGGCAAACAGAATTTGGCCCTGCAAGTTCTTTTCTATAGTTATTTTCTTTCCCCGACTCTTCAGGCATTTTTATTTGCTTTTCAATGCCCTGAAGTACTGACTATATGCTGTAAATAATGACATCAAATAAAAGTGTCTGTAACGATTTAAAGAGTTCAGTCTATCCATGGAACAGTTACGGCATAAAACAACTGCACTGAGAGAAATAGTTTCAAATGAAAATGGTCCTTTGGCTTAGAAAGCAAATGTAGGCAATGCTGTATAGTGTGATATTTAATTTCTCACATGCCCATTTCTCAGCCTGAGCTCCTGCTTGGACACGGGCTAAGTCATGGAGTGACTTCCCCGGCCCTCTCAGCTCTGGCACTCCGAGAGACCTCGGTGCCCTCGCTGATGAGGGGCCTTCATTCTTCAAAGCCATTATACATGCTGGATACACTTTAAGAAACACTTAGGCATCAAGTGCCTTACACTGACCTCCTCTGAGACTTTGCTGACTTAATTAATTGGGGAAAGCCTTTGCAAAATAAATAGAGATAAGCTTTGGCAAACCTCCAGACCTGGAGCAGGATGAATAGCTAACCTTGTGCTCATTACTGCTCCTATCTGCGTGGCTGCCCAGCTCTGTCTGTGAGCCTGCTGCAGGGGACCACTCGTGCTTGATCCTGAGGTGGGATTCAGATTTGCTGCCTCATTTAGGGGCAAGTCTAACTAAGGCTCATGCAGAAAATTAAGGGAACTCAGCTCCCCCAGAGGATAGGTCAAAGCACCTAATTCGGGTCTGACCTGCAGGCGCTGCCAAGGGAGGAGCTCACTAACCTCAGCAGTGCCCGAGTCAGGCCCTGGGGCAGCACTTAGCACGGGGCTAGCTTAGTCCTGCTAGGGAGGCTTTTCAAAAGCTCATAGGCTACATCAGCAGCTGCCTCCATGAGCTCTCAAGGGAGCATCACCAGCCCTGGTGATAAGTAAGCAAGTTTTAAAGGAGCTTGATGGTCTCCCCAGCACAAACACAGACTATTCTAACTACACCTCTGGTTCTGCATGTGGCCACATCTTCACAAGCAACTGAAATGACATAAATACGATGGGGCAGATGCAGCATTGCTTCCACGCACGTAATTCAGGTGAACCAAAGAGAGTGTGTGCGCGGTCAAGACCACTGGGTGCCGTAAAACCATGGGAAATTGGGAGACCTGGCAGGGCACAGTTAATCCAGGCATCTGGGCTGTGACACGCTCAGTGCCGCTTTTCAACCAGGCTCTTGCAGATCTAACTGGTGGGAAACCAGTCCCCAAAGCAAACCCCTCACACTGTGGCATTTATTGGATAGGACCCTGAGAGCAATCGCAGCCTGACGGGCAGCGTGTAATCCTCGTGTGACCCTGTGCCGCTGCAAGTGAGATGTTCTGTGCGCCAGGCAGGGCTGGAGAGTCGCTCACCCTGCGCAGTCGGCAGCAAAATAATGCTTCTGTTTTGTGTCAGCCGCAAAGCGACACACAGCCCAGCCAGAACTCTTGCCCCTGCCAGGTTTGACTGATTTTGTCTAAATGTTCCTTTGCTCAGCATCAACCTGCTTGTTCCCGTGGTAATTATCTCCCCTCACAATGCCTTTGGTAATGTGTCCTTACCTCTGGAAAATTGGTCATGTTCACTATAATGAGCTGTGGTGACTTCTGCGAGATCTGCCCCAGCTGGTTCAGTGGAAACTTCCCATCTTTTGTCAGCACGATTATGTGATCAAGGGCCCCTCAAAAGAACGAAACACAGGGGAGTTTCAGTATGATAACGGCAGCTCACAGCGATGCTGAAGAAAAACGCGTATGCAGTGTCCCGCTTCCCTTCTGGTACGCAAAATATAGATGTTAGAAAAGAAAAAAAACCCCATGTTTATTCAGACCTCAGGTGCTGCTGTGTTGATGTGTCTCCTGCGGTATTTGCAAGCTAAATATATCAATGCTACTCTGAAGCACAAAAACATGAAAACAAAACTCTTGCTTGTTTTTGTTACTACAAAAGGAAAACTAAGCAAGATTGTTAAGAATTAAAAGGAAATGGTTAGTTTTTTAATTCTTAGAACTCAAAGGAAATCAAAATGTTGTTATAAAAATCAGGACAACTATTGTCTTTAACTTAGTGGTGTTCTTTTAAACCCCTCATTCTTTTTCCAAGTCCCAAGAGGAGGTGTTGTACACTGCTTAATTTAAAGTATTCAGTTTCTCCCTGAGCTACTCTTAATCTGCTCTCTAGTTTCTGCTGCAAAATGTTAACAGGCCAAAAGGCACATGGGACAAGAGGTACTTTATCAGTGCAACTAAAAAAAATACCTATGGTTAAAATAAATAGTTAAGAGACTGAGCTATGCTTTCCAACTCCATTAAAGACTGAAGTGCCCTTGCCAGAGCTGGGGTGGTGAATGATTCAAATTTGGTCATTGTTTAATGTTAAATTTTATCCCTGAAACTCAATACTACTTACAAATTCGTATATTCAGAGTGTTATAGTAACTGTAGCTTAGTCAAATATATTCACATTTCTTACTAGAACGCAAAATTCACTAAGTGAATGAGGCTTGTAAAGGTCACTAACCACAAAGACACACAGCAAAAAAAGTTTGTATATGCCAGACACCAGCCTGACGGCAATTTCCAAAAGGCTAATTTAATGGCAATTGGATTTTTCCTGCCCTACTGCACCATTAGCTGACAACCTGCTGCTTCATCACATCTGCAAACAGTTCAGTTAGACACTTTTGACATCTCCCACTTACAAAAGCTATTTCCAGGAAGCTATTAACAAAAATGGATTCTTCCTGGTCAAGCTCAGGGTGAAGGAAAGCTTTTAGTTGTGGACATCAAGGTTGTAGTAATTGGGTGCCCAGTGAATAACGATAACAAGAAAGTCAACGCTGAAATGAATCAGAGTTCTCTGTTACTGGGACTCGTATCCTTATTCACAAGCAATAGAGCATCGTACAAGAAAGTTACCAACCTGGTGAGGTTCTAACACTGAGAGTTCTGCTGAAATCTTCCTTCAGGGCTTCTACCACTGCCTGCATGTCTTCATTGGTTTCCTCCAAATTGATAACATCCTCAACTAGGGCAGCACTGATATTCACTCTGGCTTGACTCTGCCCTTTACCTTTAGCTGCAGATTACACATAAAATTAATTTCTATTTCTGACAACAGTTAGTTGTTGCATGAGAAAGCAGTAAGAAGATATTAAAACCCCTGTTACGATTCAGAACTGAGTCTAAGAGAAACTGACGTAACTGCATTTTTTTGATGAGTAAATAGCCCAGCCCTTGAGCCCAGAAGCCAAAATGTGTTTGTAGGTCACGCTGTGTGCACTGACTCCAGCCTGGACTGTGACGATTGCTACCTGCTGCCCCAGCGCAGCAGCAGCTCCATGAGGTACCTCTCCCGTGGGAAGGACTAAGGTTTCCTGTATGCTGCAACACTGTCAGGCAAACCAGCTCCTCCAGAGCTGTGGTCTGCCTAAGGCAGGTCAATGCTGGTACACAAGATAAAAAGAATAAGAAAAGAAATTGTGGCACATACCGAGGCGTTGCAAAACTAGGAAAAAGGCTGCCGCCTTTACCTTTTTTGGTAGCTAGCTGTCTGGTGAGCAGCATCCGATGGACACACTGCCTGCAGCCATCACGGAGCAGGGCTGGGCAGCCCGCAGGAGCCTGCGGCAGCCCCCGTATCATTGCAAACGGGGAACGATACAGCAGGGAAGGCAGATGACGGAAGCATCTTAGTGCCAGAGCCATCGTTCGCAGCTCTTAACTCACCTGCAAAAAGAGAAAAGGCAGGTGGTCCACTCGGCATGCTAAAAAGAAACAGATTCAGGCCTCAGGCTTCCTCTCAGTGTGAGGTGACAGTTCAGCAGTGTGGGGCAGGGGGTCTGGCCATGGCGCAGTGACCAGCGGGTAGATTCAGTGGAAGGGGCTGGGTGGCAGCCAGCCCGTGCCCACCCTACCTGCGCGGCCTTTGCACACCCCTCCAGAGGGGCACGTGCCTGGGACGCAAAAGCCACGTCCTCTGAGCAGGAACCGCTCCTCAGAGGACCTGGGATTTGCACATCAGCTGAGCAGAAATTGTTACTTCTGCCCCACGAAGTTTAAGGTCCCCAAACCGCCCCGGATTCACAGGGTTTGTTTCAGCCGGGGCTGTTCGGGGCTCGGAGGCATTACGGCAGGGTGTGGATCCCCCGGGACCCCCCGACCCCCCCGGCAGGGTCCCGGCCCCGCCCCGCCTGCGCACAGACCCCGCCCACCACGGCCACGCCCCTTTCTCTGCCTCCGCTGCGACACCAGCCCCACCCCTCCCTCGTCTGGCCCCGCCCCCAGTGGTGTATCGTTTCCCCCCCCAGCAGGCGCCGGCCCGGCCCCGTCCCGCCCCGCCCGCGCGCTCCACCGGTGCCCCGCGGAGGGCCGGGCTGCCCCGCCCGCCGGGCCGGGGGCCGGGACCGGGACCGGGACCGGGACCGGTGAAGGTGGGGAGGGGGAGGGGGAGGAGTAAGAGGGAAAGGAGGGCGGGCGGGCGAGGGTCCCCCCGCCGCCTCGCTCACCGTCGCGCAGCCTCACGTACGCCAGGCAACGTCATCGGGCCGCGCGGCGACGTTACGTCAGAGAGCGGCGCCAAGGGTGGGGCGAGGCCTGCGCGAGGAAGGAGCGGCCGCGGCCTGCGCGGCCCCGCGGTGTAATGGTGAGTGCGGCCCCGGCCCGGACCCCGGCCTCCGGCCCGGACCCCGGCCCCGCTCTCACTGGTGCTCTCCGCAGAGCCATGGAGCCGGGGCGCCAGACGCTACCGCTGGAGAACGCCTCCATCCTCTCGGAGGGCGCCCTGCAGGACGGGCACCGCCTCTGGATCGGCAACCTCGACCCCAAGATCACCGAGTGAGTGACTGACTGCGCCGCCCCGCACCCCGGCCCGGCCCGGCCCTCCCGAGATCCCCCACCAGCGGCCCCTCCTCCCCCGGCCTCCCGGCCCTCCGCTACCCCGCCCCCAGCAGCCGCAAACCCCCCACCCCCCCCCCGTTACCCCATCAGTGGGGCTGTGTTCCCCCACATCAGCCACATCCCCCCCATTACCCCATCAGTGGGGCCGCATCACCCCCACATCAGCCTCACCACCCCCACCACCCCCATTGCCCCATCAGAGGAGCCGTGTTCCCCCCCCCATCAGCCATGCTGCCCCCCCAAACAGTGCAGTGCCCCCAGACAGTGACACGTCTCCCCACCCCGGTACCCCCACCACTGACTGCTAGCGTTCCTGACCTGTCTCTCCCCAGCCCTGTCTGCCCCCATGGGTCCGAGCACTCCCCAGGCTCCACTGCTGGGGGGCTCGTCCAGGTGTGGGATGGTGGACAGTGTGGGGGACCTGATCTGGGAGTGCCCCTGTGCCCAGGAGAGCAGCACAGGCTGATGTAGTGCACCCAGGTCTTGCCTCTGGCCTGCAGAAAGGGGTGACGGTCACCCACTCAAACAGTCCCAGCTCCCACAGTGCTGAGTGGGCGGCCCTGTGTCAGTTCAGTGCTGTGGCCTGGCAGTGGATGGCCTGAACTGTGTGTATGTGGGGTGTCCCAGGGCTGTGCTGGCCCCACAGACCAAGGGGCTCAGAGGCAGGTGCTTAATTACTGCACACAGCAATCCTCCGAGTCACTGCTTGGGCTGGAAGCCCAGGGGTTGAAAAGGTCTTTGTTTTTCAGACTAGGGAAACATCCGAATTTTAGTTTTGAGACTTTCACGGTGACCAAGACCCTTGTTTAGTTATTTTGCTGGTGGCAGCAGTGGGATGTAGTCTGAACAGAGGAGAGTTACTCGAGTAACTGAGTGGTGATGAGGTAGGGTGTGATGTGACTGGCTGCTGATGGTGGATAAGTGCATATATCAAATGCAAGTGTGTGTGTGTATGCATTTTGTGTTTTCTCCAGACTACAGATAATTATCTTTGGAGCAAACATAATATCTGAGCAGCTAAATTGTCAAGGAAATACGACTTGCTGTCCAATATTTGGATAGTGTGCTGAGAAATCAGGAGGTTGTATTTAAAAAAAAATAAAAGCACACCAAACCAAAACAATTTGGGGTTTATACACGTTCAAGAAACAAGCATTTCTGATTAACTATTGTATATGCCTGTCATGGAATACTTTTTCTTCCTGCTTCTTTTTGTGTGTGTGCAGGTGCTAGGTTTTTATTCTAAATGTGGTTCATCTTAGTGGAGCAGTTTTCTAATAGCCTCTAAATGGAATCATTAATGCATTGTGCTTTTCAGCCATTCAGCTTTGGGTGGTTTCTGCATTAATTACCATTTTTATGCCATAGCTACGTTACTCTGGTTTGTCCGCACTCACTGACCACATAAAATTAGATATAGGGCTTCTTGAGTGTGCTGTTTGCTGGGTCCTTAAAGATTCAAGAAACTGGGTTAGTGTAAGGGGAAGAACAGGGGGTGTCTGTAAATGCCTGGGGTCCTTCACTTCCCAGGGTGATCATTAGTGGTGTTTTTAAAGACCCTTTCAGTCTAGGTTGTTCCTCTGAATCTAGGCCAGACAACTAATTGCTCTATATGGCAAAATTTACTGTTTTCATAGTTTGGGTGAAATGACTTTTGTAGGATTTCAGTCGGCTTCTCGCACGGGCAGGCTGTTCCTTTTTGAATAACCTATTACAGCTGCATGAATTCAGCAGTCTGGGCATGGGGCACGGCTGCCCTCATACCCTCGCTGCCAGGGACTATGTCTAGAGCAGCATCGTGGCTGGGGGCAAGGGCCTTCGTTCTCCAGCAGCATCAAACCTAGAACACTTCCATGCTGCTAAACGTCTGAAGTTTGCCCAGTGATGAGTGACAGTGCTTGTTGCTTACTTCAAGCTTTATAATTCTGTGTCTTGCTTTTAGTTTTTCTTTAAAAATGGCTATTCTCTCCTGCAAACTATATTGTAGTCTCTGTTTCCTTGTGAATAAAAAAAAGAGGAAGATACTTTTAACACATTATCAGTGTAGAGAGAAAGAGTGTGGTTCTGTGTCAGGTCAGTAAGTTTCTATAAATCATCTTGACCCATGCTTTCATATCCTATGGGCTTAGGTCTCTGCTCGTGGT
The DNA here is from genome assembly GCF_963921805.1 of Phalacrocorax carbo. Lineage (NCBI taxonomy): Eukaryota > Metazoa > Chordata > Aves > Suliformes > Phalacrocoracidae > Phalacrocorax > Phalacrocorax carbo. The sequence continues at coordinate 2,328,933 of NC_087530.1, forward strand.
TGCTCAGCTGAATGATCCCTGTTGAGTTTACTAATCACATGACTAAAAGCATACACCTGAAAACTAAGTAGCTGTTTCTTCATTTGCCCCTGCAATTTTTATGTTAGATTTGTTTAAGACGGAGTAAAGCTGACTGAGTTGTTAGCAGGGTTAATAACTGGTTGTGACTTTTTTGAGCAGAAATGAGTTCAGAAAGTCTTGAATTAATCCAAGACTTCCGTTTAGAGAGCAACCTATAGCTGCAATCAAGTGCTAGGGAGTTAATAGGTAACATACACATTTGAGCACAAGCTGCAGTAATAGGAATATATAAACGTGGGGCTGCCCACAAATTACAGCCTGCAAGTTGATGGCTTATAGGAGGTTATTGCACATACTGAGTAACTGTGACTCAAATGGGAGTCTCAAAGGATCTGGAACACTGACATACTGGGCTTTGGTGTGTCTTCTTGTGGTCAGTCCCCCTTACTGGTGATGTTTGTTTGGGTGGCTTCTTTTATCCAGCATCCTCAGAGGATTGTTCTGCCTCTGGAAGAAGATAGTATTAGGAGTCTGCTGAGTGTATTCTTAGCAGCTGGAAGGAGGTGAGCTGCCACCGTAGGACCATGCGGCTGTTCGTGGCGTAGGACATTGTCTCCAGGCACTTCTGATACTGAATGATCCCTGCTGCGGGGCCTGCCGCAGCAGTGCACAACAAGGGCAGCAGATGGTCAGTTCTGGGTTTGGTACCACTGAGCAAGAAAGCCGTGGAGCCCCCTCGCCATCACCGTGAGCATTGCCTGGTGCAGCATGTGGTCCCAGCCGCACAGCAGCATGGGAGTTGTGCTGTGGCACAACAGTTTGTTCATATCACCTCTCAATGCTCCCGTCCTGCAGGGAAAAAACCCATACTTCAGTTACATCTCCCGCGTGGCAAGCAGGGAAGGCCTGCCTCCTCTGCCTATTCCTGTTTGTGAAGCCTTTTGAGATTTTTAAACTTCTGCCTGTCCAAAATGTTATGTTTCCAGCTCTACAGCTACACATACACATTATCTAGTTTCCAGTAGCCTTTGAATGACCATTCATTTTCCACGGGTATGAAATAGCGGGTGTTCAACTTCCTTGTCTGTTCTGCTGCTTGTCTAGGATCCCATCTTGATGAGTCTCACCTAGAAAACAATGTGTGCCTAAGTTGTTGTTACAGACCCCTACTGACTCCCAGTGGGGCAAAATTCTTCGCAATAATAGGTTTTGCATGTGGTCCAGTACCTTTGCAGTATCCTTGGGACAGCATTGTTCAGAGGAAGCCTTGCCTGTGTTTGAATAGCGCTCGGGGTGCCAGGAGGAAGAGTGGAGGAAAAGGAAATGGGGGAGCTGCTGGTTTGTCTCACATTCGCATCAGATGACAGGAAGTGGAAATTGAGGTTGGCTGCGGTGATCCGTACAGCACGGTGGGGCCACATCTGTGTGAATAACTTCCAAGCTCTGGATAACCCAAGTCGTTGCTATAGTAAAGCTTTTCACATGTTCTCACTTTTTTTTTTAAGGCTTCAGGTTTTCCGTGACAGGTCTTCCTTCAGCACTGAAATCCTCTTGGCTTGGAGAACCACTTGTCAAGTTACTGTTAATGCCCTCACTACATTAACAATAACAAATCATAATCACAGCCTGAAACTCTGTTATACAAGACACCAGTTCTGGGCTGTTCCATGAAGATTAGGTGACCTGCAGTTGTAAAAAAAAATTGTGTGCATGGTTAGAAAAGAGTGTTTGCATCACCTACCACCTAAAGATTCCAAATAAGATAGATTACGTAGATTGCTTCTAGACTTTTAATGAAATTTTGTTTTAAAAGAACAGCTGCTACTTTGCTGCTAAGAAAGTATTTTCTGAATGCGGAGGTTCTGAGAAAAAAACCACAAAGCATTCCTTTTACAGGGTAGCCGTGGGGGGTTGTTTGCTGCTAAACAGAATGCAATGAGAATCATCGTTGCCCTTCCACTGCCTCTGTAATTGCCAAAAGGGGAACACCATTCCGGTGGTAAGGGCTTTATTTTCATACTGCTGAAATGGCAAGTGCTTTTTGTAGCAATATGTTTATAGAAACAAATCTGAGGTGCTTCCACATGTTTTGGAGCCTCTGAAAGTTCCACATGTGGGGTTTTAGGGACATCATGTCTCCAAAGTTTACTGGTTTTACTTGCAGGTCTTTGCCTGCTTGTTGGTAGCTTGAGGAGCAATGGTGAGACATGGCTACCATGTAACCAGCTCCTTCTTTCTTCTGCTCTTGCTTTTCTGTCTTGCTTGCCTTTTGAGCAGAGACCGAGGGTGCACAGGCTTCTTGGAAGACCACAGTGCTTCGTCCGTATTCCAAAGGATGTAGGAAGCCTTCCATAATCAATTACAATGTGTTTATTCTCCTGGGAGATAACTTGGCCCATCTGCACTGCTCGTCTGAACACTTGCTGCACCTTCACCTCTTTAAAAGTGCATATCCTGAATGTCCACCATGACCCATCCTGTGAGATGACTCACATTCCTGGAACTTTCTTGCCTGGCTTCTGACCCTTAACAAAGGGCTATGGCCCTTTTCAAACATCCTATCAGGCTTTATTAGGAAAAATGTTGTCTGCCCTTTCCATTTGGACTGTCCCTAAGGTTGCCTGATGCGTTTGGCTGTCTTGGGCCACTGCTGGTCATTCATGCCTGGACATGCAAGGTTTCATCCAACGCCTGGTGGCCCATGTGCACGTTGAGTTATCCTGGCAGGCTTTCAGAGCACTGTTATCTTGCAAGCTGAAAACTGGGCTTACACCTTGTGGCTCGCTGACGGACGCTGTGTAGCTGACCAGGAGAAGATGAGTCCTGACTAACACAAGCTTAATAAACCCTAAGACAATTCTTAAACTCCTGGGATGGGGGTCAGGCAGTGAAGTAGTAACAGGTGTCGTTTTCCTGCTAGGTCAGCTAGTGTTAAACACTTCAATCCCAGGGCAGCACAAAAAGCTGCAAAGAACTTTCAGGATTAGATGTGGCCTGTACAACAAATGTGCTCCTAATTTTAGGTTGCTCAGTGCACTAGATACTAAACAGACAGATTTACTCTGGCTTTTCCCAGTTTTATTGAAAACAGCAGACTCCCCACTGGATGGCAGGACGATAATTGGCTAAATAAGTGTCTGACTTCCCTGTGCATGTCTCTGAAAAGCTGTTCGAGCCAGAAGCACTGGCAGATTTGGCCTGGATGATACTGAGATGTGTCCAGTGCCTCTTTTTGCCTGGTCTACTGTCAGTTACTGGTTGCAGTTTGTTCTGCTTACTCTTCTGTCTTCCTGCTCTCCCAGCTCTGCCAGGCCAGTGGGAGAGTGGCTGCATTTCTGTATGATCTAGCCTCGTCCTTGTCAGTGCGCTGATACTGCTTGGCACCGGGAAGGGATGGGACTGGCAGTGCTTGCACAGGGAAAGGGAGGGCAGCAAGAATAACGGGGATCCTGAGGGGCACAGGATGCTGTGGACTGTGGGCTAGGACTGCTTGTGCAGGGAGAGGGAATGGAGCTTCAGATGGTCACATCAGAGCTGGGGAGGGGGACACTGTTTATGCTTGAAAGTAGGTGTCATTTAGAGAAGCAGGAGGCAAAGCTCTCCCAGACTCCTAGCAAAACATTGCATAATTGTCCAAAAGGCAACTGTTAATAGATCTTCTGCATGCCCTACAGCTGGCACCGCTGCGAGGGAAGCTTTGTGCCTGGGCGTTTTAGAGCAGTCACTGATAATGCAGCTCAGAGCTATGGATGCTGCAGGGTTGCTGCAAAGGGCACCCACCTCTGTGGGTAGTTGGGAATACATGTATGACACAACCGAACTGTTTATGCAACTGAGTGTGTGTGTTTGTCAGGGAGTTTCTCTCTCTTCCTCCCCCCCCCCCCCCCGCCTTGTTTTCAGAGTGGTGGAAGGTTTTACAAATGTCTTCTCTCCCCTTCAGATATCACCTTCTCAAACTCCTTCAGAAGTTTGGCAAAGTAAAGCAATTTGACTTTCTCTTTCACAAGTCTGGTGCTCTGGAGGGGCAGCCAAGGGGTTACTGTTTTGTGAACTTTGAGACCAAACAGGTATGTTGCTTTTATCTAAAACTCTCATTTAAATGACTGGCTTTTTTCCCCATCTTTTTTTTTTTTATGTCAATATAAAGCTGAAACAGGAAGGGATAAGTTAAATACCTTGTCTACACAAACCCACAGACTCTAACAGCCCCACTCTGTGACAGCCGTTCTGCGACTGCTCCTGGAAGTAGCAACAGTGATTTCCTTTGTCCTGTGCTGTCTTTTCCTGAATGCTGCTTTCTAATGCTAATCGGAAAGGGCTAGTTCTTTGGTCCACTTCTGTACTGAGCTCATGGAGTTGTGCAGTGGCGATTCTGTGATCCACTCAGAGCCTCGGATCAGCCTGCCAGACCACCTGAAATCCAGAACCACTCTGAAGCCCTCCTAGTTTTTCTTTGGCTTTGTGAATGCACAGATACCAACTTGTGTGATGCTGCCAGATGCATGACATGACAAATCTGCAGCACCCTGGTGTGAACTGCCCCTGGCTGTCCCTCTGGGGCTTTAGCTCTTGTACAAATCGAAATTTCCAGTCATGCTCCCCTGTAGCATCAGAGCTGTAGTTATTTTGCCATAATTCTGCTAGAATTGTTCAAAAGTTAAGAACAGCAGCGTGTTTGGAGACTGCTTGCGGCTGTATGCCCTCATGTTTTTTGCTGTGCAGGTGCTGGTAAGGATGTCGGAAGACACTGTGCGTTAGCTCTAGAGCTAGGCTGGAATGGTTATTTATGGCCAGGTGGAAGAGCATTGTGACATAAATTTTCAACTGTTGTAAATCAAGTTTTATAGGAGTGTCTTGAAGCTGAGATTCCGCTGCTGAGCCTAGATCAGGACAGAGTGGATAATTCCCCCTGTGCGGATGAGCAGGATCTGGAATAAGCATAGATAGGTGCTAATGAATTACATGTAATCACTGTAATCAGTCACAGTATTTTATAGGGAAATTCCTGTAGCATAAACTTCCCTCAGAATGCTCTTCCAGTGGCCTCTACATTTGGTGCTTTCAAATTCCTGGTCTTTTTTCCCCATTTCTTCCCCCCAAAACATGTGAAAGAATCAGCCTTATTGGTTTATAAAAGTCTGGTTCCTCAGATGGATGTTGGTGTCTCCTGAGATACCCCTGGATTGGGATACAATGGGATAAACTTTCTTTGCTGTCATTAGCTGTTCTTACAGAAAACTGATTTACAAAGAAGAAAAGGCACTTTACATCTGAGTCGGTTTTGACTAAAGACTTGGTTTGTTTATTGAACTGTCTTCCTGTGCCTCCTGTGCAGGAAGCAGAAAAGGCGATCCAATGTCTCAATGGGAAGCTGGCCCTTTCCAAGAAATTGGTGGTGCGGTGGGCACATGCACAAGTCAAGGTAAGCTGCTCGGTGTAAACAAGAACTGCTTTTTATTTTGCAAAATTGAAAAGTTTTAGTATTAAGGAATGATTCTTGTCAAGGCTATCTTAGCCTGGCAAGATAATTTCAGTCTGTTCTAGGAACTAACTCTCATAGATACGGTATTAAAAATCTGCTGTTTCTCCTGTTTACCTAAACCATGCTGGATTTGCTGTGCGTAAGAATAGGCTGTTTTACCTGTTGTTCTTTGTAAGGGAGTTTCTGATCAGAGCAATATGAACAGATTACTTCTATAAATGTCCACATTTTAACTTTTCCCAAGCTTAACTGAGTGATTGGCTGAAAGTTTTTTCTATCCTTCCCTTTGTGGTTTTGCTCCCTTTTTGGATCGGAGACGCATGGAAATTCCCAATTACTCAGTACTCTGTTGCTTTGTTCCACTTCTGAAAGCACTTATGTGGCAGCAGCTCTAATTACTTCTGACTTTAAAGCAACATATTTCACATCTAAGCTAAATATCCTTTTAATGCTTGGTCTGTTGCACAAAACATCAAGTTTTTAATGTTAATGTAGGCAGTACCTTCTGAAACATCTTTTTTTTTTTAATTTTTTAAAAACTCTTGTCTTGTTTCTCCTGCAGTTATTTACTGTCTGGTATTTGGGAAATTTATTCTTAATAACTTCCTTTGCAGAGAAATGGATTTGGGGGGACCCAGGGAGGAGCTTCTTGTTGCTATTTGCCTTTGGGCAGTTTTCTTTTAGCATGTGTTGATTATCTTACAAGCAGCGTTCTACCCTTTCTCTTATCAAGTATACTAGTGCATCTGTTTTGGATGCTAAAAAAAACCCAGAACAAACCAGGTATCTCTGTTAGAGGAGACCATGTTGTTTTAATTATTGGCTTCGAGGGCTCTGGGCTCTTCTCAGCACATCCAAGCTTGTGCAGATCCAGTCTCCATTTTCCTTAGCTCTGTAGCTACTAGAGCGCCACGTGCGTCTGGATGCCTGAAGAATGATCAGGCCATAAAAGGAATTTCAGCCAGAGGAGTGTCTGCTCCACTGGGAGTTCAGTGGGGTAGTGCAGTGCTTGGCTGGCCGGGGCATGGTGAAGAACATGGACACATAATCAGTTCTGCTCCATGGCATTTTCTGATCTGTGAATGGAAAGATTTAACAACACAAAACTTGGGCTTATTGTAACAAGTGTTTATTTTAGACAATACCAGCACCGTGCTAAGTAGTTTTAAGATGAGCAGCCAAGGCTTACCAGACACTGTCAGTTTGAGCAGCTCTGCTGAAAAACAAACCTGACTTTGTGCCAAGTGAAATAAGGAAGCAGAATGCTGCGAATAGTTCAGGAGGCCTGTTGCTCACAGAGATGACAGACTCACAAGCTGCTTTCTGCAGAAAGGAGGTGGTTCCTATCTGGTCTTTTTTTATTCTCTCTCCCAGCACAGCATGATTCTGTGCAGTCGTGTGCTTGGGTTACCTTCTGGCTCTGCACAATATCTGTGTAAAGAGCTTAGCGATACAGTACAGTAGTTACCTTGAAATATACCATCTTTATGTCATGGCTTAGATAAAGGGGAACAATAAATGGTAGGATAGGATAATGTTTAAGGTTCAGTTCAGGTATCACTCTACATTCCATGTTGGTACTAAACAAATATTATGGTTGGGATTTCAGTGTTTGACCACCAAAACCATTCCTAGCAAAAGCTTTACAAAATCTGAGGAGATGTTAATACAACTTCAAAGCGTATCTGTGGGCAAATGTTTCCTTGTTTGTAATTCCAGCTGACTTCAACCCTTGGTCTCTTGTTCACAGAGATATGATCACAATAAGAATGAGAAGATCCTTCCAATTAGCCTGGAGCCATCTTCCAGCACGGAGCCGCCCCAGTCTAACCTAAGGTAGGAGATGGGGTGGGTGAGAGGTGACCAAACTATGGGAGTGGCAGGGCACTAACTTCTTCAGTAAAATCCGGAGTTGTTGGCATTATCTTTGTGCTAAAAACACAACATGGCAGAAAAGCAGGTTTCAGAAGGGCAGCATGCTGCAAAGTAACTAATTCGATGTGGGACACTTCACATCTGAAGTTCATTTTCTGACGTGTGAAGCTAGGGCGGTAGGAGGGAAAAGAGGTGAGGAGAGGAACTGGGAATGCGTAACATTCCAGCTCCTTTGGCCAGAATGTGCTTTACACTTCATATGAATTTTGGTGAGAGGTTTTGTACTGTACTAATTTCATTAAGCACCATGCCTATGAGCAAGAACTTTGATTATCGTGGCAAAAGATTAAAACAAAATCACAAGTAGTACTTCACATAAAACTAATTTTTTCTTTTTAATTGATGGTGGGTCTTCTCTGTGGGATGCAGTTAAATTCTCCAACCTCTCCGTTTACCTGAAGCCCATAGTGCGGTTTTGCCAATTCACAGTTTGGTTGAAAGGGTGTGTGAGTTTCCTCTGCGTTCTGTCAGCGGAACCCTAAAAGGAACCAGGACTGGGGATAATAAATTTGCGTACAGATAAAATGAGCTTGGAATTCAGAAGTAACGTGCTAGGAAGCAACGAGCAGAGAGGCTTGAGTCGTGCAGATTGTTAGCTACGTTCGTGGTATGAAGGAGTTGTTTTAGTGAGGATGGATGCTGCAAGAAGCCACAGTGGAGAAGGGAACATTCCTCGGTCCGTACCCGATGGAGCAGAGTGAATAACGGAAGTCCTAGGAATTTGAGGTGTAACCTGGGATAGCTTCTCCCTTTGGGATAAACCCTGCTAATGCTGAAATAATGTTTCTTCCTGACCTAATTAGAGTCTGGGGTTTTCCCATCCCGAGCAGTCTTGTAGCTGGGAGGAAGTCTGGCTTTCATTTCTCTGCTGTTTCCAGCAGCCTCGTCTGAGCTGCGCGCTGCTGCACATGCTCAGACCTCTCTAAATGACATCATTTTACATGAAGTAGGAAGCCTTGTTGTGTACTTGTCTCGCTCAGTGTCCTCAAGAAAGTGCTGAGTAGGTGCAAGGACTGTTATTTTGTGGTGCTGTGATATATCTTGGAGGAGCAAATCCGTGCTGAGGATTGAAATGAAGTAGCGTGGGCTTTAAGGAGTAGATTCCTGCCTCCCAACTTCACGCTGCTTGTGACTGCAGTGATGGGGGCTGCGTAGCCCCTCCTCGTGTGACTAAGTATTTGCATGCCAGCATCATCTCCGGGTTGCTGTAGTCTGATTCCATGCTAAGATCAAGCTCAATTTCTCTTCTGCTTTTCATCTTTGCAGTGTCAGTGCAAAAATAAAGGCCATTGAAGCCAAGCTGAAAATGATGGCAGAAAATCCAGATGCAGAATACCCTGCAGCACCTGTTTATTCTTACTTCAAACCGCCAGATAAGAAAAGGACTACTCCTTATTCCAGAGCTGCCTGGAGATCTAGAAGATGATGCTTACGAATGGATAATGGTAGCAAGAAACACTGCTTTGTACACCTGGAGTCCTCCAATGCTTTTGTACTTTGTAGAGTGAGAAGGATGCCGCCACCCGAGCACACGGCCACTGTATGTGGCCCGGTGTTTGTAACACCTTAGGTGGTCTGCTGAATACTCCTTACTGCCAGTGCAGCTTGACAGCTGAACGCTGTTCAGAAAAGTAGGTTCCCTTCAAAGCCTCTGATGAACACGCAGACAACCTCTCGTTAGTGTGCATTCATTAGCAAGATTAGAAACAGTAACCAGCGTATGGAGTAAAGCACATCCAAAAATACTCCATTTAACTGATTACTTTTTAAAGTATTTTTGAACAAAAAATATTCTGATCTGTGTTTTTAATGGAGGGGAAGCACTTGGTTTTGATTAACGTTCTGTAGTTACCATGGAAAACTTTTTCATCTCAATAAATCCATTTTAAATAGATTTTGCAACATTTTTAGTAACTGTACATGCAATATTTTATATGCACCAAAGCCAATTTATTTTGCATTTCGATTTGCAAACTTCTAAAGATATGACTTTATGCTGTGATACCCCTAAGATAAGTCATGACACAGCACAGGTATTTTCAGCATCATTTAGGCTGTAGGTATGTGCCTCCATGTAGGAATTAGTGCATTCACATGCCACTGAGGTCTGCTCTGCACCGTAAGCTTCAGAGCGCAGCAGTGGCCTCTCCAATGCCAGCGTTCAGTAATCGCCTTCGGTGGTAGCTCCTCGTAAACCAGACGTGACAACGTGAGAGTAGCGCTCCAGCCTCAGAGGCGTCTGTCAGTGCGTGACCTCAGCGCTTGCCCAGCAGCCAGACCAAGGGGGCCGGTGGCCGTAAAGTGGCCCAAACGTTTGTGGCGAAATGGTTCTGCTGCACGCTGAGGAGTGCCTGCACCAGGTGCTTCATTTACAAGTCTGATGGATGGCGTTTCACTTAAGCTGTTTGATCTGCAGTGCATTCTTCTCCCTAAAGGTTTATCTGCAAAATAGAAATCTGAGGCAAAAAACGTTGTCTGGCAGCGTTTTCTCCTTACTCCGCGCAGTGCTGTGACTGTGCGTGAGGGGGATGTCCGAGAATGTGTGCGCTAGGGTCCAGGAGATACTGGTCTGATTTTGCCCGATGTCAGCTCTCTCTAGCCCTTTGTATGGTGAATCCTTACCTTGTCGGTCACTCCTGAGTTGCTTCCCCAAGCTGGTTAACGGTGGTCTCAAACGAGAGGAGGAAAACAGTTTTTAAACAGCCCCTCGTTTCTGTACGCAGGTGTTGCTCACTGGCACAGCAAAGTAAGGTTTGTATTCCTGAAGCGACACACCTACCTCCAAGCAGAGCACACTTCCTGCTGCCGAACCGAGCACCTGGAATGGAGCTGTGCATGTGTGTGATGGATGGATTGTTAAAAGCCTGAATTGTTCAAAAGTAGGTCTTGTGCTGTTAAATATTTGCTTTCTAGTTTTTTGGGTACCTGAGTAAAGAGAAAAGTAGTACCACTGGGAGTTTGTACCCCTATGAATGTCAATAACACCCGTTTACATTCCTCTGTGAACAGCCTGTGTTTTGTTCTTGCGTGGTCTAACGTTTGTAGTCCTCCGCGTCTGTATCTCTGTTACTTAGAACAGCAATCAATTCTATTTCTATTAGGAATTTAGAAAATACCTAGATTCAAATCGGGTGCGTGGTTGTGTTCCCATCAGAAACCTACTTTGCTATTTATTTGTATTTAAATACAATTTGTTGAAATTCTTGCGGCTCTAAATAAACATTTAAAATGCATGTTTTCCTCCAGGAAAGTGAGGGTGGCAAGCAGGAAGTGAGGGTGGTAAATACTTGGCATCAGCCGAAGTCCACTGGTACAAATCTGGGTACAATAGCAGTAGTCTTTTTTTTTTCTTCACTAACAGAAGTGCCTTGTCTGTCATTTGGCCAGACTCAGACCTGGGGGAGCTTTATTGCAGGTCGGCGTTTGTGTCGGTCATTCCCGCCGCCACCGGCCTGGCAGGCGCTCGTGCTGGCTGCGCTTCCCAGGAACGCTGCGGCTTCCCGAAGATCCGGTGCCTCTTTGGCCGCCGGCAGCGATAGCCCAGCAAAACCAGAGAGTTTCTAACCCTGGAGCTGGGGGAGGTGAATGCTCAGTAATGTTTCTCATGAGCGGCAGCTCTGGGGCTTTGCCCATCAACCATCATAAAGTAGGTTTGAAAAGCACTGGGAAGCGGGACCTCGCTTTGGTGGAGGATGCGGCCGGCTCTGAAGCCGTAAGTATGAGGTTGGCAGGCTGGTGCTGGGAAGGAGAGCTGGCCTTGACACCCGGCTCCCCTGAGGAGCCGGCGTGGGGCTGTTCCTTACCTCTGGTGTACGGTCCTAACCTACAGAGGGGTTTCTTTGCTTCCCCTGCATTTCCAGCAAATCCCTGGGGGTGAGGTGGGTGTATTTCAACAACCTTCCTGCCTATACTGAGAGTCCTTCACTGGGACGGGTATAAAATCATGCCTTCACTCGTGAGAACATACACCGTGCCTAACCCCAAATCCCGGGGCTCTGGCACGGTTGCTCCCTGACACGCAGCCTCCTTGTCGCTGCCTCGCAGGAGCTCCAGCGCTGGTGGGAGGCAGCATGTTGGGGAGAAAGAAAGGGGATGAAGTTGATGCCAATACCCAGCAACTCTGTCGCTTTGCATTCCCTGAGCACCGCGCGGGCCAAGTTCTGGGGCAGGCAGCTGAGCAACTCGCGCTTTGGAGATCATCCCGCTCGCAGCAGGCAGTGAGGGCGGGAGAGCGGCTGCCCACAGCGCCAAGACTTGATCCCGAGGCTGGGGAAGGGCAGAGGCTGGGCTGAAGCCACCCCCTTCCTAACCCTGTTCTGCCTTTGCAGTGCTCAGAGCACCTGGTCTGTAATGATAAGAGCAAGCTGTCAGTGTTCCCGTGCTGCGGTGTGCCGTGGCAGCGGCCCTGCGCCGCGCTCAGATGCAAATAAAACCTGCATTGCCCTGTTCTGACCGGCGCTGTGCAGGGGGGCAGGCAGCTTTCGTGGCTGTGTCCGTGAAAACTCCTACGTGTTTCTTCTGGAGCAGTCGGAGCTAATTCAGACCCCGCCAGCGTGGACGAGTGGTTTAAATTGCCCTTTCTCAGCACCGCTCCTCCGCACTTGTGCGTGTCCCCCTGCCACTCTGCCTTCCTCTGCGGAGGGGAGGACGAGCAGCGGGCCTTGGGCTGAGTTTCCTAGGGGTTTCTCGGCCTTTCTTGCAACCTCAATGTTTAAACCTAATGTCTTGTATTTATTCTAAAATGGCTTTCATCTGATTTCCCTCTCGGTTAACAATTTAGCTGTCAAAATCAATAACGGCGAGGATCCATCCCCGGCCGCCATCAGCTCACGTTACCGTCCTGCAATTACTCCGTGGTGGAACCGCTGCCGGGGCTTTGCTGGGGAATTATCAGGTTACTAATGAAGGCCGGGCAGCGGCGGGCGGTGAGGCGCCGCGGCGGTGGGTGCGATCCCCGCCACCGCACCCCATCCCGCCCCGCGTGGGGAGGGGGGGGCTCCGCGGCCGGTGCGGGGCGGCGCTGCCCCGGGACCGGCCCGGTCCGTGCGCCCCGTCGGGGCGGGCAGTGCCCGTGTGCGGCGGGGGAGGACCGGGCCGGGTGTCCCGTCGCGTGTGTCTGTGCGTGTGTGTGTGTTCCCCCCCCCCTCCGCCTCCCCGCCGCGCCCGCGGGCGGTGCCGGGGCCGCCGCCGGTGCCGCCGCCGCCGCAGGTAGCGGGGCCCGGCGGGGCGGGCGGCCCCCGGGGCGCGGCGGGGGGGCGCCGCTTCCTGCCCGGCCCGCGGCCGCCCCCGGCGGGGGAGCGGGGCCGGCGCGGCTCCCCGCCCTTCCTGCCGCGGCCGCGGGACGCGCCGCCCGCGGGCACGGAGCGCGGCGGCGGCGGCGGGCGGAGCGGGGCGCGCCCGCCCCATGCACCGGAGCCATGAGGGCGGGCAGCCCCGGGGCCCGGGCCGCCGCGCCCCGGCCGGCGCCGAGGCGGGCAAGGTGAGCGCCGCCGGTGCTGCCGTCGGGGCCGGGAGCGGGGCCGGGAGCGGGGCCGGGCACCGCGGGGCGGGCCGGTACCGGGGCTGGGGCCGGGGCCGCTCGCTGCTTCCCGCGCCCGAGGCGAGGATTTTCCATCCCGGCGTTTTCTGGGGCGTTTTGTGCTCGGCGGAGGGAGAGGGGGAAGAATTTCGATTTTTAATTACTACCATTAAAAAAATCAAATTTGCAATTCTTTGGGTGGCCTGATGGATTCCCTGATTGACAGCCGGAATTGACACTCTGGGTACCTCTTATCTCGGGCATTTACGGCAATTTCTAATTGCAGGTAGTTTGTGGGGTTTTTTCAGCGCTTTGGCTCGCATGGGAACCGAGCGATTACTTCAAGAGGCCCGGGTTAAGTGCAGGCAGGGAGAGAATTCAATCCACATTCAAATTGCTTCATTAAAGAGACGCAGCTTTTGTTGCAAAGGATTTAAATGGCCACTAGAAAGTTCTTATTTATTGTTTTGAGGCGGTTTATATAGGGTGCCCCGCGCTCGCCCGGCGCATGGAGCCGCAGCCTCCCTCTCCCGCTCTCTCCCGCAAGGTGATGCCGCCGGAGCCGCTGCCCAAGGGGAGCGCCCGCTGCCTCGACCCGCACGCCCGCACCATGGTAAGCGGGGCCGGGGGCTGCGGGGACCTGCGGGGATGCTCCGGGCTGGGGAGGCGGGGATGCTGCGGGCCAGGGCTGCTGCGGCCCGGGGCTGCGAGAATGCTGCGGGCCAGGGGTTGCGGGGACGCTCCGGGCCGGGATTGTGGGGCCCCGTCGGGACGCTGCGGGCCGGGGCTGCGGGGGACGGCGGGGGCCCCGGCTGACGGCCCCGCGGCGGCTCTGCCCGCAGTCGCAGCCCGACGGGGAGCCGCTACCCGGCGCCCTGGAGAAGGAGGACGCCCGCTCGGCTCCCAGCACGCCCTCCACACCGTCCGTCTGCTCCCCGCCATCCTCCTCCTCCTCCTCCACGCCGTCGGCCGGCAAGAACGTCTGCTCCAGCTGCGGGCTGGAGATCCTCGACCGGTACCTGCTCAAGGTGAGCGGCGGCGGGGGCTGGCGGGGGGCGGCGGGCGGCCCCGGGGGGCGGCCCCGGGTCTCAGCCCCTTCTCTGCCGCAGGTGAACAACCTCATCTGGCACGTCCGCTGCCTGGAGTGCTCCGTGTGCCGCACCTCGCTGCGGCAGCAGCACAGCTGCTACATCAAGAACAAGGAGATCTTCTGCAAGATGGACTACTTCAGGTAGGGGACGGGCTGGGGGGCAGCTCCGGGAGGAGGGGGGAGCCAGAATCCCCGCCGCCTGCGGACGGGTGCTGCCGGGGGGAAGGTTTGCAAAAGGCCGCCGGGCTCCCCGGAGCCGCGCGGGGGGGAGGCGTCCCCTCGGGGCATGTGGGGGGAAAGGGGATTTGGGGTGCAGCTACACCACCTCCCGGAAGGGTTCCTGCCCCCCCCTCTTCCCCCGCCCCGCCTCGCTGCCGGGGTGCCCGTGGCCCCCCCCTCGCCCGCAGCCGGGGCCGTACGGGCCGCCCCGAGTCCCGACGCCCATCGGCCCCGCGGCGGGAGCGTCTGGGCGCCGGCTCCGTGCGGGACGGGGGTGGGTGGGGAAATTGTCCCCTCGCCTGGGGAAATGCTGGTTGAAGGCTTCTGCCAGGAGGGCGACCGTGTGCCCGAGGCTCTGCGGTGCCGGGCGGCTGTTTAGGAACCCCCGGCCGCAGCCGGAGCCGCCGAAGCGCCCTCGGCGGGAGCGTGTTCCGGGACCCAGGGGCATTCCCGGCAGCGCCAGTCCCTGCGGCCGGGCCGGACCCGACCCGCATCCCCCGCGCGAGCGCGTCCCGCAGGGAGGCTGCTCCTGGCTCCGACGGCTTTTTGGGCTAGAAACCTTAAACCATGAATTTTCCTCCAAAAGAGCGGCGTGAGGGGATGGAGGATCCCGAGCTCCTCACGGGGGTTTAGCTAAACATCAGAGCTGCCCGCTTTGGTTTTCCCCTTCTCGTCTGGATGAGGGAATTCTGGTTGTCCCGGGGAGGAAGGGGAATGGCGGGCCGGCATGAGAACGGAGAACGGCCCCGGCGGGGGGCTCGGCAGCATCCTCCGGCCCCGCCGGAGCGGGTCGGGGTCCCTCGGCGGACAAAGGTGCTGTAGGCTCGGGAGGAAAAACCTTCTGAGATTTCTCTAGCGTTTTTTTTTATTATTTATTTTTTATTGTGAGGGTCTCCAAATACTGGCTAAATCGGAGCTGAGCCCCGGTCCCCGCCGGGCTCGGTGCCGCCGCGGGGTCCCGCAGCGGGTGCGGGAGCTGCCGGGAGCCGGATCCGTCCCCGCGGGATCGCGCGGCCCCGCGCTCAACCCTCTTGTTATTGTGATTATTTTTTTAAACGGCTCTATTTTGGCCGTTTCCCCGAAATTTCCTTCACTCTCGGCAGAAAGGTTTTGCGAGGTCCGCGGCACCGTTTTTGCTGTTTCGGGGCACTTTCAGCGTTTTTCGTTGATTAATAACCGTTCCGACGCTGTTAATGATTTTTTTTTTATAAGAGTAGACGTTTCTAAAGGCGGTTTTAAAGTAGCGACTGGATCCCTAAATTGCTTTCGAGCAAATACAGCGAATAACAGCTGTTCAGAAGCGCCCCTTTAGCCAGAAGCCCCCGGAGCGGCCGCGGCGCGGGGTCTCCGCCGCCGGCACCGGGGATGCCAAAGGAAAACCAAAACGAAAACGGCCGCAGGCTCCGCAGGACGCCCCCGGTTCCCGGGCAGCTGCTTTGGGGGGTAGGGGAGCTCCCAGACCGCGCTCCGCACTTGCCCTTTTCCCGAAAAATATGGCTTAGATTTTTAAAATTAAAAAAAAAATTTTTTTTTTTAATTTTCCTTTGGGCCGCGGGGCTCCCTGCGACCCCCGGCTGCTCCCGCCGCCCCCGAGGGCAGCCGCGGCAGAGCCCGCCCGGGTGAGCCCCGGTGCCGGTCTGCAGCAGGGGGCTGCTCGCCGCGGCCGGGGCGGGTCAGGGCAGAAACCCCGCGGCGATCCCTGGCAAACCCATCTCGGGGGCCACTCGCCCAGCCCCCGGGAGCATCCCAGCCACAGCCTGGCGAGCCCGGGCCAGCTGGGACCCGGTACTTGGCAAAGGACAAATCTGACTCTTGAAATTTTTTTTTTCTATTATTTATTATTTGCTACATATAAAGAATGCAGGTTGTCTTTTGTTTTTCTGCTTTTTTTAAAAAAAAGCAAAGCAGAAACCCCATCCTAACACGTGCGGGTCTTTGGAGCCAAGGCAGATGGGAAGGGGCCGCGGGATGCGCTCTGTGTGGAGCGCGCGGCAGCTTTTATCGCACCAGAGTTAATTCCCTGGGAGTCGGGACTGCTCGCGGGCGGCCGGGGCTGGGGGGCCATCCACAGGCACTGCCCCGCTGCCGGGCAGGCACCGCTGCCCGACAGCGAGCATGTTTTGGCCTGGTCTGTCCAACCTTCTTTTCCCTGTTCACGTGAGGGGCTGCGTAAGTGCTGGCACTGCCGTGGCTCCACGGCCTTATGTGCATTTTTTAAGCAAACGCTGCTGTTTCCTGTGTCTTGTCAAATAATTGCATTTGGCATCCAGGGCTCCAGCGCTTTGAGGAGAACCAAATTAAAATTGGAGCTCATTGAGCAGAACATTGTGTTCCCGGGCAATGCGAGGGCTGCTCACGGCCAAGCTCCTACGGCTGTGGTCACAGGGAGGCCTGGTGTGATGCTGGTATGATTCCCACGGCACCCTGCTGTGACCCCCGTGGCTCCCAGCCTCGCTGGGCAGCCCTTGGGCATGCGAGCATGGGGTCGCTGGCCGCGCTGTGTGTCCCTGGTGGCTGGGACAGCAAAAATCTGTGACCCACGGGTGGGCCAGTGCCCACAGCCCTGCTGCAGCCCAGGTGGCCTCCATCCGTCGCCCCTTGCCATCGTGTCTCACCGGGATGATGCTCCCGCTTGAGCACCACCATTGCTCAGCATGGAGATGGACTCGCTGCGGCAACTCGCCACTGGCTTGCTGTGCGGTTTGGGATGATGACGGGAAGCGGCAGCTGATCTGGGGGCTGTGCTAGGGGCTTCCTACAGAGCAGGCAGAGGAGGCGATGGGGACATTTGGAGCTGTGGCCCTGGGCACTGTTTCCCTCACCCGCTCCCTGCCTGCGGGGAGGGACAGCAGGGATCCGGGAGCTGCAACACCTGGGTACAAGTGGTGTGTGAGAGCCAGGACGCACCAGGGCGTCCTGCCCCTGCTCTTCCCATGCCCCAGATGTTGCAGCCAGCCCTGGGGGATGAGTTTCTCTGGGATGAGTCTCTCTGGGTGAGTCTTTGCTGGTAAATTTTTTGGGAGTTTCCATCTCCTGGCGCTAACCGTCATGGCGAGCTGGCAGCATCCGCTCCTCCGACCACAAACCACGCATGTGGGGCATGAGCTGATGGCTCTGGCAGATGTTGGCGATGCCCTGACCTGCGCTGCAGTGTTGGGCTTGGGGAAAACCTCTGGCTCTGTGTTTCCTGCTGCATTGCATCCCTGCTGGGCGGGTGGTAGGAGCCACGGGGACCCCCTCGCCTGGTGCTCTGCCGCCCCGAGCGGACAGGTCTCTTTGGGCTATCGTTGCCCTTTGAGCTCGGTGAACTAAAGTCTGTTTTATTTTTGAGCTGTTCTTTCCAGTGGTGATGGGTCAGGGTAGGCTGCTCGCAGGTGTTTTTCTCCCCGTTCCTGCGTCGCTGGTGGTCCCTGTGGTGGCGGTGTCTGTTGGGTGATGGCGGGTGCCTGCGCCTGGCCCCGGCTCAGACTGGTTTCTGTAACACCCTGTTGCTGCAGTTGGTGCCAGAGGCAGGTGTTGGCCATGAGCTGTGGGCACAGCATCGGTGGCTCATCCCATGCAGCCCCCGTGCCCGTGCCTGCCTGCCCAGGCTTGGCCTCTCGCCGGGCGCTGCCCACACCGTGGCTCTGCGGGGACAGCCTGCGCTGGCTGCTGCAGCGCCGGGACCCCCTGTGCCCTCGGCAGCCCCTGCTCCCTGGGAACCGCCACCAACCTGGGGGTCCCACCTGGCCCCAGGGGGATACTGTGCTGTGGGTCTGGGGCCACCTGCGTGTCTCCCCCAGATCCCAGCTAACGCGTGATGGCGATGTGTGAGCTTTCCTGCGCAGTGCCCTGTGCCTCAGTTTCCCCTCTGTCCCGGAGGTGCCGTGCCAAGCTCCCCCTCCCCGCAGCAGGCTATGATCCGAGCGGGGAGCGGCGATTACCACGTGCTATTAGCTCGGGTATGCCTGCCCCTCGTTTGATACCGTTCAGCAAGTACAACTGTTTACATAGCACATTGTTCAAAGTAATTCGATTTACAGGAATGATCTTTACTTCTAAATAAAAAATTAATACAGTTCTTTTGTTTGTGCGTTTATATAAACTAGCTGGCACAAAGTCAGTTTACAATGTTCTCATCTGAAGTAAATTAGTGAAGTCTCTTAGCTAAGTCTGTATAATTTCAACACAGAAAAGTCCTCTCTGAGGCAGCCCTTTTTTTTTTTTTTTTTTTTTGTCAGCTATGGTCAGGCTGAAAAATTTAAACCTTTCTTTTCCTCCCAAATAGTTTTGCAATTAGTAATTCCAGCACAGGACAGTCTTTCTGCATCTCGCTGAGCCCACGGCGGGCAGCAGCTCTGCGGCACGGGGTTGGGCGCGGGCAGCGTGCGTTGGCTGCGGTGGGCCGACCTGGGCTCTTCCACCGCCTGCCCGCAGCGGCTGGGGCTGCTCTGGCCAAGCGGAACCGAGGGGTTTGCGGTGCGGGGTGGCTCCTGCCGCTTGGCGCGGTCGTCTCTTCTTGGTGCTTTGTGCCTGCGCTGAGAGATGCTGGAGCTGCTCGGGCAGGGGCGGCAGCGGCTCCGCTCCCCGGCCGGTGCGGGGATTGGGAGTGTGTGGGGCCTGGCTGCAGCGGGGGGCCGCGGGGAGCTCCCCGGGGAGTCCGAGGCAGTGGGAAGGGAAGAGCAGCAGCTGCAGTCAGGGCTGTGTCAGAGCCGGCACCAGCTCTGCGGTGACAGAGGCGATGCTCGCTTCTCTGCTGCTGCTCTTGCTGCTCCTGCTCGTTGCATTTATTTTTTTTAAGCTGCAGTAATACTAAAAGGCAGAAGCCAAACCAAGGCCGTGCCTGACCCTGCCTGCACCGTGGGCAGCGCCTCCTGGCAGGCGCTGGCTGCTGCTCCCTGTCCACCGCCCGCCCTTGGCTGGCAGCGTCCTGGCAGAAAGGGGGCTTTCTCAGAAGGGTATGCAAACCCCCCGCACCCAGCGCGGGGATCCTGGCTTGTCTTGTTGCCTCTTTGTTGCACCGAGCTACTTTCCAGCATAACTCACTCAAGCGTGATCATCGTCCTCTCGCAGCAAGGAGACCTCCTCGTAGGAGGAAAAGCAGATGCATGCATCTGTACGTGTGAGGAGAAAACACATGTTTTGATTTATGGCAATGGGAGAGAACGGGCTCTGACACAGTTTCCATGCGAGTCTCACACTGGCTGTTATCAAAATAAAAAGCCCACGGGCTTGGAGGCTGATTCATGGCGCTGCGTCACCTCAGCCCCTCGGTCAGGTCTGGCGCCGCGGCGGCACGGCGAGTCACACCCTGCTGCTGCCCACGCCGCTGCCCACGCTGCCCTGCTGTGGGGGGAACGGCACCGGTGGGGCGGTTTCATCGCAGCCCTTTCCCTGCATCAGCGTTCTGGGGTTTGGGCTGGACGGGGCAAGTGTTAGGGCTGGCAACAGCACCCACACCCCGCATTGTGCTGCCTGCCCTCACCCTGCCTGCCCTCACCCTGCCTGCCCTCACCCTGCCTCTTCTCCTCCCGCAGCCGGTTTGGTACAAAGTGCGCCCGCTGCGGCAGGCAGATCTACGCCAGCGACTGGGTGCGGCGAGCGCGGGGCAACGCCTACCACCTCGCCTGCTTCGCCTGCTTCTCCTGCAAGCGGCAGCTCTCCACCGGCGAGGAGTTCGGCTTGGTGGAGGAGAAGGTGCTGTGCCGGATTCACTACGACACCATGATAGAGAACCTCAAGCGAGCGGCAGAAAACGGTATGCAGCCCCAACGCCGCGGTCACAGCCTCGTCCTGGGCTGACCCCCATTATAGGGTGCTGGGGTTGGTCCTGTTGTCGCCAAATGGGGGTGATGGGTGGCCCAGGGGGTGTTGAGTGTGAGGCCCTGGGCTGGCAGAGGGCTCCTGGGGGTGGCTGATGTGCTGGCAGCACCGGCGGCTCATGGGAGACCCGTGTGCCACGGGCAACGCCGGGAACAAGCCCTCAGTCCCACGCAGCCTGGCGCGGTGCGTGCAGCGAGTGAGGAAGCCACTGGGATTTTGAGGCTGTGAGTCATAAATCTAGAAGGTGGGAAAGCTGGCGATCCGACAAAACCTTCCCATCATTTTCCACCCACCCTGCCCGCCCGGGGACGCGCCGCTCCCAGCTGGACCGCGCCGTGTGCTGCCGTCCTCACCGCGGCATGCCACGAGCAGCTGGCCAGACTCTGCTTTCCCAATCAAGCCTCGCTTCCTCTGGGGCTGGGCTGGTGACACCGAGGTCACGCAGCACAGCACCTCCCTCCCCTCGGGCACAGCCCAGCCCCAACCCTCTGCGAGGCAGCAGCTAGAGAGATGCTCAGAGGAATGAATGAGTGGGGTTAGTCCTACGTGGTACATGGGGAGGCCAGGCAGTGCCAGAGCTGTCCTGCATCGGAAAGCACCTGAGATATGTTGACACGGCAGCGATCGTAGCTCAGGGAGCAGGCAGCCACCTGGGCTCGGCCGTGCCTGGGCGGGAGGGAGCCTGGCCAGGTCCTGCCCTGCTGGTTGTGGCCAAGGCTTGGTCCCTCTCCCTCCTGTACTCGCACCTGTGGCGAGCGATGGCCGTGGAGTCTGTGAGGCTGTTTGCTTTTATCACGTGGGTGTTGCACCGGGCAAGGGGAGGTTACCCAGGGATGCTGTGCAGCTGCAGAGTCACTGAGGGAAGTGCCGGGGGCTGCCTTTCCATGGGCCCCTGTGCCCAGGACCTGCTGGGACTGGAGCTGTGCTGGGGCATTGCCCCTGGCTGGGAGCAGGACTCCAGCCCTCATGACCCTCACTAGTGCTTGGGGGGCACAAGGAGGCAAATGCCATGTCCTGGCCTGTGCAGCATGTGGAAATCATTAACAACCTGATGTGAAAATAATCAGTGTTTCTGTTTACAGTGTTTGAGTAAGAGGATGAAAACAGAGTGCCCGGTTGGGCTGGGAGGGTCTCGGCTTGGGAGGCAGTTTGCGGCATCTTGGTCCATATGGTTGGCTGCTGCGGTGGTGTGAGCAAGGCAGCGGGGAGCAGGGATGGAGGGGGAGAAGCTGTGTGGCCTGGAGGAGCAAGCTTGTGTGAGGACTGCAGGGGCTGGTGCTGGGGTTCCCACAGAGCTGTTACCCCAGCTGAGGACTGGGGCGATGGGTTTGCTGCTGCTTGTATGGTCCTGCTGGTTTGGGCTGAGCCCCACGATGTTGGCGCAGTGCTGGGGCACAAGGCAAGCGTTTTGCGTGGGTACCTGTGTCCAAGCGTCCCCCAGTTTTGAGAAGGGGATGGGATCGCTTTGGAGAGCTGCAGTTGCTGTGGAGTTGGAGGGCTGCGCTCCCCCCCCCCCCTCCAGTAATTACCCAGCAATTTCTTCTGCACATGAGGTTTTACATACAAGAAAAATAAACAGATGTTGCTGAAGTCAGAGTCCCATTCATCATCCTAAAAGAACAAGTCAAACTATATGAGAAAGTCCTTCAACTCAAGCCAAGACAATCACAGCTCAGTCCAGCTTGTAGAGCGAGCGCCGGGTTGTGCAGGCGCATCCTGGGAGCGGGGCGAGCGCCAGCCCCGCTCAGGCATCCTCCCTCATCCATCACTTGTTGGTGCTTTACCCACACCACCGAGAGCAGCCAGGCCGGGCACGACATGGGCTACAGCGGGGACCCCAGCGAGGAGTGAGGGACCCCAGCTCTGGCTGACCCCCCATAGCTGCGTAAGCATGGCTGGGCTTGCCCCAACGCTGCGTGTGGCAAGTGGGTGGACAGTCCCTCCTTGGCATGTCCCTCTTAGCGTGGTTGCTGCTCAGAGTGTGGGCACCTCGAGGCCGTGGGGACAGTGAAGCTCCTGCTGCTGCTTTGGGAGCCAGGAGTAGGAGGTCGGGGTGCCGTGAGGATTTGGGGCCAGGGAAAGGAGCAAAGACCCCATTGACACATTGAGCAAATCAAATGACTGGAGGAGGCAGTGCCCGCAGGGGAAGACAGGGTCACGGGAAGCAGCATGGGGCAGGAGTGATGGATGTTGGTGAGCCCAGCAGAGGCAGGGTCCCCTTCTGAGGCTGCTCGCTGGAGGATGTGGCCAAGTGGTGACCGCGAGTCAGGGCCAGTGGGACATCACTCGAAATCCATCTTCCTGTTGCCGTTTCCCCATCCCTCATACCCCGCTTCTTCCACCAACTTGCTGCATTTTTCTTAATTCAGTGGTACACTCCTCGGGGCCACTGGTGTCTCCTGGAGAGGCTCAGCAGCCCGGGGCAGCTCCCAAGTGGCAGTGTTGGCTCCGCTCTTACTGCTACTGCTCCCAGCAAGGGATGCTGTGGGTGCCCCACGCCGCGATGCCAGGGGTGTTGTCCCCTGGTCCGGCAGGCAGGTGGGCAGGAGAGTTTCTGATCCGTGGCACACAGGGCTTCTCTCTTGTAGGCAACGGGATCACACTGGAGGGGGCTGTGCCCTCGGAGCAGGACAGCCAGCCGAAGCCAGCCAAGAGGGCCCGCACCTCCTTCACCGCCGAGCAGCTGCAGGTAGCGGGGATGCGCCGGGGCGGCCAGAGGGGCCGCAGCTCCCTGGCCTCATCCTGAGCCCCTTTCTCCTCTCCCCTCCCAGGTCATGCAGGCACAGTTTGCTCAGGACAACAACCCCGACGCGCAAACGCTTCAGAAGCTGGCGGACATGACGGGGCTGAGTCGGAGAGTCATTCAGGTGAGGGGCTGGGGGCGGGCAGGGTGCGGGCACCATCGGCTGAGCAGGGCTGAGGAAGGGGGGCAGAGGATGTGCACCAAAAGGGTGGTTCTAGACAGGGCTCATGTCCCTGTAGCCCCATGCTCCCACACATCGACCCCAGGACTTGCTGCGTCCAGCAGCTTCGCGCTGCCTCACTGGTGTGTTGGCTTCACCGGGTCCCGTTGTGATGCCAGCACCGGCCTTCCTGTCTTGCTTGTGGGTTTTCTATTTGTTTTTCCCTCTTATGATGCAATAAAAAAGAAAAATCCCCAAACTTACAGCCCCAGCCAGTCCCAATAACTTGCTGGGTGGGAAAGCTGCTGCAAGCATGCCACCCCAGCGCTCTGTACTCTGCCCTGACAGCAGGCACAGGCAGCGCGAGCGCTCCCCTGGCCGCCGTCCCCGCTAGGAGCCGGCAGAGCCAGCTGCTTCGGGAAGCGCTGGGACTGAGAAGTTTAAAGAAAAAGGGGTTTTGCAGCCCCAGGGGAAGCGGTTGCAGGAAAGTCCCTGTGCTTGTGCTGTTCAGGAGGGGAGGGAGAGCAGTGGTGTAGGGACTGAGAAGCGTCCCCTCTGCAACTCCCAGCTCGCTGTCCCCATGGACAGCCCAGCTTTGCTCCCTGGTGACATTTATACTCTTCACTGTAATGTTCTGCTGACATACTTTCTGCTTACAATAAAAACATGAGCGATTAAAGTACATTTAGAGCTTTCATCCAGGATTGTTTTGCCAATGACACATTTATATTCGTGTGTGAAAGTCTGGCTCGAGCCTCAGTTATTGAGATTCTTCATTTAGCTAAAGATCAAGCAGTCTGCACACTGGGTTATTTTTTATGTGGATATTTTTTAAAGGCGCTTTGAACAGGAAACAATTTGTCAAATGCTTATGACTGTTTCCTTCTCTCTGATCCAGCATGCGTGGCCTCAGATAGCTGATCTTCTCTCAGCCTCGAAGACTTTTACTTGCAGCTATCTTTCAAAAATTAAGGCATAAGAAAGAAATCACCACATTAGCATAGAACCCCCTCCATCCATGTTTAACTCTAGCATGTAATCCCCTAACTATTCCTTCAATTAGAGCAGTGAGGTATGGTCAGAGGGCTCATACCTGCTGCTCAGATGGAGTAGGGCTGTATCCCACAGTGCCCTCCTTTCTCAGCCTTAATGTTCTGCTGATGTAGGTTCTGAATACAATAAACCACAAGTGATTAAAACAATATTGCTTTAATCTGCTCCTAGGCTAAGCTTTTACTCAGTTGTGTTTCCCCTTGTCTCTTGTCTTGCCAACGCTCATGCATTTCCGAGCTGATACCAGCTGTGCTTTTAGGCCAGGCTAGCTGGGGTTGAAGGTCAAAATCTAAATAAGACCTTGAAAGGTGCTCCCATCATTTGCTGTGGAAGCCATGCAGAGACGAGGGTTTCTGCCTGCAGGGAGGGATGAACCCAGCCAAAGCCCAGGCCCAGGGGTATTTCTGCCTGGCCACTCCCGTGGCTGGTACGGTGCTGTTCCCAAGGGCTTTCACAGCCCTTCGAGCTCAGGAAGCAGCTTGCCATTAAAATGATTTTAGTGTAAAAGAGAATAGTGCGATCATTAATGTGAGTTTCTGCATCACCTAGTTAGGGTGTTTTACTCAGTGACTCCTGCGACAAACTTGAAAGTTTTAATTACCCTAATAAAGAACAGCCTTGGTTTTGACCAAGATGAATCAATAGTAGAGATGCCACTTGGGGCACCCTAAAGTCTCTACTATCTTGAGACAAAACTCTTCAGTGAGTGTAAAACAAAGCTACGGAAGCTGATGGAATGCTGGTGAGGTCTTTCAGCATGCAGATTTCTAAATTTGATTCCTTTTTAAAATATTTGGAAGAGACACCCCTCACAGGGTCTTGGTGAAGGACCACACTTCAATCTAATTGTCTCACCATTGACACAGGGTTCACTGCTTTTGTTTCAGGTTTGGTTTCAAAACTGCAGAGCCCGCCATAAAAAACACACCCCCCAGCACACGGTGCCACCCTCGGGAGCCCCCCCATCCCGCATCCCTTCTTCACTCTCCGATGACATTCACTACTCGCCCTTCAGCAGCCCTGAGCGGGCCCGGATGGTGACGCTGCATGGATACATAGAAAGTAAGTGCCGGCTCGCAGGGCTCTGGCAGCGGGGTGCCTGGGGATGGCAGGGCAGCGGGGCGCTCCCCGGGAGCAGGCGGTAGCGCCACAGCACAGAGCGCTGTCAAAAACACCCTTGTACTGCGGGTGCGTGGCTGGTGCACGTGCTCCTCCTCCTCCTGCTCGTGATCTGAGGGACTTTGTCTTGGGATTTTCTGAAGGGCCGTTTACAGTGAAGCCCCAGATGACAGAAGGAGGGGAGAGGAGGCTGCTGCAGCCTCTTTCCCTCCATACCTCATCCCCAGGGAAGTCACTGCCCCAGTTTACCGGACTGGTCCTTGGCCCTCCTTGTGTTTTCTTTGTCATGGAGAAGAGGCATGAATGTGCCCTGTTGAGCGCAGTGGTCAAGTGGTCTCCTTCCTGCTCACAAGATCAGAGTTGCTTTCTCTAACAGTTGCCAAGTGCCGGTGAATCATTTGTTAGTGGCAGGCAGCTTTGGCCATGCCTGGACAGAGGTTTTGGCTCCGTGACTCCTGTCAGGCTTTTCCCGTCCCTCGCCCACGCGGCCGTAGCAAAACGTGGCTCCTGCTGTGCCTCCGCCTGATCCACTGGGCAAATCTTCTTCCACGCGTGTCCCGAGCTGCTCCCTGGTGGAAGCCTGACCGTGCCGGTTGCAGGGCGTGTGTTGTTTGTAGTAACAGAGGCTGAAGCCTCTTCTCATCCACAGGTCAGGTACAGTGTGGACAAGTGCACTGTAGACTTCCCTACACTGCTCCACCAGTGCACCTCAAAGCAGACATGGAAGGACCACTATCTAATAGGGGTGAGAAGGTAATTGTAGTCCCTGTTTCAGGCTTTGGGGCCAAACCTCAACTGTAGCAAAGATTTTTGTGTAACATCATTACCACTGCCGCCTCTTGTCAGCATCACTGCTTCTCCATGATCTCTGGCAGCTGTCACCTGCTCATGTGTCTCTTCTTAATTTTGGTGGCCCTGGATTGATGTGCCAACTGTTGGCCAAAATGGCATCACTTTGTTCCTCGCTAATTACCCCTCGTTGTTGTGATGTGCTGGGATGCTGTGCCTGCATTCACTAAAGGCTTTTGACATCCTCCTGCCTGAACTCCTCTCTCTCTGGTTTCTCCCGCTCCCACGTGCAGCGAGCTCCGTTCTCCCGCTCCGCTCCTCAGCTGCCCGCACGCGTTGTCAGTGCAAACAGCAACTGCCTGTTAACAGTGTGGGGGGGGGACACCTTTAGCATGTGATGATTTTCCAGTTTTCCGTGAGTTAATAAGAAAGATTCATTTCTTGGGGATTCCAGTATTGCTTAAAAAAATAACAACTGGCTGTTACAATATCTGAAGTAGGAATGTTGTTTCACAATGTCTGGCCAGGAAACAATATTGCATATTGATATTTTTCTGCTCAGCACTTAAAGTAGCTGTTCTAACACACAGCTTATGTAGGGGCAAGACTTCTGAAATATGCTTAGGCTCCTAAGATTTTATTTAGGATCCCAATTCAAGGGGCTTTGTTTTGAGGAAACACCAAGCCTTTGGCAACTTTTATTGGTTTTAGCTTTTGTCTTTACTGTTAGAATTTCTCGGAATCTCTTTCCAAAGCTCTCTATTCAGTGCAGCATCTGCAGATTATTGCGGTCTGATTTGATAAGCACATGCAGGGGTACGGATGAATATTTTTTGAGTTGAAATGCTACCATTTTGTCATGGTATCTGCACAGTGAGCTGGAGAGTTTTCAGAAAATATTACACAGTCCCAGTGCTGTCATTCAGAGAAACTTCACTGCAGCAAGTAGTCTCTGTGATATAAATGCAATTACTTGCTCGCAGCTGTTGCAGAACTGGGTTCTCTGGTCATGGAGCCGCCCCCCCCAACCATCTCCTTTTCCAATCAATCACTTGCATGTTGAATTCCTGAAACCTGAAGAAACCTCTTTTTCCACATCTGAAATTTTTTTAAACCAGTGATAGCCGCCATCCTGAGAAAACACCTAAACGCTAAGGCTCTGTTTCCCTCTGCACTGGGACACCACCCACAAACACACTCCTTTCGGGGTACCCAACGCAGCGGCTGCGGGAGACTGAGTTGTGACCAGCTCAGCGGCTGCTTCCCCTCACGATGGCAAGGGCAGACACTGTATTTACAGAGCAGCGAGGTACAGCGGTTTGAGGGAAGCCTGTGATGATCAGCAAGTGAGGCAAATAGAGTAAGGACCATTGGCAGTGGTCTTCATCTTTCTTGGGAGCTGCCGTAGCACAGAGCAAATAAATACCGGTTTCAGTGTGTTGCCCAGTGTGATACAGTTTCACAGCTAAAGGCGAGCCCGGAGGTGCACCTCTGTCCCAGGCTGCGTGCTGCCACAGTCCCGCTACCTCCGCCCGTGCCTTCCCCGGCCGGCTCCGTTCTGTGGGCAGGGCTGGCGGCTCCGGGACAGACAGTGGTTCCAGACAGGTTTTTTTCTGTGGGGGAGCGGCTGCATGGGCGCCTGTT
The DNA here is from genome assembly GCF_963921805.1 of Phalacrocorax carbo. Lineage (NCBI taxonomy): Eukaryota > Metazoa > Chordata > Aves > Suliformes > Phalacrocoracidae > Phalacrocorax > Phalacrocorax carbo. Next base: position 2,356,508 of record NC_087530.1, read on the forward strand.
GCCGCAGCGGGGCTCATGTCTGGTCTGTTGGTCCCTGAATACACTTTTCCACTGCGAGGGCTGTCTGTCTGTGAAAGCAGCTAACGCTCAATTCCCGTTTTTCCCACTAGGTCATCCTCTTTCAGTATTGACTGCGCGAACTCTTCCTCATCTGCCCATGGCGCTACCAGCACCACTGCCCCTCAGCCGCTGAAACACAGCGTCCGGCCCAAGGCAACTGTTGTCAGTCATGCAGGAGAAACTCAGATCCAGCATTCTCAGTTATTGCCATTGACCAGCACCTAACATCCACTATTATTTCTCCAGCGACACTCTGTGTATGTGTATGTTGAGTGCAGAGTTACATTTTTTCACTTGTTTCTTGTGGACTTGTAGAATGACCGTGAGTCTCTCCAAGGCAATGCCAGACACAGTCAAAATTAGTGACTCTACTGTGCTTGCAAATCTTGCTCCCAAACCCATGGGAATATGAACAAACCAGAACATGCTGAGTCTCAGGGGGGTTGATGATCACCTCTGAACATAAAGGAAGGAGGAATTTACGTGGTTTGGCCTGATTCTCTTGTTGCACCAGTGACGTGCTGTCGGTTCCCGGACATCCCTCCTTATTTCCACTTGCATGTGTGAAATCTGAAAATGGGCTTTTTTGGCTCAGCAACTTGATATATAGACAGACCTTCCTGAGCCAAACTCGCGGGTAGCTGAGACTCCACTAAGTGGAAAACACGATGCCAGCTGGAAATAGGCAGTTTTTCTTCCTCCTCAAAGTGCTTTAGAATCACATGTCCTTTGATCACTCTAAGGTAAGTAAATCTTAGTGTTTTTCCCCATGTTTTATAGGAGGGGAAACTGAGATGTCCAAAATGGATAGGAACCATGGGGGTTGGTGGCAGAGCCAGGTTTAGCACTCTGAAGCTTTTGATTTCTGACTCGTTCTTAGAGCACTGAATATCTCTCTCGTCTCACAGCCATCTGCCAAATCTTTTTTTTTTTATTTTTTATTTTTTACTCTTGTTCTTTATTAACAAGCTACTTTATTTCCTTGGAGTCATATTGGACCACAAATGGGTGATTTCAGAATGTATCTACATAAAACTCTCAGACACTTCATACTCTGGGACTGGGAAATCCTCAATGGAAGCTAACCATAAAGGTGTAGAAATGTTCTTCCCTGGTGCGGACCCAAGTTCAGTTAGTGGAAACAGCGGGGTAGAAAGTGGAGAGCAGTTAAAAGGGCGAAAACCACAGTAAGGCCAGCAGGAACAGTGGCTAGCTGAGTGGACAGCAAGGTGATGGCATATTCCTTTATCTGGCAGCGTCGCTCTGAGCCCCTGTGCCCTCCTGTTGTTCTCCCTTGCTGGAGTACAGCTGTGGCTCCTGCCAAGTCCTCGGACGAAGGCGCAGCCCAGGAGGACTGCTGCCAGCAGGGCAGGCGCTGCAGGGCTCATTGCAACAGCAAAGGAAGTGCTCGGCAGCCTGGCCCCAAATCAGGAAAAAAACTCCGAAATGATCCTTCATTGACGGTAATAACAAAAAGTAAACAAGTAACCTTTGCCAGCCCTTCTCAGTTTGCACCGAGCCAAGAGCAGGTCTGAAATGAAACCTCTCTCCATGGAAGCACGCGGGTCTGTCTTGCTGCTGAGTGTCTGCGAGGCCGCATTTCCAAGAATGTGAAAGCCTACTATGAGCCACAGTTAGTGTGTAATATGACCGAACTGTGCCTGAGGAACAGAAGACAGGAATCCATCCCTTACATAACTTGTTTTTAATTCAAACTGTAGATACATGTGTTTTTTCTCTCTGGGAGATCCTGGATCAATCTCCGATGTTGGCTGGGTGGGCAGCCGTCCCGCTGGTTTGGCCAGTCCGTATTGCGCACGCGGCAAACCTCCTCCTGACCGCGGCCCCGAGCTCCGCGTGACGCCGACGGGCGGGCGCGTGGCTCCAGCTAACCCCGAGGCGCACTCGCCGCTCCGGCCACACGGGGAGCGGCTTAAGGAGATGTGGGTGTCTGCTGAGGTGGCCACCAAGGTCTCTTTGTTTGAGAAGTAACTGAATACAAGTGTGCATTGATATCTGTCGGAACAAATACATATGTATACACACATACTGCTCTGTGTGTGTGTGTGTATACATATTTTAAAAATACAGAGAGAGAGAGAGTGTGATGATAACACCTTGGACAGTTAGGCCAGTATTCTGTCTAATTGCAGCCAGAAGCTAGCAGCTATATTCCCAATTTAAAATAACCTTTGAAAGGAGAGAGGAAATCAAGTCCGCCAAGTATTATTGTCACCTCCTGGTGTGCGAATAACCATTTCCAGTGTGTAGCCAGAGACCAGGCGCTCCCGCACGCCTGCCCTGACTGGAACCGCCGCTGCAGAAGTGTCCCGTCAGGGAGGGGACGGTCACAAGTTGCACCCATTGCAGTCATTTTTCTCCTTGTCTGTAGCAATGAGCTCAGGACGGGTGTTCCGTTTCTTGGTTGGTGGTGGAGCGGTTGTAACCGGGAGGTTGGAGTGGATTATGTCCGCGTGCGATAGCCTTGAGATGTTGGTGGTGGTCGGCAGGGTCACTGGGGCCCAACTTTCTTCTCCGTTTGTGCTCGCACATCCTAATGATCATTTAGTTGTGGAATTGGTGCCATAAACGCATGGGTAACTATTCAATTTAAGACTGAAGGAGAGACTTCAGGCTCTAACTTGACCTGACATCCCACAGTACTTGAGATTTCCACAACTGTTTTGTTGAGGGAGAAGATGGTTTGATGCATTTCTCTTCTGTCTCGGCCGTGCAATGAAATGGAAACTATTAAATATGTATCTGCTAAATATCAACTTAGTTACTGATCAAAAAAACCAACCCCTTGTGAAATGTACTGTATATCCAAGTTTTTGTAACTGATACCACTGACAGGACGGGAGTGCAAAGCAGAGGGCCAAGGGAGCGTAGGTGCTTCCCTCCAGTGGAAGTGGGCTCACCACTACCCGTGGGGCGAACTGCCCCACGCGGGCTCTGCTCCGGGGCACTTTCTCCCACAAGTAGCCAGGAGCAACTTTGCTAATTCAGAAATCAGGCTCTGTTTATATTAAGCCCAAATTGTTTGCAAAAACTGGAAGCAATTCAGCTTGTGCAGTTTTAGAGCTAATTATGTGTATGGAAAATACTCAACTGTACCAAGAATGTAAGAAATCCTCTAATTTATTCAATACATTGTTTCACAACATATTTCACACTGTTGCCACTGAACCAAACCTTATCTCAGGTCATTTGCATTCATCTCCTGTCTGTAGATAAAAAAAAAATAAAATCAAAATCATTCTAATTTTCTTAGTTTATTCAGTAATTGCCAGATGGGTTCTGGTGCAGCAATGCAGACTCCACGTACTAAACTTTTCCAGTTGCTATTTACAAAACCTTTTGCAGACAAAATCCAACGAAGATAGCCAGTGAAAGGCTTTACGTTCGAGTTTAACAAGGTAACTAAATACGGCTAGGGTCTGAAAGTGGAACGGTTTACAGTTTTATTACCAATTTTGGGTTTTTTTGGCTCATGCTGGTTAACCCCAATGCCCGAGCTAAAGGTGCTTACACAACTTACTAGTTGGGACGGGGGAGTGGGAACCAATCCTGCACTACTATCAGTGATATATCTGTAGGATGCCAACTATAGACACATCAGTTTTATTCCATCCACCAATCATTTTGTTGTAGCATGTTGCAATTCTGCATGTCTTGGCTACAATGGTTAAAAAAAAAAATTCTCTGAATGAGTGGACAGTCAAGACTAATATTTATTTTAAAAAAAGTAAAACTAAATTGTAAGCACTTTTTTGTAAAACCAATGTCTGTTTTGTTACATACTTTTAATGTTGTGCTTTGTAAATGTCTTATTTGTGTAATAAATAAAGTTAATGCAAGTAGAAGTGCTGGCACTTACATCCAGAAAATGATGTAATTCCATTTTATTTTATTTTTAAATACTTTCTGGCTTACTAATCAAGCAGCAACCCACCCAGTTTTCCTCTTTTATTATTTTGTTAAACTCTGGCTTCAGGAGAGTTCAACAAACGTTCGTAGTAAATGGATATAATTTCCTAGTTAGCAAACCAGTCATTAAAGAATACCTCTGGTGTACGTTATTACAATGATCAATCAATATCAAAGTACTGAGCAAAAAGAGAGGAAAGGAATTCACCAGGACAGCTAACTAAAATCTGGGAAAATAATGTTGATTAAGATGGATTTGAATGACTTCAACACTGAATCTGAGGCACTCCTTTTAACAAATTGTTTTCAGGCTTAATAACGTGTGTATATACTACACCACACACCTCTCAGGAATATTACTGTGAGTACAGTCTGCTTTTTTTCCATGGCTTTTTCTCAGCATGACTGATTAAATGATTATTTCCATTTTTGTTTGTGCTGACAAAGATGACAAAAAGATTATATTCCTGTAGAGGGAAAGGGTGAGACAAATCCACAAGGACAAATTAGACTTATTGTGAATCAGATTACCTGTTTCGGCATATTATTGTCTGGCAAAAACTGTTTTCATGGTTTCGGTTTCTGTTCAGTTGTTGCATCCCAAGCTTTCCGGCAGGTCCGAATGATCCATTCATGCTCATCATCATCTAAAAGGGAGAGAAAGAAAACACCAAATATGACCGTGTCACATCTGCTTTTTGCGTCACTAGGGTCCGGCTCAAACAAGTGATTTTTCCTTTGGGAAATAAATCCGGTTTTAGCCATTGGCATCTCTTGGAACACATTTTTTTTTTGTTTCTTTAAAAGACTGTCTGCTGTTGTGTTGGGATTTGTCAAGGTGGGAGGCACTGGGTCTGTGGCACTGACTCTGATTATTTGCCTGTGTGGTAAGATCAGCCTGGGCGGAACTATGAGATTTACATGTTTATATTTTGGTGTCTGACTTCTTGGCAGATGCGCAGGAGATTCTTTGAAACTATTGGAAATGAAGATATACTTTTTTTTTGAATACTATGTCTATGCTGCTTGTTGGTTTATGAAAAGTGAAGGTAAAGAAAAAGCTATAGTCAAAACCTAGGTTCTTGTCTTCCAGCTTTTCTTTCAATCCTGTTTTTGAAATGTACGTTATGACAAGTATTGACAAGCTGATAGAGAGGCTGATAGATGTATTTTAGACCATCTTCTGTGTCCCTTGTTCGTATTCATGTCTGTCATATTTAGTCCCAGAGCATAATGACAGTGTGGAAAGAAAAAAATCAAAGACAATGTAGGGAAAAACAACTGTCCGGCAACGTTTGAATAGAAATTTTGTGTATGATTACAAAAAAATAAGTTGGCAAATGTGTAGTTGTGGCTTCTTAGTTCCAGGGATTTAAATAGTCTGGTCTTCAGAAAGTGTTCTGCTGCCTTTTCTCTTGTGTTTGTGTAGGGGAAGGGATCTGTGTAGTAGACCAGGAAAAACAAACTTCAAAAAGCCATGAAAAAAATCAAAGTATTACTTAAAACAATACCTGTATTTATTTTTATATACATGAGATGTATTAGAGCTGCTTCTTGTGTTTACCACTGTCTTATCGCAAGCAGCTAACGTGAATTTGTTGTGTGCGTACAACCTGCCTCCATCTAAATTTTAATGGGTCTGTAGCAGCCCTTGTTACCTGCAAGAACAGATGATTGCGAGAAGGACGGAGCCGAGGGGGCTGTAGTCCCGGTACTGTGACCATCGCTTGGCATCGCACGTAACCCCAGTCATTTACAGAGCTGCCCTGCGCAGCTGAGCGCCCCGCTTAGGCAGGGCAAAACAGATCGAGAAGGAAGCATGTGGCTTGTACGGAGTCACATTTTCATGGAGATCTTTTGACTATAGAGTTGGGCTTTTAAGTTAAAGTGCCATAGCAGTATTTGAAATGCAAAAAGTAGGAAGGTCCTGGGAATGAGGTTGTGCTGAACTAAGACGTGAAAGATCACGGAAGGGTATGTGACAAATTAGGTCTGATGCACAAGTTCTTCAAGCTTGGGGGTTACTCTTATTGATTGCAGTGGGTTTTGAATTGTCCGCTTTGACTTTCCTTTTTGTCTGCCTTTTATTTTGCTCATGCTACCTTCCCCTTTTTCTCATTCCTGGCCGAGTGAGTTGAGTGCAGGCCTTCGCTTCTCCTAGGGCGCTGCTCACACGCAGCTCTCGTGGCATCCTGGCAAAAGCAGGCTGAAGCAAAGCATGTGCCAAGGCCGTTTGTCCTGAACGGCAGTGCTCGTCTGCCACCCTTGACAACCGGTAGTCAGAAAGGCTGGTGAATCACAGGTTTTCCCTCAGAGCCTGCTCTCCGGTTTGCTCTTTGCATACAGTCACTGGTTTCCCAGCAAAGTGCTGGTCTGTGCCTACTGACCCTCTTCTCATTTCCCACCCGAGGGTGCTGGCTTGCAGAAGGTCGGTTTCGGTGGGGAGCACCCACCTCTGAGCAGCACCCCCGTGACCGTGAGTGGGTTGGAGAGCTCGCTTGTACGGCCATTGTTCCAACAGCTCAGCCTGTGTAGGTTTGCTTCAATGACTGACAAATGGTTGCCGTTTGGATAGAGCAGCTAAGTTCAGCTTTCTGCGTTTCACTGACATAATCTCTTCTTTTTATTCCCTGTGTCCATTAACAGGGTATTTTGTCGATAACAAAACATCCTGCTAATGGCACATTTCTTATCTGGGTATAAACTAGGAGAAAATAAATGCTGAAAAAATACGCTAAAAGGGAAATTAAAAAGATGAGCGCTGAATCTTGCTTAAAGACCACGCAATCATTACAGAAGCAGAGATTCCACTGAGGGCTGCAGCAGGAATGCAAATGTGGTCCTTAAGCTTTCTTAAAAACAACATCAAAGCCATAATCAATGTGCTGGCTTTTGTTCTATGCACTAGGTGTTCTAGCATGCTAACGACATGATCACGTGAGCCTCGGCTATAACAGATATTGTCCAGCCTGGGTAGCTCTGTGATTTTAGCTAGAATTGCCTCAACTAAAAAAAAAATAGTTTATCTGAGCTTGTAATAATTGCATCAAAATGAAACTTTGTCTATTTCTGCACGGTGAAGGAGTAAACAAAACGTGCTATATGTAAAACCACCACCAGCTAGCTTGTATCGGGGTACAGATCATCGTGGCTCACCTGAGCGCTAGAAATAATCAGCCTGCCTTCCAGTGAGAAACCTCCAGTGCTCGCTCAGCTGAGCATCAAGGGTAGAAGCACTAAGAAAGGCAGATGCTCGCTTGTCTTCGTATAACAGGTTTCCAACATATCCTTGGTTTGCCTAGATTGCTTCCTTCTGCACTCTCGGTGTTCGTGGTCTCCTAGGAAAGCCCGCAAGGCAGGTTGTGCTAAGGATTTTAGCCTACCCGGAGCCATCCCAAAATCTCTCGGTTCGTGCAGTGATCTGATGCCATGCAAATTAAACACATGCTCATAAGCAGTGCTTAACTTGCATATAGTTTAATCAGATGTAAAAACTGAATGAGCTAGATGAATTTCAACTTTGTATATGAAAAGGAAAACTAGACGTAATGGCTCAATATTCCAAAAAAATAACCTAAAGCAAATCCCTAGAACTGCCATCCGACCCAGTGCACCGCGCCAGTGCTCCTTGGTCAAGGTAAGGGGAAATGAAAGAATTGATCCAGCATAGCGAGAAGAACCACAAACCCAGAGATGAGAATGGCTCCAGGGCTAGCTATGTGAGAAGAGGCAGGGAAATATTAGAATGTAAAGAGTTAAGCTATGGTAAAACATACTTTTGCTACACTAAAGAAGACTGGTTGATAATTACTGTAGTTTTAGGGCTATTTGAATCAGTGCAGCTGCAACCTCTTCAGTAGTAACCCCTGAAACAAGACAAACTGGGTTTATTGTACTGAACAAGTCTTAAAGCTCCTCCCTGATTGTTAGTAATTGGCAGCAATGGACTTAACAGCCTCTTGACTACCCTTTTTACACTCTACCTGACTGTGCAGCTAACAATTTAAATCACAGATGCCGATCCTTCTTTGTGGCAGCTGCTTGTTAACTACACGTTCCTCTTTTTCTGTCACTGGCTGCTTCCATAACCCTGCAACACCAGGGTTAGATTGGAGAATCACATTTCATCAATATTTAAAATGGAATTAAACCTTGAAGTTTGATTAATGCTACCAGATAGTGAGTTGTAATTACTATTTTGCAAATTGCAATTGTTTGAATATGTTAATATGATTGTCTAAGCACATCTTCACCTTCAGAAGTAATTTTCCCTTTAAAAAAGATTTGAAAAAAATACAAACTCTTTAATCAGTGGTAAATTATCACCCTGTGCACAATTAGGTAGTACGGGGTTCTTCACGTTGTGTGCTGAATTTTGTGTCAGCATATTTATCTTTAAAAGTTTATACATTTTTTTTTTTAGATTTTTCCTCAGTAGAATAAACATTCGTGGAACAGACTTTGCTGAAACAGGACTAATCATGTTGAGATTTGAAGGTAAAGAAAAAAAGCTTTGTCTGAAAATTTTATTGCAATCTGGTGTATCCCTGTTCAGTTAACATTTGCTAACAAGTTATTTGTTCCAAAGTTAGTGAAATATAATGATTATTATCATGACGTATCATTGAAATCTCGAAATGGAGAGCGAGAGATCTTAATGGGTGAGCTGTTAGAATATATGTAAGTATTGACCGATCCTTTTGAATTATTTTCTTGTGCCTCAATCAAAAATAAGATCAGTTTTCCAGCACCCACAAAATTTATTTTGAATATGGTGTGTCAGATCCTCAGCCAGCCCAAACTGCGATAGCTTCTCTGCTATTTTTGTAATTAATTCAGGCTGTTTTCATTAAGCAGGCAGAGGCATACGGAGCCAACCCTGGTAGCCACCCGCACAGCTGATCCCCAGATACAGCATGTGCCCACAGCAGAAGATTAACCAGGGTGCAAGTCCTACTGACCTACTGTTGGGCACTGTCTGCACCCTCAACAGGTCGGTTTGGACAGAGTATCTTTAGGCAAATAAGACCCAACTAAATCTGTTGGTCATCCTGTGTCCCTATAAATAGCCTGATCCAAAATTAGTTTTTCTCAACAAATATTGCTTTGCAAGTTTCTTTCTTTTGGGTGGCTTTAGGGGAAGCTCCAAACACCAGCAAAGCCCAAACAGGTGTCTGTCAAAAATGCTGTTAGGTGTATTCCACGGTGAGCTCAAACTGCAGCCCACTCAAGTCAGTGGATTTCTGCTCAACGTCTCTGCAGGACGAAACCACTTGTCTAACTTTCAATGTTCAGTGTAAAAGTAGTGGCAGAAGAGACTTCCCCAGCTACACGCTCCAGATTTATCTCTCAGCTGGGATTAGAAACAGCTGAAAATACAGGGGGGGCTTGCTTCAGGGTGCTTCCAAGGGATGACTTGAAGATACACTGTAATTTAGGTGCATTTAATTTTCCTATATTAAATGCATATTGCTAAGTTTAGCATTATTTGCTTCTAGCTATCACGTTTCTGTGTTGCTTATGGAAAGCTCAGCTGTGAGAGACTTCTTAGGACTCTGCATGCTTAGGTGTCTGCCACGATGCAGGGCAGAGACTGTCAGCAAACTGCACGATTGTCGTGTAGGCTTCTGGATTTGCCCTCTTAACGAACGCTTTCCCAGGTAACCACCTAGGGGTGCGCGGGAAGATGTACTGCATCGAAATTAGAATGCTTAGTGGCTTACGGAGGGAAAAACCTACATTGTTCACCTTAAAATCCTTATCTGACTCTGTGTTAGGTCTTCGTACCGCACTTTGTAGCTGTCTGTGCTCCTGGTGTCTTAAAGGCTTTGTCTACACTGGAGGCCTGTTGCCCCTCCCAGTGCACTCTGAAATTCAGATCCTTGGCTCCCTCCTCTGCTCGAAGGCAAGTTGGGACTGTGAGTGGGTATCGTCCCTTGGTCCACTCTCGCTTCTATTAAAGGCCATGTGAGCAAGGAGGGAAGTAGATGCGCCCTGGTATGGGCTTCTATCAGGACAACCAGAAGCTCACAGCTCCCGCGTACCCTAAAGAGCAGCTTTCCATGACTACAGTTTGTAAAGGGTGAGTTTACAATAGACAATCCTTGAACAAGAGCTGCGTTTCCTCTCTGTTTGCAAAGGCCAAGCACACACAGACCACTGTAAACAACAATATCATTTAATTCCTTCGCATGCCTGACTCCTCCCATCACTCGCAGCGCAGTTTATCGTGTTCTTCCACCACACAATTACAATCACATGCGATAGCATCTCAGCCATGGATTCTGCCTGGCACACCCCTTTCATTTCCACTGCCCCCTCCGGGTCCCTAGCACCACTTTCCTTACTGCACCTGACCCCACCAACATCAAGGCTGGCAAGAAAATGGAAAATACGTTTTCAATTAACCTTTGCTTTCACCCACAAATTCTCACCCTTCCATTTAGTTTTAATTACTGTAATTCCAAAATGGCCCCCAAATGAACTTTCCGTCTCTTGTAAAACTTGTTTTCACATGAACTGTATAGCTGAATGTAAGTGCATATGAGACCTGTGTATAACCTATCTAATGGATTCACAATGGGATGGCTAGCACACAAGGCTGTTATTCTTGGCATGCCGCTATGTGGAACTGGAACTTTCACAGTTTTCAAAATGATAAGTATTTTAAGACCAGGAAACTACAAGGAACAATATATCTGCAAAAGCTATAGCTACTGAAATTACTGTAGTAACCTACACTGTGATGCATATATTACTGTTATGATTGTTGGTTATAGTATTGAATATAAATCATATTGGTTCATAATATGTTTTACTGAATGGAGGACATTTTATATTAAAACATGTAAGCCAAATTTAATCTAAAAATATTTTCTTGGTTACACAGACGAGAGGTCTCTATCTCTGCCACCTGAGCAGACTTTGACACTGAGAAAGACATAATAAGTATGCATTTTGCAATGACATTCAAAATGTGCCTGATGTTAACATATTGCGGTATAAAAAGATATGGAAAGAGCATATGATGGGTAGGAGAATTGGTTCAACATTTTAAAAAGTGTTTAGGGTAGAGTAAGAATAGACAGGAAGCTACTTCTCGTAGGAGTCTAGGATCTCCTCTTTAAATGAAGTAGACTCATTTTCCTTCTGTCATCTTCACTTCAATACTCATTCAGTTGCCTTGCCCACTCAGCAGTCCCCAGTTTGATGCTTGATAACATTCTGCCTCTCCTCCTCCTAAGATTTGGCTCCTCAACTAATTTATTTGTTAAGCATTGAAGATTATTTAGGTCCAAAGCTCTCAGTGCAGGACAAAAGCTATCTAGCTAACTAAAAAGTAGGAAGAGACAGACAGGAGATGCTCAGAGATCCAGATAAAAGAGTTACAATACAGTTTCTAACCTTCTTCTTAATGTAATAATTTTCTTAATGTAATATGTTTCAAATCTTCTGACTATCATAGAAGCAGCGAGTTTGGAAAGCAAGTACCAGCAAACTGGACTGTATGAATGTGGGCAGAAAAACTATGTCCTGGGACTAGACACAAGAGAAAAATGTATATGGGAGATAGAGGAGACAAGACCAAAAGGTGAATTTGTATGGACTTGTGTAGTGCCTTGAGGGCAAAGAACCCAAGCTGAGTGCCATGGCAGAGAGAGGAAACATTTTCTGCCATGGTATTGTGGAGGAATATGAATCAAAGAGGCCAGAAAGAGGAGTTAGCAGTAAAAAGGACAAGCGCTCCAGCTGTTGCAAGAAAAGCAAAGGGCTACTCACATTGGTATGCTCTACTTGTGTAAACGGAGAGTAGTATTGGCTCTGTTTTACAAAACCCTGTTTTCAGAAATAAGTTTGTCAGCCAAAGTAAAGAGAAAAAGATCAATGGATTGCAATAAACGGCACTTAACATAAAAATGAGTAAAATTTACAATGCAGTTAACTTGTTAAATGTTAAAAAATCAGCAAACAATAGACACAATTTGTTTTGTTCAGAGCCCAGAGGTAGAGACCAAATCCTCTAAATTAATTTCTGCAAAAGCTGGGGTTTTTTTCCAAACAGGTCTGGATCCTATTCGTTGTAGAATATACTGATTACCAACTATTTTTAAGAGCTTTACACAAACATTATTTCTTTTGTTGTGTGAAATGCAGAATCAGCCATCTGGCAAATGCCCCAGAGCTAAAATCTTTTACATGACATATAATTCAAAATGATTAAATATACAACAGAAAATAGCTATAGCATTGCACTTAAAATAGCATGAACTTTTACTGCCGATCAAAACTGATTTCTTTAGCTTAACAAGTATCCAAAGAACAATTATTTGAAGAGCTTTTAAGAGTTTCAATATGTAGGAACTAAACCTCATCTAAATTCAGTATCTTAAGTCAAATAAAAAAGAAACAAATGTACAAAAGATTAAATGGTCCTGCGTTATAAGTAGACATTTAAATCTATGGGAAGCTAAATTCATTTGAACAAAAATACTATATTCCCCCTGTACGTGTATTGCTGGGGCTTTCCTCTCCATTGCTAAGGGCATCTGCCAAAACAACTCTTACATTCTTAGGCAATGACTAGGGACTAGCCTGGAATCAGACTGTTCATCCACTCCCTCCATCATCAGAGTGGGCAATTTCAAAGAAGAACAGGGAATAAAGCTCCGTGCATGATCCCTAAGTGCAGTCAATCTTTTTTTTCCTGCACCACAGTCGACTTCAAGTTAAACTTGCTGTCTTTTTTCCAGAAATACTCCAGGCCTGAAAAATTGCCAGGTCCTCATCCCACACCCAGTTCTGCAGTAGTTTATGAGAAAGAGCACGCAAACATCTGCATGTATTTGGGGTACATGAGGGTAGGTACAGAAATATTACCCTGCGTAATTATTGAGTGGTTATGGCTCTGTTTCTCAACTACATTTTTCAGACAAGTCAAAGTCTACGTTTCCCAAAAAGCACTTGGTGCAAGTCAGCTCTGAGTTGTAAGACCAAAAAAAAAGTCTAAATGTAGGAGATTTATCACATGGCTTTGCATACTTGGATAAACCTGAAATGGATGAATACATCACCGCTGACTTCCCAAAAAATTTTGCTTCTAAATTCTTTCAGACCAAGCAGGAGAACCTTCATCCCAAGGTAACAATGTGAGGAAAATCTGTGACTAGTAAGGCTTAGAATTAAAATGGCTTTGCCCCCTTGCCTGTGGAGTTGGGTCAGCCTCACAACCAAGGAACCTCAGACATTCTAACCCCAGACTTTTCTAAACTATAATAAAATAACGTTCTTGAATCTTGACTTTTTCAGCTCATAATGATTCCTGAAGCAGCAAGATTTTTCCTGCTGCTTTTTACAAGACTCTCAGGCTTGTAGAAATCCTAAGCCAATTGCTGGCTGGTTTGGGATTGCAGCAACACCAAAACCTCTCCTCTTAATAAGGTTGTCCTGGTTTTCTGGGCCTAATCCTGTCCTTAAAAACATGCATGTTAATTCTGTTACCTGGTGGAGCTTTTAGTGTCAAGGCAGGCTTTGTGTCTTCCTGCTCTTGATGTTACATGACGAGATGCGTATATTTCAGGTAACGCTGACTGCGGTATGGAAAGCTACCCTGTGCACCCTGCACATACTAATTAAACCTGAAGATGGAATATGAAAGCAGTAGCACAAATATATTGTGAAGAGCAAAAGCATGTTTTATATTATTTAACCTATCCTTGGGAGAACCATAGGAGAACCAGAGCAATTTTCATCAGAATTATCTTTACTTTTCATCAAAAGAGAGGTGACCCAGGCAATCTCCTATTATCTCTTCCATCTCAGTAGAATAAAATTTCTATTTTGGATGGTATTTTCTCTTTGAAAACTAAGGGCTTCTCCAATAGTCGGGGGTCCTAAAACCTGAATGTCACTGCTCTTGTGCCTCTCTGCTTTGCATTAAACATAACATCATGTTTTTTTCTGCTTTTCACTGAAAAATTGGGAAATCTTCCCATCTTTCTATTGACCAAATGCTGTTACAGAGGTGCCAGGAGTCCTATTTCTGGAAAGAAAAAAAAAAAAGTAGTAATACTCCTTGTGAAACAGGAGTCTAGTCCTAGTATCTATTAAAAATAAACAACGTATCTTCTTACAAATGAGCATTCCCATTCTTATTTATCTGTCCAATTTTGCGTACTTCGCAATACTGGAAAAAAAAAGAAAAGATTGAAGAACACATGGAGAATCAAGAGAAATTTGAGCATCCCGGGGGAAACAGAGGTTTAGGGACGGAGTAATAACTGCAAGATTGTAATGAGAATTTGGAAAACTCTGCTAGATAAAAACGTATAACAAAACTGTTGCTGTCATTGCATTCCCTGGGCCTGATTATGTTTTCATGATGGGCCCTTGCACTGCTTTAACAGTAAGAGCTCTTTAAGTAAATGAGTATCAGACCTCCACGCTAGTGAAATGCAAGGCTTGCCAAATTTAACAGGAGTCTCTACGGTACTCTACATCCACTCATCCTGACGAAGAAGTGGTGGAAGCAAACTCAGTAGTTTCAAATGGCATCTATTTTCTTGTCTTCTGGAATAGTACCTGGATGCTGCCAGTTTGGAGGCAACTCAGTGCCAAGGCTGGATGCTTCCTTGCCCTCTTTCACAAACAGCCAAGAAACAATCAGAAATTGCTTCATAATAGGGCCAGGGTGAAAGGTGAGAACTGGAGTATTCTGAAAGCCTGCTGCCAGACCTGAGGAAGATAGTGTCATTTTGGTAAACCTGTCAAGCTGTTGTAAGAACTTCCTGAATGCTTCCTACCATCTGCTTTTGATGCTTTCAAGACTTGGCTGGGAGCCTGGAGGTTTTCCTGCTCTTTCCTGCCCAACCTATAACGGAGTAATTCTGGATCTGTTCCCTGTCATCCCAGCCTCTTCCTCAGTTTCTTCTGCTTACAGCTGGGTTTTTTTAAAAATTCTTTTTTTTCTTTACTGCAGTGGCCTTGTGCCCTGAATCATCTCTCCTGGGGCGGTAAGAGTTCCTCTGATGTTGAGCAAGTGCCGGGTTTTTCAATTGTGTTCATGTTCTCGAGAGGAAGGGTCTGGCCTAAATGACACATTCCTTCTTCACACTCACATCAACAAGTTTAACTTTGTGTACAGGGCGCTCAGTGGAACGGCCACACAAAGCACATCTCCAACAGCTCCGTCAGACTGCATGCTGCGCTCGTCTGGTTAGCGAATATTGATTGATATAATTTGTAGGGTTTCAGATAAATGTCATAAAGGACAATGAGTTCAAAGAACAGATTAAAAAACAATAAATTGAATTCCAAGGCGTTCCCTCCTGTACTAATCTGTGTAGGTTCCTGTGTTTTTGGAAAGCATGTTGCTTATCTTCCTCATCAGTAGGCCCACTGCATTCCAGTATTTTGGATCAATGCCATTTGTAATAATCTAGATCAGTTTTTATTCAACGTTTATAAAACAGGCCATGTATCATAGGGTATATTTTATAGCAGATGGTATCTCCAATTCATTTAACTCCCCCCCTTCACTTCCCTCCTCCAGTATCACACTGCATACTTATAAAAGCTCTTGAAAGTAGAGCCGAGCAGAATCTTTTTCAACAAATAGTAAATTTGCTGAAAAATGGAGTTTCCAAGCAACAAAACTGTTAAACTGTGGCATGCTGGAAATGAAATATTCTGGCTTCTAGAAAAAACAGGTCTTGCAATTTGGACATTTAGAAAAAAAAAAAAGGGGGTGGGTGGGTGGGTGGTTGCTTTCAGAAATCATTTTCATGTAAAAAAATCTGCACTAAAAAGGTGATAAATACAAAGGTTAAATAGCCAGAACACAAAGCGTTCAGTTCAGGTCAGATTACATTTTTTGAGTTATCCCAGTGTCAACTGTTTGGGGATCTTCGGTGTGGTTTTAATTTGAAAAGTTTCTCTTTTGCCTTGATGAGAACTGGTTTTCCCCAAGGCTTATTAATTTGGGCACTTATCCATGAGACCCAGTATTTGCCAGACTGTACTCAAAACACAGCTCTTCAAGGCGACAAGAAAGGTTCCTGTTCAGCATGGTATTTAAACATAGCCCTAAGACTCATTTCAATAAAATGGATTATTCTAACATGTAGGGATAAGCACAAGCTTAAGCATTTTGCTGGTTCACAACACAGAGTTTATTAGCTTTCAGGATCAATGATGTACACCTTACAACCACTCCCTTGCTTGAGATCATAATGCAAGAGATGGAAGATTTTCCTGAGATTAACATACCAAACGGTAATAAAGTATATTTATTCATATCTGCTTGGGAATACTACATTGTAATTTTGCAAAATATGATTTATACAACTCTGGGGATACATAAATCGCTGATAAAAATAAATAAGTAAAAAATATTTTAACTCAATGTTAACAGAACCAAATCATGGACTTTTTTTATGTTTTAGCTTTAATCACGCATCCTAGAAGATAGGACAAATAAACTCATCTTAGTTTACCTTGCAGAAGCAGTTAATCATACCTGCGTTTCTCAGAAACCTGAGTTTGTAGTCAACAATAACTCTGGTTTCAGGATTATAGAATCCATCACCACAGTCATAACAGCCTTCTGGGATTTTCTGGGGAGGATCCAGGTTTGTATGCTGAGAAATGCCTGAAGGAAAAAAACAAAAGGGTTTGCTTTTTTTTTTTTTTTTTTTGCATTTGTGCCTTTGATTAAGGTAACTAACAACTATTACACCTCCATGGCATCTGCCATAAAAACAATGCATTTACCTTACAATAAATTGTATGAAACATTTTGCCAATTTTGCAGATGGAGAAAATGAAAATGGAAAAACCCATACACAAGGAGTGTGCGATAAAAAGATATCGCTTTGATTTCCTCATTCGCGGTCCTGTGATTCAGCCCGCTAAGCTATCATTACAAATATGTCCCCAAACTCCAAAACGGGGCCAGGGGAGTCTTGCTGGCCTCACAGAACTACACGTCATCGCTAAAATATTCTATGTATATAGAAGACTATTTTATGTATTCTGTGTTTCACTCACTTGTTCCTTATAAATCTTTTCACCTTTTGACTACAGATAAATAATAATATTATAAAAGTCTTTGGCAAAAATATGGACTGGACACAAATGTTTATTTTGGTATCTACTAAAAAGCTACGTAGGACAGACGCATTCAACTTTATTTGATGTCCTGGATGTAAACTAATGGTTTTTGCTCAACTTTTGTATATTACAAGCGGACTGCTAATGCAGCGGAGGTGAAATGCATAGAAGGGTTAATCAGGATATCAGAAGCTGTAGATAAGAAAGCCCTGTCCTGCAGGTCATCACTCAAGAAGAGACCACGCTGTGGATGTAACGCTGCATCCCGCGCTGCGCTGGTGGAAGGTGGTGTCAGCGTTCTTCTGGCAGCGTCGCACGGTGGGGTCCTGAAATTAGCCAGAGCATTTCTGCTCCATGTTACTCATGTAGCTGAATTAATCTTTCTTAAGCAAAGTTGTTAGTTTAATTCCTTCCAGACTCTTAGGATCGCAAATGCAATTCAGTACCTGCTGGTTTAAGACCAGAACAGATTTCTGTATAAAATCTTCTGTCGTAGCCATCGCAGTAATGCCATTTTTTATCTTTGTAGTCGAGACCATCTGCAAAAGTGTATTTCCCCTGCAAAACACGTCCAAGCACCGAGTTAATAAGCGTGATGGATGAATTGCGTACGAACAAGGCCAGCGCTCCCCCTGCCAAAACCGCGCGTTAGCCGAGCCGAGCGAGCGCGCGGTTCAGCTCGGGTTTAAGCGGCGCTGGGAGCCGCAGCGGCGAGACGCCCGGCCGCGAGCAGCCTCGCCCTCACACCTCCGGGCGCCAGGTGCTGCTGAGGGGGTGAAAACCGGCTCGGCTCGGAAATCCGTGTATTTCACCCCAAACCTTCCCCGCTCCCCGGCGGCGGGGTCTCCTGGGGGTGGGGCGGGGCGGGGCCGGCCCCCCCTCCCGGGGTACCTGCGTGGGCACCCCGCGGTGCCAGACCGCCCGGTACGTGCCGCCGTTGGGGAACAGCAGCTCTCCCTCGCCGTCGAACATCCCGTCCCTCAGCGATCCCCGGTACTCGGTGCCCGTCGGCAGAGTGTAGGAGCCCTGTCCCTCCATCCTGCAAGAGACGGGGCGGTTGGGGACGGGGGAGGGCGGACACCCCCGCGCCCCCCCCCACCCCGCGCCCCGCCGGGCCCACCTGCCCCGCACGCTACCCCCGCTGTAACGCCCGCCCGCCGCCGCCATGGCGGCCCGGCCACGTCGCCATGGCAACGCCGCCGCTACCGGGGCGCCGCTGGGACACAAAGCTCCGCCTCCCGCCGCGGCGGCGCATGCGCGTTTTCCCCGCCCCCTCGGGCGGCGCATGCGCGGTGGCGGCGGGCGCTGAGGGGAGGTGAAGGAGAGCGGCGCCGCCGCCATGCCGGGCTCCCTGCAGGTGCCCTCCCTGGAGGAGCTCGACGTGCAGGAGGTGAGTGAAGGCCCGCCGCCGCCGGGGGCCTTCCCCCGCGGGCCGGCGCCGAGGCGGGCCGCCCCCATTGCCGCTCTGCCCCGCTGTAGGTGTCGGTGAGCTCGGCCGTGCTGAAGGCCGCGGCCCACCATTACGGCGCGCAGTGCGACCGCCCCAACAAGGAGTTCATGCTGTGCCGGTGGGAGGAGAAGGACCCGCGGAAGTGCCTGCGGGAGGGCCGCCAGGTCAACCAGTGTGCCCTCGACTTCTTCAGGTGAGCGGGGCGTCCCCGGGGGCGGCGGGGCCGAGGGGACGCCCCCCGGGCCGAGGCCCTCGTCTGCCCTGTCTGCAGGCCGAGGTGTTTCGGGGGGTCACCCGGTGTAGGAGCCATCGCCGAGCTTTGTTCTTCGAGCGCTGGGTTTAGTTAAAACTGCTGCCACCGCCACGACCTTCAAAGTCTTTACCCTTGCTTCATAAACTTGGACTCTTGGGGACAGAGGCTGTGCCCGTTTTGTTTATTTATACATGAACTTATCCTTTCATATGAAGCTCTGTGGTTGCTGTTCCAGGGTAAGCGGCCTAGGTTTTTGTCAGGTTAGCAAAGGAATGCAGTGGGATGGTGGGAGGCTTGCTGTTTCTGCACCTTGCGCCTATATTATGAAATCCAGGAGACTGTCCTAAGCTTTGTACTGTCTTTCCTCTCTGTTTCACAGGCATAGTACCGCGACAGCTCGAGTAAATACACCATTTGTCTCTCCTGACCAAAAATGTAGATCCAAGGCATGTGCCAGTGTCATGATTTGAAGTGGCTGGTAAAAGGCCT
This sequence comes from Phalacrocorax carbo, assembly GCF_963921805.1. NCBI lineage: Eukaryota > Metazoa > Chordata > Aves > Suliformes > Phalacrocoracidae > Phalacrocorax > Phalacrocorax carbo. The sequence goes on from NC_087530.1 coordinate 2,375,797, forward strand.
AGTTTAATTAGCTCAAAGTGTGTCCACTTCCAATATAGCAGCTAGTAATCAGAACCTTTCGCTCTAGGCATGTCTTCTTGAGCTTAAGACATCAGATTAATTAGGAAGCATTAGAGCATTGTATAGTGTACACTGAGTTATTTGGCAAGACAAGGGTCTCACATGGAGGAGCTGCATACACCTACCTAGCAAGAATACCTTCCATGTATTAGTTAACTTATGGCTGTCCCTACTTGTAGCTACAATGATACACATTTTACTGGGGTTGGTATCAATTTCTGTTTAATGATGCTCCATCTACTGACTTCTCTGAAGACTTCAAGTGTACCCGAGAACTTGAAACTACAAAAAACCACTTTATTTAGAAGTTGAAGCTTGAATGAGTAAGGAGAAAAGCATTAAAATCACAACACCTGCTAACAGTTTTCTTTCTGTGATCTCTTCCAGGAAGATTAAGAAGCACTGTGCGGAGCCATTTACCGAGTACTGGACGTGCATTGACTATACCAACTTGCAGGAGCTCCGGCGGTGCCGAAAGCAGCAGGCAGTATTTGATAACTGTGTGCTGGAGAACTTGGCTTGGGTGAGACCTGATCTGGGAGAGCTCTCTAAGGTAAATTCATACCTTTTTGATGGGTTAGCCAGATTCTTCTCTCCCTTCTTAGGGACATTTTGTCCAGACCAGGTCTCAAACTCTTCTCCTGGCCAGAAGGCAATTCATGAATTCAACCCTGGAAGCTTGTGGACTGTACTAGAAGTCAGGACTCTGTCAGTGTTCACCAAGGTTGCTTTCCCAGAAGACCTGTGCTTTTCTTAGACAACGCCACTCACTCGTACTTTTTCACTTTTTCTAGCACAGAGACCTTTCCTTTGGTAGTGAAGCTTACACACATGTAGAACTACTTGGTAGTTATGAGTGAAATGCCTGTCCCTTCTGGTTTTTTTTAGAAGTCCTCTGGCGATAAGAGCCCTCATCAGATCAACAGTGTGTCCTTAGTGTTGTTTGGTACTTCTTGGCAGTTCTTCCTTTAAGTTCTGGCTCAACCTAGCTCTTCTATTAAATGCTTCTTTTTCCTTTCCAGGTTACAAAAGTGAAGACAGACCGTCCTATGCCTGAGAATGCCTATCACTCTAGACCTAGACCAGAGCCAAATCCACCCATTGAAGGAGAGCTGAAGCCTTCTTTGTTTGGCAGTAGGCTCTTTTTCTGGTCCTGGTAAAGTGGGCAGACTGCTGTGAACTCAAGTGTAAAGATGATTTGCTTGCAAATGTAAATTGTCCAGTACGTATTGGGTATAACTTTAATGATTAAAGAACCCCAAACCGTTACATGGCTTAGTAGGCTTCTTTAAACATACTCACACATCATAACAACTGAAAACCAGAAGTGTTCCCCTGTTTTGCACAGCGTGCTTTGCAGTTGTACAGCCCTTAGGACCATCTTAGCACTAGTAACATCCGTTACTTGGTAGTGGCTACCAGGCTTGGCTGAGATGTGTATAAGTGTAGTCTGAGTCTTTGACTGCTTCAGACAAAAACTGGCATGCGACTTTATTTACTTATTGAGAACACTGTCACTTGGATCAAGGAAACTTTGAGAACAAACACGTTGTTAATGTCTTCCCTTAGTCTTGCAACTGATAATTGTGCTTTTTTTTTCCCCCCAAAGGACTCCTTCTCTATAGGTTTAACCTAAAGTCTGTCTTGGAGCAAGGATTTAGTCTGAGTTTTAGGGTTTTGCTAGGTACAAGGTCAGTACTGTTTCTGATCTAAAGATCCTTGTTCTTACCAGCTACTCATTCCTCATGCAGCTAGGTTAGTGGCTTCTATGGAGTTTTTGGTTTGTTTGTTGGTCTTTTTAGTGGTGTGTTTTTTATGGGGTCGGAGGACACACACAAGCTACTTCATCAGAAAAATCTCACTAAATTTTCAACAACTTTAAGGAAAAATCTCCTAAAGTATCTTCCTGTCCCATTGAGCAGTGTGAGAAGGTGGCTTGTCTTTGGTCTCAAGGCCCTGACTTGAGGGGGTTTGGGTAGATCCTTCCCATTGTTTCACTGTTTTACTCTTTTTTTTTTGATAGAGGAGTAAATCAGCTTTCTTTTCTACAATATCTGAAAGTCATATGCTTCATACGAAGTGGATCTAGTCTTTCCTCCACTTCTACCCAATAGCAAGAGCCTTATTACAAAGGACAGAAAAAATTAAATGAACTTGTTTTCACAAAGCCATGTGCAGTTCAGCTTGCTCTGGGCCAGGCTGAGTAGCCTGAACCATAGTGAAGGCTTGACTAGTGCTTTGCTCCTCAAGTAGCCTAGCCTTTATTAGGATCTGAAGATTTACCATCTCCTTGTTCGGGGTAGAATTAAACTGTAATGGGACTGTAGTGGCAGCATATGTTTCTGATCCATGGAGCTAGAGGGAAAATTGTATAATATTTATCTAAAAATAGCTCGTACACTGTGTGGCTCATGGGTTCTTGCTACTTCCTGCCTCGGTGCGTTGACTGAAAGTCTAAGCAGATGCTGTGGCATATGTGTTTGCATTTTAATGTACGTATTATACTGTGTTAGCAGCTCCTTGGCTAAACCTGAGAGATGGTGTGCACCTCTGCAGTTTCTCCTCCCAGATCACTGCCAGTGTTTCAGAGCAGCCACGTGTTACTGAAGAAGGATAACCTCTTTTCTGCAGAGACTGAAATTAGGACAAGCTCAAGGTCTAATTACATTCAGCTGAGTGAGTGAATGAGGTTTGGCCAAGTAGAGGATAAATTGTTCTGGGATGTTAACACGTGTCACATCTGATCTTTTGTTGCTGACCCACTCCAAGAGTTAGGGAACCTTGCAGAAAGATTTTTTAGGTATTACTTACTATGTTTTGCTAATAACTTACTATTGTCAGCATAATGCATGAAACACTGCACTGCTGAACATCTGCTTTTGAATAAACAGGCATGGGCGTTCCAGTAGTCAGCCCCTAATCATAATTAAAGAGTATTTTTTCCCATTAAATTGCTTCTGAAAAGAATGACATGCATAAATAGGGGGGCAATTTTTTTAAACAGCCTTTTACGAACCCCGCCCTTAAGTTGGCTAGTAGGGAAAGCAGAAAAAAAAAAAAGTGATTTATGCTGTGGCCTCAAAGGTTTAAGATTGTTCATCTTGTTCATGACAGCTGAATCTACTACCTCTTGGGTCAGAGGTGGTTGATGCAGTAATGATGCACTGACCGCATTTGAAAGTCAGAATTAACTGCTTGCTTAGGTTCCCTCTTCAGTTTCGAGCGGGAGTGGGCAGGTGAATGTACAAAAGAGAACGGCGGAGGAGGACAATGAAGTGATAAAGTCAAGTAGAATTCAGCTGTACTGTGAGCACTTCCTTCATTAACCTCTTTGGGATAATTGCTTCTTGTCTTTATCTCTTGGCTGAATCTCTGCGGAAGTGTTGCCAGAGGTCTGTTTCTTGGCGCTTCCCACAATGCCTGTATGTAGATATTTCTGTTCAAAATCGTTGTGTGGCTTTGCTCAAACATAGATGCCCCCTTTGGAACAGTAATGTTTTCTTGGAAACTTTAGAGCAAGCGAATGTCAAGATTGAGTAAGGACCATAAAAGTATTTTTGAGGAATGTATCTTGACATTTTTTTGGCAGATGGAGAGCAGGCGCGTACAGATTCAGCACAGATATTTTGCTGGCGATGTGAGAAGTGTTATTTGTTATGTTGTAAGCTCCCAGCTCTGCCAGAGCTTCTAATCACGTGTGTCAAATTAACAAAATGCTAAGCCAGTGTCATGGGTTAGATTAGGCAGAACCTGCTGCGTTCTTTCAGATTATGGATGGGAAGAGTAAAATCCTAGTGTAATCCCTGATCTCAGTACAGTGGGAGCGTGCGTTGCTCGTGCAGCGGAATTGTCTGGCGCTAGCGTGACAGCACCCTTCTGACGAGGAAGTCCCCCTCCAAGACACCTGGTGGTTTGACGTACTCTGGTCTCAGATGTTTCTGCTTAACTCCCGGAGCAGAAGGGCTGGAGAAGGTGCGCTGTTAGCCAAAAAGGCCGGGAGTCCAACAGCAACTCCCGCTCCGCTGACAGCCACCAAATCTGAGCAAGCGGTGGGAAGTAATGGCTTTTATTTAACTCTCTTGCGAGTTTCATAATTCTGTTGCATGTCGGGTTACCCATATTATCCCTGCTGAAAAAGAGACTCCCAGGAGTCAGTTCAGGTGGAACCGGCCTTGCAAGCGGTTATAAGCTGAGGTCGGTTGGGACAAAAACCATTCACATACTTCTCTTCCCCTGCCTTCAACTGCAGTATGGTTCCAGAATGGGTAAATAAGGTAATTCTCTGACACACACACCTCATAAACCTCCCCCCCGCGTCTTTATACCAAGGATTTGTAATTTTTAAGAACCTTTACCTTCAGAACAAGGATACTCCTGTAAAGGCAGAGAAGAAATTTGGAGGTCGGAATAACTTTGTAAATCCTTTTGGAAGCTTGCTGCATACTCTTGTACTAGAAGCATTTTGAAACTAGAATCCATCTGGATATTAATAGGAGATTTAAGACTCCCTCTTGTGGCTGCGTTAAGCTGATCTTGGGCATCTGTGGGAAGATTTTGCCATTGTGGAAGTCCAAAGGCTACTTCAGTATTGCTAATAGAAATTGGTTAGGTCTTTTGTCTCTGCTGCAAAATCCACTTGAACGTTGTCTCAACTTGATTTTCTCCTACATATGCAAACTCTTGAGTTCAGCATGAAGTGAGGAGAGGAAGAAAAATGGTTTGAAAACGTCCTGATCATCTCAATCATATGTGATGTGACTGAAGGAAGTTAAGGCTGAGCCAAAGTAGGTGGAGGTTGTTGGGAAACCCCCATGTGGATTATACTTGCTTCTCTGAATCCAGAATGGGGTCGTCCCTGGTGCTGCAGAGAACAGGATGATTCTGCACCTGCAGGGCCAGTGCTAGCAGTGTGACAGGCGAACATGGGAAGCAGGTTAACTGCAATATTTAACTTACTGTAGAAGCACGTTATTCTTTTTATTAGGAATAGTCCTGACCTTACCAAATGGTCTTAATTCAACCTTGCCCTTCGGCTAATAGTTTTATGGTTATAGTTTTCCACATGAGCCCTCCTAGCTGGGGACTTGACCTGAGTCTGTTCTAAGACACCTTCAGTGTGGTTGAGCGTGGTACAATTAGTACTCTGGCGAAGAGAGAAGATCTGAGAAAATGCAGACCAGCAAACTAGAAGCAAAAAGCCTGTAGTGTTGTTTTGGGTATTAAGGCGGTCAGTCAGCCCACCAAGCAGATGCTGAAAGGGGGAGTGGTTCCCAGACCCCAAGGGCAGGTCAGCGACACAGCTCGCCCGGCGGTGCAGGAGTTATTCCTGGTTTTGCTTTCTTTCTGTTTCAATAACAAGTTTCTCCGCTCCCTTACATGTGTTACAAAAGCTTTGGCAAGCCCAGCGCATGCATGGGTGCAGGTTCCTCTTGCATGTGAGGTCTGTGCTTGACGACAGCAATGCAGCTTGGAGAGCTGCGCTGGCTGTGCGCTCCGAGTGCCCGGCTGGCCGAGAGCTGTGCAGGCTGTCACAGGGCCGGGGCAGAAGCAGAAGGTTGTGGGACGTGAAGGGCTTTGCTGTACCTGACTGGATCCAGGATTGAGGGCTCAAGTTAAAGAAACGAGAGCATTTAATAAGGTAAAAGCTCTTCTGTCTTGCCTGCACCCCAAGCGTGTCTCCATTGCTGCTGCCCTTGCTGCCTGCGAAATAGTTTAGATCATGTCTGTCTGTTGCAGATGCCTGAACAAAAGGATTCCAACCTGTGTGTTCCTGTGCCCTTGGCTGGGCTGGCAAACGCAGATGGTTCAAGTGAGCGTTTCGTTCACGCTGCGTTCTGCAGCACAAAATGGCAAGCAGCTTTCCCTGTTTTGATAGGGTTTAAATTAATTTCTCCCTTCACACCAGGGGAAATGAGGGCTGGGAAGAACGGCCATGCCTGTTGCTTTGTTAAGCTTGGCTTTGGCTCCTGTTCTGGCACCGAGAATGGAAATAAAATACAGGGAAGGGGAGCTTTATAAAAGAGCTATGGGTCTGCTCCCAAGTTGATAGGTTAAACCGTACAAAACACTGACTCTGAGGCACGGCTCTAATATTTGTAAAATCAGCATGGCAGCTCTGTTAAGGGCTATGAGTCACCCTGAGGGTGGTTCAGCTCTTTATGAGTAGTAGCGCAGCCTTCTGCTTCCATGCGAACGGGAGCAAGAATTTGAATGGAGTCAGAATTACCCCTTTGGTTAGAGCACTGTCTGACCTCTGCTTTGTTCTCACTGCCTCCCGTTTACAGCTGTGGGGAGAGTGGAACCTGACCCGTCTTTGTCTGGGAGAAAAGGACTGGATGGAGCCCTTAAACGTGAAATCGCATCAACTGTAACTGTCGCCCCCACACCACCCCTCCTGTCCCCGGCCTGCGGCTCTCTCGGGGCTCCCGAGTCTGAGCTCTGCCCGGCTGCTCCTGCGGGACGCGGTCAGGTGTGGCCCGACTTGGCTTTCGTTGTCAGGAAGCCGCTGACAGCAGGCCTGACCCTGGCCATGTGCACGCAGCGGGAGGCTCTGCCCGTCCCCAGGCGCGGCCGCAGGCGCTCGTGGCAAGCCTGCGCTCCAGGCTAAACAGAGGAAGGTGAGGGTCAGCAGCAGAGAGCTCTGCCCAAGACTCAGGAAGCACATTTTGGCAGAGGAAAGAAATACAATACAAGCAGGGAGGGAGACTCAGCTTCCATCCAAGCCCCTCCAAGAAGCTTTTGGCTCTTTACAGCTGCTGGAGTCTTTAATATCAGTTATTGGGCTCTTTATTGTTACAGGCTTTCATGTGTTTGTTTTCTGTCTCTTACACCGGCGTGTTGCAGAGGGGACAGAACAGAGCAATACAGGAGTAACGCGGACAGGAGGGTAGAGCCCTGCGCTGGGGGACAGGCAACCCGGCTTCCCTTTCCTGCCTGTCACTATCTCATTGTGTGGCCTTGGGGCATGTCACTTCCCCCTCTGCCCTGGCTCCTCTGCGATGGGGTGGTTCCACCCAACACAGGACTCTGCTTGTTTACTTGTCTTTGTCCTTGTGAAGTGCTTTAGAGGAATCTTAGGGGAAGCTCTGCATGGCCACGGCAGGCACAGAGCCCTCGCTTAAGGGGAGCCGCAGCTGAGCGCTGTTCTCCTTCCCCAGAGCGAGCAGCAGGAGCCGGCACAGCAAGGGCGTGGGGTGCAGGGAGAAGTGGCGGGTCCGTCACCCTGCCCTCGTTGCTCAGCCCAGCAGCTGCCTGCTGTTTGAAATGCCTTCCTTCACAGGCTCTGCCTGCTCTGCCCTCTAAGCACGCCGGCAGGCAGGCGGCTCTGTGATGGTGAAGGCAGTGGGAGGTGAGGGATGGAAGGTGAGAAGTGTCACTCTGAGCAGTCTTGGAGGGGTATTTCCCAATTCTGAACATCACAGGTCTCTGCCTCTCAGAGATCACAAGGGCAACACCCTGCTTTCAGCTCTGAGCCGCTCTTTGCGGTGGTGGCAGCGCGGCGTGTGGGAACGGCTGCATACAGGGAGCCAAGGAGCCAGGGAGGTGGTTACAGGAGCCAAAGTCCCCCAAACACATGTAGCACCAGTGCACTGTGCTTGTCCTCGCAAACCCTGCTCTGCTCCCCATCATCACTTCCTCGGAGCCTTTGTTTCTTCTAACCATGAGTGAAACCAGTTGTGGGATGTTGTTCAGGGCATGACATAATCTGAGTCTGTGACTCCACTGGAGGAATCCTTTTGAAGATTTACTAGTCTGGCTAATTACAATAAAGCTATGAAGGTGCTGCTCTCGAAATGATTAACAGCTAGTAAGTGGAGGTTTCTGCTTTCTGTGCTTTTTGCTAGGAAACAAACCAGAGCAATTCTGGCTACGTCAGTGGTGTGGTCTTTTAGGAAGGAGGTCTGTCAGAGACACGCTAACACATTTTCACAAAGCCACTGTCCATCTCTGTTGCAGGTAGCAGATCATTGGATTAAAAATCTAAGTCGCTTCCTTGATTCTTTCTGTGTGTTGCCTTTCTGCGTTTCTCTAAGCCTGAGCAGTGACAATAGCCTGCAGGATTTATTTGCTGTTTGTTGACATTTTCACTCTCTGATGCGCATCCTTATGTTACTCTGTAGAGTTCAGCCTGTGTCAACCACAGAGGGGTGGTTTGAGGAAAGGCAGCATTAGCTGGAAATGCCCCTTCCACCTGCAGTCCCTCTCAAAATGGCCATATTAACAAAACACTTAAAATCTAAATTCGAATATCTGCTGGATATAGTCCCATTTAGCTGTTATTGTCCTTAAAATATGTATTTGCTATCCATTCCAGCACCTTATCGTATTTTTGAGAGGACGCATCATTACGTGTCATCTGTAGTAAGTCTGTAGCAGCTCATTCTCTGCAGCCGACGGCTCTGCTACCTCTCAGTGTTCCAGCAAGCCTGCACCTGCCTGCCTGTGCGCTGTCACCTTACCCGATCGTCTCCTTTTGATTTGCAAGGGCTGTCCTGCAGCTGTAGCCGGGGTCGCACCAATAGCTTTAGCATCCGCGGTTCATAGGTGACATTGTGTGCTTAAATAGAAGCCGTGAGGGGCGAATGTATAGACGCGGGGAAGTGACGAGAGGGGGCTCTGGGCTAAGCTGAAAGCTGGTGGGTGGGGGTAGCAGCGTGACGCCCGCAAGACTCCAAAGCCACTGAGAACCTCGATAACATCAAGCCCTGTCCTGGGGTTTCTTTCAGCCACCACAGGCCGACTGCCCCACAGATCTATGGGGGAGAATGGCCCGAGCCCCACAGGCGCTGCTGGAGCCCCATGTCCACCTGTCTCCAACATTTCCAGAGTACCGGCAGCTCCCGAGGAGCAACCGGAGCTACTGGGTCCTGGCCCTGGGCCGAGCCCGTTGGCGGGATGTGGGTGGCTGGGCCCTGGTGCGGCAGGCAAAGTGCTGTCAGAACAAAACTGAATTGAAGTGATTCTTTTCCTCTCCCCTTGGCCTGTGAGGAAATCTTTTTCCATTTACTATAAAACATGGTCCTTAACAGCGCTGAAGTGTTCTACGTATTTTAAATAAACATGAGTGGATTTGAGCCCAGGAGGACATGAAAGAATGCAGCATTTGCGGGGTACCAGCCCGGCACACATGTCAGCAATTTGGCTGCCTTGTGTACTTTGGCTTTTAAAAAAGCATTTAAAAGTAAACAAATGAAGGAAAATCTGGCAGCTGGATTTCAAAGTAAATTGCTTTCAGCTGATATACCCCATTTCCAGCTTGCTTGGGTAGTATCAAGCCATACACATCCAGTGAGAAGAGCGAGTGGCCAAGGAGAAGAGCGGGGGTGGGAGGGAGAACAAAAGCAGGGAAGTTCGAAGTTCTGTGGGTTTAATTCTTCCATTTCCTTCCTTTGCACCAAACACTCCCTGCCTGTCACTGCCCTCGTGTCAGACGGGCAGGTTAACGCTTCAGACAGCAAACTATGCTCCATCAGCTCTTGCTCTGCCAGGCTCTGCCTCCCTTCCATCAGGCCTGGAGCAGGGATGGGATGGGATGGGATGGGAGTAGCATCCATGGGACAGCATTAGCTGGCGAAGAGCTGAGCCTTATGCTCAGCTGTGACCAGGAGCAGTGCTTGAGCTGCTCCATCAAACCCTCACCCCTACTGCTGCCCCGCCGAGCGTAGGGAGAGCCCGTCCCACAGCCCCAAGCCCCATAGACCAGCAGGATGAAGCTGTCCTTCGAGGGGTCTGTGCAGGCGTGGGCTGGGGCGCTGCTCCCCTGGGACTGCCAGCCCGGGGAGGGCATCACCCCTCCGCCGGCGGAGGGAAGCTGGACTGGAAATGGCAGAGATAACAGTCATTAGAGGATTGCGGGCTGTGGCGAGGCCCCGCTCCGGAAGGGCCTGGTGCATCCCCCGAAGGAGGAGACTCAGCAAATGCTGACAGATAATAACAAGGTCCCAGGCTGGACAAAGAGGGGAGGTTGCTGAGGTCACGCCTTGGCTCAGCTTTGAGCTCCTTCTGCTTTGACTCGCGTTTCCTCAAGTTTATAAAACTTTCTGCGGGTTGGTTTAGTGGAAAGAGCAGAGGAAACTGGTGGGTCTTAAATCCTGGCGGCATGGGGCCGGGGCAGGGCTGCTCTGAGCCCTCCAGCAGACCCCGCACGCAGGGAAGATGTGCCCGGGGCTGTGAGCGGTGCATGCTGCGAGCTCGGGGCGAGGGCAGCAGCCATCAGGTGTCCCTTAGGGGCTGCCCAGGGATGCGATCCTGCAGGCAGGGCTGCCCTGGCCTCAGCACCCCTGCAGAGCCTGACGGACCTGTGCAGAGGGCGGAAAGCCCTGAGGCACCCTCGGGGCGAGCGTGGTGGCTCGTGGCCCTGCAGGACAGTGCCTACAGCCAGCGGGACCTGCCGTGCCTGCCTGCATGGGCAGCCGAGGCTGTGCTGCAGGCGATGCCACGCTCGCAGCATGCCGCAGTGCCGCCCTGGTGCTGCGGTGCCCCTCGAGCACCCACGAGCTGGGAGGGAGGAAGGCAGCAGCAAAGCAGACAGTGTCCCTGTGCAGTGCTCGGCTCCCTGCACCTTGCTGCGAGAGCCGGCTCCGCTCCCCAGCCATGGGGCTGTGGACACAGCTCTGTGCAATGCTCCGTGCAAGGGAGCAATTAATTAAAATGACCCGCTCTAATGGCTTTTCTCCTCCCTGTAACTCAGCAAATGAGCTCCCTTCCTGGCTCAGGACTAAACCTCTCAGCTCCTGGCAGCGCAGGGGTGCTGCCAGCTGTAACCTGCAAGGCGAAACCTTCTGGGTGAGCAACGCAGAAGGCAGCAGGGGCTCAGCCGCCATCCTCGGCACACGCTGCCGCGGTTGCAGCCAGCGGGGCTGGCTGTGCCCGCGCTCCGGTACGGCGCTCATTATCCCTTGGCACAGGAGGCCCCTGGCACTGGTGTCGGGAGCTGGCAGCGCCCACACGCACCTGCCAGCACCAACGAGCTCACCGGCAATTTCTTGGCTGTCATTAATGGGATGGAAAGTAATTTTTTGGGCCCTTTCCCCTCTGCCACCCATGAGTTGCAGCACCCTGCCCTGGCCGGTGGGTGTGCTGGAGGAGGCTTCTCCTTTCCAGGGAGGGCAGCCTGCCCACCCTGGAAAACATGTGCAGGGAAGAGGCCACAGGACATAATGCAGAAGAATCTTCCAATTTCTTTAATTTATTTTTTTTTAAGACTGAGAGTTGGCTCCTAGCTGGTCCCTGCGGGTAGCAGACAGCACTGCTGAGCTTTGCTTCACCTAGTAAGGCAAGTCTGCACCCTCCAGGTCCTGCCAGCTTTTAAACACTCCCTGGATGTTATTTTTGAGAGCCAAGCAGCTGAGCAGGGCCCCTACCCCATCTCCCACAAGATGCAGGGCACAGGATCTCCTCCACACTGGCAAGAGCCACCCCATGGCTGCACCGGCTCTGGGAAGCTCGGTGCCCCCGCGGTACGTCCTCCCCGGGGACCGCTTTGCTTTGCCTCCTTCACGTGGGGTTTGCTCTCTCCCTGCCCGGCGTTTGCTGCTTGCTCCAGCTGAAGCAAAACATGGAGGTAAATCACCTTCTCATCTCCTGTGCCAGAGGGTTGCGTTTGGTCCCGAAGAGCCGATGGGCAAAGACAGCTGTGGTGGGTAGATGGAGGAAACTGGGAACTGAAATCCCTGAGGTGGGGTTGATGTGAATAAGTGTGGACATCTCCAGCTGATCTGACCGCTCCGGGTCCTGTACTGATGACAGAGGTCAGACAAATACATCCGGAGCAGCCAAGGGTTTGATTTCTCTCCTTAAGGGGTTTCACCCAGGAGCTGGTACAAGGGCAGCATCAGATCTGCCTGGAGGTGCCAGAGTGCAGGGGTGGAGCGAGACCCCAGGGCCAAACAGGAGCAGCTGCTGCAGGGGGTTCCTGCTGGCTCCCACCACAGCCGACCCCAGCAGGGCTCGGGGACAGCCCCGCACCGGCGGTGATGGAGGACTCTGGATGCAGGCTGGTGCCCACGGCACCGGGGCACACGCTGCCGTGCAGGGCACCTTGTGCGGGCAGGGGGCTGGGGGAGTCTGACCCTGCGCTGGGGGCTCTGGGGAAGGGGTGACGGAGAGGACTTGCTCCGTGTGGGAGAGTGGCCGTGGGTACGAGGTGGGGAACACTTCAGCCCTCCTTCAGCAGGATGGAAACAACCCCTGGCAAAGACAGTTGCTCTGGATGTCCCTGTGATTAACGAAGAATATGTAAATGTATATGGCCGTTGCCATAGCTACAGCAGGAATCCTGGGTGGTGCTGGGGAAGGCAGAGCCCCCGGCCCAGCCTGGGTCAGGATTTGCATTCCCGGTGCAGCGGCACCCCGCGAACCCCACGGCGCTGGCACGAGAGCAGTCAGGCTGTGCCAACCCCTGCGCCACCACAACCCCAGCGCAGGGAGGGGAACAGTCCCCCAGCACGCCATCCCACCACTCACCATCCTGCAGCTGCTGGCTGCTGCACGGCAGCGTCACCCTGGGGCGCTGCAGCCTCTCGCCAAGATGGGGGCACCCCCAGCCTGGTCATGGGGTCCCCAGGGAGAAAACACCCTCATGGGAGGGATGCCCCTCAGGTCCCACAGTCAGGCCTTGTCATGCAGCAGCAGAAAGCTGGGTGCAACCAGGAGGTGGATGGGAAATGCCCAATGTGCCCATGACCCAGGTGCACCAAACCCCCAGGACCCACCACCTCCCACCAGGCCATGGAGAAGCCCTTCCCAGCAGCTCGTTTCTGGCTGATCCTATAAAGCTGGGAGGGAAAAGGGGCTTCCCTTGCCTGGAGCTGTGGAGCTGCCCTGCCTGCCTCTGGTGAGTGCTGTGGCTTCGGGGTTGCAGGGGGGTGGGTTGTGCTTCAGGTTGGGCTGTGTCACTCACCAGGTGGCTGTCGTAAGCCCTGGCAGGACCCATCGTCTGTTGGAGGGCATCATGTGCGCCGTTGGAGGGCGACTGCCTGTGCCCACACACGAGCCCCATCCCCTGGGATGTGCCAGGTGCCTGTAGCCAGAGGGTGAGGGTGAAATCCACTGGCATTCAAGCACCCAAAACCAAAAAGTTCCTGGTTCCCTGCTGTTTGCGTACCTCCTTCCCGCTGCAGGATGAGCAAAGGGGTTTTAAAACTCTGTAGAACAGACCAATTACTCCTATCAGCTGAGAAACGTGGGAGGGATGAGAACTGAGCCTGTACCTGGGGTAACTCGCACAGCGAATGGTGTTGCCAGACCGTGGCCCTTCTGGTGGCGAGGGCTGCTCAGGGATAGGTTTCATGCTGAAAGTGTTTATTTTTGTATTTATTCTTAAACTATTTTGCAAACCTGACTTGAAGCAAGATTGTGGCTTGCTGCTCCCAAACCAGAGCCCCTCCAGGTGGGGCTGGGCAGGAGCCCCCGGCGGGCAGGGACCCTGCAGTGCCAGCTCAGCCCACGGCTGTTCCTGCGCTGGCTGCAGCCCCTCCCGAGGGCAGCAGGGGTGCTGGGACCCACAGGGGTGTGGGGACCCCTGGTCCCGCGGCCTCCCCAGCCCCGGTTTCTCTGCTGTCCGAGGGCTTGGCTGTTACTGATGGCAGGCATGCGCGGCCGGGCTCTCTGTCTGCTATTTCCTTATAATTTAAAAGCCTTCCTCACATTAATCTTTTTATTTTTATTTTGACAAATGTATATTTCCAGGAAGTTGCTGAGGTCAAAGCAGCATCTGTTGCTTGTTATTTTGGGGGATGCAGAGGGTCTTTGTGAGGGTTTCCAAAGCAACAAGGAATTAAGTGGTTTGTAAAGCGGAGCGCAGGAATGAGGAGCGGGCTGGGGCTTCCCGAAAGGCAGCTGAAGATGCTGATGAAAATCAGATCAGCTTGCCTCTATTTTCTTGGAAAATTGATCTATTTTTCTTGTACAACTGTCAGCCCAACTCCTGTATTCCAAGTGCTTGGCCTCCGCAAGCTCCGTGTTTCGGCGATGGGATTAGCGGGGCCCCGGTCAGACTTGCTCTCCCTGGGTCGGCAGGGAGGACACAGGCTATGCGGGATGGGAGCGGAGCAAAGCTTTTGGGAACAGCAGTGGAGGTCCCCTGGTGAGGCTCTGGCTGTGGAAATGGGCTGGAGACCCCCAGGATGGGCATCCCCTCCCCTGCCCCGGGAAGGTCCCTCACCCCCAAAATCACTCCGTGAGTTGCCCAGCACACACCCCATCGGGGGCCTGTGGCAAAAGCTGCTTTTTCTTTCAAAACAACGCAAGGAGGGTCTGGTGCCAAGGCGAGGGCTATGAGGACCCCAGGAGATTTATCACTGAGGAAATACTTTCTCCAGCGAGGGCTGACGGCCGCAGCAGGAACAATGGGAGATTCGCAACGTGAACAAAGCTGATTTCGTTCTTCTTTTTATCAATGCATTTTCCTTGCGGAGCCTCCCTTCCTGGAAGTGGGAGATGCAGCTTCCCCCGCACGCTGGCTGTGTAATCAGCAGGAATGGCCATATCCTGGCTGGGAAGCGAGCTGTGAAACGCTGTCGCCCACCGTGATTTATGAGCCTGTGGCAGCGGCCAGCAGCAGGGCTGGCCCGGGGACAAGGTGCCAGGGCGCGTGCAATATCCACGTATTCTTTCTCCTCCTCGCAGGGTCCCCGGGGAGCTGCCAAAGGAAGTTAATGGATTGGACACACACGTTCCACTTGATTTTTATTTTTTTATTGCCGTGTCTTTCCAAACGCCTTTAGCAGACGCACAAGCACAATGGGCCGGGCGGTGAGCATCCCGGCTGGGGGGGTAGCAGCCTGCCTGGAAAGGTCAATACAGAGAGTGTTTGCTCTGGGACATGGGGACAGCCTGTCCTGAGTGGGTATCGTCCTTCTTCCCCGCCAGGGAGGGCTCGCGGGGGCCGTGCTCAGCACTGGCTCATTGCTGCGGAGGGGCAGAGTTAAGGTGACTCCAGCTCCTCTGCAGCCGGTGCTGACCAACAGCCTCGGGGCATTGCAGCACCTTGCCCGCGGGGTTCTTGGCACCCGTCAGAGGCAGCTGGTGCTAAGCAGGTCTCTCGCTGTGCCCAGAGCTGTAACATCCTTCCCAGGGGGCTCACGGGTGTGAAAGCGGCTGGTTTTGCTCCTGGGTCTGCGCTCCTGCCATGCCGCATTATGCAATCCTCACCCGATACCGGGAATATGAAATAATTATTCCAAGTGATCAGATTTTAATTATGCAACACAGAGGATGATTATTGTACGCCAAATTGGTGCCGAGTGCTTAGTTATGTATATGCCAAATTTAGTCTATACTATTATACCCAGTGGGTGGCCGTAGACAATCAGGAAGTAATTAGTTTTGCTGGAGGTTGTTCGCCTGCCTGGTTCGCTGTGCTGTCTGGGGAGCGTCTTGCTGTGCTCTGTGAATACCGCGGGCTTTGAGTTCAATACCATCTTTTTGTGACAAGCTAATAAGCTGTCTGCATGGCGGCCTGTAATTAGCGCTGTCGATATTCATTTGGAAACGGAGACCGCGCTGAGCGGCTCCACCGACAGCGCTTCCCTTTGTCGAGGCTCCCGGCTGGTCCCTCCTTGCCTCGGAGGAGCGGCGATGGGCATGGAGGGATGGGGATGCAGCTGGGTGCTGCGTACGCTCGCGTGTTTGCGGCACCCTGGGGTCCCCACCGAGGAAAGCACCTGGCCCATGAGGGGATTGAGCCCCTGAGACTGACACCTGCCCCCCGCCGCTGTGCCAGCCTGGCCCGGTCCCTCATGGGGGAGCCGCCGTTGCCTCTGGGAGCGGGGTATTCCCAGGTGCCCTGTCCTGTGGGGGTGGTTGGGAAAGCTGAGCCCGTGTGGGGGAGATGGGGACGTGCATGGGGCTCTGGCTGGTGGGCCTGTCCCCTCCCCAGAGCCATGGGCTGCTCTCCCCAGGGAGCCTCGAGCATCGCAGGCGGGTACCAAGGTGCTGCATGGTTGCACCTTTCCAAGGCAGCCTGATCCTGCGGGGTCCGGGCTCGTCTGCGGGGGTCTCACATGCAGAACTGCTGGAGGGCCTGGGGCTCCGTGGCCTGGGAGGACACCGGGGCATCGGTCCCCCAGGGATGTTCTTTGCAGCTGGCCAGTGTCGTGGGGCACCGGGAACCGGCCGTCTCTGTGGGAACGGCCCGCATCTGCCATGCGGGAATTGTCTGAAGTACGGAGCAACTTTTACCTCTGTTACACAAAGGAAACTTTCCTCCTCTTTTTGTTGGAGATGCTCACTCCATTGAGATGATTGGCATACTGGAGAGCTGAGAAACTAAATTGTTTATACACTAATGAATAGAAGCTTGATTGCAAGATCCTGTTTGGAAAATTATAGTGCTGAATTGAAGCCGTACAATTACATCCAAAATGCTGCATATTCATTTCATCTGCTTTGCATAGAGATTAACAAGCGAGCCCTAAAGCAGACTCTGAAATTAAAGCTAACACCAGATTTAGTCACAGGTTACAAACTAAATGGCATTGTTTGATGGATATGAATCTTTACCACCTGCCTGCCTGATGATTGCTAGCAGCTTACCAGACAGCAAAGGAAAAAGTTTCTTCCCATGAAGGAAGCATAATAAGACGCTGGGCTGGAAGTGCCCCCTCCCTACACGGGCGGCCCCCCCAGGCAGATGTCTGCGGTGGGCCTGGGGAAAGGGCTCCCAGCTCCGTCATGCTGGAGGATGCATCCGCTCTGTGGAGGGATATAGAGTGGCCCTGAGACCCCCGCAGAGGTCCCAGGTGCTGGGTCCATCCAACCCCCAGGGCTGGGCTGGGTCCCTCCAGCGGGGGCCACCCTCCCTCCAGAGGCTGTGCGGGGAGATGGTCTTGCAGGGCCTTGTTGAATCACCCATGGGTTCCTCCCCCTCCTTGGAGGGGCTGCGGTGCTGTGGAGGGCAGGGGGCTCTTGCATCTCTTGGCTGTGTGCAGCCCCTGTGGGGCCCCGGCATGCGGCTGGTCCCATCCCACCCCATCCCGCAGCATCAGGCTTTGCTGCCTGCCTGGGATCTACCTCCACCTGCAGTGCTCCCACCCTGCATGCGAGGCTGGGCTCGGTTTGGGGACCAAATTATTTCCGGATGAGAAATGAGGGCAGGAAAGGGCAAAGGGGGTGTGTGGGAAGCACGGTCCTGCCTGGGGGCTGTGGTGGGAGGCAGCATTTGGTGCCACACAGCATGATGCAGGCGTTGCTTTGGACATGGGCTCCATCCCTGCTTGAGGAACCTGTCCCCTGTGTGGCAGGGTGGCCTGCTGCCACCGTCACTCCACGGGGGAGCAGATGGGGCTGTGGCCGGGCAACCGGCAGGCTGGTAGCTCAGGGCAGCCTTGGTTCCCAGCAGGGATCTCGCTCCTTTGGGAATACCTGGGAGGGTCCCCAATCCGCACCCGGGGGCAGCAGCTTGGGGCTCCCTGTGTGTGGGCGCCAGTGGGGCAGAGACCACAACACTTGGCAAATTGGACACCTTTATTTTTTTTTTTTTTTCTCTTTAAAAGTCAGTTACCAAACTGCAGCGTACTTTATTCCTACAGATGGGCTGGTCTGTCTCTACCACACTATGGGACAGCCCAGCCACAGCTTTACAAGCCGCCTGGCCCAGTCACCGGTGGTGATGCTGCCAGCCCTCCCCTGGCTCCTCCTGGCCAGCTCTGGCACTGCCGCAGGTGGCTCTGGGGTGCATGTCCTGTCACCCCCCATTCTGCCCCATGGGAGCAGTGCTGTGCCAGGAATAGGCAGCGTGGCTGCTCCAAGTCTCCATTTCTGCTCAACACTTCCCCATCCCAACCCTCCAACACTTTCCCAATGCCCTCTTCCAAACAGCTGAGGGAGATGAGCATCTCCTCAGGTCCTTCCCCAGACCTGCCCTGGCTGAAGAGGCATGTGCAGCACCACCAGGGCCTTGCCTTGGCCTTTCACCCAGGGCTGGGCTTCTTTCTTAAACCTTAACTCATCCCAGGACATTCACGCTCCCCGAGACCGAACCCAAACCACACCATTACCCGCTAAAATCAGCACAATGGAGCAGCCTCCTGCCTGCAGCCAGCAGCTGCTCAGAGGCACAGATGGGCTCTCCCACCCTGACCCCAAGACACTGGGGGTGCCCTCCCTAAGGGGGTCACCCACTGCAGCAGCAGGCTCCCAGGGCCAGCCCAGCACCCAATTAGTGGCCTCTGTTGGGGGGGGTGGCCCCAGCCTGGTTGGGCAGTGGGTGCCAGGGTGTGGGAAAAGGCACCTGTGGGGGGAGGCAGTGGAGGTTTTGCCATGTGGGGACATGGTGGTGGGGCTGCCGTCCCAAAAGCAGAGCTGGGCGCAGCGTGGCACTGGTGGACACAGGCTGTGCTGGAGAGACCTGGCCCATGGCAGGCTGGCACCACCTTGGGGAGGCGGCCAGGGGAGCGGCACCGTGGCTGTGCCACATGGCCCCGCTCCTGCCGCTACCACGGGTAGCAACTGGTGGGCTGTGTTGGTGACAGCAGCCTCCTGTATGGGTGTTCACAGCCCTGTGCCATGCTGTGCCCCAGCCTGGGGGCTCCCATTGCTCAGCTCCTGGGGACCTCTCTGCCACAGAGCATCCCGTGGGGAATGCTGCCTGGGTGGGAACCTCCCCAGAGCAAGTCAAACCAGTGCCATCCCCATCCAGTATGTCCTGGACTTCAGCAGTGCCATCTGCCAGCTCCTCGCCCTCCCGAGCTGCCCGGCGGGTGATGGCGATGGCACATACCCTACCAAGGGCTAGGAAAGGCACCCATCTGCTGCAGGAAGGCTGGGGCTGGTGCGGGGCTGCCTGCAGCCACCCGGCCAGCAGAAGGGATGTAGTGATGAACGTGAAATGTGCCTCTGCCAGGCGGCAGCAAAGAGAGCTGCCGGAGGCAGGGACCCTGTGCGGCACCCCTGGCTGTGTGAGCAGGGGCAGGACAGGCAGCAGACGGGAGGACGGGGCAGCAGGAAGGCAGTGTGAGCTGGTGCAGACTGAGGGCAGGGGCTGGCCAGGCTGCATCCTGTGTGGCAGCCCCATGCATGGCTGGGGGAGCAGCTGTGTGGGACAGGGATAGGAAAGGGACCTGCCTCCCAGCCTGAGCATGGGGGCCCACAACCCCAGTGCGGGCTGGTGGAGTGGTGTGGACGGAGCTGCTGGGACTGCCTCCAGCCAGCTGCCACCTACTGCTGTCCCACTAAGAGAGGACCCTGCTGGGCCCCATGGCAGTGTCCAGCTCTGGTTCAAGCAGCTCATCTTCTGAGAAGCTGATGTGCAAGCAGGTGTCATCCGCAGGGGAGAAGGGCAGCATGCTGTCCGTGGGGCTGGCCAGGGTGGCCAGGTCCTTGGCTAGGGCCTCGCTGGCTGCAGGGTCACGGATGCTGGCCAGGGGGGACATCTGCCCGCTCTCTCCAGTCCTGTCCTTGCCCAGAGCGCGCTGGCAGGTCCCAGCAGGGACGGGCTCTGTGCCAGAGGCAGTGCTCCGTGCAGGAGTCCTTGCCTCGGGGTCCATGAGGGTGAGCGAGCTGGCAGCGATGCTGGTGAGGCTGGAGATGCTGGAGCTGGGCAAGCTCATGTGGGCAGCGCTCTCGGGTTTCACCTCCACTTCCAGGCTTGGGGAGGTCTTGCTTGACCTTTTGCGTAGGATGGGTGGTGGTGGGTTGAGCTTGGGAATGGGCTGCTGCCGCCTGGGAAGCAAAAGCAGAGAGATGAGGTGATGGGCAAGTACTTACCTGCATGCGGGGCTTAGGCTGGCTGATCCAGGCTCTCCAAAAGACCTTTGCTGGGTCCCATCAGTGCAACGCATCACCTACAAACGTTGGAGCTGGGGTGATGTGGCAATGACCATTTCATGGCAGGGGGACAGGCGCAGGGCAGGCAGCAACCCCACAGGGGACATGGTGGGTTCTTTGCCCCAGTTTATTGCACCTGAGCAAGCGCGCAGCCCCTGGCCTTGCCTGTCCATGCCCCTAAGTGCCCAGAACACAGCCCTTCCTCCCCAGCCCCTGCTGCAGGCTCTGCTGCTGTGAGCCCTCTAAAATACAGCCTGTGCAGCAGGAACCCTGCTGGGGCCACAGGGAGGAGCAGGAGGGTCTGCTTGGGGTGTTCCCGCTGCAGCCAGCGGGAGACAGAGCTGGCACATCCTACCTGTCCTCGTCCCCTCTGTCCGTGTCATCCACCTTCTGCCGGCTGCTCCCATTGAGCAGAGCGAACTCGCTAACTTCGGAGCCCTCCACGCGCCGGCTGAGCCCGTCCTGCCCCTCCAGCACAGCGAGGCACTCGTCCCCCTCCTTGCTGCTGTAGCGGTGGCCGCCCCTCTCCAGGCTGACGAGGTTGAGGTAGGAGTCCCCGGGGCCCAGGGCTGGCAGCGAGCCGGGGGCCACGGGGCTGCCCAGGATGCTGGCGGGGGTGGAGGTGGACGGCAGGTGGACATCCAAGCTGTAGTGGTTCTTCAGGTTCAGGGAGAGGGACTGAGCCAGGGACAGGTTTTGCAAGGAGCGGTCAACTGAATCGAGACAGAGAAGGAACATGTGAAGAGCTGGGGACCTCCAACTCGGGTGGTCCCCTGGACCACGAAGGGTGCAGGGATGATCCAAAGTCCCCCCAGAGCCTGCAGGACTCATGCTGGGAGCACCCCAGCTGCTCCCTGGGACAATGAGGGTGCAGAGATGCTCTGAAGGGATGGTGCTGGGAGCATTCCACTGCTTCCCAGGACCCCAAGGGGTGAAGAGATCCTCTGAAGCTCCCCTCAGAGCCTGGCAGGCTGGTGCTGGGAGCACCCCACCTGCTCTGCATGACCGCAAGAGGTGCAGAGATGATCTGAAGGGACGGTGCTGGGAGCCCCATAGCACCCAAACAACCCCCACCCAGGGGCGAGGGCCACTGCGCTCACCTGGCTGCCGGTGTTGCTCCCGGGCTTCCAGCACCGTCAGCTGCCGCACCAGCAGGGAGACGTGCTGCAGCAGGTCACGGTTGGTCAGCAGGAGCTGCCGTACGCGGGCCTGCGCTTCGATCCGCGCCGCTGTTTCGGCCGCCAGTTGGTCCTTCAGCAGCTGCACCTATGGGACGGGGTGGGATGGGGCAATGTGGGACGGGGCGGTGCAGGATGGGGCAGTGTAGGACAAGGTGATGCGGGATGGGGCAGGACATGGCAATGTGGGACAGGACAAGGTGATGCGGGATGGGGCAGGACATGGCAATGTGGGACAGGACAAGGTGATGCGGGATGGGGCAGGACATGGCAATGTGGGACAGGACAAGGTGATGCGGGATGGGGCAGGACATGGCAATGCGGGACGGGACAAGGTGATGCGGGACGGGAGGTGCAGGACACGGCAATGCGGGACGGGACGAGGTGATGCGGGACGGGAGGTGCAGGACACGGCAATGCGGGACGGGACTAGGTGATGCGGGGCGGGGTGGTGCAGGACACGGCAATGCAGGATGGGACGGGGTGATGCGGGACGGGACAAGGTGATGCAGGACATGGCAATGTGCGACAGGACGAGGTGATGCGGGGCGGTGCAGGACACGGCAATGCGGGGCGGGACGAGGTGATGCGGGGCGGGGCGGTGCAGGACACGGCAATGCGGGGCGGGACGAGGTGATGCGGGGCGGGGCGGTGCAGGACCCGGCAATGCGGGGCGGGGCGGTGCAGGACCCGGCAATGCGGGGCGGGACGAGGTGATGCGGGGCGGGCGGTGCAGGACCCGGCAATGCGGGGCGGGACGAGGTGATGCGGGGCGGGCGGTGCAGGACCCGGCAATGCGGGGCGGGACGAGGTGATGCGGGGCGGGCGGTGCAGGACCCGGCAATGCGGGGCGGGACGAGGTGATGCGGGGCGGGCGGTGCAGGACACGGCAATGCGGGGCGGGACGAGGTGATGCGGGGCGGGGCGGTGCAGGACCCGGCAATGCGGGGCGGGACGAGGTGATGCGGGGCGGGCGGTGCAGGACCCGGCAATGCGGGGCGGGACGAGGTGATGCGGGGCGGGCGGTGCAGGACCCGGCAATGCGGGGCGGGACGAGGTGATGCGGGGCGGGGCGGTGCAGGACACGGCAATGCGGGGCGGGACGAGGTGATGCGGGGCGGGGCGGTGCAGGACACGGCAATGCGGGGCGGGACGAGGTGATGCGGGGTGGGACGAGGTGATGCGGGGCGGGAGGTGCAGGACACGGCAATGCGGGGCGGGACGAGGTGATGCGGGGCGGGCGGTGCAGGACCCGGCAATGCGGGGCGGGACGAGGTGATGCGGGGCGGGGCGGTGCAGGACACGGCAATGCGGGGCGGGACGAGGTGATGCGGGGCGGGCGGTGCAGGACCCGGCAATGCGGGGCGGGACGAGGTGATGCGGGGCGGGGCGGTGCAGGACACGGCAATGCGGGGCGGGACGAGGTGATGCGGGGCGGGCGGTGCAGGACCCGGCAATGCGGGGCGGGACGAGGTGATGCGGGGCGGGCGGTGCAGGACACGGCAATGCGGGGCGGGGCGGGACGAGCATCCCCGGGATCCCCCGGGAACAGCGGGCCTCGAGCGCCCCCTGCCGGCCCCGCCGCGGCTCCCCCCGCACCGAGCGGCGCCAGCCCGGTGGGGCTGCGGGCGGCGGGATACAGGGGGGTCCGCTGCGCCTCCCCCCTCCCCGGCACCACGAAACGAGTTGCGCGGGGTGCCCAAGCGGGGGGGGGGGGGGCACCGGGCTCCCTGGTCTGATGCTGGTTTGGGGGAAGAGGAACGGCGGTGGTGGGGCTTCCAAAAATGGGATGAACCGGGAGCTGGTGGCTCTGTGGGGGCCCCCGTGACCCTGCCAGAGCGGCCTGTGCTTATGCGTGCGGCCAGCCCCACGTCCAGGGGAGCTGAGCGATGCTGCAAGCCATGCTGCGAGCCGTGCTGCGAGCAATGCTGCGAGCCACCCGTACCGCTCGCACCCCAGCACAGGGTGCTGGCCCCTGCTGCCAGCCCAGCCTGGCGGGAGGCTGGAGCAGGGAGAGAAGGGCTGGTGCCACCCGAGGGGAGGGCAGGACGCGTACCTGGGCCACGGCCACCTGCGTCTGCTGCTGCTGCTGGAGGAGCTGCTGCTGGAGCAGCTGGAGGCAGTGCTGGGAGGCCAGCGGGGTGATGGAGGCCGAGGAGCAGGGGCTGCTTGGGCTAAGCAGCTGCTGGGAGCCGGCCGGGTGGAGGGAGCAGTTCTCGGCATCCTGGGCACAAAGAAATGGGTAGGGTGAGCTGACCGACCAGCTCAGGCCAGGATTTAGATCATGCTTCCCCACAGCACTGACCCCAGCATGGCAGAGTGGCCCCGCAACCCTGGCACCGAGGGACTGTTGAGGGGTGCTCGGTGTCAAGTACTGCATGACTACACGATCCCCAGGACAGCATGTTTCGGAGCGACTCCCGCTCCCAGAGAGCTGGCAGGGCTGCACCACCTACATCTGGCGGTAGCTCCAAACAGGGAGGGCAGATCCCTGGCCAAGAGACATTGGGGAGCGACCCGGATACCCCACCACCTTCCCCATGACAGGGCTGCCCAGGCTGGGTGGTTTCTTGCTGTCTGAAGCATGTGCCAGTGGCAGCAGGTCCAGCGACAGGGCCACCAGCATATTAAAAGACTGCAGGCGGGTGGCATGGCTACTGAAGGACAGCAGTCCCAGCCCTTGGAGATATCCAGCATGAGAAGGGCAGTGCAAACAATGATTTCAGAGCAGCCCCTGACCCAGCCGCAAGCCCCCACACTCAGGCATGGTGCTCAAAGCCCTAGGGCTGCTGGCAGCAAGCTCACCCACCCTGGGCTGAGCCACCTCTTGTGTCCTGGGGACCATGCAGTGGCCCCCTGTGTAGTTCCCCTGCCCTCTGTAGCACCGGGGGTCTTGGCACGCAGCCCAGAGCCAGGCAGTGCATCCCCCGGCAGGCAGCCTCCCACCCTGGCAGCGGCGGGTGTTTTAGGGTGGTCGCCCTCGCAGCGTGCCCTGCCCATGGCCACTGCCTTTCCTGCTCCCTGCCCTCCCCTGTTTGGGCAGCTCCAGCACCCAGAAGGAAAGCGCAGGAAAGCCCTGCCTTTCCAGCCACGGAAATGAATCCCATTGAGTGCGTTTCACTGCAGCTGTTTTCAGCCAGGCCCTGCAAGCGATACAATTGTGTGAGATGAAGCGATGCCATTCAGGCCACCGGGAAGCGCTCACGGAGAAGCTCTGCAGAGCAGCTATTCATTACAGCGAAACCAGTGCTCGTGCCAAACGCTCCCTGGGTGCCTGTGCTGCTGGGGCTGAGCCCCCTCGGGATGCTGCTCCCTGGGCCTGGGGTGGGCAAGGGAACCTGAGGGTCACTGCCGGCACAGTTGGATGAGTGACTGTCGCAGAGAGGCACTGGGGTCACAGAAATCCACCCTGCGTGGTGGGGAAACTGTTGCCTTGCCAGAGATGCCTCGAGTGAGTTTCAGCCTGTTCTGTGGATGCTGCTGTAGGAGGGGAGGGGTCCTGCCTCACTCCTCCTTTCTAGCACTGGGTGATGGCTCCAGCAGGGCCCCTCTGTGCTCTGCCCTGCCTGCACCGGTGGGCTCTCCCGGGTTGTGTTTGAAGCCCGCTCAGCCATGCGCCATGGCCCCACTCCCAGCTATTGTCTCTCCCTCTGCCCCAGTGCTGGGAAACAGCTTAACTGTGGGAAAACTAGGAGCTTAACACCCTGTCCTGCCATGGGGGCTGTGAGAGAAGGGAGCCAGGGGGGTGACTGTAGTGGGGTGTCTGTGAAAGACCCTCTTCATCAAGCTGTGATAGTGTCCCCAAGCAGAGGGACCCCAGCAGTGGCAGAGCGTGTGGACCGTCCCCAGCCCACCCCCCATTACCTGGCAGTTCTTATCCTTGGAGGCTTGCCCAGGTTTCAGCATGCCAAGGTCCCCCCTGGCAGCAGGCAGCTCTCCAGGTCCCCTCTCGGACACACAGATGCCATCAGAGTCGATGCCAACCTCGTCTGAATCCGTGATCTTGGAGCCCTTTATCTGGTGAACTTCAAACGAGATGGATAAATAAACCCAAGCCCCCCCCCGCCACAGGATCGCAGCAAGGAGCTGGGCCCTAAGCAGGGCTGGCAGCCAGGAGGGCGGCTCAGGGACACGGCCAGGACTTGCTCCAAGTCTTGGCATGCTGTGGAGGAGTGGGCCAGCCGAGGGGCTGGTGCCTGCAGACCCTCAGCCTCTGCCTTCCTGGTGCCCAGGAGGAGTGGGCAGACAGGATGGATTCCCCATGCCCCACATCCGAAGGGGCACAAAGCTTTTGCCATCACCAGAGGTGGCCCATGAAGGACATGCCACCTTGCAGTTCCCCACCCACATCATCCCTGCTGCCACTGCCGAGGGAGGGACCTGCCCGTGCCCCGCGGGGAGCCGCGCGTCACCTTCCAGCGGCTGCTCCTCGGCTGACTTGTCGCTGGCGCCGTCCGCCTGCCCGTCGGCATTCTGCAGGGCGTGCTGCAGGCTCAGCTTGTGGCACACTTCGAAGGCCTGCCCCACCGTGCGCACCACCCGCATCGCCTGGCTCTGCGGAGCAAACCCGTGCCGCTCAGCCCTGCAGCGGCCACGCTGCCACCCCGCTGCCGATGGGAAAACTGGGAGCCTTCCTCCTGCCCCAGGGCTGCCCCACACTGCCATCTCTTCCCATGGCGGGGGGCTCCACTGCTGCCCACCGCTGGACCAGATACAGGGCATCCCTCCCGGTGTCCTGCTCTTGGAGATGGGTGCTTCTTACCTCTGGGTGGGCTGAGGCAGGTGGGCTGTGCTGCTGCCCGGGCTGGGCAGGAGGACATAAGCACCAGGTATGTCTTTTTGGTGACATCCAGCACTGGTGCTGCCTCAGCCTCTCCCCAGGGATCTGCACCCTCTGACCCAGCGGTCACTTTGGCTCCTGTATGGGAAGGTGCGGGGTCCCTCAGGGACCTCTCACCCGGGGAGGACCCGGCTGTAGCCCTGGCAGTATCCTACCTTCTTCTTTGATTTGAAGACGTTACACCTGAAGGAGTTGTTAGCACCGTCCCTTGCGATGTAACTAAATATTTTCAGGTCTTGCGAGTCATGAGACACGTAGAAGATTCTAGGTGGGAGAGAGACAAAGGGAATTAAACACCGTGGAGTGTCTCAGCCCCCCGACAACCTTAGAGGCTCCCGTGTGTCCCTAGGACGGCTGGCTCATAGCACCCAGCGCCGGAGGAACAAGGTGGTGCCAGTGCATGGCTCCTTCTGCTATTTTCAAGGCAGGAGGCGACAGATTTTGAGAGCGTTTCTGGCGTGATGGAAAACCTTCTGGTTTCTGAAGTAGGCAAAACCATTTTAAAGATGCTGTGGGAAAGCTAAAAAACCTATAGTATTGGAAAGTGTGTGGCTATTTTTAGCCCCAGCAATTAATCCCTGCCTGCGCTGGAGCGTGGCACAAATGCCTGTACAGAGAATGTCCTGTCTGTCTCGGTGCAGCCAGCCCGGGGACCCAGCCCGGGTGGTGGCACAGCACAAAAGCCAGCATCCCCTGGATGCCTCTCCCAGGGATGCTGAGCATACTCGGAGGATTTCTTTCTTCCCTGTTCAGGCTGACTTTTTCTCCTCCCTGTGCTGCAAAACCATTTTAAAAGATCTTTTTATACATTTGATTTAACCAGGTAAAAATGTGACAAGTGAGTTCAGCTCTGAATAGAGAAGAAACCAAAGGGATTCGTGAGATGTTTTTTCTTTTACTCTTTTCTGTCATTGGAATTTTTTGTGTTGAGCTTGCAATTGGAGCAATTATTGCCCATGTACCACATCTTGTAATAATCTGTAAAAAAACGCCAGAAGGGAGAGGTAGGCTCGGACAATGCGTCGGCACATCCTCCGCTCCGTATCTCCTCACCAAGGGCTCTGACCCAGAAAGCCACTGTTGGTGATCCCAGCCCCTGGGGCTTGGGCTTTGCACTCGTGGTACAATTATTCACTTGGCAGATCTAACATCCTGGTGCAACCTGTGCTCTTAACTGTGTCCACAGGCTATGCACCATTGCTGGGGTTGCCTTCAAGGAAGCCATCCCTGATAGCTCCTGAGGCACCAGGTTTACATGCAGCATAAACCTCTGGGAGGGACTTGTGGTCTCCAAAATACTTAGAGATCCCATGGCAGGTGCTATGGAAAGTCAGTGCTATCTTTCGTCCTGTATGGGTTAATTCCCTGTAAGCACGTACACCTCAGAGTAAGGCCCTTCTTCAGCAGCACACGGTGAGCCATGCTCTGAAGGAAACCAGCGAGAAGCCTGTCTTCAGAGTCAGAATCAGAGAGTAATTCAGGTCATCTAGTCTGACCCCTGTTCAAAGCAGAGCCAGCTTCAAAGCTAGATCAATCCAGCTCACTCTCAAAAATGTATGAAAAGGGTTCCCCATTAGTAGTAATTTTGCAGCCTCGTTAATTTTTCACGGTCCTTTGGAAAGCCAGCCCTGGTGGAGGTAACTCAGCAAGCGGGAGGACGGACACGCATCGCTCAGGGCTGATCGGACCTAGCTGGTGCAAATCCCCTGCCGCGTACCTGTACACAGGATCGTGCATCACCACCATCTTACTCTCGTCCCAGGTCCACTCCTTTCTCTGTAAGCAGAAGGCAGAAACAAAATTACAGGGAGCCAAGTCAAAATGAAACTCCACCAGGCTGATGGGCAGGAACCCTGGAAAAGGGTGCGTTTGGACCAAGCCAAATCCAGGCTGCAGTTTGACTGTATGAACAATGGCTGTTTCATTAGTATCTTGGATAAAAATAGATTTCTTTGATCATTTATCATATCTGGTCATCTGATCACAGCCTTCAGGGCTGAAAGTGGTCCCCAAGATTAATTATAGCATCAAATATGCAGAAGAGTAATACATTTTGTGGAAGAAGGCTCTGAGCTATGGCTTAGGAAGTCTGGGCCCGGCTGCAGGCTCGGCTTGGAGGGGAGCACAGCCTGGGCAACGAGCTAAGGGGTGCTCAGACCAGGCAGCACAGAAGAAGCCTCCTGGTATTGACAAGAAACTATATTTCCTGAAAGCTTGACATTTTTTGATAGGAAAAAAATCCTCTTCCCACAGTGTAATTTTCCCACTCTTTTTTCAGCAAGGTTTTATTACTAGTTTGATGAAAAACGCAGTGTTTTTCTTGTGAAAAAATTGGGTGATTTTTAAGAAAAGGCTGGTTTTGGTTAGAAGTTTGACTATTCTGAGCAGCAGTAATACTGGGACATGGTCAAGGCCACCAGCCCAGCTGCTCTGGCCCCGAGTGCCCTGGTGGGGCTGGAGAAGTCTCACCTTCTGCTTCTTGCGCAGAATCACCTTCACCCCATCCACGGACACAATGATGCTCACTTTCTTCTTCTTAATGTTCTTGGCTTTGAATTCATACTGATGGGAAAAAAAAAACAGGTTAGAAGAGAGGTAGGACTGGGGGGCTACCGGGGACAGTGTGCAGTATTAGTCAGTGTTTTACATGAAAATGTCAGTTTTGTGTTTAATCCCGACTGCTGCGGGAGGTGGGAATTTGTTTTACCCTGCTAAGAAAATCCACATTGGGAAGGACCTGCTGCCGTAGCTGGGATGCTGGGCCGAATCCTGGCTTTGTCAGGAGCATCGCTTGGGAGGGGCCAAGCAGAGCTTGATCCTCTGGACTAGATCAAGAGACAGTTAATTTGGATCTGGGAAGGACTTTCCTGATGCATTGGCCATGCCCTGTCCGGTGGGACTCTGCACCAGAGGCTGAACATGGAGATGGCACTTGCAGCAAATACCAAGCAGTGATTTATGGCATCTCCAGTGCCCTTGTATGTCAGTGCTGCAGTGTATGGGGAATATAAAATCACTTACGAATTGCAGGGAGGGCCAGATGGGTGGCAATAACGCAATTATACCTCAGTAATTTACATAATCACATTAACCTCAGTGGGCTCGGTATCTCTGGAGAAAAACCCAGCTCCTCACCTGCAGGTGTCTGCAGCCTGAACTCAGCTCCATTTGTGTTAAAAATTAAACTGCTAGCTTTTAAATATTGCTTTTGCTGATAGCTAGAAGTGTAGCAGAGCCCTTCCACTCTGGAGACCTGTATTTACAGCACTGATCCTCACTGGTCCTGTTTTAGGCACTATTTTTGGCTTCCAAATACAGCATTTTGATACCCCATATTTCTCACAGTCCCTATCTGAAATCCAGCTTTCCTGGGCCAGATCTTCAATTTATCTAAACCAGCACATCCATTACATCAGTGCCGCTACAGTAACAGTCACCATGTATATATTCAAAAATAAATCCTTTGGATTAACTCGATGTACAGTTACCATAGCTGGAAAGCAGAGGTAAAATCCCCTGTTTTAACAGTCTAATAATGTCAACGGTGCTGTAACGGAGCTGGGACTCGGCAAAGGGGACATCGCGGGGACACCGCTGCCTGCGGGCTCTGCCCGTGCGAGCGGCCGCAGCAAGGCTACAGACGTGGATGCTGCGTGGGCTGCTGAATTGCTCAGGACCCTGCGAGGGCCACGGAGACCCAGGCACACCACAGAAGCTGCCCTGGAGCGAGCGTGGCCGAGCCAAGTGACAGCCTCTGGGCTCTCTGCACGTGCTGCTAGTTATGGTCTACCAGAAAGCGGGATGTACATAGGCTCTGGCCGTACCTTCCAGCAGTCTCTCAAATTAAAGGTAGCATGCAAGCTTTCCCTGCTAAGGTGCTAGGGTGACGTAGACCCTGCAGCCCCCTCTGTGGCATCCTGTCCCCCCGAGGACAGACAGACACCTCGCTGGCAAGCACCGTGCCACCGAGCGTTCCCGGGGAATGCTGCGCCACCTTGATGGACTCGAGGGGACGGGAGGTGCCTCCACTCCATCGCAAGCCTCCGCTGCCTCCTGGGATGTCTCTGCCACATCACTTTGGAGACTCAGTGCAGGCTGCGTGGTTCGTAGGCACGGAGGACAAGGCGATGCCAAGCAGTGGAGTGCAGCCTGAAGCCTACCTACACCATGTAATTAGACATCTAATTAGAAATCTTATCTCTTTATACAGTCGGCAGAGCTGCAGGTAGCAACTGAGACATTATGGGAGTCCAGGCACCTCTTCCAGGAGCCTGAGGTTGACGGGCTCTGTGTGTGGCTCCATGTCAGCATGGCACCCAAGCACTGCAGGGAAGATATGCATCTTTCCAGCTCCTCAGCACCCATTGTAAGCCACTCCAGCCTTACAGGCAGAAAACTCGGTGGCTTTCATGTTTATCAGGCTTTTGATGCTGCTCACTGAATACTTAGCACTCTGCAAGATTTACGGTATCAGACAGACCCTGGATTAAACCACAGCTTTTTGATCTCCCCATGAATTACTACTCTGAGACAAGCTCTTTAAAAATCTATCTATAGCACCATTGCGTGTGAAGCTAGAGCTAAATTTGCTATACAAGTTTTTTATTTATAGGGAGGGATGAAATGATGGGTGAGGTGGCGAGTGCATCTTTCAGCTTGCCCGCAGGCCAGGGGGGACCCCCAGGAGGGGCGCACATCTGTGGGCCTGAGGCCAGGCGGCCGGGCTCGCCGGCCTCGGCACTCGAGAGGGCTTCCCCTGCCCTCCACGCCAACAGCCCCTCGGTGCCCCGGCACCCCCAGCCCGGCCTCGCTCAGTGCTCCCAGCTCCGCCAGGCTGGAGCTTCCCCCTCCCCTACTCTCAGCACCGCCAAACTGTTTCTCCTTGTCTGCTTGCATGAATGCCAATAAAACCGGGATAGATTGTTCTGCCCGCTAAAGAGCTATTTATCTTTCTTTATACACAAATGGCTGGGAAAATACTAGCTGAGCTTTCCAAGAAAGAGAGAGCAATACAGTGTATTTTCCCCTTGTAGCAACAGGGGTGCAATTACATTCAAACAAGGCTCTTTACTCAAAGGCTTTAAGCAAAGTCCAAGACTGGATTTTGCAGAGATGCTTTTTTTTTTCCTCTCTTGGACAGAAAGGAACAATCGGGAGCAGCGGCAGCGCATCTCCGGGTGCTGCCAGGAGGGATGGCAAGCCTCTGTACACCCAGGGAACTTCAGCCAGCTACCACACAGCACCACCCCACCCCAGCCTGACTCCAGGACAGGTATGGGGCTTGAGCTCCAAGCAGAGCTGTATAGCTGGTGTGAGCTGTCTGGCATGCTCTGTCCTTGCCCCTTCCCCAGGCAGGTGCTGAGCCGCAGCTGGGGCTGGAGGGGCACACGGGGTGGGCAGGAGCAGAGCTCAGAGCTTCTCCCCTGCCCCAGCAGCATGCATGCTCTGCATGCAGCATCTGAAGTAGTTCTGACCCTTGCAATCTGCAGGCAGCACCCTCAGGCTCTGCTCAGGATGCAGACCGCTGCCACAGCATCATCAGCACGGAGGAGGCTGATGAGTTTGCTGGTCCTGCTCGCTCCGTGCAGCTCATGGCCACCGCTGCTTGCGCTTTGCTGCTGCGTCCTCGCCAGAGCGCCTGCCAATGGCCACGCTCCCCACAGCAGAGGTGCCAGGATCCCAGCCGTAGGCAGAACGAGCCTGGCCTGAAAACAGTTACAATTCCTTGGGCCCCAAAACCCTTTCTAATGGGTGAAAACCCTGAAGCAGCAGGAGCCGTGGGATGGCCTGGCCCCGACCGGCTGCTCAGCATGCGCAGCAGTAACGCCAGCTGGGCAAGAGCACCACGATCCCGAGAGCAGGGCTGGGCGACGGCCCACGCCACACCAGCTTGGATTGGACTTTCTCTCCATCTCTACGCACAAGAGGCAGATGGGATAAAGCTTCAGTCATTTAATTGCTTCCTATCAAGCAGGAATCAGTATTTTAATTAACTGTGAGTTACATAAGGACAAAAAAGCACATGAAAAAAGACACTCCAGGAGAGCAGACTATCTCCTCTAAGAATGTTCACGCATAAATGAACATACATCTGAGCACGAGGCTTCCTGGCACTGCCATCAGAGTGCAAAGTCTAGTCACTGATAGTTTTTTTTCTTAGTATTGATGTGATGTTTTTTTTTAGTTTGTCAATGTTACCAACAAATCCAAACCCACACAGCAGCATTCATCTTCTCTGCTGCCTTCTGAGATTCAATCGTTATTCTCTTGCTGCTCGTGCTAGCCTATGGGGGAAAGCCTTCCAGATGTTAAAGGCTCTGGCGTTGCCCTTACAAGTGGCGATTCAGCAGGAAGCCTGGCAGCCGCCTTAGCTACGGAGACAAGATGGGACACTTTATAAGAAAACGCAGGTCAAAAAAGGGCAATTCTTCTCATTTAATTTAGCAGCTTCATTAATTCTATTTCTGCTGTGTCTGACCTGGAATACTTTCTATTTCTGCTTTTAAATCCCTGTGTTTGAGTCCTTGCCTTTCATACAGTCCCACACACTGTTGGCATGTAGTATTAACTTACCCAGGAGCTAAAGACTGTATGACTAGAAATGTTAATGGTGCCGTGTAATGCATATTTCATCTGATAATTCCACCCAAGCAGATATAAATTACACATGCAGTTACCAGCTTCCATCTGCTGATGAAAGAGCTGGGCTAATGCACATTGGAAATCATATGCAGTTTCCAGCACTAAGAACAACTTGCATGAATAGCGTTATTCAAGGAAGCAATTCTTAATGTGATTAATTACTGAAGGTATCAGGGCCTTCATTATGCAAATGAAAACTGTCATAAAATAGAGAGTTTGCAAGTCTTAGAGGCAGCCTCTGTTTCCAAAAAAATGCATTTTCCTCATTAACAAAGAGCAGAAGGGCCAGACTCAGGAGAGCCGGCAGAGCCAGGACACGCTCCCTGCCATGGCTCGTTTGCTGCTGTGCAGCCCAAGTTGTAGTAAGGGAAATCAAGAGAGGGGCTCTTGAGGTTTTTGAAACGGGAGCACATCAGTGCTCCAAATCGCTGCTGGGTAAGTACTTTGCGTGCCCAAAGATGCCACAGGCTTGGAAATGGACGGCTATTCCTGCAGCTGTAAACTCTGCAGCCAGACCTCAGCCTGCTGTCCTGCCCCCAGCCTCCCCGCGCCCCAGCCCTGGCCTGGCAGGCTGCAGGATGTATGTGTCCATAAACAACCCCACAACAATAAGGAGTCCCAGCCCCTTCCCAAACCTTGCCTGTCAGACAGACACAGGGAGCATGGCAATGAGGAGGTGGAAATCTGCTCAGCTCTGCCCCACAGACGGGCTCTGGGCAGCGTCTCCCCGGCAGGACCCACCAGTCCCTGCCCCTGCTCCCAGGCTGGCACACGGCTGCATCCCAGCGTGCGGGAGGCATCCTTCCCTCCCGCTGCAGATGCAACCTCCGATGCCGTGAGTGCCATTTTAGGAACTAAAGCCATGATGAATCCAAGGATTTCAAGTTCAGGAATGTTATTAATTTCAAATCAAACTGACCCACACGGCATGAGGACATGGTGTTATCTCGACTGCTGTTTGAATTACTGATGCTCGGAGTGCTGCCGCTTGGAACTGATGCTACAGAAAACTCCCAAGTTCTTCTCCCAGCAAGTGCAGCTTAGCCGAGCGCTGCACGCCACCTCGGAGCTGACAAACGAGCAGTGTCAGTTCCCATACCCTTTGGACCGCAGGCTGCGGTCCAGCCTCCAATCCCCCGAGTCACCGTGGCCCTTTCTGCATCACATCACACCTTCCTGCGACAGCCCTGCCAGGCAGCGGCATTTTCACTGGTCAGCTGCAGCCCGATCCCTCACGGCCTCCGGCTGGAGACCGCTGGGTTATGGCCTTTCCTTTGTTCGTCTTGGGAAGCATGTGCCTGTTTGAATCCTATGAACTCCCAGTGCCCGGCAGCGGGGCGCACGCTCCCAGGGACGTGGCCGGTGTGAATGTGGCCGGGCATAGTCTGGGTCTGTGCTGCAGTAACTGGGCAACACGGACACAAAAGCGACGCAGGAAGCAGTGGAGTCCAGGCGTGCACCTCCTGCCCAGTGGAAAAATGAGAATTTATGATCTTTGGAAACATAAAACTGTTCAGTGGAAAGCAGAAACCAAAGGCGGAGTACAATAGGCAAGGAGAGTGCTGGCAACATAACCAAAGTCTTTTTTTCTCATTTAAATTAGCTCCTTCCACCATCCAACAAATTCTCTGTAGATACCGCAGGCCACTCCCCATGCAGCGAGCTGAAGGGGGCTGAGGAGCTATCACGGCCCCGCTGGGTTTCTGGGAGTCCCTGGAAGGGCAGCAAGGAAATGTGACCACAGTTCACCACGCAGGATTCATCCATTTACTCCTAGTTCTGTGCTTTGGCAGTGGTGCTCCCTGCCCGCAGAGCCAGGCAGGACTCCGAGTTCTCTGATGATGCAGGACAGCATTTGCAGGTTTGTGCTCCAGCCCCGGAGCTGGGGCTGGGGTGCTGGGACGTGGCTTCAGCTCGTTTGTGGGGAGCAGCTATCTGTGCATGCTTCTGCGCCAGACCTTGGATCAGGGCCTGTTGCTGCAGGCTTTGGCTGGCCCAGCAACCCCCTTCTCTCCTTTCCCAGTTCTCGAGAGCTGGCCGGTCAAGGGCTGAGTTTGCACAATTGAGTGTAACCCTCTCTGTCCCCTTCCTAACCTGAGTGCAACCTCTGGTGACTGGCATCGTGCCCTCACCCCTCCTAGCACCATCCCCAGGGTTCAGGACCTGGGTGATCACCCACCAGAAGGTCCCACCACACTCTCCTCCCCAGGACTCCCATGCATTGATCCTTTCCTGCCTGGCAGTTCACACGGATAACCCCCCAGGAGGTGCGGGCAGCAGAAGCAGGGTCCCTAGCGCAGCATGCTTTCCCTGGGGAGCTCCATACACTTCTTCCCAAGGACTCCACCTAAATCACAGGCTCAGTCTCCACACAACCCACCCGGCAATGCTGATGCTGCTGGCTGCACCCTGAGCTGCAGAGAACTTCTTGCAGCTAAGCTTTGATTAGTCTTGGCAAGAAAAGCACCATGGGATAGGCTAGCCACAGATGATTTATTGATAGGGTTGCGGCAGCCGGCCTGGTGCTGGTGCCCCACACATGGCAGCTCTGCAGATGCTGCTCAGGTGCAGGAGCCGGAGACATCTTGTCATATAGCTGTGATGAAAGGGTTAATTGGACAATCCAGTCCACGAGCTCAAAACCTCTCCAGAAGCCCAAGTCTAAGGTACATAAAACCATCTGCTTCCCAACACTGGCTTGGTCAGGCAGGTAACTGCTCTTTCAGAGCTGGAAAGTGGAAGCAGAGGTACTTGTAGGTTGGCCAAGGGGCGGAAGTCAGACTCCAAGATTATGGAATCCCAGCACTTGGGTCTAGCTGGAGGACAGCCCTCCTGCTCCAAAGCCTCCCACCAAGCCCAGCTGCCTTGCTGGGACCATCTCTTGGTGACTTGTGCTGACACCTCCAGCTCTTCCCACAGTGACCAGCTGGGAAGAGGTGTTAATGGTCCTGACCAGCCTCACCAGGGGCCTCCATGGACACCCTACCCATGAGCACAGTAGCTCTATTTAAGCTCAGCTTTGGCCTCTTTCTTCCTTCCTGAGCTGCAGTGTAGGAGTGTTGGTCTCCAGCTCAGCCACAGCCATGCCTGGCCATGGACCGGCTGATCCTGACTTGCAGACTAATCTCCCACCTTGGCCTTGGATCTGTCTCAGCAGCATAAGACCTGCCTGATAATCTGGACTCTTGATTGAGCCTGGCTTCTACTCAGGGTCTGCTCTGCTCACCTCACTCAGGTATGATGGGATGGGGCCCTGGCTGGCGAGGCCCCTGCCCCACCAGCTGTGTTACTGTGGTTAGCTTCCAGCTCCTCCTTGCTGAGGGAGCAAAGTCACCCTTGCAGCTCCCTGACCACAGGGCAGCGTGTGGCCCTTTGCACAGCTGCCTTGGTGCAAGGAGATGCACAAGCACCTCACTAATGAGGGGTCTGTTGGCCAAACCCCTCACTAATGCCCAAACTTGGTGGTCGGTCCCTCACCGCAACTAGAAGTGAGCCTTGATGCAGACTGAGGGGGGAGGAGGGATGAAGGGCAGTGGAGGAAACTGTAGAAGCCTGAGTTAAGCTAAGAAAATATTTGCATTTCTGGAGTCTCCCATTTGGTATTGTCAGCACTATTTTAATTGGTCTAATCTGCAGGTCTTCTTGGACCTGTGCCCCACAACCCCTCAGCCAGCACGGGGGTACTTCAGCTGTGTTCAGCCAGTTCCTGGCTTAGCTCACAATTGCAGCTTCTTGAAAGCTGCCTGTAAATGGAAAGGGGCATGCGAGCTCACCCACTCCTCTTAGTCCTGGCTCTGGCTGTGTTCCAGCTTGCTGCAGAGATGCAGGTGTTTTCTGTCTCCCTTTAGGATGCTCTTTAGGGGACAGAGGTTTCTGGAAAAGACACCACCAGGAATGCAGGGCGTGCCTGGCCTGCCTGCCTCCTGTTTCAGCTTTGGGGATGCTCTGGGGTGATGCATGTGAGTGAAGCCACAATAGCGCTTAGGGTCTGTGGGGAGGAAAAAAAAAAATCCCTTAAGAAGCAGTACAAAGTGCCACCCTCCTGCCAGGGTTTTGTAAGCCTCAGAGAAGCAGTTTGTGGATAATAGGAGAGCGACCTGTGGATCCAGGCTGTGTGGATGCTCCTTCTCAACAACAGCTTTAGGGCTCCAAGTACACTGAAATAAAGCACTGACAGGTTGCTTCAGCCCAAACAGCTTGTGTGCCCTCTGCGTCCCCCTGCAGACACCCTGCCTGCTATCATCCCAGACTCTTCCTGCCTGTCACCTTGGTGGAGCTGAGGGTTCATGGAGAGACTGAGGTAAACAAGCCTCCAAGCACTGTTTGGGGAAAAATGTTCCTTTCAGGAAAGAAGCTGTACAGCTCAGCAAAACATGCCTGACAATTTTCTGCTTTCATAAATATTCAAACCCAGCCACACTGGGAGCTGACTAATCTGAAGATCTTCCCCGAAGAAAGCTTTCCATGCTTCAAATTCTTTCACCGACATGAGTCTTAGGCTGTAGTTTTTCCCTGAGGTGGGCAGACATTAGCTACAGTTCAAATATGGGAAACTGAGGCGGGCTTATTCATCAAGAGTTTATCTGGCAAGTCAAGGCAGAGCAGCCAGCTGACATCGGGAGTTTCCAGCACCCACTCACGGTGAGGATTACACATCCCCACTGCAGGGCATGTATGAACTTGTGATCCCCAGCGGGGCTGCAGCCCCACGGCCACCCAGCAATCGCCTATGGAGCAGCGCAGGACCCTGTTGTACCCTGTAGTCTTGAGCCATGCTCCCTCTGAAAGCCTATTTACAGCATAGATGAATTTTGAGGAAATACTAAGCTTCTCCTTAGTGTGAGGATGGAGAAATGCAAGCAGGCACCCACTTACATCAGTAGGAACTGAGGTCTGATCCTCTGCAGCAAGGTGCACAGACCAGGTGAAGCTCTGCCTGGTGCCTCCCTGCTCGTGATGGCTGGGATCTGTCAGTTGTACTGCATGGCCTGACAAACACAGGTTTCTAGGAGGGCTGCCCTAACCAAGATCACGCAGAAGGAGTTGCCATGGGTTGTGCTTCAGTTTGGTCATTAAACCTTTAAAAGCCTCCTTCCACCCCTCCGTCTGGGAGAGAAGCTGCGAGGGCTTGGATGGGGTGGCTGGTGGTGCTGCCTGACCTGCAGGCACAGAGCAGGCAGGGAGGTCTCTGACCTTTGGAGTCTCAGGCAGCCTTTAAGGATAGCTCAATCTTTCCGCCTAAAGGTGAGGTGGAGAAGGCAAAGGTTACGGCTGAAGTTTAGATGTTCCTCCAAGCCAGTCAAAAGGATGTGAAGCAAAGAGTGGTCTGAGTTACACCCATGGGGGAGACCAGAGCTCCTGCAGGTGATGGGAGGTGGTGAGGAGACCAGCAGAGGCTTTTTGATTAGTCTCTTCCACCTCTGAAAACAGGCAGGCTGTTCCAGAACAAAGATGCTTTGCCTGCTTTTAAAAAAGGGTGGAATAAAAGCAGCCTTTTCACTGCCTCCTCCCTGCTAAAGAGATATTGCAATACCACTGAGCTCCATCCCGAGAGGCACAAGCAGCCTCGCAGCCCAGCGCAAGGTGACATCATCTGGCCTTTGGTGCCTTTCTGACAAAAGCATCATTGTGTGACTGTCACTTCCAGGAACCCCCTGCTGTCCCCAGGTTTAATAGGGAGCTTTCCCACACACAGCCCTTCAGTCCTTGTCTTGCCAGGGCAGGCCAACCCCAGCTCACAGGGAAGCTGGGTTTTATTTTCCTCCCTACCTCTATTCACTTTGCAGGAGAAAACAAATTACCTTTGCTGTCTGCAGTGCTTTGGATGATTAATTAGTTTCACTAATGAAGTAGTGTCTTGGGACCCCACCCAAATGGAGTCTCATGTACCAGGCACTGAGTGCACATGAACATGAAAATGGTCCCTACCTCAAAGAGCTGCTAGGTTACTGCAGATAAAAAGTGCTAATTTCATTAGAAGCAGGTCAGATTTACCTGAAATAACCCTTAGAAGTTAAACTGCAATTATACACTGTGATACCTTCAAGTAACTCTGTATTTCCCTATAAACATCAGTGTCAAGAGGCCCTGCAGAGAAGGTCTTGTCTTTGTACACATGATGTTTCATATCCCGGTTGCCCTCCAGTCTGGTATGTAGGACAAGAGGCAAGTTAGGAGATTGAATTTTTTTTAAACCTTGTTCATCAATGTTCAAACAACAAAGCTCAGAAGATCAGGAGCCAGAACTCTGTGGCAGGCTCAGAGCTTCATGAAAAAGCCTCAGACCCCCTACATGGCTGTGGGAAGGTAACCGAGTATTTTGTGCTTTGGTTTCTCATCCACAAAGCAAGGATGTTCATTTTCTACTTCATTCATTCAGTTGTTCTGGTTACAGCCAGTCCCCTGCTAAGTGACAGCTACCCAGCACCTAGTCAGCAGGACCAGGCCACCAGATACTGCTTGTGCAAAGACATGAGCCAGGAGCAACCGAGGGTTTCTCCTGCTGACTCCAAAACCCCTATTGTACATTCAGGCCCTTCCCTCCCCTCCCCAAGAGCCTGACAGGCTGCTAATGCAGCAGCACATCAGCAAGCTCTATGAGCCAACAGCAGGGGAGATGCTCCTTGATATTATGGCTAAGCTATGCAGGGAGGGAAAAGATGAGCTGATGCCCTCACAGAAGCAGGAGGGGGAGATAGGATGGGGTGATTAACAGGACAGCTTTGCTCGCTCTCTCTCTGGGAGCTGGTGTTTATTGCTTCTTTGGGGAGAGAATAAAAGTTGAAAGCCAGTTTTTAGTTCTTCTCTGGCTCTTCACAGGAGCGTTTGTGACAGTTGTTCTTCAGGGACCAGAGCACCCGTTCAGATTGCAAGCAGTCTAAGGCCATGGGAGCCACCAGCATCCACCATGGTGCGGCCATGCAGGTGGAGGGAGCTGCAGTGTGGGGGCTCCAGGGGTGCTTAATGGGGGCCCTGGCAGGAGCTCCCACTAGCACAGCACCGAGATGGGGAGAAATCTTAATCCCGCTGCCATGCTGAGGCTCTGACAAAGGCAGGTGCCAGGATTTCAGGCCTCTAAATAATGCAACACTTCCCTCGGCATTTATGTAATGATGCTATTTTAGTGTAGGTAGTCCAAGCAAAGGAGGACGGCGAACCGGCGGCAAAGGCAGCTAGAGCGGCAGGCTGGGCGAGCCACGCTCTGCGTGCGGGGATGGAGAGGCAGTGTCAGTGCTCCTGAGGCTCAGTACAAGCAGGCGAGGTTAGGATGTACAAGGCAGAGCAGAGAAGGCCCCTGTGCTCAAACCAGTAACTAAGTGAAGCCAGCCCCTGCTCCCAAGAGGGCCGGACGTGACCTACTGTGGTTCTTCACTTCCAGCACCCGTGCTGCTCTGCAGCCAGGAGAAACCATGTGGCTGCAGCCTCCTCCTTAAAGCCTCAGACTTCAGCATGTGGGAGATGGTGATGCTGAGCATGTCCACCCAGGGCAGATACTTATCCAGAGGAGGAGGAGCAGGAGGAATCTAGTTTGCTGTTGAGAAAATGGAGAAGCTACATCTGTATGACTAACACCTGCTTTTGGTAAATGCTGCAGGGAGGAACTGTCTCCTGGATTCTAAACTTGCTATCGCACACCATATGCATCTTGGGTGCTGTCCTCCAGCTCTGTGTCTTGTGGTTTTTCCTAGCCACCTACTAGGGAAATTAGCATTTTCTTTGCATATCTTCAGCAGAGGTAGGAAGCTGGACTTGGCACTTCTATCTTTGAGCAAGCAGAATTCAAGCCAGAACGAAGACTTGATCTCCATTTGCTTTCAGAAATAGCACTTGATTATAAACTAGACCAGAATGAAA
Organism: Phalacrocorax carbo; assembly: GCF_963921805.1. Taxonomy (NCBI): domain Eukaryota; kingdom Metazoa; phylum Chordata; class Aves; order Suliformes; family Phalacrocoracidae; genus Phalacrocorax; species Phalacrocorax carbo. The sequence continues at coordinate 2,416,138 of NC_087530.1, forward strand.
ATGGGAGGGATGCTGAGCTGCCTAGCGTGCTGCTATGTGCAGACCAGGTTTCATGCCTTGTTTGCTAGGTGCAATCAGGCTTCGTGCTCTCTCATGGCAGAGAGCTCTGGTAGCTCAAGCCCTGGGTGCAGCTGAACCTTTCTACTTCTCAATGCCAGCAACTGTCGTGAACAGCCTTGTTACTGGTCTGAGACTATTTCAGCCCCTGATTACCTGCCTTATTCCCAGGGAAGGAGACTTTTCTGTGTAGTTGTTAATACTATTGATCTCCAACAGTTCCACTTGAGAAGATGTTTCTTACAGAAAGCCCAGGGACATATAGTCAGCCTCCAAGCGCTGCACAGAAAGGATGTGTCTGCATCTGAGGAACAAGAGCATAGCAATTCCGGCCAGGAACAGGCCATTGAGCTTGGAGGGGGTCAGTCACTGTAGGGCCACAGGGACTGTGTGCGTAAGATCTATTAGCAAAGACTTGGCACGCAGTGCTGAAAGATCCTGCCACTTCAGTAAAATCAGCAGAGTCGGGTCTGATGTTCAGACACAGCTATTAAGAGGGATTTTCTAAAGCATGCAATTCCTAATTCCCATTGACTTCAGAAGGAATCTTGGTGATTCTGAAAACACATGGGGCACAAATGTCTTTTGAAATCTGCTCAAGAGCTCCTGTACTGTGCATTTCTGGAATCCAGCAAAAGCAAAGACAGAAAGGGGTTCACCCCTCCCCTGCCAGGCTGCCCCTGGGCAGGCGTCGTTCGCACCCAGGTATTACCCAGGTGCGAAGACCTGAGCAGAGCCAGGCACGACACTGCGGCACGCTGCCTCTCACCAAGCGGTCCTTGGTTAGAAATTATTGAATGCTAATAAAATGCCGATAGATTATGGTAACCCTTCTCTGTGGCAATTTGTAAATCTAATGGAAGGTCTCTGGGTTCTCCTCAAACTGTCCATAAAATCCTACTTTCAAATTTGGAAACAAGACTGTTACTGCAAGAGAAAGAAAAATTAATGCTAATTGTGTCATTTCTAAAACTCCAGAATATTAAGCGGTTCAAGGACTCTGTTAGCCTCAGGGGAGCTACTGACGTTAGTGAATCATGAAGCGAGAAACAGCCTGGGTTCAGATAGTGGGAATTATGGACAAAGAGGGTTTTATGATATCAGTATTTATTGTCACACAGGTTTTGTTATCAAAACTGTACTGTATCGTCACAGCCGAGTGCTCAGGCAGAGGCAAGCAGCCTGGGCTGGGCTTTCAGGCTCTTGGACAAGAGGCCACTGGATGGTTGGTTTGTCAGCCGCTTGCAGGCTCGCAGTGCTGGGCAGTGTGTGTGCCCAGGTCTCCTGGAGGCATGCCAGCGTCCTCAGCTGGGTACGCAGCCACTTCACAGATGGGTAAGTAAAGAGGAAGGACTTGTTACAGACACCCACAAAAGCAGCTACGAGGAGCGGGAACCCACCTGGGTGGGCCCTAGTCGCACTGCGAATACAGCTATGGCATGTTGTGGTGTCCCTCTGCTCGGCAGCGACCAGCAGCCACCCTCGGGGCTGATGCTCTGTTCCACTTTCCTCCCGCCTGCTCCGCTCCCCGGTGCTGCTCCCGGTGTCCCTGGGCTAGCAGTGTCAGCAGCTAGGTGTGAAGCTGTGGACATTAATGCATCCTGCGCTGTTCCTGTACAGGTCAGTGATTAACCAGTGTTCCCTGCACCCAGCTTTTCCTGCCCTGGGCTTAGATGCAAGGAAGCAAGACAAGCGGGAGACCAGCATTGCCCTGGGGGGGCAACAACATGAAAATAAGAAAATGTGGCTGGGCTGGAATTTTAGGCCCTGTAATCATTAATGGCAGTAGCACAGGCTGCAGCAGGACTGAACTGGTCCATGATGGCTTGGGATCACTGAACCTTAGTGCTTCATGAACCGCATATGGCTCTGTGGTAGGTACAGGGGACTAGGTGAGGTAGCAGGTATTGCTGGCACACCAGTGTTTGGGCCATTTCTACCAAAGGACCTATGTGCCTGAAGAGTAACTGTGTGCCTTACACCCTTCTGGAGCCAGCTGTAAATGTCTAGCCCTCTATCACACTGCATCTAGTCTTAACATGTCCCACTGCTCTTCTTCCTGTGACAAAAATAATTTGTTTTTAGAAGGAAAACACCAGAGCTCAGAGGGTTGAGTGGGATTTCTGGGGGTATGCTGGACCTGGCTGTGCAGGCAGCAGGGTGATTTGGGGCCCTGGCCTGTGATGCCCTCTGCAATGCTAAGGGCCACATCCTCCCCTCCAGCAGATCTACTGCGCGGCAGTGTCTCTGCGGCAGCAGAGTGACAGAAGGATGGAGGAAGGGAGAAGTGACTCAGGTGTCCTGAAAACAGTCAGGCGGTTGCCAATTAGTCCAAATAACCCATCTGGCCCAGGGAAAGGCCATTTAGAGAATGTCTAATCACTGCTGCAGGAAAGAAAGAAAAACATTCTGTAATGCATTTGAAAAATCCCTGCTCCCTCATCAAAGTATCCTTCCCTCCAGGGACTCATTCAAGTTTTTTATTCTGTAGATTTATCATAGAGTTATTTGGCCAAAACATGAAGTAGCTTGTCAAAGTATTATGTTAAGTAGCACTGATTCTGTTTGCCTTCAGGCCTCATTTAGTACGGAGCAAAAGCAGAACGAAGAACGCAAGCATACAACCAAGCTATTGTTAGCAAATCTCATTTTACTAGGCAGAATTTTGCTTTGTGGTCATGGTCCCTCAGGGTCCCCTCTCCTCAGAACACCAATCCATAAAGTACAAAGGGCCCTTGCACTAGACAGGAATCAAGAAAGCATCTACAAAGGTACCCACTGTTGTGGCACCAGGTCTAGCCTTCCTCCTGTGTCCAGTGCAGGCACTCTTAACCTACAAACTGGAAAGGGTGAGGTCAAAGCATGAGGTTACGCCACAGCTACAGGCTGATTTCCCTCCCCCCACCAGCAATGTAAACAACTTCACCCATGGGGCAGGTTTAAGTGTTTGTATTTTCATGGACCATTCTGGTTTGTTCCTGCTCCTGAAACATGTCAGCCTGCTCTGATGGAAATCACTGCGTACGCTTGCATTAGCTGCATAAGGAGGGTCTCTGCTCCACCGGCGTAGCAGAGGCACTCCACGCCGTCACGACCCCAGCCCCTGTGCCCTTGCCCGTGCAGCTGTCACGCAGATTAAGGCACCTCCTCGTTAATGAGCTAATCCAATGTGCCCGCTACCACTCTGGTTTCCATCTCAATTACATATTTTCAGACACCAATAAAGAAGCAGCTTTGAGTTGTGGCTGATTGTTCTACACCAGAATGTAATTTGAAAGCCATTATATTTAATCTCTGTAATACTCCACAACCAGTAACATAATTGTTGAAAAAGCTACTTTATTTCAAACTCGATAAAAGCTTTGCAGAGATCTCATATGCTGATATTTTAGCTAGTGAAATCAAATGCTTCAGTAATATAATAATACTGTTAAAGCCACTTTATTTTACAATTAAAAGGTACCTGCCTCATTGCCAAGATTTAGCATCAGACAAAAAGCTCTGTCTTGTTCTATTTAGTACTAACTTTTAATTTAGCTTTTATCCGTTTAACTGCTGCTTTTATTAGCCTTCAACTGAAGTCCAGTGCATCATGCCTTATGCAAAACAATACTAATATACCTCACTAGTTCCACCCCCTTGTTGGAGAAGCCATCCAGTTTGCAGCACTCTGAGGAAGGCATTAGAAGGACACTGTTGCTTAGAGATGCCACATTTCACTGACTGATCCCTCCATCCATCTGTTATCAGTCGTATGTAGTGTGCTCTCTGAACAGGGTCTGAGACCTGAAGCATCTATAATCACCAGTCACTTTTCAAAAACTAGGTCATAGCATGTGGCTACTGAAATACTGACAGCTCTGAGTTGTCTTCTGTTACAGTGGCCTGTATTCACAGCTACAGCAGTCACCACTCATTTCAGCTCAGAATTTAGGTGGCAGAAGATAACTAATCATTATGCTCTGGCAAAAAGTCCAGAGGTGATTTAGGGTTGGAGATGAGCAGGGTGGAGACCTGTAAGAGATTATAGATCAGTGGGGTGGCTCTGTGGCACGGTGAGACATCCCCAAGCAGTGAGCAGAAGGCTGGATTCTCGTGTAATCTCCAAGGTGTTTATTCCTCTCCTCCCACTCAAGACATACAAGCAGAGCATAGTCAGTTCTCCACCATAGCCACACAATGCTGCCTAGAAACACTGTGCATGACACCACTGCAAAAACATCTCATTAAGGGCTTCTTCCCTTTGCATTATGATAATACAAAGAGCAGAAACTGAATAAAACAAGCTTGGATTAGTCTGAGGTGGCAGACTCGATTCTTCTAGAAAAGCAGCTTCCATGTTTTTAAAGCCATTTCTTCAGTATGTGAAAATTAAGTTTTCTGTAAGGCTAGTAAAGCAGCATATGCATGAAACACACGTGAGCCTGCCAAAGTGACCATAGACGGGACAAACACATGTAGAGAGGTGTGAGGAGCTACACCTGCATCCCCCAACCTCACTACTGCAGCCTTCTCCCTTCCTTAGGCCTTCATGGCAAGGGACCTCTGGGAGATATAGTCCCACCTGGTGTTTTAGCTAATCAGGGCTTACTGGGAAAGGGGAGAGGCTATAAAACTCAGTGGTAAGGTAGGAAGCTTTTCCTGGAGATGAGGTGGGAGGGGGCTAAGGAGTAATGGCTGGGAGGCTGCAGCTCTGCCAGTTGCAAGAAAAGGCCTTGCAGTCTCAAGCTGTGGCTGCTCATTTTGCCTGGAGAAATGGATTCTTGCCAGATCTTCTGCCAGAGGGCTTGCCTCCTTCCTCAGCACTCTGGCAGTGCCTGAGCTGCAGAAAGGTAAGACCCATAACGGGGCTGTCATCTCCTAATGTAAGGTGGCTTCTCCCCAGGGCTATTCTATCAGGTCTGTTATCTTCTTGAAGACCAACAGATTGTGAGAACTAAATTCAGGCGTTGTTTGCAGTGTGGAACAGTAAAATGCTTTTCAGTAGAGCAGGGCACTCAACAGTAGTAGGTTCAGTACTGCCTGCCTTTGTTAAACCCACTAACTAGTCCTCTGGCATGGGAGAGGGCAAAGAACCTGCGAAGGGAGTTGGGGCAGTGAAGGCTCCAAAAAGGAGTAATAGGAAGAGATGTAAAATCCATTGTATCATGAAAAGGGGATAATGTGTGTGTCTGGGCACACCGGAGACCCCTGCGGAGCTGCTGCCTAGGTAGTAATTAGGGCGTTTGGGTCCAAGGGCCCCTGTCTCCACACCCAGATCCCTCCTGCTTGGGTAGGAGGAGGTAAGAGGCTTCCTGGCACAGCTCAGGTAGGACTCTTGCAGCACGCTGCAGGACCAGTCTGCCTCCTGGGAAGCTTAGCCTGATCCCCATCCCTGTTCAGGAGACTCTGCTATAGCTGCAACAAATAGAGGAAAACAAACTAATGAGGCATTAGGGCTAAACTTAGCTGCAATTAACACTTAATTACAATTCTGAAAACACTTGCTGTATTTTGCCAGGGCCTGGAAAGGTAAAACCAATTAGCTTAATCTTAAGGTAGAAACCTTAAACTGCCTCAGACGCCTGTCATGGATGGGACCCTGGGAGTTAACTGGTGTTTCTGGGGCTGTAGTGCCTGTAGCTGAGCAGTCCTGCAGGTGGGTCGGGTAATGGGGGACAGCCCTGCTCGGGGAACCAGGTGCCTGGGGAAGAAGAGGGCCCTATGCCTTGAGCCAAATCACTCCCTCTGCTCTTGATGCCCTCGTGCCAGTCTCTGCTTTCTTAGCCTGCTTGTCTGAGAGACTGTTCTCTGCGCTTGTAGCTTTGTTGTGTTGACTGGTATCCTCCCTAAATAAAGCAGATGGCAGGTGCGGCTGCAAGCAAAGGTATGTGGGCTGCTGGACAGGGAGACAGAAGTACAGAAAGAAACAGAGGACACAAAGCCATCCATGTTCACCTGTAAATCTCCTTCCAAGTCACTAGTGCAAGTTCCTTGGGTTTTTTTTGTGGTAGACTTGTAGGCTGTGCTGAGGAGAACCGACTATAGTCTGATCATGTACTGCCTGTGTGAAGCTGTACGAGCCTTTCTTAGGCCTGTGCTTTGGGGAAGAGCCAAAACTGACACCAGACTTTCTGCAAAGTTATCAGAGCAAGTTCATACATGCTCAGGTATTCTTGGTTTGGATACCTAAAACCACTGTTCTCTTCGGAGGCCACAGGCTCAGTTTAACGTATATCAGTGTAAGCAACCCTTGCATGGTTCTCCAAAGAAGCAGGGAAGGTATCCTAGAAAAAGTTGCTCTCTTGGAGCATACTTTGGCGTAAAAACATTGACCTTTTGGTACGGGGGAGAAGGAGGAAGAGAAATGTACAGGCTTGAGAAAGCTTGTCTCTCTGAAGTCCTCTTCTCATCCTCCCATAAGGTTTGCTGTCTGCCTGTCTGCTTGCCAGTATAAATGTTGATTGGACCCATGACCGCAGCACGGGACTATCATCTACAGTACCGTTCCTCGCGCAATCTAGTGAATGTCACTATGTGATGACAATGTTTATTTAAAGGCCTTGGGTGAACTGACATGGTCCAGGTCTGCTGTCTGTAAAGCATCTAGTAAATGGGACTTGGTAACCAACGTGCAGGGAGCATTTCTCCACCACCACTGTCCCTAACTGGCTCAGGGAGTGCTAGCAGTTTGGAGCAGACACACGTGATGCTTGTGTTTTACACTCTAACCATGTAAGAACTGCCATCTGTTCTTCCTGCACCTTCCTGTAAATGAAAGGAAGGTGCGTGGTATTCTGAGAACTAAAGAAAGGTCCACACCAGCAGTCTGAAGACTGCTGAAATATTTTAAGATGCTAGGACTGTTTTGTTTCACAGCCCAGGGCTGCCATTAAGTGAGCATTTGGATGCTCTTCCAAAGAGGCTGAAAGGAAAAGCCCTCCAGGAACTGCAGCAAAACAAACTCCCATCCAACAACAATAGATCCTGGCAGGCAGCTACAGAGGTCTATACCAGGGCAAGTGCTCCAAAAGTTTGTGCTTCCACATTTGAGTCTGTGCTTCAGCTGCAGCAGACCAAATAACTTCATTACAGTGGGAGAGGCTGCAAAGACTAACCAAGAAACCCAGCAGCTGGGAGTTCAGCTTCTGTCTTTTTTTAGTACTGATCACAACTCCAGCTCAGATTAACACGAAGCTGGCAGCAAAACTTAGCTCCAAGCATAATAACTCAGGGCTTATAGGCAGCATATATCGGAGGAATCTATGCAGCGGTTATCTTGGTGAACTTCTCCTCTGCATTTAGAAGGCATTCTGCCTGAGAAAACTGAAGGAACTGTGTTATTAAAGAATCTCATGAGCAAGGCGATGAAACATCGCTACCTCTGAAGTCTGCCACACAGTGATAAATTAAACTGGGCTGGCTGAAGGCAGTCACCTTGCCCTCTGCCAGCTGACCACCTGGTTCATTTCCTTCTGCAGCAAGAGCAGATAAATGACATCCATATTTGCTCCTGACCATTGCAATTTACAGCCTGGCAGGGCTTTAAGTGTAAGCTGCCGTATGAAGCCAGCGTAGCTATCGGACTGGGAGCTGCTGGGGTGCAGGAGAGGCGGGTTCTGTGTGGCTGTCCCCACTGCCTCTGCTTCACAAGGTTGCACTGTAGGCTTGTAACTTTTTCTCACCCTGATTTAAGCTGATGTCATGTCACACTTGAACACTACCATTTGATATTTGGCAGTCAATATGATTTATAGTGTGGCTAGATTGTACTTCCTCACTAGAATACTGTGTGGAGAAACTGCAGATCATTGAGGCTCTGCTTAAGCACATGGATGCAGCAAGAATGATCAGAAAAAGAGGAAGGCTGAAGTGAGAACCCAGTTCTCACGCCAAGGAGAAATCAGGCATTTCTGATGTATCCCATGTCAAGATTTATAAATGTTTCTGCTTCTCTGGCACACTAGCCTCTGAGGAAAAAGACTTCTCAATTAAATTAAGCCTAAGAAATGTGGAGGTAAGAGAAGAAACACATTAGTGTGGCTGCCTGCCTCCTGTTTGTTCATCCTGGTGCTTGGATGGGCACAGCACCAGTTGGCTGTTCCCTTATGAAATTATTAAATAATCCAACATCTGGCTCCTTTCTGAGTATTAATACCTGCTTAGGTCCAAGCTGGACCTTCCAAACAGGCCTGAAATTTCTAGGCTTCGTAGAATCTTAAGTGCAAATTCCAGGGAAACTGATTCTGTGCCTTAAAGGTAATTAAATGGAATGACTTGGGGAATTGCTGGCAGCAGGCTGTCTGTGGGGATGACAGGCTTTGACGCTTACTCCTACCATGTCCCTGTACAACTCGCCACTCAAAATAGCAGCATTTCACTAGTGCTGCTTGACTGGCTGTGAAGTGCTGGACTGAGGGTAGCATTGCTCGAGGAAGGTAACAGCTGACTGTTTCTCCTCTGGTCAGCGTTAGCTTTGTGGAATGGATGCGGGACATGTTGTGGTGTTAACCCTTCACATAAAGCCATCCACTCCCAGGTCTCCCAAGGCAAGATTTTTCCCAAGCAAGCTCTCAGGAGCTTCAAGGAAATATTTTGTGTTTTACAAAACTCATCCTTACCCCTAGGCTTGTAGCCATAAGAATCTTTAGCAAATCCTTCCTGGTACTGTTTCAGTGTTGTGTGGGCTCCACATCTTTCCTCTCAACTTCAGTGACAGCCTTCACCTGGCTAAGGGGAGAACGCGGCTATTTTGCTGTTTGCTAACAGGCAACCAGGAGTAGTGTGTCTAGGGAAAGGGTGACCCTGATGAATCAGGGAGCTACTTGGGCCCTTGAGAAGGACTTTCACATTCTTCACATTAGCTGCCACTCGACTTTTGCAGGAAGAAAAATCTTGTCTTGTACATAAGCTCCCTAGGGTGCTGAGAGGGCTCAAATATTTGCAGATGAATCCACTTCAGCAGAAAGCCAGCTCCACCAGAACGCTGACTGAACGCAGGAGCTTGAGTGGGTGCTCCCAGAGAGCTGGACCTGGATGGCCTCAGGCAGCAGCAGATAGCAGATGTGGCATGCCACTTCTCCTGGGAGATGGAGGAACGCCTGCCTGCACTGGGCGCTTGGAGCTGCGCAATGAATTGGACTCTCATAAAGAGCAACTTGACGTGCCTGTCAGAGCACAGTGTATCCAAGTAGCAAACTAATTTCATCACCTCCCCTGCCAGGGCAAAAGGAGGTAAAGGGATTAGTTTGAACTCTGATGATCATATAATAACATGGCAGCTGTATGCAGCTAATAATCCACTGGGAGGATTAGCAAACTTAAAGTTGTCTGGCTCTGCATAATGGGAAGCTAAGAACTGCAGCTTCCCTGTCCTACCTATTGCATTTGCATTACCTCCAGTGGAAGCATAGAACATGATGAGACAAGGTTTTCCAATCTGTTATGAAATGGGAATCTAATGTCTGACTAATGGAGTAGTGCTAGCAATTCTACAAGCATCCATTCAGGCAGGAATATGGATTTAAGCTTTACTAAGAGAGTGCATCTTAAATACCTACTGCCAAAGAGCAGGTCGTGATTTCAACAGACTAATGCTAAAACATGTAATTTGAGGCTCTCTGGGAGTCATGTCCCCATAGCCTGTGTGCTCTGCAAGCAGGCTGCTGCGCTAATGTGTGGAGAATACCACTGAACTCCTCCCAGGTTCCTTGGTGTAATTCATATGCCACTAGCAAAAGCGCCCAGGACAAAACACAAGACAGTAGGATGCCAAGGGGTAGACTTAGCAACTGGAGTTGCTGCTTCTCTTACCACCCTCTCTCTCCCCACACTCTAAGGACAACTGTGAGTGCTAGGCAGCTCAAGTTTTTTCCCCTGGGGCAAACACTTTTAAATCACAGACTGGAGACCAGAATCAGACACAGTAGTAGGAAGGCAGTTTCAGAGCTTGTATCAATTTACTAATGAATAACTAGAGTAACCAGCTGTGTTGGAGCCTGGAAAAACACAGGGCTGTGACTCCTCATCCTCCTCCCTGGTCCCCTTCTGGAGTGGCAGAAGCAATGAGTAACAGCCTGCCTGTGCTTTGGGCTGCCCCCGTGCTCAGCTGGCTCCGTCACCGACTGCTCTAGTGATGGCCGACGCTGCCTCCTCCCGTGTCGCAGGGCACAGAGAGCAGCATAGGAAATGTTGTGCTAGGGCTTGTACTATGTGACTTTTTTCTTCCGCTCTAGTAGAGAATTCCAGTGGAACACTGGAGTGCACAAAAGATGAAAGCTTCAGCACAATGTGCCCCTGCCAGCGCTTGGCAGGGCTGCAGGACCTTTCTTGCTCTTGCAGTGCAAACAGGCACTACCACTCACAATAAGATGGTAGCAAAATACTAGTTTCCACCAATAGCTTCTTCCAGTGTTTCCTCCCAGTTGCAACTGGTGCTGCTGAGTCCATGGGAAAAAAACCTCTAGTATAGACAAGGCCTCTGCATGCAAATGAACGCTACATAAATAACCCCCATCTTCCCTCAGTTCCTAGGTTGTGTACTCTGTGCACTAGAATTCTCTTCAAAGACCTCCCAGTTCATTCTTTATGCTCTAATTAAGGATCGGTGCCAATTAACTATCTTCAATAGAGGAGCATCTTCCGCTCAGCAGCCAGGAAGTGTCTGAATAAGATCCTGCTGTACAATACGCACATGAAAAGCGAAGCCCTCCCTTTTTGGAAAGGGCTTCCAAGATTAAAAACCCAGTATAGAATACAGGATGCCTACTTTAAAAATATTGTGTGATAAGATTAACCGATGGTGTCCATGAAGGCAGAGTGGTTTCTTATATGCTTCACGCAGCACTCAAGCATGCTGTTGCACTGCCAAGACCAAGATACCATCGTGGCAATAGCAGGTGTGAAAACAATTCAATACTTTCCAAAACCCAATATTAAAACACTGCCTGCTTTTTCTTGCGAGGGTGTTATCCAGTCAAAGATCAGCAGAAGTGCAGTGTCAAATCTGATGCTAAATATTGATTCAGATCAAAAATTACCAATAATTATGCCAGCCTCTAAAATGCCCTGGTAGTCCTCACCTATTGCCTTTGCTTCCTATAGATGTTCACCTGTTCCATAAATAACCAGGCAATTTAGATTGCTGCTGCACTGTGTTCTGAGCAAGAGCTGTGCTAATAGTCTGAGCAGGCGAAGGCAGGGGAATGTCATTTCTGAGCTTGGCTGGAGATGAATACATCAGCTCCCCAGCCAGTCACAGGCTAAGTTTAAAAAGTGCTATTCTAAATGAAAATTAGATAGTTAAACACCGTGGGGGGTGGGGAGGGGGCAGGGAATAGGATAATCCCTTCAAAGCTTTAAATGGAAGATTCTCAAACCTGCTTCAGCTGATGTGAGACACATGAACAGCCTCAGAATTAAGACCCCTGAAAAACTTCAGCCAGGCACAACAGCTGCACTGCCTTTTGGGGTAGATACACTTGAACTGGTGATACGTGAGCAGATGTAAGCTAGCCACCCTGCTAACCATAGCTAAACCTGGTGGCCATTCACAGGCTGTCCTGAAGTATAAAGGGCTAGAGGAGGAAGAGCACAGACTTGATGATGAGAAACAGGAACTGTAAAACTGTATTGGAGGATGGGGGAAAGCAGCAAATTATTCCATGAGCAGCAGAATCCACAAAGCCTAGTCTGATGGGATTTACAGCCATAACATCTGCCAGGCCACTGATATTTCAGTGTATAATAACATAATATATTGGAGCTGACAATGAATTTGAATATTGCTGTGGAGCAGATTGTGTATATCTTATTTTTCACACACACAAAAACCCAGACAGGCTAAATAAATCTCTTGGGGTCAAGGCGAATCCCCATACCTGCTCAGCAGAGACTAGGGTTTTATGTTTGAGTTTTGCTAACTGATTCTTTTGCAAAGAGCAGGGATGTGTCTATCCTAATATGCCTTGGGAATTTCTGGGGAAGCTTGTTACAATCCTGACTGTGCTGAGATTTGAGCTCCAGGTAGGAAGGAGCAGGGGAATGCAGAAGAGCACGCTGCTACCAAGTCGCTCCAGTGAATGTCACCTCCTATTCCATGTGGGCTTCAGCTCTTTTGAACTTACCCGAATCCTTCTCATGGCTGCCACAATCTCCACGCGACTGTTGGGCCTGGGTACGTCCAAGCTACCGATGTACTGAAAGACAGAACAGTGAGATGTCTGTAAAGTAATGTACAAGTTAATGGTAAAGGCTTCTTCAAAACAAACCACATCTCTCATTAATTTAGTCCCTGCTTAGTTAGACTCTTGACCCAGGGCATGATAGGAATATCTGATGTGGATAATATCAAAGTCAGGTAGAAGTTCATGGATTTCTAATGCTGGGTGTGAGCCTCTGACCTCATTCCGATTCTGGATGCGTCTTTACCCGGGCTTTGCAGAGCAGTGTCTGTTGCTAATCAAGTTGTGATCCTGCAGGTCTGCAAATGGGACTGTCCATCCTTTGTCATTCCTCGCTACACCTGCTTTTAAAAGACTCATAACTAAAAGGACATGAGTTGGAAAGTTGCCAGGATGCGCAGCCACTAGCCTTCCTAGAAAAGGCGCATGATTCTGGCCTAACTATTCAGCCTGGCCTATCCTCCCTCTGGACACCATTGTCACTGCTCGGTTGGACCAGCTCAGCTGTCTGCAGAATCCTGGTAAACTCGCTCCTATCTGTGTCCTATACCAGCTAGTTTTTTTTTACTATGCTTATGAGAGGTGCACTCCTAAACAAGGTGCCTGGCTGAGCTGAGATAGCGGCTGCCCTTGGCCTTGGGTGCCTGCATTTAAGCGCAAGCATCATCCTTGCAGGGCTGCAGTGTCCCTTACTCAGGGGCTGAGACGCGGGCAGATGGCGGGTTCTCAGCACCTCCGCTTCTACCACTTCAACACACGCACAGCTCTCTGCAAGTGGGTTGCCTGTTCTCTTGCACACAGTGTCAGTATGCGGCTGATGCTACGTGGGTTGTCAGGGAAGACCTGCAGGCAGACAGTTTCCTGCTGCTGGTGTTTTTCCCTCCTGTGTGCAGTTCCCTGTGGCGCCTGTACTCTCCCCTTACGCTGGATTGTAACGCTTGTGTGCCAAAGCAGGCTCTGGTTGTGCACCTGCTGTTGCAGCACGGTGGTACCTGTGAAAGCACACATGGCACAGAGGCACAGGAGGAGTGCTGCCCGCGCTGCTGCCATGCGGGGGAGGCATAAAGCTGCCAGCTCAGCCTTGGGAATGAGGAAAACACCCAGTGTCCTGGACAGTCACCGCATGTTTGGAGTAAAAGGCCATTAATGTTGTAAAGCGGCGTGGCTCACAGCTCTGAGGAAAGACTTGCATGGCAAGGGCACGTTGATGAGAGCAAGAAAAATGCCATCTGAGTGAAAGGGCAAGCAGCCTGATGAGAAATGCCAGTGTCCTGCCAGCACGGGCTGGTGCTGGGTGCTGTCCTGTGGCTCCCACAGCCGAGGGCAGGGTGCTGGGCTCGGTGCTGGTGGGTTCCTGTGACCACACAGCTGTCACAGGCAGGTTAGCAGGTGGCAGTTTACAAAGCTTAGTTCCCCTTTCAAGAGTGTTTGGTTCATGAATCGTGTCTGATTGTGTGGTTTCAAGTTGTGGGTTTTATTAGAAGTTGTTCCCTGGCAGCTAGTCAGGAGACCCCTGCAAACATTCAGGTGATACATACATATCACAGAGACAAAATACTTCCCCCATAGCAGCCTCATAGCCATCACTGTTACTAACATAGCTCTGGTTTTATTGCTCTGCTGTTATGCTTGCAGCTTGCAATGGGTTTTTAGCTTGAAAAGCTTCTACTTAATAGGGTTTTCAGAGATGAGTTCTCTTGGCTCGGTATTTATGGCTCTTTCGTCTGCCTTGACATAAACACCGCAAGCAATCTGAAAGGTCATCTGGCTCTCCCGATGCTTCTGTAAAATAGCCTTTGCAAAATAGCATTTTTAATAGCAGTAAGTTCAGCTATAGCCTTTGGTAAACTACAGGACAGTCAAACAGCTCAGACCACAAGATCTTGAGGGCAGCAGGGAAAGAAGCCACAGAGCCAGGGCTTCCCTCTGCCCTGGTGGTGTGGGTGGATTTGTATCGCTCCAGATCTGTGGTCTCTGGTTTGCAGACACCTCCTTCCCTGCTCCGCAGTGGCTGTCAGCACAGTCACAGGTAATCCAGATCAATTCAGCACAGCTGGCTGGCCTTTTGTCTGCAGGCGATGGAGCTGCAGTGGGGAACAGGCCATGCTACCAAAGAAATGTATAGGTGGGGGCAGGAGGAGAGGTGGTGACTGCTGAGCCAGAAAAGCTGCTCCCAAATTCCCTGCTTTGGCTGTGCTGCAGAGTTTGGGTACTCGTGCAGAGGCCTGCCAGCTCATGAAGCTCTACACAAACAGCCACCTTTCCACAAGCAGCTCCCAGTACTGACCTCCTGAAGTTTGTCCCTGAAGATTATAGGGCAAGTAAGACAGTTTGGTATGTGGAGATTAAAGACTAAATGTGGTCAGTAAGATTGCCTGGTGTGAGACACCTGGCAGCCAGTTACAGCCCTGTCATTGTCAGAGTTGCAGCTGACTGATGTGCCCACAATGAGCGTCCTAACTGGGAAAGACAGACTTTAGAGCAGAAATGAGCAAGCATGTTACTAAGGTAATGCAAACCCCATCTCAGACCCACACATCTTAACCGCATGTTATCCACTCTCTGAATAGCTCTGGATGCCTGAAGCTGTCAATCTGAAGAAGTCCATTGCACTCAGTTAAAGGTACAGTTGCTTCACATCTTTTAAAAAAATCAAAATCAGGATTTTTCTTCTCCTCAGCATAATCTGTGGCATAGTGTAAATGTTAATTTAAAAAAGGAAATCAAAGATTGGTTTTCTCCCCTAAGGAAGAGAAATATTTTTAAAATGTGACTATCTATTCAGATCCATCCTACATCCTGCTTAAATATTACAGCTCTTCTAACAGGAAAACCAAAATGCACAAAATCCGCATTTCAAAGCTTTATTTTAATATATATGCCTTTTCTTTCCAGCTCAGGAGACAGCAGGCGTGAATTCCATTTCTAATCTGTATTAGGCCACCTGCAAAGAGGGGAAGGGAACCCTAGAGTTGTTCCAGCAAAATGCAATTCTTCTTGTCAGCTGAATTATAAACCCATTCCCTGCGCTGTCTACAGAATGTCAATTCCAATGGAGTCACTTTCTGAGAGTGATGCTGCACTGCCAGGCTGTTCTTCATGATCAATACAATTTTTTACAATATCAGTATTTCCTTCTGATAGCTGAAGACTGCATGCATTTAAATGAAGACCTTGCCTGCCCAGCTTTTCATGCAGGGAACAAGTCAGATGGAACAAGGCAGTAATGTGGTTTTAGGCAGCATGCAACAGTCTGCTGGTTTCCAGGGGAATCGGGAGCTGTCAGCTCACCGCGGCAGGAACGGGGTCCTGCCCGATGGGGGACAGGACAGGCACCGGATCGAGCAAGGACGTGCACCGGGCACAGGCAGCATCCACTGCGCTGGCAGGAGGGGTCTTTGCAGATCCGTTCTCAAATGAAGCGCACAAGGTGGCTTCTAGGGATTCAACAGCTGAAAAAAAAAACCGCTAGGAAAAGAGCAAGAACCTGTTTGATCGTGATAACTAAGCGTAAGGCTTTCCTAATTTACTGGTGTTTCCTCTAGACTTCCTTAGACCCGGCACACAGTTGCACGGGCTCGGGGCACTTGCAGAGCTGAGGAAATACACCACGGGCAGGACTGGAGGGGGGCACGGCCAGCCCCGGCCTCCAGCCCCCGGTGCCACCGGCCCCGTGGCCAGCACATGCCTCACCGGTGGCAACGGGCCGGCCCGGGACCCCCGGCCCGCGGGGACCCTGCGCCCGGGGTCGGTCTGCAACAGGCAGGGGCACACGGGGCTCAGCGCCGCGGGGGGAACCGGCCCGGGGCGGGGGCTCGGCCTCTGCCGAAGCCCCCCCCCCAGGAGCCGCCGGGAAGGGGCGAGGGGCTCTGACGGGGGGGGGGGACACACCTGCCGAGACCCCCGACCCAGGGCCTCGCCGCCGCCCGGGGCTGGGGGAGCCGCGGGGAGGGAGCTCACCTTGGCCTGGAAGTGGATGCCGTGCTGGAAGGCCTCTTCGTTGTGCAGCGGGACGCGAGAATCGCAGCCATCGTCCACCAGGTTGTACCGGTTCTTCACCGGCATGGCGGCGGGCGGGCGGCCGCCTCAGGCCGCGGCCCCGCCGGGCATCCCCGCCGGCAGCTCCCGGCCCCGCGGAGCCCCGCGGCCGGCGGAGGGGGGGGGTGGGTCGGGGGGCTGCCGGCGTCCGAGCCCGGCCGCGTTTTGAATGAGCGTCCGCGGGTGCGAGCGGGGCCCCGGCCCCCGCCGCGGCGCCATTGGCCCGAAGTTCCCTCATGTGATGCGGCGGGAGCCCGCCCTGCCCGCGGCCGCCCCGCCTCGGCCGGCCGCGCCGGGACCCGCGGCCCGGTGGCTCCGGGGGGAAGCGCCGCCGTGACGGGGCCCTGCTCGGCTGTAGCGGCGCGGAGGTTTCCCGAAGCGACCGGCCTTAGCTCGGCCGCACGGCGCTGCTGGAGGGCAGCCGCCGCTCCGGGCCTTGCGGTGCCTTGGCTCTGCTAATCCCGGTTTCAGCGTTGGCCTGGGCAGCCGGGGAGAGCTGGCCTGGGCCCTCTGGAAGGAGCAGAGCTCGGTGAATCTGGAAGGGAGGTTTCACCTTGCAAAGTCTTCTCTGTAGGCTCGACAGTAAACAAGCATCGAGGTGAAGTTTGGCTTATGGAGGTTTTGTCTTTCTGGGGCTATCCTGGTGCCTTTCTAATGCAGAAGAACAGCACCAAGTTGTAACCTCCGAGGGCACAAAACCCCAGCTCCCAGCTGTAAATGTATAGCGAGGAAGCGTCCTGAGCATGCCTTGGAGTAGGTGGTGGTGTCTTGGCCATGAGCTGCAGCGCTGTGCTCCCAACAACCGGGGTTACGGACGGAGTCTCTCTTTAATTGAATTGTTTGCTTTTTTGGGTAGTGCAAGTCACGCTGTACCATGTCAGCAGCACCTGCTCTGTTTCCTGTGTTAGAAATTCTAAAAAGACAGTGCACACAATGATCTAGGATCTCACTGCAGCTGCTGCACAGGAACAGTAGGCTAACACTGTTTTGTATGTCCAGTGTCAGCGTGACTTACAGCTCCGGTGGTACGTGCCCGCTGTCAGAAGCCTGTCGCACAGTTGGTGTCCGCTGACGGACTCAATGTACTGTCAGGAGTGATGCTGCCGCTGTACCTGTGCACTCACGGTGTTCTCTCCTTCCAGCTCCGTCTCGGTGGTGAGGCACCACCGGTGCCAGGTGAGCGCTCGTGGATGCCGCTCTGGGATGCCCGACGTGCCCGAGCTCTCAACAGGCACCGGCGTGGATAAGGGATGGGTGCAGAGGCATGTGCACTGCTGTCATGGCAAGACCCAAGGCTTGTCTTCTTACTGTTAGTACAGCTGCGCTCTTTGCCATTTACAGGAACGATCAGAAATGTGAATTGTGTAGAATCCAAGGGGCAGAGGCTTATTTGTGCTCCAACTGACCTCATCTGGGTTCCCCAGAATTAATTTTTGAGTGACCAGTTATAATTTTTGTCATACAAATAACTCCCCTGTTGGATGCCTGAACGTTGCTGGACGCCACCTGTTTTTTATGTGGCTTTCACATTAGCAAGAGAGAAAATTTTGGCCACAGGTGGACAGCGCACGGCTCCCCATCTCCATCTTGGGAGCATAAACCTGAGTTTCTTGGTATCTCTGAGTACTTGTAAGTCAGTGGGAGATGGGCAAGAGTCAAAAATCCAGAAACTTAAAATTATGAGAGAAAAAGCCCAAAGAATTAATATTGTTTCACTGACTGTGACCCTACATGTTCAAGTACTCTGTGGTATTAGCAGCTCATTCTGGCACCTGTGCTGGGATGGGTTCTGCGGTCAGCCTCCTGTCTTTGCTAAGCTCTTCTGTTTCCAGACAGGCTGCTTTTTTTTTTTTCCTTCCAAGTTATAACGTTGCATTACCCTCTCATTTAAATATTCACGTGTTTGTGCTAGTCCCTCTTTTATACAGCGTAACTCAACATGGTTTGTTTCAGGTATGTAAATACCTAAATTGGTTTCTGTCCAACATGCTACTCCAGATACGCATCTCACCTGCGGAGTCATCAGTTTAGTTGTTTGTTGGTGATTTTTTAATGTGGTCTTTACGCTGTTGCCTGGTGTGTACTTAGAACACTTCATGGCACTTTTCTTATCTTGTACAAATCTTGATTTAAAAAGTATCTGTTGACCTGAATGAATAACCTAGTTTTTTGTGTGCAAATGTCCTTGGAGTGATTGAGCAAGGTTCAGGCCTCAGGTTCTCCTAAGCCCACAGCAGAGGAGATGCCACCCAGTCAGCCTGTGCCTGTGCTTCCTTTGATGCTAACGCCAGCAAAGCTCAACTAGTAAGGGAAAAAAACCTAACGCAGCCACTGCTGGTGAGTCTCCACATTGATTCTGTAATACTGCATTTTAACTGAGGCATGCACGAACCTGCCATGGCGCTGAGCCGCTGGAAGTTCGTCCTCATTACCCTCCTATTGCCACAAGAGCATTCCTATAGAAGTGGGAGCGTATGGGCTTCGCTTGGGATAGTTACTTTTTAAAAATCTGATAGAAAGGGCAGGATGAAATAACAAAGAATGGTATTTTTATTTCTGTTCTGGTGCTCTCCAGTATCCCGCAGATTATAAAATCCTTTGGGTAGGGGGAACGAAACATCTCGTGGGAATCCTGAGAAAAATAAGGCGACTGTGATTTAATAAAGCTTGCAGTGCCAGACTGCGTTAGATCACAATTGAATGGAGGTGTTTAATATTTCATGTTCATTAACTTCCGTGAACTTTTCGTAGGGCTTAGCTCCTCCAAGGTTAATGGTTTGGATCTGTGTTTGAGAATTGAGTTAGAAGGCTGCTAAACTTAAAAAGCTCTTAACTTTCTACTTTGTTTGTTGGGCAAAGAAGATTAATTGACTCCATTGCAAGTAAGAAAGCTGTATGCCTTTTCTTCTGGATAATAAAACTGGGCAAATATGTAGAATTAAACAGTTACACAGCACATCGTCACGGATTTAGTATAAACAAATCCCTACTGGCATTACCCCTTCTCGGTGGGAACAGTTAGCCAAACTTCATAGTGGGTGTTTGCATCAGATGGAGGTACTGAGCTCGTTATTCCTTTGATGTGCAAAGCACACACACAGAGTCCCATTTCTCTGAACACAGTAGGAGTGAAGCACCAAAGACAGCTTCTTGGCACATAGCTTCAAGTGGTTTTGCAGAGAACAGGTTTATATCGGCTTTCTTTTTCAGGCGCAGGCTACCAAGATTTCTTTCCTTCTCTTTCTCTCACATGGATGCACATTTCTTCTGCATCAACATTTACTCTGCAAGGCAATCCCTCTTCCCATATAGCTGAGTTGTTTGAAGAGACCTTGAATGTGGTGCTCATCAGGTAGTGGGTGCTACATGCAGGGTGCTCTTTCGTTTTGTTAGTTGGTTTGCTGGGAAGGTCGCTGTTGCTCCCGTTGGATCCTGTCAGGTTTCTTCCAAACCCACCTTCACAACTCAGATAAAGGAGTTGCAGAGGCACCGTGTGCTTTCCAGAGGAGACCTGGTCTTGACGCCAAGGAATTTTCCTCCCTTCTGCTAACCATTTTAAGCACTTATTTCTGCACAGCAGAACTGCAAAGATTTTAAATGATAAATAAGATGTGATATAGCAAGAACAACCAGACAGATGTCCAGTAATGGCAGACAAAATCTCTGTTACAGGAAATCACTTCCATATAAGCTTGTAAGATCCGAGAGATCTGTGCATGCTTGGCAGATCTGGTTTTGTCACGCAACTTTATCAACATGATTAATACTCATTTGTGCTGATGCAATCTTTAGAGCAAGGTCTCCCGTGTACTGTCCTGCTAGCAGGCTTGCAGCGTGCCCGTGGACATCCCTTTGAGATTTAGCAGCTGAGTTCACTTGCCGTTCTTCAGAAGATGTGTATTTTCTTGAAAGCAGGATTTTTCTGTATACATTGAATAAAGTGGCAGAATGAAGCAAAGCGTGCCCAATTCATAGTGACTAAGAAACAGCAGTTACTGCCGTGAAGTTTTCATCAGTTAAGACCAAAGGGACTTAACTGACTTACTCATGGCTTTATGGGACAGAAAGATGAATACAGGCGAATCATCTGAGGTGCGCATCAATGCAATAAAACCTTTCACTAATTTCAGTGACTTTGGATTTCATCTCAGTTATATATAATAGTCATTTAAGAGTTTGGGAGATGGCTTTATGCATAACACTAACAACCAGCTTCTGTCCTACAGAGCAGGATGGGCTGATGTGGGGGAAGGGGAGGACAGCACATTATGGGAATAACGTGCTCTGCTAGCAGAGGCAAAAAACTGTATTGCAGCTGGATTTCCAAAATTTCAGACACATTCTACTTCCCTTACAATTGCTTTCTTTACTCAGGGAAGCAACATTAAGCAGTATTACTGCACAGCAAAATCTGTTGGCTTTTCTTGATATCCTAAGACAGTCAGCGATCAAAAGTTAAGATGCAGACTTAAGGCACAAAGCATGTCAGGCGTTCTCCACAACCATGAAATGTCACACAAAGCTACTGCAAGGTCAGAGGGTTATGTATATGGTTTTCCTTCTGTTGTTCTAGGAAGCTGCGCTCTGCCCTAGTGAAAAAAGGTCTGGAAGCAAAGGGAGGTAAAGATTTATATTCCCTGCTATGTAACTGCCCAACCTTCATTTAAATGAATTGATCTCGAGCTTCAGTTTAACAGAAAAAATGGGGACAAATCAGAAACTCCAACCATTGCCAAATCTGAACTTTTCTGTATAGGTAAATTAGCAAAATAAAGATGGATGAAGTAGTTTAGAAATGTGTTTTGACCTGCAGTTCCTCTTGTTTGCTTTACATCAGATAACACTCTATCACTCATGATCACCAGGTGATAAACTAAAATCTTTGTTTAACCACACAAGCCTGGGGGCACCAGCCATTCCCTATAAATGCTGCTGGGTGCTGAAATACGGAGGCAAGAATAGATAAATTAGGTACTGTTGATTGAAACTGTGTGATGTTACCCTCTGTTGTGTTGGGAATTCGAATAAAACTGAGAAAACTTGTAAGCAGAATCTGAGTCTCTGAAGGTGCCCCATGATACAACCTCAGACGTGACATGTGGAACTGTCATTGTTCCAGCCCCCTCAGTGTCATACACGTCCTCTGCGAGCACGGGGTCTGCTTGGTTAGATGATTACACCAGATTTGCGTTGCTCATGAAGAAACAGAAGCTTCATGTCTTGAAGGTTCAGCGTAGCAGCATGACCAGGCAAGCCTCTTTCATGCATGGCCAGTTCCAAAGTTCTGTGCAGCAGGGCTTGGGAATGAAAAATGTCACCCACAATTATGCATATTTTCATCATCTTCTATCATGCAAATCCCCCCACCCCAAGTATGCAGCAAATGTTTTGTTTGCATATGTAGGTCAACCACAAATCTTCAGTGGTCTAACATAAACATTGGAGGCACAAGTTTATGTACACAGATTTAAATCCAGTCTTAAGCATAACACCACCACTGAGATTTTCCAAGAGAAGTCAATTTACTAAATATGTTTTCTTCTGACTTTTCATTTTATAAAGCATTGCTTTCTTATTGATTTGTGAAATTACAACTGACAAAAGATACCTGCCATCATCGCAAAAGGAGCTATGAACTTCACACATGGATGATAGTTTTTAATAAGTAACTTTTTTATATATATATATAAAATAGCTTGAGGAATGTGTTCATTTTCAAAATGGAAAATTAAAGTATTTCTGTAAATAATTCTTATTTTGCCCCTGGCAGGATGCCATTTTTATATGATATTTAAAAAGATTGTATGTTCTCATTGCAAATTACATGCTATTTGATGTTTTCCTTGTCTTGGCTATCTTTAAAAATGAAACATGTGGAAAAGAATACATTTATTGTCCTTACGATGCTAGATAAACCTAGAAATCTTGATCCAGACTCAGTAACCAGGTTACTAGAAGTCAAATTTATGATTTAAGAAAAATGTTATTTATTAAACTCATAAGCTTGGTGTGTTCACATGTCTAACTCATGAATTCTGTATACCACGAGTTGGCAGTCCAGTTCACCCTCAGTATGAATTGCTTGGATCAGCACGTTAGCACAATGTGAAACCCATACTGTTCAGTTTACTGGCTGTGAAAGTGTAATTCTTAGAATTAGGTTTTCAGTGAGAATATTCTTGGAAATACACAGAGAGTACCTGCTAGCACCGTTCAGGGAGACAGGACGATTGCAGGAGTGATACTCCGGTATGTTACCCATCAGTGGTGGCATCGACAGAGCTGCTTTATCAGCAGACTCATCCTTGGATCTGACCGTTACCTATGCACATCATGGGAAGGCACGTATTTGCACACGCAAACATCAGGTTAACCATGTCATAGTATAATGACCCAGTAAGTTACAATTTAGGGTAAATGAAAGTGAAGTTGTTGGCCTAAGAGATGAGTAAAATAGCGTACAATCAAACAGTGTCCTTTCCCACTCCCATTCCCATAAAATTAGACTAGCACCTCTGTTACATTAGATATCTGAATGTAACTAATAAAAGTACAGGGAAATTACATTACGAGTCAGATCGGGACTCTAACAAGGCCAAAATACTGTGAGGTTTGAAATGAAATCTCTGTTGAAGGTATGTGATACTGTGCCGATAACTCTACATGTATGCCAATACTCTGCCAAACTCCCTCCCGTGCGGGAGAGCACACTTTGTTCTGTCCTGCCTAGAAATACTATCACCGCTGTGACACTGGCAGATGAGTCAGAAAAAAATTGGTATTTTTCCCAGCACAGTCTAACAGATGTACAGTTCGTCTAGACAGAATACACATTCTTGTTCACTTGTTATCACAAGACAGTAACAATTTGTTCTTATAAACTCCTTCTGAGCAAGGGGCTCAGGAAATAAGCTTGTGTTTAAGAGTACACGGTGACTTTAAATTGCCCCTCTCTTCATAGGAGACAGATGATCTGAAGTTTCATGTGTTTTCTGTCCTGCTGCTAGATCCAGCTTGCAGTATTCAGCAGGATACACTCTCCTCCTGCATTACCTTGCTACCCTATTACTACTCAACCTATACTTTACTCCCCTACCTTGCAGTACCTGAATACCATGTACAGCCTGACTTCATGCTGCACACTACAGACCATCTCTATTTATCTCAACATGAAATGAAGGTTTTATCCATACAATACAGAGCAAACCAGGTATCTGATGTATTACAGTTTCTTTGGTAGAGGAACAACTAGTACATTATTAGCCTGTAAGAAATACAGATAGATAATAATTAGATATAAATATATTTCTCCTTTGCCATAATTTTGTTTGGTATTTCCCATGCTCCAAAGCCTCTTAATGCTTTGGCCCATCTTAACTATTTCCCTGGCTTTCCTTCAGCACTGCTGACATTGGTGAGGCTAAATCTCTAATATATGTTAAAAAAAAACGTTCATCCACGGGCCTGGCAGTAAAATAAGAGACAGTCAGAGTCAGGTCATCATTTAAAATCACACTCCAGTTGGCAGACACCATCATCTGGTGGTGGTTGGTGAGACAACCAGGATGTGCCCTTCGGTGCTGGACACGGAAGAGACACCACCTGGACAGATCAGCCTTGCTGAAGTTACAGGCCCCTCTGAGCTCCTGCAGACACAGGGAAATGCTCCCAAGTTTTTAATTAAGAATTGACACAGCTATAAAAAAAAATAGACATTGTCTAATAGCAACCTGAGAGCAACCAATAACAAACTACGTGACCTCAGCCTTCCTGGTCAATTCACACTGTAAGACACAACACTAATTCTTTAATTACTTTGTTGCCTGCAAAGGTAAAGGCAGAAGATGGGTGATGCACTGAAAAAATATGGGTAGCGTTAGGATTGCAAGCGAAGCTCTAGTTTGCTGTTGAAATAAGACAGTATCTTGGTGATTAAACTTTCTTAATAAACTACTGCTGACGTGTGGAAAAGGGTCCCAACGTAGGGAACTGCAGTTACTGGTACGTTGTGTCTCCTGTCTTTGTGTCTGTAAAATACCAGGGAGCATGTGACATGAGAATGAGAGATTAATCCAGATGTTCCTAAAGCCTGATCTAGCAGGGTGAAAGATACATTCATATCTCCTCCTGCTCTGAGGAGTTCCACACTCAGGAGCTTAGTCTCAACTCAACCTTTTTATTTTAACTCGCAGCTAACTGTAAGTCCCAACTTTTTTGCTGCATTTATTTAAATTTTCCTTTCATTTAAATGATTTTTTTCTGATGTCCTGTTTCGGTCCTGCTCCGTATCAGGAGCACGACGACTTCAGTGACGGCTCCTTCACACAGGATCCTGATTCTTGCCCTTTTCCCTCGCAGCCGGTATTTGGCAGGGTGCAGCGCCACCGCCTGCCCGCGCTGCCGCTGCGGCCCTGCGCTTTCTGAACTCCCCAGAGCTGTTTTTGCTACCGTTCAGACAACGGCCGGCTCACTCACAGGTTCTCAATTTCACTGCCTCTTACCTAATATCGTGAGGGTTTCATAGGACTGCTGGTAAGACTATTTATTCCGTTACTGGCATTGTAAAAATGGTTTTCCTATTTTCTTGCTGTGCGTTTGACTCAGTCTATTTCTGTGTTTAAAATCCAGAGACTGAAGCGACTCTAGCAGCACGATATTCAGCTGACACTCTGCAACACTAAGCGGACCATGTAAACACACGTCTTAGGAGACGTTTCCAGTACATCTTCGGCCCTTCAGTCAGCGCACCCCACGCTCCCGCCTCGGAGCGAGAGGCCCAGTGCTGCTCTGCCAGCCGCACGCCCCAGCATGGGCTTTCCAGGGTACTTTTGATTAAAAACAATTCAAGAAAATACAGAAACTAATCAAACCACAAAGTGGGCGTTAGTCCAGGACAGCAAGTTGGTCATTACTGGACGAGGCTGAGGAAACTCAAGAGCTGAGCCGCGGTGTCGGCCTGAGGCAGAGAGGCGGGGTCTCGGAGCCCCCGCCTCACGTGAAAATCACTCCACCACGCAGTAAAGAATGGATTTAATTTCCAAGCCACTTGGGCTGGGTTTTCGGTAGCAAAGGCAGCGGCTGCCAGAGCCGGCCACATCCACAGGGCCGGCCTGAGGCAGTGACTGCCGCGGCAGGGCGACCACCACCCACGGGAGCAGTTTCCCGCCCGCCGCCGCCGCCCACTTCCAAGATGGCCGCGCTGCCCCGCGCCGTTACGAAATGGCCTCCCCGGAAGAGGCCGGCGGCTCTGCCCGCTCCCAAAATGGCCGAGGCGGCTACAGCACGTCATTACCGGTGGGGCGGAGCGAGCGGGACTCGCCGCCGGACGGCGATTGGGCCCTGGCGGGGCCCGTCCGCCGCTCCGCTCTCATGGCAACGGGCGGGGGCGGCGGCGGCCGGGCCGAGGCAGCGCTGCGGGATGGAGCCGGCCGGGGCCCCGCCGCAGCCCTGCGCCCCGGCCCGGGAGGCGGAGGAGCCCCCGGGGTCCCCGGCCCTCCCCGTGGAGGAGCCGCAGGCCCGTCAGCCCGCCGAGGCGCCGCCGGAGGAAGGGGCGCCGCCCGGCCGGGAGCGGTGCCGCCGCGGTGCCGGCCCGCAGGGCCCGGGCGGGCGGGCGGTGCGGGACAGGGGGCGGCGGGCCCCGGGCCGGCGCGGGGGGGAGGAGGGGGGCCGCACCGGCCGGCGACCCCGCGTCACGGTCGACAGCTCCAAGGCCAAGACCTCACTGGAGGCGCTGAAGATCAGCCTGCGGCAGCTGCGCTGGAGGGAGGTGAGCGCCCGCCCGGCCCCCGGGAGGCTCCTGGGGCTCTGCCCGCTGCCGCCTTCCCCTCCCGGCCCCGGCAGCCCCCGGCTCGGCGGCGGCCCCGGCTCCGGCCTTCCCCCTCGCTCCGCCGGCGGTGCTGGGGAAGCCCCCCCTCCTTTGCCTTGAGGTCTGCCTCTGGCAAAGCGTTTTCTCCCTCCTCCTCCTCCTCCTTC
Source organism: Phalacrocorax carbo (assembly GCF_963921805.1). Lineage (NCBI taxonomy): Eukaryota > Metazoa > Chordata > Aves > Suliformes > Phalacrocoracidae > Phalacrocorax > Phalacrocorax carbo. The sequence continues at coordinate 2,442,366 of NC_087530.1, forward strand.
TGCCTCCCTGAACCGGCGCCACGGCAGGCTCCGGCAGCCGGGGGCCCATCCCGGCGGGTGTCGTCTCGGCGCTGGGGTTATTCCTAATGAGAATATGCAGTCTGGAGGCTGATCTGATCCATGATGAAGACTGCCCTCGCCAGTTATGCAAGCCAAAATAGGGGTAATCGGATATTACACTTCAAAGTTTAAACTGATCACTGGAAAGGGCAAGAAAGAAACCTACCCCTATGTAGAAACGTTTGGCGTGTTGTGTCAATTGGCATTTCTTTCACCCTTCCCTCATCATACGGGTATGTGAAATAAGGCTCATGACAGTGGAGAGAAAAAAGTATGACCTAGTAGATCAGCCGTCTGATCCGACGGCAAAGCCTCTGCATCACAGATTATCTTGAAGGCGTGTCAAAGAGCATTATGTGTGAATTAAATAATATTAGACCACCTGATAAAGCATGCGTTACAGGCTTTAGCCTTCTAAGTTATTGTACGTAGAGAAGATATGTTGGTTTTTTTTTTTTCCCCCCTTCACAGCTTGAGTCATATGTTTTCTCTGTGCTCTGTGAGGAGTTCAGTGTCGGCCTCTATGAGGACCTGGGGTCAAGGCAACATGGGAGCTGGCACAAAACTGATGCTTTGGAACTCCTGATTTAAATCCTGAGGAGATTTCTAATATGTATCTTATTATAGATGCTAAATTGTTCTTGAATTGTAAAGATTTTTCGTTCCGTAATAACTTTATAAATTACTTTATAGAAGTTGAGATGGCGTCTAGGAGATTTTCGAGGAACTTCTGTAAGAAAAAGAGTACTTGTGTAATCCAGTTGGAAGAGGGAAGCTGGAGGGGCCATAAAGTTGAAGGATAAAACCTGAGGATGAACTGTTTCTCTGTGTGTGGAGCTGGGGTGCTGCAGCGTGGTCTATGGCACCTGCCACGCTTCACAAAGCTGTCATTGGGGTACCCGCTCACAAGACACTAATATATTTGTGCACCTGATGCTTTTTATTTAACAAATTTTTACAGACTTGGGGAGGAAAGTATATTCTGTGTTGTTCCTAACCTCAGAGTTAAACACCACAGATTTATTTTCTGGAGGATTGAGTGGCAGTAAATATTACCTCTGTTTATTCATAATGTCCTAAATGCCTAATATTGTGAAGATATATATGCTTGTTGCCAGGAAGAGTGATGCCTTCTCATTCTCATAATAAAGTCCTCATAAAACTTTATTTCAAGATATTTTTTATTTAAATCCAGTGGGAGAATTAAAAAATCTCATTGCACAAAATCTCCAGGTCTCAACTCCTGCTCCTAGGGCAAAATAGTAATGAAATACCAGGGGTGTGAAATTAACACCTCTTACGCTTACTTTTTTACCCCTCTGCACCTGTGGAGTGTCTGTCAGCAGCCTTGCTCTGTGTTTTGCTCGGTGACATACAGAGCAAGGGGGAATTCACACTTTATTTCTTGGCTCTTATGGCTGTTTTATGTTCGGAGTGCTGGTGCCATTCCAGTGAGTGTTTCTGAATTACTGATTTAAGTTAGCCTCACAGAGTATGTTGGTAATGAGCCATACTTACTCGTTCATTTTGCCTTTTCTGTTGCCTGAGCTTTTACTCTTTCGCATATCTTATCCCCTGGATTCTCCACGCTTGCTGTTCTGGCCTGCAAATTGGCTTGTTTCACATGCTCTTATTCCTCTCTTCAATATCTGCACTGCCGCATCAGCGTTCTCCTTCCTGCTCTCCCACAGCAGCAATTGCTTTTGGCTTTGCTTTATCTTTCTTTGTTTACTGTCTCCCTCAATCACCTTTCTCCTCCATCCATTAGTTTTGTCAATATTTTCCATTTTGTCTGTTGCTTCCCCTTCTAGGCACTTCATACTCTTAATAAAGAGGAGACCAAATATGGAATTTTGTGCAATTTGGCTGTACCATCTAGTGGCTAGTAATGAATTCCTTGTAAGCAAGTCACTGTAATGTATTTCCATAAATCTTTCAAATTATATTATAATATAAGATGTTAATATGTATGAATGTAACATTATCTTCCGTTAAGAAAGTATTTTCTCTTATCAATGTATGTGTGTCAGGTCAGGTATTTTTGGGTTTGGTGTCCGCCCCCCCCCCCCCCCCCCCCCCCCAAGGTGGAGTTAATGAAAGGGGAACCAATATTAGCTATGAGACTTAACTAGTACTTTTTACATTGGGGGTGAATAAGAAAGTGAGAGTCTTCTAGGATGGGAGCAAGACAAACTGTTGATTTCAAGCTAGCAGACTTCAGTAGACACAGGGAATCAGTAGGCAAGATCTTGGCTAGATTTGAAGAGAAAAATAAACAACATTGAGAAGAGAAATCCAAGGGAAATTATTTTATTAAAGTTGCATGTAATTCTGAAAGCTCTTCCTTCCAAGTGTTTAGAAAAATAGCACTAAAGTATCTGTTCAAACAACCAGCACTGATGGCCGAAGAGCCTTGGAAATAGTTTCACTGTTACAGCAGGACCAGCAGAGGGAACACGTATGTTGTTTCTTGTAGGATCCATAAAAACAATGGGGAAAAGACCGTGGAAGTAGTAATGAAATACATATATTTTAAATAGTGATGTTTCAGGGGCTGGTATTCTATTGTCATCCCGTGTATACTACTTTTGAAGGTGATTGCACCTTGGGCTTTGATTTAGTATATTTGATCCTCCTTTTCCCTCACTACTACTTTTATGTTTGTTGTTTTTTTTTCCCATTGCTGCTTTTGTTTTGTTTCTGTTCTTCTCTGTTTGCTGCTGGATGTGTTCTCTTGAATATTTTGTTGGACAGGAGACACTATATTAGGCTTTATTGGTAACTTTATCTAATGGATAGCATTATTGCAGTGTCATACAGGCTTTAGGTTTGGTTTTTGGTTTAAGTTGTACTTCTGAAATCTCCTTGCTGTAGTTACTGAAACAAAGCTCTTCCAGCAAGTCAGGGTAATAATCTATTATGGCAATGTGCTCCCTGATGGTTTGTAGAAGTAAGACATAATGCACTGTGTGATTACAGAGTTGTCCGCATGGTAGTAGTTGATTTTAGTGATTTAACATATGGTAAATGCCACTGTAAGACAAAAAAAACCCAAACAAACTAACAAAAACCCCTCTAAACATGGCTAATGTTGGTGCACAGTTTATCCTGTGGCACTGATACATGAGGAAGAGGTGAAAGAGTTCGAGAGAGAGCAGAGCAATTTGCCTATTGAGAGTCTGTTATCAGAAGAGAAAGACAAAAAAACACCCTCCTTTTTTTTCAGCTGTGGGAATTTTGAGGAAATTAAATTATCAGCCATGACAGCCCTGTCTGGGGGTAACACACAGGGTGGACCTTTTAAAAAGCATTGCAGAATTTTAATGCGCGTGCCACTGAAGCAATTAGTCCAATCTAGCGATGGGAGTATCTGATCTAGTGTGTCATATTCTTTAAACGAACATGATATGCCAAATGAAATAATGGGCACAAATTGAGCTTGCATCCTGAGTTTATTCATCACTTAATAAATTATTTCTTCGCCTAGCTTTCAATTACCAGGAAAATGGAAGAAGCAGATGTCTCAGGCATCAAATATCCCAGCATTAAGCGTTTCATTTGTCTCGCTGCTCAGTGGCTGCATGGAGGCGTAAAAATAGTTTGAAATTTTACGCTGGGAAAAGCTGACTAGAAGACAAGAGTCATTTAACTTGTCATTAAACATGATGGAACAGACTGATGTGACCCGTGAGACAATTTAAATTATTGGCTTCCAATCAAAAGGTAGAAATGACCTGTCAGACCAATTTGACTGTGATTGATTATTAATCGTGTCAAAGTTGTGAAAACAACTCTGTTCCCTTTGTGGCTCCTGGGGTTTTTTGTTCTGACAAATGCCCCCCAGCTCTGGGTAAGAGAGATTTTAAATACATTTTTTCGAAGAGTTAGTGAATTGATTGCAACCTGGAAGTTGTTTGCAGCGACTGATCCTGGGAGCAGACGCTCGGGTTTTCTGGGCAGGATGGGCACGGCAGCGAGGATGTCTCCAGGCACGCGTACGAGCCCCGTCCCCCCACGGCTGTGAGCACCTTGGTTTGGCATCACTTAGCACAGACCTGAGGCTATTCCAGCTGAGACCAGGTAGCCATAGACAAGTTCTGATGAGAACAGAGGACTGCTTCAAGCATCCACCTTTCTTTTTAGCTAGTCCCCTGCACCAGGAGCTGGGGAGGTGGCGGAAAGGCCTCTTCTACAAGATTAATTTATATCTGCTTGACACTGCCAGAGGGAGCCAAATAGTTGAACTCGTTTGTTCCTTTCCAAACACTATTCTCATGTAAAACTGTAGTCCAGACAGTAAAGAATCCTTCCCAGCTCATTCAGGAGGTGAGTTTGATCCTGTTGTTGGATTTATCCAAATAATCTTGATTTGTCAGGGGTAGGGACGTTGTGGTGCTGTCGGAATCGCTAATGCAGTGCTTCCGTTTTCCAGTCCAGAGGTGTTCGCTCTTCATCTGCTGTGAAATGCTTTCTGTGCAGTGTTTGTAAAGTGCTTTGATATCCTCTGTAGATGAAAGGTGTTATATAAATGCAAATGTCATTCCTTTCATTCCGATTTCATTTAATAAAGAAATAAATGGTTCAGGTTTTAGTGGGAAGGACGCTCTGAGACCTAACACTGCATCTGTATTCTGGATATACCTATGGAGAGAGGTTAAGGCCACTGATTGTCTTTCAGAGCCTAACAGGATTAATTTTCACTTGTACAAAAACAGATTTTGCAGGCTGAATAATAATGAAATAAGCGAAGGATCCACTGGCTCTGTTAAATTTGGTATCTCGTCCCTGTGAGTAAGGGAGCAGAGAAAGGACGCATTGCTCAATTAGCATTTTAAATTCATTTTTCAAGGCTATTTACTGAGGAAACTGAAATTTTAATTAAAGTAGCAAATAAAGCAATTCACGCAAAAGCTTTGAGATTCCTTTTTCTGTCACATTGAAAAAAAAATTCCAGTGTTTAAAGAACTGTTTTACGGCAAGAAAAAATAAATTTGGAGTAAAGAACAAGTAGTTTCTGCAAAATACTGCAGTTTTTTCAATAAGTGGTGCTGAAGTTGTTGGGTGATGATGGTGGTAGGTATTTAATGCAAACGTGTCCTAAAAATGCTGTGTACAGAAATACAGCATGTTCATTTGAGAAAGATGTAGCCTAATAATAGAAGAGATTCTTGTGAATGTATTTCATGAGGTATTTAAAAGGCATCTACGTGGAGCTGCAGATAAAATGGCTTTTTGGATTGATGGATGGGACTGTGTCTAAGAGAACAAGTGTGGAAGAGTACCTTTTTTACACAAAACTAATTATTTATTGTTATTATAACATGGGTTACAAATGTTTGATTTCTAACAGTAATGTTTTCATTTTGGATTGTTGACAGTGCTAATTCTTGGGGCTTTTGTTCTTACTGCTGCTGGGTTGTTTTTTAAACCACTTTGCTACTGTTAGAAACTTCCGATCAGTAATTGGCAGCGCTGTTTCAGAGCTCTTCAGGCTGCTTAAAAAAAGGTTGATCTTTTTGATAATAGAAAACAAACTATACGGTGTTCCAATTCATAGTGAAATCTTGTGTGAGTGGGACAAGAAGCTCTTAAGTCGTTGGAATACTTAATGTTGTTGCAATAATTGCCTTAGTCCTTACTAGTTGAAATATATATGCTCAAGGAACGATTAATTAAATTGTAAGCTTTTATTTTAATTAGAGGCTATTAGTACCAGAAAGGTATTGATACTGTGTACATTGGTACGTATAACTGAATATATAAAAATGAATAATATAGTTTTTTAACTTAAATATCTTTCTTTGAATATCCATTTTAAATTTATTGCAGCTTGGACACCAACGTAAGTCAGCTTACTGAGAAAGTGCTTTGCAGTTACAACTTACTGTTAATATACAACAGTATTACTGACTACATATATTGCCTGAAATAAAGTTCTAGGGAGCAGAAATGTAGTGCTCGGGCTAGACCAGCGGGGAGCACGTGGATGTGCGGGGCCGCCGTGGGTCCGGGTGGAATCTGGGGAAGGGATTTGTGTTACCAAGCTGCAGGGGGGGAGCACAAATACAAGCGATGAGACTCTCGGCATTAAATGGTGATCTTTTTAAGAATAGGAGTTGATTTAGTAACTACCAGTAATGACAATTCCTCCGTGACCTCTAGCGCTTCTGTCCCTCGATGGTTGCTTATCATCCCTTACACTGGGGAAGGAAGAAAACCCGACCCAAAACGTCATCGGAGATTGTTTACTTCCCAGCTGTAGCACTTGCTGTTGCTGTGCCTTCATGTGCTGGAATTAAGTGCTGCTTAATGAAATTTTATTCCCTGTAATAGTATTTTAAATTACAAATGAATCATGCCTTAATTGTGGTTGATAACAAACTGGGTTTGTTTCTCAGTTCAGATCACGCCTCTCAGCCATTTGTTCTTAGTTTCTAGAAACCTTTCACGGCTTGTTCACATCTTGAACTTTCTGGAGTCTTGAACGGATCAGAATAGTCTTGGTTTTGTAACCAAAATATAGAGCATGTTTTCTTTGACAGTCGGAAGACTGTTCTCGAATGGTTTATGCTTAATATGATCACTTAGAAAAGTAAGGAGTGAACGGGTGTTGCCAGTTTGCTTCAAAACTTGTCCCCTCTCTCTTTTTCCAGTTCCCTTTCGGCAGACGCTTGCCGTGCGATATCTATTGGCATGGGGTATCATTTCATGATAATGATATATTCTCAGGTCAAGTCAACAAGTTTCCAGGTACCTTACTTCTGTTTCTACTTTAAACAAATGCTTTATAAACATGATTATTTTAACTGTTCCTGTGTTTTACTGTTTTTCAGTGTGAATGATCAGCTTAATCAGCTGAGAGTATTTTTAGCCTATTATTGGTTTTGGTAGGGGATTTCTGCTTGGGGGTAAGAATAGCAGAATAGGTGTTGTGAACAATTTCTGAGCAGAAATTTGTTTTGGAGAGCAAGTGTGTTTGGTGCAAAGAATACTTCATGTGTATGAATTCAGGAAAATAAGAGTGTTAGGCTATAATTTAAGTGAAGTATGCAATTGTTGTCTGTTACCTAGCATTGATAACAGTGCCATATCTTTGGATTTGGTTTTGATTCGAAGTGGAAAGAATCTGCTTTGTTTTGTACTCTGGCCTGTCTCAAGGAGAAGCTGGAAGCGGAGTTCCTCAAATGGATTTTTTAATATTGAAGAGTTCATGTCAGCCCTCATCTTATGATGACTCTCCTACTATTTTAAGCTCCCTTTTTTCTTGTTTAATCCCTGTTGAGATCTCTCTAAATAAGAGCTAAGAGCTTAGGTATTGACTTATCTAAGCCCTTCACTTCAGATTTATTGCTGCTGTTAGTATGCTGTGAGAGTAAGAACCCTCAGCTATCAAACTTTATGCTTTATTTACCCTGACTTTCTTCTGTCCGTGGGAAGTTCACACTCGAGTATCGGATGGTGTAGTTTCCTGGTGGTTTAAATCTGTCTCAGATGAATGTTACCCTCTCTGTATTCTGGTTTCCGCATCATAAGCGAGTGGCCTGCACAGTAGTCAAAACCAGAGTCCTTCAAAACTAGACCTGATTTCCAGGAATATTGCCCTAACTTGATGCTGGGTTTTACTAAATTCTTTCTTTTGAAGAGATCTTGATGGTTTTCTTTGTTACTTGTGAGAGATTCAAAGAATTTGAAAGGGTCAATCCTCAGAAAGACTTAGAAACTTTTCCATAAAAATAGCTTTTTAGTCACGTTCCCAATGGAAATAGGACTTCAGCAAATACGCGTGGTTCTCTGTCACTTTATATCCTCCTCGTACCTTTGGAACCTTCTGGCCAACATAAACCGCACTCGACAGGGGTTTGCAGTCAGTCTACTGAGTCCCTGTAGGTTTTGGGGAAATTTGCTGACCATGTGGGAAAGAAGCCCACAGATGATGTTCTCACTGAGAAAGAAGCTGTAGCACGAACCTTATAAGGTGTAATATCTGAAAGCACGTAAACAACATGAGAGTAACCCTGAATGCTCCGACCTTGGGAAGAGCTCCTAGGGGAGCTCACGCGGATCTGGACAGGGCATGAACCAAGCACGAGGTTCAAAGCTGCAGGAAAGCAGCTAAGTTTGGCTGCTCACAAAATAACCTTTCTGATGTGGTTTCTTAAATGAATGCAAAGTAAACACAAAGCAGTTGATTATATTGAAATGACCTTTTTACCTATTCCTGGAACGATAGCAGGCTAGGGCATAATTTTGGATTATGGCAAAGATAGTAGTTACTATTTGACGAAAGCTTTCCCTCTGTTATTCTGAGCTGTATTTTTGATAATTAATTATTTTCTAATATGACACAGTAATACATACGATATGAGATATGGCAGGGGAATGCTACAAATATTTTGTCAGATTTTAAATTTTAAAAGGTTTTCAGCTTTATTGAAAGCAACGACTGCGAGTGCCTTACCAGTAGGGTGAGTAATGATACAAGAATTTACTTTTAGGATGAGACTTCAGTGCATATTTTTCATCGCTTTAGACACCGTCTGTTCTTTTCCCAGGCATGACGGAGATGGTACGTAAAATTACACTGAGTCGGGCAGTGCGAACAATGCAAGATCTATTTCCTCTTGAGTATAACTTCTATCCTCGATCCTGGATTCTGCCAGAAGAATTTCCCCTCTTTGTGGCTGAGGTAGATTACTTTTACTATCAGAATAGTATAACTTGTTGGATATTGTTGCCATGCCATTCTTTAGTTTTTCATACCTACCGGATTATTTAACGTCACACTGGGGTGCTGTGGATGACATCATTTGCAGTTTCCCTGAGATCAGCCATAGTCTGGATGAACTGCTCTTGTTTGTTACATTCTAGAATAAACTTAAAACCAATTATGCTTCTCTGCAATGCCAGAAGAGGTGTCTGAAAATTAAACACGGTAGAACCACAAGCCCTTTTCCTGCATATTCTGCTGAGGGCTGGGGAAGCTCCAGTACAGTCTGGGTGTGGTACTTCGCCAGATCCTTTGTCCTGAAGTCTTTTTAGTCCATCCAGCCTGTTCTATCCAAATCCTGCAAAAGAGCGTTTTGTACTGTGTGTTGTTAACTGTACTGGCATCTTCCTGAATATTTGTTTGTTTGGATCTCTTGTCAGACTGTTGCTTTGTTTAAATACTCAGAATGTATTAAAATGCCATTCTTTTTCAGCTTGTTTGGAAAAAAAAGTGATGCTGTGTGTTGGTGTTTGGCTCTGTTATTACAAATATTTTTTTAAATATTGTATGTGTTTGTTTTAACCCTGCCTGACTCGCCCAGTGCGTTCTTGTATTCTACAGTATCCTCTGCTTGGAAAAGTGAGAGAAAAAGGTATGGACTTTAATAGACTTCTGTACTCTGTGTTACTTTTAAGATAATTACCATATCCACAATCCGATTAAATCCATGAACATCTTTTAATATATACTCTTCAAGTGTGCTGGGCCACGGCCATGGCACTGCTAGCAACAGTAAAAATGAATAAAATTCCAACAGTACTTCAGCCTTATTGCTTTAGATGTAAGACTGATTTGTAAAAGGAGCGTAAATTATCCAGCCAGGTTAGCAATGACAGGTAGATAACGGCAAATAACGGGAAGTAAACTTTCCAAGTGGTGCGCTGGGGTTCTAGCGATGACTCCTTGGGGAATGGTGCCTGTCTCGGTTGCAAAGCACCGATTAACTGAGCAGCGTGTAGCGATGTGGTGGGTACATCAGGTTAAATGCAGAGACCTGCACGCTGTCAGCAGGTGGCACTGCAAATAAATACTTTTCTCTGGTTGAACGGTTACTGGAGTGAAAATGATTCGGTTTTTGTTCCAAGAATAACAGATGTCCAGTAACACACTCCTAGGAGTTTCCTTTGCATATGTTCTTCCATCTGTGTTTGAGAAAAGCATAGTTTTTGTTATCAAACATTATATTTTATGTTGTAAGAGTTTATGTTCTACTTAAGACAAGTTTGTAATGTAACCCTCCCAAAACAAGAAAAAATACAAAATGAAAAATTCCAAATCCACTGTGAACCATAAATGGTTCAGAACAGTCTTCACTTGCAGTTTCATGAGTTCTCAGTAGGAGCTCTCCAGTCTCTTCTGTTGTTTGTTTGTTCATAGGTGGTTTTGTTTGCTTTACAACCAAGGGACCCTAATGCTGTCGGAAATGTCAACTCTCAGACTGAATTTTCAGCTTATTGTCAAGCAAGTACGATACAGCATTGGTGGTGCCTGCATGTTAGCCATACCCCTATAGGAACTGGCATACGCTTGAATACGTGAATGCCATGTGCGCATTTACCTGAGCAAAAGAAGATTTAGCCCTCTCTGATACTTCTGGAAGTAAAGCTGTATGGTCATGGGCTGCAGCTACTGAGCGTGCAGCCCTAGATGTGTCATGCTGAAATGCTTGTTGCTATTCTTTCGCTGCTAGTAGTGTTCACGTCCTTTAGGGCATAGTTAATTACGAAAAGTCACAAATTCTGAGTCAGTGTAGGTATAGGTTAGACAGGAGAAGATTGTTTGGTGCTGTTTGTAGTATAGGATTTTGTTGCAAAGGACTGGGCTGAGAAATGAACACCTATGAGATTTTATGCCTGAAATAGAAATGACTACAGAAAGAAGAAACTCCGTGAGAATTTCAAGCTCGCTGCCTTCTCCTGAAGCGCTACAATATTTCAGTAACAATTTCTCTCTCAAATATTCTTACCGTGCCTCACTTATAGATGTAATTATGAACTTTTAGTATACGTTTGTATCAATAACTAAATCAAATGCTGTTACCTTTTCTCACTTTACCCCATCCCTAAATCCAGGTAGAAAGCACTGCAGCTTATCTAATATTAATTAGCCAGTAATTGGCGGGAGAGCTGTGCTCCTAAGTTTGTTGGGAATGACCTTTATATTGGGAAATATCAACAAAATGGTAGTTCCCTTAGTGTCATTTGTATTAAACTGAAATGGTGATAGGTATTTTTAACAAGGGCTTAAAAGTTAATTTTACGAAGTAAATATATATTTACCTATTTTCAACATTCACCTATTTTTTTGCCTTCTAAAACATTCTGTATTAATGTGTCACCGTAACAGAAGATGGTAAGGAAATATCTCAGGTGCTACAGTAATCACCCCTTCACTAACGGAGAAGAATCTGTTGGAATGTGTGTGATAAGAACTTATTTCTGATAGGAAAATTCCAATTTCTGAAAAACAACTAGCTTGGGACTCAAACCAGAGCCTTGATTGCTCTCATACTCTTTTTGTTGTCTGTGAGGATGATGAATAGGCCTAGTATGTTTATTTTTTAATAAGATTTAATTTGGACAGTTTAATTTCCATCACAGCATATATTTTTGGTGGTTTAATCAGATTTTCAGCTTTTGGATACCTCTTCGGCATGGACATGAATATTCTAGTCTTTGTGCTGTCAAGTCTTTTAGCCCATTATATGTGTTTTTTTCAGAACGCTATATTCATTCAGCCTGTGTTTCCTCATGAAAGGGAAACCCACAACTGAATCAGATTTTCATACCAGTAGACATCCTAGTCTCCTCTTGCTGTTGACCGTAAATGGTTAACATGTTTTTAAAGATAATATCCTTCTGTCAGGCTAAGTACACAGAAATATCTCATATGAACTAACTTCCTTACGTGACTGACTTTTCTAAGTCTGGACAAGCCTCCTTGTAATGAGAATTTGAAAGCTGTAGTTGAGGGGGTTGTGGAGAATTTGAAGATAACTGTCAGGAATTTCCTTGAAGATCAAGAAACCATCTGCTTTCTTCAAGACAGTCAAGCTGCTGAAAAACAGGCTGACTCTGGATTACTGTTCCCCCTTTCCCCACCGTTGTGTCTTCATCTGCCATGTGTAAGTTTTGATGGACTAGAAGGCCTGAATAATATCCAGGCCTTCTGGTCCATCAGAAAATGGACTAGCAAGTGATGGAGAAAATTATTTCCTTTCCAGCTAAATGGAAGGAGTTAAGTGGGAGATCTATGAGGCCAGTGATTGTTGAAAGGCAGGCCTTCAAAAGCAGGTTGCTGCTGCATCTTTAACAATAGTCCCCAGAAAGCATTATCTTTTTTGAAAAGGTGCTGCTGTAGCAGAGCAGAAGGAGCCTGAGGCGTGAACAACAGACATGGGAACGGGAGGCAGATTGCCCCGGCTGGTTTCACAGAGGTTCTTTATTACTTTCTGCCCCAGTAGATCATGACTGGCGCTTCGTACGTGCAACTGCAGTCATAGTAAGGTATGTTTAGTTGTGGAGGGATATCTTTCTGGGATGCTGACTTAACCTGTGAACTGGGGAGAATCCCCTAATATGCAAAGTAATGTCACGTCAGGGGAAGATTATTCTGTAGTTGTCAAACGGCTAGGGCATAAATCCTGCTTTCCTTCTTTGCACATCTAGGTCTGCTGATCTACTTGGACCTATGTATTAATGCACCGTTTATGTAAACCTGATCTCCACTGTGGCGTTTTATCCGTCAAAGTGACCTATTTTGAAGAAGGATCTTTCACTGAGTGAGTTTGACACTTGTCCACGAGAAAAATCCTAGTCTAAATAATTAGTCTTGCGTTTGTGCGTTAGTTAGTAGGAAGGCTGTTAGCAGTGTGATTCTCAGTGAAAGAAATAACTGGATGGGATGGAGCCAGAAGTCCTTCAGGCCTTGGGAACATCACTGCTAGCAGAGCTGCCCCTCTCGTGTGGGTCAGCAGCCTAATGTAGTTGCAGCAGAGGGTGCTGTCCAAAACTCACGATGATCTGACTGACGAGTGCTCAGCCTCTTCCTGTGTGCTGACTTTTTTATTCTGCAGTGCCAGGGCTGATGGAGGCAATTGATTGTTTTTTCTTTGCTAGCTTGTATCCTCAGGCTTCTTAAAGTCAATCTCCAGTTGTTGCTGGCGAGCTGCAGGCCTGTGTAAAACCAGATCACAGACTTCCTTCAGCATGTGTCTGTCTGAATGGAGAGAATGGCAGCTGCAGGTCTGGTGCCATAAAACATGTGAATGCAAGAAACGAGTGGTCTGTACTGTGCCATCCCTCTCTTTTGAAAAGAAGAGATTTTAAGTGCTTTATTCTTCTGAATCCCATGAGTAGCTGATAAACGTGTTAGCTTGCATTCTGCATTTTCTTTAGCTGCGTTGTTTGTTAGGGCTCCCTGTGCCAGTGCTGTTAGCAGTTTCATGAGCTACGGTCCTTCAGCATCTATTCACTGAAACCTGGATTTTACAGTTGCATTTTGATAAATTACGGTTTGTGCTCTAAGAATTTATTTCCTTCTAAATATCTGTGAATGCAGTGCTATTCTATTTACACCAGTAGGGACTTTATCTACAGGCAGAGAACAGTGATAGAGCTGGAGGAGCTACAGAGGCTTCCTCACTAGGGTCCTGTTGCTTTACCATGAACTTAAAGGGCTGCCTGAGAGGATAATGCGGCAGTTCATTTTCCACTGCTTGCTCAATCCTTGACCTCCAAACCAGTTGCCAAGTAATACCGCTTCCCTTGGGTTTTCTTCTTGTTCTTGGTATGTGCGGGTTGGGTCTCTACATTCACATTCCACTTGCCAAACAGCTTCCGATAGCGGTGAGCGCCGCTGGTGCTGATGGGATTTGGAGACGTGGCACATGGGTCTTCGGTCAGCCCATACTTCAGGTGGCTGCTTTTTCCTCCTATGCTTCTGAACACTGAGACACATTAACTCACTGGCTTAAACATGCATTTATTCTTTCCTTGCTACATGTTGTAAAACATGCCGTATATTATGAATAGTTTTTAAAATTCATCTAAGATAACTCTCAATCCTTCCTGACTTCATTTCTTTCTCAATTTTACTTCTGACGCATCCAAATCTCTGCAGTCCTTACTTTTGCTATACAAGTAGTAGATAAAATAAAATTTATTTAGGCAGTGGGAAATATGCACATAACATGAAGGGTCTGATGTTCAGCAGATGTGTCAGGCCCTTACGGTGACCTAGTTAATGTCTTCCTGATTTTTTTCACCCTCAAATAAAATGCATTGAAGCTTGCAAAGTTTAGGTTTGCTTCTTGGGAATGTAAGCTTTGTAGGCAATTTAGATGGTGTAATTCTTCTTTTAACTGTTGTAAAAAGGTTCCTTAATTATATTGGGGTTTTTTTGAGAGCATTTTGAGTAAATATATGCTGTTTACAAAAGTGCAGATTTGAATCCAGCGGTTAGTTATTGGTGCCATGTTTAATTCTGACTCACTGTATCCAGTTGGGAGTGATATCAGCCTCCAAACACTCCCTGCTACATCAGTGTATCAGTTTAATGCGTTCAAAGTTCAAATGCGTTCAAAATAACCTTATTATTATAATCATGTTTTGGACTGCAAACTATTAACAATCTGTTTCAGGTAGGATTATCTAATTTTCTCATAGATGAAATAACTGATTCGTTAGGAAAGAAAACTCCAAATATGTTTACTGTTGCTTCCAAGAAGATAGTTTCTATAAAAGGCTGTGGTCTGTTAGTGCCAAGTCCTATTTAGGCCCCAGAAATGAAACTGCTGGTGTCAGTATGTAGAAATGGCAGTTGGACTGAACAAAAAGTTCAGATTCAACTGTCTTTTGAATTTGAGACATTTGGATCTAGATCTGAGTTTTAGATCTTTTCTCTTTTTATTCTTCTCACCTGCGGTGTGAGGAGGCAGACACCTCTCCGTAACCCTATAATTTACTTCTGTGTTTCATCTTACCAAGGCCACATTTGGGGTTCTGTAGGACAGTGAGGTTGTGACAAACCATAGCTGTTTCCCCATCACTGTTATCGCACTTTCTATTTGTGGTAAACCATTTCCCTCATACGCCCCAAGAAGCTAGGGCACGGTGTGCAGAACCCCTCAGGTACGGGTATAATGGCTTGTACTGTACTCATGGATATATACAAAGCGGCAGGAGAACTGGATACATGAGTATCGAGGTCCACACTGCTGTAAACAATACAGAAATAGGTCATATAGTCCTCCAGCAATGTTCTTAGAAGGTATTAAAGTTGACTTTAACAGAGATCTTTTATGGCAAGGCACTACAAGCAATGGAAAGAAATTGATACTGAAAGGTACTGCTTTGCTAACCTTCCCTTTTTTTCTTCTACTTTCTCCTTTTCTTGCTGTTTCTATGTCTTGATGATCTTTATACACATGTTCAGAGTGTTAGTAGGTGTCAACATTTCTTACCTTCTGTTTCCTTCCTAGTAGGGGCATCTCCCATCACCCCAAACGTAGTAAATTCAATTGCCAATGTGTTTCTTTTGGAAAAAATGTTTTCCGGAATGAATCTATTAATTTAAGTTGTTAGCAGTAAAGAGTATTTGACATAATTTAAAAAAAAAAACCTGCAAACTGGAAGCATTTCTCTGTGAAAGTGAAACATATCTCGTGTAGTGACTCTTCTAAGTTTTTGCGTATTAAAATGCATTATAAAGTGTAGATGTTGGCGTTGGCTGTCGGCGAGGACGTGCACTAGAGCGCACTGTGTTTCACACTGAACCAGCACAGCCATGGTGAACATCTGACGACAGATTGAACATGTGCACTAGCTTGAGGAAACGGCAGGCCAGGCATGGAGTGCTTTGTAGATTCATCCAAAGGTTTTCATTTGGTACTAGACATCTCCCATTCTCCACCAACTTTCCTCCCTTTGATTTCACACTAGGTACATCCAAAGAAAGCATCTGAATTGTCACGTTCTCTGAACGGATCTTCCTAATACAAACCAAAGCCACTGAGATGAGTTGTCGAAATCATGATAGAATGGTTTTTTATCTTGCACTGGATAGAAAGGTAGTAATCGCAGGCCAGGCCCGAGGGGAATTCTGGTGTAATTTAGAAAACCCTTCATTTTGGGGAATGGTGGTAGGTAACAACTGAGGCGTAAACTCTCTGCTTTGTTGAGTAAATTTGTGGTATTTTCTTAATATCTGTACATGGCTCAATATTCCTTAGTTTTACGAACACTGGGAATCTGATTGTGAAAAACATTCAGTGGTGGAAAAAGGTATTATCAGTGCCAAATTTTTACTTTCTTTCCTTCTGGTACTGTTTGTCTGCATTCATACCTCAATAAATACAGTGCCTTTCCTTAGGTTAATGATTATCTTTGTCAGTAGTTGTTCAAAGTGCAGCATGAAAGTTTAACTTTGCAGTTTCATATACATTAGTGACTAATAAAATGGATCTTACGAGATACACAGCAGTTCATTCTGTAAATGGGTACATAACATTAAAAAGAAGTTCCTGAAATAATTTATACAATGGCTTGTTAAATAAAATGACCTTTGATCTGTACTAGTAATTCCCTACTCACACCTTTTTGTTTGTCTCTGTGCTTGTCAGCACTGTTTACCTTCTGTCTTTTTTGCACGGTGTTTACTAATATAGTGATGTGATCATGTTATTTTTGTTTATTTTTGTTTGTTTTTGTTTATGAATGCAGTTTGTTGGCTTTCATAGTATCAACCCTTCCTTCCCCCAATTAGTGTCTTTCAGCGTAATCCCTTTCCTTCTAGGTTCGGATGATGAAAGACAGCGATCCATCCTGGAAGCCCACTTTTATTGTAAAACCTGATGGAGGGTGCCAGGGGGATGGAATCTACCTCATTAAAGACCCAAGTGACATCAGACTGACAGGAAGCGTACAGAGCCGGCTGGCTGTGGTCCAGGAATATATTTGCAAACCACTGCTTGTCGACAAACTGAAATTTGATATTCGTCTTTATGTCTTACTGAAATCTTTAGAACCCTTAGAGATTTATATAGCCAAAGATGGACTTTCTAGATTTTGTACAGAGCCCTATCAAGAACCCACTCTAAAAAATTTGCACCAGGTTTTTATGCACTTAACCAACTATTCACTAAACATCCATAGTGGGAATTTCATCCATTCTGACAGCGTAAACACTGGCAGCAAGAGGACTTTTTCAAGCATTCTGTGCAGACTGTCTTCCAGAGGAGCTGATGTCAAAAAGCTGTGGTCAGATATAATTGCACTGGTGATTAAAACAATTATTGCACTGACACCAGAACTGAAAGTTTACTATCAGTCTGACATACCAGCAGGAAAGCCTGGGCCAACTTGCTTCCAGGTAGGTTGGAACTTCTGCCAGGTATGCAGTTGTTCCTATGCATGGATTAATCTTGTGGCTGTTTAATTCCTTTTCTGAAAGCTTTCTGGAGTTCTGTTGCGGATCACTGGCTGGATGTAGTGCATCCACTGAACAGCACCGCGTGGGTTCGGAGCTTGGGTTCTCCTTGCCCAAGTTTTACCTTACAAATCTGGCTCCTGTTACTACTAGGCATAAACATATATGGAGAATTTCAAATGGCTATCAGTAGCAGTATTCACTCCAGTTTCCATTTTCTAGATGTTTTAACTATGGAGCTTCGCAGCTTCCTAACACAGCTGTTACGATGGCAATTTTAAGACGCGCTTGCCATCGGTGTCCATGTTGACAGATGCAGTATTTAGAGGTCGGGGTAGCATGAAAGTAGCCGTTAGTATCAAAGACATGGTATCAGTAATTATTCAGCAATATAACATATTTCTCAGTCACTTCTCCTTTGTCCTTCAAATGCTTCTTTCTCCTGAGTGTTGATGTTTGGATGACTGTTGCGTTCTCTAGAAGAACACTGTGAGTAGAATGGAAGTAACGCATTGCTTGTTATGCACAGATTCTAGGGTTTGACATTCTCCTGATGAAAAACTTGAAGCCCATGTTACTAGAAGTAAATGCAAACCCCAGCATGAGAATAGAACATGAGCAAGAGGTAAGACTGAACAAGATAGTGATATTGGAATGAAATTGTTTACATTTGGTTTTCTGGGCTTTTTCCTTCTTTGAAAGATGAAAGCTGTCTGCTAATATGAAATCTCCAAGGTTCTCTGTAATTTTCTGTTTTGAAATCACTGCTAATAGTATACACTGGAAATATCACATACTGGAATTGTGAAAGCTCTCCATCATCTTTGTCATAAATACATTTACTCATCGTCCCCTGCAGTTGACTTAATTGTGTTTAGGGGATTGCTAATAATTTTTTCATGTTTATATACATAATATAAATTATAACACTGGCAACAATCTTTTTTAAATATTTCAATTTACTAGAGTAACTTGCCAAATATTGTTGTAATATCATTCTGAAAATGTTAAGGTATTTGTGTGTTAAGAAGTATTTTGTAATCTGTTACCGTGTATTTAAAACATAGAACATGCATGAAGCTTGAGCAAATGTGGAATAAATAATCCTTAGTGCTGGGTAATTGTTTCCCTCTGTAATTTAAAGCTTTCTCCTGGAGTATTTGAAAATGTCCCAAGCCCTGTTGATGAAGAAGTGAAAGTAGCTGTTATTAGAGATACTCTTCGTCTAGTGGACCCTCAGAAGAAAAAGAGAAAAGATGTCCAGTAAGTGTGTTGACTTGCCTTTTTTTTTTCCATTAGCGCCTTGCAATAATTACAAAAGTGATTTTTCCCCCCTCCCCCAATTATGTTAGTTTATCCAGGACCATGAGTTCCTGCTGTGTGACTCTTTTTACATCTACAATGTTAGCCCTTTCAAAAAAGCTTGCAGGATATTAATTGGTGGCATGGTACAGAAAGAGTACTTGGATTTGTGGATGTGCCAGGGGAAGGTCAGGGAGAAAAAAATCAGTTCGTTATATTTTCTGTTCTAGTAGCAGCACGTCGACCAAATGGCATTCCTACAGCTCGGCGCTGACCGCTTCACGTGCTCCTTCCCTATAGGAACGCAGACGTGTGGAGGGAGCCATGCAAGTGCTCTAGCTCAGGGAACTGAAAAGGTCCACAAATGGGTAGTAAATCAGGCTTTATCAGTTCCCCTGAAGTATCTTACCTTTGATTCAGAACTGATGCAGACAATTTAGTAACTCGGGTTTATTTATTTGTACTTTTACTTGAGGCCTCTTTTTTTTATTCCAAATAGTCATGAGATGTAAATTTGTGTATTAATTAGCTTGAAAGTCACAAATTACTCAATGAATTGCGCCACTGGAGCTGAAAAATGTGACTATTGTATTTAGAAATGGCTTCCTTGATCTGTGACAATAAACATCGTTAAATCTATGATCTGGAAGCACGAGGAACCGCCTGAAGCACTGTGCACATAAATACTTGTGGTGGGATCATGCTGAGAGAAATAATTTCTTCATTTTTGATGAAACACCTTGTTTTAAGCAGTTCCTTGAACACATGAAAGGGAGATTTTTTTTTTCTTGTCCCTAGAAATTCTTGCTTATAGGCCTGCCTCCCCACTACAACACTGGGTTTGTTCTTCTCATGGCACTTAGTGACAAGCTTAAATATGTTATTCAAGTTCTATAATGATTTCAAGGGGCAAACTTGCTGTCCTTTTGTAGACAGAGTCCTGTGAGCAAGACGTGACTGATAATACAAGTTCTGTATAATTGTCATATTATCCTAAGATCAAACTGTTCTTTCAGGGCAGTGCCACGCATGGCGGTTGCTGTGGTCAGTATACGGGATGTCTTGCAAAGCAATCTGAACTGTGTGTTGTCTGTACTTGACTTCCACGATTAAGATTGCATTAGTACACGGAGCTGAAAAAAGATCATTTTTTAAGCTGTAATTGCATAGTCACGTCTTTTTATTTTTATGCTGAAGATGATGTCAGGCATTCATTAACTACATATTAGATATGGAAAAAGGCAAATGATGATTACAAATAAATTCCTGGAGAATGCCAGTGTATGTGGAACAGTCATTCAACTGAGGATTCTCCTCTGATACATTTAGAGTACTAGATAATTTATAACAGGATTAGTTGGTGATGAGATAAACAGTTGGCTCTTCACAGCAAGAATTTGTCAGTGACACAGCTCTTTTTTAGGATAATCTGGTTAACGGAGCATCTTGTTGATGAATATTTACGTGTCTTCACCATAAGCCAATCCTATTTCTTGCTGCAAAGGGCAATATTCTGATAACTTCTTGTGTGGATATGCAGGAGCTCACGTGTGACAAGTGCCCCCTGTTCAGCTGAGATTTACCCCTTCTGCTTCCCAGTAGCTTTTATTGCACTGCGGATGGTGCACAGGACTTCTTGAGAGAGACATGATCTTACTGTGAGCTTCAAGTAAAGCACCCCATTCTGATCACCTATGGAGATTTACACCAAAGTAAAAGCATTTGAGAGAGGAGCTGAGCACCAGTTGCTTTTGCCTCATTTTCACTAGCAAAGGTTTTGTAGTGCTTTCGCTTTGTGTTCTGCCTCTCGCTCGTTTTGGTGCATTTCAACCAACTCTGGTGTGTGCTCCCACATTCCCTCTTCAAACACTCCTACCAGTAACTGCAGAGCAATGGCATCGTTACTCTCTTTGCAGGACAAAGATAACAACTAAATAATTGACTGGAGATAGAAAGCTGGACAGTAGTTTACCTATCCATTGTAATACTTCTGCTAGTCTAATTGCGCCTGGCAGCAGCGAAAGCAAAATTTGGCCTGTTAATAGAAAAAAAATCTGAAAGAATTCCTGTTCTGACAGCTAACCAGCAGCAAACATTGTAGAATCTAGTTCTGATGCTAATTAAGTAACGGACATTAATCTAAATAAAGTTTTAAAGATATATGATGCCAATTTTGAACACGCGGGGGAAATACTGAGAAGTCTAAGCTGCATCTTGGGTAAATATTCTGCTGTGGAGATGAATTTGATTTCCCTCTAATTATCTCCCAGATTAAAATAAATGAAGCATCTAAATGAAAGTGAGTTTTAGAAGTCATCCTGAAATACTTCATTATCAGGAAAGATTAATAGCTCAGAAATTTTTTTAGTTTATTTTTTTCCTCTTTATAGAGTTTTGGGTTTTTTTCCTCCTTCCTTTCATGTGATATAATATTGAAAAAAAAAAAACCAGTGAAGTTGAATAAGATCAGTTTATCATGCCATACATATCTCTCTTTCCAACACATGCACCAATCACTAGTAATTACTAGTCAATAATTAGTAATTGAAAATCTGCAGTGATACAAGTTCAAATGAATGTATTTAAATGTACTTAGTGGCTATTGCTCCACAGTATGACTGGTCTTTTCTTAGTTTTAAGAATTTGCCCTGGCCATTTAAGTACTGAGGTATGTGGTTAATATTTTGTGCATGTTTAAACAGAAACTTTAAATTCACGCAGAGATTATTTTTTTTTTTTCAATAGAGGAACTATCTTCTATTATAGAGATGAGAGAAGGCTTTGTGTTATTCTGTGATGTAAGAACATAAAGAATGAAAACAGAATAAAAGGTGACACAGGCACACGTGAGGCTTTTGGGCGGCACGAGCAGGGTGGGTGCTGCGCACCGCCTGCTCCCCCCCGACGCTGTGCAAGCCCTGCCGGACAAATCCCCCACACCTATTCTGCATGTCCAGATTCTGAAGGCAGTAGGTATCCCTGTAAAGGTTAATGTCCTGCTTTGCTGCACTGATATCCTTGGTGCTTCGGAATCCTCTGTGTGAGTGTAATTGTAGCCAAAGACCGACGGCAGCAGAGTTTCCAAGTAACTGTTAATAGAGAGACTGGGAGCCATGTACTGCTCTGCAGGGTGAAGATGTGTGTCAATGACTCGGAGCCTCTCAAGAGGAGAATGTGAAAGCGGCTCTGCAGGCTACTTTGTTAGACTGTTTTCAAGCCTTTCTGTGTCCCAGAGGGTGAGTGGTGTCTGGCTCTGCCTGACCATGTAGAGCCGGGGCAGCCCTCTCTGAAGTTAAAGGTGGAAGCTAATGAACTACATGTTTTGTGTTTTGTTTTACGTCTTTCCTGCTCTTAAAAAAAAAAAACACACAACAAAATCCAGCTAAAAATGCGTGGTTATAAAAAGAGGGTTTCTGATTTAATTTCAATGGTATTTTGGAGGAGGCAAAATGTAGAGCTTTTTTGCCCTTAGCCTTGGTTCCTAGACTAGTCCCATTTTCCTTGGGCATCCCTAATTTGGAAGTCAAGTTTCACTCGTAATTAAGAAATTAAAACATTTAAAAAAATAATATGGAGGATCCTAACTCTTTGCTTTTGTTTGTGTAGCAGTACCGTTGTCATGGATTTTAAGGCCTGAGTGGATCACTGGAATCATCCAGGATGGTGACGTGCTGGAACAAATAGAATCATTTGTGGCTGAGCTGTTTTCTTGGAAACACAGAATTTCAAAACCCCCCTGTAAATCTGTTAAATATTATCAAACAAAGCTTACTTTCTTCCAGCATTACTACAGGGTGAATCAGGGGGTGGTAATGGCCAGTAATCTTGATTTCTGTTGTGAACATCTGTCACTGCTAATTTCAGAATTATTGGGGTGGGTTTTCCAGCTTTTTTTTTTTTTCCCCAGCAATGGTAGCTCTTTTGACTTGAATTTACGTTCTAGTGAAGACCTTCAGCACCAGATTAGCCAGCTGGTCGCTGTATCATCAGGAGGGAGCTTTCCTCCTCGAGTGAGAAATGTAATGTAAAAAAAGAAGAGGGGGAGGGAATGCAGTTTCTTTTTAGTGAACATATCGAAAGCATTGTGTATAGCAGGGGTGGCACGTGTCCCCTCCTAGGGTCACAGTATGTATTTTTTTCCAAGTGTGTAACAGGCAACATGGTCATAAACCTTGGCTACGCTGACTTGAGTGAAATCCTTGTTACATGCCTTGTACAGGGGACGGGGCTGAACTGTGCTCCATAATGTATCTACAAAGAAACTTATATAAAGCTTGTGTAGTATTAAATCTGCTCTGGATGCACTTCTTACAGCTGAGGTGCTGTCACAGCCTGCTGAAGGTGGGAGAAGACTTGAGCTGAAGGAAATTTGCACAATTAAATGAATGGTCTAATGACACCGAACAACATTTAAAGTAAATCAATGTTACTTATGTAAACAGCAGTTTAATTAAGATAATCACTGATGCAAATCATTGTTTATGTTGTGCCTCCAACAGAAAATCCATTTTAAAAGGTTTCTCAAACTCCAATTTTTTTGTGCCTAATTTTGAATCTTTATAATACTAAAAGGTTTTTGTTTCAGTGTTTAGTTATTAGCAACTTATTCATCTTAAAATTGCATTAGATTTGAGGAGCAAAAAGGAGTCTCCGTCTTGTGTGCAAATACTGTATATTCTCCACTGGATGTTAGATGTAAACTGGCTGGTGGTTAATTGCAAGCTGTGAGTATCGTTTGGAGCGGGTCTGTTCTACATGTCTTAGGAAGATCATTTATATCATCTCATCAATGCTAATGACCTGCTTTCCTGTCCTGTCAAAAATATTTGTGCCCTAGTTTATTAAGGCTAATTAATCCAGTGTTAATAAGAGGCTTCTTTATATCTTCATTGCTGTTGTTTATTCTGTGTCCCAGTATGATCTCTTGCCTTCACATGCCTAGTTTCTTACATATTTCAAGACAGAAAAGAAGCATTTTAGTCTTTTGACAAAGACGGCATAGTATTATGACATGCCTGTCATTAGAAATATGAGTTGCTCATGGAATAAAATCTGCTTTTTACATGCTAGAGATGATGAAGGTGCAGCCCCCTAAGTAATATAATGACTTTTATTCAGCGCTGAAATAGCCATTGACAGAAGAAAGAATTGAAACACTTTGAGAATGAAAAGTAATTTAATCTATGGCTGTTACAAAACCAATCAATTCATTGTGCCCACAAAATGGAGTGCTTTTGTTACCTATTATGGTATTGCCGTTTCTTTGCTAGTTTATCTTTTCTTGGGTGTGACTCTCTACGTACCGCTTCAGTGTGCTTCTATTTGAATCCAGCCTTGAAATTTATTTGTGATGTTCTGATTACTTTTTCCTTGATGTTAAAATATGTCAGGTACAATTCTCTTCTCTAGATTCTGTGGCTCTAGCAAATGTCAAATGTGATTAACTAATTTTCTGAGCAGGAGGAACCCCAATGCGGTCTCAAATTTCTGCAAGATCAGCACGCAAACACTGGCTAATGTCACTCTGTTCGGAGAGCGCTCTGTAAATATTAATGTACGTCAGTTTGGCTTTTTATCTCTAAGTGTTATGTAGTTAGGAAGAAATTCCAGTCAAGGTTTTGCAGAACTTACTACATAAAAGATCTTACTCTTTTCTCACAAAACAAGATGGTTCATTTTTTTTTTTTCTGCGGGATTACAGATCTTTCTCACTTGAAATTATTTCTTTCTCTGATACAGGGCAAAATTAATAGTTTTTAGGAAGAAAATATGTGATCTGTATTAAATTAAAACATGATTTAATTTCTGGACATGCTACTTACATACTTTCTGCCTGAAATGTAACTTCTGTTAAAGTGGCAGCTGCTTTAGGAGGTGTCTCCTGCTGTGCTGGTGACCGATGGGTCTGACCTTGTCTGCTGAACTGCAAGAGGAACCTGGGTCTTTACTGAAACAGGCCTTTCGGTGATGTTTCTCTTTTGTATGTTTCAAAGACATTTTGCAAATCCTAATGCTATTTGTAATCTCTTGATTTTTGAGGAGCAATTTTATACTTCCTTAAAGAAGGACAAAAAAAAAAGTCAGGAAGTCACCTGTGCAGCTGTATTCCCTTTATTTTCCAGCTATTTTTTATTCCGTTTCATAACCTCCCCTGATGTTTGTGTCATGTTTAATGGAAATATGAAAATGTAGTGAGCAAAGATGTCCCGAGAGTATGATTATCCTAGATTTTGATGATGATAGAACCATTCTTACCCTTGATTGCTGTGTTTATCTCACTATACATACCCTAAGGTTATGATTGTGTGAGGGGTGTTTTAAGAGGGTCAGAAACTCAGTGCACAAACTTATGGAGGGACTGAATGGGAGAATACCGGTGGTGCAGCTATCACTGATTAGAAAATAATCACTGTTCTTCAGTCTTGTTTTAATGTGTCTGAGTTTTCACTTCTGTAACTATTATGTTCCACAGGGATTCGTTACTCAGGGTTGTCAGTGTCTCTTGCATTACATGGGGTGAGCTTAGTGCTTATGGAAATAAGCATGTAATAAAGGTAGCTATGGTAGTGTCAGTGTTTTGGTTTCCACTTGTTAATTGACTTTGAGCTGACTGCTAGAGCTTAAGGCTGATTCCTGTACGCCTTTGCTATCGCTTGGAAGTCTGGTCAGGTTTTCAGCTATTCAAATGCTTCTCAAGCACCACCTCTTAATTCCAAGCCTTATTTCTACCCGTGAGTGTATAAACTCATATGTGCGACTTTCTTGAGATTGATCTGGTTCATTTTGGAGGCTGACACAGGTTTTTTTTCTCCATCAGACAAAATGACCCAGCATTCATATCCGGGATCATTCTGCCAAAGCCTTTGAAAGTGCATCGAATTAGGCCCTTTCTCTTTCCTAGAGGGCTTTTTGGTTTATTCCTCCATCAGGCAATCTGCCAACTTCAGTATCAATTCTTGTCTGTTACATTAGCCCATGTGGCTTTTGATGAGTTAGACATGTGAGGGAGACTTTTAAATGTGATGTTTGTCAATGTTACCTCAGTTCAGCTTAGTGAAATGTTAACTTTGTTTTTCTGTAGTTGGGGAGTATTTATTTCTACTGCTATTTCTCATCCTGCTCAAGAAGAGCTAGCCTCAGCTACTGTGTTCAGTTTTGTGAAGGAAATGTTATGGGTGCCTTGGTCTTCACCCGCTGTTCTTGCTTTTCCAATTATTTATCTGCTTCATTTTTAGGAGCTTCAAACCTTTCTCCTGTTGATTAGGATCAGCCCTGTTGGAAATTCCAGGAACTACAACGTGAGAAGTCCCTCCGTGAAGGGAAGGATCTGGTAGTGCTTGACTCACGGTATAGTTCACTTAGGTTTTAAGAGCCACTTAGAGGAGAGCACCACAAGAGTGTTTACTAAAACAACAGAAAATAAAATACTGAGTGCAGAACAGTGGCAAATAATTTGAATGGGCTGTGGCAGCAGTTCTAATAACACAGAAAAGAAAATAAAATCTGCTGATAGAAAGGTCAGATCTTCTAGTTTGTAAGTGGCTTTACTTCACACTTAATCTGAAATGTTTTATTTGACTAAAAATGTGTAAATACACAAGCAATAATAATGTTTCTTCAAAAATAGCTAAAACTGTATCCCTAGCAGAGATACAGTAGGAATTCAGTAATTCACTTCAACATTTTTCTCTATCAAACCATCACAGGACAAGTTGGTTTTATGAAATAACTCTGGACTGGGACATAAAAGATGTAATTTCTATTCCTGATTCAGCCGGTTTACTCAGTGACCTTTAGACAAAACATTCGCCTTCTGCTGCCATTTTCATTCTGTGAAAAGAGGATGATGTCTTGTTTCTCCCATGCATTGCCAGTCTTTCTAAATTACAGTATTCAGGATATGGCCTGTTATTGTGCTTAGTAGTATATGAGGTCAGTTTATGTATTTGTTATTGTATAAAAATATTACAGAAAAGCCTCAGTTTTCTTCTGTGGCAGACTCTAGGTCCGATTCTACACTCTTCAGTAAATGTCCCTGGTGGTTACTAAGGTTTGCAAAGCTTTCTTCACATTTTGCCAACCTAATTGTCATTAGTCATCTCTTTATCTTTTACTTTCTTCCATACAGAGTGCTTAGAGTCACTGCATTTTCTGTATAACATCATAACTTGGTGCATGGTGTGCTATTTGAATATTCAGGATGTTAGGATTTAAAAAAGGTTTTCTTTTCAATGTCATTCTTTGGTATTATTTTCATCTTCTCATTTTTACAGTCCTTTGCTAATAGAATAGAGACCTTACAGAATATCATTATGTGCTGGTTTTAGCTGGGGTAGAGTTACTTTTCTTCCCCACAGCAGCCAGTGTGGGGCTGTGGTTTGGATCTGTGCTGGGAACAGCGCTGATAACCCAGGGGTGGTTTCGCTCCTGCTGAGCAGGGCTTGCACAGAGCCAAGGCCTTTCCTGCCCCTCAGCCCACCCCAGCAGTGAGGGGCTGGGGGGCACAAGGGGCTGGGGGCACACGGCCGGGACAGTGACCCCAGCTGACCCCAGGGATGTCCCACACCACATGGCGCCATGCTCAGCACAGGGAGCTGGGGAGGGAGGAGGAAGGGGGGACGCTCGGGGCGATGGCGTTTGCCTTCCCCAGTCCCCGTTAGGCGTGATGGAGCCCTGCTTCCCTGGAGATGGCTGAGCACCCCCTGCCACGGGGAGGGGTGACGGAATCCCTCGCTTTGCTTTGCCTGGGTGCGCGGCTTTTGCTTTACCTGTTAAACTATCTTGATCTCAACCCACGAGTTTTCTTACTTTTGCCCTTCAGATTCCCCCAACCCCCTGGGGAGGCTGCGCAAGCGTGGGGCTTAGTTGGCTGGCTGGGGTTAAACCGTGACCCAGTGGAATGCACCCAAACACAGCACTGAATAACCCCATGCTTGACAACAGATTCATTTATGATTATTCCCATTTTAACCTTCACTGCTGCAAAAAGTGCTGTTATTCATAGTCCGGTTTTGCGAGTTGGTCTGTGTTTGCTCATATATTGCATTCTAAGCACTGATGTCTTGGACGTAAAGACTATTAACTGCCACATAAAGAGTGAATTCAGTCTTATTTTGAGTCTCTTGAAATGACCCCGTATTGAGGGACAGCTGGAAGTGCTTAGAATATACTTAAAGCAAGCTGATGACAGGGCCAGTTAATTAAAAAAATTTAATGGACAAGAATTGATACGGGTTGCAGAATTTTAAAAGGTTTCGTTTTCAGCACTGTGGAATTAATTGCTCCAAAACCGTAGTACGCCTTTGCATTAATTGGCATGCTGCAGTGCCCCAGTGTGAACGGAAGCCTGGTTTTATGTTATCAAATTGCAAACAGAGACCAGTTTGTCCAGTTAGACTTGAATCACAATGTTTTGAGATGCAGCTAATTGATTACATTTTTATTGACCTCTCTTTTTTACCTCTAAAATTTCTAGTGAGCAACAGAGGAAGGATTGAAAAATAAGCCGAGCAATGTGACCTGTCAAGAGCGTTTCCATAAAATCTGAACTTTCTAAACATTCTCATAGATCAAAACATGCTACAGCAATTACATCTCTTAGATATTCACACTGTGTTACATTTTAAGTTGATCATTAAGAAGTCTTTCGGCTTGCTTTTCCCCAACAATGATTTCTTAAATGAAAAGAAAACCTTTTGTGAAGGAAGGTTTTATTGGAATATGTCACTTTCCTCTAGTCTGTGTAGTGCAGCCCCAGAAGTTGCTGCAACCATCAGGGTTTGCCCAGGAAAAAGGGAGGTCAGGAATAAAGTGGGGTGGCTGCTTAGTCTCCTTCCAAATGGCATAAAAATTAATGTGGAGGCAGTGGGTCCAAGTACATCTTTGAATTCAGTTTTCTGATTAGAGATTATAAGTGAGTCTTAATAGTAAGAGAATCTGGCTTAAAGCATGCTGTGTTTTGCATCCCTTGTAACCAGCAGTAATGACTGGGGCAAGAGGAGTCCCATTGACTTCACTGAGCTGTAATAAAAAGCTTGATAGCAAGGCTTTGCAGCGCTCAGCAGCTGTTCAAGCCTCGTTCCATAACTGACAGCACAGATGTTGGAGCTCCTTTGGCTTGTGCTCCTGCTTTGACTAAATTCTAACAAAGTAAGCATCTTTTGTGTTGTTTTGGGTTTGGTTTTTTTTTAAATATAAACGCTGCAATACTTCAAAGCATCCCTCAGGCTCTGTTGCGTACAGATGTTTGCTGGATCCAGCCATCGCTGATGGCAAGCTTCAGCTGGAACCAGTGAAGATTCCCATTAAGGATGGTCAAGTTATGCTGGATAGGATGTAAAACAAATAGCAGCTTTGACCTTATTCATCAAGTACTTAAGTGCCCAGTGAAGTGTTTTGCGGAGTTAGCTCTGTGTACCTTTGAGAGGGTGAAATTACTGTAGTTGTTCAGGCCATTCACTTCTCCTTTTACCTCAGAGATAAACTGGCTTGCAAAAATAGTATGGTTGGGAAGTCCTTGATGTTCTTAGATATTATTTCCACCATTCAGGGCTTCTCATAAGTAGCCTTCAAGGCTGACATCTCAACCCTGAAAAGGTTTAGTGGTGTTGTGTTGATTGAGGGCTTAATTTCCAATTAATTCTCAGTACTTGTCTCAGGTTGTTTTGGGCTTCTCTGCCTCCGTGATCCAGGCGTCCATCCAGCTCTGAAAGTGTAATACGTTTTGTCAAAGAGTGTTAATCTGGACTAACTCGTAAGTTGGAAAACTGTCGTGTAGTAGAAGCTAAACAAATGTATTTGTGCCTAGTGAATTCACTAAGAGAGTGCCAGGGCAGAGAAGAACATGGCTTAGCATGCTGTCTAGCCAGAAAGCAGTCTGTTCAGCAACATTCCACCTGAGGAAGTTACTTTTCTGCTTATAAAATTTATTTAATTGAAATCTAATTTGTTCCTTGTATAGGGAAAGGAAATAAGTTTATTCTGTCTTCTGTACTCATTCTACAAATGCCATCTCCTCTCTTCCTCTGCTAGATTGCATTAATCACTGCCTGTCTAGTGCAAAGAAGAGGAGGAAAATGAGCAGTTGTCTCCTTTGTGAAGGAAACTGCAGTATTTTTTAGGGTACATTTTTAAGAGACAGTACTAAATCTTCTTTCTTTGGATTTGCTATAATTTCCTCTTCAGTTTCAATACAAGAAAGCTGTTGTGTTTTGAAGTTAAAAACACTTTTTTCTCTAAGTATGGGGCAGAGGCAACATCTGCGTGCCTCGTCTGTCCAAGTGGGTTCACTGAATTTCCGTGTTCATACAGGGAAGGTGATTAGTAGTCAGGCTTGAGTGCAAATTGTTTTCTTCCTGACACTTCAATATGCTAATCATTTGAGCTGAATTTCTGCTATCAGCAAAATAATCTTCACCTCTACTTACCCTGTAGCTTGCAAACATAATCTGGGTTTTGGGTGGTGTCTTGACTTACTGCAGCAGTACTGATTCAGCTGCACTCTTCAGTATATATGGCTTTTTCATGGCTTTTGTATATGGCACAGTTTCCATTACTACCCTGCAGTTAAATACTACTTGAATGAAATTTGATTTTTCAGAATGTTAGCTTAATTGCCTTGTCTAAAATTAAGGATAGATGTCTATTTAATTTGACATTTTTTCCCTTTACCTTCTTGAATGTATGTTTGTGCTGCACAGAAGCAACTCTGCTTTTAAATCAAATTTTCCACTTGGTCTATAATATATAACTCCAGTAACTTCTAATGTTCTGTAATCCTTCTAATACTAAATTACTTCCCACCAGATAGTTTTCATAAAATAAGTGTACAAGCATTTGTTTTAAAGATAAATTGTAGTGTATATAGTGTGTATTTGCGTATGTATGTCTGTGTATACAGCATGCCTATGTGTTCCTTTGTATATGGTATAAAAATGTCTTTGTACCTGTCTCTTTGCCATCTTTAAAATCTCTGTTGTGTGTACCTGAAACTACGACTGCCTGTGATAGTTTTGATTGCATGAAATCTGTTGGGTGAGCCCTGAATACTTTGTCGTGGTTTCCAGTTATGTCTTTTTAAGTTCCTCATGCGGCTGCTGAGTTGCAACGTGTACTTTATGTTCTCTCAGGAATGGCACAGCCACAAACAAATTGATTTTAAAAAAAAAAAAAAAGGAAAAGATTTCCTGCAACCCAGAAGATGTTATAGCAAATCGATCAGCCAAGGGTGTATGAAGGTGCATCACCTTAGTAATAAAAGGAGGACATAATTTCTGTGGAGTAGGGCTCCTGGGCCGCATCAGTGTTTTATCAAGGTAACAGTAAAATGGAATAAATGAATGGATAGGCTTGGATTATATCCCTGAATACCAGTGAAAAGTTCCTACATGCACGTGCCTTCTGAGAATTATTTATTTGCAGTGTATTTAGATGTTAGGGTTAGGAATGGGAGAACTTGTAGCAAATAGTTGTCAGTGTTGGTGCCGCTGTGAATTATAGAGCAAATTTAATGATCTAATTACCCCATATTGTTATCAGAAATAACACCATTTATGTATTTTCATTTGATGCAAACCATTAATTCACTGCACTGTAACATGAAAGCCCAACTCTGGTACTGATAGTTTGAAGAAAATACACTCCGTTCTTCTTTTGTGATGGACTGAAGTAAGTGCAGGTACTTCCCATTGACTGCAAAGTGACTCTCAGCCAGCAGGTTTCTCTGACCTGGATGCACGATTTGGGGAGAGCACTGAAAAAAGTTCAATTCTAACATTATTTAGAATTTTAATTGAAGCAATTTTTTTCTGCATGATTTTTTCGTATGTTTAAATAGTAAAAATTAGACAATAGTGTTTGAATGAGGTTATCGTATTCTTTTCAGTCTAAAGAGTTTCTCTGTTGAAAAAGCCCTCTTGCTTTTAAAGGGTTTTGAGTAAACCTGTTAAGATACCTGGAAGGAGATAGAAAGGATCCTGTTTTTCATTGCAAAGTTAATTTTCGCAGGCAGTCATTAATCTTTTTTTCAACTGAGGTTGCTGAGATCTTAATTCTTTTTCATCCTTTAAAATGAAGCTTCACTAGGTTTTTCTTTACTCCAATAACCTCTGAAGTGGGATATCAAAATGTAACGTAGGGTCTTTTTCCTTCCCAAGAAAATACCAAAACCAGAGGGATTAAAGACTCGATAGTTTCTGAACAAGTATGTCCTGTAAAATCTAAGTTGTGTGACAATCCTTAGAGGAGAACCAGGAGGAGAAAGAAAATCAACGTAAGGGCTCACAGAAGTAGAAGACAGGGAGGAGTGAATAAGAGATTCCCTGAGATGTAACCTGATAGAATAGGGAAATGTAAGAATTTCCTGTTAATTAGACTTTTCCACATGGATGCTTAACTGGAAATTGTTACTTAGATTAATTCGGTGGCGAGAAAGTTTAAAGGCAGGTTCCTAATTTGCAAAAGCAAACTTCACTCTGCGCCCTTGGGACATATCTAGGTGCATTGACTGTTCTGTGCTTCGTACGTTGGTTGGTGTGGTGCTGCGTTACACGTGTGTTTGCTGTTCTAGACCTGGAGCCTTGCTTTATGTGAGCAGCTGTGTCTGGGCCGCCTGTTCCCTGGTCATCAGGACGGCCATCTGTGCCAGGATGGACCCAGTCAACAGCTGTCCAACAAGGATGTCAGAACAGAGCCATGAAATGGGTCCAGCTTGTAATGCTAACGTTTTAAGTGTTCCACTACTTTACTGGAGAGAAAAATCCATGATTTGTACTAACAATTTAATATAAAGTTATATAAATAATAAGATTTTGGAGGGTATTTTTAATAAAACAAGGGGGGTTTAGGCCTGAGGAAATCATAGCAACGCACGTCAGACATTCTTACAAGACACTTGATGCAGTATTGGAGTTCAGATATTACTGCCCTCCTTCAGCATGTTCCCAGCTTATTGGTTAATGGGTAAATGCTAGTTGTTCCAGGGAGACTTATTCAGGCACCTGTGGGCACTATCTTATCCCTTTCCAGAAACAGTTCTAGATGAAGCACTCAAACCTGCAGTTTTGTTTCTCTGTTTTTCTTTTGCTACTTGACTTCCATTTACCTTCTAGGTCTTCCTCCATTCTGTGTTGCTTTGAACTTCCGTAGATTTTTCCAATGTGTGATAGTGTCGGCGGACTGCTTCGTAGGAATCTCTGGAAGCTGCTTTCCTTTCTGGAAGAGCATCACTTTAAAATAACATGGATATAGATGACAGCTGGAAATACCAATGTTTGTGTTTGTTTTTCCTTCTACAGGAATACAGTGATTTGTTGAGACAAAGTTGAAAACTGTATCTTTTCCTGGCAAAATGTTTACTTTTCAAGACTTTTTTTTTCTTTGTAACTACAGGGTAAATGCAAGCATTTATATTGCTAGCGTTTGGTCTTAAATAGACATGGGATGAGAAGCGAAGGAAAAACAGAGATCATTTCTGATTTTGCAGGAGCTTTATTCTCATCAGCTTCAGGCCATCAGAAAGTTACATGTCCTCAGATGCTGCACATAATAATGAGTATGAATATTAGATCATAACCATATCTGAGAACTGTTGGCTTATTCCCCTGTTTATACTCACATAATAATGGCGAGGGAGTGCAAGGCAAGTTTTTTAAGGGACAGCAAAATGAAGTGCTTGGGATTTTGGCTTGACTTAAGCATCAGCATTGAGCAGAAAAATAACATTTTTCCCTCCTACAGATATCCTTCAGGTGTCAGTTCGGCAGGATCCTGGTTTCATTACATCAATCACAAGCAGCTTAAGGCTTCCAAAAACATAGTCACAGACGGATGTTGAGCCTGTCTGGGGATTAGAAATATCCTCTTCCATTAAGTATAAATTAACTTAATCACCAGGTATGAAAGATAAGCAGCATAAACATCATTCCCTGAAGCTTTCATTAAAATTAAAATTCTATTTAAAACTAGGCTCATATTTTCTATGACTTGATCCCCCTTCAAAGAGATTATATCTGCTGTAAATTTTTACAGTGACAGAGTGACAGAAATTAATGTATTGGGGGCAGTGATGTTCTCTATAATTTAACTTCTGCTGCTAGACATCTTTTAGCAGGAGAGATGATTGGCTTATTTTTAAGTAATAATTGGTCTCTAGTCTCTGAAAAAATTAGAAAGCAATAAAACTGCCTAGCACCCAGTTGCCAGAAAATGAAAGCACATGACTTAACACTACTGATGATTACACTGCTGTTATTTTGTGTATGTAGAATTCACCTGCTTTAATGGGAGGATTACTGCTGATAAACCACGATTGCACTGCTGCTTTCTCCCCCATTGGATGACAGGGTAAAGCTCCTTTTCTACCCTAGCATAATCGTGACTGCTTTCTAAGAATAATTTCAACATGAGAAGAAATACCATGGGGTTTCGGTTTTTTTCTGTTCTACTGTAAGAGACTTGGTGGTCTAATTTAATATTGGTTTCAGTATATTACCAGGCTTTACAACTGGGTTGCCTTTGCAGTATCCTGTATTACTATTTTTAAGGCATGCTTTTCTAAAGAAACAAAGGAAGCTCTGGAAAAATAATGAGGCACACAAGTACCTTAAAAGCAAATAGTGAACACAAATAAATCTGCCAGGAATAATAAAAGCTACCTCCACAAAAAAATAAAGTATTGGGGCCCATATTTAATGGTCTTTGTTCTATAATAATTTTTTGCTGCAGTGGAACAAAGTCCTTCGATGCAGGTTTTGCATTGCTTATGCATTATTTCATTATAGTAATGGCATATTTTCTGCAGCACTCAAATAGATGACAGGTAATAGTATAAGCATTCACTGCTTCTGTTACATTAAAAGGAATAAATCTTTAGCTAATGCAGACTGATATTACCATTATTCTTAAAAAGAGAAGGTTGGAAATGAAGAATCTCAATTAAAAATTAGGAAATAACTATTTTTTTCAGCACATTGCTCCTGAAACTCTTCAAATGCGTTTCTTCACTTCAATAATTTAAACTATGTATTAAGGAGTGCTGCAGAAATAAAAACAGAGGTCAAATGCAGCTATTACATCCAGCTGGATGTTTGTCCCAAGTGTGCAGTATCTGCTTTGTATCTCTAAAGGGTGTCTCTCCTCCCTCCGGTGTGCTGCTGTACTGATTCCTGTCACACCTGGTAAGGCAGGTGTTCAGCAAAGCTAGATTTAATGACAGTATCACTGGTGCACACTTGCGGTGTTGGATAGCAGGTTTGAAATGATGTATTGGATTGAGCTTTAGTTTAAAATCAACACGGCCTTTTTGACTTCTGATTTGTGTAATAGGCTTGTTGAAAACCTAAACAGCTCTTTTCATACATGTTCTTTTTAAAACACCCTAAAATTAAACCCTTTCTGATCTTGGAAGATACTAAGATCACCAGCACCTAAACTGTCTAGAATGGATTTTTCCAAAGGATAATGGAGCAAATCCTTAATTATTAATAAGGGCAGCTAAGATCCACTCCAAACTATGCAGAATTCTTCAAATAACTGAATGACTTGACTTGGGCTTCTCAGGTTTCTCTGAACCAGTGGTTTCTCCGGCTGGGTCATCTTCTGAGCTCCTTCCATGGCTGTGTTGCCAAGGGAAGGATGTAAATCTGTCTTGTTCCCTATGCTCTGGTATTTTACAGATTGCTGCAACAGTGTTACCTGTTGCCCGTATTGTGATTTTTTTAAAGTTTTTTTTAATGGAATCCGAAAATTTACTTATATTATGGACCATTGGAAGCTGTTATTTCTGGAGCATTCTCCATACAAAAGTAGACCAGAATATCTTGAATGGTATCATCTAGGAGGGAACAGAAGTGACTGCGTGTTTGTAGGCTCAAAGTAGAGTTGAGCACAGTGTGCCTCTGCACCGTCTCCTGTTTCAGACATTCCTCTGAGCCTTGTGTGATTCCAACAGGAAAGGCTCCGTACATCCCCTTTGAAAGGGGTCTGTTAATCCTTGAATAATACTTGTTGATAATGGCAGTAAGCGTATCATCACTGGGGCGGCTATCGGGTGCTTCCCAATACAAACTGCATTTCTTCCTAAACAAAATGTGCAGGACAGCACGTTAGCTTGTCTTAGGTTTCGAGTGAGTCTGAAGTGGAGATCAAGTCTTCTCTGCCTATGATACGAAAATGTCAGTAATATTCTCATCCATCGCAGTGTGTCCTTGGTGTGGAGCAAGTCAGGATCCACACCAAGTTTCTACATCTTAGAAGCACTCATTAAGAATGAGTTAAGGTGGGAAACTTCGAGCCTCTTCTGCTTTCTTTCAAAAGCTATTTAATCTTTAATGAGAAGTGTTTCTTTTTATAATAAATCCACCCAATCTGAAGAGGCAGTAAAACATCCTTCTCAGAAAGGGGTCTGATGTATGTGGAGCTTACAGAGTACGATACGAGGTAAACAACACTCATGGGACAGAAAATGGAAAGCCTGCAACCAGCAGATGCTGTGCCTGAGAGCTGCTGATGACAGACTGCAGGGGCTTCCAGTTCACTTTTTCAAAAATCTGATAAATTATTTTGGTTTTGGTAAGCAAACAGCAAGGCTGTGGAGTACATTCTTAGTTTATCCTTAGATTCACCTAAAATGCGTTTGCCAACTCTCAGAAACCAACTTTAGTGTGCTCCGTTTCTTTCACCCTCCCAGAGCGAATGCATTATTAGGCCTTGAAGGTGCAAGCCAAGTTAGACATGGTCATGCTCACGATGAGGTTAAAATCCAAGCGAGGTGATTTAACTGCTTTATTTCTCTGATTGAGCTATGCATTGTCTTTTCTTAGAGAGGTGGAAATTGTAACTCCTTTCAGCTCTTTCTCCTTCCAGGGGACAGGATAGCTGCTGCGTTTTCCAATTGTATTTTGTACGATGCGAAGGTAGTTGGCTGCTGACAACGTGCTGATTATCAGCCC
Source organism: Phalacrocorax carbo (assembly GCF_963921805.1). Lineage (NCBI taxonomy): Eukaryota > Metazoa > Chordata > Aves > Suliformes > Phalacrocoracidae > Phalacrocorax > Phalacrocorax carbo. The sequence continues at coordinate 2,478,870 of NC_087530.1, forward strand.
TTACTTTTCATGTGATTGATTCTGCTCTTTGAAATATGGGCTCTCTACTGTGGTTGCTTTGACTGCCTCAAAGCATTCTTGAAGTGTTGGGTAAACTATATGTAAGAGCAATAACGTTTGTAATATAACTTCAAAAAAATCTCTTCTGCTGTGGGTTTTAATATTTTTTTAAATACTTTTGTCTTTGTGCAACTTCATTATTATTATGAAAGGCGGAAATGATGGTGCTGTTGACGTGTTTTGCTTCACCAGAGGGTGAAGAGGAGATGAGTATTCAGTTTCTTCAAATGAAACTCGTAAGTGCCTGGTACAAACCAAAAGGTGCTGATGATTCACACAACGTGCACTGAAACTGTGCAGCTTCTTGCTATACTGAGAGTGCTAGAAATCTTTGTGTGTTAATAAAAGTAATGGGATTAGTTCATAAAAGAGAATTCTTGAATGGGTGATAATGCACAGGCACTGTGCTGGCTTTGGCTTCCTCTTTCCTAAACGATTTACTGCTGTGAATGAGCACAGGAACATCTTCATACCTACGCACCCCAGTAACACACACGTATCTGTTTCTTGGGAGGTCCGTACACTGTGGTGATAAAGGGGTGGGTAGATAGATTTGTCATGCAAAATATTCTCTGCTTTTAACTATGTTAACATAGTCCTTGCTTTGAGAATAGCGGCTCAGCTGAGGGAATAATTATAGCTTCAGAATCCAGAACATAATATTTTCTTTTATTAGGTAAGCAGTTGTCAGCTGATACAAAAATTGCTTAATTTTTACTTCTAGCAATGCCCTAAATTTTAAATATATCAAGTGAGCATTCTTAGAAATATTAATATTGCGATTCTCACCTAATTTCACTCTGAACTTGACAGCTAGATTTTATATGCAACTATGCAAAATGTTGGGAATTTTGAAGCCTTTAATTAGTAGCTGCAAATTTGTTTGTCCCTTAGCAACTTGTATTTGCATAAAGATTAAGGCCGGTCACAATGAAAGGGATAAAATGTAGATGGAGGAAACATTAATAAATTAGTAATCATGTATAAAAGATAAGTAGTCTTAGATGTCATTTCCATAAGCTTTATTAAAATTGAAATGATTTTTTTAAAGACGCAGTTAATATTGTCTCCACAGTTGATCATTTCTAAAGAGAGATCTGTCAGGAGCTGCAGAATTAGAGAAATTAATGTATTGAGGTCAGACATTAGTATGTAAATTAAGCCTTGCTTTTATTCTGTATGGCAACAGAAGCATTACCTTATATTTGACCTTTCATTCATTGTGCCTGACTCAGCTGTGTCAGTCAAAACAATTAATTCTAAGGAGCAGCTTTAAAGTGCAGGGCTCAGCTTTCTTCTCCTCCCCTTGCCTGCTGGAAATCCCTTGAGAAGGGAACTAATGGAGGAAACCTGTGCAAGTTTCTCTTTCTGGAGATTTGTTTCAGCCTTTTGGACTTTCCGATCCCTTCCCCACAACTTCGCTGCACGTCCACGGATGTTTTGCAGGGTTTTCAGGGAGTCGAGGGCCAAGCACGAGAGCCCTGTGGTGTGCCCGGGCTCTCAAGGAGAGGTCTTGAATGACACAATATATATGCTGTTTCTTGGAAGTCACTTCCTGGAGTTAAAGAACTGGATGGTAAATAGGTGTAGGAGTTCTTAGTGACACTTTGAATCTGACAGGTGACATCACAAAAATGTGTCCTTCTGTATTTCCCAATGGACTGATGAATTACTGGTAGAAATGGAGGTGAAAATCCCCCTTACGTATTCATCGTTGCTGGACTTTGGGCTGTATTTCTGCTTTGTGTAGGTGTACCGCCAAGGCTTATACTGGTCTTTGATTGCGTGACCCTTGGGGAGTTATGTCATCCGGCTCACCCTTATGGCGTGGCGATGGCAGATGGCAGCGAAACACAGAAGAAAATGTAATGGTGCATTGCAAGCGAGGGTAATTTATCTAGTGCTAGCGCAAAAAATATGTTGTGCACTGTTTCCTTGCAAAAATGTGCAGATCGCAGTAAAATCCTGTTTTTATAGATACCGAGTCTGGCTGTGATGTACCTAGTTAGGCAGTTTTTCTTAATTACTCGTGTTGAGACTACATTGGGATTGGGTGCATACGAGTGTGTTGAATAAATTTACAGAAAATAAACTTTTATTGAAGCGGTGTCTGTGGTAGCAGCACAGGATTATACTCTGCATATAGTCAGTGTGAATGCGTGCCATTAAGGTGAGCACATGGAATAGGCAAGTCCATGTATCAATTCAGTTTTACAGATACGGACAAGCTCTTGTGCAGGGTTGTTTCGGAAAGTCTTAGCTTTATTAAAAGTGCTAAATGTAACTTTTACTTTAATCCAAATTATATGATGAAATTAATCAAGCTCTAGTGCATTAGAAAAGGAAACCTAGGGAAATCTTGGGGGATGGGGGGAAGCTAAAGAATGAAAACAAATCATTAAAATTTATAAAAGCAATGACCTGTAAAAGTGAAATAAGAAGTATATTCTCTGTTTTTTACTTAATGGAAATACAAGATTTGGCAATAAAGATCAGAATTAAGTTTTCTTGTTCTGATTTAAATATTTTATGGACTCTCCCAATTACAGAATCATAGAATCGTAAACGGAAAGGAAGGAGACATGCGGTAGCATAAAAAAAAAAGCTGGTTTTCTTTAAAAAAATACTTGTCTAATATGAAATATGGTTTTTAAGAGCTATTTCAGTAAAAGCTGGAAATGAGAAGCTGGGTTTGAGTTTTTATCCATGACCTCAAAGAGAGCTGTAGGCTTTTCTCCATAGAAAAGAGAGGAAGAAGGAAATTCTAGGTGGTAACTTAAAGCCTCTGCTTTGCAATATTCAACGATATTTTTTTCTTTGACCATAATACAGGTTTGGGATTTTTCCTCTATGAACACGATTTTCTATGACCCTAATACAAACCAAACGTAGGCCCATTTAATGATCTGACTGTGTCCATTCTGCGTCAGTCAGGGAGACAGAGCCTTCTGTGGCTCCCAGCAGTGACGCGTCTCTGGAGTATTTGTTTACCCTTATGGTCTGGGTGCTCTCTTCACGACCACCTCACATTTCTTTTGAGGATGGGGGTTAAAAAAAGGAAGGCTGAAACCCAAGAAAACTCTTTTAAACTACTGTACTTCCTCCGGCGTTCCAGGGACTGTTACTTCAGCAGGAGGGAGGTACGGATTTGCCCATGAAGACTCCACCGAGAGCCGTTGTTCCCCAAGCCAAACCTCTGTCTCGGTAACGGGGGGTGGATGGACGGCGCTCCAGCCTCCCGCCCGCGGCTGGGCAGCACAGGAGCCAGGAGCGCTGGGGCTGTAGCTGATTTCTCTGAAGCTGATCCCTTGAACAGTCTCTTCAGGAGTTTCTGTTAAAAAAAAAAAAAAAAAAAAAGGAAAAAAAATCTAGTGAAACTTCCTCAGGTCTGCTTACATCCTGAAGTAAAGCTTTATATTTTTTTAACTGGAAACGTTATTGATGAATGAATAATGTACAATCCAAAACACTTGAATTTAGAATAAGAAAGGGTTCAGGGCTTCTAGGCATCATTAAAACGAGAGTTATGTTACAAACAACACAACCTTCTCTCCTACTGAGTGCAAGGTTTCACATTTGGTCAAGGTCTAGTTCAACTGGCTGAAGATGTGAATTTTTAAATTCATGAACAGACCTTTTAAGAGCAAAAATAGAAGCCTGCATGGTTATTTTTTCTTGGCTGTACATACTCTTGCTCTTTTGGCAGCCAGAGGGGACTTGATGGCGGTGAAACCTCCATCCAATCTTACAAGAGGAAAACCAAAAGCAATCATTTATTACTTTAAGCTTTACTTAAGTAAAGACAAAAACAACATTCTTTTTCTACTTTGCTGTCCGCAGCCATGAGGAACATTACCAAAGCGCTACCTAAGATTTATTTTTAAAACTTTTTAGAGTCTTTTATCCAAAAAAATCATCACATTTACAGATGCTCAGTATTGATGAATGTAAGTGTGGGTACAAAAGCACCATTACTTTAGAAGTTTGTAACAATAGTCTTAGAAGAACAGAGGCTCCGTGAATCGTGGCACGACGGCCCCATCCGAGCAGCAGCCGCTTGGCCGTTACAAGTGCTTAAGCACAAAAAGAGACTCAACACGGATGCTTTTTACAAAGAACTGTTGCGACCTCTGCGAACGTTCAGAGTTCATCTACCTAACCGTGGAGGTGGCGTTTGGGGCAGGGAGAGGTTCCCGGCCTCGGCTCTGCGCTGAGCAGTCGCGGCTACGGCTTGGGCAGGTGCTGCTGCGGATTGTGGGCTGCTGCCATTTGAAGGTAACACCTGGAGGTGCGAATGAGTTCAAAGCCCAGACTCAAGCAGGGTTGAAAACTTGGCCTTTTGAAATTCAAGTCGGAAGGTACAGATTTACTGTAGGTTTGACTTAATAACTGTTACAATGCTGTGGGTGGATAATAACTATGTTGATTATTATCCTCTGCTGGAACAGAACTTTCTGAAGGACACTAAATCTGCTCAGGTACACAAAAGATCAATGTAGTAAAAGCACTTTTTCTTTTAGTACCTAGTGTGAATTATGCTTGATGATGGTTACTTAGAAAAATGACTGAAAAGAAAATGAAAACGTGCATATGCTTAGTGTGTGCCAAATAATTACCATCGCCTACCCGACTTGCTGAACTCATGAGAACAGCAGTCTTGAATTTTATCTGGATATGTCAAACGTGGGGAAAAAGTAAAAATATGTCATGCTGAATAAACACGTAGCATTTATTTTGGAACATCATTATCTCGATCAGCTTTATTTAGGGAATTGGCAACGACTGTGAAGATCAAATAATGTGTTTTGACGGTATGCGCAGAGGAGTTGAAGAAAAAATGATGGGATTGCCCAGAAATTGTCTTCTGAGTAGTGTCTGTGTGTGTTTGTGAACTGTATTGCTTCTGAATGTATCATTAGAATTTCTTCTTTGCAAATATACCTTACTGTACTTTTTGTACCTTACTTATCAGAGAGGGTAAAAGCTTCTAATCATTATTGGAAAATACGCTTAAATATCATGAGATTATTACAATCTCTAAACATTTCCCTTGAAATATTCTATTTAACTCATCTTTTTTTCTACGTACCTATATATTTGTTCAATGCTGATAACACCAACATGTGGTTGCGATCTGGTGTTGCCTCATCTGGGTGGAAGAAGCTACTCTGTTACCTTTTGTGGGGTTGTAAAGACCTTTTGGCAGGAATATGGATATTCTACAGCATCGCAACGAATCTACGTAGAGAAGAAAAATTTCTGTGTTATGTGGGGAAGGTTGAAATGTTTGGCTTTTAATGTTTAACTATGTGGATTAAAAAGAAACAACTGCCATCTTAGAAAAAAAATAATTTAGCAAGGCCCAATTTGTTGAGAACTTGTTGTTACCTCAGTTTTATTAAATGATCTAAGGAGCGTTACTGGTTAGGGCAAGGAAAAGTAAGCAGGGAAGGAGAAAAAAAAATTTAAAGAAAAATTATGATGAGAGGAAAAATATTGTCCAGATCAAGGTGCAAAAAGGAGCAATGCCATCTGATGTCCGTCCAGGCTTTCTGTTATTAAAGATAAACTAAAATGTCTTCATCAATGAACGCACTATAAATATTTTTGAAGCGTTGTAAGGGAACCCTGCAGGCATACCTCGATCAAGGTTCTCTTCTGAGTACTTGTCAGTGTTTCAATTTTGGAACATATTATATGAAATAAATTTAAGGGAATATGCTTTCCAGAAAATGCTGAAGAGTGATATGGAAAATGTAATGTCTTAAATTGTCATACTTTTGAGGTCCTAAAATCACCTGTCTTTTCAAAAAAATACTCATTTTTATATTTTTGTAGCCGGGTTGATAGCCATCCCCCTGAATTTCTGAACATGGGTAATGTTTTCCATCGGTTTCTGCAGCTCGGGCAGTGCCCAGAAGATACACAGCTAGAATTCGTCGCAGTTTAATACCTGCGTAGCAAATTGCTGACCTCTTCCTCGGAAGCAATAGCCAAAGGTCCCTACAAAAAGGACCACGCAGGGTCAGGGTGACCATGTGGTGTTGCAGAGACCAGGCATCCATTCTTACCTTCTTGGGGTCATAAACCCAAGATTTTGATAAAGGAGTGGTTTAGTATGAAACAAGATTTCTAAACTTACAGCAAAATGGTATGATTGTGCCCGGCTCCCAGGAGTTGTGAGTTAACGGTAGCTCTCACAATTTATCTGGTAATGATGCAGCGTCTCTTTGTCGGTTGTATTTATAGGTGTTATTTTTGGCATCGGAGAATGGTCTGCTCATTATCCTTTTACATACTCCTATAATGATTTCTTATAAGGCTTTACGGAACCTTAGTATTTATTCTTGAATTTTTTCATTATTGTAAAGATCTCAAAGTAATGTTTTATAATTAAAAAAAAAAATAATCCAGAAAGAGAGCATATTGAATCTTGTAAGAACAAGGTTAACCTAAGATACATTTACGTTGTGTGCTACAGGTGTCAGACTTTGGAGCATGTGTCAGAAGGAAGCGAAGAGCTGTTGGGCGCAGGACCGGCAGACCGACCGGAATACGACACTACCAAAAGTCCGGAGGCTGGCCTCCCCTCCCTTTGTCTCAAGCAAGTGTTTCCCAAGTACGCGAAGCAGTTTAACTACCTGCGACTTGTGGACAGAGTGGCCGCGCTGTTTATCCGATTTCTTGGTGTAAAAGGGACAACGAAGTTGGGGCCAACAGGTTTCCGAACATTTATAAGGTTAGTAAGGTGAATTGCTTAAAGCGTAGTCGAGAAATTAGAAACTCAGGATCTTATGGGGTAGCACTGCTCTCCCTGTGCTTATCTTAAGTTTTGTTGAGCAAGAGCAGGCCTAGCAATGCTGCACTTCTAGCCTAGAGGTTTACTAATACCGTCTAAAGAAACTTTTCCCTGTAAATTCCATTGAAACATTGCATGTTTTTTAATAAAAACAGATGCATTTCTATCATTCCAAGCTCCCAAAGTACCCGACCTATGAAACTGTGTCTAGCAGGAGCCTGGGTGTTTTATTCTACAGCAGATCAGCGATACTCGGGGAGATACTATTTGCAGTCTTAGCCCGCATGCCGTGTTCTAGTAAGTCGCAGGAACAGCATTGTGAGAATGTGACAGCCGAAATTGGGTCACTGGAGATCCGCATCTGCTGGCTGTGGGGGCACCGCCGCCTGCCCTGGGCCACGGGAGAGGATTTCCAAATGCCAGTTGCTGATGCATTGTGCGCTGAGGGTTTGCCTTGTGAAATTGCAACTTGCAACGGCAAGGAACTCAATTTATTTTTTCACCTACTTTTTATTTATGAGGTTTTTTTCATTGTTTTTTATGGATATATCTGTTCTAGTCATGGTACAAATATCTCATTTTCTGTCTTTCATTGACAATGACAAACGAAATCAGCAGCAGCAGCAGATGTACTCTTAAAATACAGATCCTGTTTCTATGCAGATGCATTTACCATTCAGGCAGGAATGAATACAAACAATCTGATTTATACAAATTACAATATATAGAAAATGACTGAAGGCATCTGCTCTATCCACAGACCAGTACAGGATTGTTTCCAGTTCTGTATTTTCTATTGTTTAGTCCAGCCTTAATTTGGCACTTGTCAGAGGAACACAGAATAAATGCCAACATTTTCTTTGAAGAATATTAAAATAAATTGCCATGTCTCAGTGAAATAGCGTTTGCAGTTTCCTAATGCATGTTAAATTAAACTTTTTAATATTGGCAAATATTTTGTTTATTTTTTTCCCAGAGGATCTATACCAACTATAAGGCCCTGTTCTGAAATGCTGTCATTACTACTCATTTCAGAACTAAGGTTATGCTTCTAAGATGCGTGCTGTATCACTTTTCAAGAATAAAATGGCACACAAATGTGATTTTCTTTGTGTGTGCATTTGGGCAAGTGGTTGCAGAGACTATCCACTCAAATTTTCGCTAATCAAAGTCTGTTCCCCTTCAATAACTTCTTCATTCTAAAAAAACAACTAAAAGGGAAATGCTGAACGTGGCTCTAGTCCCTGCTCAGATGCTGCTTAAGATTTTTTTGGGACTATCTAGGCTAGACCTTAACTCTGTTTTAAGAGAGTTCTGCTTAGGCTACTAAAGAGTAAGATGCTTTTAAATTATTGGGGGGTTGGGGTTTTGTTTTTTTTTTTTTTCTTTTCTGGCTAGAAATTTTGGCCAGCTCTTTGGCATGTGCAGTAGCTCCAGCCAGGCTGCCAGACATCTGGAAATCCTGGACAGATGGCTAATTCTCATATACTGATCAGCGCTGCACTGCGGGCTCAGACCACACAAGCGTCAGATCTCCTACATGTGCTTATCACCGAACGCCTGAGATGCATCCAGAGATGCTGCTGTGTTCCATGGCGTGTTCTGTAATGCACAGGGTAAATCTGCTCAGAGTTCAGGCATGAGGAAGTAGTTCTGTGCCTGAAAGCTCTCCTCCAACCCTTTTCAAACAGTATCAATCAGTCAAATACAAGAGTATTTCTCTGCCTCATGTTTTGCAATTGGTTCCATTCTGTTCCAGCCTCAGGAGTACTAGCAGTAGCCTGGGAGAAGGCTGTGTGTAATGGTCAACTCATATTTTAATCGAAATATTCAGGATTTTCTTCGTTCTCTTCTGCTTTGTTGCAAAACCAAAATAAACCAGTTAATCTGTAATCTGACCTGCTGCCTTCTTGTGGCTGGAGGCTGACGTGAGGTCGCGTGTGCAAATCGGATTTAGATGCATGAATCAAAGAGGGCCGCTCCTGCCCAGAGCCGCTTCTGGCAGAGGTGGTGCCTGCGTGATCTGAACAGGCTGCAGCACTAGCTACGTACAGGAGATGTTCTGCCCGTGAAAACAGGGCCTTTTCCGTTTCAGATGCGTACACCTAATGAACACAGTTTGTTTGCTGTCTGCTGTATGTGTTTTATTAGACTAAGCGTGTTACACTGGGTGCGTACATATGACATGGACACGGGTAAACTTGTCTCCCAGTGTTCTCTCAGTTCCCCTTGCAGAATTTTTCCTAACTGGGAAGTTTGGATGTAATCAGATTTTTTTGTCTTTGTGTATCTTTAACAGAAACTGCAAACTGAGTAACAGCAATTTTTCAATGGCTTCTGTAGATATCTTATATATTGATATCACAAGAAGGTGGAACAGCATGGGAATAGAACACAAAGAATCAGGTAATACTATTTTATATTTGAAGACTATGCAAGCTGGTTTTTTGTAGTTTTGGTAGCTCAAGCACACCTCAAACATTCAGTAAAAATAATGGGAACAAGGCATGTACATCTGAGGCACGTACACAGATTCTTCTGTTAAGTTCCATGGCAGTTTCCCTTTATAAAATAGGTCATTTATTGTTCAATTTATTGATTGGAACAAGCCTTCTGCAAGCCCCTTTTTATGCTTGCAATTTTGCAGTTGTAATTCTTGCTGCTGTTCGCAGAGGAGCATTTAAAAACATTGCCCATGGAACCGCCAACTTAATTACAATGTAAGAAGGTGTGTCCATATTAAAGTAGCTTACATGGTCTAGCAAAAACCAACCAAACAAAAAACTATGCAGGAGGTAGAAATAAGTATGCTTAACTTCTCTTTTTGATTTAATTCTGTTCCCCAAAAAGGCTACTTTGTGGACAAACGTAACTACCTGTGTTACTTTTCCTTTCCCAGGGAGTTCTCTCCTCCCTGCCCAACAGTGTACTTACTCCCTTTTTTCATCTTCATTGTCTTTGTGATAGGAAAGGGAAGGACAGTAGGTTTCTCTACAAACTCACACAGTGCTCAGCTATTAAACAGGCTTTTATTAAGAATCATAGAATCACAGAATCATTAAGGTTGGAAAAGATCTCCAGGATCATCAAGTCCAACTGTCAGCCCAACACCCCCAGGGCTCCTAAACCATGTTCCCAGGTGCCACATCTGCACGGTGTTTGAACTCCCCCAGGGATGGTGACTCCTCCACCTCTCTGGGCAGCCTGTTCCAAGGCCCGACCACTCTTTCAGTAAAGAAATTCTTCCTAATCTCCAATCTAAACCTCCCCTGATGCAGCTTGAGGCCATTTCCTCTCATCCTAAGTAGCAGCAGTGCTTTTTGCTACAAGCACCCCTTATGGAAGCTGTGCTCCTGTTTGCTCATATAGGAGCATGAGTCAGGTAAGTCACTTTTAAACATTTTTACATCCAACTTGGATTGTAACGCTCAGTGTAAGAGTGTACTCAGAATGGCTCAAAGGCTTTTGTAAGAAATTCATCTACCCCATCAAGGATTCACTTGTTCTGTCACTTCTTGCCTTCAACTGGTCAGAGGCACCTTCCGCAGGAGGTGCCAGGTCCGTGCCGCAGCATGCCGCTTGGTGTCCTTTCCACTGAACAGCCTCTGGGAGAAACGTCACAAGTCATTCATCTAAATTACTTGTTTCTAACTTAGGAATATGCATTTAAATTGAAATACAGCACTTACTTAAAGATGTTAGCCAAGAACAGAGGCTATGGGAAGTCATTTGCTAAACAGCAGTAAGGATTTTCTACAGTTTTAAAGCCAAAAGGACAATGTTTATTAAAATGTGGTCTTATTCCCAGCTTCTTTGGTGATTTACTGTGTTACCGTCACGTATCTTCTTGATAGTGCAGTTGAGTGGTTGCAAGAATGACTATAAATACTCTCCTATTACACAGTTGCATTTATAATATTAAACTATTACAATAAATCCCTCACAATTTAATAAGCAGGCCAGAGGGAGCATTCTGTTAATGTCTTTGGGTTTCTGTTTAAAATTGGACTACGCTGCTTGGTTATTTCTTCTGGATTTATACATAAACATGAAAATCAGTTTCATCTTCTGAAAAAAAAAGATCCCTCCAACTGCCCAACTCCTGACTGTATAAATCTTGTTCAGGCTGAGGTTACAAACTGTCTTCAGTTTACCTGTACCCACAGTAGAGTTCACCCACATGCACTTCTTGGGCTTATAAGACAAGATTTTTCATAAATTCCTTTCAAAGGAAAACAAACTAATTAAAATGTGTTTTCTTTTGTGAGTTTGGCGCGTATCTCCTGCTCACGCTAAAGGATAGGCGGTCTTAGATGCAATTACTTGCCCTACAGTGAGAAATCGTTATAATAGCTTTGGATCTGCGCTGATAACCCTCGGACCCTAGAGCTGACTTAGTACGTGCCGATCAGTGAGATAAATCTTTTCTGAACTTCAACACCTAAAACATTTACATCAGAAAGTTATCTCAACAAAAAACCTCTTTAAACCTAGTTTTAGTAAATGTTTGAATGTATAATTTTTCCCTAAGTGGTAGCACGCTATTGCTGCAGCATTAAAGGACTTGGCAGTACCAGGTGCCGGAGATAATACCAGGATGCTCCATTTTCTGCCTCTTAATAGAAGTTGCATTTCCATGTTTACCTGAGGTTGCTAAAGAAAACTACTTGCCTCTGAGAATAGGTGACTACTGAACATCAAGGATGGGTTTCTTCTGTTGACTATCTTACGGACTTCGGTCTTTAAAGCAAACATATTTGCTTCATAAATATTTCTGAAATATTATTGAGGTGTTCATATGGTAGACATCACTAGGGCACCAGTGCATTGCATGCGGAGCCCAGCTCTACTTCTAAAAACCCCGACTGTGCAGCCAGCCCAGCTATAATTGTCAGTCTTTGCTTTAAAAATGTGTTTTCAGTTTTAAGTCTTGTTATTTGTTCGAGATCCCTATGTATGAGGCAAATATTTGTAAAAATATGTTTGTAAAAGTTGATTCTCAAGCATTTTTGCTTCAAACAATCAAAGTCTGCATTCTGTTGTCTTCTGTGTTCGTAGGGTTGCCTGGGGGCGTGCACTAGCAGGGGTCTAGGCTGTACAGCCTGAGAATGTCCTCTGCAAAAAGTGGGAGGTTAATAACAGTAATAGGGCATTCAGTTCTTTGGTCGGAAGACAAGACTCTTTGGAAAGCTCCAGAATATCTACATTCCTATTATGTGCTCAGCCTTATTAGTGAAAAGGAAGGTTTGCAGTTTTCTGTGAAATAACTGAGAACAAAGAGTGTTTCTCTGGCTAAAGAAATCATATTTGCATAAGGCGTTTTCAAAAGCTTAATGAGCACCTGATCCATATATTTTAGATATCATTTTGTGAGGTGTTTGCAATGAGTTGGTGAGTTTATTGACATCTATGAAGAAAACCTATTGAAAGGGAATAAACAGAAGAAAACCATGTATAATTTGCTAGAGAAACAAACAGCCAACCTAGCCTTCAGTGGCGAATAACCTCCCCATCTGCTTTGGTCACATTTTTAGATCTGAGACTGTAATCTGTCGAATAGCTGAGGTCAGGGATTATTTTCTTGTTACATTAATGGCCTAAATACAATATATAACTTAATTTCTAAAATTGCTATGACGTTTCTGTATGAATATAAATCCATAAATTTGGCAACTTTTCCACAGCTTTTGTAAAATATTGAATAACTTCAATTGTGCTAATATTCCCATCTCAGCAACAAGAAGTTGTTCCTGACATCATCGGGTTTTTTTAGCTACTGATAGCAGGGGAACAGCAGCAGGAATATTGTGGAAGTGTTTATACCACTGCTTCTCATGGCCGTCAGGGAGGATTGTCAAGGTTCCATTTCAATCAGCGTGGGATAAAGAAATCCACCTCGATGCTGCTGGTATAAACGAGCATGCTGGTCCCAGCTGCAGCTGACATCTTCCCAGAAATTGGTTCAAAATTTATTTTTATATAAGAAGCTGAACTTGGACATCAATATATATACTCCTGCATCTTTTTTTAAAAACTGCTAAAATAGCAGAACAACCAAAAGTCTTCAAGTTGAGACTGACTTTTGTATTTGTTACCCCACCTCCCTAAAATACATCTGTAGTTCTCCCTTGCAAAAACCATCAAGAATCAGTGATACACATATGATCGGTGGTCAGGTGTGACAGCGGTAAAATTATTTGTGTGTAATCTTTTCTTTAATATTTGAGCTTGTTTCAGAACCGTTAATGAAGCTTCTATTTGTATGAAATAGATAAGTATTTTGTTTTGCTTGAATGTAGGTATCCCATAATACCCTGTAGAGTCTGTGTAGATGAAGTCAGATAAGGCAAAGGAGAATAAGGAAAATAGACGGTCCACATGGCTGATAGAAAGAATAAATGCAGACCTAAGAGTAGAAGGGGGAAAATGAAGGTTTAGTGCAGGGGAGGTGTGTGCACTCCTGTACTACTTCAGGTAGGTTAGGGTCACCTTAGTTTCACAGGCACGTAAAATTTGAGTATTTGCATTTAGCGTTTCAGGGCGGGTATAAGTCACTTAGCTGATAGACTTTCACTAGCAAAAAAAATAGAAATGCAAGTTAATCTTCAGGCTTTCAGAAGTCAAAGGGATTTCTTGGGAGTTGCAATGAACCAGATGTTTTGTAGGTGTTAAAACACAACCCAACCATTTCTGTTGGCTTTGTGTTTGGCCCACTTCCAGCTGTAACCAATACAGTGATTATTGCTGCTGTTGTAAAACAGCAACTTCTAACTTTTTTTCATTAAATGCTTCACATGAGTGTCACTTACAGGGGAGAAAGTGTGTATGCTACCAAAGGTGCTTTCCCTGCCTGCAGCTCACCGTGACTGATGAAATAATTTACTGAGCTGGCAGCTGCTGCTTTCAGATAACCCAACGATTCCTTTGCAAGCTGTTTTACAGCCAAGATCGTAAGCGACCCCAGCTGCAGTCTTAGGTTCTGAAGTATAATTTCTCTTGAGTAATTGTAATATTTTGAAAAGGTGCCTTTCCTGCAGCATCAATAAGCCACCATTAAGTTAAAAACCTCAGACCTTTCAATATCTCATCCTAAAATAATCTTCTTAAGTGTATGTTCAAACTGGGAGAGCCAGTTAAAGCACAAAGCAGCTATAACTGTTCCTTGTTGCTGGCATTCTGCAAAACCGATTGTGGTCTGGCTTCTTAATTAAGAATTAGAGTAGGTATTACTTCAAGGTCTTAAATGCAATAATTAGCATTAATATGCAGCCCCTCTTTCCTCTGGCTGCGGTAACGTGTTATTAGTAAGACGTGATCAAACAACACCTGAAGTCTGTTCGGCACCATGTGGCTTCTGCAGGGTACTTCTGTTCGTGAAAGGGCAGAGCAGGGAGTTTTATTATAGCAAAGAAATTTTTTGGCGCTGCACTATTTTCCCATTGTACCCACTTCAGCTGTTTGTTTTTTATTTCAGCTGAATGAAACTACTACTGTAGAATTACTGGGTATGGTTGAACAAATGGCCTCTTCACCTTCAAAAGGAAGGCTAAGGGTTCATACCTAGTACAGTCTTTGCAGAGGGAAAGGAACACTTAAATAAACTCACTTCTGTGGTAAGGTGATGCTTGGTAATGGGGTTATCTTTGTAGTGCTACAGATTGACATGCCATACTGTTTTCAGTAGTTTGATGTTTGAACTTTTGTTTTAGGTCCATCTCTAAAAATACAAGATCTAAATGACCCAATTCAATTGCAGATATAAACTTTTTTTTCTCTCCAGGTGGATTGTTTTCCATGAAGCTCAATATGTTACTGTGTGTCTGATTTGGTTTCAGCTTAATATTTGAGGCAGCAGAAATCAAGGCTGATATTTCATCAATATAATTGTACAATGCCTTAAAATCGGTTGTTGCTGTACCGGTTTGCCCCTGGATGCTGGTCAGGCTGATGTCTGTAAAACCAGAAGCGGCGTCAGTGATGGAGAGTATCACCCGTCTGTAACCCAGCCTGGGTTCACCCTGTATGGAAACACTAAATGAGCTCATGTGCAGGTTCCGTACAAATTAAACCTTGTCTTTTGGTTTTTGAGGACGGGCAATTTCTTTCCCTAGTGAGCATTCTAGATGGCTGCTGTTTTAAATTAGAAAATGTTAACTAACACGATTGTATGCGCCCACACACAGCATGTACACATTTGACCTTGGTGCTAAAGAAACAGGAGATATTATTATATTTAAAGAATGCATTTTGCTAGAGAACACTGTGCTATGAATCTCCTGTAAACACCTTTTCCTTGCAGGAATGTGCTTGCAAGCCTTTGTCGAAGCTTTCTTCTGCCTGGCTCAGAAAAAATACAAGTCCCTCCCACTTCACGAGCAAGTGGCATCGCTGATCGATTTCTGTGAGTATCAGCTGGCTGCCCTGGATGAAAGGCGCCTGGTTTGTGGCCGTGGGATCGTGGAGCGCCGAAGTGCAGTAGTTCCTTGTCAGACAGATGGACTGCACCTTACACCAGCTGCACATAACCCCTCCTGAGTGGCACAACCACAGCTAGTAAATGTGCAGGTCATAGAAATCATCGCTATTAACAGCACTAATTCACAGAACTGAGAATTAACCCCAGATACCTACGTGGTACTGCAGGAGGAGAGACAGACTCTTGAATTCCTGCATCTGATAGTCACAATTACTTACTTCAGCATTTTTCTTTACAGTCTTCAAAAAGTCTACTGCAAGCTCCCGTTCTCAATGACCCTGGCAATGGCTGTTTACTTCTCTGTTGGACCTACAGTACACCATGTGTGTATATAGAAAAGCAGCTGTGAAGACAAGGACCAAAATACAGAGGATGATAACCAGCCTCATGGGATTGGTTGCACTGATCAAGAGGCACTCTCCTGTCAAAGGAATTGCATTGCTTTGCATGCACTGGATGTATCATGGAAACCGAGTTAGCAGAGCTGCAATCCCAAATACCAGTTGTAGACTTCAGAAAACTGAAACCTGGAATTATGTTTGTGGTCAAACTTCAGGCTTTGACCCTCTTCTTCGGGTGTCTTGGACTGTATGTGTTGGAATCAATACAGATGTGGCCATTGTCTATATACTTATTTTTTAAAGTCAGTCTTAAAACACTGAAATCGTATTTTGGCTTCTACTTCTTTGTACAAGTCTTTGCCATGACAAACACTGTTAAATTTTTAAAGAAAAACTAAAGATGTTTATCCTTTTGCTTCCACAGAACCAATAAGCTTACACTTATTCACAGAAAAAAAATTTCATTAAGTTGAATCTGGTGAATCAAGTGGTGGTTTTGTCTTCAGGTACTAAAGACTGCTTCTGCAAAAAGCTTTACAGTGTAGAGGCCTAAGAGTTCATTTCAGTTCCAGTGAAACCAGCCCTGTCACTGACTTTAGGCTAAACTAATTGTATTCTACGTTTGCTTATTTTTTTGCCTTTTGCGTGTTTGTTACCCTATATTGGCCTGCAGTAACATGTAGAGCAGAATTTTTTGTCTTTGCACATATTCTTCTTTTTTTCCCTTAAATAACAGTATAACTCTGTACAAATTAGATTTACACTATTCAATGGGATATTTTGTCAAGAATGCTGGACTAGACCGCTGGAGTTGTACAGAGTAGTCTTTATTTTTCAAGAAATTAACCATGACTGCCATAATCACTCACATCTTGGGGGGCCTAAGCAGAACATGGCACTGGCTGAAAGGACATGAGCACCTTGGAACTTCAGGGCTGTTCGGTCAAATTGTTTTCAGTCTCGTATTTTATTACAAGAATATATGTCTACACCTGATTTTGGTTTTTCTCCCGTGTTCTATTCTTTAACGTTAACGAATTTACTTACGTTCTAGTGTTCTCCATACTGTCAAAAATCGCCCAGCTGTGAGACGGCACAGCGTCTGGGCCTTTAGCTTTGGATTGGAGAAAATGACCTGAGCTTGATATCTACGTGTTTCCACGGCTGGTGTATCGGAAACATGACCCTCACAGGAAGCACGCTGTCAGTGCGGAGGGAGTCCACCCATTTAATGTCATGGACTAAATGCACACAAGGTATCGAGTGAGTTTTCACTTCAGGAAGAGTTTAAGAGTTTCTTTTCCTGATGTTAGGTTTAAGCAGCATGCGTTTTAGCTAAGTGGCAAGCAGCAGCGTGGCAATACAATGCAGAAGTCAAGCGGAGCCCACGAGAAACTAATACCTAGCATGTGTTAATACCAGATGCGGGCGTCCCTTCTTCTCTCTGTCTTTTTCTGAGACACCAGTAAGAGTAGTAGTAGATGGTCTTTTTTAGTTCAACAGCTAGACTTTTTGAAATTTTATGTATTGTACATAAGAGGACAATTGTAGTCTAATGCTACTGCCCTCAGCCTTGTTTAAGTTTCATAGAGATTATTGCAGTATGAAGATAAAATGCCAGACTCCAAGGTCTGGCATCTGTCAGAACAAATGAAGCCGAAAGGGTCATTTTTTTCACACTTTCATTGTAATATATTTGAAGACATTCACAAGTTGAAAAATGGTTACTTCTTGTTTTGTGACATCTGACATTTGTCTTGCGATTGGCAGTGTGTTACTAGAAAATAGCTTACAGTTTCTCTCATCTTGTGATTGATGTCCTGTGAAGACAGAGTTATAGAAGAGTCGGATTGGAAATGCTACAACTGCGAATGTCTTTCCTTACAGCTTTCAAGTAGTACAATCGATGGCCTAAAATATCCGGGTTTTACTATTGTATGAGCTACCCTGATATCAGCGGAATGAATTAACTGTTGTATATAATGAACACTGGTAAGATCTCTCTATTTTGGAGATCTTTTTAGTCTGTGGATCTAATACAGATTTTTATAGCCTGTGCATGCGCGGGCTGATGTAGTATGCCCTCTTATTTCCCACTTCAAATATGAAGGGTCCCTTGTAGAATAGTCAAAATATTCAATTATCTGCCTCTAGTAATCCAGTGCTCATGTATTTATATAATTGGAAGACTGAATGCCTTTCAGGGGGAAGAGGGGATAAAACAGGAGTATACTTTAGAGACTTAATGACAAAGTCACATTTCTCTTCCCTGCCATCTAATGCAATTTCCTCTGAATATTATTTAGCATCCAAAGCAATTTCACAGAGCCTTTAAGCTACCAGTATGTGCACATGCAAAAAAATGACCAGAGACTATTCAGAATATGAATGCTGATGCACCGATACTCTTTTAATCCTGAGATACCTTTCTAGCAGAAGAACCAATATATGAAAGGTAGTAGGTGTTGTTTTTTTAATAGTACTTTTCTATATATTCTTTCCAGAGAATAATGCAGCACTCACTATTCCATTTATGACATATGTGAAATGCAATGTTCACATCAGTGAAATCCTTCTCGGTATCAGCCACACTGGGTCTGGTATTCCTCACTGGGTGTAAATCAGAATAAAACACTTCAACATCTAAGGAAGATTTGAGGCAAGTGAGTCCAGAATTTCAATCCAGCCACTCCCCTTCCCCGCTGGCTTGTATCTAGCCCAAATGGGCCTAAGTTTGGCAACTCCTTGTTTGATTTTGAATTCTTTCTCTGCACAGAGCTGTTTGTAGGCTAAGTCACTTGAAACTTGTCTTCTGCCTAATCTGGACTGGGCTCTTGAAACTTAACTGTGCTCTGCTCAAATGCCCAACTTGCCCCGTTACAGCCGTGTGCTTTGGGAACATTTAACATACACCAAGTGGGTCCTTCACTTGCTGCATGCTTCTAGCTATGTTTAAAGCACAGCTGGAAAGGGGGGTACTCCAGCCGATGACCCAATTAATGCTCAGGTGAGAGACCCAAGGCCACCTGCTTCAATGTTCCTCTTCTCAGCTGAAGCTTGTACCGCTGTGCCATGCAGGTGTCTCCTTTTTACTGACTTTACCCCTCTGATTGCATTAGCCTTGCGTTCAGCCTGTTGTCAGGAGGTCAGAGCATCCATCCCCGAGATGGGTAATGGCAGTTTGGAGACCCTGGTGATGAGGAGGGATCTCGTCTTCCTGCCTGAGCCTCGCGCAGTTCACCGGACGGGGTAGGTGCACATCCTCGTGCTCCAGGCACACGAGTCAGAAGCGGCTGGAGCCTCTGTGGTGATTTTTGAGGGTTGTCAAGGGCCTTGCTTCTGCACTGCTAAGGTTGTAGGAGGGGCAGCTGCCAGCTGGGTGCTACCTGGATGGTGCCGCAACTCCATTGCATTTGCTTACTATGGCGTGAGGTATGAACGACTTTCACAGTCATTGTCTCGGCTCCTCATTTCTAGCCAGCACTGTGTCTGACCTTATGCTGATTTCTGTCTGATGGACAGTGACAATCTGCTTCTCAATATTACCTCGTCCCCTTTAATTCGTTTCCTTTTCCGTCATGCTTTGCTGTGTTTCCTCCTAATTCCACAGTTTTGCTTCTCAGCTTGCTTAATAAACTGATGTGGTCAATTTGGCTGAATTCATTAGTTCAGCTTCCTCTGTTGCTGTACAGCCATTTCTGGAAGATGCGTGTCTTCATTTTGAAGGTGAATCTATCTTGCGTCGCCTCTTTGAGGTGTTACCATGCATCAAGCCTTGCTGAGCCGATGCGTCAATTTGAGCTTTTTCTCTGTGTGTGGTTCGAGGATTGATCTCTGCAGCCGTGCTGGGTGGGTGCCGGCCCTCCAGCCCCTCTCCTCTCGGTCCCACTGCTGTGGACACAGTGGTTTCCAGCACATGGGCTGCCTTTCAGTTTCACAGAGCAGAAATGCACAACAAATTACTCCTTGGTCGGGTCCAGCTGTAGCAGCAGGAGCCCCCGTGGGCTTCCCAGAGCATCCCCATGCAGGGAAATCTCCACGGCCATCCCTGCCTGGCTCGGCCGCGGGGGGAGCAGGGCCTGGCTCCCTGTGCCCGCAGGGGCTCTGGCCTGGTGCTTCCAGAACCTTCCCATCGATGGCCGTGCGGAGCGGCCATTTCCTGCCTGTGGCAGCTGTAGCAGCTGAGGGGGCAGCAGGGGAAGCAGTGGAAGGGGGCGACTGGGGGGGACCCCCTCCCCCAGAAGTGGGTTCGTCACTGTAAAGTCCTGAGAGAAGTGGGTGGTTTTCCTCACCACTTGTTTATCGTCAGTGAGAAGGAAGCGGCTGCGGGGCCTGCGGGGCCTTACGCCGTTGGCAGCTCGGGGAGCGTGCTGAGGCGCTGCTGCGCAGCGTCTTGGTTTGAAACGGGGAGGCGAGGTTGAGGTAATTGGTGCAGCCGTTCCGGGTTGTGCTGTTTTCCACCCCCGATCCCTGCCGTCCGCGGAGGTTGACCGAAGCCTCCTGCAGCAGGGAGCCGTGTACGGCCTCGCCCCGCGAGGTGGGGACGCTGTGGGGCAGGTCGACCCTCTCTCCATGGCGAGTTCCTCACGAGTGCTTGAAGTCAGGGCTCTGCTTACCCCTAGCTTTGCTAATACTATTCAATTGCTATTAAACGGGCCCAAATTCAGTAGCTACTTATAAAAGTTCTTAGGAAGTACGTCAGTAACGAGTCCTGCGCAGGTTATGCTGGGACTCGGTGTAGATTCAGGGGTGAAGAACCTGGGGCTCGGTCGCCGTCCCCAGCAGCTGGGCGGCGGTGCTGCAGGGGGGCTGCCGAGGCCCTGGGGATCCCAGCAAGTGGAAAGAGTGAGTGATCTTTAGTGGAACATAAACAGATCTTCAGAAAAATGATTAATTTTTTTTCCTCCCCTTTGCTCACCCATTGCCCTCTGTGTTTCAATCAAAGAACTTTACTTCGTTTATTTTTTTGTGAAACTCTTGTTCTCGCAGCTTTTAACTTCTGCGGTTTTACCTCTGCTTTCCCCTTTTATCTTCCTACTTTTCTCTCCCTTACTGTCATGATGAAGGAAGGGAGAACTGAACTCTCTCACCTGCCATCTCCCAGTCCTGGTTTATTGGGGTTGTTTTTTTTTTTCCTGTTATTAAGGAGTTAGATAATTGAGCTCTATGGTTTGTATTGATGTTACCGGTGTTGGGGAGGGCTGCTTTGCAGGGAGGTTTTGTCTGAAGACCTGGGAGCTCCCTGCGCAGCCCTGGCCAGGGAATCTGGTAGTTCAGCTCATTCTGCACCCATCTCCCCCGCAGCGCCTTGTTCCCCGCGCTGTAGCCGGCTGCGTGCCCGGGCAGCCTGTGCTGCGTGTGGCTGCAGAGCGGGGTGGAGGTCAGCGCGGGCTTTGCGCTACCTGATGCTGTTATCTGCAGCCTTTTAGGTACGTGGGTGAATCTGCCAGCGTCTGCCATTGTCCAAACGGTTTTTTTGGCTGTTCCAGTTTCTGTGACAAACAAACAGGTCTGTGCATGGTTACCTTAGCCTCTATTATTCTCACTTACAAAATGACTGTAAAAATCTCTCAGTAGTGAAGTCAGCAATTAAAGCAATGGTATCAAGTGCTGCCTTTTTTAAAAAGGGCTTAGGAATAGCTGCTTTCTTGCTCTGTGGCCGTGCTTATTTGCAGTCTGACACTGCCATGCCTGCGGCAGCTTCCTTGTAGCCTTTCTTGCCAGCTCGCTGTCAGAAATGAGCCTTGTGCCCATCCCTCTGCCTTGCTAACCTGCAGCTCGTGCCAGCCTGTTCTCCCAGTGCCCGGGCAGCTGCCTTGTGCAAAGACTTCGTGTGCCAGTTTGCTGCCAGGAGCAAGCTGGCCAGGCTGGGAGACTCCAGAGGTGCTCTGTCCTGTCCAGCTCAGCTCAGCTCATCATCAGCTTTATCGTCTCTTTGTATTAGTGGCCCTGTCTTGGATCTGATGCGACCGAGAGGTCCTTTTATATGGACTGGGATTGCCAACTCTGAAGTGCTCCGGATGACATCTCCCAGCTGCTTTGGAGGGCAAGGACGTGACTCCTCCCGATCCCTGCGGAACAGAAAGTCTAGTTACTGACTGGCGCCGGCCAAAGCTGCTTAGCCTGATGCTCTGTTGTGCTTTGCTATCATGCTACGTGCGTTTTTCACTTACGGATTTAAGTATTGTAAACTCCTAGATAGTTTCCAGTGCAGTGGCAAACTCCTCCCAGCTTCGTGCAGCAGCTCTGCTAGAGCTGCTGCAATGTGCTCCTTACTGCCCACTTGAGCAAAACCAAAGTACTCCAAGCAGAAGCTGAGCGCTCGCTCTTCTCGGGTAATGGCTCTGTTTATATAGCTGTCACCTCCTCTTGGAGATGCTGACTGGGGTGACTGCTAATGCGCCTCCGCCTGCAAGCGCACACAGGTTCTGTAGCAAACACTCCAGTGTGTTCAGTAATTAGAAACCTGTCCAAAAAGATGTGAGTGCTGTCACCACCTGTCTCTGTGTCTGTGTCTAGCAGCTCTGCTGCTCAATAACTGGTTTTGTTACCTGACTCTGCTTTCAAACTTGTTTTTGTGTGGGAGAGGTGTTTATTCCCCTTTTCTTTCGGTGCATGGATTTGGGAGGAGGAATGAGAGCGTAGTTCCCTTCTGAGTCCGTTGACTTACCATCAGAGGCTTCCAGCAGCAGCAGACCATGAGCGTGCAGAGATGCGCGATACCCCAGCATTAGCCAGGTAGAAAGAAGAGCACGGCCAAGACACTTAGCAATAGGTTGCTGTGGTTTGGGCTGGTCCTCTTTTCTGTACCCATCTTTTCTCCCTGAGGTTGCTGTAGTAGTCGAGAGGCTCAGGAACATCTGCAGTGCTTGGAGAGGCACCTGTCAGCCCCAGAGGCTTCTTTTGCTGATACCCTTTCCTGTCAGTGGGCTGTTCAGATCCACCTGGACAACAGTAAGAGTTGTCTGTAAGGGGATGATGATGGCAAGAAAAGACCTGGTTTCCACGTCTGGGTTGCATGCTGCGTCTGTGTCCTATGCTGTGTTCTGGGTAGTGCCGGTCAAACACCAGAGGAGCTGCCTAACCGTTTCTGGTGACAGCAAGCCTTGGGTACTTGAGCTCCCAACTCCTTTTCTTGACTCTGGGAGGGAGTCTGGTGTGGTCTGTGTGGTGCAGGGTTGTTGGCCTTCGGTCGCAAGGTGCAAGAATGCTGGAGGCCAGACCAGTGTGCAGAAGGAGCCAGCTCTTTCCCAGCCCTGCTCTGCTACCCTGTGAAGCGTGGCAGTGGGGAAACCAGACTGCTGCTGGCAGGGGCAAGAGCTGGTTGTGCACACCTGGCACTGAGGTGGACCTTCCTGGACAGCAGCAGCATGGTTTGGTCTTTGTGTGCCGTCAGCCGCTGCAGCTCGCTCCATGTGCGCTCCCTGCTCGTGCCTTCTTGGAAGTGATGGTGCGTGCCAGCGTGTGAGAGGCCAGGGGGATGGCACCAGCCATCTCGCTCCATCAGGATTTCCCCAGGGAAAAAAGCATCCTGACGCCAGTATGCATGCAATGCGCTGTGAATCCTAGCTGTTTGCGAAGGAGGAATGAGCTTGTTCAGAGCCTCAGACCATTTCTGCTTTCCTGTTACTGGGGCGGTGCGTACTGATCCCACGCACAGAAACATGCAGCATTAGGTTTGCCCCGCTCTGAGCAGAGGAAAGAGATGTTTACTGTTTACTCATCTGATCTGCCTGTATCTCCATCTTCAGCCCACTGCTGAGATTTCTTTTTGTTATAAGTTTGTCTCCCATTGGGAGCCTCATCTTTCTCTCAGTCCATGCTGGAGCAGCGGCATTAATTCTGTGCCACAGGCGCAGAGAATAATTGCCCTCCCCTGTGCACACCAGCAGTGGGCACATCGCACTCCCGAGAATGCAGGTGCTGCACGGGAGCTATTAAAGCCTCTCGGCCAGATGTGGCCCCATAAATCCTGTGCTGGTGTTTGCCCAGCACCACTACATTTCAAGGAGTTTAATTTAGACTTTGTTTATTGCCATCTACTTTTTCCATAACAGCCCTTCTCCAATCTTGCATCTGTTCTTGAATTATAAGGGAGAAAGAACTATGATCGGCTTCGGCAATTAAAATCCTTTGATGAACATACTGTCATTTGGTGATCTACAGTAAGTGTCAGCCGTGTGCCACCTCTCTCTTCACAGAGGATTGCTTTTGTTTTCAAGAATGAACTTGTTTACCTGAATGCTCAGCTCTGGATTGAGGAGTTTCATTCTAGCTTTGGAAGCCTGTAGGAGATATCTCAAGCCCTCAGAGTTATGGTATAAATTCGGGGTTGTCCTGTGCAGGGACAGGAGTGGGACTCGATGATCCGTGTGGGTCCCTTCCAACTTGGGGTATTCTATGATTCTGTGAAAAGCAAATGCTGGAAAGCAGGTTGGCCGTGAGTGCCAGAGCATCGTTCCCTCCTGCACAGCCCCGTGACTGGGAGGCTCCCAGCCCGCATCGTCCTCGCTCTGCTGGGCCCTGCAGCCTCCCAGGGCCAGGAAAAGTGCTGTCTGTTAGACGCAGTCAGCTGTTGTATTTGACTTATACTGCCATTTCCCTCGTTTACAAAAATGTGAAAATTGGCATCAGCGTGCAGTGTTAAAAGGGGCATTACGGGGCACTGCCACTCTGCTTACAAACAGCTCGTCTGTCCCCATCAGCGGCCTGCCCGCTCTCAGTTCAGCTGCTCTGTGATAGAGATAGTCGTGTTCTTCACTGCTGGAGCTGTGCACCCTTCAGGGGGCATGGTTAATCCCTGGATCATAGCGGGTTGCAACAAAATGACCCTGGCCTTCCTCCAAACAAATACAGGGACTGCAACTGAAACCTTATTAAATAACCTTTAGAGCTAGTTCGCTTTCTACACTGCGCTTCTGACTAATGCCTGAGAGCTTTAAGACAAGTTTGGTTTTTGCTTTTAACAACAAAGGGCAGTGAATAGCT
This sequence comes from Phalacrocorax carbo, assembly GCF_963921805.1. Classification (NCBI taxonomy): domain Eukaryota; kingdom Metazoa; phylum Chordata; class Aves; order Suliformes; family Phalacrocoracidae; genus Phalacrocorax; species Phalacrocorax carbo. Next base: position 2,503,534 of record NC_087530.1, read on the forward strand.
GCATTGTAAGGAAAAAAACCCTCTTGTGGGAATTTTCTGTATCGTGGTGATGATGTTTGATGTTTTCAACCAAAGACCCACAAATCCAAGCACTGATAATCTGATTTTTCAGCTTCTCTAAGTGAAAATTTTAGCAAATTGAGCAAAAAGTGTGTTTTGACTCAAGGTTCACATGACCAGCTAAAATGCTGGAATCTTGGGAAGCTGAAATCTGGGGGAAAAGCGGGATTTTCATTTTGTTATGTCCTAAACCCCTTTTTTTCCTGCACTGTAGTGCATGTGCAGCAGTGCCTGCATGGACAGGGCACTCTGGGCAGCAAAGACTGTTCAGGTGGCATCAGGGCTGCCCAGATGCTGTGGCTGCAGCCCAGGCTCCCCATCTTGCTGGCTGCTAGAGGACCGTTTCCCCTGTACTGGCTGTGTGCCGGGATGCTTTTCCCCAGGCCATATGGATTATGTAGGCAGTGCTGCCCCGGGACTCACTCCACAGCTCCTGGAGGAGGCGGCTGCTGTGGAGGACACGCAGTTTCAGGGAGTCACGTTTCAGCAGCTCTTGTACAATTCAGAAGGCAATGGGAAAAGCACCTCTGGCTTGGAGCGGGTTACAACACTCACAGAAAGGGAGAGAGCTGGACACAGGCCCGATTCGATTCCATCGCGTGCTGCAGAGGTCCTGGCTGGATGAGAGATGGCGTTTGGGCTCCCAAATCCTGCAGAATCTCAGGAGTTAGGTGTCCACATCTGCCCCTCAGCTCAGCTCAGCTAGACTTGACTTGCCTCTCGGTCTGCCCTCCGGTTGTTCCTCTGTAAGGTGAAACTGAGAAAGTATTTCCTTATGACTGACTGTTTCCATGAGTGCTGCCTCGTGAGAATCCTCCTGCTCGCTTGGTTTGTTCCAGCAGGGTGACGTCCCAAGCCTCCTGCCAACCCTGCCCCAACCGCATACAGCCGAGCTCGTGCTTTTCTCTCAGATTATTTCTGCCTTACTTACCTTCACTTCACCTTAAGCACACCAAAAAAAAAAAAAAAAAGATCAGCACTACCCAGATAAATCCATCTGGTCTCTGTCTCAGCCTCATTTAACCTCCCATTGAAGAGATTGTATCACATGGTATTCAGCTGAAACCTATTACCTTGCATGCCCAAGCATATCATATTGAATTACCTTCATCCATAGGCCTGAAGTGTTTGCTAATAGCTAATGGCACCTTCTAAGTTTGAGGTGATTTATTTGAACGCGCCTCTATTTTGTTGCGCAGCAGGGGTCGGGCACCGGTGTCTTAAGCGGAGCTCGGAGCGGGAATGCCAGCGGGCTCTGCAGGAAGGTCAGGAGAAGCTTTGGTCACTGGGAGTGGCTGCTTCTGGCTGTGCACAGCGAGAGATCCAGGAGGGCACAGTGCTCTGTGTGACTGTGCCTGTTGTCACCCTCCTCTGGGTCTGGGGAGCGTGCGGTGCACCCGTGCGTTCAGGAGTTTCCCGGGAAGGAGGCGGGGTGCCATGGACTGCCCCCCTCTCACATGTAGGCCGTTCCCCACTCTCTGCCTTAACTGGCTCAATGGGAGATGACTATTTTTTGCAGTTCTGATGGCAGAAGCAAGTTCACTCATGTCATTGCTGATTCTTGACAATTTACTGCGGGTCTAGGGTAGAAATGGTATGAAATTGCTGTAAAGGACAAAATCAACAGCCTATTATGGGGATGTGATGCAATTTTCCCTCCTCCTCCTCATCAGTGGAAGTACAAAAGCCCTTCTGTGGGTCAGGGTCAGATGCGGTAATGAACAAGCAGCAAGCCAGCCCTGGATGTAATCAGGGTCTGGGGTGTGAGCAGCCGTGCTGCGGACACCAGCCACAAGGATCTGAACTGCCAAGAAGCTACAGCAGCAGTTTGGGAACAGGAGTTGGGGCTTTCGGTAACTGGATGGTTTCCACCCTGCCGCAGAAGCCCCTCTGGCGGGCCCGTGACACCCAGCCAGCCGTGTGCATCGGGCTGCTGCGGGCCAGCGTGCAGATAGCCCAAGGACAGAAGGCCAGGTGTTGGCACTCCTGTGAAGGAAGGAACAGGGCTGTGGCACTGTAAACCTCCAGGCTGATTTCTTATCAGCTCAGAGAGGTTTCTGGTAAAAATTAACCAATTGACCCCTTGTTGAACGGTTTGATCCTTGTGAGGTGGATCTGGTAGCGGCTAAGCTGCCAGCAGCACTGCGTATGTGTGCAAATACGCTGCCCATCACTCGCTGCTCAGTGGGATGGGGGGATACACATCTTCATGCCCTTCCAGCTCCCTGAAGCCAACAGCAGTGTGTTGGGGGGCGTGCTGGAGTTGGGTGTTGTCTGCCTGCCTGTGGGGCTAAGGACTCGCAGGGACCCCAGGAGAAAGTGCGAATGCGAGTTAGACACAAACCCAGCTCCCTGGTTTGTAGTTTGCAGACTGAGTGATGAGCCTCACCTTTGTCTTCTTTGTCAGCCCAGGTGTCCCCCCCAGCACACCGCTGTCCTCGCTCAGGGGGTGAGGGAGGACTGTCGCTTGCCGGTGGAAAAATAGTGACTGTAATAAATCAAAGTCAGTCAGCTTGGGACTGCTGTTATTCAGGTTTCATTCCTCGAAGATGTGGCACAAAAATCAAATGGTCGAGGTTATTCAGTTATCGCTCATACCAGCAAAGGGGAAATCTGATAATGTAACGGCGTTGCATCAATATTCTTTATGTGAAGAGGAGCTGTGCTTGCTGTCAGGTGGGAAGCTGCAGAAATCCTGCAGGTGTCCAAGTCTTTCTTTCCCTCACCTCCCTTTTTTAATAAGCAAATAACCTAATCTGATGTCTCTCCAAGATCAATAATAGTGCAGGGCACATAATGACAAACTGGAAAACGTTTTCCCCTGAGCGATGGGAGTGCGTCTCAAAACGGAGCCTGTGAGCAGCTTTCATCCTAACGCAGCCAGGCAGAGGTGGCACGGCACGGTAAATGAAAGCAGCATGCAGCCTGCTCCTGCTGCCCTCCCGCTGCACCCACCTTGCTAGCCCACTAACTTTCATCTGCTCTTTCTCTGTTATCATTCTTAATAGGTATTTCAGGGTAGTGTTTGGGAGCTGGCTCCTGCTCGGCAGCCTGTGTGCTCCTCCTTGTGCTACAGAGCTGGGGCTGTTGCCCCCTGTGCGGGGGGCAGGCATGCAGCGCTGGCATGGAGCCTGCTGCCTTCACAATTCTGCCTTTACTACAAACGAATGTCTGTTCTGTGCCCTCTCCGCTCCCTTCCCCAGGTACCCAAAGGGCCAAGGAAGTCCCCTCAAGCACCCCTCGCCCCAGCAGCACAGTGCAGCTGCCTCTGAAAGGAGGAGAGCACCCGCTTTGCAGCAGGCAGCCGTGCTGGAGGAGCGTGGGGGACAAGGGGAGTACTGCTTGGCACGCCTCGGTTGAGCTGACACTGAACCGAAGGGGATGCGTGCCCCTTGCAGAAACCTCGTGCCAAGAAACCCAGTCCTTAGGCTGTGCGGGTGAGCGCTGGAAGGTTAAAAGCAAGGGGAGTTTGTTGCTGGGAAGGACTGCAGCCGCCTTGCCCTGAGCGCTGCCGTTGGGCTCCCTGGGGTGGCTGGTTGTGTTCCTCCCTGGCATGCGCCTTCGCCTCGTCTCGGTGCTGGGCTGGTGCTTGCTGCAGTGGGCTTGGGTCGGAGCGTCTGACCATCGCCGTCCTGGCTTGGCTGCAGGCCAGCTTTGTTGGTCCTTTCTGCAGGACGTGGAAGAGTGTGGGCAGTCGATAGACATGGCTAAAATAAAGTTGTGAACAGCAGCAGGAGCTGAAATAGCAACATCAATAGCAGTTTCCAGATAATGATCTAATTAGCACAAACAACAAGTTTCCACTAATGACTCTTGTTCTTCCTTCCCCTTCCTTTCTGCTCGCCTGTCATTATTGACTTCTCTGGCAGGGAACAGCTACGCTCTCCCCATCTCTAGGACCAAGGCTTTGGAGGTTTGCTTACTTGCTGGCTTTGAGTTACTTCTTCAGAGGATGTTCGCTGTGGCGCTGGGGCTGACATGCGTGGGGTGGCTGCACACGGAAGGGGGAGGGAGGAAAATCAGCTGTTTGGCTTTTGTGGCTTGCTGGAGGCCTTGGGAAAGTTCTGCTCCTCCTGCACGTCCCCAGTTTTAAAATTAGGATGCTGACGTTCACCTGCTGCAGTGGAGGGTGGGAGCTGACTGTAAAGGGCTGGGAAAGCTGTGAGTGAAAGATGCTTGACACGAGCAAAAATGAGAGATCATTATCGGAGGAGAAGAAACGAGCTGTTTCTGTCCATGCCCTCCCTTGCTATAAGCCTTGTCTCTGCACCTACCTGCCTCTCTCCCACTGAAACAGAAAAGCCCTTTCTTGCCCTTAAGGCCCCAGCTTGGCAAGTATTGAGTTAACGCTGTCACTTCCTCAGTTGTTGGTGGCCGCCGTGCCGCGGTTTTGTCCTCAGTTGTGTGGCAGGCAGGACCCTCGTGCTTGCCTGTTTCAAAGGTGCTGGAAGCCTGGGGCTTCCCCAGGCTTGAGGTGGTTGGCAAGTGGTGGCTGAGGGGATCTGACCCCTGGCAGGTGCATGTTTCATGGAGATTTACTCTTTCTTTAGCCAGTGGGTTTTCCCTAGGACAGTCTTGCTCAGGTGCCCCGGTGTTTGTAAGGCCGGCTGGCCTGCACGTTGGTGGGCCGGGCTCAGCCTCGTGTGCCCAGTTCCGACATCTCACAGCTGCCAGGTCCTGCTGTGGCCATTGGCTTCACGGCTTTGCCGGGGTGATGGAGTGGGGCCACGGCTGTACCGCCTCAGCCTTGGCTGGGCAAAGGCTCTGCTTCTCACCGGGTTGTGATGGAGAAGATGCTGACTGGCACCATGAGCAGCCCCCAGACTAGTGACTCTCACTTACTAAACTCGATACAAGCCCTGTAAGGGTGCAGTTACTAGAACATCATTACTGCTGATGAGTCTTGAGCTAAAATCACTCTTCAGATTAAAAAAACCTCAGACACACACACCCGCGATCCCAGCCTCCCAGCCCTATAGTCTTGTTGTTGTTCTGGCTGCTCATCTGCAATTCAGTGTCTCGCTTCTCCCAGCCTTGCCCTTCTGCTGAGCGGCGCCTGGGCTTGAACCTGCTGGGAGCGGCTGCAGCCAGGCTCCCGAGTCTCAGGTGCTGAAAGCTGTCAAGTGCACAGAGATGTTCTGGGTGTTTTCAGCTGAGAATTTAGCTCTACTCTAATGAAGCCATAAAAACCTGCTAAAGAGGTTATATTCAAATCAAGGTGTTATTGACGAATCCCTCCTTGCAGCAGCTTCTGAGATGCCCTGTGTTTCCTGGGCTGTTTTTTCTTTTTTTCTCTCTCAAACTTCAAAATCAACAAGATTAAATTCAGAGGCACAAGAGCTCCCCAGCCCAGCCTGGTAACACCAAGGGGCAGAGGTGTGGCTTGGTGGAGCAGTGGGACCTCCCCGAGCGGGCTGTGCCGCGGGGCCCAGGGCCGCAGGCGCAGAGCGTGGCTCGGGCAATGGTCTCTCTCTGGTGCCCGGTGGCAGACAGGTGGTTGAGGCTCTGGTGATCTCCAGCGAAGACCAAAGGTTCAAACCTCCCCCCAAGCACGGTTTCAGTGCCTGGGTATGCCGTGAGGAGGGGGTCAGGCTTTGTGTGTGGCGTGGGGGATGCCTGGGGCTCTTGCAGCCATGGTGGGAAGGGCAGCAGGAGCAGCCGCTGCTACCTGGGCACTGGGGAGTTGCTGGAAGAGCTGCTGCTGCCTGGGGACCTTCACCTTGAGGCGGCACAGGAGGCGTGCGAGAGCAGGACAGGCTGTGTTGGCACCCCTGTAATGGAAATGCTGCCTTTTGTGCAGCCTGTGGCCAGTGCAGGCCTTGTGCAGGGCCATGGGGCTCCTACCCGGAAAGGACAGATGTGGTTAAATGCAAGTGTCTGTGTAAAATATTGCAGGGTGGTCGGGAGGGAGAAGGCAGGGCCCAGAGGGAGGATTTTAGGCTGGGTGGTTTTTGCCTCCCTCTCTTGGGCAGCTGCCAGTTCCTGGCAGAAGCAGCAGCAGAGGGTTCTCCTGTCTGGCTCGCTCGTGCTGCTGGAAGCCAGCAGAGCTGGTGCCCAGCCTGGGTCCAGAGCTGCTGTCTGAGCACAGGAATAGCCACAGGCGCTTTCCACATCCCGAGTCATTTTGATGCAGCCAGCCTGTCTTCCTCCTCTCTCAGAGGAGCTAATTATGGTGATGTTAATAAGACAGAGGTGCTGATGCTGCCCAGGGTTTTAATGACTCTCCTCCAAGTTTTCTGCTGCTTTTACTGGAAAGGCAGAAGAAGGGCGGTTTGGAAGGAGAGGTGGGCGGTGGGCAGGGGCATGCACAGGCAGGGGGTGGGCAGCAGAAGGCTGCCCTGTCCAGGGTCAGCCAGGCAGTAACAGCCTTGTGCAGCCCAGCGCTGCCGTCCGGGCAGCTTGGTGGGTCAGCGTGCCCGGGCACGGGCTGGAGAGGGGTTTTCCTGGGATGGCAGGGACGGTCTGGTGCCAGAATTCTGCCAGCCCACCCTCCCTGTCAGCAGAGGGGCAAGAGGGGTGTCTTTCCCTGTGCTGAGTGAGCCCAGCCATGGTGATCTGCTGCGTCTGCCCACCTCTGGAGTTGCCTTAGCGCACGAGAGCGTGTGTCCAGCCTGTCGCGCATCCTCCGTCCCAGTCAAAGCCAGTCCCTGGCCCTCAGCACGCTGGCTGGTATCAGTGTTTTTACTGCCACCTCCCACAGCGTCCTCTCCTTCCTGCCCCTACCGCTGCTCCAAACATGCCCAAATCAGCGATGTGGCTCCTGGCCAAGTCGTGGGGGCTGCGGGCCCTTGCAGCTGCTTGTCCCCTTCGCCTCCCCGAGCGCCCAGCCCTCCCCCAAAGCTGTGCGCTGGGTGCTAGACGGGAAGGTGGTGGTCAGCCAAGCCATGGCTGAAATGCTACTGCCAGTAGCATTATAGATGATCCATCTGGGGAGAGAGATGGGACAAGTACTTGTGTGTGCGTGTGGCCAGCGTGTGCTAGGATGCTCTAGAAAGTGGAAATGACTGAGTAGAGGTGCTGGAGCACTTATGTAAAATATCTAAATAAATCTTTAATATTTCTAATTGCAAATGTACATAAATTGCACGGCCACATCATTTCTTTGAACACCAACAACTTTCTCTGTACATTATTACATAGTTTAAAAGGAGCTGAAGGAGATTCAGCAAACACTTCCACTTTGCTTTTTTGTTTTGTTTTTAAACATACTTACAAAAAAAGATTTGTTTTTCTTTATAAGAGGATATAAAACATAGCGACTGCTTATCAGGAACAAGTATCAGCCTAAGCAGATATACAGAGAGAGGTATATCTTAAGACACAGTGATGTATGATAAAGGAATATGTGAACATGGAGGCTGCACGCTGGGGTACTGGTAGCTGATGCAGAACCACATGGCATTTACAGCAATGTCACAGCTCAGGTGATCTGTGAAAGTCAATGCTCGGACGTGACACCCTTTTTCAAAGCGTGGTTGTTTCTGAATGTTGTGCAACACCCTCAAGATTGGATTTGGTTTGTGAAGCCCATGAGCTGCATGTTAGCATGCTGCTGCTGTCCTCCCTCTCCCCCCACCCCATGTGTAAATCTCCCCAAGGGAAAAGAAAAAGGCAACAGTTAGGTGTGCAGGGTTAGAGCGGGGCTCGGCGGATCTCAGGGCAGGTGCCACACGTCCAAGCCTTGCGGCTAAGCAGGCTCCTCTGAAGGGTCAAAGACCTAGCTGGAGGTGGGCAGTGCCCCTTCCTGGGGCCAGTTAAGGGACCTCCTGGTGGCCACGAGGCCACGCACTCTCACCCGCGTCAGGCCGCAGGACGGGCCAGGCTGGAGGCCCAGACCTTTGGGGGAGAGCTGACCCCACCAGTCGCTGCGGGCGGGAAGGACGGAGAGCTGCACGGGAGCCCTCCGCCTACCCCAGGGACAGTCTCACAGCTGTTCCCTTTGGATTTTCTGCTTCACGCTCTGCAGGCAAAGCTACACGTTACGGACAGGGCAGTGCCCTTGGCAGAGCTGCTGGACACCGCTGGTCAGAGGTGCTGCTGTCAGAAAGGCGTCTCCCAGGGGCTGCGACCCCTGCCCCGGGATCGCCGGGGGAAACGAGCCCCTTGCAGCTCACACCTACGAGCCACACCTCGGGGCTGTCCTGGCTGAATGCATCAGTGCATTTTCCATCTCCTGTGACCGAAAGATCTTCTTGTTCATCACAGAACAGACCTCAGTATGTTTTCTATTGCGTCTGGGTATGGACTTTAGTAATAGGGAAAAGCCTATGAGTGCGCTAAAGTTTGGAAATTATTACTTGCTGACTGCTTTCCTAGGAGAGCCTGTGATGCCTCTCTCAGGTCCACCAAGTCCTTTCTCCCTTTAGGAATATTCATAGTAGCAGAACCTGTGTCCTGCAACCTGTAGCAACCTACGGGGCTGGCTGCCAGGCCAGAGGATTCAGCATGTTCTCACAGTGCAATCAGTGCTTTACGGCTGCAAAAGCAGAAAACAAAACCAACCAGACTCAAATGACAATGCAGAGTGATGCAGGACTCTTTGGATGGCGGCAGGATTTGCTTGAACTGGTGCAAAAGGGGCTGGTGACTACACTGTAGTATTAGTTGGCGTGGGGAAGGACTTCGGTCCCTCCAGTCTTTTGGCACTGAAGCCATAATCCCTGTCCAAAAGGATGATACTTACAGTCCGCAGAGACCTCAGGATACCGTTCGGTCCATTTCATCCCCCTTCACACAAAATAGCGCTCTTTTTGTAGAAGGGTTCACTACAGTTTAACAAAACCCCAAATCAAAACTCTTAAAACAGAACCCTCGAGGCGGACCACCCCCAAATCTGGATCCCTGGCTTTTCTCCCTTCCCAGAGCGCCAGAGGGAGGAGGCCGAGCTCACAAGCTGTGTCTGGATCCAGATTTGCTAGTCTGAGTCCACCTCTCCAAAACAGCAGTGAGATACAGCCAAATCCTGACCGAATAAGCAGCACCAGAAGTTACTATATACAACTGTTAGTGAGATAGATACGTTACAGTAAACACTGAAAACATTTACAAAAAAATATTAAGACTTGTATTAAGATAAAAATCTGAGTGTTTTCGTTTCGTTTACACTTTGACGAGTTTGCACTAGAACAGCCTCTTACTGCAGAACGCGCAAGAACGAAAAAGAAAATGGAGCAGGTCACAAAAGGTTTCGGGTAGTGGTTGCTTTGCTCTGGTGCTGCGAGCACCTCTTGGGACTGCCTCTGGTGTTGCTACGCCAGACGCCAGGTCCGAGGCCACGTCGGGTAACGCGGCCACGCGGGGCTCGCAGGCACTGGCTCCCTCGTGCCCGCACGGGTGTGCACACACGTGCGCACACACACGCATACACGCACGCACGCACAGATACATGTACAGTTCATAAATAACAGAAACACAAACTGAAGTAACAGAACTGAACTGAGCCTGGATCTTAAAACCTACCCCCGAACCTTTGCAGGGAGGGTCACGTTTAGGTCCAGTTGTTGACAGTTGCAGGGCAGGAGACAGGGAAAACGGGGAGGGGGGATCTCTACTGTAACGAGACTTCGTCCTGATGGGAATTTCTTTTCATACTGGCTCAGGAAACTAAGCAACAACTCCAGAAGGTGTTGGCACTGGAACTTTTAAGAGTTTAATAACTCGCAGTGGAAGGATTTAAGCTTTCCTGCTATTTCAGCAGAACAATGTGTGTTCGGTAATTAGCAAGTTTGAGGTTAACCCGGAGTTTCTGACAGATCGGGGGGGGGGAGCAGTGCCTTGGCTTGTGGTTGTGAAGATTAAGCTGTACTGTGCTTAGCTTCAGTACTAAACAAGTGGGGTTTTTGGGGTATTTCTTTTTTCCAGCTCTTACGGAGAGCGCGGGCTGCATCCCCAAATTACTTCCAGGTACGAATGGAAACGTGTTGCTGGTGGGGCGCCCGCCCCCGGGCCCTGTTAGCGTTTCCATTCCTCTATGTTACTTCTCTCTTGAAAAACTTCGGTTTCTCGTAACGCAAATATTTTGGAACTCAAAAAACAATCAGCTCTAAACATACATCTCAGGGCAACAGCAGTTTAAAGTAGTCTTTTTGCAAGGTTCTTATAATGGGTTTGACTCTGAGACAATGGCGGATGTAAGTGTACGTACCCAACGGTTCACAGTACCCTGTATGTTCCTAACCTGTCTGGGTCTTTCTCCAGTTGTAACCGTGTCAGTTTTGTGAGGTTCTTCAAAGCCATCTGTGCTAGTCTCCAAAATTCAAAGGTGACTGTACTTGGCATAAATACTTAGTTATTACTTTTCTCTGAGGAGCTCCGTTTGGGGTCTGCTGTGTGACTGCACCACTCTGCAGGCGCTGGCGGGCTGTGGAGACCTCAGTGCAACACGGTCGCTCCTCCAAGGACCAAGCCGCACCGGGCTTGGCCCAGGGCTTCCAGGGAACAGAAAAACGTTTAGGAAGAAAAAAAAAAAGCATCTTTAATTTTGAAAACAATTGCATGTGGAAGAATGCTGTTAATGAGCCTTATGGCTGGGGGCAGCATGGCAATACAGAGCTTACTGGCAAACAGTGTCCTGCTCAGGCAGCCTAGGTAGGGTGAGGCTGGAGACGGTACCTAAGCTGTGCAGAGCTCAGTGAACATCCTAGTCCCTTTGACTGTACATTTACACATGGCAGGAGGAGCTAGGACAGGCGTTGAGCAGTGTATTAAACTTTAGTGGGAGGAATAGGTAGATGTCCTGTACACTGTACACTGTCATCCGTATCTCAGAGAAATCTCTCTGGCTCGTGGTAAGAGTGACCTGCTCTGAGAGTGGGAGTCATGAAGTGCTAACTTAAAAAAAAAACCAAACAACCACAAACCAACAAACACACCGTGGCGGCAGGTCAGCGGCACAATCCCCCGTTAAGGAGGTGACCCCTCCGCTGAGCACAACGTGTCTGAGTGTGCCGAATCTGCGTGTTTCAGCAGTTAGGAAAGTCTAATCCTGGCTTATGCCTGCACAGTGCTCCTGACAAGGGGGCTTTCGGTGGTGGCTGCTGTTCTTGTTGGTTACTCCCTTATGACCATGTTTTACATTCTTCAAGCCGGTTAATTTCCATGCAGTGCTCATTCCCAATTTAAAGAGGACAGTATTCCAGAAAATGGGATCTTTTTTTTTCTAATGCATACTGTGAAAGAAAAGAAATATAATTACCGATCTTCATGGTTCTTCAGGGCTTTTTCTTGTTTCTTTGTCTGTTTTTCTCCCCAGAAATAGTAAAAATCTCTGCACAGAGCATTACATCCCCATAACAAACCCTTTGTCAAACAAGAAGGTGGCCATTTCATGAAGCCCCTCACTCCCCCTCTACCGCAACGGGCACCAGGAAATCCAGCCCCTGAACCTCATTCACAGCTCGCGGACCAAGCTCAGGCAACATTTACTTTATTCTGTGGCTAGAAGTGTGCAGTGGGGGACAGTGCCCTGGGGCTATTGCTTACAAAGACTCTTCCCCATTATTTGTGAGAGAGCAGAAGCTGTAGAGTGGGATCAAGTTGCCATTCAGCAGGTGCCAGCTCCTCCCTCCGCTTGCGTGCCAGAGCCTTGGGCTTGCTCTGCTCCCCTGGGCTGCCCAGGGACCCCCAGGAGCCCCAGCAGCACCAGTCGTGCCCCTCCACTGCCCTGCACCGTGGCTCCCCACGCAGCACCCCTTTGGCTACCACATCGCACAGAGTGCGCCCTGACCTTCCGTCTGGACTGCGTCCCCTGTATGGGTGGAGTTAATTAAACCCTAATTAGCTGCGTAAATGCCCTGCGGACAGTCACCCGCTGTAAAAGTCAGTGGCCTCACAAGAGCCACATATGGGAAGATGACTGGGCTCGGCCCGGGGTTTGCTTTGGGAGAGGGCTGTGCTCCAGGGGGAGGCACAGGAGGAGCAGGCCAAGCTTTGCTGCCATCCCTCGTACGGCTACATCCAGCAGCACACTTTAACTGGACTTACTGGGCCATTGCCTGCTGCAGGCTCTGCCCAGCTCCCTTTATTTCGCTTACTGCAATGACAAGGACGTTATTCCTTGCTGGGAGGGGTGAGGCATATCCTTTGGGCGGTTTAGAAGGAAAAGGTTACTTTTGTTTAAACATTAAACACTGATTTAAATCCAACAGTGACAGCGATTCTCAAATATATGTTATTTCCTTATGCCACTCATCTCACACTCGATCTTTCCGTCCCCTCAATGTGCTGGCATTAGCATCTCCCACAAAGGCTCAGTCAAGCGCGCCGTCCGCAGTAAGGAGCTGGTTTCTCTGGGGGGAGAGAGCAGCCGTTCTTTGAAGCCGCGGCTCACACCTGCTGCTGCACGGTCTCTCTGGCCAGGCCTCCTCTCCTGCGGCAGCACCCTCCGCGGGTTAACAATTACTGCTGTTTCTGAATTCTCCATTCTCTGTAATCTGCAATTTAGTTGGGTTTGTGGGGGAGATCCCATTACGTGTCTGCATGCTGTACCTCTCTTTCAGCTGAGTAAGGGCACTCATTAGCCGTGCGTTGGCAGCATCCAAGGAAGCAATGCGTTTCTCCTGCAAACGAACGGGCAGAGGGGAACAGTCAGTGGGAACGCATGGAGACCTGTCCCTCTGTGATGCCAGGGCTTGTCCTGAGACAGCGACCCAGAGGCCTCTTGGACCAGGACCTTTCTCTTTGGCATTCTTAGGTGGGGGTTTTTCAAGTGCTACACAGCATTTTTTTTTAAATCCACTGCTATCAGCAGGGCCTCAAGTGTACTTTGCCTGTGGAATGTGAGCTAAATTAATTTTAGCATCCTGAACAAAACGGAGAGAACATAGTTCTTGATTCTTCAGTTACACAGAAGTTCATTGTACTGTTTGCTCTAACTGCAGCTGTTACAAAGGCTGTAAGATTCTTCTTCTAAAACCTAGCGCCCTCCCAAGATAGTTATTCCTGTTAGTGTTTAATTGATTTTGTTAGTGTATATTAATAGTTTAAACAACTTGTGGCCTCCCAGGATGGCTCTGATGGCAACTCTCACACATTACAGTATCGTAAGGATGGGAGCAAGGGTGTCCGTGCTGCAGCCTGCTTCTGCCACTCCTGCTCTTTGCGACACTGAACAAGACATCATCCTCCTCTGCCTGCCATCAGCGGGAGAGAACAGAACCAACGCAGAGGGGCAGAGTAGTTTGCCTGTGTGTAACTTCGAAGGTCCACGTAGGAATGCATCCAACACTGCTGTACAGCCTGAGATGGCAAGAAGAGAACAGCGTAGACTGGCTCATGGTAAGAGCCTCACTTTAACACACAAGATGGCAGGAGACAGGACAGCCTGTCGAGAGCTGCTGGCAGGCTGCAGGCTGCACCGCTCGCACCTGACAGACGCCCCGGTAGCTGCTAGGCTTTGCCCGATGCACTTGTGGGAACGTGGTGATTTACTAGCTTTCAATAAATTACTCTACAGAAGAACAGTGATTCTTTTTACAAAGTTACTACTGTCTCATCTCCTTTTTAATTATCTATACAGTAAATTAGTCATGCGTAGTGACTCACAAGTGATTAATAGGGTTGTTAGAGTAAGCCTAGAATATACTATCACCTAGCCACAACCCGTAGGAAGGCCTAGCTGCTGAGAAGATGCCTCTGCCTAGACAAATTAAAAGACTATGGGCTGTATTTTCAGACTCTCTTTTCCAAGCACAGTGTTTTGCACCCATCGTGTGATGCTCCTCTGCCATTGTTACCTATAGCAATAGCTGGGCTTCCCAATCCTGCAAGCCACAACCCAAAGGCTGGGAAAAAAAAAAGTGTTGGCTTTGCTCTGGCCAGGCTTTGTGTTCCTTGTATCCAGGTCCCACAAGCATTACTGGAACACGATGCACCAAGCAAAGCCCCAGGGACCTCAGACTGAGCCAACGAGGATGTGACCCTTCCACAGACTGCCTGAACTGTGGGAATGATCCTTCCACAAACTGCCACCCGCCACATCCTCTGTGTCACCTGCCAAGCTCCAAGGCTGGAAACAGCTGTACAAATGCAAATGCTGTGACAGTAAATCACATCCTGCTGAAGTCTGGCCGGCTCTGTCACTGACTGCAGCTTGGTGCTGACTCACCCACGCGCACAGTCTCGCCACGCTTGAGCTGGCACTGCTGCATGGCAGGGAGGCTGCACGTCGGCAGACTCACCCTGAGAAGTGCTGCAGGCCTTGGTATCGGGGACTCACCTGTGCATCGATAATCTTCTGCTTGGAATCCACGGCAGCCTGCATTTCTGCATGGTCCTTCTTTAGCTCCTCCTCAACTGACATCAGTCTGGTAGCCAAAGAAACAAGAAAAAACAAAACTCATTTGTATTTTTCTGGGCTGCTAAGCCCAGATATTAGTCTCACACGCGTCTAAATCAGCCACCCAGAGTGAATGATACAGATCATGTCCTCAGTCCTTGACACCGAGGAAGCAAAGGGGTGATGTACATCTCTGAAGCACATAGGAAGAGATGTGAAATACCAGAAAAGACACTCTACAGACAGAACTGGCCTCACAGAGCAGCTCCCATCACCCACAGCAGGTCAAACCATCTCATCTGAAATTGTAGTGCTGAGGCACACACTGAGATGCTCCCAGGACCCGCAGCTGTGCATTCAAGCACAGAGGAGGCACGCAGCCATTGGCACTACCTCTTCTTACACGCAAACCAATAGTTTAGAACCAGTCTTTCTTATGGCCTTTCTTATGGTCTCTTCTCTAGAGACCTCTACAGCAGACTGTCCCAAAGCTTAAGTGATGCAGAACAGTGAAGGCTGACCCATTTAGGAGCGCTTATTAAAAGCACCACGTTGGCTTGGCTCAGGTAAAGGTAAAGGTGAAGCTCGCTGCACTGGAGCAGTCTACATCTTGGACAAATGTAAACAGCACATCCCAGTGGGTGGGAGAAAGGGATCTATAGCTAGGAGTAATGGGATGGTGATGAGATCTTTAGCTAAACATCAGAAAAAGAGCATTTTAATCATTACATCTATTACTTATATGAACAGAAGAGCAAGCCTGCCAGATCTCCCGAATGCTGAGGCGGGCTGCCACCTCTCCCCGCCTGGTTTTGCCTTTGTGATTCAGGAAAATGTCAGGGGGTTCCTTGTCCCAGGTAACACCGACAGGGGCACCCAAAGAGTCAGGGCTTGAAATCCACCCCCACTCCCAGGGGCTGTAACCCAGAAGGGCAGAAAGTGAATAAATGCTGGAAAACTCATATGAGACACCTGCCTGCACCTCCAAAGAAATCTGGTTCTCCTGAGCAGGGGTCAGCTCTAACGCCAGCCATGCTGCCTGATTACTGTCACCTCCAGCACTCCCACCTCCCCTGTACCTGCTGATGATGCCCTTCATCTGGATCTCCTTATCCTCCTGCTGCCGCCGGAGCCGCTCCTCGCTCTCCTCCAGCCTGGCCTGGTACTCCAGCATCAGCTTCTGCGTTGTCTCCTCCTGGCACTTGAAGCGAGTCTCATACTCCTCCAGCTTCTTGTTGGAGATGCGAAGCTTGTCCTGCAGCACCACTAGGTCCTGCTGGTACTACAGCACGCAAGGACAGACACAGGAGGAGAAAACACATGTGGCATGTTACCTAGTAGGGCTTTGCCCTTGCCAGGGTTTCCCATAAAACAGTCATGCCCCTCTCCTTGCATTAGACTAGCTGCAAACCCGTGTCAGATAACCCCGCTTGCCGAAACCTCCTCTTCAGTCTTCTCCACACTGCGCTAGGAGCGATGCTGGGTTCCACTGGGCGGGCAGGTCACTGGCAGGTTCAGAGAATGGGTTGTTAGCAGAGTCTGGCATTTCACACGGGGAATGCAGGTTAGAGCGAGTGAATGGCAATCGCATCCGGCATCTTCCTCACGCTAACAGCGCGGGGCTGAACACAGGCAGGGGAAGCTGCGCTGGTGGGATTTTGGGTTTACACATGAGCTCTTCGGTTTACACCAATAAATGTGGGTGCTTTGGAGCTGCTGGGAGGCAGGCAGGAGCTGTCAGTGCTGCCTGCCTCCTGCCAGGCTCTGCGGCAGTGCCCGACGCAGGCCGCGGCCACCTCGGGATGAAGTGCTCACCCCTCAGCACGGCGAGGGCGACTCGCTGGCGTGAG
Organism: Phalacrocorax carbo; assembly: GCF_963921805.1. Lineage (NCBI taxonomy): Eukaryota > Metazoa > Chordata > Aves > Suliformes > Phalacrocoracidae > Phalacrocorax > Phalacrocorax carbo. The sequence continues at coordinate 2,519,719 of NC_087530.1, forward strand.
CAGGGGCGCTGAGCACTGCTGCCTTTTGGGGGCCAGCATTGTAAGTAATGCAAGCAGATGCCAAACCAGGGTTCGCTCTGCGAAGAGCTGCTGCGTGAAGCCAACACCCCACAGCTGTACTGTTCATTCAGATGAAGCTGAAAAATCAGCAGCAGACAGATCACATAAAGCAATCAAAAAAATTAAGAGCTTTCTAACTCAGTAAAACTAGGTTCAGCTATTGCAGAAGCACAGCATTCATTACAAGTTGCTTTGCTAAAGAAAAATCCAGCACATCTGTACCAAAAAAAAACAAACCAAAGGACTTAGTATTTTTAAATTAATATTTGGAATTTTTTTTTTTTTAAATCTCAACTGGAATAACCTTAGAATAATTAATATGCAGCTGATAATTTGACAAGCTGCTTCATGAGTCAGATATGGGAAAAAGACTTCCAGCTGAGTCAAGAAAGCTGTTACAAAGCTGCAAGTGTTAGTCATGAACGGACAGAAATGTGCTTAACTGTGTATTGATTTGGCTACCTGGAAATACGGCCTTCCCCTTTGGCCATCGCCACCTGCGTAAGCACTCAACCGATGGACTTGGTCATGTCCCAGTTTTGAGAGTCCTGCTGGGGCGTCTGACCAGCAGACCAGCTCTCTGCGAGGGGGCCGCAGCCAGGCTGCTGCCCGTGTACCGCTCAGCCGCCCCCCCGGCTCATGTAAAGCCACGTGCTTGCCTAATATCATGCCACTAACTGACCGGCTGACGGCAGAACTAACTGTAACAACAGCTAAGGATTGAAAATGTATGATGCTGATGGCTTTTCCTGAATTGCCAAAGTATTCGAGCCGTGGCAGGCAGATGGGCAGGACCTCTGAGCTCCTTCTGCCTGGGCAGGGACAGGCACAACAGATCGCTCTGTTCTTCCTTTAGCAAAGCTTTTACTGCGGCATTGAAACGACACGGTTTGCACACGTAACCTGGAGCGATGAAGGAACACAAATGCTCATACAGTGGCACAGAAGCACTAAAGTCGGACAGAAGGGAGTTGCTCAAACAGGAAAGATTATATACCTACCCTAGCCTTAAAACAGAAGCAGCGTAAGTGAGCTCAAATGATAGCAGGAGAGGCCTCAGAGACCGAAGGAGTCGCTCCTGTCTCTAGGACACTTGTCTCATTCTCGGTTACCATTCATTTCTTACAGTAATGGGAAGAGAAATTATGCTAATGGCGATCTTTTAATGTCAGTGACTGATGTGACAGCAAAGTAACAAAAGATGCTGCATGGGCATGAGAGAGCAGGCTCGTGGGGGTGGGGGGGCTCCCTCTGCACTTGGGGCAGGGACCCGTTTGCTACAATACTCGCAGCGTTCGTAATCCCACCATTGTCCACCCTGAGCAGGCCCCGTGCCGGCGAGCCCCTCGCTGCACAGGACGGGGCGAGCCTGGCACGGCCCGGGGTGCAGTGGCCCCTCGGGCTGGCATGGAAGCAGAGCAGTCCCTGTGAGTGCCCACCTGCTAACAGCAGAGCCCGTTTCACAGGAGAGGCTGCCAGGAAGGGGATTAGTGGCACCGCTTGCCATGCACAGTGCCCGCACCGGAGGGCCATCTGCCTGCTTGCGGGAGCTGGCAGGTGTGAGCTGGAGAAGGCCAGCACACGTTTCTTAGTGTGTGGTCCTTCAGCTTTTCACCTCACTTCAGTCCCACTGCAACAGCAAAGCTTGCCACTGCCAGCTCCATCACAGACTTGAATGAGCACCGAGCCCTTTCTGAAGCCCCTCAGTGACTGAACGCAGCAATAACCCAGTGCATGATGCACCAGTCTGACGCCTTCGCTTTGATTTGCTGCTTACTACTGTCTCTGCCTTGGTGGTAGTCAAGAGTTCTACCCCTCCGCAAACATGGACAGCCTGCTAAATATGCACACATTTCTGTGTCAGCTGCTATCTGATCAGTACGTCTGTGTATTTACAGGAATGCCCAAGCAGCAGAAAGTCAGCAAGAAATGGGCTTAACTCTCACAAAACTCTGCCACGCTCTTCCTGGGGCAGCTGGCAGCCGTCGCCTTGTACCTCCCAGTCCCTACGACACCTGCCTTCGGCATTTCGTTTGAATTTAACAGGTGACAGTCCCAAAATGATACAGCACAGCAGAATGAGAGCAGGAAGGCTATCGTAACAGAAACATGTCTGTGCTGGAGAAACAGGAAAGAGGCTCAGGGAGGGTGATGTCTGCGGTTCTGCGGGACCAGGTGGTAACACATGGTGGTTGTGACAGAAGGAAACATCCCAAATGCTAACTGTGCCCAACTGCAGCAGTTCTGGCAGAGCCAGGCTGCTGAGAAAGCACCTTGCAGAAGCAGCAATCAGCAAAGATGGGATCTTTTCAGCTCTTGACTCCTAGATCCTTCTCTCTAACCCTCCTTCTTCACCCCTAGCCAGGCCTACTCTGTCTCGTCCCTGCTTCTCCCCCTGAATACTCTGGAAGTGACACAGCCCCAGACTGGGCAGGCCCTACCTAGCCTGCGTGACACAGCCGTAAGCTCGGGGCAGTGTCACCGCACCACCGAACTCACCCCGGCCCCAGTGCTGTCTGAGACCAGACGCTGGACTTAATTTCTTCATCTCTTTACAGCCTTTGGACATGGAAGTTGCTTCTTGCTACATGTCCCTGTTGAGAGGCATGAGGCTGCCTTTCCTCGCTCTCATCTCTTTTATAGGTGTGCTTAATTCACTTTTTAAGCTTGCTCCCCCTGCAGCTGGGGGAAGTAGGAATGGGGGAAGTAACGAGCACTGGCTGGCTTCAGACTTTGCTGCAGAGCAGCACTAGCACTTGATGCCTGGCTCCTGTTTTTCTTACTTGCTTTCACCAGAGGGTAATTCCAGTCACTGAGTGTGTGAAAAACCTCCCAAACTTTCCCCAGAAGCGCCCTGCGAGGCTGAGCAGCCAGGCACGGAGCAAACTGACACCCGTCTCTCCTGGGCAGGGACGTGCCACACAGCCCGCCTTGTCCCCAGGGTGCTCAGATGAACGACATTCAAGGAAATCCTCTCTCTATTTAGAAACTTGTTTCAATCCAATCAGGTTTTACCTTTTCTGCTTGGCTGAGCTCGTCCTTATTCCTGAGCTTATCCCTGTGCTTGGAATCTGGGTCAATGCTTTCATCTTCTAAAAACTGCATGTTCATATTCAAAAGCCAAGCAGCAGTGCGGTCCAGGGCATTGGGGTTCACAGGAGAAGGGGCCTACAATGAAACATACAACCATAACAAAAGAAAAACCTGTAACAGAAATGGTCATGAAGCTGGAGAGAGACTTTCCTTCCAAGCAAGCCCTCTCCCACGCTGCTCAAACAGCAACGAACAAGTCTGAGCTACCAGAGCGCTCAGGGCTGGGGAGCAGGAACAACTCCTGTTCTGCACCTCATATTATTTTAGGTCAAAGAGCCTTTGACAGGCCAAGTTCTTCCCTGTGCCATCCCCACAGAACAGACGTACAACGGTGCGCTGCAACGGGGTCCTGCCCAAAGTAACGGGCCCAGGTTTCGGAGCGGGCCCTGTCACCGCAGGAGGACACGACCTGAGAAAGCGCCGAGCTGCACTCAGACTGGTTTGGTGTGGTACGTTCACTCTGCAAACTGAGATTGCACTCAACCCTTCAGCCTCTCTTACTGAGCCGTTTTGCTTGCTGTGGAGCTTTCGTACAGATAAAACCAGGTCTGCGAACTGAAATGCTACTTTTGGTCATGCAGGTGTCTTCCTGGAAAATAAAGGTTTCTTTCTGGCTGAGACTCCATTTATGATGCCGGTGAGGTCTAAATGCTTGACATCTTAGAACTTCATCTCTAGGTTTGTTCATGCAGCTACGGGAGCTCAAGGAGCAGCGCTGCTCTACGGTCAGTGAGCTAGAGCCACAGCTGCTGCTTTTCAGGCCTAGCCTGGGCAGGGACTGCAAATGGCATTGCCTAAATATTTTCCAACCGCATCACAAGGTTGAGGAAGTGAGTCTCCAGCTATTTCCCCTCTAGCCTGGCTCATTCTATACTGCACTAAACAGTTGCTTGGATGAACACAAGGGATCTGGATGACTTGGTCGAGGGAATTCAAGTTAACAAGTCAGAAATGTCGGGGACTTTCTCCTTCATTCAAACCTCTGGACAGAAGAGAAACCCAGTAACTGGCAAGCAGCAGAACGGGACGCTCTGTCCTTGGAAAGAGTGGAGACTGGTTTAATCGCCTCACTGGACTTGGGGGCTTTCCCATGCCGTCTTCCAGTCTGGTCTTCTACTTCCAGAATTTTAAATCAGAAGTTGTGGACTCGACTCATGACCATCACTTGCTATAAATCCTCACCGGCTTGCAGCTTTCTGCTTTCCCTTGCATCTCCAGCTCGGGCACTGCACCTGTGGTGGCTGCTCAGAATGTCTGGTTCCAAGGAGCAGCGGCCACCCGGCTTCATTTCAGCAGCGTAAAGGCTGTCAACGAACAGAACTCAGCCCTCTGTGCATGGGGCCTTCTGACTCTTTCTTCCTTCTCTGAAGAAGTAAAAAAGGACATCTGATCTGGCCTGGGACGCTCTGGAAGTCAGTTCAGCAGATGAACTTACAGAAGTAGAAGAAGCGCTTCTGGCTGCCAGGAAAGAGGTTCGTGGACTTCGCCTAAAATGGCCACCGAACGGGATTTCTTTTCTCTCAAATAGCATTTAATACCACCAACTACGAGCAGGCGGCGTCATGGATTGCGGATACTGCTAACATAGAAGTAAAATGTGCAGATTAAGGGTAGAAGAGGCATTCTGAGGACTTCAGGTCTTGAGAGAAACTTTGAGAGGACAATAGGGGTGGGTGGAGGAAAGATCTGCGAACACAACTTGGCCAGGGCTTTCCAAAGGTCACCCAGAGTTTGCCGTTGTCTTTCTGGAAGAAACTCTGCTACCAAACAGGCTGCTGCTGCTTGCAGAGCTCTGCGCCCTCTGTACCTAATGAGTATTGATCCGCGTTATACAAATGCTGCTACATGGCACGCTTGCTAATGCCAGCGCTTATGAATCAATACCGTGTGCAGAGAACGGCTCCAGATGGGACTGATAAAAAAGCCTTCAATGGGCAGCACTGACAAAGGCCTCCATGGCTGCTTTGTAAAGGAGAGTTAGTTACACCAACTCCTGCTCTTTCAACACTGTACTGCTGAAAAGGTGCCTTAATACTGTGTCTGGGCCGAGGTGCAGTGAGCTCTTGCCAGTTGTCCGCATTTTCTGGGTTTGCATTACTTTGAAAACTGTTCCTTTAGGCACTGAGAGGCCCTACTGTGTCAGTTTTCTATAGGGTCAGTTCTGAAATGTAGAATGAATAAATGAGCACTAGAAAAACAATTTACCCATGCCAGGAAAACCAGAGGGCCCGGGGTCTGTGGCCTACTGCTTTCAATTTTAGCACCACAAATAGTGAAACTTATTTCTGTGCAGACCAGCATGCGGTCTGGGACCTGAATCACTGCAGAGCTCTGCGCAGCAGGAACGTCGCTCTCGGCGGGGAGCACGCTCCTTCCTTACCGCTCTCACCTCCCCAGCTGCACTTACGGGAGGGTCTCACAGAGCAAACAAATAGGAGCGTCCAGGAGTGCCGCGGCTCTGCTGGGACGGGCGCTGCAGCAGGGAGACGCTTAGTGACAAGAGAAGATTAGGGCCTGGTCCACGTCTGGGAGATGGCGCGGGCTTGACTATGGCATGGGATGAGAGTCTGGGCATGGAGAGGCAAAGCAGTGACAAGATGGTAGCGCAGGGCAGAGGCATGGCTGCCATCGCCCTCGTGTCTCTGCCACCTACCGCCTTGCGGCAGTCACACGCCAACGTGCCACGCAACGGAGGAACACAGAGCACGAACACTGATCTGTGTCCCCGCCCCCGGGGGGCCTCCGTCTCAGGCCAGGCTGGGTGCAAGAGCCAAGGCACAGCCCCACATGCAGTGCCACCACGGGGTTGGCACTGATGTGGTAACTCAGAGCCACAGTGACGTCCCCTCCCATGGTAGCAACCCCCACTGGCCAGTTTCTTCTCCAAGTCCACGGGCTGACCCCGCCTGGGCCCTTCAACAGCAGAGCTGGTACAGCCCCTGAACTCACCTGCTTGTGCATCGTGCGCTGCTTCATCTCAGGGCTGTCGCCCTTGGAGGAGGAGGACTGCTGCCGGAGACGGGCCCCGCTGCCTGGCCAGTCTGGCGAGGAGGACATCATGCTGCCGCTGGAGGGTCGCTGGTACTGAACCGTGTTGAGCAAGGAGGGCGGCGTCCGGCCCCGGGTGACCGGCGGGGGAGGCGGGGGCGGCTGGTCTATCCGCCTCTGCGGTCCCGCGCTGTTCTGCCGTGGCATGGTGGGCTGGCCGCCCTTCTCCGTCAGCGAGAGCTGCCGGCGGGCCAGCTCCCCTGTCCGGCGGGTGAAGTCCTCGCTGGCGGCGGGGGCGGCGAAGCCGTGCTTGTTGGCCGTCAGCTCCTCGCTGTTGCTGTGGGAGCTGAGCGAGCTGTGGCACTCGGAGCCGGAGTCGCCCAGGCCGCGGGGGGAGAGCGGCAGCCCGGCGGCCATCTGGTAGACGGGGTTCTGGAAGGAGAGGGGCGCCAGGAGCTGGGGCCGGCCGGGCGCGCTCTCGCCGCTCGGCGTGGTGGGAGTCTGGCCCACCCGGCGCACGGTGGCCATGCCCGTCACGCTGTTCTGCTGAGTCCGTGCAGTCCATACGCCCTGCAACTGCCCGAGGGACGACTGACTGTCATTGAGGGAGTCAGCCGTGCCCGGCGCGTTGGCCCCACTGTCCAAGAGCCGATTGTCCTGCAAGTCCACCATGGACAAACTCTTGCTGCCATTAGACATCTGCACGTCGGGCTCATTGGCCTCTGAGTAACTGGAGCTTCGGGCAGGCGAGGGCTGGGCCCCAGAAGACCTTGTGACAAAAAACAAGTCCTTGTTTTCAGGGGTTGGAGATGGTAACCGTGTGAAATCTATCAGACTGCGGGGAAGTCAGTGCGTAAGGAAGAGGAAAGGAAAACAAAACAAAAAAGAAGAGTTGTGAATGCTGCCCCAGAGCAGGAAAACGAAATCACTCAGAAGAAATCAGCGTGGCGCAGCTGTGCGGGACGGGGACGTAACCCAGCCCCTGCGGCAGGGCTGGCCCGGCCAGGTCGGCCTGGGGCGGGGACGGTGCAAGGGGAGCGGGGAGGACGGAGGGGTGCCGAGGGGCCCTGGGCCAGCCCTGCGGGAGCAGGCAGGGGAAGGCAGGTGAGCGAGAGCGTGCGGACGCATGGCGAGAGCGCTGTGCTGTGCAGGAGGCATTCACAGACACGCTCCTGGGGGCTCTGCCCCGCCGGCTGGGTCTGCTCGTCATGCCGACGGCACGCGTCACCCTTCTGCTCCCAAGCGGCTGTATCGCACCACTCTCGTGTCCTCTGCGCTGTGCCGGGCAGTAAGCTCTGGAGGGCACGCTGGCCCACATTTGTACAGCGTGGAGCACCACGGGGGCCTGACCCACGCTAGGCCTCCAAGGGTCAGACAGAGCTCTAACAGCAGAGCTAAAGCCTGGCACCCATTCCTCCTCCTGTTAGATACATTCATGCAATATTGATTTCTTGTGGATAGGAAGAAAGAGCTTTGCAGTAGCTTAATATGAATACACCACTGATCAAAGATGGTGCATTGTAAGCAAGTATTTGGGTGAAAGCATATTGTCAGAGATCCTCCACAGCATTAGATTTAAATAATTGTACCTCACGCTGGGAAGCATTAGAGATGAAAGCCCTGATTAAAGCAAGTCCAGCGCAATCGCTGCCCTTCATTCCTAACTAACCTGTTAAATATTATGTCGTTTCCACTTACTTACAAACTATTTTACTAGCACAGTCTTTCCATTTGTGTGGGCCCCGTCTCATTTTCCACAAACAAATATTACAGGTCTGCAACAGCATCACCTTCCCCATGAATGAAAGTCCTTACATATTAGGCCAAAGAGTGTGTTAGGTGACTGTGTCTGTGAATCACTGCTCATCATTAAAAACACCCAGTATTATAAAAACTGGACAGAGTAGACTGGAATTGATTGTTAGGCCTCTACAGCTTGGCAGCCCTTAGAGGAATGTCCTGATTTGGATCTCAGTGAATTCAGCACATACCCTATGTCTTACAAAGACGGGTACGGCCAATCCTGTTCATCTCGCATGCTCAAGGACCTAATGAACATAATGGCGATACCCATCCCTTTGAGGTTAGCACAAGCAAGCCCTCAAAGGATGAACATTTCGCTTCTGCAGCCACATCTCAACAGCTGAGACCAGCACTGCTAAGGTCTTGATCTCCCAGACCACATCCCCAGATTTGGCTCAGAAGGGACCCAGGATGGAGCCATGTGCTTGCACTACCGCCCACTGCTTTGTCCAGAGTCAGAGCTGACCTACATCCAGTATTGATTCTGCGATCAGAAAGTGTAGTCAATGGTTCAGGCAACTCCACGCTATACCTTGTCCTGCCTGACCCTGCAGGAGCTCAGGTTTTGGCAGTAGATGAATATTCAGTATTTCCCTGGTGTGTGGCCAGGCCACCTTTTATGCTCTTACCCAGATAAGTCATTCTCTATCACCATTTTCTGTAGCCCCGCGGAGATGCTGTTGCCAGCATTAGGCGTGGATGCAGTGTGATCGGCCGTGACCGAGACCTGCACGCAGGCCGGGTTACTGAGCGCTGAGTTGACATCCCTCAGGATCCGCGGCAGAGGCCCGAGCTTTGTTGCAGTGCCCTGGGCAGGAAGGACAGCAGAATTACTACCAACATCTTGTATTTTTGCTGGAGAACTGTGGGCTTTGCCAGTTGCTGGACAGTCTCGTCAGTGAATTACATTAACACCATGCATTTTTGCCACCATTTACCCCACTGCTGAGGCTACGGGATGTCCCAGAACATGTGGCTTTAGAAACCATTTGCTGCTGTGGGGCAGAGGAAGCAAGCGTGATTAACGAAGTTCAGATATGGAAGACAGCTATAGCCAAGCCTGGTCCAGGTCTCTTGGCAAAAATCCTTTTAATTAAAAAGAAACCTTTTGAATCTGCTGGGATAGACAAAGTTCTGGTGTTCAGCAGCTTTGCCTTCTCATCCCACCTGCCCCTCCATCCTCGCCCTCCCCATGATAAACAGCAAAGGAGGGAAAAAGCTCTACTCACCTGCCTCAGAGGAGGATGTAAGGAATGAGCTACTCCTGCAGCACGTGCAAAGGCTGGGGAAGTGCTAAGGCTTAGTAACAGCTGTGCTGTGCACAGATACAGCTAACGGATTGATACCTGCTGGCCATGGGGAGGTGTGTGGTGTGATGCCTATGCCCAGCACTGGCCAACTGTGCTTCCCCCAGAGCCTGCCCCTGCGATCCCCCCGGGTACCTGCTCCAGTTGAGAAATGACTTCCCAGAGTAGTGAGTGCAAAGTGGACAGTTCCCGGCCCAGGTCAATGTAGCCTTCGAAGCCCGCTGTGTTCGAGATGGTTTCGGGATTGGAAATCTCCAGTAGAAATCTCTGCATGTTAGTCCATTCATGTTCCAGGAACTGATTCATAAAGGACATGTACTCCTCTTTGCTGCCAAACCTATCAAGACAGCAATAGGAATTTCAGGTAAATCCTGTAAACAGAAGTGAAGTCGACAGAAGAGGTAGGTACATGCACAGGTAATGCCTTCTGGCATTTGAACCCTTCAAAGCCTTTGGGGTCACCAGGTTGCTAGCAGGCACCTGGTAACTCATGGAACAGGGAACCAAAATTAACTCCAGCCTAACCCAGCTAAGCCCTCGTCAGCACGGGATCCCCACCATAGAAATGAAGGCGAAAGCTAGAGAAAGCAAGCTGTTCTGGGCAAGAGAGTATATCTTACTGCGGGGTCAGGGCACAGCCTCCAGAAATAGGACCGGTCACTGGAAAGAAAGAATTGGTAATTCCAAGCACCCGCACCTGACTGAAGCCCAGTGAACGATGGTGGCAGGAATCCTGTGCTCTCCCCACTCTTCCACGGGCACTGAAGCTACCTCCAGCCGTGCTGGCTGCCGCTGCCCCGGCACAGCCGCTCTGGGGATCACCCTGGAGAGCCACACTCGCAGCTGGGCCAGCCCCTTCGTCCCCTCGGGCTCCCTGCAACCTCCGCCTGCCCTCCAAGCGCTCCACCCAGATGTCACTTGCAGTGAAGGTGTCTTATTTAGAGCGCAACTGGGAGGGCCTTGTGGTTCATCTGTGCCAGCGACAGCGATCCTCCGAGGAGATGCTCGGCTGTGTGCCGTCTGCAGGACAGCGCTGCTTGATCACTTTGGCTGGACTACTGTCAGCTTAGTTAAAGACTCTTCCCTGCAAAGTGCTGAAAATCTGCAAACCCTTTAGTCGGGGATTGGTCAGGAATATGGAGAATTTCTGTCATCTAGTGTAACACACTCGTACGTCTTCCGTCTCCGTCTGTGTGCATGTACACGCATCCCTGACTGCGAGCGTGGGTGCTAAGCGAGTCTCCAAATCTAAGAAGCTTTAGACAGAAACTGTCCGTTCATGTTTTAGAAAGCTCATCATTTTGTTATCAGAGCTCAGGATAAGTAGCTCAGAGCTGCAGCCGGTGGGAAGATTTTCAGAAATCGCTCACTTTGTTTCCATCAAGCCAATGGGCTTAGTTAGAAATTGATAGTGCCCCCATTCTCTCCATACCTTCTCAGTTCAGACAACTGCATTTTAATAGCAGGGAAAGCCCCAGAGCTCGCAGGAGGGAAAGAGCAGCTCCTGAGCTATGTACACCATTGCTGCTGCTTGGTTCTGGTCCTGCTGGTGCCTGTGACGGGAGGCGGGCAGTGCACGGCCGCCAGCCGTGCCCCGCACAGCCGTCACGGGACAAAGCGCCTGGCTATGCCGGGGCGCTCCTGCTGCCACCTTCCCTGCTCGTCTGTGTGGTCAAAACAGCCTCTTTTCCTGCTCATAAAACACGTCCTGTTTTGGAAACTTTTAAATGATCTCCCTGACCTAACACGGAGGGAACGGGTCCCAGAGAGACGTGGGGGGAAACGCCAACAGGAAACAAACAGGCGCTTTCCATCGAGGAAAGGAGCGGCCAGCGCTCCTGATGCCGGAGCCGTGGCTCTGCCCACACACCCGGAGCTTCCCGCCCCCTCCCCAGACCTGCCCCCCGCCCCACGTCCCGGCTTACTTGGCAAAGTTGGCGAGGTTCTGGGTGACCTTGGCAATGAGGGTCAAAGTGCGTGCAGTGCGGTCATCCGGGTACTCCTGCAGGAGGCTGAAGAGGGACGGGGACATGATGGCCGGGCAGAGGAACCGGAGGAACAGGGAGGCACTGATCAGTCGCTCACTGATGTCCGGGCGGCCTCGGTTGCTGCATTCTTGTCTCCATGAGGCAAAAACTTCTTTGAGCTCCCTTGGGAAGACACTGAAATGACAGGAGGACATGCAGAGATGGCAGGTTCAAGGCCAGGGTGTTCAAACTGCCACACAGCAGTAACTAACCATGGTGCGTATCAGCCATGGGGTGCGACACCCAGACCTGTACAGCATCCCTCTCGTCCTGCTGAGCCGCAGCAGCACCGCTGTCTACACCAGTCGCAGGCTCTTGACCTTTTTTTTTTTGGCAGAGTGGCCGTTAAGAGACTCAAACCACACAGGAAAAAGCAAAGCCTCCCCATAATGTGTAAGAGAAGCAGCTTTCGTCAGACTAATGATCCTGGTTGCGCTGGGTGCCAAAACCCCAGACAACTGGGAAGACAGAGAAATGAAACACACTGTGCAACGCAGCTCATCACAAGTCAGCTGGCTGTGACGTGGGGCACTACGAACTGGGGGGAAGCTCAGCCGCCAAGGTGGAGTGTGTGTCTCGAAGAAGCCCAGCATCGTGGGACGCCTCGGCAGAAACACCGGCAGTACTGGGGGCACGGCTGGGGCTCGGAGACAGGGCCGTGCGAATTGCAATACTTGCAGTTGAAATTATTGTTCAAGCGCCTGGCTCAAATCCCACTGTGACTAGTACAGACGCAGAGCCCCACTGGAGCTACTCCAGCCTTGTAACTGCACAGACCTCAGCCTGGCTTTCCTGGATACCAGAATTTCCCCGGGTCCAGCAGACGCTGGCTGCAGCAGCCCTTATCGCCACAGAACTTGCTCAGCCCTCCCCAGCTCCCTGCTCCCACCTTATCCTGTTCCCAGCCTGTGTTATTTATTCAGCTGGATACTCCCACCTGTGGGGGCAGGCTGGCAATGGGTCCCGCCGCGCTGCCGATGCTCCCCTGGGTCCCTGGTACACAGCTCCCCACCCGCCCGGAGGCTGCCCTGGCCAGCAACCACCGTCTTTGTTTTAAAACCAGAGCTGTTTACTGACAGAGCTGGATGGTACAAAAGCAGACTGATGATGGGTCAGACTCCATTTTAGGCCATAAATCTCCTTAACAAACAGCCATTTCAGAGGACACTTTCCCAGTTTTGCTGCAGGGACTATCTGGGAGAAGCAAAGCAATGTCGGCTGGCTTCTCACTGGCCTGCTCGCTGCCCTGCGGCTGAACCGCACACGAGTCGGGGAGAAAACCATGGGAGCTGCATGGCCAGAGACACCACCCACTGTCCACCAGCAGCAAGAACCAGGTGGGAGGCTCCGAAATGGAGGAGCACTAGGAGCAAAACACCTGCCCGTGCATGCTGCCCCTGCGGCAGCACCGCCAGGCCTCTGGGCAGATACAAGGGTGCTCCTCCTGCTGCCAGGGCTCCCCATCCTCTGGCCTGTGCCTCCCAGGGCTACGGTCACTCACGCCATCAAGCCCAACCGACTGCTCCTCGCCACAGCTGCAGCGTTCAGGCCCTGCGGGGTTTGTGGTCCGTCAGAGCAGCCCGTACCCTGCAGCCGAACGGCCGTGGCCTCTAGCTCCGTGGCCGTTCTCTGAGCCAGCAGCACGCACGCTCAGCAAGGCAGAGCCCTCACCCCTCATTTCATTAATCTGCCAGCTGCTGCCGCGCCGCCCGGCCGCACGCCCCAGGCCCGGGGCTGCTGCTGTGAACCCCAGCCAGCGGGCACCCTGCCATGCACTTCCCACCCAGGCAGCCCGCTCAGCACCCCACTGCTGCACGCAGAGGCCCACGACGCTGCGCTCCAGGGTTGCAGGGGGTTTCTCTCTGTCCTTCTGACGTGGGCGGTGATGCGCCATGGAAGTGCTTTGCAAACGCCGCTGTTTAGCTTCTGCTCCGTGTTTGCTTCATGCTTTCACACACATGAGCTTTTATCCTGCGCTTTATAAATAACATTAGCCAACGTCTTTGGCTGGATAAATTCTCCTCTGTCTTTGGCTTGATCCACACAATTGGACAAAGTCTTTTTACTTCATGGTATTTGCCCAGAAACAGGAGAATCCTTTAAGCAATTTAAGGCTTGAATGATCAGGACAGGTTGTACAGTTACGGGAAAGTAAACCCTTGAAAATGTATGCACCGGCTGCACACAGCCCGTGAGTACTGTTCACTATCACAGGCTGGGAGACCATAAAAGTTTAATTGTGTAACAGCGGATGGAATTCAGTTAGCTGGCTTTATGTGACAAACGGGCCCTTAATTCATTACCCAACTTTCCAGTAATGAGCTTCCACATGCTGAATTTCTGCTTACGCTGAAACTTTCCAGATGTCCAAATTATGTCATAATTATAACAATTTTCAGTTATCGCAAACCTCTTTCCTCTCTCTGATTCTCTCCGGCAGATGAGCATGCACACCCTGGCAGTCTATTTAAAGCAAGATCGTTGGCTGTCAGGATACCTTGGCCAATCCTGAACACTCACCAGCCCAATTAATCCCAAGAACCGCTGAGCACAAAGGACCGAGGGGGAACCACTCAGAGCAGCAGCTCAGCTGCTCCAGCTTTCCTCAGAAAGGCAGGACTGGAGGAAGAAATTTCCCGTGCATTCCTGACTTTTCCTGAGGTCATTTTTCAAGCCTATTTTTAGAGTGACCCTTTAGTGCTTCTTTGGGTATTTTTAGGAAGACATTAATTCAAACAATTATAATCCACTGGTGACTAAAAGCAGTGCATCCCTCCTGGGAGAGCAGGTAAATGCCATCCCTGAGTCAGAGAAGTATTAATTGGCCCAGGATAAGCTATAGGATACTTGTACAAAAATCTGCCCTTTGGTTATTTGTGGTAGATAAAGCAAGTCCGAGTGAGCATCTCCCTCAGCAGTATCGAGAAAAGCAATCCCCTTCCTGGGCTTGCAGGAGGGCACTCAGTATCCTGGGAGATTACCTGTAATGACTTTTCAGACCTCAGCACAACAGCTGGGATAGGAGAGAAAAATGAGAAATCAGATACTTCCTTCCTCCGATATTATCCTTAGTTGATGTTTGGCAACAACAATGTTGCTACTAAATACATGAATGAAAAATAAGCCCAGACTTTTAAGCAGGAAGGCTGCAGATCCAGCAGCAAGACAAAAATCATCGGTCTCTCATATGATCAGGTCAGGAGTCTCTGCGTATGTTAGCAAGAACCAGAAAAGCAAAGAGGGTCACAAGCCCATTTCTTGCCCTTTCAGGTCACCTTTGCAGGCAGCACCTGTAACAGACCCAAGGACTCCGGCTCCCCAGGGCTGAGCAGCAGGTAACACCACGAGCACAGCCATGCCTGCCAGCCGCCTCCACAGCAAGGTACAACTACCTTACTCCAGTCCATTTTGCATATTCGGGCCTGTCCCAGCCAGTTGCAAGAACTTTTACCCTGACAACAAACAACTAGGAAATGCCTCAAACTGCATACCAGGCCTTGGGCCAAGGAGGCAATGGGCTCCCCATCTCCGCCCCAGCAAGCACGCTGGGCTGGGAGAGAGAGGGGTTAACCCAGAGGAATGCAGGACGCTGAGCCAAACAGCAACCCAGCAGTAACAGCAGCATCCTCCCGGGCTCCAGCACTCTGCAACAAGAGAACATCTGCTTAAACAAAAGCTCCCTGTGCTGGTGCAGCTTCCTTGCAGGCAGGAGGAGTGCCACAGACCCTGCCTGCTGCGGAGAGGATTTCAAAGCTTCACCTGACGCTCTGGGGAGGCAGGCAGGGTCTGTCAGTCTGGTCCAGACTGAATCGTTACACGGGTAGGAGACCCAGAACATGCATTTCTGCCCTTTATTCCAGACTTTCATATACAGCTGGCATCAAGTCCCTCTCTAAATTTGTCACACTGGCAAAGGCATTTCGTATTCCTTGACTCCACTGCCCTGTCCCCGTGTCTGTGCACCAGCAACCCTTCAGCACCCACTAAAGACAAGCATGAAGGAAAACCAGTGAGGCTGTCACACCCCCGGAGCAGACACTCCAAACTCTGGCTGAGCAGTAGCTGCCGCCTCACCCCGTGGTCATCCTCACCCTTGCTCCTGGACCACCAGGACTCCCTCACTCGCTGCAGGATGCGGGCAGGGACCCGCAGCTCTCCCTCCAAAGCTCTCTGACAAGCTGCCCATCAGCGCAGCTTAGGGACAGGGTACCATCAGCCTGAAGATGGACTGCTGCCACCCTTGTCCCCTGCAGCTGTGCCGCCTCTGCGCTAGCTGAGGGCATGCGGCGGGGAGCGACGCTCATGGGATACCAACCAGTAGGAGTTGATGATTTTGCAGAAGGCCAGCTCGCAGCACATTTTCAGGTTGCTCTGATGTTCAGGAAGGTCTGAAGAGGAGCACTTACTGGGATCCACCTCACAATTTTCATCTGATTCATACAGTGCCTTGATAAATTCCCCTGTAAAACAGACAGTCGGTGATGGGTTTTGGAAACATGAGAGCTGCAGCCTTCAAGCAATTCTGTTTGTAAGCCCCAGCGCCCGAGCAGTTACTCGATGCCCCGTCGCACTGGCTGAACAGAGGCTGGGTACGAGAGCAGGCGGCAGTGGCTCCCGCGGCAGGCTGTGCCCCAGCCAGCTCTCAAGATCTCCAGTGGACCCAGGAGCAGCTGGCACTGCCTTGGGCGCTCACAAAACAACCCAGCACACCCTGCAGAAAGGCACCCGGACTCCCGACGAGCACGTTTCATCCCTTTTCCCCACTTGGCAGCTCTGCCTCTGTGGCTATGGGCTATTGCATCAGAGCTCCGCTGCCAAAACACCCGCTTCCTCAGCCTGCCCTGACCCCCCATCGCACCAGTTCCAGAGACGCTCCCTTGGGCTAATCCAGTAGGAAGTACGCTGACAAGTTCTGTAATTATTTGTAGGATGGCCTGCTACTGCAGAAAGTGTCCTGGTGCCGACAAGCCAGTGTGATTCACAGGAGAAATAGGTAATTAAAGGAAAGAAACAATTTACTTGGTTTATTTTGAGCTGAACATCACACAAAATTACATTAAAATATTTCTCCGAGTTTCCCTCTACTCCTGTTCGCGGCCTGGCTGCTCCTCACCCTTGCAGAGAGGCACACTGTGGGCCTGCTCTGCCAGCTCCTCGCCACGTTTCACCCCGGGGCGCCCGGGCACAGACCCCTGCCACCCCTTCCCACCACCTCAACACGAGTCCAGCTGGGGGGACGGCAGTCGTCCATCCCGCTCAGCACACAGCAGTGGCCGGGGAGGCTCGGGGACGGGGTAACAGGGATTAAGAGGCAGTGTTTAGCTAGGGACCTGCAGTGCTGGGTGATGTTCTAGGAGAAAGGTTTGCTTTGGTTTTCTTCTAGTTCCGGTCGGTTTGCTCATCTCCTAATTCCTGACTGTCTTGGATTTTCCCAACCTCCTGGTTTTTTGCCCGCCCTAGTCTGCATTCCTCCCCTATTGCCAAAACAGATTTTAATTATGTACTGGAGAGCCTCTCTGAGGTATTTTCAGCTCTGGAGCCTCTCTGCTCGCCTGCAGGTGATGCCTGCTGTTATTATCCGGCCCTATTACTTGCTTGTGCTTCACGGTTTAAAGGAAAGCGCGATGCTATATGCTGTTACCTTGTGACACACAGATGAATCATTTCACTGATAAAAGGTCTACACAGAATCAGGGCCCCGAACAGCGAGCAAGAACCACAGGCTCCTCCTATACTAGATGGAGCTGGCTTGGCAGCATTTGCATCGAGCCCTGAAAGGGGAATATTTCAAAATTTTCTGCCTTCATTAATCTCCTGGCTTTTTAGAAATTTTATGAGGTAATCTACTTACAGACTTGCCTTCAACCAGAAAGCATTACAAGGCAGAAATAAATAATATCCTTTTTCCTATTCTTGTGGGCTATCTCTTGGTTTGACTGAATCTGCTCGACGATCTCCCCTTCCTCAACGTTGTCATTACTATTATCTTAGTAAAGTATTTACAGTACTTTGCTCCTTGCTAACATGACACAAATCCATTAGTAGGAACCAAACATACTGAAAAATTAAAAGCTCAATAGAAACTCTGCTCATCCTACTACTGGGATGCGGATCCAAGCTAGCTGCCTTCGGCTGACGTTCAGACACAACGCTTCAAAGGCAGCCTCTCCCCATCTCGTGCTGTGCTGGCTGCACGCAGCAACACAGCAATTCCTTCCTGACCTGCCCAGAAGCAGAAGCTCTAATTATTTTCATTTGCATCAAGAGAAATATTTTTGGAGCCATAAACATAGCCAGCACTTAAAAAAAACAAAAAACCCAAACCACCAGGAGGGTTCCCAGCGCAGTCTGGGAGGCAACTCTCATCAGCGTAACTTGGGAGATTTCATCAGACTCACAAGTGCTGCGAGGAACCGGGGGAGCGTCTCTGGCGGGGGAGTGCAATCAGGGGAAGGAATCAATCAGCCTCCGTGACACTGCCAGCGCCAAGACAGAAGGCTTGGCAGGCAGCATAATGCCTTCAAATATCAATTTGTTATCTCCTCTGAAAGCAGATTAAAGCGCTAACTCAGCGGTGACCTTCACCTGGGAGCAGAGAGCTGCCCGCTGCGGCTGTGCCCCGGGCTCGGACCCCGCTGCCAGAGGAAACCTCCAGCAGGTAAATGCTGGTGCCTCCTACGGCCATCAGGGCTCAGCTGAGGGTCTCCACCACGCAGAGCACCCTGCGGCTTAGAGGAAGACCTCTCTGCGTGAGACTTGCCAAGGCTCGGTACGTACCTAAGGCATCTTGCAAGTATTTCTGCCCCACCAGCTTCAGGTATTCTTCGATTGCTTTGGTGGCCAGTGTGTTCTCCCTGAAAATGAGATGCTCATTCTCACCACAGCGATCAACTTCAGACATCATCAGGTCAGTCAAGAAATCCTGGAAAGCAAAGCCCATGGTGGGTCACCACGCACTGACACACGCGTCGTTCAGCAGAGCAGGCAGCCTCCCCGTCTCCAGAGAGGTCTCACCTTCACAAGACACAAGAGGGAGTGGAGGTGCTGCGGGGATTCTGTGTGCGCACGCTGTGTTACTACCAGCCCGACTTCTCTCCTGTTTCTCCAGCCTCATGGAGACAAGAGGAGAGATAAACCTCTGGAGAGTCACAACTTCTGCACCCCAAAACACGATTCATTCCGAGCCTGCAGCATGTTCGCCCCTCCATCAGTGCTGGTTTTTGGTTGGGTCTTGTGTCAGCCTCATGTTTTGCGGGTGAAATGTTTTCTCCACTGTGAAATTGCCTGCACTTGGTGTTTAACTGTTCTGGTCGCAAACCAGGGCATACTGAGATGGCATGAACCGTGCCCCACAGTTAATGGCTGAGAAACAGTCCTGTAATATGCATCAAGATGCTCAAATATCCTATTTCTTTAGTATTCATGGAGGTAAACAGCACTGCCACAGCACACATTTTGGGCACATTTTTGGTCTGATGTGCACACAACCAAACACCATGCAATTTTATAATCCCCTGTGCTGCAGAGCAATGGGAGGGGTGAGCAGGAGCAGACCGCACGCTGACAGCTGCCCCGTGCATCAGTCTGGCCTACTGAAGTGCAAATTCTAACATAAAAACAGCACTTCAGACCAAGCTCCATGTCTGCTTCAGCAGCAGCGTTAACTGATCAGAGAGGGTCATGTAGCTCCCCATGCATTCTGCTGAGAATCCACTACGCGGTGTAATATTTAGTGTGCTGTAGCTAGCGTTAATGCAGGAGAAATGCCATGCAGTTTTTAATGCTAATATGTATTCAGCTTCTGCTCTCTGCACTGCTAATGGAAAAAGCAGCTCTGGGCCCCTGCCCAGCTCCTTGCTGCGCTGGGTGCGGAAAGGGTCGATCTCCTCCCACCCAGCACCGCTCACCTGGATGACAAAGGGAAACAGGCTGCTGGTGACGTGTAAATCACAGGCATTAGACCTCTTCTTCTTTCTCCATGCAGGAGACAGAGCAATGTTGACATACAATTCACTTCTACAACCAAGGGCACCTTTTTTAAACTGCCTTCCTCTAAAACAAAATAATCTGCTCAGTAATAACCTTTCACTAAGAAATTCTCCTTCATTTGTCATGACCGTACCAGATGTAACCTGCTCCTGGCAGGGGCAGCAGGAGCACCCCGGAGCTGCCGTGGAGGGACCCCGGTCCCGTCCTCACCGTCCCCACACACATCACAGCTCCCAGAGCCCCAAGACATGCTGTGGCCATGACCCAGCCTGCTCCCACCCAGACTCAGCAGAGGGGACACTCGGGTCCCCATTCCCCGCCAGCTGCTGCCCAGATTCGCAAGAGAGGCACTTCGCTCCGTTTCATTTTTCATACGGATGCTTGTGCAGTCGAAGTTTAATCAAGGCTCAACAAACAGCTCCACCTGAACCCAACAGACCCAAATCATTTTATGCACAGGCCCCTCATTACTGTGCTTCTGTCCCAGACCAAGGAAAATCCAGGTGGCAGGCAGGTACGTCTCCCACCCGAGAACAGCGGAGGGGGGCAGGAAGGCTGGCATCCCCGCAGCACCCAACGGCCCGATCCCTCCTGCCTTCCCCCAGGACCATGACTGGGACTGACACGCTGCCGCGACCTGCCCAGAAGAGCCCCCAGAAAAGCCAGAGGAGCAGCTTTGGAAAAAAAAGTCACTTCCATTATTTCTTTAGCCAGAAGATCCCCTTCCTCAGATCCTGCTATGTCTGCAATGCTCCGGCAGCTGCAGAGGCAAAAATCCCTCCTGGAAGCGAAGCACGCGCCTCCCCCCACTATTTTCTCTCATTTTGCCCCTTTTATCAGCCAAGCTGGAATGAAACTTTAAACCCCTGCTCAAATCCTGTTAGCTGCTATCTATCTGGGTAACTCTATCACCTTTATCTTCCAGTGTCTCTCCCGGGGTACGTTTCAATTCCAAGCCAGAGCTCAGGCTGACACAAGGTGCTGATTCTTAATTAGCAGCCGCTGACCTTGGCTTTGCTTGATTCTCTTTCCTGTCACTTTCCCAACATACTAATTATCTCAGGAACACTGGGTTTTATAGCTTCTCTTAGCCAAGTGTTTGCTTTTCCCCCCTCTTGTCACAGGAGGACTGGCTGCTGCGGATGCAGGGCCAAGCTGCGATGCACAGCCCAACCACGAGCCAGGGCTGCCGAGCGGTGGAAACCCAGGGGCCAAGTTTTAGCCACTGATAATGCGAATTTTGATGATTTTAGCCGATCTACAGAATTCACGAGAACTTAAAATGAGGCAAAATTCCAGTTTGGGTCTCAACACAAAGCCAGAGAAGATCCCTCCGAAACCTCTGCTGCGGTCGTTATCCCCTGCGGAGCACCTGCAGCTCGACAGCTCAGAAAACAACCCCCTGTCTCCAAAGTGGAAAGGAAAGCTGCTGAAATCCCAAAGAGCTCCATTACGGCACAGCACCCAAAGCTGGGGTGCGACATGGCAGGATCCAGCCTTGTTACCGACCAGGGGATGGGTGGAGGCGAGAGCCAGGATACCCGACAGCATCCCCCAGGCCAGGGCTTCTTACTGTCCCCAGCAGGTCCAGCCTCCCCGGGCTGCAGGAGGCATCTTGCCAGGCTGTACGAACCAGCCCCGAGATACATCAGGGATTAAAATACCCACAGCCAGCGTCCTTGCGTGAGCAGAGCTCTGCTAGCCGCGGGAAAGGAGCCTCGTCCGTGGGTCAGTTCCCATGACATCTTGCAATTTCTGTCCCAGGGCCATCTTCCAGATCTCGCCTTCCCTCCACAGAAAAAAGCCACATCAGCTCTGGATCACACGTCTGGTATCTCTGCCTTAAGTACGCCAGCAGCCAGCACTCGGAAGACACAAATGGAATGCAAATACTCGTCGAATCCCTCCGGGGGCCTCACTCACCCACATACAAGGCTCTGAATAAAATGCAATAACTAAAGCCAATAAAACTCCCTGTTTCTGAGCAGCAGAGATCAGCAGGGGGTTGTTTTTAGTTAGGGCCCCTGGCAATGGAAGAAAATAAGATGCTTTATTTCATTACATTGGAGTTGAGAGGGGAAGGAAAAGGTCTACAGTAAAAATTAAGGGCTGTGGCAATGTTCTGCAGCCTTGCTCCAGTGCTTATTTTAAGGATATTTGCTTCAGACTGGACACAGCTGAATCTGTGCAACTTCAGCCGCTGCACGTATGCTGAGAAAGAAGAGCAATTCATAAATAAATAAATGCAGAGCATGACAGCACAAGGCTGCACTGGTTTCCAGCACTTTTCAAATAAACCAAGCATGAGCCCGCAGCAGCATATTCTAAGGCAGCTCCTCCAGAAACGCATGCAGGAGCGGCAGCCCGGTCCCCGCAGCAGGCAGCAGTGGGCAGGCAGCAGGCACGGTCCTCAGCACCACCCCAGGGCTCAAACACGCCACGGCAAAGCAATTCCAGTGCTGCAGCTTCCCCTCCGCCTGCGACGCTCGCGCTGCTCTGCAGCTCAGCTCCCCACATCCTCCGCCGCAGCATCCTCTGGACGGCCGTCCCGGGCTGTGGGTCACCCCCAGCGCCTGCCAGGGCAGCCAGCAGCTCCGTGCGCCTCGCTCTGTCCCTCCGATGTCTCCATCCTGATTTACCTGTAGGGTACCCTAAAAACATTTCCATTTCCCCCAGGTCTTCATCCGCTGAGCTTCAGATGCTGCTTCCCCTGCCCCACCCAGGTGAATTTATCCTCCTGTCTCACACCACATACTAACAGCATCTTCCTGGGGTTGAGGAAACGCACCCTAACCCCTGCCTCGTCCCTCACACGTGCAGCAATTCCTGGTTAAATAAGTCATCCCGCAGCAGGACTGCTTCATGCTGCCACGGCGGATCCCCCAAACCTTTGCCTGGGGATGCTAAAAGGAGATTATGGAAATAGGGGTGATGCCCTGGAAACGAGTACGCTGCAGCCCTGCGCCGCTCCGCGTGAGGTCCCCGCAGGCAGATGTCTGAAGCTGCTGCCCCGCGTCAGCCGCCATCGGCATGGGCCCGGGGCCCAGCTGCCCTGGGGGTGGCCTGAATTGGGAAAGGCTCATTGAAAAGTGAAGTCCGCTGAGAGAAAAACCAACACCTGTTCAAGAAAACAATCCTTCATTGCCCGTGTCAATAGGGCCAAGGAAGCGGATGAATTGCATTGCTCAAACACAAAAAAGTGGGAAGAAAAAGCTTCTTTGCAGGGGGTGAAGCCGGATCAGAGCAGACAGATGGTTCAGTCACGCGTCTGATCAATAGCTGACAGCCCTGCCTGCCCAGAGCACCACTAGCCCTCGGCTCCGTGCACCCCGCCGGGCTGGTGGGGCAAGTACCCCGCAGTGCTTGAAACTTCCAGTGCTTGCACTTGCCAGCGCCGAGAAAACCCACCCCACCCTGGCGACGGGTCTGTCTACGTCAAGTATCCAAGTTCCGAAGGGGTTCAAGGTGCCAGTCCCTGTGTCCGAGGCGTGTCACTGGGCAATGCCTCCCTCTGCAGCTCCCGAGCCCAGGAGGCAGAAGGATGGAGCCGGCCAGTGCCTGGCATGGCAGCGGGGAGAGCAGGAGCGTTTCCTAGGTAAGGGCAGCCTTTCCAGAGACATAACAGACAAGCAACACAAGTTTTGCAGGACGTATCCCGTCCACACCCAGGAAGGATTTTGCACCTCACCGTCCCAGGGAAGGTCCTCTGGCCCCAGCCTCCCAGGGAGGCGTCCACAGCTGGAGCACACAGGGTGCCATGGAGCTGATGAGACCCGTGGCCCCACACACGCTGCTGGGGTCCTGCG
This sequence comes from Phalacrocorax carbo, assembly GCF_963921805.1. Taxonomy (NCBI): domain Eukaryota; kingdom Metazoa; phylum Chordata; class Aves; order Suliformes; family Phalacrocoracidae; genus Phalacrocorax; species Phalacrocorax carbo. The sequence goes on from NC_087530.1 coordinate 2,542,792, forward strand.
CCCCTCTGGACTGGAGCTGCTTGTTCCCAATATCGTAACTGACTGATGGGCAGATTGACTTTGAAATAATACGGTTCTCCACATCACAAGCCTGATTAATAGGATTGACTTAACCTTAAGAGGATTGAATTGATAAAGGTAATAAGATTACTGCTTATTTCAAAGACTAGCCCAGCGTCTAGCTGGGCTTTTATGTGAAGGTGAAAAACAGCAGGGGTTGGTAGGGCTGTAGGTTACAGGTGGATGAATGTCAGGGCACACCTACGTGTCAGGGCCGCAGCGGCAGAGAAACGCGGCACTCGGCGGTGCTGAGCTGTGCAAGGAGAGCGGCAGAGGGGCAGCGACTGGGTCCTGGGCAGACGGCGCAAAACCAAGGACCCCAGTCGCCAGTCCTCGACTTTTCACCACCACACAGTTCCTCTGAGGATCTGTGCTGGACACTTCTCTGCTGGGAAACGCAGTGATGTTCCCTCCTTTGAGCACTGGAGCTCATCCTCGGTGCTTCTGCCATCTTCTAATTCTCCTTGGGAGAAGGAAGTGAGGTGGCGATGCGAGGGTTAAAGCTTTTTAAAGCATGACCTTGCTCATGGCAATAAGAAAACCTAACTGAGGGATACAACACTAACACATTGAGCGACCACCAGCTCCCCGTGAGGGCAGAGGGGCCAGATCCCACACAGGAGGCTTAGAAACCACACACCACCCTAACAGCCAGAACACCGGTCCCGACAGCTGCCACTCACCGGCTTTCTCCGTCCCTTCAACCAGCCTGTTGTGTTTAGGGAGAGGGAGAAAAACAATTGGGATGCTCATAAAACTGATTAAAAGCTTTATTAGCCCAACTATGGCTGCTATAAAATATTATCAGGGAGATAAACTCTTTGTGGGGGAAATGATATGGCTGCTGCCAATCCCATCTAGAGCAGCACCCTTGCTCCCCTGCGTCCGCAGCCCTTCCCTTGCAGATAAGGGAGCGGTGCTCCCCGAAGGGACCGACCAAACCCCCAGTGCCACCAGCCTCCAAGCCCAGCAGCTCCCTGGCCCATGCCACTCATCTCCTGGTCCCCTCCCCGAGCTGAGCTTCACCTTTAGTCCATCCTGCATGTCTGCAGGCCCCACACTTCAACTGGCACTGCCAGCAAAGCTCTGACCGAGCACCCTGCACCACATAGGAAGGGAATGTGGGGAGCTTCCAGCAGGCTCGCACGGGGCGAGTAAATACATCTGCTTAGCTGAAGCAAATCCTGCAGCATAAACAAACAGGGACACATGTTTATTCTTCACTCCATTCACAACACAATAAATATTTATTTCAAGTGAGCAGCTGGTTAGTTAGAACTTTGTCTAATGCTGATTTTGATCAACCAACCATTTGGACAAGAGGGGTTTTTTATATATTTATGGTCATGAACTGAGCTCCAGAAGCTGTGAGAGAGCCCTGAAACAAATCTAAGTATGGGAAATATTCTGGGAGCATCGAAAGTCACAGTCGGTCTCACTTTGGGAAGGATGCAGCCTGCCTATCCATAACCACATCACAGGGGCCACATCAAGCCATGCTAATGGCAGGGGTGAGCACTCCCAGCAACACCGAGCGTGGCAACAGAAATACTTTTACTTATGACTTTGTGTCTTCTGTCTATGGGTTGCAAAACAGATGAAAATTGTTAGGCATCGCTCCACACCCTTATAGGTAACATTTTATCAGTGCTCTCACTGGGAAGATGAAGCACATAAGTCAAGGACCGATGCTGAGAGCCCGCCTCTCTGTGCTTAGCCACAAAACTATGTCCCTCTCATGGCACAGCGATGCTCTTCCAGTCCCTACTTGCCATAAATAGAGACGGTGAACAACCGCTTGTGCTGAGAGCTGATTTAGTTCTGGATGTTTGTCAGACTTCCCAGTGGGCTGGGGCAGCTCCCTCAGCCAGACTGTTTGCACTCTTAACTTTACCGAAGTGCTTTTCCCGCTCCTCTCCACCTCTCTGCCTTGGCGGCTGCTCAGGGGTTTCCAGGAGTGCACTGATGCACACCAAACCCCTGCGCGGCACTGCAGGCACGAAGCTTTCCCCTTTCCCAAACAGAGATGAAAGGAAGCATGGACTCTGCTTTCGTTCTCCACCTTTTAATCTATTGTGATACAGCTGTGAAGCTCAGGAAGAGGCAGATATTTAGGGAGAAAATTCCGCTACCACCCGCGCCCCTTCTGCCTGCAGCTTTACGTGCTGTGCCTCCCCGGCAGGAGGGACTCGGGCAGTGCCTCTGGGTTTTCGCAGCTTCTGACGATGACACGTGGCTGGCGGGGGACAGCTCGTTATTGCAGGGGAGCAAAGCGGGGTGTCTGCGGGGAAGGGTCGCCCTCCTGCCGCCTGTGGGGCTGCAGGGGGACGCTGGTGGCCGGGGGGCCTGGCTGTGGCTGGCGCACAGGGCATCAGCCGCGCGGCACCACATCACCCCTCTCCTGCACGGGAACTCCTGCAGCGTGGCTCTGGGTGGACACATGTACCCAATCAGCCGTGCCTCATTAAGGGATTACACCATATTTACAGCAAATCGCTACAGGAAAACAGGGCCTGAAACAGTGCAAGAGCAATTAGCTGCTAACAAGTCTTCATAGATAATCTACTGGACACTTGTTTCTCACTCCAACTGTAATTGCTGCTTTAGCGTCAGCTACAGCAGCCAAGATCCACAAAAACCCTTTTATCAGCAAAATAAATTAGTGGTTGCTGATTGCCACGTCTGCACTCTTCAGGGCAGGGGAGAGCTCTGAAGAGGTCATTGGAAAGGCTCTTGGCAAGGCACAAGGATGGGGAACGCACCTCCAGCCCAGGCAAGCTCCGGAGGGTCACAGGAGGATAGAGGCTGGAGGAGGGGGCTGCTGCCCCCCACACCAGTGCCAGGGAACACGGTGCTCACCACTGCCAGGCTGGGCTGAGGTCCTCACCCAGCACAGGCTGGGACCCGGCCCCACTTTCTACCGCCTCACCCAGCAGCACGCTGGCTCCCCGAGCGCCATCCCCACCTGCTGGGCTCCTGGGCCACGGGGATCTGTCCTCCTCCTCCCAGGCTCTGAACCCCATTTCAGAACCCACCATGCCCTACTTCAACCCACGGGTATTTTATGTTCCTGCTCAGTGTGGCCTCCAAACGAGCCGATGTTTAGTGCTGGGTGAGCCTGGGCTGAAGGAACTGTGTCCTCAGCATCAAACCCAGATGCAGCTCAGAGCCAGACCTGCCTGCAGGCGCACGCCTTCCCAACACACACACACAGAGCTACGTTACCTACAAACAAAAGGAAAATTAAACAAACTCTTTCTCCTGCAGGCTGGCTGGGAAGAAAAAGTAAGAGACTGTTGTTTCTGCTTCTGAAACTCCAGGGAGGTGCTCAGAGCCCTGCCGCGGGGCCAGCCAGGCGATGCTCAGGGAGAGCAGGCAGCATGGCAATCAGACTTTTTGAAGCACCTAGACTCATCCTGCCCAGCCCTTCTCCCTGGAGCGGGCCGGGAGGGGCTGCCCGGCGGAGGGCAGGGACCGCAACACCAGCACAGCCTCCCCGTGCAGACGGGGCACCAGCCTGCCGGTCTCCTGAGGCTGCATCCCCTCTCTAGGTCGGGGTGCTTAGCCACAGGGGAGCTTTCCTGAGCGGTGGTGGGGTGCACCCATGTCACACAATCTGGGGTGAGCGGGCGTTTCCTCTCCCATTCATTGTTTTCTTTACCTGAGTGCTGCTTTTCCCTTTGCTTGTCTAGCTCCTCTACAAAGGATGCACCACCCAGTTCCCATACTCCAACAACTTCTGTTGCTCTGACAGCTCCCTAAACCCTGCACTAATGCTGATGGCAGATGACAGGCAGGGGAAGCAGAAGCTCCATTTTAGGTAGAAATTCATCAAGCCTGTTTACTGTTCGCTGTGTCCCCCTCGTAGAGCCTCTGGGATCTCGAGCACTGATGCAGACACACATCTAGAAACACACTTGCTCTCTCCAAAGCCTCTCCAGTACTGATGAGAAGAGGGAAACGGCGGGAGCAGTGACAACAGCTCTCAGCCATGCCTGCACATGATCCATGGTGACTGAGATCAGGGTGACACCTGAAGCCTTTTGCACCAGGACCATGTAAGCCACCAACAGGGTCTTTCATGGCAATGTCGTTCCAACAAGAGCCCAGGCACCAGCGCCCTCAGAGCCGCAGCGAAGGGCAGCACAGCCCCCGGTGCATGGGGAGGAGCGGTACCAGCAGAAGGCAGGGCTGTGCCCAGAAACCATGAGCTGACGGCACTAAAGGAAGCCCCGGCACAAGGAGCGAGGAGGGGGACGCCTGTGATGCTCTCCTGGTGTAACCACAGAGCAGCGTTACCTCACAGGCGCGAATCGCAAGCTGCTTCTGTCCGCGCTGTGGGTAACGCAGCCACGGGGACCGGGACTGCCCTCTTTCCCCGCGCGCCTGCCGTCTGACACTGCTGCCTGGGATCAGCAAGGCTTTAACTGAGCTATTTTCTCCATCTCTGCAATAGCAGGCCCACAAACTCGCAATCCTCTCCGTAGCTTTGCCTGCCTTGAACTAGATCAGGAGGCCAAGCCACTTCTCTGTTCGACAGATGGTAACTAAATCTAATCCACGAGCTCCACCATGGTCCCAGGCAGCAGTGGCAGCTGTGGAGGAAGCAGAGCCTTGCAATTCCCCCTCAGGTGAGGGCCTCATGTCTCCTCAGTGCTGGAAAAGCTTTGGAAATCTTGCTCTTCCCCAGCTTCCCCCTGCAGAGTTCAGAGAGACAGAAAAATCCTGGTGCTTTAACTCCTGCACTCCTGACACTGGCACTGCCCGCCACAGCTGTGCCACGCCAGGTGGGGACGAAGGATGCTCTGCGGCAGACGGGCCACACGACCCTGTGCCCCACGTGCCTGGCAGCTCAGCGCTTCCCCGTGCTCCCCAGTAAGGGGGTTTCCAGCTCTGCTCACCCTGCCTGTACCCTCACAGATCGCAACGAGGAATAAATCCCACTCTTTGCCTCCTCCTGGCCTGTTTCTTCCCCAGACCCAGGAGGGGATTCCCAACCACAAAGGGTGTTCAAAGTGCTCCACAAAAACTGAACTTCCACCACTCGCAAGCTGGCCAGCACCAACCCTCCAACGAGCTCCGCCCTGGGAGCCCAGCACCCCCGGGCTTTGCTGCGCTGCAGCACCCCCTCATACCTCCCTTCCAGAAGCATCCGGACAGACCCTGAAGACACGCGTACCCACAGGCAGACTTTGCTCTGAAATTCTCAAGAGGCAATTCGCTCCCGTTCGGCTCCCGCGCTGCTGGGTGCTCAGCGCAGCAGCACGGTGACGGGGGGGAGCGGAGCGGGGAACCTGCCGGTTCCCACAGGAACACCCAGCGCACACAGGCTGCTTAGCTTAAGCCAGCATTGCTTACATTTCATCCCTGAAAACTGCCTTCTTGCTTACTTGCACATTTGTGCCTGTTTATACAGTAACAGCCTGGCCCCTGAGCCTCCAGGAGGAGAGCAAAATGACTCGGTTGGTGTCTTGTGGTCCCACCAACCTCTTTGCTAATTAAGCAATTCGCACTGCACGTGCTACCAACTTGTTCGTAATTAAAAGGAAAATCAGAGTGTGCTCACGATGGCTGGGCCTGAAGCCCAACTCATGTGGTGATTTCCAAGCCCCAGCCCAGGAGCCCGCTCCGGATGGTCTCTGGTGGGATGGTACGGATGACAAGGGGTCTTACCTTGGCCTTGCCTGTACTCTGCAGGATGTGCACCAGCGCAGATGCCATCTCCTCCTTGTTCTTCACGCTCAGCGAGGGCTCCAGCACCGAGCACAGCACCATGTAATTGTTCGTGATGTACTCGGCAAACTCCTTGTACATCTCCATGGGAAGGATGCTCATACTCTGGTAGCGTGACTTGATGCGGATCATGGGCCCCGGGGACTTGCCCTTTCCGGGGTTGGGGCTGACCACCGGGTACCATTTCTCTACAAACTGCCGGCCCGTGACAGAGCTGACGGGGATGTTCACTTGTCCAATGAAATTGGTCTTGTCCTTCTTTTTCTTCTTGTCAGTCTCTTTGTATAAGTGCACCGTAATGTTTTTGAGCGATGGGAGGTTATTAAATTCAAAGTGCTCCCCCCAAAATACATTATCAGTTTTCAATTTACAGGTAGTTCGTGCATAAAGAACGTCATCCAGGCATAATTCACACAAGTACTTTTTCTTAGCTGGCAGGTCCTTGGCTTCAATAATCCATAACTTTAACATATTCTCTACCCTTCTGCTGTTGTCCTGAAAAAACGATGCAAAGAAAAAAAGGTCAGTAAAAAACCCACAAAGCCAGGCACAACAAAACTGGAGATACGCGTTAATTATTTCGGATGTGCTAAATGAGCATAGGCTTAATTACATTTTATTTTAAGGAAATACTGTCTCTCAGGAATTTGCATAATAACACTACTTATGTTAATTTTCCAAATATCACCGCGCTCTCCATGTCTGTTGGTGCCAATTAATATAAGGAACAAGGAAGATAACACCCCTCCAAATCGTGAATGTCCCATTTCCCATTCACTGCCAAGAACTTCACCCATCATTAATGGCCTTTGCAAAACAGAGGCTATGTTACAGGTATCTCACAACCGCCTCCCTTCTTAGTAGAGTTGCTTTACAGCAGCACTGGAGTACATTTTCTTTACTGTAACAGAGCAACAGTAAAGGGATCTGAACGCACACCCAGGGGTCACCTCATCCATGGCTGGAATGCAACCACCCCCGCCAGGGAAGGAAGCATTTACAAAACCCCACGATATTTTAGGGCAGAAGTCCAGAGCACCCAGTTAAAACATTGAGAGGAATTATGGGAGACAGAGCGAGTTCCACAGAAGAATCATTACAATTCAGAAATAGATATTTGGCTTGGATAGCTTTTAAACCATAATGGAGGAAAGGATACTGTGGATCTTTAAGAGCTCCCCAGTGATGCTGGCCTCCCTCATCCTGGAAGAACATCCAGGGGCATCTGTTGCAGGAGTAGCTTCAAAGAGAAAGCACTTGCAGCTGAACTGCTGCTAGGGATTCTGCAGTAACCTGTTTTGTTTGGAAACCCCTCACTGAAACAGCAACCACGGCTTACTCTGCTCAGCTTATGAATCTGGGCAGGAACGTTTCTGCTGGAAGTCCACAATGGGCTACTGTAGGTTCAGGAAATACACCCAGGAGCTGTACAAAAACACTGAACTCCTGAGAGAAATACCATCAGATACTGAGAGTTTATTGTCTATGAACTCAAACAAAGATGGAAAGTTAGCCATCAGTTAATGCCGTGTTTTGAGATGAGGGCACACTTCCAAACGCATTTCCACTGACCACTGCCTCTCAAAGCCATAGTGATGTGCCCAGCCCCAGCTCACATTCCTGGGACTTTTCTCATGGTAAGTGTGACCACACAAACCTTACACTGCTCTTTCAGATCATCACTACCAGGCTGCTGCTCTTGGAAAGCCCTGGAGTCACGGAACTCCACGTGCAGGAACATGCTGCCAGAGGCAGAAGTCCACCCCTCCCCTCGCTGCTCCCATTCTGCTATCGAAGGAAATCGTTTATACTGACATTTGGCGCCGCGCTGGGGTCAACAGACTCCAACACAGAGGGCTCCTTTAGCAACCCACCAGGCCTGCACCCAACTTGTACACACAGTTATGTGGCTCTGATCCCAGGAATGAATTAATGGGATCCCAAAATTTGTGCCTCCTCTGATCAGCAAAAAAAGATTTGTTGACTGAGCTCATCAGTTGTGAAATCCTGCCGCTCATCTAGTCCTGATCAATCTTTGTTAGCTAACTCCAGCGCAGACAGGGAGAAGCAGCTGTAGATTTTATTTTAGGACATACTTAGTCTTAGTGGGCCATAAAACCGCATATTGGGTGTCCCTGTGTTCTAGTGAAGAGAAGGATTTGTTTCTGTAGATCCCAGACGGGATGACTTTGCCACCCCAACTGACTGAAGAAGGGTTCCACTATCGCCTCAGAGAAGTCACTGCGATGGGTATCTGAGTTTCTCCATCACTAAAGCAGACACTGCAAGTACTACCAGAGACAGGAGGTGTGATATGTGAACTCCTTAGACTATTCGGTCTTGTAACTTCGCTGGCAGCTACCTGACATCTGTCCCAGAGCTTCTGGGAGGTGGAAAGTCCCACATAAGTGGCAAGTATCACCAGTAACAGAGAAAGACCAAAGACTTTTCAGGCCTGATCAACTCTTAGCAACAGCTGAAGCGGCATGTGCTGAGAAAAGAGGGGAAGAAATAATTGGCACTTGCCTGTAAATATAGTCGTGAAAGAAAGCAATATGGAAAAAGGCTGACCCACAGTTACACTTACTCACTAAAATGACAATACGTCCCCTGCTGCTACTATGCACTGAGCTATAAAATGTAATAACGAGGAACTGAACTATAACAGAGGCAATTCCTCAAAGCCACTACCTTATTTGGGTGCACGGCACGCCGCAGGTTTTCCATCCATTTATCTCGCTCTGCTGCAGAACGACACGAGAAGCACTTACTTCCTGATGAAGTCGTCACCTACAGGGAAAGGAACAGGATTATGTCTTGACCAGCACACTGCAGACTGTGACTGGGGGGAGAGGGGGAGTTAGGAAAGGTGCTAGTGGATTTTTTTTTTTTTTAAGTAAACAGCTTTACTCAAGCATGAAGCAACAGCCCCTAAGGCTAGCGGGAAAACAGGGCAACTCTGTATGTCACAGAAATAATCATAAAAGCAAATTCCAATTACTTCTTCTCTTCCACACCAGAAAACACTAGATAATGGGCCCCATGCATGCGACGCTTTAAACCACCAAGTTCCACAACTGAGAGAGTACAAATCCTTGGATGAACTAAAGATAAATTGCAACCACTTGGCATTCCTCCAGATTCAGCCCAAAGCTTGCAATAGTAACAACCCATTCCTTGTTTTCAGCAGAACATCAGGCCCGGAAAGGCTGACTTCATACCTTCCCCCTTCGTGTCCTGTTGCTTCTGAAGACCATGCTGTGAAGAACTCGGGGCCAAGTAAATATACCACAGCCCCGGCAGCGGCAAGGGCAGCAGGTCACCGCCCGGCCGGAGGCGCTCCGGTGCTCGCAGCACCTGCTCCCCAGCCGGGGAGAACCAGGCTGGGGCTGCCGGAGCTGGAGACGGGCAGCGCGGTGCTGCTGCGCCCTCCCCTCTCACGCTTCCAGTATCACTCCAAGGGATCTTCCTGCAGTATCTGTGTGACTTCCTCTGGCCATTGGGATTTCACAGCCGGGTTTTGAAGCAGCACACTTGCAGCAGTGACGTCTCCAGTTTTGCAAACGCCCCTCACTCCTTATCACATCCCTGCGACCACATGGAAACTCAATGCTGTTGAGAGCCCACCAGAGCAGCCGCTGCCCGGCAGCCCCAGGGTAACAGGCACCAAGCATTTCTTCCCATCCACCACACCGAGCTTCCTCAGCATCAGTTACTGAGCCAAGGTCTTAAAGGGCCATAGTTCTCTGTGTCTTCTCCTGTACAGGTATGGCTCAAGCCGCTATCCTCTCCAGGCCCTGCTGGCAAGCTGACAGACCGTGACCGTGGTACCAGAACTCTGCACTGCCCACAAGCCCTCGCCAGCTGCTCTGCCCTTCCTCGCATTTGCTGCGTTTGGTGATGTCCAGTAACATTCTGTATGTACATCTCTGCTTGCACGCCAAACAGACCTGGCTAATACTTTAAACAACTCCCCTCTCAGCTTCATTTCCGCCAGTCTCAAGCTGCAGAATTATTTCTGAGTACTTTATCATCTCGCAGTGTTTGTGTTCACACACTGCTCGCTGGGTTATCTGCTGCTGGGAGACACAATCTCCTTTAATTTCATGTATCTCTCAGAAGCCCAACCTGTTCTTAGAGCAGAGCTGGCACTTGCTAAGATTTGTCATTAGCTAACCTCAGTGATGAGTCGAGCACATCCCTTCCTTTGAACACGGGCATTTCTAACCAGGACAAAATGACAAGAAGCCTATCCTGTCTTTACACTGCAAATGCAAGAAATCTTCCAACCCTTGATATCCCAGAAGCTCTCTCTGTCAGGCAGACACTCCTCCCTGTCCTTACGCACTTTCATCCTCTGTCCTGTAAAACTGCATACTCTTCTGAGCAAAGTTATCTTCTATTTCCAAGAAAAGACTCCAGTAGTATGGTCTTTCCAGCATCCTTTCATGCTTCAGTGTATTTCCATTGTCTTCAAAGTTTCCCATTACAAATCAGGGCCGCTTTATCTCCTGTTTGCTGCTGCAGATGCTCATGTGAACCTCCATCCCCGACCCTTCACAAGAGGTGTGTCACCTGCAAGGCTTGTGTCCACCGCGTGTGATCCCTATGCCTTGCTCTGCCAGAGGGTACAGCAGCTTTGCATCTTGATTCTTTGCTCAGCAAGAGTTCCTGTAACAGCGTTCAAGCCGAGCATAGCCATCCACCTGACCGGTAACGACACCGAAAGAGAAGCAATGCATGGCTGCATTACCTCTGACACGGTGCTGCACTGTCGTTAACACTGAATTACAAAGATCCCAGAGGTACCACTTAGCAACAGTTTTTAAGGACAGAACTTACAGTGAAGTAACATGGAAGATGCACAGCAAACGCGCGTTGCTCCAGACAGCTCCCTGGCTCCTCGACTGATGTGAATTTTAAGGCTTCAAAGCCGTTCTTCAGACAACAACCTAAGAATCCAGCACTTGAGCCCTGCCTTATTTGGCCCATCTAATTCAGCTGCGAAAGACTTAAAATCATCCATTTTCAGGTCCAAACCATCAAAGTCCTGACACTACTGGTACAGCCGTGCTGCCCTGCAGGTTGTTACACCCAGGTTTCTGTACCCCACACTGGGAAAAACCCAGTGATATTCTGACTAAGGTTGACAGAATTCAGTCCCCACTGACTTCTTAGAAACCAGTTAATAAAGGTGCAATAGGTCAAATACACCTTTCAGTAAATGATCCCATTAGTCCATTTCCTCAAAGGCCATTTCTCACCTAGTTTTTTGTTCTGTTCTTTTGTTTTAATGGGAATTTCGTGTGCAAACGCGTTTGCAAACAATGTTCTCAGATCTAGAGAATTTGGTAAGAAACCTGGAAGTTCTTCCATAAAAGACAATTATGACTTCTTTGATTTTTGTTGAAAGATGCTCTCTTAAAGAAAAGTTCTCCTTGGTGACACACGTGGATCCCACAGCGGCCCAGAGGATTCAGATCCAAATAAATAAGCATGCAATTTAGCTGTCCTATTGAATCTGTTCATTAACTCTCAGCTTTTTACCACGTATCCGTTAGGCTGAATATCTAATATATCTTCTTGCCACATTTAAGCCAACATATTGAGTTATCATGGTAAAATTTATTATTCAATTCCAAAACAATTACTGATTAACTAACCACCCAAAACCTAAACAAAACTGTAACTGTCATAGTGAAGAGAGAGAAGGGGAAAATCCTCATGTGTCGGACATGAAGCCCTCTGGATCTGATGGGAGTTGAAGGTCGTATCTACCATGTGTGACCAAAAATGTAATCTTCCCCAGATCTGCAATACCTTCAATCCCAGCTTTGAGCTCTGACCTAAACATCATATGGCATTAACGATCTTCGTGAGATATTAATTATCTTGATAAAGACAGTATTCTGGTCTCATCAAGATTTTGGATACGCTACAATACCACTAATGTACAGGAAAAACTCAATTAATAAAACTCATTAATTTCTAAAATGTTACTTATTCAGACTCATTATCCCCAGTCCTCAGGTGGGTGATCCCTTAAGCCAGATAAAATCTTGTCACTTTTAGGAACCTCTTAGGTACAGCATGGGTTCCTCAAAGTACACTTGGGGGAATCTCACCGGAGTAACAACAGAAGATGATAACTGAGTTATTGAAGCCGCTTCACCCAAACTGTTCAAAAGATTTTACGAGGAAAAGCTGGGGTTCAAGCTGGTAAATACCACCATAAGCAAGCGTAGAAGAGCAAACCGGCGCTGCCTGGGCCAGCCCCGCAGCCCTGGCACGGCTGCTCAGGGCGTCCGAAGGGCCGTGCGAGCAACGGCGAACATTTGCACAGCTGGACTAAATTTAGCTCTGCTAAATATAGCTCCGCTAAATTCTCCCTTGCTCAGGCGAGGCCAGGATGAGGCGACACGGTTTCAGTTGTAGTGCAGCAAGTACAGCCCAGCAGTCGCTCTTTCTCCTGCCCTGCATCCCCCAGCTACGTCCTGCGACAGCCCAGACACGAGCTGTGCAACAGGGCAAGGCTTTGGTCTGCCAAGACACTAACAGAGCCCTTCAGTCCCAACTCCCGGCCTGGCCCAAGACAGTGGGACCCCACAAATAGCAGAGCCAGGAACAGGCTCTGGGAGTCTGGACTCCGAGTCTCCTTTAGTGGACTAAGATGCCCGCTGTATATTTAGCGCCCGTAGCATGTGCGGTGGCATTAGATGATTATGCTGACCGGGAAGTCGTATAAGGGGACCGAAGATGATGCTGAGTAACTTTTTTAAAAAAAAAATCAATGAAGAAAACAAGTAAATACTGACTGCCAAGTACTCAGCAAGTCAGAAAAAAGCAAGTTTCATAGGACTAAATAAGCAGAAAAAGCTAAACGCAGCATTTGAAAAAGCACTGCATTACTGCTGACTCTCCTTACCCGTGGCAGAGCCCAACTGAGGGCGAGCAGAGCTGAGCAGTCAGCTTCGGCACGTCTTAATGCAGGTCAGTTGAGCTAAAGGAGAAAAACAGTTGCACCGTACCTTCATACAGCCAAGCTCCCTCCAAACGAGCCACTTGGTTTTTTTCCACCGCAGATGGCTTTGGCACCTCTTGCTTTTGTCTCTGTTCGGGTGCGCTGCCAGTTCTCTCTCTGAACCTGCCCTCTTCAGCGCGACTCCATCTGCAGCCATGTCAAACCCTGACGTCTTGTTCTCCGAGCCACGAGGCTGCTGCTGCGGCAGGAGGACCTGTGGCACGCCGTACCTCGCACTGCCCGTGCTGGGCAGCCTGGACCACAGTCGGCTTCTGGAAAAGCTGCTGCACGCTGTTGTTGGTGAGGGACCCCAAAGAGCGTGCTGAGCCCGCTCAGCGCCAACATCGCAAGTGAGAACAAAGAGACACCAGTCAGCTGGCGATGGAAGCAGCTTCCTAAGCACTGTCCACTGCCCGCCGCCCCGCCGCAAGGAGAAGGCAGTTAAGAACAGCGTAAGGCTGGCATCGCCCAAGAAAGCAATGCTTCACTTCTCAATTTGAGACAGCAAACTTGGCCGTTCCTGACAGATCCCCGCAGAGAACAGATCCACACTAGCCTCAGAGTGCTCGGACAAGGCACCATTACCAACCCGCGGCACCTTCACCATCCACCGTGCATAAAATGTCTCGGTTCCTTTTGTCTCCGTGACTCTGGCAGTAACGTCTCACTTGACGTTTCTTAGTCAGGGCTCCTTCTCCAGGCTGTCAGCTGAGCTTCTCACACTTCAGCGTTCCCACACACAGCAGTGTCATGGCTCTTGGCCATCAACTTCAGTCTTCCTTTCAGCCTCGTGCAGACTTCAGCCAGAGCGTGCCCAGTTCCAGGCCACAGGAACCACTGCAGGTTTTACTGCTCTTCGCGGAGCCTCCGCTGAAAGGCGCAGCAGCCTTTGCCAAGTCTTGCCTGTACGTTCAGACAAAGCAACGCTGAAGGACTCAGGATCACAGGCCACCGACGGGACCCTCAGGCCACAGTAATAACTGAAGGCAACGCTCACGCACTGAGGAGGAGAAGATGCTTGTGTGGTTTTGTCGCTTGGCTTTACTGCCTGACCATGCGATAACACTGCCTGTGCCAATGCCCGCGGGGGTCCGGAGGGGCCAGCAGCAGCCCCCGTCCCGTCCCAGCACCCGCTGCTCCTCTGCCCCGGTGCGAGGCACGGCCCGGGCTCGTCCCTCCAGCCCTGTGCTGCCCGAAGGCAACACTAACCCTTTGCTTCCACCAGCTGTACCTAAGAGTACAGCAGATTGTGGTCACTGCCTGCTGCCCACCAGGGACCCTGGGAGATCTGCAAACTCATTTCGGCGCTGACCTCACTCCGAATTCAAGAGAGGCTCTCTGGAGGTCCAGGACCAACGCAGTAACACAATATGCCGTTTAGCTCTCACCTCAGTCCTTCCCGCTGGAGCTTGTTGATGAGTAACCATCAGTTACAAATCAATGTCCCTTTTGTTTTCTGGCATCCTTCCTCTCCTCTGCAGGGTTTGCAGAACAGCAATTAACATGTTCTTTTTTTCTGTACGACTCTTCTTTATCCAACTCAGAAATAAGATCTTCTTCCTCCTTACAAGTGCATGACTTGTGTAATTTCCCTCTCAGTCAACTTTCTACAAGTACTGTTCATATCCCTTCCCCTACTCCTGTGCGCCGAACAGAATTGGTAAACAACTCTTATATTATGGATGTCACATCTATTTTCCATCTAGCTTCATTTTATCTTTCTTGAGTGGGATGTAATAGAGGCCATATAATTTACAAAACTGTTCTCCTCCTGACCTGCCGCACTTGCTCAGTTCTACAGAGAATGAACAGCACTGGAAAATTTATACCCCAGCCCACTTCAGAGTTTGTGTTTGGGGCTATTTTTTGTAAGACTGTTCTTGTGTTACCTGTTTATATTTTAAGATAGGGATCTCTTAACTCATTTCTGTCCCAGCATGCTATTCTCAGTAAAGAAAAAAACTCTTAGTCTCTCCAGTCTGACGCCTCCTGGACACTGCCAAGGCTGTCTTCACCCAGCACTGCCCATCAGGGCAAGCCTGCAGTCCCATCACCCCCCTGCGGTACGATCCAACCATGGATATCCGGTTTACCCGCTCTTCTAAGTTCAAGTACAAACAGGTTACCTTTTCTTCACAGAAACACAAGTATCAACCACCTTATTACTGTAAGAAAACTATTTCCCAGTTCTATATTCAGCCACTGCCATCAGCAATAATATTTTGCCATCCACGATGCAAGACAAATGATTCCCAAGACATACTACACTGAATTATCTGACTACAGACTGGTTCGTACGTGTCCTACCACCTCCTGCTAGTACAGATCTAACCACATGCCATAACAGATGTTAAAAAAAAATCGAAATACTCACAGATTTTTCTGTTTACCCAAACAAGTGAAGCTTCAGTTTTCTAGACGAAGTCCTCAACACTCCCACTGACAACAGCAGACTATCTTTGTGACCACGTATAATGTCTTTGTGAACACTGAGTAGGGATTAGCACTCTCTGATATCTGCATGAACACAAACTACAAATTTATGCTCCGCTAATACACAGCCTCAGGTAGCTCCGCACCTGTGCCAGCAAGCAAGCTCTGCGGCGACAACGGTTACAAGGCGAGGAGCTCACTGCTCTGATTTTGTCGTTATGATCCTCCTTGGGAAGACGGAAGTAATTTTCTGCTTATGAAACGGTCTCTGTGTAGCAATTCAGTGCAGAAATGTTTTGTAACAGCGAAAGCCCAAGATGCAACCCCACACCTGGCTCCCCACTCAGCACCAGCACGTGGCAAACGGCCCCGGGACGGACGACAAGGCTCCTTACCTCAAAGCAGTAGTCTTGTCCCAGGATGCTACTGTGGACTGGCTTGATGACCACTTCTTCCTCCATACTGAGATCCAGAGCCTCTACAGCACTACTGGGACTGAGCAAAGACTCGTGGGAGCGTGATTCTTTCAGCCTCGGCATTAGATGGGATCTGGAGGAAAAACGTAATGGTATCAGTGGATGCTTTCCTTCCCAGAGAAATTATTTAGTCCATCTGTTAGCAACAACTGCAGGATATTCCTTGGAATTTTTTGCCATGAGATAACTGAGAGCCCAGAATAGCCTGGACTGCTATATTGTCCCGTTTATAATTTGGCGACCAGGCTCTATTACAGGCTGTACCTTCAGTAAAAACATTATTTCCCAACTCCGACGTAGCCAGGACTACATTATTAGAGGTTTGCAGGGCGCGGGTCTCTGCGTAGCCGCATGTGTCTTTAAACGGCCACCCCGCCGCCGCGTGAGGCTTCCCGCGTGCGTTGGAGGGCACAGGGAGGTGGGCTGGCCCCAGCACGGAGGGCTCTGCTCCTCAGCGCCACAGCCGGGGCTGCAGACCTGGTGCTGAGCTCCGACTGCCAGCACGGGACCGGGTTTGCGTGCGCGTGGGAGATCCCATTAGCATCCTGCTTCATTTCACGCTGTTTCACAGCACCCAGCCCCTACTGACAGAAGGAATTTACCTGCAAACAGGGAGGAATTAATGACAGCTCCTTCTACAAGCCCAGCCCCGTGTGCGCTCAGGGCATACAGAGTGCGCCAGGGGAGCAGCTGGCACTGCCAGGGCAGGTGCCACCCCTGTGCCTAGGTACCCCTCTCCCCACCAAAACACCCCCCCCACCCCGTATCGCGGATGCAGCCAGCGTGTGGATCTTTACTGTGTAACAAACAACCCGAGGGCCCGTGTGCTCTCTCCAGTTGTTACACACATCCCCGGGATGGGGACAGTGTGGAAAATAAGGCCATGATAGCTCTATTGATCTAAATGCTCTGGAGTCCCACTGGCAGCATTTAGCAGCAGGGAGCCCACAGACAGCAAGCAGCACACCATTTTTGAGACAGCCAATACAATCAATGGTGCTGTAACTCTTAAAGCAAAACCAGAGAGCTCAAGGGGCAAAAAAAAAAAAAAAAAAAAAGTAAAAACCCAAAAAATAGCTAGGAACTCCCAGGGAAAACACAGCAAAACCATAAAGTGGCAAAGGAAAAAATAACTTGAGAGCAAAGGGAGCAGTTGCCTTCTCTATAGCCTGCACCATGCAAAATGTTCCTGTGCCAGCCAGCTCACAAAAGCTCAGATCCTGGCAACTCTGACCTTTAAAACCTCTGGCAAGCACTTTAGGGTCTTCCAAAGAGACCACGTGCCCCTCTGTCTACAAAGAGAGTACGACGCCTTCTTCAAAGGCATGGAAGGACAGAAATAAGGGGGGTTTGAGATATTCTCAGCATGGTCTTTTATGAGCAAAACAACAATGCTCCCAGTATACTCTCAGATTGCTTTTTCTGCGTGTGTTGAGTTTTGTCATTCTCTAGAATAAAGCTGACCAAAACACAGAGAAATGTCAATAGTGCATGCAAAATTCATAGCTTCCAGTGAATCGCACGCCAAGCTGAATCTAGAAAACAGCCAAAGGAGACTCTAAGATAAACAGCAGCGGAAGATAAACAGGTGCTTCTCTAGATTTGCCATTAAGATTCATGCCATCAATGAACCCCCGGGTGATAAAGGATGAGCCCGCAGCTGGGTTCTCCAGCTGAGCATGCTAAATGGACAGCTCTGAGAGCTGCAGGCCAGCCCTCCTCCCCAGCAGCACCGCGGGATAACCAGCCTGGGGACGCGCTGCCCCAGGCTTCAGGGACAGCACAGCCTCCAGACACCTCCCTGCGTCTACGGAGCTGACAGCCAGGACCAGCTGTGGTCCCGTTAAGGTCCTGTGGTCCTCATAGCTGTTAAGGCCTCTGCAGAAAAACAGGCGATGCCACCACAATCGGTTTTTCTGAGGGGACAACCACCAGCCCTCAAATGTTAACAGCCCCGGGTTAGCACAGCCCTGACCTGGATCAGAAGTGGTGGCTTTGAAGCAAAAGGCTCTCTATCCCATTAGCGATTCTCTGAACTGCCCACTCGCCCCATATCTCTTTGGTGAATAAATTGATCTTTAGGAACTGAGCACAGTCGTTTCCCAGTACTTTGTGGCAATTTTACACTATTTTCACAGAAAAGGGTCCATATTCTTTTCCTCTGAATGATACTGTAAATTAACTCTAATACAGGCAGACAGAACAAGTAACCTCTGGACGCTGAGAGCAGAACTAATACCCAGCAGCTCAAGAGCTGACAATACAGACCGCTCACCAAGCCCCAATAAGCCCAAAATCAGGCATTTATGGTAAATCTTATTTCCATATTTTACAGATGAAATTAGAAAAGGTAAGTAACTAAGCTGAAGCTCGTGTTCTTGTGTGGACAAATATAAATATTGATCATCTAAACCCACAACTCAGGAACTACCTATTGTAACACACACATGTACATCACCGAGCTGGACTGCTTCGTGCTGGCCTAAGAATTTTTGTTAAAATTAAAACAAACAAATCTATTTTTCACTTAAAACTACTGCAGCTGCAAGGCTGTGGGTGGGAGTGCAGATGTGCAACATGAAGAATTACCAAGGGGGAGTTTTTCAGGACATATTATGTTCTCACCAGATTCAGCAAATGCATATTTATATCCCTCCATGCTCTGCTGTATGCCTCTGGGAATCCTAAAATTAACGGGACTTCTCTTAGACAGGAGGTTATTCGTCAGGTTCTTGCCCCGGCAGGACCCGCTCCCAGGATGTCTTTTACTCCTGATCAGATCCAACCCAGGTCAGCAACAGGAACATTTTTCACCAGATGCTGCATGCCACAGAGGGAGCGCTGCAGGTCTCAAACCAGCCCTAAAAGACCCAGCATCTGTCT
This sequence comes from Phalacrocorax carbo, assembly GCF_963921805.1. Taxonomy (NCBI): domain Eukaryota; kingdom Metazoa; phylum Chordata; class Aves; order Suliformes; family Phalacrocoracidae; genus Phalacrocorax; species Phalacrocorax carbo. The sequence goes on from NC_087530.1 coordinate 2,561,398, forward strand.
GTGTATCAAGAGCTAAGTGGGGAGATGTCATTAATTAGAGACTCTCGTTTGAAATCTCAGCGGAAGGGATGAGAGAGCTCTCTGCCAGAGGCAGCCCTGGCAGAGCAGGATGAGCGCTGCCTGTGCAGAGCCTCCTCCCAGGGCGACTGGCCCCATCCCCTCCCCAGCACCCAGCACCCCAGAGCCGGCCCTGACACTACGGCGCTTAACCCGCGGCAGCCCGGCACGGTCAGGGGGGCCTGCAAATGCCCCGGAGTGCAAGAAGGGCTGTACACCACCAGCCTTTAAAGGACACACGGTCCTTTCATTTTAACACCCTGTTCTAGAGGAGCGAGCATTTCTCACGTCCTTCGGTAACGTGACATTTGCGGCAGGAGTCCATTTACTGGAAGACGTTTGCAAATCGCCGTCGCAGCTCCCACAGACTCCCCTTTGTATTAACAATAAGAAAAAGGTCCTGCTAAGGCCATAAGCTGCCTCCCTGGGTCAGAGGGCGAGGGCACTCTTCCTACCGAAAGGACCGCTCAGCCTTCCCCCGATTTGGGCAGGGAGAACATAAAAACCTGCCGCGTGCGTGTTACAGTGAAGCCCTCGGAGCGATAACATCTGTGTCTCGTACTGCATCAGGCCATAAAAGACCTGGAGGGCTTCATCCAAAGACAAATCACTGGGCAAGGGCTGGCAAGTGCTAAAAAAAACCCCAGCAAATCCGCTTGCTGATGAAGTGCAGAAATATTAAGCACACAATGTGACTGCTGGACTCAGCCTGAACGGGGGCATCGGGCGCCGGCGCGGCTGTGCTGGTGTGCCCCCGCTGCCAGGGAGGCTCCTCTCGCTTCCCTCCAGCTCTGGCCCGAGATTCACCACCCGTGGCCAAGATTTCCTTCTCGGGAGGCAGGCACGTCTCCATCAGGAGCCCCCAACAGCCTGATGTCCCCAAAGGGGTGTGACGATACATCACTGCTCCTGGGGCAGACGCAGTGATACGAGATGGACACTCCTCCGCTCTGCCTGATTCCGCCCAGCGCGGGCAGAGAGCAGCACCCACGGTGACAGGGATCCCAGAGTCCCCGTCAACCCGTGCTCCTCCTTGGCCATCCAACACCCTAAGAGGCAAACTCACCTGAAACATCACTTGCTTACTGTGTACCTACGCTTCCAAGATGCCGGAGGTACTTTGTTCAAATTCATCTCTCTGCCATCACTTTTCAAAGCACTGCCTACAGGGCCAGCCAATCTCTTGCTGGAATAACCTGCTGTGTATTCCAGGTCCTGTCCCTACTTACATGAACTGATCAAATTCGGTTCTTACGCCTTTGTTTTAGTATGGTGGGAATAGCCAGCTGCCCAGAGATATCTCACATCAGGAAACCCTCTTTCCAAACAGCACATTCAATTCCTTTTGCCGTGAGCCTTATTTTAATCCCTTTCTACTTGCCTAAAGTTTAGTTGAAATGAAGGGGGGGAAAAAATCTCATAAAAGACCACATTAGTTCTAAAGATAAATAACATTACTGCTGCTGGCACTGACCTGGAGAGTCCTACGGAGAGGCAGCCAGTCCCTGTTATTAAAGAAAGAGGTTTACTGCCCGAGAGCAATGAGAGAGGATTGTTGTTCTAAATAATAAAAGTCATAAAACATTACCAGGGATGCTATCCCCCCATCCGCTTCCTCCATAGGCAGCCAGAATCAGGGACGTCAAGTGTAACCAGGCTGTGGCAGCACACCTAACCTAGGCAGGGCCTCGTGGAGTGCAGCGAAGACTTTGTGGACACAGAGGAACAAGCGCAGAGGGGCAATCCATTCTCTCCTCACCAAACTTCAGGGCTGGATTTTGAGCAATGGAGGCAGCAGCCGTCTGTCTGCAGCAGCGGCACCATGCACGCAGCCGCTCCGCGGAAAGGCGGGAGGGACAGCCCGGGAGTCCAGGCTCGATGTTCTTTCAAGAAAAAGATACTCTGCCGAGGCTACAAGGAAGGGAAAACGTAGGGCATGTCTACACAGAATTATTCTGGAACAGGTCTTGTGTGTTAAACTCACACGCTCTTATTCCAGAATTGCTTTCTTGTGAAGACAAGCCCTCGAAGGGGCAACCCCATTGATTTTCACTTCAGAACCTCACCTGCCTGAAACCACCCGGCTGCTGCTTCGGTGGTTCTACAATGAAACTTTTCCTGATATTTTTGAGAGACAGAGGCAAACAGGGAACCTGGCTGGGTAGCTAGAGAGAGATGGAGCAGACAAAGGATGTAACACTGAAACATGGGGAAAAAAAAATCAAGAGCCTTTCCTGAATCTCCTACTGCTCCCCCCTGAGAGCACAGCAGGCTGGGGAATGTGGAAGGAACTCCAGGCACTAAGCTGGAGATGTCCCATTACGACCAGCTGCAGAGTCAGCCTTTGCAACCTGAATGCCTCCCGACCGTCAGAGGGATCCGATCTCCTAAATTACAGGTTTGACTCTGCGACACGTCTCCTGGTCAGGAAACATTCCCTGCGTCCAGCTTTTTAACAGCTGACAGTTCTTTTCTCTGACCAGCTGGGAAGAGGGTCTTTAGGGCAGTCCTCACCCTCTTACCAGCACACATCTGCTGCAGGGGGCCCTACGTGCACGAACGCAGCAGAACAGACCATGAGATCCACGTGCAGCGTAGACAGAATTTAAATCTGTCTCCAGCCTGGGGATTAGGTTTTGTAATGACAGAGAACAAAGTGGTCAACTCCACCAAATTGATTTGCAACATCAGATGGGAGAAGGATTTCAGCGGTCGCAGATGGGACTAAACCGCATGCCATCCTCTGCCAGCTTCACCACGGGCAGCAAAACCGGGCGCCGGGAGCTCTGCGGTCCCACCTGAGGCTCGGTGCCTCGCTGCTGCTGGTTACGAGCTCTCTGCAGAGCCCAAACTGGTGCGATGGCTGCATTTCTTCCCGCAGCAGATGCAAACCAGGCTCTCCTACACAGCGGCTCTCCTCCAAGCCCTCTCCTTGCCTCATTTGCACTCCCTATGTGACCCCCCCCAGCCTGGTGCCGACTTCCCGCTAACCTTCTGACCACTGCCGGGTGTTCTCATCCATTCCTCCCCAGTGTCTCATCCTGCTTCAATTTCATAAATAAATATGGAAGTGATGTTATGGGAATAACCAAGAACACACCACAAGAGAACTTGCATGCTTCCAGAACATGAGAGAATGTTTTTTTCCCTGTAGGAAGGGACGCACGGATGAAGTCTCAGCATGCAGCATATCCTTCTCCGTGTTCGGCCAACCTGAACTTTCCCCCCCAGTTTTCCGAACGCCAGCTGCTGACTCTGCCCTGGCAGTGCCGCGGCGGGCTGAAGCGGAGGTGGGTGCTCTCCGGGCGGGCTGAAGCGGAGGTGGGTGCTCTCCGGGCAGCAGGGTGCCGGGAGGCATCGCTCAGCCCACTGGTGACGGGAAGCTGGTGTCACACGTTACCCTCACTAACGCAACACCTTCGCTGAGCAACACAAAGGACATGTAATTAAACTTATTAATGCCTGCCCTTGTTTTTAGGCTGTTCTCAGTTTTAACCAGCAGCAGAATTAATTACATTCAAAAGGACTTTGTCAGCTCATACCAGATTCCAAATGTTGTTTTTGCCAGAGCAAACCTGAAGGATGGTTTCAACCCATGACGTTCACCTAAGTGTGCATATTTGTTTGTTTAACAAGGTGCCGCTGCAAAGTTTGTCCGTGACAACCTGCAAATCCAGCACGGTGTAACCAGCAAGGATGCCGACTGGCTTTGTAACGTGCAAGATGAGAGAAACTGCAAAAGCAAGCAAAATGCCTCAAGAGCAAGAAACAAAAGGGGATCAGAAGCATTACTTGAGTTTCAGTAATAAAAAACATTGTGAAGAAGCTAAGGAAGCAACTTCTCCCCCTTTCCCAAGAGCGGAATGCCGCCACCATCTTGCTTTTAACAGAAATTGACGCTTCACATAAAAAAAAAAAGTACCTTTTCTTATCACATCGGTCTAAACCAGCACACATTAGCAGCACTGTACCCGTGCGCACCTGATGCAAACAGCAGGCAGAGATCCACCACTCTGTTCAAACCATCGTACGGCCCTGACAACCGGTCGCTCCCACCACACCTGTGGGGAGCGAGTCGGGATTGCGGAGCCCCGAAAAACACCTGGGGAACCTCCAAGGAGGCCCAAGCAAAACCAGGGGGGTACGGCTGCTGCGAGCGCTGACCCGGAGGCCCCCCGCGCCCTGCCACCCCCCCCGGGCAGGCACCCCTGGCGCCCGGGGTGCTCCCCAGCGGCATCGGAGACCCGCAAGTTTTCGTGGTGGGAGGAGGATGGGGATAAAGGTTTTGATTTTTATCATTGAAATTTTGCTTGACGCAAGTCTAGAGGCAGAATCTGGACAAGAAAAAGCAAGGCAAGATCTCTCCTCCTGGATTAACCACAAGGAAATCGAAGTCGCAAACCCCATCTCCCGCACTACGGCCCTGGCTCCGGAGCCCGGCCATGGGCGGCTGCCGGAGGCGGCGGCGAGGTTTTAATAAATAATGATGAAAACAAATTCTTAACACGCAACATCATGGACGGAGCGCTGCTAAAAATAAACAACCCCCGCCGAGGACCGGGGCTGGGAGCGGGCGGCCGGCTGCGCCCACCCGGCCGCGGGTCCCCAGCGCCCTCCCGCGCCCCCCGGCCCCGATCCGCACCCCACCCGGGGGGCGGCGGCGGTGACCGGCGACCCCCCTGCCCGCACCCGGGCAACGTGCGGGTCCAGCCCCGGATGGCGGCCGCCCTCCCGCAGCCCGGAGGCGAGCGCTCGCAGCCCGGGCGCCGAGTTTGCTTCGGCCCCGCAAGAACCGCGGCCGTGAGCGCGGGTTGCGCGAACGCGGAGCGCGAATCTCCGCCGGGACACACGGACACCCGGGACACACGGACACACGCACCCATGTCTCACCCGCAGGGCTCGGCTCCCGCCGCCTCGCTCCGGCTCGGCCATGCCGCGCTCCCGCCGGCCGCGGCCGGGCCGGCCCCCCCCCAGCCTCCGGCCCTCCGCCGCCCCCCGCTCCCCGCCGCGCCCCGGGGCCGGCCCCGCCGCCGCCGCCGCCGCCGCCGCCGCCGCCCCGCCCCGCTCGGGCAGCCGCGCCGCTGCCGGGGCCGCCGGATTGGCTGGGCTGTAGCTGGGCAGAGCGCCCCGGGCCCGCCCGGCCCCGCACGGCGCTCCCCGCCCCGGGCCCGCCCGGCCCCGCACGGCGCTCCCCGCCCCGGGCCCGCACGGCCCCGCACGGCGCTCGCCGCCCCGGGCCCGCCCGGCCCCGCACGGCGCTCCCCGCCCCGGGCCCGCCCGGCCCCGCACCGCGCTCCCCGCCCCGGGCCCGCCCGGCCCCGCACGGCGCTCCCCGCCCCGGGCCCGCCCGGCCCCGCACCGCGCTCCCCGCCCCGCCCCGCGCTCCCCGGCTGCAGCCCCCGGGCACGGCGCGGAGCCCCGGCCCGGCCCCCGGTGGTGGGTGGGGGGTGCGGGGGGGGGATGGCGCTTCCCAGCCCACCGGCGGGGACCCGCCTTGCCCTCCCGCCGCCGGGCGGCCTTCCCCGCTGCCCCTCCCGCGGCCGCCGAGCCGCTCACCCCTCGCCAAAGCCAGCCCGTCCCGCGTCCGTGCGCCGCTTTCATTTTGTTGTGATAAACCTCGTGATAATCCGATCCTCCAGCAGCCTTTTCTGGTTTTGGGTTTTTTTTTTTTTTGCAAAAACTGCACTAGGGCGCTTCTTCCCCGCCCGTTTCCCTCCTGCTCGGCTCGGAGGCTCTGCTGCAGGTTGGCAGTACCGGGGGGGGGGGGAAGGCAGCAGCCTGCCCGCAGCCAGGCCGCCCGCTCGCGTTGTCCTTGCCCTCGGATGCACGCACGCACATTCCTCATCCCCTTTTGGAAAGCCGAGGCACTGACCTTTGCAAAAGCGCGATCCACAGTAAGGAGTAGCGTCTGCAGCAGCAGCCAGGCGCACCTGCGTGAGCCATGATCCGCGCCCCGGCACCCCGAGCGATCCCGCATGAGAACCGCGCTCCAGCCGGCACCCGCCGAGGCTCACGGCCCGGCTCCCCGGCCCTCCCGGCGCAGCTTGGGGTTGTTGAAGTGCAGACTGGCAAAACACGGTGCCCAGAGCGGCAGGTAAGTGCAAGAGGAGGACGCAAGGCGGTGGAGAACAGAGGGGAAGGCTACACGGCATGGTCCAACCGTCCCGATTGCCACCATCCTCACCCAGCCCGCGCCGGCACGTTCCCAGAGCCAGACTGCTGCTGTCATCCTGGCGTATTCAAATGCCTCCATTACTCATCAAGAACAAAGTGGGACTATCTAGTAAATGAAAAACCACCACATGGTACTGTCCCCTGCCTGTTATTTATGGCTGCTTCCTTTTCCACTTCGCAAAGGCTACCGTCCATGTCTGCAGTAAATCATAAATCCTCCAGCTCATGCAAGGCTGCTCCGGATCAGGGGCGGAAGCAGGCACCTGGGCTGCAACTGCTGGTCAGCATCGGAGGGGAAAATGACAACAAAGGTAAATACCCCTGATTAAAGAGACTGCTCAGAGGGTTTCCCCACATGGGAGGGGAAGGAAGCAGGTCGCAGAGCAGGGGACTGGCAGGTCGCACCCGAGGCAGCAGGCATGAGTCTCGCTTCCTCCAGTGACTTGCAAGCCAGATTCCCAGGTGGACCGTCCCTCCAGCCAGCACCACCACGTGCGGCGCTGACAAGTTGCGATTCAAGGTTCTCTGCCCAGCTCCGACACTAAACTCCCTGCACATCCTCACTTCCATGCCTTTCTTCCTCCTCAGCCGGAGAAGTGGGCATGACCCCCTCTCACCTCCCAGAGATCCAGAAAATGTGAAGGACTGGCAGCATTATTGCTGGGCTTGAATAATAAGGAGCAGTGTCTGCCACCTAAGGCCAGCGGGGTCCTTTTCTTCCTTCCAGGGTAAACTGGTCCCCAGTGCGCCCTAGGGATGATGGCATCAGCTCACCAGCCATGCTGGGACGAGCAGCTTGTGCAGCGCAATGCCCCGGTCAGTGCGTTTCCCACTTTGCCTCCATAGCCAAGCACATGCAGACCCCTTCCCCTTGCAGTCTGCAAACAGCACTCTGGATTTAGTACATCTTGCCTCATTTCTGCCTCCCCCCGTTTCCCCCGCCAGCGGTTTGAAGTTTTCTCACCCTTTGCTGGCAGATGCCATGCAGAGAGACAAGCTCGCTGTCCTTGATCTGCTTTTCAGGGCTTCTATAAAGTAGGGCACCAGCATCAAACCAGCGTCAGGTTTTTGATACATTGCTGGAGTAGCCAAAAATAATAACAGGCAGCTTCAGTCAATCTTTTCGTCCTCAAATCAGCAGCAGCACAGGGGTCCTTTGTGCGGCAGAGGAAAAATACGGTGCACGCCAGACTGAAATCCCAGTCAGCAATCCCCAGCCATTCCCGCCTCTGAGCTGGGCTCACCAGCAGCTCCCGAGGAAGTGCACTTGGGTGCTCAACGGGGAGCCCTTGCCTTGTCGGGTCCCCTTTCCCACAGCCGTCAGTGCTTTGCTCTCCGCATTTCCTTTAGCACCTTATCTCCCTCGCTGCGGCGAAACGCGAAGGTCAAGTTACAGTTTTACCAACCGTTTAATCTTTCTGGCAAGGTAAGAAGAAGCAGAACCTGGACTTTGGAAGGAGGCCTCGCACTTGCAGTGGGTGGACAGCGGAGCTGACTGAAGGCAGAGGGAGAAGAGAGAATCCAGATTCTCTCTGCCGCCCAGCACTGGAATATTTTCTGTTGCACATTCAGACGCATTATTAGGACAATCTGGAAGGAAGTACCGAACCCAACAAGCATGTGCTTTTGGCCTGTGTCCCAGCAGGAAGCCAGATACGCTGGGAACCGTGGCAGCTCCAGCTGACGTAAGGACCCAGCACAGCTCCACTGCTGCTACCAGATGACAAGAAAGACGACCAGCACGACCCAGCGAAAGAGCTCTGTTAGCTGGGAGCTGCCCAGCTGAATTTCCCGTCCCACACCTGAAATTCCAGACGGTCAGTCTGGGCGGGAGTGGCACACGAGCCAGGCATCGGGAGATGAAGTAACGTATGAACTTGGAGCCCCCAGGTGCTCTGTGGTACTGTCCCGCTGCACGTTCATTCTTCACACTCTCACCTCCGCGAATGACAAATGCGTCTCCCAAACGCAACGTGCTGCCATGCCCCTGCCCCAGCCGGCCGCCCCATCGATCACACTGTGCCTGGGTCGGTGTCCAAACCACGCAAACTTCTTGGGGCTGCAGGTCTGTAATGCAGAGGTCATTCGTTCTCCCTCCCCGCCTCCCCGTGGCCTCTGGACTGAATATCCTTGGGTAGCTCAGGAGGTACAGAAGCTAAAGCTTTGCAGACCAGGGCCTTGGGGGCTGCTCTTTCCCAGCAGCGAAGAAACTGCACTCTGCTGACTCAATGCTGAAATGCCGCTGCAGTGAGCATTAGTGCCACCGAAAAGGCTGTGCATCAAAGTCTCAGCTGATTCTATTCCAAGCCAGGGTTTATCCCAGCTTGTACCTCATCCCTCATCTGCACAAGCTGCCGTTTCCCTGCAGAGTGTTGTGCTCCCCACAGGCGGCTGCGTTCGGAGGGTGATGCCCAGGTGTACAACACGGGCAGAGCTAGTATCATCATTGCCAATGCCAGCATCGTCCCCGGGGCACTCCCTGTGACCTCCAGCCCTTCTTCACACTTGCACCTCCTGCTCTTTATGGGACCCCAGCACCCACCCCCATGACTCACTGTCTAAGAAATAGCATTTGTGAAAGGAAAGCCACTGTGCTTCATCAGAGGGCAGGTAAAATAGTACCTTCAGCGAGTTATTTGAGTAAGTTTTCCATTCACAGTTAGGCTCGGTGATTATTATTTGCATTATTTGTAGTCCTCTTCTTTTGGGCCACTTTTTCTCCTTTGGTGCCAGCCAGGCCTGGCTTCCTCTGTTTCCTCGGCTGGACAGGCTTTGCCTCCAGCCCTCTGGGCAGCGACCTTTCCAAACTCCTGCTCTGTTTAGATTTTTGAGCTGTTAAACCCAGGCATCTCTCACTTTTTATTGCCTGTGAAGCCAGTGCTTTATGACCACGCTGTCTGTCACTGGGAAAAAATGAATTCCCCGATAACCTTGAAGGGTTAGGAGTGAAAGGGACCCAGATTTATTCCAAATTTACAGTTAAAATCAAAATGCCTGTCAATGTCCTAAAAAATGCTTATTTTAGAAAGTGTGAACAACCCCATATTTCAGCATAATAAACATTAAAAGACATGTAATCGCACAACTGGCTGGCTGTTACCGGGTTGCTGCTCAAGCGCAGGGGTGGGCATAGTCATTATTGTGGGGCGCTTCCAAAGAACTCTTCACTGGATGTTCCACAGCCTACGGCACCGCCAAGCAACATCCAGATTTCACTGCAAACACCATGAAATCATCTCTCAGGACTCCCAATGTTCCCCCATCAAGCTGCATATTCACAGAGTAGCCTTCGAGCGCTCAAGAACTGAACAGCCCGTAACCTTGACTGTGTTTGTGTTCGTGCAGTTTGTCCTTCCGTTCAGTTGCAGCAAAAGGTAACGTGAGGCCGAAGGGCACAAAACTTACCCAGGCCGCGCGGGCTACAGGAACAACGGCCGGATTAAGCTAAGAGACTATTAGAAGATTTCTTCACCTGCTTTATTAAAATGGGCTCGATGTTGGCAAAAGCCGAGCTGCAGCAATGGAGCAGAATTGACATCTAGCACTTCTGAAGAATCAGGCACCGTATCAAATAGTGTTTACACTGGAGGAATATTTAACCTCTGACTAATGCTGCTTTTTACTCCGTATTTCACAGCGGCTAGACAGTGGATCTGGACCGGCCAATTTCTCTTTCTGTTTGTAATTAGCTTCACTTTCCTGCTCTCCTGAACAAGCATTAGACTTTCCTCTAGGAATGTAATCCCGATCAGCAGGAAGCCTGTCTTCACTGAGACGCCACTCATCTTTTCTGGAGTTTTTATTTAAAGAGTAGCATTGTTATTAGCAGCAGATTTTTATAAACCTTTTTGTGAGGGCCCATTCCTGCAAACATTCAATATCATTTGGTGCTATTAGTCTCGCTTCAGAGACACTACTTAACGTTCACCGACAATTTGAGCCAAGAAGCATTTGCAGGAGTCAAGTTTTGAATTTCAAATCTAAACTACATGGGGTACCAATGGCATACGACTTCGAGCCTGGCAAACACAAATACATGTTTTAGCATCTAAACTACATTTTATTTTGGTTTGTCCTTCAGTCTAACAATATTGGCATATATAATAGCTTCAGTTTAATAGGTAATAGCTGACTTCAGAGACGGAATGATGTTCGTCGACAAAATGATGTTCCTAAACAAAATGATGTTCTTAAAAACAATATCCAATCAGTGAAAGGTTTATAATCAGAATAAAGTTAGGAAAATGTTATTTTGCTGCTGCAGAACCCTTCCTTAAAAAAAAAAAAAAAAGAAGAAAAGCTCAAAGCATTTTAAAGTTTGTTTTGATTGTGCGTATTTTATCCAGAGATGGCACCAGGATATAAAGCTCATTTCTTCCAGTTGCTATCTGCCTTCTAGCCAGATGGATTTTAGTGTCTTTTAGGGTTATAAAGCACATCCTTCTCATGGGAACCTTCTCTTCAGACGGAATGAGAGATTCATACCGATCAAGTCGGTGATTTTTCTATGGCTTTCAGAGCTGTAACTGTAGGCGATCCATCCCAGGGAGCACACGCACTGTCCCCTGCTCTCCTCTGCCTCTGGCATGTTAGAGGAGACCCTGAAGCCCTTGGAAGACACAGAATATTTCTGCAAGTCTTGTACGCAGCGTCTGAGCGTATGCTGACAAGGTAAAGGGAAATCAGAAAGCACCAAGGACTGCTGAAGGCAGACCCAGCGCCTGAGCGGGTGCACGCTCCCAGCCCGTTAGCACGGTCCCTGGGCTGGTCTCGCAGGCGCAGACGCTGGAGGTAGCTACGAGCCCCCTTCTCCTGACAGCCTGGGGCTTTCCCTCTGGGTGCTCTCCACAGGCAGCCGCCAACCGAAATCAGTAACACTGACAGAGGAACCACAGTACCTCCAGAAACAGCCACATCCATACTAAAAACATCCCCAAATCCCCAAGCAGTACGGCGCGTCTGTCTGCAGAATCCGTGCAGCGGTGCTTGACAGAACGGGACCTCAGGAAGAGCCATCGGCACCGGAAAGCTTGCAAATCTTGACTGCAGTCCCCAACTACTGCCCCACCCCCCCCAACATGCAGGAAGGAAAAGGAAAAATATTTTTAAAGATCACCTCACTGTGTTTTACTGGTCTCTCCATATCTCTTCTCTGACTCACACTGATAATCCATTCCCAGGGGTGACTGGTTGGTTTTCCCCTGAGCAGCGTGCGGTACAGCTCTGCGCCGAGCCCGGGCCAGCCCCAGCGACCCCGCTGGGACCCCTGACCCTCTCTAGCCAGGCTGGCTCTTACCGTTCCAGACTCCCTGACCAGGAATTCAGCTTTGCGATACCGGGATGCTCTGCATCAGTTCTCCAGCTCATTTTTTAAAGTGCAAGTATCATTACTGCAAACTTCATGCAATGCCAGAGGCAGCTACTTCCAGAGATGATGTAAAAATTGTTATTAAAACTTACAAACTGTGAAAAACTCTTAAAAAGTCCAAATCCTGGCACTGCCCTAAATTAAATTACAGCTGCAGCCTGCTCAGGGTACCTGGATAAGCACAGAGCCAAGCTTGCATGCAGTCCTTATCCACCACCCACACCTGCTGCTCCCTTCTGAAAGTTTAACTAATGAACACAGTGTACAGCCCAGAGGATTTAAGATATGGAAAAGGTCAGAGCGAAGACTCAGGAGTGAAGAACAGATTGAATGGGGTTCATGAATGACAGCCCCATTTTAAACCGAAAATTAATTTTTTCAATGAATTAGGGCAAGTGAACTTTCCTCCAACCCAGACAATGAAGCTCTCCCTCGATATAGACTGCTGGAGGAGGAAGAGGGCACGAGCACTCAGGAATCAATGCTAATAGCCTAAAAAATTAATCTCTGAAAATTACTTCAATGGAATAGAAATGATTTCATATAAATGTCTGTATAGCAAGAGCTGAAGTATCGCAGTGATACCTAGAGTAAGTACAGCCTGAAAAAAAAAGGCTTTGTCTTTTTCACACGGGGTTGGTGCGGTGACTCTGCCTCTCTGTGCCTCAGTTTCCCAGCTGTGGACACAGGCTGTTACATCAGCGAACCTGTGAAAGCTGCTGGCGTCCGTTAAGAGCTCGTTTTGGTTACACAGGAGTGAGAATGGGACGTGGCTTCCCGAAGATGAAAACACAGACTCTCCTACTTCAAATGAGTCATGGTTTGTGATTTCAGAACGTAGTCAGGATGGCACTCTCCAGGGGAGGGAGGGGCAGGCTCTTATCAAAGCCACGGTAGGTGTGTTGGGCTGCGGATGTGTTTATGAATGCAGATGTGTTTATACAGAGCGTGCCTTTCGGTACCTGCAGGACAAAGCCGGCCACGGTGGCAACAAGCTTTGCAAATCTAAATCAGACCTCAGAAGTACAAAGCTTCTCGACATGGCTGAATAAGATATGAATTAAAAGAAAACGATAAGTAGCACGTCAGCTTTGCTGCTGACCGTTCGCTCAGGGAGCTGCGGACCGACAGCCTCCCCTTCGCTCCGTCTGAGCCGTGTCAGCGTTGCTGCTGAGCTTGCAGGGGGTTACGTTGCTCCTGCCTCGCTGAAGGGCAGTCCCTTGTACTTGTATCCAGCCCTCACCTCTGCGCAGATCCTGGGGAGGGGGACCTAGAGCCCAGCTGCCAGCCTGGAGGAGAAGGAGCTGCAGAGCTGCTACTGCAAATGCTGAATACAGTCCTGGGCTGTATTCTGTGCGACACACATCGGCTCCAATTTACCCTCTAGCCTAGAGGGCACACGGGGTGCCGGGATCTCACATCCATCTGCCCTTCGACAGATGAAAGCTCAACTCTAAATTTGGTCTCGGCTCGCTTTTTAAAGGCTTGTCTGTGATAGCAAAAGATAACAAGTTTGGAAAACCCTAATTGTCCTTACTAACATATGAGCTTCAAGCACAGAGGTCAACCACCATTTGTTCTGCTAACATTTGATTACTTCTCTCAGAGAGATGAATTTAGAACCAGTCAATCTTTCTGACCAGAAACACTTTTTACCACCTTCTGGATGGGACATGAAGAGATTCCTGAAGGAGCTTTGTGAGCAGCCCTGTCTGATACAGGAAAATCTCCATCCTCGGCTACTACACAAGGAACCAGAGCAGAACTTGACCGAAAGCTTCGTACCGCGGGAAGGGAACGGAGGCAGGAACAGGGACAGGTCTGACCCTGCTTCAGTAGCTGTACAGGAGAAACAATTTCCTTTTGTAACCAAGTTATTTTGAATCAATCTAGTCAGACAGATGCAAAGCACTGACACAGATGCACTGAAACTGGTTTGATCCTTGCCTGAACAGGATTAACTTGCTTCAGTTATTAACCAAATTAAACTCCAGCTCATCTTCATTGCAAAAAAGGCTGTTTTTTCACTGATAGTTGTGTTGTGCAGAATTTTTAGAGACAGAATCTGGGAGGGTTTTCCTTTGCAGTAGGTATCTGGGGTCACTGCACAGCTCCCCACAGCCAGGCTTGGCCTCAGCTACCTCCTCTGAGGCAGAAGTGTGCCTGCCTCATCTGCAATTTTACGCCATTCTTAATGTGTACACCTACATTGTAGGCCATTAGCCCGTACTGACCACAAGAAGAGTTAGATGCACTGCACTAAGAGCATGAGTTGATGTGGCTAGATTGAGTTAAAATAAACGTAGCTGTGTGGACACATATTTTTTGCAGATCTAGCCTGGGTTCTACTCTTTACATACATTCCTGACTCTTGCCTTTTCCACTCACTGTCACTGGCTTTGCTTTGTGGTGCCCCAACTATGAAGGGTTAAATTTGCAGAGCTGAAAACAAAAATTCCTATCTTACTTCTGAGAAAATACAAAGTGTTTCAGTCTGGAAAGTTAGGCTTTAGATTTTGCTCTTGCATTTAATTTCTTAAAACACTAACTTCCACAAATGGTTTTTTCTTCCTCTGCTGGAATATAAAACCCTCCCTCAAGAGGGAAGAGCCAGCAACCCTCTCTGCCCTGTTCTCCATCCTCTGAACTGCCACTATGCCACTAAACCACTTTTTCTTATCCTGACAGATGCTCAGCTTAGGTCAAATCCCTGGGAATACAGGGGGCTAGCGTATGTTCTCATTAACAAAATTGCAATCTGCTGCTGAGCTGATGAGGCTGCCCTGGATTTACACCATCACAGCTAAAACCAGACTGTTCTGGAGGGGTGCGTGTCTGTGGGCACACATGGCTGATGGCTCTGTGAAGGGTTTTTTGTCTTCTCTGATGACAAATAAGATGAGGCAAAGAGACGAAGAGTATGATGGACCATAGAGTCCCCAGCCCAACCAGGTAACGTCTCTGGCACGCTGGGGCCGTGTAACCAGCTTAGGGTTGCGAAGGTGCCAGACTCCCATCAACTGGCCATTAGCAGAGTGATTTACTCTGGTAACGCCAGCTGTAAATGGGCAAATCAGAACCTACTCCACCTGGGGAGGCAGCTGACAGATTTGTAGGTTTAAGTGACTATAAAGACCAGCCTACTTCACTAAGCACAGCCACGCTGACCCAGGGAGCTGAGCTGCCCGTGGCAGAGGCTGCCGAGGGCGCTGCAGCATCCGCCCCGGAGCGTGAGCTGCCGGCAGCTCCCCTCGATCGGCACTGACCCTGCCTGCCAGGCCCCCACCGTCAGGCAGGGCATGCACACAACGGATCCCAGAAGGCTTCTCCAGAGCTGACAGCTCAGGCCTGAGCAAGGCTAGGGCAGGGTTAAGCCAGAAGGAGGCTGAACTCTGGAGTCCAGCTCTGCAAATTCCTTCCCAACATCCACTGCCCTTGCTTTGCCCTGTTCCCAGCCCCTGCTGCCTCCTCTCCTCATTCCCTACACTTCTTTCCTCCCCAAGACGCAATCAGATGGGAACACAGGTGGAGGGCTTACAAGAAAAACAAGCTACTAGAAACCCAGCACTGCCCAAGAAGAAGGTGGGTCCTGCAGCATCCCCAGCGTGGGGAAGGGCGGAGAGGCAGCAGGCTCCCACAGGGTACCGGAGCCTGCCCTTAACTCCCAGATGCAGCGGCCAGCAGCGGAGCGAGGAAGCCAGAGAGGAAAATAGCGGGCAGTGTGCTTGGGTGGGCGCCGAGCGGGCAGTGCCTGGGCACCTCCCAGCCCAGTGCCAGCGGATGAGCGTGACTCACCTGCCTCCAGCAGCAGGAGCCAGCTGGCCGGCTGTGCTGCCTCTTCTCCATGCCAGCCTCGCAAGTGAGAGGCTGGATGTCCTTATATACCATTTCAGCGGATTAAATGTGAAAGCAACAGGTTAGTTCCCAAATAAGCAACAGCATTGTAAACACCGTGAAGCGAAGTCCAGCCCAGCCGCTCCCAACTGCTTTCCATTTGCCGTCACAAACACAAGCTGTAAGTCACTGCAGTCACCAGTCCTGCACAAGCAGCATTAAAACCTAAAATGGCTTCATAAAACAACTGGAGCCTTTTAAAAAGTACATGCTGTGTGGCCTGAGATTGTACTGTCTCTCTCTTCCAGGCCAGGAGTGACCCCCAGCCATGTCCAGATGTCTCTTTTACAGGGCTGGAGGCAAAGCAGGATTCATCCAGGAGACACACAGGCACTGCCAAACACTGGTGATTCAGCTGAAGCTCCCAAACCAGTTCAGGTGAAAGGGGAGCTCTTTTGAGCAAGATCTGTGCCACCTCCCCCGCCCGGAGCCCAGCCAGGAGCCCAGCCAGGAGCCCAGCCACTGCCCCCCGGACCAGAGTCCCCTGCCCAGGCTGCTGGCCAAGGTGGCAGGGGCTGAAAGGGGAATGGCGCTGGGGGACCTCGAACAGTGCCACTTCTCCAGCGCTCCTCAAAAGCAGCAGCTGTCCATCTCAGTCGATACGGGCTTCCAACTGTGACGCGAAAAGCTCCATTTCCTATTTTCAGCACCCTACTATTGCTTTTCTTTTCCTATGCTGTGATTGTAGCTCCCTTCATCTTCCAGACCAGTACAATTGTTGCTAGCTTCCGAAACCCAGACACACACACACACTCGGGAATGGTCTCGCTGGAGGTGACCACATGGAGTGTGATTCACCCCCGGCTCTGGCTGGAGGGCCATGTGCATGCCTGCGGGGTCAGGGCTGTCCTTCCATTAGAAAATCATCAGCTTGTCAGCAGGAATTACACGAATGGACCCCGGCTGTTGATGAGTAACTGGGCACTGTGTGTGACTAAGTCACTCCATAACTTCCATATCTCTTTTGCAGAGCACGAGGATGACATTTCAAATTGCTGGGCACGTTTGGCATCAAAGGGGCGGGTCAGGGACAGTTCTGATAAAACACAGACTTCCGAGAAATTGAAATAATTGCCAAGTGAGAAAAACATTCCACAATTTCTTTACTTCTCCTTTGGACTTGAGAAATGCACAACTGATGAGGATCTGGTTGGCTGATTAGAGGGGGTAATGCAAGGATAACACAAGCCAATCTTCCCCTGATGCAGAGAGATTGGTTAAATGCTCTGCGCTCTCCAACCTGCACGCTTCCGAAAAAACCACCTGTACCAGCAGCTGCTGTGCAGCATAAAGACAGCTTTGGAGAGGCTGCCAAGCACCTTCTCTCTGAAGTGCCCACAACGCACACATCCATGTTTACAAATGATGGGGTAATAACTTAGATTTCTTGTTTAAGGGTGTTTTGTTTTGTTGTGTTGTGTTTTTTTATAAAGAGATTAGAGCTGGTGCAAAGTGTTACCCCAGGCCCTGGGCAACAGGCAGTTTTAGGCTGGGCTGGCAGCAGCACAGGCTCCCCACCGCGGTTCACTGGCAGCAGGCTTCAGCCCCGCTCTGACGGGTTCACCTCCAGGAGGGAGAGCTGAGGCCTGGCTCACCCCGATCTGCCTGACCCCAAGGGATGACGGCGCCAGGGCAAACACCGATTTTGTGATCCCAGTCAGAAATACTGGTCACTAGCCCGGGGTTACATCTGAGCCCTGCCAGGTGAAAAAGGCCGCAGCCTTTTGAGCAGTCCGGTCCCTTGGACAGAGCACATTTTCCTAAGCAGACACATTCCTGCCGATGCTAAATTAATGACACTCTTTAGCAAAGCTGCTTGGAAACATGAGTCATTTTACTCCCCTTCTGTTTTTATTTTAATAAAGACCAATGTAATTGTCTTGACAAAAGGAAAACAGAGCTGGAAGGAAGCTCGGGGAGGAAACCCAAAGGCTTGTTCCAAGCGCCCGCCCGTGATGTAACGTCAGACAGTGCCTAAGCGAGGTCGCCTTCCTGCTCAGACAGAAAGTGCCAAGGATGCAGCAAAGGGCTGAATGTTAAACCTGAGTCTGAACGCTATTGTTTGGGACAAGGCAATAAAAAGAAGAACCTGCATTAGGTTGATGTGCAATATCTGAGTATGGTCTTGGCCTGCCTTTGACATGTGGCTCCCCTAATACCATCCCTTATACATTTTATTACCTTATACATTCTAAGAAACAAAAATGCTTTTAAATGCCTTTGACTGTAGAAGTGCGAAAGCAGCTTCTTCGTAAATCCAATGAGATCCCAAGTGGAGCCAGTAAGCCACTTGAGTTTGCACCATAAAGACTTCCACGATGTAAATTAATAAGTCTCTCTGAGGATTGGGAAGTGTGCCACATACAGCATTTCTGAGTCCACAGCCCTTTTATCTAAGTTGTTTTCTTCCTTTATCCTTGTCTCACTCCATGACAGTTTTGAGATTTTTGGCATCCTAACTGCAGCCTGGCTTGTCAAGCTAAACATCAACAGAGACTTTATATGTACGTGAGAAATGAGAATAGAGATAAAAATAGCTATTAACTCTGCTTTTAGAATACTAAACAAGCAAAATGGCTGCGTTCCAGCAAAGGAGGGGGTTTGAACCGTTTCTGAGCCACATCTGTTTAAGACGGTCCAGCATCGCTGGCTTCAGTGGAGTTACTCTCAGGGCTTTCCTCCTCCGCACAGTCCTCTTACCCCAGCGATGCTGCATTTGGGCCGTGACCGTCTCAGCAGGTAGCACGGTGCAACAGGAGCAAGTTTTAAGTGGGAAGAGTTGGTGCTGCAGACGGATGCCCTGTCTGTACCCCGGGGAGGGGAGGTGGCTGGAGCAGTGCCGCGCTGCTGCTGGAGCCCATCAGTTGGTTCAGCTCCTGCTGAAAGCACTTTAGGGGCTGAGACTGCTCCGGGTGCAGACCCGAGCGCGGTGAGTGGGGACAGCTGGGAAAGTCACGTGAGAAGCACATGCCCCATCGATCCTGAGACACGGACGTGAGACCCTGAGGCTCAGAGGCCTCAGCCTTCCCAGCGCGAGCGGGAGCAACGTCCATCCATTAACATTCATGGTGCTTGGAGAGCCATGCGGAGACTCTCGTGCTTCCAACATGTGACGCCGTCTTGCTCTAAATCAGATCCAGACAAACTGTTTCTCGGAGACCGTCCCAGCTTGCTGCAAACACTATAACAAGTTTGGAAACACTGGGAACACTGGGCTCCATTAAAAAGAGGTGATCCATGCCAAGGCTGAGAGAACAAGAATGTGACCTAGTGGGACTGTCTTGGCTTGCAAATGGCTCATGGACAAAGCTCTCTCTTTCTCCCTTGCTTTTCACCATTGCCAAGCAGTGCCTCGCTCCCTTTATTCTGGCAAGTGTCTTAGGTAAAACGTACAAGAATTTCTCTCCATGCCAGTGAATTTTAGAGGAGAAAATGGAAAACGGTGCTGGGTGACAAGCCAGAGATCAGCAAGGCGCCCGAGCAAAATCCTGCATACATGCACAGCAGAGAATGCACCGAAATGCTGCAAAGCTATTGCTGTGTGGCAGAACACCTGGGCCCATTGCTGCAGAGTGCTGTAATACTTGTGCCACGCTTTGAAGAAACTTTAATTATAAATAGGAATAATAGACATGGCCCAGATACTCACCCACTGCACGGTATTTTCCCCAGACTTTGAAATAAACCTACTGAAATCAGAGATGTTCAGTGCCCACTGTAAGAATGCTAAAAGCTCCAGCTACTTTGGCAAATATAAAATACTTTCAGGCAGTTTTTAAAGGCTTTAGGAAGATAAAACGAAGAAAAAAAAACACGCTTTAAAAAGGTATGTTAAACATTCGCCTTATCATTCAGCCACTTTATTTTAATGAGGTTTGTTTTACTTCTTCTGGTATTTGCTTTGTGACACAGTGTAAGTCTCTGAGTATTTCTGTCAAGGATAAACGATTTTGCCTGAGCAGTACGGGGCTGAGCGTGCTGCGGGAGGATGCTGGTGGACATCAGCCAGGCAGGGCACGCTGCTAAATGCAGTTGCCACTCATGCCCTGTATCAGTGTGGGCAAGCAAAGCCTCTGCTTCCATCACACGAAAGCTCTGAGTCCTGCAGATCAGACGCACTAGGAGGGAGCCACATGCCGATCCCACAAGTGGGAACACAGCAACAGGATTTTTATTTATGGTGATATTAAATATGCAACAATCATTCCCCAACATCAGAGTAATAAACCTCACTGCTCCATCTGATCTGAAATCAGCAAGCATGCCTCTCACATTCACAGAGAGAGACAAAGCGCTAAATTATTTATGCTTTGAATATGAACAAATATAGAGAAATAAGTTAATTCGGTACAATGCGGCAGAGCAGATTCAGGGCAGATTATTGTACATCCTTCAATCAAAGCATACTCTCTTATTACTCTAAACAATTGTTTCTCCTCCAAAAAGTGGGTTAAGGAATTCTAATTAAGGGATCAGCAAAATAATTTCTGACAAGTTTTTTTAGATCTGACTACACATGTAAAACCACCACCTCTCTAAATCCTTGAGCATTTATTGGGATACAGCACCAGCGCTGCTCAGAGCGTGCCGACTACAGCAATCAAATTAGGAAAGTAGTGGTTGAATGACTTTCCAGGACATGAGCAGATTCAGTTGGTTGGTAGGAGCAAACATATTCCCAACTGTGTTCTGCAAAACTCCTCTAAACCCAACCAGTTCTATCGTGGTCACCAAATACCAATGAAGCGGAGGAAAAAAGAAATCGAGCCATTCTGCCTTGTATTTGCACTTCTCCTTATCCTGTAACAGATTTTTCAAACCCAGTGTCCATCCGTCTTAGCAGTGATTTATATTATTGCCTTGTTCATTACAGAGTGGAACTAACCCTGCAACTGTCAGTCAGAAGTCACAGATTTGTCACACGGCTATAAAATGCCACGTCCACGCAACGGCTGTCTTCTTCCGCAGACGGGCACGAGCTGCAGGACCTGCCCAGACCCCAGAAAAAGGCTGACAGCTCGGGCGGTGTAATCACACCCCCAGGTGAGGTCAGGCATTTCTGAGCGCTGTCACTCAGCCGGTGACACAGGCAGCGGCACACACGGGCAGGGGAGCCCCGAGGCCCTGCTCCGGGCACGGGGCTCCAGCCCCGCGGGGTTTCGGCAGTGCCAGGGAGCCCTGGTAGCGCAGGGTGCCACGCTCTCCCCCCGCAGTCCTGCTTACCCCCTCATCGCCTTCTGGACTAGGCAAGGCATTGCAAGGACAACCAAAAATTTTAAATCCAGTGTTTTCATTGTACCTGCACGGGTTTATGTTTTATTCAACGTTTCTGTGCCCATACAGAAGGCTGTAAATACCAGCACGTTAATGAACTCATAACCATCATAGCCACTAACCACGTAGGGCTGCCAGGTTTCAGCGCTGCTGTGCAAGCCTGCGCTCTGGGGAGCTACAGAACCAGCCACGCTCTCATCCTCACGCCCGGGCCCTGCTGGCTGAAGCAGAGGAAGAGTTCTCTGAACGTGGGGTGCTGCATGGCAGTGCCATGCCTCAGCCCTGCCACTGACGGATTCTGAACGCCCCAGAAAGCTCAGTCATTAAATGAATGAATGGATGATGCTCCCCAGCGGCACAGACACCTCTGTACTTCCCACAGAAATGCAGAATCGCTATTACACCTTCCACGCTGCCCTGAGACCCACGGCCAGTATTAGCCAAGTGTTTGCCATGCCCCACTGACATTTCAAGCTTGGCAGGAACAAAAAATCCACAAGGAAGGTGGTGCAACTGCAGGAGGAATGACAGGAATTCTGGGACAGGAATCCCTTTGGGAACTGATTTTTCCGCAACCACATCAAGCCCTCTACTCCACACGTGTGTGTGCATGTGATAGGGAAGGGGATGAGATGAGAAAGAGGGGATGAGAGCTGTCCTTCAATTTCTCAACAGTTTCTTAACTTAAATCCTTCATTCTGGGCGTAAGTACTAAATCAGGCTCAAGGAAGGAAAAACTTAATTAATCAGAGGCAGCTAAGTTCAAAGTGCGCCTGGGGTCAGCTTTATTACTCTCCTTCACTTTGGAGGTACAGGGTTTATGGATAATCCCTGTCTGCTGCAGAATGACAACTACGTGGTGCCTAGTATTCTCTGCAGTAACTGAATCTGAATGTCTCCCTTCCTTCCACTCATCTTTTTAAAGCTTAATATTGTCACTGAAATATAACCAAGAGCCATATATAGCACAAGGGTTTAAAGTACCATGCATAGTCTGTGACACCATGTACAAGCTCCATGTAGTACCTTGCAGACTCCCCGAACTCAGGCTTTACACCGACCCCAGTGAAACTGAGAATTTCGGGAGGTGAGCAGGGGCTGCGCGGTGCCCCGCTGGGGTGGCGGGCCAAGGAAGCCCGCTAGGAGCTGCTTGTTTAATATCAACGCGTCCACAAATCTACTGTTCAATCTGGGGAACTGAATCATCACGGCAAACACTTTATTATCTATGTGGGCAGAATCAATCAAGAATTTAACCAATACCAACAGCCATCAACTATCTGATTAAATACCAGCAATGATAACGCGATCGAAAGCAGAACCGGGTCTCTGTGGGCTACCTGGCTTGGCAGGCTCACCCTGCAAAGCTGACCAGATGCTTGGTACCAGCCTACAGACTCACGTATTTGATCCCCTCCACCCGAGCTGACACGTGTGCCCTGACAACAGCCCCGATAACGAGCAGCCAGACATTTTTCTCAGGTACAGACGAGACACAGCTTCTGCGTCCGAGCAGGGCGCACAGGGGGGTTCTGTGCCCAGCAGCGTGCTTCTCCCCTGGGGCTCGGGGAATAGGGGCTCTCCCACAACACATGCAGCACATTAACTTGATTTTGCTCCACAAACCCAGCTGCTGCATTGGTGTTTGCCCTTATTCCCAGCCAGCTGCCACTAGGTCGGGGTAGTTCCTTTTTCAGTCCTGGAGGTGTTTGGGTATGGATCTCCCCCTCAGATTTAGTGTTTTGTGTGGGCTGAATGCTGGGTGTAGGAGCCAAGCTGGGAAAGTGCCCACCTCTGCCCCATGGGATTGAGCTCGATTCAGAGTGTGGGGGGGATACGTCACCCGCTGGGTCACATTCAGCTCGATGCTGGAGCGTTGTGACACCCAGCTACAAGAAGAGACTGAGCAGCATGAGGACTATACGTACTTCAGAGTAAGTACATGACAAAGACAAGAGCTGTTCAAGCTACAGGGCAGCACGGGTGAAACAAGTGGCTACAAACTGGCTGTGAATAGATTCAGACTTGAAAATCAGAAGAGGGCTTTTAACCATAAGAGAAGTGAAATTTGAGATTAGCCTTCCAGAAGGAGGGAGAATGGGGGAGAAAACCTCAATGATGTTAAGATGGAGAAAAAAAATGTTTGTGAAGGATATTTTAAAATATGGTCGTCAGTAACAGAACGGGTCTGGGTCTGCTGAATGAAGAGGTCCCTTCTGGTCATATGGAAAATGGCCTGGCTGCTCTAAGGATTCCTTAGGAGAGTCTCTTTGGCATGTACAGAGATGTATAGCCAGTTCTTAGATATCCTTCCTGGAGGTCTGGTGAATATGGGCAAGTTGAGACAGAGTTGGGAGCATAACAGCTGCTCCCGACTACCGCAGCAGAGCTTGCATGAGGAGTGCAAACTAGGACAGTCCGGGAGGCTGCGGGCGTTGAGGCTGAGGCTCGGCTAGCTCCCGCCTGTCCCACAGAGTCAGACAGGCACATACACATCGGACAGAAAGAGCCACGTTCCCTTCAGCCCCACAGCTGTCCGCTGACCTCGCTCGGCGTCGAGCTCCGTGATGCAGAAGGGCTGGCTGGGAGGAGCCGGCTGGTCCCCGCCGGGACGGGCAGGTGCCCGGGGCTCCCGCCGGGCTCCCCACAGCCTCCTGCAGTGGGACCGTGCCAGAGCCCCGTCACCAGGGAAACACTGGTTGGACCCGGGATGGTGATTCTACCCCATGCCTAAATAGTAAAGCCAGCATTTAGTTCCTTCATCTCCACACGAAGTATCTCATTTCAATTTAATTTCACAGTTGTAATGGATTTTTCAAAAATATTCAAGAACATATTTACTTTCCAACATCTTATTTCCTTTCACATTTGAAAAAACTTTCTATTTAATCCCCCAAGTCATCCTACAGTCTGAATAATTTCAGGTTTTTAATCAATAGCTGTCAGACTTGTCAAATTACTTTAGGGACCACAAAGCAATTTTTAAACATTCATAAACCCTCGTAGAACAGTTAAGTGCACTGAATTTTAAAAGAAAGAGCAACTGAATAACACTGGTCAAATAGGATTATATTCTGCCAAATTATAAATTCGTTCTTTATGAATCATCTCACAGCTACTTATCTAGTGTCAGGCTTCTACTGCTGTAGGAAGGAGAAGTGACTGTTCACCTCTACCGAAAAAAGCCTTTTCTCTTTTGCTCCGAGCCTCCTAAGCAGGAGCAGGCTGCAACGCTTTTTTTTTGTTGTTGTCCTTTCTAAAAGCAACATCATTATCTCTCTGTCTACCTTGGGGTTCTCTGCATCGTCCTGCTGCCTGGGCCAGACACGGCCAAGCTGCCGCTCCAAAGCTGTACAAATGCATCTTGGCTCCTGGCATCGTGCCCAACCCGGCCTTTGCTTCCCTGCGTGCTCCTGGCATGTGAATCTGCCTGACATGTCAGTCTAGAAATGAGGGTCACCAAAAGTTCTCAATTTGTTGGACATCTGTACCCAAACCACAGCTTGAATCCTTTACAGGGAGGATTTTCCACATTACACTAAGTGAAACTATTAGATGAATGTGGGAGCCTGTGCTGCTGCTGCCGCCTGTTCTGTGCTGCTTCTAGGAATAAAGAGAGATCAAGAACGTCTGAAGAAGTCAAACATGTTTATCCAGAAACAACTATATACACAACAGTCCCGCCTCATCATCACAGTGTCTTCCTTAAACTTGAGGGATGTGCCCTGCACAGGGGAAAAAAAAAGGGAGCTTCATAGCTACACCAAGAATGTTGGAAGCCTTCCAGGAAAAAGTATGGCTCAGATCAAAGACAGGATGGAGGATGATCAGAAGAAAGGAACGTTTCAGCTGGCCACATGCAGACTAACAAGTCCGAACCCTCCGCCCTCCTCCTCCCAGCTGAACTTACTCTTCCACTGCCTCAGAACCTCCCCAAACATACCTGCGCTTCTCCTGTTCCCATGTGAGATAGTCCCCGTCTGAGGCAGCCCTCCTGGCCTTTCAATGAGAAGAGCTGGGCACCAGCGCCGAGCCCGCGCAGAGCCTCACGGGCCACCAGGCCACGGTGAGGAAGGAGCTGAACCTCGGCCGTGGCACTGGAGGCACCAGGACACCAGGGATGTTCCCCTTCCTCGGCTATTGAAGACAGGACGGAGCAGGAGCCCGAAGTGGAAGGCACTGTGTTTTCTGGAGCACGGGCTGCCGACGGGAGGGATTACTGCCCAGGTAGGGCCGCGGGAGCCAGGCAGGGCTGTGCGGGACACATCCTGCCTGCCCCAGGCAGGGTGCGGGGGGATGCAGGGGTGCCGGGGACGCGCGCCCTGCTGCAGCTTCACTCCCAGTACAGACACTCCATGAACCAGGGCACAGGCCTCCAAAGTCCTTCTGTGGAACGATTTACCTTACCCTATGCCTTGTTTCGGTATTGTTTGTCTCCTTGCCCGTTCCCGGAGCTCCGGCACGCACAGGTTTGTGAATGCAGACAGCACTGTCAGTGCTGCAAGTTACGCTTCCTACCCCGCAGACTGCTACTTAGTGAGGTATTAAATACATTCCCTGGCTATCTGCATCTGCTGCAGATGTCCTTTGCCAGAGACGTGCAATTTTATCTGTAAAGCTTCTAAATACCAAACAATGACTGCTTTTAACCTTTACACTGGTTTCTGGTTTCCCAGAGGACTTTTGCTGTTGCCATCTTAATCAGCGCAGTACTGACAGCAACAGGAGAGACCCATCTTACACAGTCATGTTGCTGTATGCTGACAGCCCGCAGTTGCCGTATGCTTGCCCAGGCTTAAATGCCCCAGAGCAGGATATCCAGCAAACACAGATTTTGATATCCAGCTGACCTAGTTTTGACAATGGTTCGATGTCTAACCCATCACTCTGGAAGCTGAACCTGTCCTGGCTTTGGGAAGCCTTGTTCCTAGAGCCCAGGTGGCCAACATCTGCCCCAACTGCTTTCTCAGCCTTCAGCTGGGGTCTGGAAATGATTAACACCAACAGCTCAGCACAGGAGATGGGAAAGGAGCATGTATGAACTGATAGCTAGTCCTGTTCAGAAGGAAATGTGGGTTTGTCTGATTCAGAGTTGGTTGTTTTTTTGTTTTGGAGTTCAAATTGAAGATGCAAAAGTATTTCTCATTGAGAACATTTCAGAAAGTTCAGATGTTTTCAAGGCTTACTTTGCTTTTCTTAGTGAGGTGCTCAGTAGGTTTGTCAGGCTAGACATCACCGACATCAAAAGTCTATTCTTGTTCCCCTTTCCCAGTATTTAGCTTATTGCTGTTTCCCCAGTGAACTAGAAAACCAAACATATTCACGCATGCTATGCTGACATACAGAAGCTCATAAAAACATATGTGCAGCTACATGTATTGTATGTTCTAGGCCAGAACAATACAGTCTCAAGATCTAAGTACACAGAGAAGAATGTAACAGGACACCGAGCGGATCAGTTCAGCATAAATGATGCAGCTAACTTTTCCTTTCAACTTAAAAGATTAACCCCCTGAATTACGCTTGATAAAGACTCAAACATTTTATTACTTTACATCAGTAATAATAATAAAATCAGAATGCTTTTTGTCTTGAGATATCCTGCCCAGGGATTTGATAAAGGACATTTAATTACAGGGCTATTGCATTAAATGTTAAAATTAAACTAAAGACTAGAAGCCGTGATTCTGGGGAGAAAAAAAAGTGAAAAGAGGCACTTACAGGGCATAAAAGGAGGTGAACACCTAAAAGAAGCACTGAAGAGCAATTTTTCCTCGTGTTCAGAGGCAGACACCCGCCTGGGCGCCCTGGCGCGGTCCCAGCACGCGTGGTGCGGGCAGGACTGCCCCAGCTCAGCCCGGGCCGCAGCGGCCGCGGCCCCTCCGCCCCCAGCTCACCCCCGGCACGGCCGTCGCAAGGCCACGCCGGTGCCCACGTGCCGTGCCGTGCCCTGCGAGGCCGCGGCTCCCAGTCCTGCCAGCCCCCGTCCTGCAGCCCAGCCCTCGCCTCCCTGTAACTACAACCAAAGGGACATTTAAAAGCAGAGGCTTCAAGGAGCTCAACAGGTCTGAATAAACTAGTGTTACTTTTGTTTAAGATTATCAAAAGTGCCTCATCATTTTGCATTTTTCTTCCACCTCTGGAGCTTTTCCTACACAAACAGCTGACTTTTAGGTACGGATTTGCTCAGCGCATAGCCGCAATGGGCTGGGACTGCTATGCATGCTCGGCTTAATTCAAAGAATTAATTAATAAATAAAATTAGTTAACACGGGGGCACTGCCAATATGAAAACTACTTGACCTAAAAGTCACGAGACAGAGCAGTCTGAGTTCAGGCAGCTGTCGGCGTTGGGTTATGCGCCTCTCCAGTAAGAGACGCGGGGACTGGTCGTACTGACGAAACCGAGAGAAGCCGGCGGAACAAAATACTGTCAGGTGGACAAGGGGGAAAAAAGCTCATCAAACAGAGTAAGAAAGCTGAAACAACTACTCTGAACATGAATTTTAAGTTGACTATAGTGTCCTCAATCTGTTTCACAGTCAGCTGGGTGTATTTCCTTCCCTAGGAGGGTAAAATAGAGGCAGCAGCGAGGCAGGAGCTGCCCACCCCATGATCCCAGCTCTCCCCACCGCTCCCCGGGTGTGCGCTCGCTGCTGGCAGGGGAAGGGTCGGGAGAGAGTTGGAGTCTTTGTTTTTCAACAGTTTGTGCTTATCTGTATTTGTGGAAGCATTTCAGAAGCTCTGTCAGTGCCTCAGGGAGCTGTTTCGTGGTCTGAACGGAGTGGGAGCTGGGAATAACCCGGGAACCAGCTGGAGCGGTTCAGCTCCTTCACGCAGAGCAGCGGGCGCAGATCGGACCCTACCTCGCTTCAGTCTCAAGGCGGGCGGGAGGGAGAGAAAAAGTATCAAACAGAAAAGCTTAGATCTGTATGAATGCACTGGGTTCTAACCCAGGCCGTACCTTTTATTTCCAGAACGTCTCCCTCACACCTGCCAATGCATCTTTTTTTCTTTTAAAATAGTTGGTGCCGCTTCCAGACTGTGTTTGCGTTACTTCCAGAAGTGATAGTTTCTCTAATATGAAAAATAAACTCCAACCTGAATGAATGTTAACATTAATAATGGCCCCCAAATCATTTACTGTCACGCTGGCATAGTGGTATTGCTAAATATACCCAACAGCCATCTAATCTCTACCTGCCAGCTCAAGCAGCCTTGCAGAGCCCAGCTGTGGGACTGGGACTAAATGGACTCCCCACCCAGCTGGGCTTCTGTGAACACTGGTGTTAATGGACAGAAACACCCTCTGCTTTCAAATCCGTAAGTGCTTTTCACAGCTGAGTAACTCCAGTCACCATCAGCCAGGCTTACAGCTGTATCAGTAAATAAGACAGAAAAAACAGCCGTTTGCCTCCTAAAAGTTATATGCTTGTCATCGTCTTCAAAAGGCTGCTCTGAATAGAGATCAACGTATAAAGAGCACGAATACATAAAAATTGAGATGCACTTTTTAAAATTCCACTGAAATTCTCAATGCTCAGGAAACTTTCTAGGCGGAAAAGTGGAGAAAATGCCATATAAAGTGCTAAAATACATGGACCGTCCTGCTGAGAGCGTGTTCTGGCCCAGCACTGCCCAGAAACATGAACACTACTGGGACGGGTCTTGGAAGTCCAAGACCACACAAGTTATCCTGTATTACAGTTCATTCCTCTCATTAAAATAATAAATCTGGTTTAGGAATACAGTTCCATATAAATACCATGAGATCTGGCCTTAATACACTCAGCTTTATAATTAACGCCAACTTTAGTGTCTACGAAGGCTAAGAGGTCTCTGGGGTTCCTGATGAGGGAATACGTCTATTTAAGGCCTAGATTTATGGTGTTTTACAGCTGTGTGTTTAGCAGCGTCTCAGGGCTCCAACAGTTTGGTTCAAAAGTACTTGAAGGGGCTCTTCTTGCCGCGCAGAGGGCATGCACGAGCCCCGTCTCTCAGGTGCTCAGGGAGGCTGCCAGGGCAGGGCAGAGACCGTAGCATCATTTCTAACCAGCTCTTGACTAGGCAGGAGGAAGAAGCAGAGATGGAAAATACCCTGAGGTTATAAGGTGGTATTTAAAAAAAGAAGTTCCATTGAGAAACTACTGCTGGGATTTGATTTGCTGCCATTCCCATTAGCATTTCTGGGAAATTTCCTCTTTATAAATAAAACATATCTTAAAGTACAACGTCTTGCTTCTAGGTTTTCTGGTGCAACCTAGTGAAGAACACTGTGTAAGATCTTTGTGGAAAATAAAGCTCAATTATCTAATAGGCCTCGGATCTGTGTTGCAATCGCAGCGACGGAGATCATGCCCCAAGCAACAGGAACTGTACAAATATATGAAATGAACAAAGCCGCAGAGACTCACCGTTCCAAACATAAACCACTACAGTCATCCAGTCACCCAGCTTTTGCCATCTGTGAAATGGGAATATAGTCTATAGCTGCTACCTTGAAGAGTTGTTAGGAGGACTTATACAAGAGTAATTAGAAAGTCTTATATATGTGTTAGACATTACTTTTCCAAGAGCATTTTCCTGTAAGCTGCTGGGAGCCTGACTCACTTCATGGCCTTTGGCAAGATGCTTATCTTCTCTGTCCTTTCATTTATGTTTCTAGCCCAGTATCCCCCAACAAGCTTCTAGTCTATCTAATACGGTATCCTGCCTCCAGCAGTAGCTAATGGCTGATGTTTCAAAGGAAGGCAATCTTGTTAACAGAGGGAAAATATAGTTCCTGACCCTTGAAGGCAGGCAGGCAGAGCCCTGAAACTTTTGATTTATTCTTCCTGCTGATGTTGGTTGCTTAGCTACAAATATTCTCAATGCTCATAAAAGGCTCTCTCCCTTACTCCTCCTCACGGCTCTGTTTTAAGTCCAGCCACAGTTTATTTTCCTTGAAACCCAGGTGATGAAATTTCATGGTGATGTTACAGTGAAGACGTAGAATGCCCTGCTCCTTCCCCAGTGCCTGGGTAATTGCCATGAGCATTAACAGGAGCAGAGGGGGCTCCATTCCACGCGGAGGAGACAAGTCACCCTCCAACACCAAAGATGGGCAACAGCGCCTGGCTCTGATGTAGGAGCGCTCTTGCAAAAGAAAACAGAAAAGGGAAAAAAAGGAAGAAACAAGCCTGATGAACCAAACTGAACGTGTAGCTAAACCAGACCTGCTGGCAGCTCGTTCCATGGACCCATCAAGCGTTCGAGGCAACGCCTGGGAATCCAGTGGGTCTCTGATGCAGTGCTCGGCACCTGCTGAGGGCTGATGTGTGTCAGCTGAGGGTCTCAGGGTGCAGCACCCGTGAGCAAATCAGGCTGGATGGGCTCAGCTGATACAAGTCTGCCATAGCAAGGGGCAAAACATCCCGAACACATGACAACATCCCCTACAGCTCTCCCTCTCCCCAGCCTCTTTGCACATGTCCCGCACTGCCTGCAGAGCATGTGGCTCCCTCCTCGGCAGGGTTTCTTGTGGGCTTGCTGTAACGCGTGTGCGTTCATCAAACCTGAGGTCTGGCCGCCGCCTCCATCTCCCACCCCTGCACTGCATTTATGCGAGGGACAGGAAGAGGCCATCAACAGGTGACATGAGTCAATTGGAAACAATGGTTTGGTCTCAGTCAGGGTTAAATAAAATTACTGCAAAAACAATAACCTCGCAGAGCTGCCCGTAGGAAAACAAAGCAGGCGGGTCTGGGTAGGAACACCAGGACAATTGCTAGCACCAGCTGTGGGGACAGGGCAGGCAACAGAATTCAAAGGTGGGTTTTTTCCTGTCTGCTGAAATTAGAGAACAATGAGCAAAACCTCTCTTGTTAGGAAAGGGAAGCAGCTTAGCAGGAACACATGGCCCTGGTGCCCGACTCCAAAGCCCTGCCGTGCTCAGGAGCAGCGTGAGGAGTCTGGGGGGCTGCAGGCAGGAACAGTCGGCTTCCCCACGCGATGAGACACTCAGACAAGCCACCTACCTGCTGCTCTGGCTTCTCCCTATTTACTAGGAAAATATATGCTGCTATGGGTTCATGTTTGAAAAATGCTTTGAGGTCTCTCTCCTAACCACTGCTAACAGAGACATCAGCATTATATCAAGGGTTCACAAGGTTTTTATGCTTCCACCGCATTAATGACTCTCTACTTTGTATTTTATAAGCCATGCACATGCATACAGCTGTCTGTATACATACAAGTGAACACAATTTCCTGCAGAAGGCCAGGGATGCTCTCTGGAGCTCAGGGAGAAGGATGTCAGCTGACTCGCCAAAGCCATCGGTTTTTATAGGCCACGTGCAGGAGCCAAGAGCCATTTTTAACTCATTTAGCTGTGGCACAGCCCTTTTAAAGCACCTGGGTGTGCTTTAAAACCACAGCTGAGCCACTCTGTTGCTGCTGTGTAAACATGGAAATGAAGAAACAGAGCTTAAGGCAAAGGCCTTTTGGTCCCCATGAACCTCTCGCTGAAGCCCAAAGAGGGGCTCCTGCGCCGTTTGTTCTTTAAGCCCCCAGCAGACCTAGTGCCTCCCAGCCGAAACTGGAGGTTACGGATCATTACGAGATCCCAGAACTACTGGATAGGAAGCAACAGACAAGTACAGAGAACTTTTAGCGCTGTCACATTGTGATGACTAAAAGCTGGAGCAACATGAACAGTAAAAAGCACCTTTTGGGTTAACAGTGCTTCATGTTTGGTGAGCAGGTAACAGAGGAGACAGCAGTGCTGGGCGTCAAGGGTCCCTTTATCAAACTTGTTTTGTAACTAACAACCTTGCACCGATGCCAAGAGAGAACCAGAAAGCTCCCAGTCAGCACCGCATCGCAATCAGTGATTAATTTGTTGCACGATGCTTTGCTTGCTCTACATGACAGAGCTCATAAATTCTCATTTTCATTGATGCTGTCCTGGCCGAGGCAGCGTGCCGGGAAAGGCTTGTGCCGCAGCCGTCCTGGGCACCTACCTGGGCACGGTCAGGGAAGCGCAAGCAGCCGGAACCACTGACGCCAACCGACTGGGGACAACCCCAGTTTATCAAGGACGCAGGCTCAGTATCCGACTACCCGCACATGCCAGAGCCACGGCACGCGTACAGACACACAGACCCACGCGGTGACACACACTGGTCACTCGGCGCAGCGGCTCTCTCCCAGCAGCGGGCTGCGAGCTGCGGCGCTGCACGAGGGCTGCCACCGGCGCTACTTGGAGCGCTCGTCGTTCAGCCCCGTCACCTGGCTCCCAAAAGAAACTACAATTTCACTGACAATGCCCTCAGGAGCTCTGTGAGGCCAAGTCTGTGGCATTCTACATAAAGAACCAAGGACCCCTGTTAGCGCAGTTAAATATCTGCTCTGTACTTTGGCGGGGAGAGCCCTGGTCCCACGCAGGAGGCACCTCTGACGTTTCTCTCTCGGCATGGTCTGTGTAATTTAATGCCCTCAGTTCTACTCGTGCCCACCGTTACAAGCCCCGCTGAGGGCCACAGGCTCGTCAGGCACTGATACTCTCTCACTGTTTTATATGTTCTTTTCATATCACTTTTCCCCAGATGCTGACCATCTCTCCCAGACCCCAGCACGAGAGGTTGCTAAAACGTGCAGCTGCCCATTCTCCGAGTTGCCGGGAGGGCAAGAGCGATCTAAGAGCAACTTGCACGAACAGGGGGACTGGGAGACGGGAAATGTACCGCTGGGACAATAAACACTGGGAAACGTCCTGCACTGTGACGATCAGTCGTGCAAGTGGAAAGACTGATTTGAATCTCTCTGCTGGAGCTTTCTGCTCTCTCCCATGGGACAGAACCAGCACATGCACCACATTGTGCACCCCCTTCGAGAACATTCCCGTCCAGCATATCAGTCAATCACATTGCAGGATATGACAAATTGCTTGGAGGCTTTGTTAAAGCCTTTTTATCATTTTATCAGTCTAATTCTTGTTTTTACGGTCTTTTCTGTAAATGTACTGGCTGCAGCCCAGTCTGCATCCTGCTCTTACTGGGAAACGGAGTGTGCGAGATCCTCCCATCGCAGCAGGGCAGGGGCTGCCACCTGCCACTGCAACAGTCACAGCAAGATGCAGCACATCTCCGGTGCCAGCAGCAAGGTCCTACCCAGACCGCTGACCCCAGCAGCCCCACTCACGGCTGCTGCAACACACGGTGAACAAAATGGTCCCCAGATGGAGCCCGTTATCCTTTACTAGTAATGGGTGCTGGTATTACCACAGTAGAGGGGATAGCTTGAGGAAAAAGAGATGAAGGCTCAGTTTAAAATAATTTAAAAAAAACCAAACAGAAAATTCTTATATGGTGAAGGGGTGGAAGAAAGAACCAGTGCTGCGGGAAGGGAGAACCTCTTGGAACAAGTCTTCAGCTATGAAAAGTGAATAAGCCTGTGTATCTAACGTAGTCAGTGACTGGAATAACTGCCAGCTTAGGCCCAACATTTAACACAACTCCAGCAGACATCAGTGCCCTTGCCCCCACGACAACGCCCCCAATAAGACAACAAGTCTTAAAAATTGGGTCTCAAGTACCTAAAATTGGGACTGAACAAATCAGTGCCTTTACGTTTTTCTATCCCAGGTGATACGACTCCAAGTTCTTTCAACAGCTCTTCTCAAGACGAATGACAATTGTATCTTATATTATTAAATCTGTCATCAAATTGCAGGTCTCTGAAATGGTGAAAGTCAAAAAGAAGGAAAGAAGGGGGGGTGTTTCTGTACAATACCCAGTGGAGCTGAGGGAGCCTTTCAATAACAAAAAGTGTTATTCCTGTCACTTTCAGTAGAAGGAAACTCACAGAATGCTTTCTGAATGCTTTCTCATCCCACTCACTATCTCCCCAGCTTCCCAAGTATGCACCCTAGGGCCACAGAAACCTGGCAAGTTGCTGTGATAAAACACCAGACACGCACAGGGCTGCAGCTCGGACTGGG
Source organism: Phalacrocorax carbo (assembly GCF_963921805.1). Classification (NCBI taxonomy): domain Eukaryota; kingdom Metazoa; phylum Chordata; class Aves; order Suliformes; family Phalacrocoracidae; genus Phalacrocorax; species Phalacrocorax carbo. The sequence continues at coordinate 2,595,144 of NC_087530.1, forward strand.
AGCGAACGGAGCACCACGCACCGGGGTTCACCAGGGAACAGCGACGTCTCCTGCTGAACTGAGGCTCCCCGCTGTCTAGAGCCCTGCTTTTCCACCCGCTCCGTTCCCATCTCCCTGTTCTAATATTGTCACTAACGAGGCCACAGGAGGCGGCTTAGCCTCACAAGAGTCTATGTTATTTTCACAAACCCCACGGCAGCCCTCTTCTCCCGTGCGCTGCAGGCGTGCCCAGGGACACCTCCCGCTAATTGCTGCGTAGTGGGAGGAAGGATGGTGCCAGGAGCCCAGCCATGGTGTCGCAGCATCGCGCAAAGCAAATACGCCGCAAGGCCGTGTGTCCTGCTGGCTGGGTCTCTCCTAAGATCAGCCAGACCCAACTCTACTTCATGTGTGCTGCTCAAAGGAAAATGACTGAAACGGTTGGGAATGAAAAGGAAGCAAGGAGAGTCACAGAATCACAGAATCATTAAGGTTGGAAAAGACCTCTAGGATCATCAAGTCCAAGCCCCAATCCAACACTTACCATGTCTCCTAAACCATGCCCTGAAGTGCCGCGTCTACACGTGGTCATATCAATTTACTTCTGAACATTAACATGACTATTAATTACTATTTGCTACATCAAGCTATGATTTAAGGAGAGCAAATACAGATGCAGCCTTGACCTTTTTTCCCCTCACTGCTCACCGCTTTCCTTATGCCCTCCCTGCACCCACGATCCCCAGCCCTGCCTGGGGCAGATGCTCAGTGTCGCTGCTGGGGCAGCTCATCAGCTGTCTCCAGCTCACCAGTCTGACTGAGGCCTGTCTTCACATAAGAATTCACTGCTTTAGTTATATTTGGGTGTTCCCAGTTGTACATATTATTATAAATACGTTTAATTTTCAAGCTGTGATTATTGTTTGCTGCATTTATTGAATAATGAATGGCTAAGAGGGCTTCTGCCACTGTCTAAGATATTGCAAGCAATGCTGGTCACCCTGCGACTTTTGGGGGAAAAGATTTGGGAGGGAGGAATTGTGTCTGAAGCTTAATGAGGAAGCAAATGCTTGCGAGACTTTAATTTGAAATACTTTCTTTCTTTCAACAATATCCTTTTCCGCTGGGCTCTGAATCGAGCGGAGCTGGACAATTGCACGGGAAGCTGGGAGAGACTAACAATAGCGGAGGAGTGGAGAGAGGAGTGAAACCAGCCTATCTCCTTTTACTCAAAATGAAACGTGAAAAGAAACAAATTGCATAAAGGATGACTAACAAAGACAGCTTTAAAAATCATTTCAGGGTTAGTCTTTTCAGGTTCACAGCAGGGACATCAGGAAAGGACGTTCAGTTTCATGCATTACATAAGTTTTAGTACATCTCCCTTTAAAGTTAGCTCTGCTGTACTCTTACCACGTACACAGCCGCCTACACACACCCGGGACTGCTTGCAAACACACCCTACCCTAGTCCGTGGCCAATTCTTTTTTTACAATGATACAGATCTTTTACAAACGCTTTGAAAAATCTATTAATTCTGTATGCAGCGCCGTGGCCGCTCCGCTCCCCGTGGGTGTGAGGGAACCGCTTGCCTGTACGCTGCTCCCAAACCACCGGATCCCGTTTGCAGGAGTATCGGGGCCCAGAGTAAACACCTTTCAAGCAAACCATTTTACCATTTGATTTCTGCATCCTTCTTTCTCTCCCCACAAATGCCTAGAGAAAGCACTGAACGCTCCTTTTCTTGGATGATTGAATACAGAGGTTGGCCAGAGGCACAGCTGCCTCGACCCCCACAGGCTGATTTCACAGGAAACAGCACAAACATCTGCACCATTGAACCGACTGACAGACCTCGGGAGATCTCTGTTCAGAGCAATTCAACATTTGAAAATCCAACACATTGCAAGATGCCGCAGCCCCAGCAGTCCCCACCAGCTGAAACAATATGCTGGAAAGTCTGTTTTCTCCATATCTGCTCCCAGGCCCCTTTTTAAAAAAGCAGCATACGAATCCAAAGGCTTTTAAAGGTCCTGCTTTTCAAATCTGGATCATCCACTTCCAGAGCAAGCTCGTGAAGGCGCAGGAAATACTTTGGCACTGCAGTTCCACTGTCATTTGGCAAATCCTGGTGAACCACTAAAAAGAAAGGTAAGTGGAAAACTACCAGACACTTACCCAAGCCTCCACAGGACAGAAAAATAATATCAGGGTAGGAAAGCAGCTCTGAGGTCCCCAGGAAAGTCAGCTCCTGTGAGAGCACTGCGAGTCCATCTCCTGCGCTGCCCTTCCTCGGCCGGGTCGGTCGGCTCTGTTTGGCTTGTATGATTTAGCTGGCTCTTAAACTGCTCGCAGACTCCCGGACTGCGAGACTTCCTCTGCAGCTGATAGTGGGGTTATTAAAGTAAACTGACTATTGCCCTTTGTGAAGGGAGGGGGGGGGAGGGAAGCTCAGCCCCTTCCCTTCCTTTGTAATTCAAACCCTTCCTTGAGGCTCCCTGCTTTGGAGGAGAGGCATCTGCTCCCAGCCCCTTCCCTGCTGCCTGGGAGCTCACGCAGGTACTGGCTGCGATCCAGGCTGAAGAAACTGCACTGCACTCCGATTTTACATGACAAAGCAGCTCATTCCTAATTAAACTTCATCTAGCATTTGTTCTTTCTCATACATGATTAGTGCAGTACAGCCAACGTGCAGGTACGAAGTGAGAGTTTGCACATAAGCGCAGGCTCCTCTGTCTGCGCCTCTGATTAATTTTAAGATTTCCTCTTCATTTATTCAGTAACAGGCTCCCACTGCTTGCAACATGTTCTGTATTCACCATCCCTAGCAGGGGCACTTGGCCAGCCGACACTGCCGCAGCCTGGCCGCTGCTGGGCGGATGCTGGTCGCGTTAGAGGGGTGCACGTTTCCGAACCCTCCCCGAGACGCGCTGCTCCTGAAGCCTGTCATTGCAATCTCAACGTGCTTTCACAGGCAGTTGCATCGGGGTCGGGCAGTCGGATCTTTATTCCTTCCTAAAGGCAGTTAATCTCTAAAGCTCAAACTATAAATGCTGTCAGGTTAGCTTGCAGCCTCTTTCTATTGGTATTTACAATTCATGTTTTAAATTATAAAACAGTCCAGGCATACAGGAATACATCCACAGCCCAGACATATAGGAATTAATGGGCATTCTCCTCAAATCCTCTTGAAATCTAAACTTTCACTATTAGCCATATCCAGTGTGATAATAAACTCTAGTCCCTGACAGCAACATATGAATCTCATCTCCCATGTATTTCAATACTACAAGACTCCACTATGACCTGGTAAGCAGCCTCAACCCAACAGATTTTACTTCACCCTGTCAATGAGAAAATTCTAGCACATAACAGAAATATAAGAAAAAAAAACCCTGAATATTTTGTTTGAGTTCCCACAACTCCCTGTTTCTCCCCTCTTTCCGGAAACACATCCTCCCTGAGGCAGTGGGTTTTGCACATTTCTGACAGCAAATGTTTAGGTTTGCTGGTCTGGTGATGACCACAAACAGTGGGGATGGTCAGATTATCTATCTCAGCTCTTTCTACTGTTCCCTGAGTTAATGAGAAAGGGAACCAAGAGCATCTGCTATGAACCAGGGCTCACCGTGATTCAGGAGGGCACTGAGCAGGGACTCGCTATTCTTCTGGATGTTTTTATTGAGAGAAGTAAGTGAAAGGGCAGAATTGCAAGGATGTTTTCTATTACATCTCTCTTCAGTCTCCCAACCTTATGGTAACAGCTTGCCTGTGACTTGTGAATAATCACAATATGCATTTCACTATCACTCCAGTGCAAACAAGGATCTTTCTAATCCCCCAAGTGCAATTTGCACAGCTGGCTCTCGGGACACGTGGGCACTCTCTTTTCAGGCTGGATCACTTTTCCCCCGAACTCAGGTGTTCTTGCACCAGAAATCGTGCTATATCCGAAACTGAGGGACAGGAATGACGCCCTTTTTGTGCTACCTGTGATGAAGCACGCGCTTGGTGTCTGCAGGCCAGGTGCCACCTCCCCCGAAGCCCAGTGGTTATATCCTCACTGATTTAGCAGGGGCCGGACTTGGCTGTGAAGAAGCCGTCGCGGGTGGCTGCAAGTCTCCCGTTCCCTGGGATCCCTCCCTGGCTCACACCCGTTCTGGGTTGGTTGTGCTATCAAACTGGCAGACAGGCACGTCGGAACTCAGCTTACGGCCTTAGGGCACTATTGGTAGGTAAATATCAAATGACACAATTTAAAAGGTGGACAGTCTAACCTGAGACTGGTAAAAACAAACAGCTAAGCAAGCAAACCCCCCCACCCCCCATATGTCTGTCTGTATTGTTACAAGACACAAGGAGCTAGCTTTTCTTCTGTATTACACTGGTATAAATTTGAACTAATCCACTCATTTATTCTCTATATACATGGGCATATTAAATAAGAATTGGCCCAGCATCCAATACTGCCTGTCTGAGGAATTATTCCCAGCTGCTGGTAACACAGAAGGTCCATGAAAGCCTGGGAGAATGTATCCATACTCGCGCTTATCTCTTCATTTCAGAACATACATCATTCCTTGCCTGGAAGCAACAGTTAATTTACAATAACTCAATGTCAAGATGCAGTTTAAAATCCTCCTGAGGATTGCCCTAGGAGAAGATTTTGTCCTGGCTCTCTGTAGCCACTGTAGATTCGACTGTGCCTCTTTCGAAGTCATATAGGTTTAGATGGCAGAAATAAGGAAAGAGAGAAGACCTGCTAGGCTGTAGCTAGTGCAGATCCAAAACCAATGAAGGATCACCTCTCCCGTGCATCCTTTTGGGATTTCAGTAGTCACAGAAATTAGAGACAGAAAGGAAGAATACAGCCCGTCAGAAAACCCTGCCTGCTGGAGATTATTTCCTACGGTTTGCTGTTTTGTCCAGACTAGATCTGAACAACATACGACTCCTGCACAGAGTGGGAAATAATTCCAGCTCAGAGCGGAGGAGAAGGAACCCCTGGGCTAACACCAACAGATTCAACCCTTCTGAAAAGGCCGTGTCACACTCAGAGCTGCTCCCCGAACCTTCCAAACCGCAACCCAGATGACATCCCCAGGAAGGCCCCGCCGAGGAGAGCTCGCCACGGACGGAGTCTCGATATCCCCTTCTCCCCTTTTCTCGCCCTCGCATTTGTTTGGACTCAGCTTCATCTTTTCATTTTAAGGACTTTGCTTACCACATTTTACCAGCTTTGATAGCCCTTGCCTTTTACCAAGGACAATCTGCACCTAATATTTTGGGAAGCAATTATTTAAAAATCTTCAGGTAGTGCCGCAGACAATGGCTGACATGCCATCTATGTAAATCAGAAGGTGTCTAAAGAGGGTGTTTACAAGCAGAACGCTGCTAGAAGTCTGCCTTGGTTGCAGATAACAAGGCTGAGACAATGACAGATTTCCTTCCCCTCGCAGCAAAGAGCAGCTTCCTCTGATTGGCTTTGCCGTGTTTATCCAGGATGCTGGGAGAGAGCAGGCACCAAATATGCTATTAATTGGCAGTTTGCAAGAGCATATTGCCTAAAGATAAACAGAGTGGGTGATCGCGTCGTATGTAAAATGGCTGAGTGCTGCAGATGTAGTGTTGACCCAGTTAAAAAAAAAGAGGGTTTTTTTTGTTCTCTTGGAAAATAATTGTATTCAAATGAATACTTCTTTGCACGGTCCCTCTGGCCTTAGAATATTTTGTGTATGTAAGCCATTCCAAGTTCTTCCCTAATCTGGAAGTACTTAGTAAATTAAGAATTTGCTAAAAACTTTTACTGCTGACATCAGCGGAGCATTTCAGCCATAGAAAATGTTTTGTGCAGGAGCAGACAAGTACATTGTGACACGGCGTTAATGGCCTTTAGTCTTCGCAGCGGGTGCTCTGCAAGCAGGAGAAGGCAAGACTACTGGATCTGAGTCTAACTGGAGATCAGGTGACGTGGAAAGGAACACAAGTCGCTAGGGCAGGCACAGGCGTGCGAAGGAGCTCAGGTCTGGAAGGCTAGAGGGGAGGAATGGTTATTCAGGGAGGAGGGGGAGCAGGGGCAGGGGAGCGACTGGCGCTCGGGAATTGGAGAGCGCTGCGCGGGGAAGGGACAGGCTACGGTTTCTAAACACAGGCGTTGTCAGACAAAAAGGCACAAAGATGACATAAAACCCAGGGTCAGGTAAGGAAACAAAACGATAAGGGAGAAGACTGAACGCTGCTCAGGGGCTCAGGATACACACTGTGGCAAATATGTTGAGGCTGGAAAGGGGAAAGGCAACTTGAACGTGATGCAGGACAAGCTGGGTACCTCGGGAGACTTCAGAAGGGACATCTCTGACGTGATCAGAGCAGCAACACAAACTTGTGGATCAAGTGCGAGACACAAACGCTAAACGGGAAAGCTCTCGCTTTCAGGAGCGAGAATGCATTAGAGGAAAAGTCCTTGATGTAGACTTTCAGACTTAAAGTTTCGGAGAACAAAACAGCGGCCCAACAGCTACCACACACAGCAGTAACAGGCAATGAAATCCAATGACCTCACAGGACGAAAGGACACTCACCTCTCTCATTTTTTATATTTAGTGCTATAAAACTGAAGACTAAAGCATGTGACAAACCTCTTGCTTCATTCTACTGAGACCACATCAGCTTTACCAGCACTGCTCAGGTCGAGCAAGAAAACAAGTCACGACCTGGCCACTTCTTTGCGAGGGACAATGCCCAGAGATTGTATCTGGCCTGACCAACATGATGACCTCAAAAACGCCTTTACAGGAATTACTGACCCCATGGAGGGATTTTTACAGCATGCTTTGACTTGTTGTTTTGCTTGATACTTTCACTTTGCCCTCAGCCTAGGCTGTGAACAGTGGACAGTTTCACATGCACTTCACACTCCGGAGACGATGTCCTTCCTTCTTCTGTGCTAAGATGATTCCAGACAAATTCTTCGTGCAGGGCTCCATCCAGCTTCTCTTTGAATTCCCCTGAAGGCCAGGCCTTCACCACTTGCCATGGAGTTTGGTGTTCCAGAAGCATGGCAAAAATTCAGCAGCTTTTAAAAAAATCTTTTTCTTTTAGATCAAAGTTTCTGTATTTGGGTACCTAAAATTAGCTAGCAAAATAAGTGACATTTTATTTAGAGATGCAGAACTTCCATTGATTTTAATGGATTCAGCATCCCAGAAAAGTAGGCCACTTATTTATGTACCTACATAAGCATTTGCATGCCTAACTTGAAGGAGCCAAGTTTGTAAACGATGACCTTACGTTTTAAAAATCCCGAGACAACTCTGCACGCCTCAGTCTGTTGTTCCCTTTATTTCCGTCAGCAAGTCTCATTTGAGAGGTAGATTTAAGCTGTGAAACGTACCTTTAAAGTTTCTTGCAATAAGGTCTCCTCTGTTTAGCAAAACACTTAGGCACAAACTTAATGTCTGCCTGAAGAGAAGCACTTCAGTGAATCAAGGCTAATGGCTTTCTCATACCCCTTCGGCTGAGAAGGGGAACGAATCCTCGTCTCCCCACAGAAAATTTCTGATTCTGATGGGAACAGGTCAGCAGCTTTGAAGACTGTTTCTGCCTCATCACTTTACCCTAGGAACCTACTATAACATCTTGCAGTACGTAGTTCTTAGAAGCACAGCAAGCTGAACAACACTGAGAAAACTGCTTCCCGTCGCGCAGCGATGGGGGATTCGGGCAGGGCCGCGGGGCCACGGGCACCAGCGCCGTGGGGTGGAGGGCGCGGAGGGGGCACCAAGAAGCAGCAAGAGGTTGAGCAAGAGAAGTTCCTGGGGAGGGCAGCTGTAAGGCAATGAGGCACGATCCTTTTGCACGCGAGAGGAGCTCCTCAACCTGCTATTTATCTTGCAACTTATCTATTTTAATCTTGTGCAACTGAACGACTATCAATGGACTGCCATTTGGCTGATTAAGGAAACAGCTGTATAATTTAGCTCTGATTGTTTAAAGCACTTGGCAGGAAACAATAGATAAAAACTGACAGGACTTTTGCAGTTAACAATACAAACTAATGAAGTGAAATACTGCTCAGAGAAATATTGTGACGGGTATCCACAGATTCGAATGAAGGAAAAGAAGTGGCAGGGTAGGTTCTGCACTGCAGGCCCTCAGTCTTGACTTTGAAGAAAAGTCATCAGATCTTCCTTGTCTCTGTTTGCTCTCCTGTCACGCTGGTTCGGTTACACAGCACTGTACGCGAGTTTGTAACATTACTCTAGGTTAAAAAATTCCCCGAGAGGAACCACAAACGAGCTTAGCTCAGACCTGCCACGCTTTTACATTCCCGCAGCAGTTACCAGCAAGAGTTCACCTGTGGAATGACATGAACCACTGAAGGGAAGCGACGGGGGAAAACCCTGAACCCGGATGAACACGCCAGCGGCGCCGAGCTTCCAGCACGAGCCCTCGCGCGGAGGTGTGCTCACGGCGACCGTGCTACAGGAACGCAGCACGTAGCCAGCGCAGGCGTGGAGGACCCTGACCGTCCAACTCGCTCCTAAAGGCAATTGCTGGATATTGAACTTTGGTAGAAAGAGTTACTGCCACTGCAGACAGCTACAGGCACTTTTTATTTTCCTTTATCTTACAAACTGCAGCACAGAGGCTGATTTTTCAAAGCAGACTCCACCGACAGCCTCCTGAAGCAGGGGGGCCACACAGACACACAGATGGCAGCTGTAGTTTTCCCCTGTGCATGGCATATCCCAATTCCCAGGTGTGTTTAACTGGACAATTAGAGCAATTTGTTAAGCAGGCAGCGGGCGGTGAGGTGGAGCACTCCGTGCTGTGCACACAGAGGGTGTTGGTACAGAGACCCTCTCGTCCGTGTGTCTTCAGAACAGGGGATGCCGCAGAGAGGCAGCAGCCAACTTGCCCTGCCATGACTGCAGTTTACAGGACATATTGGCTTGATTATTTGTGGTCTCACCCACTGGCTCAGCCAAAATGACTTTGGAGGCCCCAAAGAAACTAATGATCGAAAACACTACTGGGGAGGATTTCCCTGTCGTATGTCTTACTGCAGGTGCGATAAGGTTGTCTTGGTGTGCTGCGAGGAGGTTCTAGGCACAGCAGTAGGATCAGTAACTTGATACATACTGTTGACTGCGATACAGTCCTGGGTAATCCCTAACACACAGCAGCATTGCTGGCTGTCTGGCCACCCTCCATGCTGCCAGCCTCCCTTCTGCCTTGACCACAACGGAGAGAGACGTAAGGGTGCAGCTTTCTCAAAAAATCACGTGCAAGCAGAGCATCTGGACTTTGAGGGAAGTTAAACACTGTTAACTAATTTGGTTTCCATGGCGAAGGGCTGCAAATTTTCACTTTCCCTAGGAAGAATGGGAAGTTTTCATTTTCTGGCCCCAGGTAAAAGCATACGGAAAATTACATCTGGCTGGGAGCAGAGACAACTTACTTGTAGAAAACTTTAAAAAAAAATTAAGCAGGGAAGTGGTGCAGATATAGGAGACTAATGCCTGAGTAAAACCCAGTGTAATGCACCCTGGCCAAATTTTTGTTATCACCTGTCCAACTCTCACACAACTCAATAAAGAACACCCGGACGTGCAGTGGGGAATGTGCTCCAGCAGCTCCAAGAAAACAAACAGGCAAATCCCTCGAAAGGCATGAGAATGAGAATCATGCCTTGCGGAGAGCCAGCACAAGCCCCGTGCAGGGCTCAAAGCCCACTTAAAACCCACTGCTGACCCCTTCATCCCACCCCCTTGCTCCCACGGGGCAGATCCAGCAGACCCGTGGCCACACACGAGCCCTCTGCACAGGAGCAAGTTCATCTGCTCTGAACAAACCTAGAGAAGGAACACTTTTAAAAGCATCTGTATCTGCTTCTAGCAATCCCTTCCAGCATCAGGACACTGCATTCCTCAATACTGCACGCTAAAGCTGTTCAAGTGAACATGAGACGTGCCAGACTCCGTATTTCTAATGGGAGCTGACACCGCCAGCACTGAAAATCAGATGGGATGGAGCCTCAGACAAGGAGACAAATTAAAAACCGTAACTGACACTGGCAAATAGCTTAGAAGATTTTAAAAACCAAAAACTAGAACTGTCCTCATCCCAAAAACAAAACACACAAAAATGTCTTGTCTTTTATACAAGTCAGAGTTAATTTAAAACCAAAGAAATACTCTAAAGGATCTTTCCCATGTCTCCATATACCTGAAAGTCAAGGCACTGTGTTCAAATTCCACTTGAAATGTTAAAGTTTTCACATGTTTCTGAGCCCATTAAACTAGAGCTTCACAGGAAAAGGCAAAGAGGGGCAAGTGGATCAGTTCCAGCCTCCAAAGGAGAAACGTCTCAGCTCTGCCGCAGAGGCAGGTGTGGTTTGGGGCTGGCCCAGCCTGGCCCCACAGGAGGACCCCACTGCTTTAACATTCACTGCATTGTACAAATGTTCTCACCAGGGAACGTCTCCGGTATTGTCTTTCAGCGTATTGTTCTCTCCGGGTTAAATATAACTTATGTACCATTTACAGAAGAAAACTATTCTTTGTGTGAGAAAAAGCTAGCGGGCTTTTGGTTTGACACTGTTGTTGCCACATCACTGCAAGGACTAAAGAAACAACAACAATAACAGTAACAAAAAGTTTAAAAATATCTCTATGCATATTTCACTATGTCACAGAGATTAGGGTGCTTACCTCTAAAATTGGGTGAAAAAAAATTCTTAAAAAATTGGTTTTGTTACTTTAATTGAAAATACAGGTTTTTTTCTGTCTCTGCCTCTTCGATGACCTCATTTCAAGACATTTTTCAACTTTTTCATTACACATAAAGGGGGAAATAGAAAGAAGGAACAAAATGAAATCATGGCTTTTGACTAGTGAAAACTCAAAGCATGTCGAAGTTATAAAATATGACTTTATGAAAATGAGGGATGTTGTCAGCATTGATATGAATCAGGGCAGGTTCTGGAAAGCTGAACAACAGTTACAGCAGGTACAACAGGCACTGCCTTTCCAGCCTACCTCATACCCGCTTACATGAACTCCAGCATCCCACAGGCGATTCCTTTCAGTCTCAGCCGGTGCTGCCCCGTCACCCGTTCTGGGCGCTGGCGCGCCGCGGCTGCGCAAGTGAGACCCTCCTGTTGCTCGAGGCACGACTGGCATTGCAGGGGAGCAACTCTCTCAAACAAAGTGTTTGAAGACTGCAAACAACCTGGATGTTCAGTTCGGTGAATTGCAGCTTGCGCAGCCCATAAAGACCTCCGTGTCTATTGTGACTATGATTAATCTCTCAGATACATCCCCAAAATCAAAGTTTCAAAGGCCCCTGGCTGCATCCAAGCGGTGACAGTACTCCTGGGTCACTGGGGTATTAACGCTTCAAACCTGACACTCCTGAAGTCAATGACAAAGGTCTCATTGATTCGAAGGGTAAAGGAACAGACTGCAAAAGGCACGGACGTAGCTGGAGTTTCCTGGCTGAATTGTGCCGGCAGCTGCTTTGCTGTCACGCAGGGGGACTGTCCGTCACCCTGGCAATACCAGAGGCAATTACTGGAAAGGAGCTCAGCAGCTGGGAGGGATCAGGGGCACCTGGGTTTCTACACTGATGTGCAAAAGCAGCAGCAGTAGTAACAGGCTGTGAGTGGGTACAAAGGGAAAATGTCAGCATATGCTTCCTCTGAGCAGACCTGAGCTTTCTATCGTGTCGGTCATCACCCTCCACCAGCCTCCTAAACGCTCAGGGTGCACAAAGAGAGGGTTGAGAGCAGCCCGGCGCGTGAAGGTGACTGCAATGGGATGAAGGCACTGTGCCATGTCAGGCGGTGGGGTCAGACTCTGTGGCAGATACGAGACAGAGGGTGGGAAGAGTTAAGCTGGAGGCACCAGCTACGAGGACAAGTAGCCACAGAAGCCACACAGTCAGTGTTAACCTTCTCTTGGTATTGCAGGCTCAGAGAAAGGCCAGGGGACGTATGTGACCAAGCTCTACTGTGATTTCCTCAGGGGAGCTCAGAAATGCAGGGTTTTTTACGTTGTTCCCCATTTAATCCCTGCCAAGTCTTTTTTTTTTAAAGTTCATAAAAATACATCCCTGTACAACAACGAAGAGCAAATTACATAGAGTTAACCCCAGAGTCTGTCTAATTAATGTATTATCTTCCCAGTAACTTAGTATAAGCACAGAGTTCTGTTGCAGTCATCGTAACAGAATCTGTCACTACTGTGTCCTCTGGATGTCATTAATAAATAATAAATGAAACCACTCAGAAAGAGGGAAAAAAACCCAAGGTCTCGGAAAGATAAGGTCTTGGGCATCTCCCATTCCAAGGCTAGTTCCTCACCGCCTAATTCCTCTGGTATCACCATAGCTGCTCTCAGGTTGCAAATAGATGGAATTTTTTCCTTATCTCCTCCTGCTGCAATCCACAATCTTTTTGGAGCTTTTTGGAGCACATCGGGAGGCCAGCAGCAGTGACAGGCAGGAAAGGAGAAGGCGGACAGGACGAGCTCTGGGGAATGCCAGCCTCGCGGTGTCACGGAGACAGGTAGAAAGAGCAGATGAACCTGCAAGCAGAGGCAGTGCCTGCTGGCTCCCCAAGGTGGGAGAAACCGGCAGCAAAGCCTGGGCCCCGCTGCCTGCGGGCAGCGGCACCAGGCACCCCGACGGAACGGAAATAAAAGCAACTGTGTTCCAATGACAGCACCAACATTTGCCAGAGAAGGTCAATATATTTTTGCTGTCAGCTCTTGGGAGGTTTCTTTTAACATGGTTTAATTGGGTTTTAGCACTGGTGAAAGCCCTGGAGAGAGATAACTTGTGCTTAGTCACAGAAGAGTTATGAGCACTGACAATGGTTATGGCCCTCTTTGCACAGTCAACGTACGAACCGATTCTCTCCTCCCTCTCCGCAGTCTGGCCTGGCTAGATCCAGGAGTCAATCCGCCCTTTTCTTTTCTTCTTTTGTTCCATACACAGTATTGTTCACCTCAAAAGTTCCTCTTCTCTCACACTGTAAATAGCAGGTGAGACAGGCCGGTGGTGTCACCAACCGGTGGCACAGGAAAGCTACTGGTCATGAAGAAACTGCCTGGATCTGCCTGTCCTCCTTCCTCCCTCATGGGTATTCGTATCTTGGCCTGACCAGAGACATCTCATTCTCTCCCCTCCACCCCTCTGCATCTCTAAGGGACACAGCACATACTCTAGCTCTCCGAAACCACATTAATTTAAACCATCTTCCCATGAGTGTGGGGCTTGGAGGACTAGTTCTGACCACCACCTACCTGCACTGCTCTTAGAATCATAGAACTGTTCAGATTGGAAAAGACCTTTAAGGTCATCAGGTCCAACTCTTAACCCAGCACTGCCAAGTCCACCACTAAACCATGTCCCCGAGCACCACGTCTACAAGTCTTTCACATACCCCCAGGGATGGTGGCTCAACCACTTCCCTGGGCAGCCTGTTCCAGTGCTTGACAACCCTTTCGGTGAAGTAATATTTCCTAATATCCAGTCTAAACTTCCCTGGCGCACCTTGAGGCTATTTCCTCTCATCCTATCACTCGTTACTTCTCATAAGACTTGTGCTCTAGATCCTTCACCAGCTTCGTTGCCCTTCAGCTTATCCCACCCTGAGCTATAGGGAAGCCCTGCACCCCAGGTAACTCCATCGACATCTTAAGGAGTAAATAAATAACAGGCATTCAGTTGTTTCCACAGATTTCTCTCCTAACCCCTGCTCTTTCTCCGCTGCTTTATATTCACCGAGTCGCAATTATCAGAAAGAAGGAAAGAATTAAAATAAACAGCAAGAGGAATTCCTTTTTCTAAAGACGAGTGATAAACTATTCTCAAAACAGCTGCTTGAATATTAATGAGAAAAGAAAAAAAATCCAAACCCAGAATACAGGCAAGTCAAACACGCCCTGTCAGTTGGAGAAGAACGTCTTCATCATCCTTTACCAAGTCAATGTTTCTCTCTTGTGTGCCAAGCCAGCTAGAGCACAGTGAGGGGGAGAGAGTTGCTTTTCATTTCCTGAACACTTCTTAAACCATGGAAGACTCAAATTCGCCATCCCAAACACAGCTTCCACCCTTTCTCTGCCTCTTCTGCCCTGCCTCTCGCTAAGAACGTCAGTCTATGGTAGCTGCGTTGCGGCCATTTTCCTTGGTTTAGAAAGAATTATTCTTGAGAAATGTGCAGCCCCACATGCAGCGAAAGGGTTATTTTCACCCCCTTACATCTATTGGTCAATGAATTTCTCTAGTTTACTGTAGCCTGGGATGGGATTTGAAAGTGTGTCAGACCTTTCCAAGATCCTGTCGCCGTTCCCACTCCCTACCCCACCCTTTGCTCTTCAGAGTGATCCTCCGGGGAGGCTGAAACCAAAATCTATTTCCTTGCCAAAGCGTTTTCCTTTCCACCACCTACACTTCCACTTGCGCTCGTACGAGGCCCCTGGAGCGCGCTGCTGCTGGCACTCAGTCCCGCTTAGCAAATGTACCTTGTTTGACTGGGACTAAGAGCGGAAGAAATCTGCTTCGCATCTCTGAGTTTGGGCTGCAGGAAGGGTATTATTTCTTAGGGGATGAGCCTGTTTATTGGCTGGGAATATTTCTAGTGCATTTATTTTCTGTTGTTGTGAATTTGGATTAGAGGCATCTCCTTCCTCCTGACAGTTGCTGGCAGCATGCTGTAAAAATATGATTAATTAAAGTGTGACTATGAATCCACTCAGAGGCTTAGACTTTTCCTCCTCTAACATTAAACAGAGAAAGGGCCATTTAACAAAGTTCAGATCTTGAAGCAGATTTCAAAGTACACTGCAGTTTAGCTCAGCACGACTAGGAGGCTCAACCTTCAACATTTAAAAGCTACGAGCCCTTGGAGAGAAGAGGCTTCTGCTTCTGGTTCAATCCCAAATATAGGAATAAATAAATAAGAGATAAATAACCAAGCCGTGCTCTAAAAGGACTTCAGGAGCACAGCAGAAATACACTGGTCACCTGAGGGGCTCGTTCTTAGCCTATGTGACATTTTTACCTTTGTAGACAGTTCAACCATAGAATACAGGCAGTCCTGTTGCACTGAGATTTTAGATTAAAACAGCACATTCTGGCTCTTGCTCTGCAAGAAGCCACTGGAAATCCTGGAAGACCTTCAAAAATGAGCAGTATAGTGCTTGAAAAAGAGCACAACTTTACTAAATTGAAAAATTTGAATTTCCTAACTTGGACTTAAAAGGTACTACTGAATCTTTAATGACTGCAATATAGAGATGGCTCAATCTGAGAAGGGCTGAAGGTCTTCCTTTGAAGAAGTCAAACTTTAAAAAAAAAAAAGAAAAATGTCTGCTGCATTCCAAGGTCACAAAGGGTTTCATGAAACTCGGTATCCCTCCCAAGTCTCACTTCCTGAATGATAGTCACTTGTTAATCCAGAGCACCTACTTGAAACTGAACATAATTAGCTGGGGAAAGGAAAAACATGCCAGACTAAAAAGGTATTTCTGTAACAAGAGGTTGCGAGGAGCAATGTGCTGCAGATACAGATAGGAAACGGGCTATTTATTTATTTCAAGAGCACAGAATTCTTATCCATTAAATGTCACTTTTAAGCTTGACATGTTTTAAGCTGTTTGGTATTCTACAGCCTTCTGAATGACTGATAGCTTGGAGGAAAGGATCAAGAATGGGAAGAACGGGCTTTGTTACTTAGCGGTATCAGTGGGGTCAGTTACCAGCCCACTTTTCCAAGCTAGCTCTCATACTATTTACTTCCCATGTCCAATGTCATCTTCATTCCCCACACTCAGTTCCTCTGTCTGCACCACGTTTCAGATCACCACCCAGATACTCCACTAGCGCACGATTTTCTCTTGAGAGCCTTAATGAACGGAGGAAACCTCTGGTTTGAATGCTGAATATTGTAGGAGATGACCTGCTAGACAAAACGTCCCATTTTAACACGTCCAGGCCACGAGGAGTCTCCAGCACAAACAAGGCTCAGAGGTTTTAAAAATAGCAGCTGAGTTGTGTGACACAGCCCAGTGCTGGCGTAATCGATGCAAAGCTGCTGCCCAAGCTCTAGAGGCCGGCAGCTCACCACGCTGTACATGCCCTGCCTAAACCCGTGTTCTTGTCAAGCCTACAAGCGAATGTAACATGAAAGAAATAACCATTTGCTTCTTAAAAAAAAAAATAAATCAATAATTCTCTGTTGTTAGGCAAGAACACAGGCTACAGTAAAGCCCCCAAACAGATAAACTGTTAGGCAAAGCCATAAATTTAGATGGTGCAAGACTAGGAATGTGAATTTAAAATGAAACAGCTGAAGTTTGGGTGAGGGTAAAAAATATATAAACCCTTTGAAAAGACAGTAATTATTAGAGACTATAAATCTGTGTGCTAATTTATGTGATTTCTATTGACATTTTCTTTCTAATTCAGTTTTTATTCATTTTATTGCATGCAGATAAATTCTAGATAAGAGCGTTGTGATGTGCAGCAGGCTTAATCCAACAGAAAGCCCCTAATATAATATGCAATTTAAGGATCTCAGGTTCATTAATAATCCCAGGAGCAT
This sequence comes from Phalacrocorax carbo, assembly GCF_963921805.1. NCBI lineage: Eukaryota > Metazoa > Chordata > Aves > Suliformes > Phalacrocoracidae > Phalacrocorax > Phalacrocorax carbo. Next base: position 2,611,735 of record NC_087530.1, read on the forward strand.
CTTGTTTAATCTAGTTTATTTGCATGGGACCGAGTACACCTGAGGGAGACAGGGTACGGCAGACATTGCCTGCCCTTTAGAGACACCCTTTGGTGTGGCCATGCCAGGCACCCTGTGGGATGGAGTTCCTTTCAAGGGCATTCTCCATCCTCTGTCCATTTACTGGGCAGGTGAAGACTGGAGGCTCCTAGAAGGGTCTGTTTCCCAGAGATTCCAGCATGATCTGTCCTTTCTGCAGGCATTTTGTTAAGAAAATGAAATTAATACCCAAACATTATCCTTCTCATCAGTCCATTGATTCACCTACTGGCAGTTTCAATAATAAATTAGATCAATATGAATTACAGTGTGTGTGAACAGATGTCAAATCACAATATGCTGTGATCAGATCAGATGGGTATTTCCTAGAAAAAGAGTATTTATCCGTATTTGGTAGAGAGGGTGCATCTGCTCATCCAGAACCCAAAAGAGATAAGTCTCCCAATGAGGCTTGGGCACTGTGACTGTTTCATGGACTAAACCCTGAAAAGAATTGGTTTTACTCCGGGAAACAAATACTTTTTTTTTTTTTTTTTTTTAAGTTCTGTGCTCTATCCAACTGCTTCCTCTTCAATAGATCCAACTGTAAGAAAGCCTAAGAATTCCTCGAACTTTGTAGCTTTCAATGTATTGTTATTGACACGAGTCAATATTTCACAGACTCCCAGAATCCCAGGTTGGAAGGGACCTCAGGGATCATCTAGTCCAACCTTTCTAGGCAGAGCACAGCCTAGACAAGACGGCCCAGCACCCTGTCCAGCTGATTCCTGAAGGTGTCCACTGTGACCGGGCCAACCCCTTCCCTGGGAGATTATTCCAGTGGTGACTGTCCTCACTGTGAAAAATTTTCCTCTGGTGTCCAATCGGAATCTCCCCAAGAGCAACTTGTGTCCATCCCCCCTTGTCCTCTCCATGGGACTCCGTGTAAAAAGGGAACCTCCATCTTCTTTGTAGCTGCCCCTTAAGTCCTGGTACATGGGGATGAGATCCCCTCTGAGCCTCCTTTTCTCAAGGCTGAGAAATTTTGTGGCCAGGACCCATCTCCAGTTTTGTCCATGACAGACCACATCTGAGGTTTATACAAGAGAACCCAAAGTAAAAAACAAAGACCACCACACCTAGCTAACATTTGCTAGAGAACAAATCGCCGCACCCAGGCTAGGACATTCAAATAACATGCACCAACACATTCTCCCACTCTTCCCCCCAGACCTCCCTTTCCCCCATAAATCTCCCTGCTCTCAGACCCTGATGGGGATCCTCAGGTGCTAATGGAAAGCAGAAGAGACCTGGTAGGTGACTGACTCCTCCAGCACATCGTCAAGGACCGTGTCAGTAACGGGAGAGCTTTCACCACTTCTCCAGGCAGCCTGCTCCAGAGTGACACACTGGTGTATGCAGGTAATTTCCTGATGCCTGGATGCCTGCATCTTCCCACCTTGTCCCACGTTTATCTGTCAATTATCCACCCTAAATTCTTTCACCTCCCCACTGCTGACACCCTTTAAATATATGGTTATGAAATCCATCCTCTGTTGTCTCTCAGCCGACCTAGATAACAGAACTGTGCTCACGCTCTGTTCAGCTTCTCAAGAACTTATTCAGACAAAGATGTTTCCCAAACCCTGAATTTGATCCTACCAAGGGGCTACGCTTAGATCACACATCGGGGCCTCATCAGACGCCATCCCAAAGAGCATCCATCATAGCTTTATTCTACTTTGCTGCCTCCAATCTAGTTTGTTAACCATTCCCAAAAATGAATATATTTTAATTACTGTTTTCTGAGAATTGGGATTATTTTCCTTCTAAATGTATTCGTCTGATTATCTCCAGGATGAAATTCATTTGGTTAATTACCATCCTTTTAATTTGTTTAAGATTATGTTTCTGTTTCCTGTGCTGTAACACCTCCTGCTAGCTCTGCTTGCGTTTATTCAGTGTCTGACAGACTCCCATTTTGGGGAACAATCAGAAGATTTCCATGAAAACACATACCAAACGAAGCCTTGCAGGCAGAGCCCGAGTCCTCACCTAAAATCCAAGGTAAGAGAGAAACATCATTCAAATGGACACGTTTATTGCTCATGTGTATTACTGTAAGCCCCGATGCTGTGCCCATTTGGGTGGTGGGGCGCCGGGTGGGGGAGAGCCGCCAGCCGTGGGCAGGGTGGGGGGCTGTCCTGACATCCACAGGCTTGCGAGGACTCATGGCTTGTCCCCGAATGTTCAAAACCCTCCCTGGCAGCGAGACAGGGCTTATGGCAGAGCAGAGCCTTCTAGAGAATGAGCAACAAAGACTTCATGGCGGGCAGCCCATCCGCAGCCGTCCCGCACCCTCCCTCAGCTTCTCCGGGTCCCGCCGGTCCCCAGGTGCTGTCACACCCTAAGGGCACACACGCAGGTCTCGCCCAAGGCTGCCCCAAGGGGAGCCTCCACCAGCCTGGTCTCCCACCCTCTTGGTCTCCCCTCTTTAGGCATCCCACACTATCAGGGCCTCCCACACTCTTGGCCTCCACTCATCTCAGCCACCACTGCAGCCTCCTACCCCGTCTGGGCCTCCCGCACCCTCTCAGCCTCCAGTTCTCTCAGCCGTCACTCTCCTTGGGCCTCTTACACTCTCCTTGGGCCTCCCGCACCCTCTCAGCCTCCAGTTCTCTCAGCCTCCAGTTCTCTCAGCCTCCACTTCCCTTGGGCCTCCTACACTCTCCTTGGGCCTCCCGCACCCTCTCAGCCTCCAGTTCTCTCAGCCTCCAGTGCTCTCAGCCGCCACTCTTCTTGGGCCTCCTACACTCTCCTTGGGCCTCCGGCACCCTCTCAGCCTCCAGTTCTCTCAGCCTCCAGTTCTCTCAGCCTCCACTTTCCTTGGGCCTCCTACACTCTCCTTGGGCCTCCCACACCCTCTCAGCCTCCAGTTCCACCTCCAATCTGCACGCATCATCCAAGCCATCCTCCTGCCAGACACAATCTTTTATAAGATCTCATTCATTCGCCAAAACCCAGCAGTTTTGTACCTAATGCCCAGCTTATTCTATCATCATCTTATTACTACCCCGAAACAGAGGTAGACAAATTCCAATTTCATTATCAAGATCTCAGTTCCAGTCAATGACGCACATACTCATGTAATTCTATTAGTTTCCTAAACTCTCTTTAAAAAAAAAAATATATATATCCTCCATCGATAATGCAAATAGAAGTGAGACCAACAGAGGCATTAGGAGAAATTTCAAATATTCTTAAGCCAATGGAAAAGCCTCCCAAAAGGAGAGGTCATGGCACCTAATTAAATTACATACATAGACTTGCACTGCAGGAACACTAGAGAGCATCCAATAATCTGGGAAAATATACAGAGCAGTACGCGTTTACCGCTACGTGTGTAACACCGCCTGCCCCAGCTGCGTGCGCGTACACCCTGCTCTCGCCAGTACCTTAGCAAGGTCGATTCTCCTTTCAGTTTACGGGGAATCTGTAGGGCAGCTCAGGGCGCTCTCCCAGGGCTGCCCCTCGAGCCCGTGCCCGTGCCCCAGCGCAGCCCCTGTGCTGCCCCAGCCTCGGATGCACCCACGTCTCTTTTCCGTGCCAACATATTTCCGTCTTATTCAAAAAGCTGTTTGTCCCTTAATAGGGCACATTTTCCAACTAGCTTTGTTGTTCTGCAAATTATGGGCTATAAAGAATTAATGGCTGAATATAAATCAATTTAGTTCACTGAGAGAGTATGTGTTTTATGTGGTAGAGGTTTTCAAAGAAAAGTAATTAGTTGATTTGGCATTTTACTCTTCAGAAAAATAAAGAAGCTATTTTTCTGCTAAGAGGATGTTTTTGAACACATAAACATATGCTGTATTTTCTGAAACTAGATTAAGAAATATTATTTATCGGCTAGATGTGGCATAGCTGATAGTTACCGCTATTGTCTCAAGAAGATTCTTTGCGATAAAGATTTCACCACAGAGACTGAGTTTTATTTTCCAAAGTGTCTGACTAGAGGCTTTTAAAAAGTCCATTTCTGTCCCAGGTAGGTTGCTTCGAGGGAGCGTTACAAGGAGATGGAACAAATGAGATCGAGGTCGCCGGTTCAGACGCGGCCCCGGCGGCAGGCAGGCTGGTGGGTGCGTCCAGCGGCTGTTGCACAGCCTGCAAGAACCCACCGGAGGGTCTGGGGCCTGCTTGGGGTAAGGGGTGTCCTCGTGCTCACCCACAGGTGCACCGCGGCCCCCTCAGCAGAGCTAATGGGCGCGAGCGAGGCCGGGCAGGAGGGGCAGCACCCCGGCAGGCCAGCCCCGGCGAGCCTGCACGGCTGCGGCTGCCACAGGTCCCTCCCTGGCTGAGCGAGGGACTGTCCGTCTGGCCGCCGTCGTATAGGAGAAACTACACACCGGGGAAACAAAAGTACTTTGCTGCTGCGTGCGTCCGAGGAACAGACAACCTCGTTCTACCCTGGAGAGCCTGAAGGAGCTCAGACGGACCATGCGGGATGGTTCAGAGTGACCGACCCACCTCCTGGGGACTATTGCATAAGGCGCCGCTGCTTTGCAGCGTGTTTTCCTCCCTAGTTGCAGCGTGAATATCTGAAGCTGAAAGGCTGTTTGGTGCTTTGTGGGAGAGTGAGCCTGCCCCACTGGTGAGCCTCATTTGCCCTCTCTATGTCCACGTCACACAGAAAATTCCCGCCTTACTCCATTTGTCAAATTTCACACATTAACACCCTGGGTGTGTTCAGCAGAGACAAACCAAAGCTAGCTTGCCACACATTTGAGTTTGCTTTCCCCCTACTCCCACTAACGACTCATTTAACAGCAGCACAGCAATTAGAAAATCAATATTCCATTTGGACACGAAGGCTTTGTCTAGAGCATTACTTAAGGAACGCCTCTCGCAGCCTCGTCTTTGCCTGGACAAAGGATAAGGCAGAAAGGACACTCTGGCCTTAGGTTATCTGATTGATTTAAGACGATTTCTCTTAAGGCCCACGCGGCATTTGCGAAGTGTTTCAGGCCGGGTATAGCCAGCGTGGATGTGACGTTCTGCTAATAAGCACCTCTGTGCCAGGGAGTGCGCGTATAAATACAGTTGCAGAGAAACGCAAGCTTGCTTTACTGTTCCATATCATACCACCCACCTGAATAAAACAGAGCCTGACACATGTCATAAGGAATTATTCTAAGAATGCAAGGCCCTTAGGCCTTGAAGCCCCATTTGTATTCCGGTCGTATTAACCAAAAATAAACTAAATAAGTAACAATCACATCTTCTTTGCTATGAAAGGCTTTTCCAGCCATTCAAGCGCCTACTACATTGCTGTTACAAGCTCCCTTACTGGAAGTGCAAGGGCAGCAAAGGGGAAGAAAAGCAGAGACAAATCGAACAGCAGAAATCACAATGGAGAAATTACTCGGATTCACTGCATTTGCATTTGTGCTGGAAGAGCAAAGCACTCGCCCAGCACAGCCTCGCGCGCTCCCGCCCCGGTCCGCGGGCGGACGCGGCGCAGCAGCCCTGCCGTCTTCCCCGAATTCTATAATTAGTATCAGTGGTTATTCGAGCAGGATTCAAAACACTGCCCATCTGCAGAGTCCGGGGTGGGAGCAGTCTGTTTTATTTTCATGTTATTTAAAATAAGAGCTCTCGGTGCCAATTGTGGTGGTGGAAAACCACTCCCTTGCACGCAGACAAGCAAGAATGATGAGACGCTGTGTGGACCCAGGGAAAGTCACCACCTTTCTGAGTCATGAGAGAGAGCGGCAACAGGAGAAATTCCCTAAGCTCAGCACGAAACCAGCCACATTCCTTCCCACCTTCTGCAGAAAACTGAAAATCAGATACGTGTTACTAAATTAAGTAGCAGGAATTCCTTTTGCAGGGGACACTAGTGATGAAAGCTGTACATCGCAGACTTCCCTAATCCATCCCACACAGTAATTCCCTGGTCTGTTTGCGTATGCATGTGCGTGTTGTGTAAGCCGTAATTATGCAATCTCACAATTTACCATTGAGCAGATTCTCAGCTTGTTACAGCTCAGCAACCGGCAGCGGTTTATGACCATAACAAAAAGGCCAGATTTTTTTTCTGCAAACTTACTGACACAGAATAATGTGACTGCTCGTATCATGGAAAAGGGCAGCGCAAAGGTGAGCTCCAGGAAAAGGGGCCGCTGCTGACAAAAATTCCTAGCAATGTCCTTGGTTCTCTTTCTCGTTAATGCAGAATTAAGCCGACCACGGGAGCGACAGATAGACCGTTTGAAATCGGTCTGTGTGAGGCTGCTGTGAATTGGGTGCCATGACACAGAAAAGTTGGAGCTCTGACCTCAGAAGCAGCACAACAAACAGCTACGCAGAGCGAGACACTTGACTGAGAGAAAACATTTTCCAGTGTACTTTTTGATGGAAATGGTAGATAAAATCACTGGACAAAATAGCCTAAGTAATCCTTACAGACTGCTGAAGTTGTCTTTGGTTTTTTTTTTTTGGTCAGGTGATTAGTCACTCCATTTTTCAACAGAAAAAAAATGAAGAATTCTCAGTAGATTTTTCAGATGAGACAAAATGAGTATAATTTTTAAGGTTTACAGAGAGTTATAAACAGTGATCAGGTTACAGGAGTAGCTGCAATGCCAGTTCACAGTATTTATTAGAGTAAGAATTTGCTAATCACTCTTTCAAACAGTTGGCCTGCCCTAATCTCCAGAGTGGAACACAATGGGGTTTGAAGATCTATGTATCTTTAACTCGATTATAAGGATGAACACAGTTAGGAGGAGTCAGTTTCTCCAACATATTTTACTGATACCAAACAGCGTTATTCTTTATGTACCAAATACCAATAGCCCAAATCAAATTTAATCCTGCATTCTTTATGCACTGGTATTTATAGAAAGAAAAAAAAATTGTGAGATGAAGAAAAGTGTCCAGAAAAACTACTCAGAGCTGAATGATGCTTCTTCAGCTTATTGGTGATAAGGTCTGTGGTTTTAGTACATCACATAGGAGAAAATAAAAATGCCAGAGATGCAGGTGATACAGCACTCGTCCTATTCTGCACAGACTGACACGTTGCTCTAGCCTGTGACCTACTGGAGTCGGGAGCAGGAATGCCACATGTTGATTTGGAACAAAGTAGGATAATGGGCTGGGTGAGATCAGGGACTGTGGAATGATCTTAAATGTGTCAGGGAATTTGATACTTCCAAAACCTTCACACTTACGATTGGGTCGCTGGAATTATTTAGGCCAAGTCCTGTTTTGCATTTTAATTAAAAAAAAAAAACCAAAACCAAAACAAAACCAAAACTAACCTGACTTTGAGAACACCAAGGCCAGGACAGTTAGCCCAGGAAATTACTGATGAGTCTTCAAACCCAGGTAGTGGTGTAGGACTAAAGCAATTAAGAATTACCATCTGGTTGCCTGAAACCAGCCCCGGTGACCCGAGTCCAATTCTCAGCAGCAGGTGCCTAATCCTCAAAGAGCCGCCGACCCAGCTCACGGTCACTGGCTGTGGCCCCGTGGCACGCGTAGGCTGAGCGAGCGGTGGGCACAAACCAGCCCGACTGCCGCTCGCAGAGGGCTCCGTGCTGGGGGTTCAAGGCATGTTGTCTGGGAGGTGTAGGAAAAGCTGCCATCGCCACATATGCTATACCTGTTGTGAGGGTAGAGAGAGGAGATCCCCAAGCTGTCAGTCAGAGCTACACTCATACAGAGGATTTTTTTCATTTCTAAAAGTTGTTATTGGAAAATGTCACTATTCATTGCCAAGAGTTCCCGTGATGCAGTAACTCTCATTACACCTAAGCCCTCTCAGCATAAAATAGCCGCACACTGATAACCTGAATATATTTGCTGCAGCTGCTGTTCCATAGACTGCACTCTTGTACAGTCAGGTTATTTTACATGCTTATTAGCCCCATTATTTTATAACTCATTCCTCTGTGTAATGCTGACTCTATATCACTTCATTTTAACAAAAGGATATGTTCCTCTGAGACAAGAAGGGATGAGCAGTCTCAGAGGCGGAGAGGGAGGGTGGACTAAAGGCAGCAGGTTGTGTTGTGCCTGGGCTGTGGAGGTGCCCAGTGGTGCGGGAGCCCTGGAGCCTCTGCCCCCACAGCAGTCCTGGATCCTCTGCCCCCACATCAGTCCTGGAGCCTCTGCCCCCACGGGAGCCCTGGAGCCTCTGCTCTGGACAGGAGCCCTGGAGCCTCTGCCCCCACATCAGTCCTGGAGCCTCTGCCCCCACGGGAGCCCTGGAGCCTCTGCTCTGGACAGGAGTCCTGGAGCCTCTGCCCCCACATCAGTCCTGGAGCCTCTGCCCCCACGGGAGCCCTGGAGCCTCTGCTCTGGACAGGAGCCCTGGAGCCTCTGCCCCCATGGGAGCCCTGGAGCCTCTGCTCTGGACAGGAGCCCTGGAGCCTCTGCCCCCACGGGAGCCCTGGAGCCTCTGCTCTGGACAGGAGCCCTGGAGCCTCTGCCCTTGCTGCTGCAGCTCTTCTTGCTCTGGAGTGCTCTGCCCTGGACGGGTGCTCCCAGGGGAGCAGAGGTGAGAATGAAGCAGGAGGGAGGCAGCCTGCACCCTCCTGGGTGCTAACTAGGAGCACCGCGCATCATCCATCTGCTAGAGGACAGGGGTTTGCTTGGGCCACGCCACATCAACGTGTCTGACACACCACAGAGCCGTGGCGCCTGGCACAGACTCTTGCAGCCACAGCACTAAGGTTCCCGGCGCTCTCGGCCATCAGCACCATTCACACTTATGGCCTGACCACCCTGGAGGGGGAAGAGGTGCCGACAGATCACAGGCTGTGCCGCTGCACACGTTGCTCCAACCAGGTATCCTTGGACTGTTCATTCAGTAACGCTACCTGCTGGAAAATCTTCCATCAGCCAGCCAGCCCCTGTTTTCTCCCTCCTCCCCCACCCCAGAATTTCTCTTACGGGCCCAGAAGTGCAGAATGTGGATGCCACCGAACTAACATCTTCACATTTCTCATGTTTAGTCTGTCTCTGTTGCAGCTCCCAGCTCCCCTACGACACCTATCTCATAGATGCACAGAACATACATGCCAGTGCTGTCAAGAAAAAACAGGTGTAGAAAAGGTGTTTCTTCCAACGGCGCACTGATGTACAGGTGCAATACATTTATTAGGGGAAGGCTCAAGATGTGATATAAACCATGGAAAACGGTCTAAGAATGGTCTCTTTAGCTGGAAGAGACAAGGAGAGGTGACATGACAAATGTCCCCCTAGCAAATTATCAGCAAATAATGCAGGGTAAAATAAGAAATAAAGCACCTGTTTCTATTTACTGTCTTTTAGTAAAATGGCCAAGGAATAGATAATACAGATGAAAGATAACTAGCAATAGATTAAAAAATGTTAGCGATATAAATTACGGATCGTACATCTCACTGTGTCTGTGGAACTCACTGATAGGAGATGTAATCGAGAACAAAAGCGTCACACGACTCTAACAGGATTATTATTTTTTAAGACATTGAAACTTTTCATAACATTCAGAAGAGATAACCGAGCTCTCGAGTCAGGAAATAAGCCAACCGCGAACGGGCACCAGGCAGTGGGCTCCCCGGGCCACCGCTCTGACGTGCTCTTGTCATTCTGTTTTCTCACTCCCCTGCTATCACGACATTTGCTCTAACTCAGGGGTATGTGAAGGCTCTGCCTGTGCTGTGAGAGGGCTGGAACTAAGGCTAACAAAGTGAGTGACAGCCTCAACATGAGTGACTTTATCTAAGGAGGGCAAGACACCCTGCCTTGGTTTATACAAAGAGAGCGCTTTAGATATAAAGGCATCAAGTAAGAAAGCTTCTCTCAAGTGCGTGTCAGAACAGGTGCAAGAGGGCCAAGATAATGAAAAAAAGACAAATAATTCTTTGCCCTTTTCTTGCAGGTTTCACTCAAGGACCTGCAATTGCTTTATGAATACATATCACGGGAGCTGCCAACAGTCTTGGGAAGCAGCAGCATTACACAAAGATATAAACCACATTTAAGAGATGAGACTTAAAAATAAAAATGCAATGCAGCAGTCAGCTGGTGATTTTTCCTAAGTTACACTTTCTGCTAGAACATGTTTAACAGAATCAAAATTATTACCTGCTCTGTAGGGCTCAAATGCCTGTGCAAATGAAGCCAGGAGTAACTAGTTAAAGGAAGAAGGATTGAGGAGATTAATATTAGCTAGACTTACTTCCCTAGATGGCTCATAGAGCTTATAATGGAATAGGGATGCAAGAAAGCAATTAAAAGAACTAACTTAAATAAATCGCTAAGTGCTGAAGGCTTGCCAGCGTATACCTCTAAATTCTCCTGCAATGCAACTGGGCCCCTTCCTCTGGGGACCTTCTAAGAGCCTTTCAGACATCAAGATAACTATTGCAAAGTGTGACCCAGACTGTGGTTACTGGTATAACCAAGAAAACCCCTTGAGGTTGCAACACTAGCACAGCCTCACCAGTGAAGCAGACTTGCAACTGTTGGCTAACATGTTTTGTAATGACTAAACTTAGAATTACTTTCTCTGCGACCGGGCGATGCACCCGGCGGCTTGGGGTTGACATTGGCTGCAGGGCTGCTTACCCAGACAGGCTTCCATGTCCAGTATGGATCTGCCACAGCCGTAAGCCCCAGAGAAGGCTCCTGGCAAGGAGCACACTCAGGAGTTAGAAAGGGGAGAAGCCAGATAATGGATGGAGAGAGACAGTATCTAAATGCTCTCATCATAAGGGTAGGATGTGGCTAGTGAAGTGTTCCTGCTTTGGCAGACTGGGCACTGCTGTTCCCTTGCAACATTTTCTAAGCAAAACTCGCTCCCCTGATGTTTCAACTCCTCAGACTGACGGAGTGTTTTATCTCTTTGGGAAGCTTAAAGACTGCAGCGGATTTGCTAGTTTCTGGTGCACAGGGAACGTCCGCTGCTGGGATATAAATCCTTGCTTGGTTCTAACATGCCACCTCCAATTCAGGCAATCAGGGAGTAAGGAAAGAAACGAAACACTAATTGCAATCCAAATTGCTCCATCTTCTATCCACCTCCTGCCAACCCCCTCCCTGCTCCCTAATCCATAAGGTCTGAGTGATGATCAGTGAATAATTAATTCTGGGTGAGCTGGGGAGGTTTCATGCAGAGATCCTCTGCGGATGCGATATCCAGTTCAGGAAATGCATGGCTAGCATTCGGCGGCTCCCCGTCGGTTCCTCTGGGTGTCCTGCACCCCCAAGGCACTCCCATGCTTTCAGCCTGGTGTCACCCCACTAACGACACTTCGTTGGTCAAACCCACCGTGCTCACCAACACAGACGCCGCACAACCAACGCGTACCTCCACGTTTACCTAGAGCCTTCGTAAAAGGTAGAGTGAAAGTGCCACAACACAGGGTAATCACGAACAACGCCAGGTCAGCGATTAAAACTACTAAGGTATAGCATTAAAGCAACTGTTTCAGCATTTATCAAAAGAAATAAAAAATGCTGCAATGTGGTTTTTAAACCGTGCAAACCCCATCTTCCAAAAGCAGAAAAGTTAAAGAGAGCTCACAAACAGCCAAATTTGATACCTCAGCCTCCTCCACTGATTCGGAATGTGAATGTGTAGGAGAAATGATGCGCTGCAAATGTCTCTTCCCTTTACAATAGTCCTAACCCGAACCTCTTGATCCAAGCACCACCAAATTCAAGCAACCGGAAACTTGAATTCAAATTATCTTCTTACTGCTTTTCAGCAATAGCCAGGACCGATACTCTTCATATGTCACAAGAAACATTTTTTATTGTGATTGAAAATGCCAAACATCTCACACACCCCCCACCCCCCCCCCCCCACCCCCCCCACCTAGACTCTTCATATCACTGATTCAAGAGAACTGGGTAACTGCGAAAAGCCTCCCCAGCGTCTGTGTCTCACCCTGCGCTAGTTGCAGAATCGGTCTTTCTGTGCCTGGAGGGGAACCCAGCGCGCGGTGCGGCGGCTGATCAGGTAGCAAATACGGGAGGCTCGTTACCCCTCGCCAGGGACACGTCACAGCCCGGCTCACAAAGAGCCTGCCCTGCAGCCTGGACTCACCTCCCGCCAGGATGGCGCTCGGCCTTCCTCAGTGCCCAGGAGGATTGTGCCCAGGCGGAGGATAAACACCAGCTTCCAAGATGAGCTAATAGCAGCCCTCAGCCTTTCGTTTCAATTCTCAGAAGCAATGCATTTTTAAAAAATTTTGTTCTCACACAAAAAAATTCAATATATAAAGCCTTCTCTCTTTCTCTCCCTGTATATATACATATCATTTAAAGTGTTACTATAGAGCAACAAACACACCCATAATGGAACCAATCTCCCCACACAGCAAGGACAGCAAAGTATTAATTATTCAAGGTACATACAACAGAGTTATGTAAATCATTTGGTAACTACCGCAGGACTACTTTGTAGAGGGACTCCTACGGAGAAGCAGCACTGAATGGTTCAAATAGAGGATGTGTGTAATCTCTCATGTACCAGCAGCGGAGCATGGGGGCTGTTGTACAGGGCCAACTTAATCCCAGAGACATTTGTAAATGTGAGCGAAGGGGACAGTCGCATATAATACCTATAGCTTTATAATTGCTAATACATTTACATCATTTTGTGAATGAATGCCACCCTCCGGCACGCTATCAATCATGTACAATGCATGCCACATCCCTTTCTCATATAATTACTTATACAACACGCATGGATTAAAGCTAAACTCCTATTTCTGGCTTTAATTCAAATTGGTTAAGTATTTTTAAACAAATTATGTTTTAATTCCAGCTAAAATGCACTGGTTTAATTCAATTAAAATCAGTTCTTGCTTCTTTTCATCACACCTGACCTGAATTTTGCTGAAGGGAACCTAAGCGAGACATTCTGTAGTAGTACTGAAAATTGAAATGAAAAACACTGCCAGACAGATACACAAGATCATAATATCAGTATCATAAGATTCCGAAGAACAATCGACTTGAAATCTCCCTAACAAGCATTTAAGAAGAGGCTCCATATCATAAGGCATTATTCAAGAGTGTGGTAAGGAGGAAGGACAGAGGAGCCTATTTTTTTTCAGTCCGTTTTTTGCTTCCCTCCCAGCTGATGGATGAACTTGACATAGTTATTTTATATTCACAAGTCTTGAACATCATTACATCCAGGGCTCTATACAACTAACTGCCAGCAGTGAGCTCAACGTGCAGGCTGCCTCCAGCTACAATCAACGGGTTTCAGTGCACGACCACTGCAATATGAAATTGGATAACAAGACATACATGTCAGACATCTGCGTCTTCCAGCCCTCTGAACAAAGCCTTGAAACCCTTGCCCACCTCAGCTGTTGTATGTTCACTTACAACTCTGCCTTTGCCCCTCACACAGATTTTACCAATCAAGGTTTTGCAGAGTTTCAGGAAAGAACAGAGCGAAGCTTGTTTTTAAATATTTTCTCCTTCCAACAGACAAAGACATCTATTGCTAATACTAACTGCCAGTAGAAATGAGAGAGGAGAGGACAGAAAAAGCTGATCCATCAAGCAACGTACCCCTCCTACGGGATGGGAAATTCCATTTTGAAAGATGGAAAACTGGGGCAGATGCCAGGTGGATATCCCTCCCCGCGCCTGCGCAGCGCGAGGGCCAGAGGCTGCGAGTACAGTTTGACTTCGTAGCTCACTAAATGCAACTCACACTGCCATTGAAAGGAAAAGTCCTTTTTCTGCCATCTTGCTGTTACTCTGCAGTTACAGAGTTGGTTCAGTGCCCTAATCCAACAGAAAATCACTCCCCTAAATAATAATTTCCCATTGAATCAACTTGCTGACCTTCCCACAAGTGCGTGATGACCAGATCTGCTGCAAGGGGAACGCGTGGCCAGGAGATGGTGGGCTGGGGAGAGCAAGACTGTTCCTTTTTAGTTTAAAAGTAATGTTTTCATCATGAGCCAATTGCATTGTGTGCCAGAATGTTTAAGCCTGGGGTAGAAGTGTCTTAGTTTTTATTATAAACAAATAATAATTTAAAAAGCAAACAGAAAAGTCTAGAACTAACAGAAAGCGCCTTCTGGTGTAAAAGCTGTAGCGACGGCATTTTCTTTCTCTTTTTTTCCTTTGAGTTTATTGACATGAAGAGGAATGCTAATGCAATTGCACTGAAATACGTGCCCATGAAAATCTCACCAGGGCAAAGTCAGAATAAACGGTCTGTTTGGAAACAAAATGTTAATGCAACGGAGTAGCAGTATCTATCTTCGATCTGAAGAATATCAAGACACCATCAGCCACAAAGCAACCGAACTGTCACCCTCGCTCAGTCTGTGCCGAAAGGATACGAACAGAACTATCTGCTTGTAACCCTGAGGTGTACACCGACGCACCGCAACGTCATGTCTGCCAGGCGATGGCCAAATGAGTCAATAACGTGCATTCAGACTGTGAGAACAGTTGAATGAAAGAAAGCATCCTTCCATCCATTAATCAACCTGATCTTCCGCTGCAGAAACAATGCCTTCCGATTGTCGGCGTTTACCGAACATTCTTCAAATGCTAACCATCTGCAGCTGTAATACAATGCTTTGATTACAAACGTCAAAAAGATAGAGCATAAAATTAACTTCTCCTTATTTAGTAGGTTTAGAGAAATGTGGCTTCACGCTACACTAATTCCGTGCCCTCAGTATGAAAACTCCCCATTATGATGTCTCGTCAAATTAGAGCCAACGATACAACGATGTCATCTCTATCCTCACACAACACTATATTTTGTAATTAAGCAGGACAGTGAAACAATGGTCTTGCTTATAGAGAAAAGGTCAGGAATGCAAAACATATTTTTGCAAGCTAATTGTAAGATGCATGAAGCCAATTATCCCAGCAGCGCTGCATTTGCCTAAGCAGGAAGGATTTTATAATTTTGCTACATGACTCCAAGTCGAGCCGAAGCGCGAGCTGTATCCTGTGGGGCTCTGTGCTGCTCGTTTGGGCTGTGAGGAAACTGGGAGGAGGGGGAACGTGAAGAAGGCTATTAAAATAATTCCAGCCAGCCTCTTAGCCCTTCCTCTGACATTTTACTGTGGCTTGAAAAATTGCTAGGAATTACTACAGTCTTTCACTGAAAGGTATTAGACGTGACCTCCCTGTTCAGTTAGGAACTTAGTCTGAGTATGTAGGATAAAGGGAAGTGTTTATGTATTTCTTTGAGACTGTCGAAGAGGTTTACCTCAGGTAGCCGCAGATACAAATCACAGATTCACGTGCATGTGCAAAAGCCACTTTAGCAGGAGGAATAGCTGAGACCTTGCTGTTGCCTTGGGAGAAGGTGAAAGGCACCACGTCTCTGCCCCTCTTGGGGTTATTTAATGGCTTTAGCCACGAGGAGCAGTGTGTTGCTGAATGGGGCTTTACAACAAATATTTCTATATGCACGGGCCGGTGCAATCGATCTGCAACCTTCCAGATTTACCAGGAGTTCTACTTCCCTTAATCAAGAAAATGCAATGCCAGGAACACTGACCGGGGAAGGGCTGGAGCTTTGCCGAGGCTCCGCTGTCGCTGCCGGGGCTGCCATGCTCAGGAGGTCTGAAACCGCCAATTCCACACCTAGTTTTAAGCACGCTCCTGCTCCAGCCACCCTTGTCGTCAGTCATTAACCGCAGCATCAGACTGACTCCAAAGGGGAATCAAGGTCACTCTTAACACAGTGGAAACCTGAACCACCTGTACAAGGGAACTGTACATTATTTTTAGCAGCGTATTAGTCTTTCTTCCATGTAGAGGATTTTTTTGTTTGTTTTGCTGCCTCCCAAAAAAATCCTCCCAAACCCCTCCTTTCCATTAAGAGCATTATCCTTTTAAAAATATTTGAATACCAGTTTCTAAACTTCCTAATACCATGAGAAGAAGACGAGGAACATAACAGTTTCTGGGGACAACTGCTGATTTCCTCCTGCATCTCTCCTTCAAAGCAGTTCTCTCTGATTTTACTCCAGCCTCCTAACATAGCCGTTAATTAGAGATCAGTAATTAACTTTCTGGTTCAAGAAAGATTTTGCAAAGGAACCCCATTAAAGGGCTGCTTTGCATATTCCAGGACAAAGTAGCCTTGATATAAATGCAGGTACTATATGAGGCCAGTCTCAGGCCTGAGACTGTCCTTGAATCTTTAAGCCACCTACATTTGTTCCCTGGCTGCGGGGGGGGGAGCGGGAACAGGCATCACCCACTGCACGAGAACGCAGACATTGTTCCCTGCTGGATGCTCCCGTTCCTGAATTCACAAGATGTTTCCTTTTGCATTTTAGTTATTGTCGACAGTGCCGAATGGTTTCCCTATACAAACCCAGCAGTGTTTCCTCAAAATATTTTCATTATCGTGAAAGCCAGAGCTCCCTGCCCTGGTGATGTAGTAGCAGCAGTAACATGCTGTTAGTGTCACCCTTCACTGTGCATCTACTATTATAAGTCCTCCTACTTAGAAAGCTTCACTGGCTAATGCCACTGAAGTAAGGAGGCAGAAGATAAAGCAAGTTCTCCAGCACTTGTTAACACAGATCTGAAAGCCCTTCACGCGTTCTGGGGTCTGCCAGTGTCCTAGTTCTGCAGGATGAGTCACTCCATTCCTCTTTCCAAAGGAAACAGTGACGACTTCATCCTTTGTAATGCAGCACTCACCATACTCTCATCAAACTTAACCAATTTCATCATGCCTAAAAATATTTGGCATATCGAGTTTGTTGGGAATAAACAAATGACAATTAGATCTAAAAAGAACTCTCAAACTAAGTTTACTCTAAGAGTACAGACGTTCATAAGTTATTGATGCTCTCCTATTGCATCAAAATAAGCTTTATGAACATTTGAAAGCCCATACAGCAGACCGCACTAGCACTAGATTAGGAATTAAGTGCACTGCAGTACATGACTTGTGCACTTCCTCTTCCCTCTGTGGGTTATAAGCAAAAATTTTTGATGGGATAAAAAAACCCAAGCCTAGTTTAAAGAGGAAGTAGCAGTAGTGCAAGTCGTCGCTGTTATTAATGCAGGGCTGTACCCCTTCCAAGGCTGAGGCTCATTTAACAATCAACCATATGCTCAGACTTTTGTAGTGCCAAGAAGCAGCTTAAATAGAACGTTATCTTCTGGAATTATGCAAAAAACCTCACAAAATAATCACAAATGTTAGTAATCGAGAGCCCCTCAGCATTAAATGCATCCTAGGTGCACAGGGGAAAGTGTCCCGAGGAGCGAACAACTCGGGGTTACATCAGAGTACGGAGTTACAGAGTCCCCATTTGCCACCAAATCGAGACAGTCTGAGGGTGTTTGTCCCACGAAGCGACACTGTGTCCCTGCCCCCTCAGGGCGGCTGTAACATCATGGCAACCTTTGCCAGTTTCAGAGGGGATGGGACCAAGTTCATGTATTTAGCTTTAAAAAAACCCAAACAGCGCCCATATAAATCTACTTTCTAAATTCCTGACAAACTGACAGAAATTATTTTTAAAAGATTACTGTAACGAAGTGGCAGCAGTGACTGAAAAGGTCACTACAACAAGAAAACAATCAGAAATGTGCTAACAACAATAATTAACTGCAGCAGAGTAACCGCCTCCCGGTTCTCTGGCTCTGCTCCCCATGCCCAAATCCCAACCCTGAAACTTTCTCCATCGCAAATTTTGTAGGAGAAATGTGGGTCCAATTAAGAAAAATCCATCTGCCAAATGCTTGATTTGTGGCTGATTCCGGAGAGGCCGCTACAAAGACAAACATTCAGTGCTCCATGATAAAAACTTTGTTAGCTGCTGTAATAAATCAGGATGCAGGAGACATTGTTAGCAAAAAGCCATTTTAACGAATCCCTTTTAGCTCTAACAAGCAATCTGACCAGCCAACAAATTGAAAGGAGCACTCATTCCACAATCCTCCTTTGAATCTCACATTTATATAAACTGATTGTACCAGACTGATGCCCCTCTCATACACAGTACTAGTTACACTTGGTCTGATTTTGCTGCTCTTATTCACTATCAATAATTTTATTAGTTTACTGTAACAGGACTCCTAGAAAAAAATCAGTATGCAAAAGACTGGCAAAATTTGGCCAACTACATCAACGTGAACCCCACAGTAATTTACTGAAGTAGGCGCACACCCCTTATCCCACCTTTTTTCGAACAAAAGGTCTCTTCTCAGTCAACGTAAAATCCAATCCCATGAGAAACAACCATGTTTCTTCTACAAACCTAAGCTCTGCTTGACTATAATCAGTGTGTTTTTCTGACACACCACTTTGAGCAATTCCTCCGATGTTCTCTTTAGAGAAAAAAATGGTTGGCCAAGGTTTTACTAAACCAGAATTCTTTAAGTTTTCGTAGTTGCTCCGAGCACAGACGCACACGCCATGGCAGAACTGCAAACAGCTGCCTGGCAATGGACGCGGGGCCCTCGTAGATGGCACGTCAACTCGACAAAGAACCCCGCATTTCAGAGCTGTCAGCTCCTCCCCAGGACGCAGTAACCACGCTTTATAAGAGCAGCTCTGCAAGACTCCACTGGAAACCTGGCTGTTCCCTTTGTGCCAATGCAAGGTACGAAACCCAGGCTCTACTGGCACAGAATTAACAAGGCGGTTCTGAACTGACGCCAGTGAGACATTCTGTGACTTTTCCAATGTTTAACGTTATTTCCTTGTTTTCCTTTGCTATAAAACTCGCACTGTACAAATGTCTCACTATTGTAGGAGGTAATAATTTTCTATTTTAAATTTACATGTTGTATTTAAATGTGTGCATCAATCCAACACCAGATAAAAAGCATAGATATGTTTGTTTATATTCTCTTCTCTGCTCTACCTACACGCCACGACCACCTAATTAGCTCTCTGTACATGTATGTGCACATTTCATATATTCATACGCATCTGCTGTACCCAGCAGGATAAACAGGACATGCAAGAAAAAGAGAAATAAAGAAACTAAGCGGCATGACACAGGACCAGTTTAAAAACACAGAAGCCAAGAAACAGAATCACTTATGATCTACTATAGCTCAATATTTCAACCTGGAGTGTTTTGGTTGCATTTATTGCACTCTTCATTTTTGCCATAGCATCTCCCACAAAAATCCTACAGAGCTCCAGAACAGAACACTGCTATAATGGTTACTTCCATGAGCAAAGGAGCGGTTCGTGAACAATCAGCTTGGATACAAGATGGAGTCAAGAATCAAATATTTAAGAGGCAAATATTCCAATACCAGATGCTTCTTTGAAACAGTTCTTGGATTTCAAGAACGACAGGAAGCACAGCAGCAAATGCACGAGAGTGATCTAAAAGACTCAAGCCCTTTCACGCACAGAAGCGAGTGCATTGTGCATCTTAGCAGACGTGGACGGGAATGTTCAGGAAGATAAAATTATCTTCTGTAACCAAAACCTTGATGCATGACTGAGAAGCCCAGCTGCTGCTTTTCTTTCACCCCTCCAAGAGCAACAGTACCTAAGGCCAAGATCTTCTGCAGCAGGATACTTGCTTGCATTATAGATCTGACACTACTATGAAAGCAGGGGGACTAAAAGCTTGCTGTCAAAAGCTACCTGGTGTCAGAGAGCTTCCTTCAGATCAGGGCATGTCTGCGTATCCTAGATGAAGTGTATTGAGGAGTGACACCTGCCTAACAGAAGTCTTTCATTTTCAGTTTCTAAATACTCATATAAGCAAACCCTTGGGTTTTATCCAAGGCTGCCAAACGCTGCCTCTCCTCTAACCCACCCTCTAAGCCCTACGCTGAAAACGCACTACAGCCATTCACTGAAGCTCTTTCAAGAAAAGTTGCAGTAAATCTGGCTCTGTCTGAAAGGACACTGCCCAGCAAGCTCCAGGGCTCTTGTGCTGGGAGGGCAGGGAAACTACAAAGCCTAATTTGGGAAAATGACTTTGGCTTCAGGGCTGGCTGAAACAGTTCATTCCCATGTCCTATACTGCCAGTTCACAGAAACAAAACTCATCTAGGAAGGAAGAAAACATTGCCTAATTTGCCAGTTCTTTGAGTGAAGCAGCAGCACCGTAGGCAGACCCCTGGCCGCCCGGCTACACTCGCTTGTCTTCCGTATGGAACACAGTGCCCTGCTTTGAGCATTTGTGAAAACTGCAGCACAGGAATCAGATCAACCCTGTCTTCCTAGATAGTAACCCCTGAAATATTACTCTGCACTGACCAGCACAACCCTTCTACTTGCAGAATCCAGAAGGAAAAAGCTTAGGAGGCTGTAATAGGTCAGGTGAGGAAAAATCCAGATTGACCATTGCCATTTGTGGGCTTCAGAAATTCACGGCCCCTCCAATGAATAAGTATAGCTAAAACAAAGTAAAAGTTGTCATTGCCTTTAAAAGCAAAGCATTTACTGAATGGATTCTAAAGCACCCTCTTGATATTTTAAAATGCCACTGCTGCAAAATGGTTACATCGATGTACGGCCAATTTGGCATATTTTTCAGACATAGACTTTTCTTGGCACTTCAATGGTTCTGTGTCATTCCCCAGAATGATTCACGTAAGGTTGAAAGATCTTCCTTTTGGAGGAAAACCTCTAGTTTGTTCCTGTGGTTGGTAATGGACCCTGTCTTACCCAGCCGTGACCTTGATCTGCATGTGATATTACACATACATTTACCTAGAATGTATGTCTGCCTCACGCACACACTGACATAAATCTCCATGTACACAAATACATACAGACCCACTAAAGAGCTACTTTACTTTCTAACTGAGCTGAAAAATAAACCCAAGGTTTCACTTCTTTATTTTGCTTGCCATTTGCTCCAATACTGGCCATCCCATGTCAAATGCTTCCTCTGATCCGTCTGCACATTCCCTGCAACGCATCCCTCCCGGACTGAAAGATCCTGTCATGGCTCAGACAGAAAAAGCAGCTTCGGCCACATGCTGAGAATCCATCTCGGTGTAATGACGGCAGTCAAGGGCTATGCTGAAGATGTATGCGTGTGGAAG
This sequence comes from Phalacrocorax carbo, assembly GCF_963921805.1. NCBI lineage: Eukaryota > Metazoa > Chordata > Aves > Suliformes > Phalacrocoracidae > Phalacrocorax > Phalacrocorax carbo. The sequence continues at coordinate 2,632,804 of NC_087530.1, forward strand.
GGGGAGAGAGGGATTTGGGGAGATTATGATTGTTATTGTTCTATGTTATTGTTCATACAATGTGTAACCCAGTAATGTTCAGTGTAGTCCAGTGTGTGAGCATCCCTCCCCTCCCTCCCTCACCTGCATCAGTCGGCTTTGGCTGCTGCATCTATGTGCTATTTATATGCTGGCGCATCAACTTAGGATTTATTGAGGAAAAGAAAGCAGAGCAGCCAGGCTTCTCCGTACATGATATTTAACCTAAAAAGGGAGGGCTTGCACCGTATACTCGCCAACGAATTAAAATTGTCCCTCTTGCAATTAAACAAGTCTACTTCTATCACAGATGTGGCCCTTGCTCTGAATAAGATAAGCAAGATATTAACGAGAACCGGAAAAATCAATACCCTCGTTCTCTTCACACGCCCTCCTCCCCACCCTCCGAGAAACGTCCCTTACCTTTCATTGTCCACACTCCTGAAGCCAGGTAAAATGTGCCGGAAGCTGCTGTTCCTATCAAGCTTCGGTTGGCTCTTTGTCCTTTTGATGGAGCCTTTAAGCCGACGGCTGAGGAACCCCTGTGGGGTGAGACAAGAATACTAAATTACAACAAAAAAGGGAGAAAGAGAGAGCGAGCCCTGAACCTGCTCTCTTGCACCAAGCGCAGCCAGGCAAATTGTTCTCTCCAGCTCCCTTCATGTGCGGCTGCTGGCAGCGCCGCTCCTCGCTGTCAGCCCGGCTCCCCAGCTCGCAGCCAACATCTGCTCCCCGCGCTTGCCGAGGCCAGGGCGCTGCGTCGGCGCGAGACTCCCCGAAGCCTCCGTTACCCTGGCAACCATCAGCTCACATAAAAATACTGTCTGTAAGACAAGACTAGCACATTGCAACTCCTGACCGGAGGAGAGGCTGCGACGCGGGGCTCCGGCCGGCCCAACCTGGCCATCTCGCAGGCACAGGTGCAAGACACCACCCGCTCACCAGCGACCAGGAGACAGGCAAGAACTTAATTACCTGATCGAAACCCCCCGGATTTTCAGCCATGCCTGTCAGAATTGGACTCAGGTGTTTTAACTACATGTAAAAATATCCTATAAAGCACGCACGGACTCGGCAGCTATATGCACTACCTTGACGGAAGAAAAGAGACCCTTGCGCTGAACGTACAGCGCCTTCTTCTCCGCTGTGCCTCCTCCCTCACGGAACATAAGTCACGGCTCCTGTAGTGCTCCACAGCAAAGCCAGCACTAAACGTTTTAATAGCAAAGCTTCTAATGTGTTATTTGCTTATTGTTAGGAGTTAATGTTCTACATAATCTGAACATTACATTTAATCTCTTGGCTAAATAAGGCAATAAAAGTATAATACTACTGTGGTGTCCAGCATTTACAGCATCTGAGAGTAGTCTTAGTGGGTCAAGCACGTTAGCTGGAGAAAGTGCGGTAGCATTTTAAAGAGAAACCAGGGTTTTGGGGTGAAGCCTAAAGAAGTGTTACTTTTACACACCATCATGCCAAAGAAATAAATCAGCTGGATATGAACAACTTGGCAAATCCCCACACAACCTAAGGTTCTGCACACGCCGCTTCCCTTCCCCATCCCCAGGCAAGGGGTAACATATCCACTGGATCAAGCACAGATTTTGACACGCATAAGGAAAGAAATGTGAGAAGAACGGGTATCCTTCCAGTGAGTGCTGTGCCAGCACCCCAGACATACCCACAGAGCACTCCTCCACTCCGGGCATGAGTCTCCGTAGTTTCTCCAGTCAACCTTAAGGAATGGATTTAGGTCACGTAGCCTTTGGCAGCTCCCTTTTATAAATTAATACCCTTTACATGTCTTGCAGGAAGATAATCACAGTCTAACCTCCATCTAGCCTGTCATTTGTTCATGCTATTTAAGCAATCCTTCCCCACCTAAGATATTCGTGGGTCACGTTATGTCTTTCTCAGGTTGCAAAATTTCCTGGGGCAGTCTGCGCGACTCTTGTTATGGAAGTGACCTTCCTGCTTGTAAGTGCATCAAGAATTTCAAACATCTAGACAACGAAAGGTGTTTCACATTTATTAAGTGCCACTTCACTTACAAACGAGGTATGCAACGTGCATTCATGTGAACTGAATATTTCTCCGGGAGCTATTTGCGTGATTGGAAGAGGATGATGTGTATAACACAGGCCATCAGGTTAGACACTTTGCCATCTTACACAAAGCCAACACATAACAAAGGCCTTTTCAAAAGTGTTTTGTCCATGAGAAATACTTTTAGAGAATTTATTACAGTACAGAGAAACATGACTATGAAACAGCAGATTTGAGGATTTGCATTATCTAGAACATTGCTAACATATTTCCCTCGGCACTCAGACCTCAGCCAGCCTCATACTCATGATATCAACATGATATCAGCCTCATACGCATGATATCAACTCTTCATGCTCTTGTTCTTCTGGCTAGATCAGGCCTCTGCTTGCCTGCTATGGAGCCTAGCCAATATTTGCTGTGAAGGAAAGATCAAAAATATGCAACTGGCCACTCACGCAGTATTTCCCTGAACGCCGCTGCTGAGCAGTTTGTGCCCAGAAGCAAGAGATTGAACTTCTTTCATCCCTGCCAGCCTTGCCACAAATATGGCATCATATTAGCAAGCCATTTTGACAAATCCAGTAATAGGTTGGGACTCTGGAAGGGGAATTGATAAGGAAAAATCCAAACACTTTCTGCGGCAAACGGTCACAGCTTCTTCCACTACCTTGTATTTCACATCTCGACAACTGTTAGATGATTCGTGCACTATTTGGAAATGAGCATTTAGGGTTGCAGTAAGACATTACTTCCCTTCTGTTCCCCATTGTTTTTACATCCATCGCTACCAGAAGGAGATCACACTGTACCATTTTCAGCTTTCATTGCTAGCTTTCTTGGGAGAATGATATGTCAGATTTTAACGCTGATAAATTATGCTGCTATAGCAATACTTTGCACCTCCATAGTGCGTGCCAGAGATCAGAAAGTCTAATGTGTGAATTACTACCTTCTGTAATTTTCAGATGGGGTAAGAAAAAAAGAGAGAGAAGTTGGTTTCCACAAATACAAGAGAGAGAGAATCCGACCTGGGGTGTGACCGCCGTGCTTTCCTGGTGAGATCATAAGAACAGCATCCATTTCTTCTTCATTTATGACTTTAAACAACATTTGATTCTGATCTCCAGACAAATGAGGCTAATCCTACCCTATGAATATTGCCTACTCCTCTAGCCTTGCTGCATTCTTGTGCGTTCCAGTAATTAAAGCATTGCCCTTTATATTACATGTTCTTTATATGCTTTTAAGTTTATATTGAGAGCTGTCTAGGGCAGAACTGTGTCTTCCTATGTGTGGGCAGCATTTACCACCAGTAAAAATATCTTAGAAAATATTAAACTACTAACTCAGGAAGGTTTCATTCAGAAGAATTTAATAGATTGTGTGAAATGACAATAAATAGAAATCTGCAAAGCCCAAGAATCCCTTCAGAATTTGCCACAGCAGAAAACCATGAGATGCCACAACCTGTGGTGCTGAGGGTCTTTACTTCAGCCCAGTGCAGAGACACCCTGTCCACACGGGGTAGGGGCACTCTCGGAGCGCTTAGCCAGGACGTAGCGCGCCTGCATTGCTTGCACAGTGACAAGTCCCCTTGCTATGCTGCATTGCGAGGCGTAGGTGTGTTAGCTCGCTCAGAACTAGTGCAAAATTTGCACAAATGAGAATAAGCCTTCTGCGTCCTTTAGTACAGATTTGTCTTTGTTTAGCCCAAATGGCGTTTCAAGTTCTGCTGGAATACGCTGAAGCAAAACTTAGGCTAATGTTAACTTCCTTTTAGGCAGTGGACATAAAGCAAATCATGAAATACTCTTTAAAACCTAAGCAGAGGTACTAACTACATAAATTCATCCCTTGCACTGACTAACTTTGGAGCAAGAGGAGATATTTTAGGGTCTTTAGAGCAGAGACAACCATTCTGGTCAAGAATAAAGCACCACGCAAACCTGCACAGTTGTATGGAAATTTGCCATCTATCAAAAACCACAGAGTGTGGCACAGAACTCAACTAGCCCAGCAGGAAAAAGACGTAGAGAACTCGCACTGTGCAGTGATTTAACTTTTTTAAGTGCAAGGGCCTTGCTTTTCTTGTTTTGTTTCTGCAGTTCTGACATCCTCAAGTCTGGAATACAACTGCTCTAATCAGAATTGCTGACTGAAGTTATAATAAGACACAAAGAACGAAGGCAGAAAAAACCAAAACAAATCCTTTTGAGGAATGGCTTAATCACAACTGCTGCTACTTAAGCTAAAACAGGATGGGCACGGTTTAAAAGAGGACAACTAAGTCTGCTGTGATTTGGGCTGGTTTTTCTTATGTATTTGGACAAACCCAAAATCTGATGCCATCATCTTGGTACAGATGGAGGAAGCGGGACCCTCATTTTAATGTTTCCTGCTTATGAATTTTGGCATTTCCAATTACTCTAGAACCTGGAAATAATCTTATGTTATAATATTTGAATATTTTTAATATTCTAATATTTCTAAAGCATATGTGCCAACCCACCACAACCGTATGCCTTTGAGATGCAGGCACTGAGTACTTCCACACACCCTGGCCCAAGTATAAGAAAATTGGAAAGAAGAGGGGAAAAGGGAGGGATGCAAAACTGAGTAGACTATGAAAGACAGCAAAACCTTGAGCTCCTGTTTTATTAAACATAAAGTAATGATGCAAGTCTGGAACTGACTCCCACACCATTAATGTTCATTTGCAGTGAACCCAGATGATAAAGTTTTAAAGGTAAAAAGTCAGCACCATGGAAACACAATATGTATGAAATAAAAAAAAAAAATCAATAAATCAAGCTGGATGCACCAAGAGCAGCTTTGTTTGGAAGAGTCCTGGCAGCTCTCAGTATTTTCTAAGCACAGCGAGCACGGAAAACAGGGAGAGGGGCCGGCCAAACACACATGGGGCAGAGCAAAGAGCGTGGAGAGGGCTTGAACCACGGGACTGGGAGAGTGCTGGTCTAACAGGAACACTGAAGAAAGAAACAGAAGTCCTGGTTTATGATGCTCTTACCCAAAGACCACACAGAATAAACACTATGAAGACATATCACAGGAACTAGCGAACAGATGGGGTTATTTTTATACTGCTTCCCTATCTTTTTGTTTCAGTTCAAGCAAATCTCAACTACAGAGGACTTGAGAGGACATTCGCTACTCACAATAATGAAACTGCCATAAATAAGTGCTTGCCACGAGTATAAAGGTGTAATGCAGTATTTCATATCGGTGTCCATTTTTTCTAGTATATCAGGCATTAGTTCATAGGTACAAAATTGGGAGTAAATCTTTTCTACCAGACCTGTCCTTATTCTGGGCTTTAGAATCTTAGTTTATTTTTTTATATTAAACATCTTTAATTCTGGAATCAGCTTTTTTTCTCCTGCTATGTCTACGTCCTGTGTCTATGCCGCTCATCCACAGTACATGGAAGTACCCTTTTAATGAGGCTCCACTGAATGGATAATTAATACTTGTATTTGTGAACCAAGTAGAGCCTTGCCAGTGCTAAGCATCCTATTATAGCCATAAATGTACCAACAAAAAGTTATTTTACCTGTTTCTACAATTACCAATAATAGCCTTAGCTTTCAAAATAAACTAGAAGCCTTTCCTGGGCAGCATTTGATACCAGGTGAAGACACCAAAGTGCACATCCCTACTATTCTCTTGTAGAACATGACCGCATTAAACTACAGCAAGAAGTGCACAGACCAGAAAAACCACTGAGGGTGAGTTTAGGCATTGGATTTGCCTCTCGGAAGCCCAGGAACAGAAGTAATCCAGGGAGTGGTCTCCTGCATTGATACAAGAAAGGAAGGGAATTTCACGTATAGCACTGACCTTTATGGATCAAGTATTTCTTATTTGCTCAGGGTATAGGGGCATGTGCCTGTAAGTATATGTATCCTTTCAAACACTTCATATATAATTTATTACTGTCAGCTTTTTTGATTTGAACTTGTAAGTTATAAGTTGTTTTCCTATCATCCACTTCTCCTCCTGTCAGATGTGATAAAGGGCTCTATTCACGCGGTGACCTATGGAGCCCCCTTCCCCAAAGAGTGCATCCCTAGCATATGCAACGCTTGCATAGGATCCGTTTTGAACTTGGGCAAATGGTAGGCAGGAGACCGTCAGCCAGAGTGTCACCTGAAGTTGAAGGCATCCCCAAGCTTACAAGAATCCTTGCTGATTCAACCTTGAGAAGTTAGATTCTTGCAAGCTTATCAACCAAAAACCAGCTTGCTTCAATCGGCAAGACTTGCCTAATATGCAAGCCCAGGGAAAGGGCAAAGGAGAGCAATAGCCTACAAAAGTCCACAGAGCGCAAGAGATGTGAGCTTAAAAGGAAAATCAATCAGTTTATTATCTCTGGACCTAGAAATGCACGCCGCATAGATTAACATGTATTAGTCCTTCTGTTTGGAGGAGGCTGAATGCATGACTTTGTTCAAGTGGGTGAAAAGTCCCTCAGTTTCTCTTTCTCAATTTTACTTCATAAATCTCAGGACCCTTCCCGGTCATCCTGGGAGCCCCTGAAGAAACATGCAGATGAGGTGAAGTAAGGAACTTTTATGCCTGAGAATAAGAGCAAGTAACACCCATCCATGAACCACCAAATTGCTCTGACTCACGACACCTTAAAACACTATTCTGTAGGGATAAGGAAAGCCCCTCTGAGACATAAGTGTCTTGGAATTAGGATAAAAACCCAAAAGAATGAAAAAATAGCTGCAAAAACATTGCATGTCCAGTGATAGATAGCAACAAAAACTCAAATCCTACCGCTCCACATGCTGTGGTCAGACTTGTGCTCTGGCATCCAGAGTTAGAGAATAAACACAGAGATACAGTACTTGAGAGCACGAGAGGATATGTCTGTGAGCCAGGCCATAAAGCAGTCCCGGAATGTGAGAAACAGCTCATGTTGGTAAGTGCTGCTTAGCAACACTGCCCTTCTATGGCAAAAGATTAATCAAATTTGCAGTGTCATTGGAAACACTCAGTTGAGTCCATTTGAAAAATCAGATGAAGATGCACTGAAGTCCCACAGGTCACCAAAGGGACACTGTGGGTCTATCTAGGTCATGAAAACTGGAATTACGTCAAATGAGAGGCACCGAAGGTTAATTATGAATATGGCAAATCTAACACATGCATGTATCAGCGAATCACAGATGGAAGAAGCAATAGCTTCAACACATAACATCTCATCCTTTGCCACCTCTGGCCAATAAAGGATTGCTGCTTATGCTCTATTTTTGTAAAGATTTTACCTATCTGGTTGAAAATGTTTTGGCCAGGCGGTCTTCCCCCACTGCCCTGGGGAAAGAATGACACAGACTGGCAGCTCTCAGTGCCACGTATCTCTCAGGACATTTTTCCTGATATTCAGCTAAATGTTTCTTTGCAGAATTTCACTCTGTTCCTTTTCTGCTCTTTTCTACCAGGGAAAGACTCATCTCCCAGCCTCTGAAATAGTCACCCTCGGCCAGCACACACCCTCAGTCCCTGACCAAGAGAACCACCAGAAAACTTCAGGCAAGCCATGGCCTTGTGGTAAAGAAACAGAAAATTCGGGAAGTCTCTGTCTGCACTCTTCAACTCGTGCTGATGACATGCATCTAACATGCACAGGGAACCGGCGGGACGTTCATAGAGTCCAAAGGAAGGAATGCAACTGCCAGGAAGAATCTAGAAAACACTGCAGTCCAACAGCCATCGTTACTCAGGGATCACCTGATTCTTCAATTTGGATTCTTTTGTTCTTCTATTAAAACAAAACCACACTGCTCTGGATTATTTGTTCACAGTTCCGTAATTATCATACTGTCAACATTTCATATCCAAACAAGACAGATAAATATTCCTTAGGAAGGTAGGAGAAGGGTAATTGAGCAATCAGGGATGAATGATGCAGAAACAGAGATGCAGGTAGAATGCAAGTAACCCTGAAGAACAAAACCAGTGATTTACCCAAAGAGAGGAGCAACTAGAAAAAAGCTGCCTAGATGAAGCCAAGCAAGGACTACAGCTGGGAAAGAATTTCAATTGGGTGAAACAGTTCTCTTATTTAACTGGCACAATGGAGTCAACCATCCCAGAGGACAAACTGTTCATATACAAAACTTCTTTGCCTTTAGTGAGAACATCCCTGACAGGAGCAGAGCACCTCCTGGGCAGTGCTGGGCAGTGCCAGCTTCACAAAGGGGAAGAGAAGTCAGACCAGGCTTGCTGTGGCCATCCCAAGACTCTGTTTCTCCTTGGAAAGCAGGAAAAGAGAATCTGAGCTTTGCTTTCCTCTCTTCTCTCTCTCCTTAGAGAACTGTGCTCAAATTAGGTTCTTGAGCATCTTTAGTCCCTTAGAACAAAGCTGTCACTGCTGAACAGAAGTCGAAACCAAGTGCTGGCAACCTCCATGGCAGGTTGTAATTGCAGCAGAGGAAAAACTGTGTCCTGACAACCTCAGGACTAAGCAAAGTGCCTTCTGGTAGTCCCTGAAGATCCCAGCAGTGTCTAAATGAAAAAAAGGATTCACACATGTACATGAAGTCTGCTTTCCAATATAATTATGGCAGTCATTTAGAAAGCAAACAAAATGCATCACATTATCCATATTCTGGGACTTGTTACTGCAAAGAGTAAAATCAAGTAACATAAAAAGACAGATGTTTCTCCAAGTAAGGTTTTAGGAAACAAACTAATCCAGCCACAGTAAGGATCATCAAAGAAAATTTGAGGGAACATCCCAGCATCTATGGCCTCTAGGAGAGAGTCATTCTTACTATTATTTATGAAAAGAGAAAAGTAAGGCATTTAACCTTAATGGTTAAAGCAAGCTGGTCTTATTTGGAGCTTTGGAGATTGAGTTTTATACACCCAGGAAGGAGAGGGGAATACCAAAACCGTTCAACCATATGCCAGGGGTTGTTAAGCCTCCATTTCCCTTCATCATGGAATGAGGGGAAGCCCTTTTGGTAGAGAACTGTCCCTCCTCAGAGTATCACTACCCAAACATGCTCACTCCTCCAGTTTAGGCTTAGAGAGTGATTTTTTTTCCCAAAACCTCAAAGCTTAAACATTTGTTATGATTTGTTTTACTGCAGGTAACAGCCTGCATGTTAAACCAACTGAATCTTTACTCTGGAAATCCAGCCAGGATGGCTGATGGTCACATACATACCATGCTCTGTTCAAATAATTTCCAAGACAGTATTTTAATGGCTTCTTTCTGATACACACTCTTGTTCATGCGGTTCAGACCACGGACAACTGAAAGGAAGCCTGCAGGCGGTATGCACCTATGAAACCTTACGCGTGAGCCCGTATGAGCCGTGCAAATACCTTGTTTGTATTCAGAAAATGCCTGTTCTTACTTGTGGAATAGCAGATATGCCTGCAATCATTCTGGCCACAGCTTCTCAAGACGCACAGCTACTACAGACCTGGCATCCAACCATCCTCACTGGGTCAGACTCGTGAGAGTTTAAGTGACCTCAAACGAAAACTCCAAATCCAGGACATACACAGCTAAACTATTACTCAGCTCTCTGAAAACATATCCTGTGAGTTCAGAGACTTCAATTGTTTATGATATAATTTTAAGTATTTGACTTTCAATAAATGTAATGTTTCACATTTACAGTCTCTCATGCACTGTACGTGCAGGAGATTTATTTTACAATGGAGAGCAACAGATTCCAATCAGGCAAATATTTTTGAAACTTCAGATACAGAGAGAATGAGTGCCTTTTAGATTAAAAGGCATAATCCCCAGCTGGCAGAAAATTATTCACACTGCTATAAATTTAAACCTTCACAATACTTTTTGTAGCATAATAATGACTTAAACACTCGGTATCAGCTGTGAATCGTTACATTTATCCTGCTTTTAAAATGTAGTTGTGATTTAAATGAAGATACAGAATTTATAGGACATGGTAGCGATGTATATTTGGATGCTTGGTGATCCCGTTCAGGCATGAAAAATAACTAAACTCTGCAAAGATTGATAGTTTCTATCACTCAGACTTTTTGTAGAAGGCATCCAAGGGAAAACACCTGCAGGTTCTCAAGACTTCAAGCCTGCACACAAGGTACTGGCCTATAACTACCTAGAGGGTCCTGCTTAGTGTGATAAGTAATTCAGTGCAAGGCATACGGCCAGAGGCATCCTGATCCACGGTCCTTTGGTGCTTTTGCCATGGTCTAAAGCCCAGGAGCTTTCAAGAGCTGTGCTTTGGAACTGCTACTGTGGGGCAGAACTTCAGCTCCAGCGGGTAAATGACTATTGGGCTCAATACATTTATACCAGGTACATAAGCTGTGTACAGTCGGGATAAACCAATCTGCCCTTTGATTTTAGGAAAAAAAGGTATCTTTTCATATAAAGGAGATTAACTTCATTCACTCACAAGTTTAGAAATGAGAATATGTCTTTTAAAAGACAGTCCATAGGAAGATCCATGCTACAACAAGCTTGCTGTCCGAGAAGGGGAGAAATGAGGGAGCAGAGGTAGAGGTGGGATAGCAGGTAGAAAATACTGTCAAAATAGATTCTTTTGGCAGGTCACAGAGGAAACGAGTTTGAAGGTAGAGGTGTCTAAGTGATTTGCTACACTAACTCTACAGCAGATAAGCCGCAAAGCCAGGATGACTTCTCAAGAATGCTTCATTCCTATGCCAGCAGTCTAACCATTCAAATACATTGCTTTGTATTAAAACAGGTATCAAAGCTCTCCAAGGTGAGCAATAAACACACAGGGGAGATGAGAAAACCATCTCCATAAATCTGTTTACATTAATGTTCTCTTTTAAAGTCCACTTTTGCTATATGATACACAGTAAACTGTTTCATGAGTGTTTTATATGTGCTTTCCCTACTTTGATTTATGGCCTTGGAGCAGCCTGTGCATGACATGTTGTATCGAGTCATCAGGCATCCTCCTACTCACTTCCATCTGAAACCTCCAGAGCAGAGCAAATACTGGAAGACATAACCCCATTTTCCACAATATTGACGACCAACTCTCAGGCTACAGAAAGGTATCAACATCAAGTTGCTGCATTTTCATTGACAAATCTTGTGTGCTTTTAATAACACATTTTCTACAAAACCAGCTGCTAGGCCAATAAATTTTAAAAAGCAGTTGGTAGATGATATGTTTAGAATAAAAAATTATTATTATCCTTTGAATGTAGGGATTCATTGTGTAATTTTGCAGTAAAAGTTACTCATTCAAATCTGAAACTCATGTTTCAGGCAGATGCTCTTGGCTCCAAAGACTTTCACCACATTTCTGAAGCTTAAATTGGAACATTTGTATTCAGCAATAATTACAGCTGCAATCAAACAAAAATGTTAACTTTTGTATGGTGAATACCTACTATAATTCAGATAATACATCAGTCTTGCATTTTTCCCTATCTACCTTTCTAGACAACTTAATTTCCAGACATTGTGAAAATACTTAAGATGAAGCTCATTTGTCCTATCCTCAAAATTTATGAAAATTAGTGTTTTACTTTGATTTGCCTTCTGCTTACAGCTTTGAAAAAAAGGAGAAAAATTACAATGAAGGGATAAATATAACTCACATATGACCCAGGAGTGTACCAGCCTTGCTTTCAGGACTTTTTTCTGTCCTTCATGACACATATATCAGACAATTTTTTATTAAGAAAGCTTAGGATTGTAACAGATAATAATCCTTAGGATGGGGTAGAAGGAATCTTTCTGCTTGAAATTATACCACAAAAAAAATCAAGAACTTTAGGTGGTTTTACAAACCTGTAAGCTAGTTCTCAAAATCTCAAAGTCCCTTCCTAATAAAAATAGAAAATGGAGGCTAGAAATGTGCACGCTTCCATCTAGAGACTGGAAGCGAGGTCTCTACCTGCCTCCTCTCTGTGAAATAACTACTAAGAGGACTCAACAGTTTTTCCTTTTCAGATGAAATCACAGATGTTCAATCATCAATTTACACTGAAATGAAAACCAATGCAAGACTAGTCCCTGCTATTTTTCTCCACCGTTACTCCTTTTCTTTTCCCCCTAAGCTTGTACCTTGTGTCTGATCCTTGGGTTAAGGTGGCGAAGAATGTGATGTGAGGCAGCAATGAACCACACAGCTGACAATTATGTTTCCTAGGACACTCAATTCAAAGTTTGCCAAAGATATAAAGCAAAAAAAAGAAATCCTTCAAGAATTGGAGGCAAAAATTAAGTTCATTGCTGGTTTATCCCTCTGCAAAATAATAAGACACACATTGTAAGTGGTCCTATTTTTGGGTCTTAGCAGTGATTATTTCTTGCCTAATTATTAGCAGTGGATTTACTATCCTTAAAGCAGAATTTTGTCACCCAGCAGGAAATTTCAATTGTATCAGGCAGATTTAAGGCTCATCCATTTATTCCTTAACTGCTTTTGACTCACTTGCTAAGCAGCAAGGAAGGCTGCCTTCAGAGTAGGTCTGAAGCCAGGAGGCAGGCATGGCCTGCGTGCTGTCCCGCAGTTGCAGCCAGCTGCCCTTCCAGTTGTGCAACCTGCCGAGTGCCTTCTTTCCTACGAAGGTAACCTCCTTTACCTCCTAATATTAGCAAAACTTGGATTACTATTTAAACATCTTTCAAAAATTCTAGATTTGACAGGGAGGTGCAGAACACCAGGCAGGTATGTGGATGCCTTTTTGCCCCTGTTCTTCTGAAAGGGGACTGCAGTGCTCAGAAGCTAATGGATGTAGGGATAGGGGAGCGTTACCCGGATGTGCTGCGTTCCCACCTTGTTCCGTACCACACCCCTATTTCCCTGGTATGTCTAAAGCCATGGTCATCTCTTCTGTCATTATTAAACTAGATAATAAACTGCTAAGTAAAATTAGACCAGAAAGAAAAACTAATCCTGGATTCCACCCACTCCTGCAACATCTGCATAAGACAGGTGAACACAGACCTGGGCTCTACCTGCATGCCTGGAACGCGGGCCGGAGAGGTCACGGCACAGCGCAAGCAGAATATCTCCTGGTAATGGCAAGGAGGCAGAGTCGTGGCGCAGCCCCTCAGGGCTCCCAGCTGCCGTCTCTGAATATGACACAAGTCAACACGGCTCTACACGTCATAGCCTGGAACACAGACGTGGGCAAATCCCCCACCAGTTGCGAAGCGGGCACGGGAACTTGATAGTTTGCTATAATCAGGCCAGACTGTCATATCATGGGAGATATGTGGATATGATCTTGCAAGCGGCAGGCAGGGAGGCAGGAGACAAGGGCAGGCAGAGGCAGGCGATGCCGATCACCGTGAATCCCATTCTGCAGAACAGTGTACGTAACTACACAGAGCAATTTAGGAAATAAAGACATGATTAGTTCAGGAGCTAATTTCCTTGGTGCTTTGAAGAATGTTGCAGGTAAGATATGATCCACGGTAATTATGGAGGAAGATAAAGACAGGAAAGTTGCTGGCAGAGCGCCAGGCCCAGGAATACCTGAATACCTCAGGAAAGGCATTACAGCTTGTACCATCGCTCTCTCAAATTATCCTTGATGCCTGAGCCATGACTATCACCGTTCACTCGGAAAAAAGAGGGCAAATACAGTCTATTCCTTACCAGAGTGCAGTGCTGAGGAAAAGCGACAGTATGGAGGAGAAAGTGAATCTTGTCTCCATGGTGTACTGGTTTCAGCTGGGATAGTTAATTTTCTTCCTAGTAGCTGGTGCAGTCCCGGGGTTTGGGTTTAGTATGAGAATAATGTTGATAACGCGCTGATGTTTTAGTTGTTGCTAAGCAGTGTTTATACTAAGTCAAGGACTTTGCAGCTCCCCACGCTCTGCCAGGTGCACAAGAGGCTGGGAGGGGCACAGCCAGGACAGCTGATCCAAACTGGCTGAAGGGATATTCCATACCATATGACATCATGCCCAGTATATAAACTGGGGGGAGTTGGCTGGGAGGCAGCGATCGCTGCTAAGGGATGGGCTGGGCGGGTGGTGAGTGGCTGCATCGCTTGTTTTCCCTGGGTTTTGTTCCTCCCTGTCTCTCTTGTTGTTTTCCTTTTCATCATTGTCATTATTATTATTATTATTATTATTATTACTACTACTACTACTACTACTACATTTTATATCAATTATTAAACTGTTCTTATCTCAACCCACAAGTTTTCTCACTTTCACCTTTCCAATTCTCTCCCCCATCCCACCGGGGCAGGGAGGGCGAGCAAGCGGCTGTGTGGGGCTTAGTTGCCAGCTGGGCTAAAACCATGACACATGGTAACTAAAGTTTAAAAAAGTATATAGAAATCAATGTCATCCTAACATGTATATTTATGTACAGACCCACAGTAATAAAAAGTTATTCCACTGCAAGTATCCCGAGACCATGTAATCATCATGAGACCGTCCCAGTCGGATCTGCTGTTTCAAGTAGCTGCGCTTGGTTTAGAACAACAGTGTCACCACCTGGAGAAACATTCTCACATTAGGCAGCACCAGTTTGGGATTTGGATGGGAAGAAGAAACCGCCAGAACAACTTCCAAATAATCTGACTTAGCAGCCCTACTCAATAGCAAGTGCCATAAGCTCTTCCATGCCTGTTAAAATTGAAAATCAGGCACTTCCACAGGGGTGAACACCACAGAGGAGGTCACTTCCAACTGGGATGGAGCGTCTCGTACATGATTTCGTGTCACAGCACCCTAAGTTCTTACCAAAGTACCCAGACAACATGTGAACCATCTATCACAATGAAAGCCCAAGAAATTATGAGTCAAAATATGGCATAGTTATGGCTATTTAAAGAGAAGCATTCAGTCTAAGCGAGAAAAAATGTCTCAGAAATTAAGTTAAAACTTGGAAGAAATTTATTGATAACCCTTCACTGTTAACTGTGGCAGACATACATTTTTATTAAATCCACTGCAACCAATTTAATATCTAAGTTAATACCTAATATCCATGAGCTAAAGCAATACAAATTCCCAAATGGAAAAAGTTCAGAGATGAAGGTCCTGATTAAATGGACACTTGTGTTCTACTGGAGCTCTCTAAGAGATCCAAATAATACCTCACACTAGCTGACTTGTTCTCTGAAAGCACAACACCAGCACTATTCAAAGTGGGAGAATGGAATGTGTTTATTATCCTACCTTTTATACCTGCAGCGCAATTCTCCATCTGTGACCCAGAAACAAACTAAAGGGACACTGTCAAGCTGTACATTTTAATGGTCATCTTTTCTCCGCGCTACCAGCAGCCTGAGATTTTTTCAGTGCCTAAAGGTTTAAACAAGTTAAAGCTTTGGTTTGTTTACCTTTTGCTTTTCATTCATTTCACGGAATTGAAACTAGTCGGATTCCTTTGTCTCCCTACAGCCTGTTAATTAGTACAGGGTGTTTGCATTTGGATTTCCAGGGAAGAGTTTGAAATACTACCAAATTTTTTCCTGTAGTAGTTTTGAAATGAGCAAGAGGTAGCCATTTCTGTTCCAACCATCCTTTGGAAATAGAAGGCTCGAAAGAGCTGATATGAATTCAAGTATGTTGCTGGAAAATCCAGTGAGACTTTGCGATTGTTTGTCTTTCTGGGGGGAATTCAAACAATCGCAACAGCTAAAAATACAACACAGCACCTGAGCATATATGAAATTGTGAAATTGCCACAAAAACCACCAAATAAACATGTTTTAGAGAGTAAAGACCAGTCATCTGGACAGTTTAAATAATTTTCACCATTTTAAATGATTCCTCAAGTAATTTTTGTTCCTTATACAACAATCAGCAGAACTACTGTGCAGCCCCACCTCTTTTACACAGATCATGAAAGATGGGGAAAGTCGTATAATCTTCCTATGCCTTAGTTTCCCCATTTATTTTAAGGCATTATGATAAATTGCAACCCCACAGTGACTGCAAGCTTGAATTCATTCAGATTGGCAGAACACTTTAACAGCCTCAGATGAAAGGTGCTACAGAAGTGCCAAGTGCTATCACTGTAATTATCATTCAATGTACACTGATCAAAAGAATGAAATGCGAATTAGCATTTCCTATTACCCCTACTTACAGCCTAAATTTTAAATATTCCTCCCATGGGCTCTCTCCGTGAAAACATACAGGGACTGTGGGTATTTCTCATACGGCTACAACACCGCTGCTACAGGAGGGGAGGAATGGAGGGGCCCAAAGAGAAGAGTCAAAAAAATTGCAAGAATAACAGAGGTTTCTGCTGCAAAAGCTTGCCCAGGCTCTCCGGGAAGAGCTTGGAGCTGCTTTCTCACTCTTGCTCCTTCCCTGTCTCCAGTCTCTCCTGGCACAAGGACATGATCTTTTGTCGCAGCTCTAAGGATTTTCTGCTGTTGGCCTCTGAGCAACACTGGTTGGACCCTGAACACCACTTCTCTGAGAGCCTCTGGGTTTCCCATACCCCAGAGGAGTGGGTCCAGCTGTCCTCAAAGGCCGAGGAAGTGCAAACATTTGGAATAGCTAAATGAAATCAATGGAATTGTGCTAATTTACACACACTGCGGAGCCGGACAACTCGCTGAAATGTTTGTTTTCCCCTTTCTCACCTGGGAACTACACAGTGTTTGACTCTATTTTCCCCAGAAACATAAGGTCTCCTGTTAATCCACTGCCCGGGCCTAACATAGGAAGCAAAAATGTCATGTTTTCCCTTAGTCCTGAATATGTTTCGGTGGTGGTTGGGGCACAGCAATTTAGTGATTCACGGCCATTTCCCTCTTGGTGGAAGCTGCCACCACTGCAGATTAAATAAGGGGGTCTGACTGCGCGCTGCGTGGATCCTTACCCTTCAGGAGCTGACCAAGCTCTATTAAGTCTTCTTATACAAAGCATCTAACAGATGCTGACAATACCAGGTCATCTTCCATCCTCACCTTACTGCCACATACCAGAGCCAGCCTTGCTGCCCTCCGTACAGGCCCCGTGGAACAGAGGGCTTTGCTGTCCAACCACATCAGTTTGATGGCAATCAAAAGCAGACCAAAACCATGCTGCACCCCACAAAACCTAAAACAGGATTACTAATACTTTTAAAGAAGAGTGGCCTCAGTGTGTGAGTTAAGCTGTTGATGAGCCCTCATGCCTCTTCCTTTCTGTAAGACTGTCCTTTAGAGGGCTGCAGGCTCTGAAGAAGAGACCTCCCTGGAACATATTCAGTTCAAACAGGAAAAAAGATCCATACCCTGCCTTGCTGAGTCCTTTTCAGCGAAGCAGGTCATAGCACCACGTCTTTTATCCTGTCATTCCTGTCTCCTGCTTGATGCACATAATAAATCCACAGTGGTTTGAACTGCAGCTCTGTGCTGAAATCTGACAATCCCACGTACCTTTAACCACGCTGTCTTCCAGAACTCCCCCAACTGGAAATCCCAAATTTACTTAGAAAATTTTCAATATACAAGGTCAGACTTAAATAGTTAAACATATTATATTTACAATCAGTTTCGTTTTCCAATTCCTGTGCGAGGTAACACTGAGTATGGGAGAAGATTCCCTTTTTTACAACAAAATCTTTCATGGCTTAACTAGAATTTTAGCTCGTCTCATAAAGTACACGCAAAAAATTGGAGAGCAAAACCACCCAGATTGATGTTAACAGCTGACTTAGCAAAATAAGACAGAGGGCTCTAATTTTAATAACAAGCAATTGGAAGTTTGACAACATGGAGTGCTGGCAGAGGAAGGAAGAAAGCCAGGCATGTCTGACCTGGGCACAATGTCTTGGGAGTACAGAAAACCACTTACTCATTTTCACATGACAGCATCAAGTTTGAGAAGAACATTTAATTCTCTTGAAACTGAAGGAGGATTTCAGAGATGCATTTAGGAGTAGCTTAGCTAGTGGTTAACACCAGGACTGGGAATTAGAAATTAAGAAATTGAGCACAGGACATATTTCCTGGCTTTGCTGCACGATCGCATTTAAGTTAGCTAACTTTGCCCTACTTCAGTTTTCCCGCCTGTAAAATGAAGGTGCTAATAACTAGCCACCTTTGTGGAGAGCCTGGAAATCCACCAACAAAAGATGCTCTGAGAGCACAAAGTCTGCAGGCTGTTGTTGTACCTGACAAAAAAGGAATCCAACAGTCAGATTAGCACTCCTAATTTTTGCAAAACAGTACCAGTGAGACTAGAAATAACTGCAAATGCTCAAGATGACCTCGTGTTTCTTCTGATCCCTAAAATGCTCAGGAACCCAAAGCTTCCAGGCATGTCCTGTTCCACGAACGGTGACTGAATTGACAGATATATTCTCAAAGTAATTTACATATTTCTTGCTGCCACTAACACTGGCTATCCAAATTCTGTTGCAGTTGACAGTTTAATGATAATAGCTTTCTGTTTATATATCATCTGTGACAATGCTCCTATTCTTAAATTCAGTCCCCGTAAAAGGGGTGCGCTAATGTATGCAGCCACAGACCAAAATGATAGTAATTTTCCTTTCTAGTTGGAATGGTTTAGTAAACAATTACATTTCAATTAGAGACGGGGTGATCATGCCGAGGGAAGCACCATTCAGCTCTTCACATAATACAGGAAGATAAATTCTCCAAAGTCAAATTATTATAATATAATTTACATGACTGCTTTTGAAAAAAAAAATTAAAACAAAATGGAAAATAGCGTATATTATGCACAGGCAAAAACTTGGGGAAAAAATCCTTCAATATCTCGTCCACAGCAGCTTGAACTAGGATCCCATTATTTAGGATTATGTTCAGTGAAGAGGAATGGTAGAAGGGTTACTCACTTTCATCTCTCCAGGAGTTTCCATTTACTGGTATGCCATTAGTATTTAATACTTCATTTATCAAGGATTAAAAACAGGAGAGATGGAGGAATGCCATAAGAGTAGCTTATAATGTATCACTGGAACTTCAGCTGTGTACCCAACCCAAATGGGCAGAAAAACTGCTGGCAAACACGTTACCCTTAAAGGCAGAAGAAGAACTAAAACCTAAAAACATCTCATATTTGCTTGTGACTATAAATGCTTCGTTATTAAGGGGCCTGAAAGGCAGAGCAATGACAAATGAACTGTGAAGGACAGCTCCTGCTCCGAGACATCACACTCGAAATGCAGGACAACAGACAACAAGCGGATGGTGAAGGAACATGAGAAAACAAGGAGATGATACTCATCTTCACGACCGACAAGGAGCCGGTGAAGAGTGTGTTTACACCACTGGGTTTGGCCTTTGAAGCTTCTCTGAGAATGGTTTCCCTTCCAATCCAGATTACACAATGCTACGGACAGACAGCCCCATCGTGTAGCTTAGAGCTGCAATGTGCTTTGGCTCTGTTCTGGTGGGGGGGTTTGTAGCCAATGTGGCTTAACCAGAAGCAGCACAGAAGTGTTTCCTGAGATCCTGGAAAGCAAATGATTGATAGTAGAATTGAGGATTAAAGGTCTGGAGAGAAAAAAAGCCTAAACCCTATCTAGAATTTTGGGGTAAGAGAAAGTACACAGATGCTTCCTCGGACACAGCTCTGTAAGAAAGGCAGAGAGCCATCTTCAAACCATTTAAAAATATTCAGACTACGTATGTTATATTAATTCACTCTACTTGGAAGGAGGCTCCTTGCACAGTCAGTGAGGTAGACTAAGAGCAAGAAATCATTCTGGTTTCTTGAACCAATCACTTAGTCCAACTCTTTTGCACAAGTTCTTTGGCAGTTTGGACTTCTGCTTGGCCTGGGATATTTGCAACGAGAACTAAATAAATCAGTCTCTAATAAAAGCAGTCAATAGATGGCAGTACTCCAATGAGATGTGAGAGAAGTAATCACACAGCAAGTCTCAGCAATCCCACCCATGCTCATGATTTCCCTGCAAGGTGGGCAGAGCAGGAGGATTTAACACCCATCAGAGTTTCCCATCTTCTGGTGTCTGTGTTTGATAATATGCAACACAAATTTCACGTTTAACCCACCTCACACCTTAAGCTATTTGGATTCAATGCAGAGAGGCTACATGCCTCTCCTAACAGGTAAATGTCAGTCAACAGCACGGCTTCACTCATCTCCCCTTGGACGTGGAAGTCCAGCATTTGCCTTTTGCTACATTGGTGTCTACAGCTCTTGAGTGTTACCAGCTGCTGCCAGTTACCCCTCTCAGTGGAGACAACTCTAGGTCACGACCTAAGCAGGCAACATTTTAACTGACATCTCATGCTACGTAAAGCCTTCTGTCTTTCTTTTTCTATCCTTAGATATTGACTTTTCTTGAAGCAATTGTTAATTAGGTCTCTTCATTCATGGGGCACAATCATGACAAATAGGAAGGGTTCCAACAAGACCATTTAAAGATCTGTCCTTCAAACATGTTCGAGGATAGTCAGTCTCTTCCATGAGTGTATCAGATATAATAAATTCATTAGGACTAGAATTTCCCTGCTTATATTTAAGTTTTATACGGACAGGCACCAGACCTAAGGTTCCTAGGCACCGATGCAGCAGTTGGAAAGGTTTCTTCTGGTCCACACGAAGCACTGTGCAGCTGGCAATGTGAGGTGTGTTCACGGTTTTCCAATCAGACGTAGACTAAAAACTGAACACTGAACTTGGTGCTCACAGCGGATTCAGAACCAGGGACCTCGGATGAGTGGTCACTTGGATTAGAGACTTGGATTCATTAGACTGCATCAGATCACACAAAGCTCTGATAGCACAGAAATGAGGTGCGTTTACATGGAAAATAATCATTTTACAACATGAGATAACTAGGAGTAAGGAAGAATTTTTCATGTTTAAGAAGCTCTACTAAAAATTCTTTTTGTAGAAGGAATAAGAACAGCTAGTTCACATATTAAATGTAGAAATCTTTAGACTTGATTTTCAAGGTTATATTCCATAACTCAAGAAAATAGCAAGAGCTAGTGTTTTCCAAAGTTGCTACAAAACCTGCAATGCCCAACCAACTGTAACTTGCCTGGCAAACTTCTGTATGGGCAGGGAGCACTTCCACCCTGGTTTGCTTTAGATTTCAAATGAAAGCAAGCAACTGGGAGTGCAACACTATCAAAACAGCTGAATCCAATGGCTCCTGAGCTTACTAGTCCCTTGGAGACTCAACAGAAGGATGGAGATGTCAGGGAAGAACAATCAGCTGTAAAATATGAAAAGCTTACAACATCAAAACCTACAGCAGCAGGCTCAAAAGTAATAATCCCATTACCACTAAACTAAAGCACTAATTACTATTCCCAGTGGCTGGAGTGGACTGACTGCTAATGTGCCTCTGGTTAATGAAGGAAGAAGGTAGGGGAGAATATATGTCTTAAGTCAGACATCTGCTGAAATCTGGGCAGCCATAAAAACTGTGTATGTAATGAAGTCATTCATATTAATGGCAATAACATTCGGAGGGCTGAGCAGGAAGAGAAATGAGATGATAGTGGACGGTAACTCAGAGAAGAAAAATGGTCTGTATTACCCGTCTGATGACTGCCCTTATTTAATCCATACCGAATAACAGAGCCAGTCAAAGCAAGCAACCACGTCGCATATAGGCTGTTTCACTAACAAGAGCTAACCTGCTTAAAGAACAGGAATAACTTCTCTAAAATCACAAAGCAGGATACATGCCATTGGAAAAGGAATAAACAGCTTTTTATTTTCACTGACTGGAAGTACACCAAGAAAGATACTCCCAAATCCTCTGCTTTGAGAAGAATCCAGATTTTCCCATCATTCTTTGCCTTTTTCATCATGAAGTAGTACATTGTTTAAGGTTCAAAGATACTCATTTAGGGAGATAGCTAGATTCTGATAAATGAAAGGCACAAAGCAAAAGCATGCCTATTCAGTTAGCGTTACTGCTTCTGTCTGCCATGCTCAGGGCTTTAGAGTGTTTGTAACTGATAATCAATTCAGATAGAGGGCACATGGCTTGGGGAACACAGGGGCTATGGAAAAAAATTAGTTTCCCTCTTGGCATTGAAACAAGATGCACCTTGCTTAGCAGAAAGGTGATACCACAAGGGGAATCAGACCAAAAGATGATTCCTCTGTGTTTTGACCTGTTAGAACAGGGAGCTGTTAGGAGAATAAGTTTCATCAACTTCAGAAAAAGAAAACCAAACATGCTCCCACAGCAAATGCTTAAAGGCATCTCATATTCCATTGTTTTTCTGTTTCATTGTCTTCAGTATTTGCCACATACTGTACACACTCCATCAAAACAGAACTCGTCTCCTCCCATCCACTCGTGGCTTTCATCACTTCTTCCCATTTCCTTTACAAATAGGGCAGCATCATATATTCAGCACCTGTTTGCACATAAAGGCTACAGAATCTAGCTCCACTGGGAATGTTATGCATTCGCAAACTTACAATTTATAGAACGAAAATAAACTACTTGGGCAAACTGCTATTAACGATCCATTCATGAGCACAAATGTTCTCAGGTGGACTGGGTGTGCGCAGATTTTTTTAGATTGCACCATTGTCTTTCCTTTGCAATTCTGGTTCTGCCTATTTAGGGTTGTCGTGGAGCAGCTGAGCCTGTAAAGTAGGTGTGGCCTGCAAAGAAAAACTATAAACATACATTGAGACAACCAGCTCCAAGACCATCTGCCTCTTCTCTGAATAAAAATACCTTTGTGCCAACTTATTATCCTCATATATCGGACATTTTCTTCTTGAAAATATAACGTTCTGATCGCCTTGGCCACCGCTCATACTGGGTACACCCATCTCCAGCTGTGTATACTTTATTTCTCTCTTACTATTCCTGGAGGTTACCCTAAATGTAACCCACAAGACCTTGGTAACTTCAGCTGATTACAGAGCCCCAGCCTCCCAAGACTTTATTGCATTAACTATAGACGTGCCCAGGCTGATGATGCATTAGAAAAAAAAACCCAGCTCCTCTCAGCTGCATGTTTATTGCCCACTTTCAAAAAAATACTTATTTTGATCCCACCATTGTGCTTCTATTTGTCAGCTGAGTGTACTCCTAAATTAAATAACTACTTGGATTTGACATTATTTGTTAGATAACACAATCCTTGTGGAAAAATTAACGCGATCCACTCTAGAAGTCTACCTAATATCTACAGGATGTTAGAGAGACAACTTGTATCAGTGGGGAGGCAGTGATAAATACCACTGTGCACATTCTAACTAAAGAAGAAGCAAAGGCTTTAAACTCACTCCAGAACTGATCTCCAAGGCCTGACAGGGCCTATCTTCTAAAGCTATGAGCCAGCCCAAACATTTGTTCTTGTAGGAGTGCTGAAAGGGTAGGGAGAGGGGAGTCCTGTGGTTGGACTCACTGCACTTCCTCATACTGCAGAGAAACTGTTGGCAACTACTCTGTCGTCTGCAGCATCACAGAGCCAGGGCTCATCCCCGACGGATCCCTCGGTGGTCAACCACCAGCTCTGACTTCTTTGGGGCTTTGGCTGCCTTCTGTAAAATGGACGCAGCAGTGCCCTTCCCCACGGAGGAACAAGGCCCTGCGTGTCCTGTTTGATCTTGGCGTCAATGTTACTCATGTGAATGCTGCTGCTCTGTTCCACTCCCGAATGACTTCCCAACCTATACATACTGTCATCACAACAGAACAGTAATATTAGCAGAGCATTTCAAAGCAAAAGTGTTGAAGAAATGGAAAACAGTGAAGGGCTATTCTAGGCTCCTGCTGGGAGAGGACACCAGGCTCTGGGGAATCACCAGCTTGGCATGTTTTCTATTAGTTAAGGAAAGGTTATTCTCTAGATTTTCTCTCTGTAGGAGTATGAGGACATACTGTACAGATGCAGGCCAGTAAATAGATCTATGAATATACTGCACTTCCCTAGGATTCACGAAGGGACCCTCACCAGGAATGTCTCCCAAGTGAAAAAACTTACTGAAACCTGCTCCAGATTCAAATTCAAATCTTGTTGCTCTACCAAGAAATATTTCGGAGTTGCTTGTTGCTAACAGTATCTAACAACACATTTCTTTAAAAATAAATGATGTACTAGTTTCACATACACCACCTCTTCTCTCAGGATGAGCAATTTCGTCTCCCTTCTGGCAAAACCTCACAACAATCATTAAGATGCCATAACAATCATTAAGATGCCGTAACAATCATTAAGATGGGGAGAGAAACTTACCGTGACCCGGAAGGGCGTCGTGGCAGCAGGCTCCATGGTGGGGTTCTTCTCAGTGACCCCGCTGGGCATGCTGCGCCTCTGCCCACACCTCTCCGGGGGGGACTCTGTGGATGGTACAGAAAACAAAGGACAATTACAAACACAGAAGCACGGGCACAGTCCAGGAACGTCAGCAGGCCATGCAAAATGTGGCTTCTTCCTTTGAGATGCCCTTGCAAATGAGCCAACACAACCACCCCACTGTATCGGCTCGTATTTCCCACAGCCGCCTAGAACAACGTTCAATCAGCAAGACTTTCACCTTCAACAGTTAGCATTTTTTATACAACTTTAAGCTTCGGATAATGCCTGACAGGTTGGCATTATCATTACTTCGAGTCTGCAGATGGGTAAACAGAAAATGTATTGAGCTGAGTGAGAATTATATGCAAAGTACAGATCCGTGCACTTGTGGACTTGATACTCCTAAGGGAAACTGCTGATGGGTTTACAGGCACAGGATGCTTAAGTTACCTCTCTAATTCCTCTAGCAATTTGCTTTGTGACTAGGAAAAAATTATTAAATCCTCCATTTGCTGAAGTACAATATGTGGATAGGAATACTTACCTCTTTCCCTGCTGGTGAGGAAGGGAGGGGGCTGAAAAGGCTAAATTAACAAATATTCCTAACTCTGAGAAGATTTAGAAAGATATTAGGTAAGGTCAGCAATAGCGTTATGAGGTGGTGTTTCCTTAGCTCACAAACCCTCTTCGAAAGCACCACGGAACTCTCAGAAAATAGATCTATTTCCAAGCTGCCATTCAATGGTGCTCAGACCTTGTAACAAGCTTCCCTTCCCAAACCATCCGAGAGTGCTTATTAGCCAAGCATTTCCACCACCCAAAAGGCGGAGCTGTGTCATCTCCATTCTCTTGAGCAGGATGTCTAGAAAATGGGCAGGGCCCATGGTCATGATCAGGTGAGCACTTAGTGCTAATTTCAAGAAAAAAATGCAGCTGTCCGGATTACAGTGTTCTCAGGAGCGGGCACATGACCCAAGGGCAGAAGAACGCTCCTCCTCGAACAGTGCCGTGGCTCTCCAGGAGGCGAGGAGGCTCCCGGCTCGAGCGGGGGCTGTACAGGCTCCTGAATGACTCTACATGGGTCAGAGATCCACGCGTGGCTTTGCAGGTTAAGAAAAGGTCTTTACATAGATCTCTACGGCAAGGCGAGAAGGTTAGAAGTAACAGCTCAACCATGTTTATGAGCAGAGTTTAAGCCCCTGTAGAGTGTCAGGACTACAAAACCAAGGCCTGAGCAAATCTAGCAGCGCACCTTCATTTTCAAACATCAGTGATTTGCTGCTCTTTTGAAAGTGAGTACGCGGGATTCTTCTGAGCCAAGAGCGTCTTTTCTGCTTGTCCCTGCCCTGCTGTGACACTGACCACGTCCAGCGATGCAAACTCTACAATTTCTGCTCAGAGCCAGAGGACACAAAGAAATGTGACATCCAAAATCAGCCCAAAACTGTTCAAGAATTCTCAAAATGGGTACAAAAATTAAACAAATATCAGGTGGTATATAGATACATCAGTAAGGTGCAAGCTGGGGAAAGGCCTTTGTCAAAAACCGCCATCTTTTGGCTTCTTTTTGCCACACACTAATACAGATTAAAATATTGTCCTCTGCCATCTAATCATGGTCTCCTACTACAGAATAGTGCAAGCTTTGGAGAAGATGAATGAAGCCCATACTTCTTATTCTCCCAGGCCCCAGAATCTTCTCTACTCTTTTATTTATCCACATCCACTGGGTTGGACTTTTATTAACTGAATTTCTCCCTTTCTGTAGGCTTCTTTTCCACAAATATTTTCTGTCCTTCATGTCACCTTATCAACAAACCCTTCTGATGTATAGAAATCCCTATAACTTTTGAAAGACAGTGTCTGGATACGTAACACTGAGATATTTACTAAACAATACGGAATCCAAGCAAAGACAACGGCAAATCAACAACAATTTCAGAATGACACTGAAAAGCAGATTTTTCACACATTTGTTTTCTTTTTAAGAATGATGAGGACAAAAATAAATTAAAAAATGGAGCTGAAATTAACATTGGGGGAACTCATCCTCATACACAATTTCACAGGCAACGGGCGTGCCAACGGGTATTACATTATTGCTTGGATTCTTGGTTGGGAATGAGAGGCAGCTTGAAGAAGAATACTGCTGCAAAAGGAAATGAGATGATAGGCTCTGCTAGAGGGAGGCTTCTACAGATTAGTATGCAAAGAAACCTAAAGATGGAACAACCTATACTTCAGAATGTCTCACACAATGGTGTTCTCGTAACTAGTGTAACTTAGAGGTGGTCTGTTTGCCAGTTCTTGGCCTCTGCAATCTGCAATTTGCTGCCATCAGGTCTTGGCAAGGAGGGCTGTCCCCCTTAGCAAGGTTCTCCCCCTGCCGAGGATTGCCATCACCCGGGATCTGTAAGGAGCAACTAACACCCGCGATTCCACTCAACAGTTCCTGAGATGTATCTTAAACTATTCCAAAAGGTCAGGCTGTGAGATTCCACCCATGGACTGGGTGAAATGCCTGTTCAGTGACATCTGCCTTGTTGCAAATCCTGCCCATAATTCCTCACCAGCAGCCACGTAGCCTGTATGAGAGCCAGACAGCCAAAATCAGCCAGTTCGTTGCTTTCACAACTTCCAGCCAAGCTTTCTAATGTCGTGGCCCCTTTCTTTGCAGAACGCTGCACTTTGAATCTCTAGAAGGCAATCAAGCCCTTTGGTGTCATCTCCTTTCACACTAAGGCTCCCACGCCATTTCTTTGAACAGCGGCCTTCTTTTCTTTTTTTGGGCTGTCATAACGAAACTACTTGATTACAGCATTTTGAAAGTGAGTTCAAGATGACACGACTACTGAAGAAGCTGCTTTGCATTTTCTTAATGATCAGAAAAATAAACGTTTAAAGCATTTCTCATGTACATGGCTGGAAAACAGGAACGATGGGATTACATGAAAAGCAGTTGCAGGAAATTACTTTCCCCAGAGGCCTGCAGCACAGGCACCGAGCTGTGCTCCCCAGCCCAGCACACTTCTTGCCTTCAGCACAGAGGGAAAGTACTTGCTCTTCCATACAGGTGTCACAGCACTGTTGACTTGCACCACGCTGGTTTGTCAGACCAAAGCGCACAATCGTCTTGCTTTCGGTAATCTGTCAGTCTGCTTCCTCTTTCAACCACAGAGGTCAGGCTTCTTCAGAGAAAGCGGGAGCATGTTATGACCCAGGGCTGATTAATATCTGGCTCTGATTGCACTGAAGTCACAAACTATACTCTTAAATTCTTACTTCATCATTAAAATATACCCAAAGCAGAGCCAGCAAACCCGTCAGTTTGACCCAGACCAAAATACAGAGATGGGTTAGGACATAAAGCTTCCTATTATTGTTAAGCTTATGGTTCATAAAGAATTTGGAGTCCAATCTCCATTTTAGCTTAGTTTAAGCACTGTGGGTATCACTGGAGAGGGGAGGCCTTGCAGGAGAGACACATGACAAAACTCTTTATAAGAAACCAGAAATAACTAGAAGGAGGGTTGGGCATGGGTGTTTGGTGCAGGGGGGTGGGCGGGAGTGTTTGTTTTAAAGGGAAGTAAAAATAGCTTACAGGTAAATTAGTAACCCCTAACTACCAGAAATGCACAGCAGAACAGTTTTACATAGCAAACAGTATGAATAAATACAGGTTTGAACCACCCTTTTTACTTCTTCAGGGTTAGGGGAAAAGTCTTAGGCCAGGTTACTGGCATTAGCCATATCTGCTTTAAGCAAGCCCACAGTAACACTGCGGCAGCCAGCCACCACGTAAAAGGTCGCTGTAAGGCAAGAATAAAAACTCTCTCCAAAGCCACTAGAGGCTGAAAAAGAAATGTCTTAATCTACAGCAGAAGATACTTAGGTTAACTATTGGAAAAAGCCTTCTCTTGGCACGGACAGTTCTACATTGGAATTGAGAGTCTAGAGAGATAAATGTACGTTCAAGCCTATCTCTGTGTCAGAGCTCTCCCTATCAGGCGAGGTTCAGGTACAATGAGCTTCCTTCCTCCCCTCTCCTGGAGCAGACAGATACCAGCTCGTCTCCTGAAATCCCTTCCAGCTTTATTTTCTGTGAGTTCTGACAAATTTGCCCACTTGTGCGTAAGACAAGCAAGCTACAAGAGATCAGATTCAGTACGTGACTTCAGCCTTTTCTTCACAACCTCTCTACACATCTTCCCCCTCTCCTGAACTTCCACTCCATTACTGGCTGGACAGACTCTACGGGCAGTTCTGTTATGCCTCTGTACGGCACAGAGAGTCCAGGGTCCTACGCTGACCTCTATTACAGACTGATGGTGTGACCCTTGGACATTTTAATGCTTTTCATCAGAGTCACAATTGATAAAAACCTTGAAAAACCCATGGGAACAGCGCAAGGTTTCATTACTGGATGTCTGCCATCCATTTTGTATCCCAAGATGAAGGATTACAGAAAGAGGAACAGTATTACTGCAGGCAGCTAACCATGGAATGACATCCTCAGAAGCACTTAGTATTACTGGATAACATCCTCACTAGACAGAGAATTTCTCTGTTAGCTTAATACTATCCCTCAGCTCATAGAAATTCCAGGATTATGCCTTCATTTGTCCATTTATTTGCTCTAGATCAGATTTGATTCGAGGACTTAGACACACAGTATCTCAGGACACTATTTGCTCTCCTGAAGTCCTCAACTTGTTATGAAATTAAAACCTCCAACTCTTTCTTTTATGACACAGAGGCCTGAAAATCACAGAAGTAGCAGTCTATTAAATGAGGATTAAGTGCAGGCATATTGGATCTGGATATGGATTCCTGGGGTATAGCGAGGAAAGCCACATTACCCAGCAGCAGAGACGCCAGTGTGCAGAAACGGATGCCCACAGAAAGGGACAGCTTTCTGATTCTCCGCCGTTTCCAACAGCTCGAAATGCAATGCCCAAATGAAGGATGGCATATATACGGATGAGCAATGAGTTGTCATCTAATTAATGTTGGACAACTGAATCAGGCAAGTTGACCTAAGTGTTCTACCTGGCCCTTTAGAAGCTCTTAAAAATCTGAAAATTAGACTGGGAAGGGTTCTTAAGTCACTCTGAGGAGTCCTGTGGCTATTCTGACAGAAATTCCTCATCTAATGTTTTCCTCGTTGTTATTTCTTCTGTACTTTTCTGAGCCTGCCCAGTGATAACTCGGTGTTTCTACTCACACTCTGTTTTACTTCCACTCCGCATGTCATAAAACTGTGCTTCTGTGGGCCCTCCCAATTCTTTTTCATGACCAGGTACTAGATCTCACCATAAGCAGCACTGTTCGGTGTCTGCCACAGGCTGAGGCTGGGCTGGGGCTCATCCACATTATGCAATCACAGAAGCAAGAAGAAACAAACAAAAGTGCTTCCTGCTTTTCCAAATCTTTACAGAAGGCTGCAATGTTTTGGATTTTCCCCAGTGCAGGATAAGATCTTCAAAGAGAAACTTCCTTGAAATAATCAAACCCCTGGAACCTCTCCCAGGTTATCACCCAGAGCCGGGTCCGAAATACTGCTTGGTCTGTATTGCACTAGGATTTATTTTTAAGCTGCCAACGTTGAAAGCATCCCACTGACTTCACTGCCAACAGGAGGACACTGTAAACATTGCACATTAATTTAGGACCTAGGGCTTATGAGTATTTCTGAAACTGCTTCTGTAAAGTGATAAACACATTTGATTTGTTAACTAATTCAAGGCATTTGAATTGACAGAATAATTGATCCCTACTACACATTTCCACGCCTGCTCTTCGTGCTGCGGAATAGTTACAGAACAGCACAGCAATCCCCCCAAGGCTTCCAGGACACCAGCAGCGGAACAGACTGCGAGGAACTCCTGGCACCAGGGCTCTTGTTTAACCCCCTCAACATCACTGCCTTCTTCCTTGTAACTTCTCCGACTCTGCTACGGAGCGGGTCATTACGCGTAACAAACACACAAACAAATATTAATACTGTTTACTTTTCACTTAGCAAGTGAGATGTTTTTACATTTGCATTACCTGCTCTTGTGAATCACAGCTAGTCCAAGAGATCATCAGGATTATGCTCTCATTAGTGGGAATGAAATACATTAGCTCCTTCTGTTTGTTCATCTCTCTCCACGCGCTCCCCCTCTCCTGCTCTCCTCTCACACACGGTTCCAGGGATCAGCCAGTGGAAGAGACAGTATGAACAAAAGCAAAGAGAACCAGCTGGAAGGAATAACTAACAAGCAGGCGCTTCCTAGCAAGTTGGTTTTCTGATATGAAACTGTTCCAACTCCAAACAAGAAAGGGAGGCACAAATCTGAACGAGCGTCAGAGAAGTTAGCAACGAGAAAACATTCCCCTCAACTCACCGAAAGGAAGCCGTGCTTGTCAGCAACACACATGCCATGGCACTCCAAACAAGCCAGGAGTAAGAGGAGAAGTAGAGATGATGACTTCATCAGAGGCAGCAAGAAAGAGAAGTATGACTGGAATGCCAGACAAGCCAGCAGCGCTGGGGAGACACGGCAGGAGGCCAGGTTCCTGCACCGTAGCAGTGACATGCTTTAAGGAAAGGAGACTTAAGAGGACAATAAAACTTCACCAGACCGTCTAGATGTAATGCAAAAAACTAAGAGTTGATCAGAACGAAAAGCTGGCGGAAAAGATCCTGCAGGCAGCCCTCGGAGAGGTCAGGCGGGCTCCTGACCTTAGGCAACGATCCGCCAGTGAAGGTGTGCTCCTCCCTGTCCTGCCCCATTGGTTTAGTGCTTGACATCTCCAGGGCGCCCCAGAGAGCTCACCAGGGCGGAGTTTCTGTGAAACCAGAGGGAACAGGAATTACCGGTCTCCTGCTCATACAATTACAGTCCGTGACTTAATTTTATTGCTTAATGAATTTAGGTGTTATTCCTCTAATTTCAGCATTATCTAATAACTCCTTACTACAAACCCAACAGAGGAGAGGAAGAGGCACACAGTAACAGAAGTGATTTATTTAACATGGCTCCCAGTAGCATTTATGAATTAAAAACAATCCCTGGAGAGTAGATATTTGTAGTGTCTGTGTGATTCCAAATACTCAAAAGAGGCTGCAGAAAAATCTACATTTCAGACAGCTTTAGGTGGCCACGTGAGTCCAGGAGGAAAGCTGGATCTTTGATCTGAATCCAAAGGGGTATTTAGAAGCTACTGTTAGAATTGTGGGACTTCTAAAAAGATTAAGATTACCCCGGGAATAAACAAAGACAGAAAATAATAAATACTGAATGGCGCCATCTTTCCCCTTCACGAGGCATGAATAACTTTGAATGGGAAGCAGAGATGCAAAAACGTCTGGTTTCCAACAGACAAAGGTCAGTTAAGAACCACTGGCAGGTTACAAATGCCCTTGCGAACACTCCTAACACTGTCTTCCTGCTCCCGTCAGCTGGACTAGAAATACAGCTGCAAGGCGAGTTTCATTGTTCAATTGCCTGGAGAACTATTTATTGGATCGCATCCCCCGATGCCCTGCTGATCCCTCGGTGAATTCCAGTTGATCCCTTACAGCAACATTATAACCGTTATGCCACACAAAATTAATTAAAAGTCAAACCTTTATTAGGCATTAAAATTGACTTTTAAATAAAAATGGTTGCGAAGCGAAAGTTTAGGGCAGGCAGTGCTGCCCTCTGAAAAATCAGACTCATCTAAAAGCAAAGCTAATGAACACTCAGAGCTGCTGTTCTCCAGGCTAATGAAAGTTTGCGTCACCACCACTTTTTATATTAGAATGAAATAATTTCTTTTTGCATCTTGGAATCTCTAGTTAAATACACTTCTATAAAGCACAGCAATCCCACTGGCTGTACCCACAACTCTTCTACACCAGAATCAGTGATTTACTCCTCACTCATTTAATGCTTT
Source organism: Phalacrocorax carbo (assembly GCF_963921805.1). NCBI lineage: Eukaryota > Metazoa > Chordata > Aves > Suliformes > Phalacrocoracidae > Phalacrocorax > Phalacrocorax carbo. The sequence goes on from NC_087530.1 coordinate 2,665,012, forward strand.
AAGCAGAAATAGTTTCATATGTTCTCACGCTCCTCCTACCTCCTCAGACTATTAACAATACTGTGTACAGAACTATAGCTGGTAGAAAAAAAAGCCTCCCTTATCTAACCATTTACATACAAAACAAAAAAACAAACTGGGCTCCTTACTTGCCTTTGGTGCTACACCCTGGCACAAAATATTTAGAATTAAATAGTTAGAGGCTGGTTGCACGCCTACAGCTAATGCTATCCACCGAACAGATCCAGCTTCTTCCCATTATGTTTGTTTCCCTCGCAGATGACTCAGGCGTTACAAAAACACTAGAGTCAGCTTAACAGGGGGAATGCTGTCCCTGACCCGACCGTCGGAACTGCCTGAAAGCATAAAGAGGCACCTGAAGCATCGCTGAGCCACACAGTCCTCTGCAGCTACAAGAATGGTGGCTGGGACAGCGGTGTGAGCTGAGGAGCCTTATTAGAACTGGCTGGGAAAACAGAAACCAATTTAACTCACAGAACACATCAGACCACACAGTTTCCCATCAGCTAAAAATTATGACCATCTTCTCTCCAAGTGGGACGAAGATCTTCTGGAAGAAAGGCTTTTTCTTTGTTAAATAATGATTTGAAGTGACATTGACTTTTGCCATAGCACGCTGTGCACTTTAATGGATCTCATATCATCTCTGTGTCAGGTTCCCGGATATCATCTGCTGCCTAGTATTTAATATTCCTCATAGTGCTTCTGAGCAAGTGCTATTAATGGCTCTTGAACCTAGTACTGAAAAAAGCTGTGCTATTTTATTGTGTGCTCGATATATAGCTGTTCCTCTGTTTTCTCTAGTGTTACCCAGGAAGAGAACTCTTTCCCAGCAGCATGCCAAGGTGCTTTTTGAAGCGTGCAAGCAGAAATGGGACTTTTCTCATGTCTTTCTGTGGGCTTTGGCTGCCCAGTTTTGCAGCCTCTTCTCTCCTGGAAAGCTCAGTTAGGCCTTCCACCCTTCAAAGCTGGAGTAAGCAGTGTTTCTGGTATCACCCAGCAGCGGGGTAAAGGGAGTGATGCTCTGATATAGCAGAAATCCAGCTGCCTCACTAGAGGGAGCTGAAGCCCCTTCGCTGGCCAACCTAACCCACAGCCCTGACCCAGCAAGAGCACAAAGGAGATCTGTGCAGCCTGGGAATCCGCTTCCGACGCAGGCATCGTTTCTCTCTGGTGCTGTTTATCTGCTTGTTCAGCTGACGTTCAGCATCGCCGACAGTTAAGAGGACTTTCCCCGTTCTTCTGTACGCCCCTTCGCACCTCCCGCTGCCGTGCAGGGCCGTTCGGCGCGGGCAGCCAGCTAACGCCTCTCCTCCGGCCAGTTCGCGTCCCCGCTGCAGGGGCCTCCCTCGCCATGTACTGCCTTCCTTCTTGTAGCTCAGCGATAGATACCTGGGGCAAATTCTGCCCTCCTAGAAATCAATGGGGAATATATTCTTTACCTGAGGACACAGATTAGACACATTTGTCAAGGAAATATGTTCCCAGAGGGCAAAAAGGAAAGGGGAGAAGAAAACAGCACAAATGGGAAAGGAGCGCTTAGATAATTCGCAACATGAGGAGGCTGAAAATATCCACGCCGCTAACTTCTCTGTGCTACGGAACTGAAGAAACAGATCCACGTCCAAAAGAAAGACACAGCTGTGGGTCCCCAGACCTGGTGCCAGGGTGGTGACAGAGAGACAAGATAAGGCATCCAGAAAATCAGTCCCCCTTCCTAAAAATAAATAGCAAATCATGCTGATTGAGCAGCCTTTATTAAAAACTCCATTTTTACTGTTTTTTTTTTAATTAGGTATATATATATATAGTATTTTTATTCTTTATTTATCAGTCTCTGAAATAAAATATGTATTATATTTATCTTCCTTTGCTATGATGTCTAGAGAACAAATTCGTCTTTTGCTAACGGCATATCATTAGGAGCCTTTTCTCCAGGGTAAAATTGAAATCAAGCACAGACTTAAAAAATACATCAGAAAAAGATGAAATTCTAGCCTGGTTGGGGACCAGATCATGGAGACTGCTAATACCCTGATTAAACTGGAAAGGATGATAAAGTGAAGTGGAACATCAGCTTCCTCCTATGTGATGATAAAGACAAGCAACATGGAGTCTGGAGAACAAGAAGTCAGCTCTGGGGAGATTTAAATTAGGTTCATCCATCATGCTTAACATTTCTGCAAAGATTCAGAACTGTTACCGCGCTGCTTTCTTGTAGCCCTTCATCAGCACGGCTGCCTAGTCACAGAGGCGATCCAAGGCAAAGGAGAAACTTTTATACTCGCTGTGGTCTGTGTCACTGTGGACGTAAACTTTGCCACCTATACACATGATCCGGGACAGGGCAGGGGGATACAACCCCCTTCCACTTGAGACGGCCGGGAGCCCCAGTGGCATGAAGCACCGTCCGTGGCCAGCTGCCTCTGCAGGCTGCTGGCCCAACAGAAGGCGTCCATCAGCACATGGGGCTGCAGGACCACAGACACCCGCCCGACGGACTCGCGTAGCCTTTGGCTAACCTCGCAGGCTCCCTGCTGCAGGGCGGCTGGAGCAGGGACTGTCCCTCCTGCAGCTCAGCCTCTCTCGGGGATTTCAGGACAGCTGAGGCAGGTCCTGCCCGGCCTCCTGTTTCATTAAAACGCCTGGGGCTGCAAACCGGAGTTGGAAATCTCACAAGAACGGATTGTGCCGCAGCACGTCGGCCCTCTTTGCTTCCAATATCAGAGAGAACTAAAAAGCATAGAGGCACATAGTGCCACAGGGGCAAGCCCAGAGAGGTGGGAGATACGCATCCGATTGCAGCCATGCTTTTGTCTCCCGTCAGTGAGGTTTGTTTCCTTGGCCAGGTGTTCTTATGTCTGGTTTGGGGCTTTCTTAATAGCTGCCTTGGACAGGTGAACTACAGACTGGTTCAGAAGAGTTTACTTCAAGTGCGAAGCAGCAGCACAGCATAAACGAAAACTTTGTGCAGTTTAATTACGAGGCCATTTTTCCAGTCGTGCCTGGTGGCTGCTATAACAGGTCTGTACTGGCAAAATGCAAATTAAATAAATACTTAATTTACAAGCATGATTCATCAGAGATTTCATCTTCTACAGCAAAGAAACAGATGTTCTATTGATGGCACTTCATTAGAGAGATAAATGGGGTCACACACATATCTCTATTCACATCCATCTGCATAATAGACCAAACATTAAGATCTGAAATTCACATAGTACATGCAGCTCTTGCACCAGCCTGGAAGAGTCTTGATGCCCAGAGCCTATTAATCCAAATTAGTCTGCCTTAACATTGAAGGAACGTTATTATTGTTCAAGAAAGAGAAGGTTGGGATCTAACACTGGCTATTTAGGATACAGCTTCATCGGGAACACGTATAGAAGAATAACGTATTTTAACTAACTGGATTTTTGGTAGCTACGGGACAAAATATAGTATCCCTCCTGATCAAGCACCTCGAAGGCAGCATTAAAAAGCAGCAGTGACAGGAAAAGTCTGAAAACACCTTTCTTCCTCCAGTTACAATTATCTAGGGTTGGGATCAGCTGAGAATTTTTCTCCTGTTTTTCCAAACGTTTATACAGGAGGCCCAAGAGTTCTCCTAGCAAACAGAAACAAGTCTCCTTTGTTTTCATATGCATTAGATAGAAGGTAAGGCTTATAAAAAGAGTGACACCTTCTCTGTCAACCTGCCTATTTTTTAAAGGTGAGCGCTTACCCAAATGTTCTGCCTTTGCTCATGTGTGGATGGGGGGCACACGCACGCACACGCGTGTCAGGACGCAGCGCGTCTGCAGCACGCTGGCGATGTACCTGTGTGCATCCATACCCGAGTACTGCTGAACATGCTTCCTCTCCTTGCCGCTGTTACTCATACATCTTTCCTCTAGCTCTTCTAAATGTGGCATGTAAATCCGAATTTATTGTGACTGATACTTATATTTCCTTTGGGGGTGGGAGGCTATATCTGCTCCTCTTACACATACATGCTCTGAAAACATACTTGCAGGTGTCAGCTTCACAGGCTCACTCTTTCATTTCCAAGCAAACGTTGCCAGTGCCAATGAAAAGAGACGGGAAAGAAAACATTAAGAAGCAGTCATGTTTTGTTATATCACATAAAGAATAGCGTGCCACAGGTGGACATACAGAAACCACCATTCAAACTACTATATTCCTTTATGCAACTAACCTATGGCAATTGTGCTAGCTTTGTGGTTGCGTTGCCGTGCTTTTTTTAAGTGATACCCACTGTTTACCTACGAACGAAAATGTATAGCAGATTACAAAAAGGGATCCAGCAGGGCTACATTCACCTGTACATTTCTCATCCTATTTTTGAAGTGGGAGGGAGCGGGAGGATGTTCTTACCTACGCTAACACTGACACTTGCATTTTCTGTAGTAAAAAAGATGCCAGGTACACGCAGGGATTCCTTCCTCCTCTACTGAACCGCAGTCACTCCGAGGAGCAATATGGTAGCTGCTCAGCACCACACTGCAACGCTGCAGAACGATTTAACACATGTCGTGGACTACTTTCACTCTTCCTGGGGAGATTAATGCACTACACCCCACTCTCAGAAATTTTACCTTGATATTCACCCAACATTCAGCTGGTCCTAGAAGTAACGTTATGCAAATGAACACCAAATGGTCTCACTTTAAATAACCCAGCCAGATCAAAATTTGCTCTCATCTAAGGGTATAAAGGTAATAACTGTTAACCTTTGACTGCTAAAACTGTAAAGGGAAAATATCTTTCATTTAAAACTTGCTCGTTTGGTTACCATGGACACTGCTTAATCATGAAGGATGACTATTACCTGTTACTATAGTAACCAAGAAGCTTAAGAAGCATCCTGTAATTTAACTCCAGATGCCAAATTTTACAACAGTCCACCTATTACCACATTTGGATACCTCAGAACAAGCCCAGGCTTGATCTCCGACTCTACAAGAAATTCACTGATGCGGAAGTGCTGTAAGAAATCAAAAATGTGAGCACATAATGTACAAAAGAAACTTGCACTTCAAATAAATTGGTTTCTTCAAAAAGAAACTTTAAGTGCTCGGCATCTGAGGATTCCTTTTTCAGTGTAAATGTTAATGAAGCAAAACTTTGCCATCTTCATTCTTGTAAATGTTCCTCAAAGTCCACACAACTGCAGGGCATGTTTTTCCTCCAGAGTGAATGCTTCAATGCTCAACTTAAAATGAACTTCTGCAGTAATGCTGAGTAGCCAGTATCCACAAACGAGCCTCCGAGAGCAGGTCGGGACTCCGAGCTCTCAAGAACAAACCCACAATAAAAACACGTGTCCCTCATGCAACCAAGAAGCAACAGACAGGTCAAACCTTCCAAGTTTAGGCAACTAATGTGTTGCTCTAGAAAACCTCTTACAGGATTTCTGCTTATTAAAAAAGAAACCATAGCACTGGCCTAGAGTTACCCATCACCATAAAGCTTTACCTTCAGCACCACCAGAGAAACTGTAGTCAGAAGCTTTGTCTCCTGTAGGCCTGGGGAGATGAGGCTTCCAGAAATTACCTGTGGCTGACAATGTCTCTTGACCCTCACCAGTTCTATACTGGGAATGGATTAACAGTTTTCAAAAAGCCATCAAATTTACATTTGCTGATTTCCAAAGGGGCCTGAGGAAACTGAGTTTAAAAGCCTGACCCCAAGGCTGTACAAAACAGTGGAATGAGTAAGGAAGTTCTGGGTTTTGTGTACCTTTTTAAATATGCATATCCTCCAACACACAAGCAATTAATACCTAAATTGAAAATATTCTCTGCAGTGTTTAAAAGGAAAGCAAACTACCTTCAGCTACTGTCCGAGTCGCAAAAAGCAAAACTGATAATGCCCAAATACGGAGAGTGACCCAGCTCGTTCCCTGACTCTGTTGAGAGCAGAGTAAATTAAAGGATTATAGAGTGCCTTCAGTGCAATAACTTAAGGGATTAGTGGCACACTGGAAGACCTTCAAGGGAAATATAGGTTTAAAAGCTTTAAAAGGCAGCTCTGTGTCTAAATTGTTTGGACTGCCACAGCTGTAAGGAGACAAACTTACTCTAATACATAAGAGATCATGAAAAATCTGCTGAAACCCCTGTAAGCATGCTTTTGGAAGCAATTCTTTTTTGGACTCAGACTGGGGTTTTTAACCTTTCTCATTTATTACCTATGGCTTTTAGATAAAAACTCACTCTGCATTACTTGGGAGCAAATCTGCTACTCATTTCCTTTCAGAGTAATCAGCCCCTCTTAGCAACACTGTAAGGGAAAAGTGAGGTCACCACCAGAAGGGAAGGACTTAAAATAGAGATAAGCAAAAGATGAGCAAAAAGAGACAACCGTCAACCCTCAACTTGCCTGAAAGTTGCTGGTCCAATTCCCAAATCTCTGACACAGCGTTAAATGAGCTGTTCCTTGGACAGTCATTTCCTGAGTTACTCTTAGGCAGTATTGGCAATTCTCACAATTTTATCAAGACTGTTGCTATATTTAGTTACCTCTTAAAGAGGCAGCTGCTGGGACCACGGGACATTCAGGTACGGGACCATGGTCAAGATGTTAGAAAAAGAACATGAGAGTCAAAACTCCTGAGTTCTCTTCTCATCTTGGGGCAAAAGGAAAGTCTCAAAGGAAAATACAGAGCGGGTGGAGTTTGTGCCATTACCGCTACCGGATTTGTGCCATGACTGTCATTGACCATCCACGGGATTTCCTGCAAGTTATCCCTGGAGACCTCACTGGTTAAATGAGAATGCATCTACCTCAGGCTTCTTTCAAGTCCATGAACTATTTGCGGTTCTTATAACTGTGCTAAAGAAAATCAGACAATTGATACAAGGCAGTGTTTTGGTTACGCATGAAGATATTCAGAGGACGTTTGCTGTTTTGGGTAGAGCCACAAACACCACAATGGACACGAAGCCCACACTGATGGTATCAGCAGACACGTACACCCTTCTGGTTGCCCAATTTCATCACGGTTTTGGGATCTTTAGTCAAACCTGCTCCTTTTCAAGCTGCTTATGTGACTTGCAAAGCTCGCTGTCCCTGCCTCAACCCACAAACACAGCTGCCGCTGCTGACACTGAATCAGGGGGGCTGTGCTGCCCTGCATAAACCTTCCCCCATGTTCCGCGTTACTCCCCACAGTTCTCTGGTCTTTCTTTTCCTTCCCTTCTTTCCCCCCTTTCGTGTCTCATTATCAAAACTCCATACCCAGCAAGTCTTCAATCGCCTCCTCTGCAACATTCCTCTCAAAATGTGACAGAATTTACAACACAAGAAAATCAAGGAAGGAGGAAAATACAAAGCTCCCAAAACTGCAGGATATTGTTGTTAAGAGGATAGGTGAAAAGCAAATAAACAGTGAGGTGTTACGGCAGCCTGTCACAAGCAAATGAAATGGCTGGTCCCCCAAATCCCAAACATTCTCCAAAAGCCACCCCATAGTTTGTTAACAATATTATGGTTTAAGTGCACCGTAGCTCCAGACACTAAAAGGCAGCACTGGCCAGTGGTTGCACACAACGTGGCTGGTCAGGAAGTCTGTGCCTTTGGAAACAGAGGCTGTTCCTTCCACTACCGACAACAGCAAGACGGGACGGGATATTTGTAAACCTTGCTTCCTGCATGTGGGCTTCTAGCTTACTATGCAGAGAGCAGAAGGGCCAGCGCTCCTTGGAGATTCGCTCTGGTGTTTCCAATGGCTCCTCATGGGAAGTTTTGAACCTTGATTAATTTTTAATCTAGTAAGAATTGACATGTTTGTCACAGAAAATATTCACAAAGTTTTGATGCTTCTGCATTTCTGGCATACTTCTAAAGGAGGTGGTGTCGGTCAGTGAGGCATCACCAGCACTGTACGAGCAAAAGAAGGAGCTCAAGGCACTACTGCCACCATGCTCCCACCGAAGGGTCTGTCCAACCTTTGCCTTCGTAGACAATAAATTCACTCTAAATTTTTGTTTATTAAATGGATATTTAGAATTCTACTTCCATTGTTTTCATATCAAGACAATTCAAGAATTCCTCCATCATGCACTACTTCCCAAATTAATAAATTTAGTATAGGTTTTTATTAGACAATTAAGCGTTGAACAAATACAGCAAAGTTTCAGCTGGAGCACTAGCACTATAAATAGCATGGCTGCTGATGAACATTTCTTACAAACAGCACAGCCTAAAAATTTTTGCATATCTTTTCTATGGGCATCTGTCAGCCACGCTGTTAAAATTTCAATGAAAAACTGCAAGAGTTCTGCACTGAAATAGAAAATGCCACAAGAGACTTGAAAAACAAAGCGATGGCCATTAAAAACTGTGAAGCAGGAAGGTCTCCTTTTCCTGACATTTAAAAGACACCACCCTTGGAAAAAAAAAACCCTATCGCCAATGTTTATTACTGGAGTCTTCACTTGCCGGCTCCCAGCCCTTAAATGAAAAAAATTGTTATGCAATAGATTTTAGAAAAATTATAGGTATTCTAAGGCACATGATGTGGATTCTTCAAGAAATCTCACATACGGGAGACAGGCAAAGTATACACACGGACTCCTTTGGCTGTCCAGAATATCAGGCAATATAATTGTTTCCAACCTTAACGATTCTACGATTCTATGACGTAATAGAATAGAATTGTACTATTGGTTGGCTCCTAAGTTAATATTTTATAACTTAAAAACAAGTAAATTATAAATTAAGGATGGGAAGAGAGATCCTAAGTTTGACATGACCCCAGATGCTTGAGACTGGAAGGTGGCCAGGCAGGGCAGCCCACGCGGGAGTCCCGAGGTACAGTGACTCGGTCTCGCCTCAGAGACCAGACCGACCAGGCAGATTGACCAGTAACATGTTGTTGTGCTCATCCTTCTTTCCAGACTTGACTTCCTACTGACCATACCTCATTCAGTATCAACCACTGGTACAGAAAGAGGTGCTGAAAAGGCAAAATCACTCATCTTGTCAAATTTTGTAGGATGTGAGTCAGAGGACAACAGTTAAACTGGAACATTTTACTCAGATTTCTGCCTGCCAATGTAAACACATGTAACACATGGGCATACGTGTGTTTGCAAGGGTAACGCTATATTTCAAACTTCCTCATGCTGATGTGGAATCAGCTTCTTTTAATAAAAAATCATATTCCTTAGTCATACAGACCATTAAAAGCTGCTAAATGTTTGTCAGAGAGACATGGTCTCTCTCAACAAATTTATTATATAACAATCTAGATGCAATCCAAAGACCAGAACAACAACAAAAGAGGAGGTTATAGTAACGCGTGCCCTTTGTAGGCAGGTACACAAATGAGGTTCTGATGGTGGTACTGTATTCATAATGGCTATTCGGTTTGTCAAAAATAGGGACCACAGTAAGACAATCAAAGCTCGGGGGCACATATTGGTTTGGCACGCGAAAAGAAGAGGGCATCGTAAGCGTAGGGAGGCGCTCTGTTTGGACGGCACATGACAAATTACTTATTTGCTTATTTATTCGTTAGCTGATTATGACACTGTTCTTCTGACCAGACAGGTCTGGTCAATACTGATCTATCAGGAAAGGCAGGTCTGGATACGATGCAGGTGTTCTAATACCCAGGCCCTTGCTAGAACTGAGCTAAACTTCATTTAGAGTAAGTGCAGACAGGAGACATACATTGAAACACACACATGCTTTCAACCGTCGGAAAGGCCTGCAGCTAAGTGTAATTCAAAGAAAAATTAATACTGGGTCATGAAAAGAACAACATATTGTTTGCACATTTCATGTGCATTATTTACTTACAGAATCCTGAATCTGACTTAACTATACAGTGGGAATTGTCAGTAAGAGCAAAATTTCTAATCGAATGAGGGAGAGATCCCTTCAGCCGACCACAGCTAATAGAGTCGTGTCCAGGGCACTGCCCTGGCCTATGGGACAAAGTCCCACAGAGGTGGAAAGGGAGAAGTTCCACATGGCATTTCTTGTCAAACATTGCTTCTTGTTAACATGCTGCAGAACAGATTTTCAGCCAGGAAATATTAGAGAGAACTCTGCAAACTTTCAGTTAGCTTTAAATATAATAAAACCATCTCTGCTGTTATGTCATTCTGTTACATGCTGGGACAATTTTCAAGTCTCTGCTTCCCTTGTCCCAAGCAAGTGCCTTAACCTCTATGGTATTGGCTGTTTGGGTATAAGCTGATTTCTCGTTTATCACTTAAAAGGTTCTGATTTCATCAAACAGAGAGAGAAGGACTAAAATCCAGCCATTTTCAAGAGATGTGTATCCGAATAGCCTTGTGCTGAGAAAAAACCAGCCTGACCTTAGCCTCCCAAGCTCTCAGTGTTTGGTGTACTAAAATACTGGGCTTTGCTGAAGATCAGTCAGTTTTCTCTTCACAGCAGCCATCAAAGGAAAAGAAGGAGAAAGCCTGCTTAATAAAAATCCTTTTTGTAGAACACCTTGAAAAGCATTTGTGATAAACAGAACTTAGAGCAAGTCATTTATGTCCAAGGAGCTGACAGAGGCAGAAGTATCAGGAACACTAAACCTTCAAGATCAGGAACTCGAAATGTTCTCAAATTCTTAGCGCTTTGATGACAACTGATTGCCTACGGAGTTTTACAGAAGCAAGCCGTGAAGGCAAAGCTGCGCTTGGCTCAGATACAGAACCGCGAATGAGCACCCGTGAGCAGTTTCTATGAGCAAACTGAATTTTCAGACCACTTGCCATTGACCCTTGTTCCTTCATTATACCTGTAATGAAGTAGAAGCAGAGACACCACGAAGAAAGCCACAGACCAAAGTACTGCAGGCAGAAGCAGGTGTTGCTTTTATCGATAGTTTTCCTTCTACCCTCTCTGCCTCCCAAGTACCTTCCACCACATTAGGTGGATCACCTGGTAGTAATCATAATTACTGCCGTGATTCCTCATATAGTTACACATATCTCTGAGCCGAACAGATGGTCCGAGGAAGAGATGGCGTTTCTGCAGTTAATTTTTTTTAACTACCGACTGTATACCTGCAGCGTGTCCCAAATCTCTGTGGAAAGCAGAGCCAGGAGATCTCAGACGTTATCATAATTCAAGCAAAGATTAACAGTGGGGTGACACCTGTCTTGTTTATCCACTATCAAATAGCAATAATTTAAACACACTGGAGGCACGATCACATGAGCCGTCTGACAGCACACCTTCCTGTTCTGGTCTGATTTGTCCTCCCAAGCAGTTTTACTCTTCTTCAACTATTCTAGCCCTGGACCTCAAACAGGGACAGACTGGGAAACTTACTGAAACGTGATGAATGTGTTATAAGCACCGGAGCTAACCAGAGAGCTCTAGAATAGAGGACACCATCGCAGGAATCATCAAATAAGCTGTCTGTCATTGCGAACAGCTGAAAGCCCTACACATTTTTCTGCGTGCCACATCAGATTGCCTCCATCTGGAGTTCCAACAGAAAGCAATCCCCTACTTCCCTTGGATACTTTGCCTATCTAAAATGAGCTTTCCTGAGGGAGTGGTTATCTCTTTGTACCTCAGGAAGCAGGACCAGTTTCCCCAGACTAGGTCTCAGCTATAACAGCCACCACCTATGACCGCGATGCAGCCGTGCAAGCAATAACCCCAGCCTGACTTTTACCGCTCGTCCTCGGGCAGGCTGCGCTCCCTCCTTACAAAAGGCCAGCAGGCAGCATTCATGCGGCAGCGCGCATCAGAAGGGCGTGCGTGGATAGGTGGCATTGCCCCCGCAGGGGGTGAGAGTGGGAAGTGGCAGGATATAAATATACGCTTTTAAACACAACCTCTTCTTTATTCAAAGAGACTGACTGATATAAACTCGAGTGGGCTGAGAGAGGTTCTTTGACTCAGAGCAAGCTGGCGTGTTCCAGCGGTTGGCACAGGAGCCGTGCTGGCAGCAGATGGCAGCACCTGCATCTCATGGGTGCCCCGGTGTCAGCTCCGGCACCAGGGACTCACCATCCCGGATTGCTGCAGCGCAAAGAGGGAGTGATTCCAGAGGGGGGGGGGGGTGTGGTGTGTGCCAGCAGAGATCTCCTCCTGCCTGGTAAATGTGTAACAGCTGCCCGATCCTCAGCAAGTTCCGTGTCCAAAAGCATGCTGATCATCTGCTGGAGTGACGCACCTTGGAAAAGCTCAACTTCCAGGCATCGCTGCACTTCCAGCTAAGGGCCAGAGGCTTACCCAGGCTCTCTGGGGATCTTGGCAAAGGGTCCAGAGACTGGAGAGAGCAAAACGTTGCCAAGAGGATGTCCGGGAAACACACATGTGGCAAAACAGACCATTGCCAGTTGCTGTGCAATAACTCCAGTGCTCATGAATTTATGGTAACTTCCCACTAAGGATATCAGATCACTGAGTGTCTTAGCTAGAGACAGCAAATTACACTGCAAGTCAGCATTTGGGAAGGAGACCCTCAGCTCTTTCCTTCATCCAGACTTAGGTTTTGGAAATTAACTTTACATCAAAACCAAAAACTCTACAACCTCATTCTGATTTCTGCATTCCGCATAGCTCCCACCCCCCTACAGTCTCCTGTTCATTAACCTTCCAGTGGGATCAAAACTATCAAGGAAAGTCTCTCTTTTGCTGTATTCTAGTACTTCCTGCACTCCAGACTCGCAGCCAGGGCGCTGGAGCAGCAGGCAGCCACTCCGGACTGGAGCAAGTCCTACCTTGCTGTATGACACCGCCACTGCACAACTCGCTTTCTGCATCTCTTACAAAAACCTGTCAAAAATAAAGACAAAATTCTTATCCAGATTTGCAAAACCCTTTAAGATCTACAGGTAAGAAGAGCTCAACTAGTGCTGAGTGTTACGATCCTCCTAGCAGGCAGGAGTCCTAGAGATGATGTGCAACAAACCCAAAATACTCAGGGAGAGATCAACAGCAAGAAGATTTCAGCTGGTTCAAATCCAATTTCTTACAAACATTAGGGTTGATTTCCATTTCCATCAAATCTGCCTGCATATTCCTTGTGTTCATGACAAATTACACCATTAAGTTCATGCTGGGTTACCTAAATGAAACTAACACATTTCGTTTGTCACAGTAACTGAAATGACAGTAAAATATTTTGGTTTCGAACACTATACAAATAAAGGGGGAAAGGGAACTGTTACATGCTTGGGAGTTTACAAACACTCCTCCCTGACAGGCAAAACAAAACATAAAAAAAAAAAATCATGGAAAGAAAAACACTGTTTGCTTAAAGGAAAAGATGAAGCTCAGGGACTGATTTAGCTTCCTATTGTTTTCTCAGTAATGATTCAAAATCCTGAAAAAAATGCTGTATGCCAGGAAAAGAAGACAGAGGACATTGCACTAAGCTAAATCTCGTAGGGCTAGAGTCAACTTTTTCTTCACGAACCAGAATTATCTCCAGTGAGACAAGCACAAGCCTGGATTTGCACAAACACCTGATGCAGCGTTGCAGTCATGCTTTTTAGTCACACAATGACAGAAAAATTTGATCTTTTTAATTAATGGCTTTGACTAAGCTCAAGACATTATAAATATGACTGGGTTGTCACACTAGAGGCCAAACACAACCCAGCCCCTCCTTTCTGAAGACAGTTCAAAAGCGAAATGACTCCAAAACTCCCGCTTCCTTGACTGCTTTAACGATAGGCATAAGCATCAATAAACATTTATTTCACACTAGAAGAGAAAGCCAGAATAGCATATTTTAAAAATGCAACTGGGTCAGTAGCTGCCTCAAGTAGAATAAATGGGCTGCATGAGTGAGTATGCCCTAAAGAAGCATTACTCTGTGGACCTAACTCCTGCTGATGAGGACAAATAGGCCTTTTAGAGCAGGATTTTTAAAAGTGCAAAGTGATTTGGGAATACAAGTCCCATAGGTTTCCACAATGCCTCGGGAGCACACTCTTTAGGCTTTTTTGAAAATCCTACCCCTAAACTGTGCTCAGCTTTGTCATTTCAAAACCCCCGGTGAGCTGGTGATACTCAGCTCACGAAGAACAAGAAGTTCTAGCAATACACCTTTGCATATAGATACCATCGCTTCATCAAGGATTTTCAAATCTTTATAATCATCAGTTAGGCCTCCAAACAGTTACCTACAAAAGTAGTTACCTTAATTATACCAACTGAAAAAACTGAACCGTGGATAACTGAAAAGACTGGGTTAGTTACAGTTACACAAGGTATTAAAACCACTGTAAGGAACAGCACCCAAGCCTGACTGCCCCAGCCAAGCTCTGAAAATTAAGCACCTCTCCCTCCCCACACATGACTGCAGGACCACACAAGCCACCGACCTTCCGTAAAGCTCGAAACACGCTTCACAGGGAGCAGGTACACTTACAAATATTCGCACTGGTCATTCTTAACGACAGTAACGAAGCTACCTGTGAGCAACAGCACGTATGTCTTTGCACTGTCAATTAAAGAGAACTGTTGTTGCAATTACCCCTACTAAGCGGCCTGTTCCGGCTCCGGGATCTGCTTCGCTGTCTCTGAAGTCGTGACCTCCGGAGCAGTCGATAGTAGTAAGACGGTCTCCCAGAACTTTTCCTGCTGTTCATTGACATTTTTGTATCTATTTTACACATACACACATGCAGGCACAGGTTCACTCTCCCCTCTGGCAAAGTAGCAACAGTTCCAGCGTTTAATTAACTGGAGGTTGGTTCTTTGGAGTGGAAAGGGAGAGGGGGAGAAGAGGAACTCTTCACTTTACACATTTAAAAAGAAAAAACAACAAGAAGAAAACATAAAAAAGAGAGAGAGGAAAAAAAAGAACGCGGCACCAGAGTGCATGTCTCAGCTGAGGGAGGACTTGCAGCAAGCAAGATAAACTGTACTAACAATTCCTGCCCCCAAAAAGATAAGCCTGCTGGAGTTGGAATAGGAAGCCAGAGTTGGCCTGGGCTCTCGAAACGTGAAGAATAGGCTGGAAGAAATCCTGGACTGGATCCTCTCCGCCGGACAGCAACATCTGATCAAAGTGCACTGGAAAGAATCAACAGCTCGCTGCACGAAACGGCTGGGCAGCCTTAGGGTGCCAGCTAGTTTCTACCTGCCCTGGCCATCAGATCATTTCGGAGATGAAGTTTCAGGCGGCTTCGTCTGCAGCAGGAGGCATCTATGAAAGACTGGGTTGGGGAAGGGTATAATGATTTCCTGGCCATGGGACACATGTTAATAATCATCATGGAGCAAAAGCCCCGGAAAATAAAGTGAAACTTGAGAGGGGAAAACTTTAATTAGAAGTTGAATGAACAGAGCTCCAGACTCCCCTGGAGGCCCATTTCCTTTCAACATTCAAACTGAGTTATAGCACATCCCACAAATTAGAGAAAGAGCCTATTTACCATTTGGGTTCTGATGGCAGTGAAGATTCCGCCTCCGGCTCATATTGCTCAGTAAAATTACATTTCAATGGGCAGAATTAACACTTTAAGCCACGGAGGAAAATAAAATAAAATAAAATAAAAATTAGATGAACCAGATGATAAAAAATTTCACTCCACATTTACAGTTTAAAAAGGGCAAAGTGAATTGTCCAGAGTCCTTCATCTAAGCTCCTTCCTTTGCCGGCACAAAAAAGGCTCTGAAGGAAGAGCGACAGACAGCATTTCAGAAGCCCGGAATGGAGGCCGAGCACTTAACGCGCTGCCACTTCTTCTCACAAGTTGGCAGGGATCAGAGAAACCGCATCGGAGCGGGATGAACTGCAAACTTACACCTGCCCAATCCCTCTCGGTATTGTCTCCTCGTTTTGTCATTTTCCCCCGACATTTGTGTGCATTTATCTTTGTGGTGTCTCGTGCAGCCGCAGGACTAGGCAGGCTGGGCTGAGGACGAGCTGTGTTCCCCAGTTAGCAGGAGCTTCTCCAGAAGTTTGAAAGCTTCCCCGGACTATACTGTGTTGTGCCTTCAATCACAAGAGGCAGAAACAATCAGACCTCAGCACCCTCACCACAGCAGGGGCCCCTTCCCTACCACCAACCAGCCACCTTAATTTTAGGTTTTCATGAACTTGTGCGGTTACGGAAAACATCAGCATTCTACAAAATCTGTAATTTCATATTTACATGAGTAACGAACCCACGTTTATCAGCTGAGAAAGGCCCTTCCGGGAGGGAAAAAATCAAGTCTCGATTTTCAGGGAAGTCCATGCCTGGTTTTGAGGCCACACCTAAGGAATTCAGCGCCAGCTTTTAGGCAGCGCAGGAATGGGCCAATCAAGAGGGCAATGACAAGTTCAGGTCAAGGAGGCAGATCCCAGCTGGACAGCAGAGGCTCCGCTGCCTCCAGGAGGGGGATGTTGCACAGGGACATTCCTCTGCCGCTTCCACCCCATGCACCATCAGTCACCAAATCCCACATCGGCTCCCGGCAAAAAGGAAAAGGCTTCAGTGACTACACATCTGCCCTCTTCTCGTTATCCAGCATAATATTTTTTTTTCATATTTGGGTAGATTTAAAAACAAACAAACAAAAAAGTACAGGAACAACCAAAGCCATTTTTCCCGATGACCAGAGACTCATCCTGTGTGGTTGATCCAGTTCACAACCAGAGCTGAGAACATCTAGAAGACAGTGATGGGAAAGTCTGAAAATACTGAGGTTCAGTTAAAGATCTGCTCTAGACAAGAAGCCAAATATTCAGGTGTCTCTCTGCATTTTTGTGTCCTAATAACTGAGCTGGTAGCTCTTACGAGACTCTTTTTATGATTATGTTTTTATCACTAGAAATGTCTTTAAAACAGCCCATCCTATTTATTTTTCCTTTTGTCAGCACTGATGGAAAGGAAAGTTTAAACAAACCATTTTAAAAGCTCACCCAAATTCAGCCAATCTAAAAAGGGAAGGTTCACGTGCCTTGGTTTTGCTTAATTGGAGCCAGGTGACTCATCCCAAACCACCTGGGATGCGGCGAGACAGAGGCGCTGCTGATCTCCCTACCCTCCGCAAGCAGGTGGAAATGATCAGGAGATGCGGTCGCTGTGCATTCACCCACGTGTACTTAAGCAGCTGTTCCACATTTAGGGATTTTTATTTTTAATCAAGCTAGTACCTTCAGAAATGTTAATGCAGGTGACCATAAAACAGGAGAAGTTAACGAGGGACTATAAACTATCATGACAAGAGAAAGCAACCTTAGTATAAAGGCATAAATGGCCGGGAGTTTTGTTCAAGTTTCGCCAGCTTGCCTCCGTCTCTCTCACTTCAACAATGTTTTTGAAGGCTTGAAGTTCAGATGCTACATGGCAGCAGGCAGCAAAATGAATGACCCATCTGGGAGGGAATGTGACTGGTCTGGACCTTTCCAATTAATCCAGCACTGCTTTTTTTTTTCTCTCCTTTCTTTTCTTTTTTCTTTTTCTTTTCGAAAGCCACATCCTGATACAAACGCTCTTTTGTGTATAGCAGAATCTAGCACTTGCAAACGTTAGATATATTAAGTGCTCTGGACGAAAGTTGACAACGCTAAAATCTCTATCTCTGAAATAACACATCACAGTCTGGCTCTTCCCTCCAAAAACCAGAAGGATGAGTTCAGTCACAGGCTCTGCTGAATCTCTCAATAAAAGGAGCAAATGGAGCCAAACAGAGCAGTGATTTTTGGGGTGTTAACTCCTTTCCCCCTGCCCGACACCAAGTACAATTAAATTAAATATTGTGGAAACTGCACCACCTCAGTAAAATATCCAGTTTGATACACTGTTGAGCTTTGGAGGGAAATCAGGGCACCCACAGCTGACCTGGCGTCCCCTGGCATCTCCCTCTGTTATCCTGCTATTAAGCCTTCTTAAAACTGGCTTTATTTCACTCCTTTACCAAAACTAACAGCATGTGAATAAATTTTAAATTAGCACCAAAATGGGTTCCGGGATGGGGAGCTGCACAAACATTGGCTTGTTTGCTTTGACATCAAAAGGAGCAGGCTCTTGCCCGAGGCTTTGCTCAGCTACAGCGGGGCTGCTGGGTTCAGGGAGGCCGACAGAAGCCGTGCCTCCCCAGCGGCTAACACTTGCCTTTTTTATCGTTTGTTTATTGCTTTGTGCTGGGAAAATAATGACTCTACTTCAGAATGCACGTTTCCAAGGCAGCCCCTACCATTAAACCTCTTGCTTTCCCAAAGGGCTTCAGAGGGAAACAATCATTCCTCTTAACTCCCTCTGATTTTACAGCAAGGAACCTGCATTCCTTACTCTGAAAGTGAAAGTTTCCGTGCCCTGTCAGGAGGGCCCAGCCTGGCCCCAGACGCTCTAGTTATACAGGCCTGAAGTACACTGATTTGCCCACATGCGGAATTAATGGCCTCTGAATTTGGGCGACCTTCTGGAAGACAGCAGCTTTAGTAATTCCACTTCGTCTCCCCGTATGTTTTTCCACAAAAAACTGAACTGAGGCTTTCAAAAGTTAAAACAAACAAACAAGAAAAGGTTTTGCCTTGGCCGATAGAAAGAGGAGTGGTGGGTACCAGCTTAATTTCTAATTTGCATTGGGTCAGTGAGCTGCAGGCAGATCACTGAGAAGTTGAAATACATGAGATTGCAACCCAGATTTCCCTGTCACAGGTAACTGCGCTACCTCTGAAGAACGACTATGTTCCTCTCACAATCTGAGGCAAAAGGAACAAGGGAATAATCTCTACAAAATATCTGTCTTTTAAAACATAAGAGAAATAGAACGGTGTTCTTGTCAGCGATCCTAGACACTCTCAAGATGCGCCTGCTTGAATTTGCTTACAAGGCCGCTGCAGTCTTCAGTTCAGCATACTGTGAAGCTGGAAGATTTCCAGGCGTATTGCCTCAAGGCTACCAGGGACACGTAAGCTCGTATGCAGAGCCAGAGAGGAAGGCAATTTCCTTTGTGTATGGATAACTTAACTTTCAATTCAGCTGTACCCATACCAAAATCTTCAGTGACATATTTGAAGACCTAAAAAGGAAAGTTTCATAAAGACAATTAAAAGTAAATTACTTCTTGTTAATATTTTGATGGAAAACGATGATTATTTTCAGACTGCACATAGGCAAATTAATTTCCTTACCACCTCAGGTGGAATGTAGCAGCTTTTTGATAGCCTCACAAAAAAGTGGTACACAGATTTGGGATTGAAATGAGAAATAAACATTCACATTAAATTGAAGCACAGAATTCACTGGTCTCCATTTATTGAATGGTGGCATAGCTACCAAGACACCATGGAATACTCTTGCTGTCTGTATGGTGATGAAATCCAAATGTAAATGGAAAGTACTCATTACACATAATATAGATGGTTAGTGATGAGTAGGAAAAGCAGTGCCATATAAAAAAGGCAAGAGGAAGATCGTGAGCCTGTTAATTTAGCATTAAACAAGAGTTCAGAAGGTCTTACATAAGCTAAATCAGGGCATGAATTCTTTTAGCATTGGTGTTCCCTACATACAGGCTATTGTTTACTATCATTATGTTTATTATACATTTACTATGGTGGTGCCCAGAGATGCAAAAAAAGATCAAGGTCACGTTGTTTCGGGATCTGCACACGCGACCAATTAAGAGATGATTCCTTGTCCACAGGACGTATGACCTAACTACACGCACGCACTGCTGCACACACCGCGAGCACAATAATTACCATGGCCGTTTCATGAATGGAGACGTGAAGTCCCGAGTGATTTATATGGCCACGTGGGAAGGCTGGGGCAGAGCTAGAGCGTACCCCGGATCCCTTGGTCCTCGCCCAAAGAATTAACAGCTTCCTTGCTCTCTCAAGACAATTCCCTCATTATGAATAGGTATTAACCATAATAATATCTTTTTTTTTTCTACAATGTCTTTCATCCAACAAAGCATAGATGCGTTTGCGAATACTTGTTCAGCTTTTAATGTACTTAAAATGGACGAAATTCCTCTTTTTCACTCATTCACTCATTTCATTTAAAAAAAAAAAAAATCAGTGTCCAATGTTAAGCAGGAAATTCAGTTATTTGGCTTCTAATAAATCAAGTCCTGATTATAAGAATGTATCGTCATATATTTTAAAAATGTGACAGAGTTTGTCAAATATCACACACAGAAAAGGAAGCAGGAGAAATAAAAACGGAGCCTAGGAATCCCACCTCCAATTCCCAACAAGTCTAGCAACAAGCCAAGTTTCGGACCACACTTGATCTCTGCTAAGAGCAGGCAGCTTCCTGACGGTGGGAATTCAGTACGACACACCGGCTCCAAATCACTGTGGAACAGGCAAACGGGAGGTCGACAAACATGTTCTTCGTTGTGTGGAAGGACGTGTAGCGCTTTGTGAAAAACACAGAGTGATTCACGTAGGAAGGGCTGCTCATTCCCCGGGCAGGTTACAGTAACGCCGAGGCGAGTCAGTGTGTCTGAGAACCCAATGGGAGATGTTTCCTGTGCCACGCAACGAACGCTGCTGCAAGAGAACAGGCAAGAAACACACAGACTGACCTCAAAGCACAACATGTTTCCTGACTACTTCCCAGTAGAACAATAGAGCTGAAGAACACAAACCTTTTCAAATCAGCTTTCAACTAGCTGGGCAGACCAAAATAAAATCACTTAACTTACCCTAAATTTATTGACACATATTCCTAACGGCAAAGAATCCTCTATTCAGATAACTTAGTTTATGACCTGACTGGTCATATGACACTACTTTTATCAGCATAGTGATGCTAATAAAGTTTAGGAAGTAAAAATCTATCTTAAGATTTGTGCTATGGTTTACACAGACCTAATGAAGTAATTAAACACATGGAGCCCAACACAAATTAAGGAAAAAACTTTTACCAGAATCAAACATCCCATACCTCAAAACAGCCTGTTGCTTTCAACAACCCGGGAGGAAAAAAACATGTGAGTGTAAAATCTCCATTGTATAGCCAAAATTCCCATACCAAAAAGAAAAAACATGTACAAAACCCCACATCAAACAAAGCTCCTCATACATAAATGGGAACTGCACAACACTTCCTAGCATCATGCGTCTTCCCTGAGCAGCTGCTGGGAGGAAATATTTGTTTAAGCATGATTGTTCTTTACAAAAAACCTTATTACCAAAATAAAATGTTAACAATGATCCATTGAGCGATTAACGGAGCAACTTCAGCTCTGGGTGTGCAAAGATCTCCCATTTCCTTCTCCAAGACAAAATTAAAGCAGTTCTTTGCTCTGACCTCCTTAAGCCGACCCATGGGGCTTTCTGTGAACTCAGCTTACAGCCAACTTGAATGTATTCATTGAAACGCTTTTACTCATTCTCTGAGTACATCGAGCCACCACTGCTCTATCCCGGGCTCACAGAATCACAGGCTGGTAGTGGCTGGAAGGGCCCCCTGGAGCTCATGCAGGCACCCCCAGAGCAGGGGCACAGGGCCGCGTCCAGGCGGGGGGTGAATGTCTCCAGGGAAGGGACCCCACAGCCTCCCTGGGCAGCCTGTGCCACCGCTCTGGCACCCGCCCAGGGAAGGGGTTTGTCCTCATGCCCGGGTGGAACCTCCCGTGTTCCAGCTTGTGCCCTTTGCCCCGTGGCCTGGCGTTGGGCACCACTGAAAAAAGTCCGGCCCCATCCCCCTGACACCCGCCCTTCAGATATTTATAAGCATTGATAAGGTCCCCCCCAGCCTTCCCTTCTCCAGGCTGGACAGACCCAGGTCTCTCAGCCCTTCCTCATCAGGGAGACGCTCCAGCCCCCGATCGGCTTGGCAGCTCTCAGCTGGACTCTCCTAGCCACAGTCCCCTCGCCTGCCGGACTGAAACAAACA
Source organism: Phalacrocorax carbo (assembly GCF_963921805.1). Classification (NCBI taxonomy): domain Eukaryota; kingdom Metazoa; phylum Chordata; class Aves; order Suliformes; family Phalacrocoracidae; genus Phalacrocorax; species Phalacrocorax carbo. Next base: position 2,686,824 of record NC_087530.1, read on the forward strand.
CATCTCCTTTTAGCAGAGGGACCCCGCCATAAAGAGCTCCCTCTGACCGGCGACACTGGCGCTCGCTCCCACTCAGCGCAGGAGGAGCTACGTGGTACCCACCAAACGCACCGCGTGCCACGAGTGCTCAGGAACCAAGAGAAAGTTGTCTCAGAGACGATTCACTTCAGTCTCCTGATATAACTGTTTGGAATTCTTGTATTTACAATGATACACAACAATGGCAATTTTTTCCCAGATTTCTGCTAATATTACCCACGACATTTACAACATGGTAGTGCAATTTTTCTCCTTGCACTTTTTTTTTTTACTACTATGATTATTTTTAGGATAGCCTTTTTGTTCAAGTGAAATATTCACAAGAAACCTGTTATGACAAAATTTTAAAATTATTTCTTCAGTTGGAAATAAAAGCACTTTGACATTAGCCCCTACCACTTTTCTTGTAGAGTAAAATTGGGAAAATTGACTTATTTACTGTGAAAAAGTAAACTGGAAGATATTCAAGATCCTGCAAATCTCACGCTGAAAACTTCAGGGGAAAAAATGAAACATATTACAAAACATCACAGCATAAGAAAGCTGTTGTTTATTTTATTTAAAAAATAAAATGTCCTTTTTTTTTTTTTTTTGAACCACCTTTTAAACAGATCATCTGCCTTGCTTTCCAGAAGAACGTTGGCTCTGTGAGCTGCCTTCTCTCCGATTTTTGACTCTTGTGCAGATGCGTAAGATTTCCTGTGAGGGATGAGGACTCAATATGTGCTCAATGGGTAAGATTAAAAAGATGCTTGGAGGATAACTGACTGAAAAGTCAATATTTTCTAAGACAACTTTGAAGTGAAACTTCTGGAAGACAGTAAGGCTCCCAGACAGCTAAAGGTGCATGGCTCTGCACCTCCCGGAGGTGTCCCAAAGTTTGCACCTTCCAAATGCAGCTCACTTGGTCTTTCGGAAGAGATCGATCCACCCTGACCAGATGCAGTCTCTATTTTTCAAGGTAATGAGCAGAGACATGCAACTTCTTTGGTACAGGAATCACAGAATTGAATCATGGAATTGCCCAGGTCGGAAGGGATCTTGAAAGATCACCTGGTCGAACCTTTTGTGGGAAAGAGAGCCTAGGTGGTGGATTTTTATGAGCAAAGAAGACTTCAACAGTGCAGTAAGTAATGCAGAAGACAAACCGTCAAAGACAAGTACTGCCAATCAAGTCTTGCAGAAAGTAGGAGCTGGCAGACTACTCTGTGCCATGAGGAAGCAAGTACCGAAATTCAGAAATAAAGAGGGAAGTCTAATGTCTAACGAACAGCTTGTATGGGGAACTCTGCTGTTCAGTCATTATTACTAGTTATCAATGTTAAAACTGCTGCTCCCTACCTATGCAGGCGTGAATTAGATGCTCATCTTTACTTTCCTATCTGAAACCTGAAATTAAAAAAAAAAGCATCACCTTTAGGTTAGGAATCTAATTATTAGATGGAATAATAAATTATTGTAATAAACTATGTCTTTCCCTTTCCTTTCCTTTCCTTTCCTTTCCTTTCCTTTCCTTTCCTTTCCTTTCCTTTCCTTTCCTTTCCTTTCCTTTCCTTTCCTTTCCTTTCCTTTCCTTTCCTTTCCTTTCCTTTCCTTTCCTTTCCTTTCCTTTCCTTTCCTTTCCTTTCCTTTCCTTTCCTTTCCTTTCCTTTCCTTTCCTTTCCTTTCCTTTCCTTTCCTTTTTCCTTTCCTTTTTCGTTTTTTCTTTTTTTCTTTTTTTCTTTTTTTTCTTTTTTTCTTTTTTTCTTTTCCTCTATGGCTTAAAGCATTAATTCTGCCCTTTGAAATTTATTAGTTATTATTAGCAGAAGTCTCAGCTATTTATTGCACGTTCTAATATAACGGCTTTCCAATGCGGTGTGCTAAATGGTCAGAAGAAAAAGAACAACTTTTCTGAAAGTTGCCACAGGGCATCGCTATCCTTGCTTGCATGGAAGTCTAGTCTGTTTTAACTCAAGGTGGGGAGAAGAAAAGGGTGTACAGGTGTTAGAGCAGCCTGGTAACTCACCTGGCACACAAACAACTTTACCTAATCTGAGGAATCCAGTTTGCTCCAAGGGAAGCAAACACTTCTGTGCTCACCTCCTGATGCGTAGCTGGTTCCAAAGAGCAATATGAGGGACACATGAGATCTACACAAGCAGTATGACTCAACACTTGGGGTGTTTAATCTCATGATAACATCCCATTGAAAGCAGCTTCAATGTTGACAAGTGAAATGAAAGATAAACCTGATTATACATGCTATGTAAAACTTACTTCCTGATTAATTAATAGATTAGACACTTCCAATTCATGTTTAAATGCCTGATAATGATCTCACGCTCATGTAACACATCACTGATTTATACACACACAATCCAAACTTCATTTTTCATGTGACAGATTATTTTCCTCCTTTCCTTGCCACATAATTTGCAAACTAGACTACAAATATAGTTGCTTGTTTTACTTGCTTTTTGGCATCAGATTACTCTTCCAAGGAATATTTTGGCAAGTACGCTCTTTAGCCATCCTCCTTATCAGGCTTACGTGGCAGTGTATCACAGAAACCACCATCTATTTTAAAAGAAAACCCTGTTCACAAGTTAAAAAATTAAAATGTGACTATTGTTTTTAAAGACTGGTTTACAGCTGGAAATCCTGCAATCAGTTTTTAAATACCATTGTGAGGGTGGTTTATTTTAATTCACGTTCTTCCTTCTGGCACAACACCACACTGCTGGTCTGAGAGCAGTTAGTGTCCAAGTTCAGCTGATCGCAAAAAGTGAAGACCCTCCTTAAAATAACAGAAATATGAAAAACAATCTAAGAGCAGTACTAGGGACAGGATGTTTTTAAGGGTGGAACGTCAGTGAAAACAACTAACGTCTCCAGTCCCCAAGCTCTACCAAGTCACCATCCACCCCTGCAAATTTTCACACCGCTAGGTCTTCACCTCAGCGACCTCACAAGCCCTGTGCAGAGAACCATTTGATCATCTGATAAATGACACTCCGAATAAAAATGTTAGAAAACATTTAGCAAGGCACACAGCTATTCCTGCCAAATGATGATGTAATGCTCTTCTATTGCAGTATCAGTTCAAATTGAATTTTCTCTGCTTATCTTCCTAGTTATTCATACAGATCTGCTACTCACAAGGGTAACTAGCCTATATACCCATTCCACTAATATGCCCATTATATTTTTAGAGGGAAAAAGCTACAGCAAAAACTCTTCCTCCTGAGTCCATTATTCTTCTAATATAGTCTCTTTTACCGGGTTAACAAGTCTAACTTTTTCCTTCGAGCACCTGCAAAGGGTTACCCCATGACAGTTGGTCTTCACTGTCCTAGAACCCCCATGAGGCAGCAGTCTTGGATGATCTGGTTTGCAGGGTTTGCACAACTCATTAGTCAAAATGATACGCTCATGTAAAGAGGCAAAGTTTTCTGATGCCTGGTTGGTGCCTTATTTAAAATACTTGGGTGTCCTCAAAACGCTCTTCCAAGGAGACACAAATAATAGCTCCTATTTGACAGAGCACTTGCTTGCTCATGAGCAGCAGTGCAGGAATCACCATACCATTTCCTTACCCTCCACCCTAAAAAAAAACTTTGTTCTTGACCTCTGGGCTGAACCTCACAACAGGTACTTCTGAAGTAAAACACCAACTCTTTGGAAAGAGAGCTAAGACCCAAAGAGAGCGAAGAGCCGATCAATACTTGTGATTGTTCATTAGAAGCTCTCTACATACATTCATTGGATTTTCATAACAGAGAAAAAAAACTGCAAACACCTGTTACAACTGAAAATGCAAGATTTCAAAACAAATGCCGTGAAGAATGAAAAGTTCAATGTGACTTTGATAAAAACCACAATTGAGCTTGCAGCATTTAAGCAATGCATAGATAGATATATATATCTCTCTCACAGCAGAAAGAGACCCATTAGACTGTCCACTTCGGCGCAGCCTCCGACCCAGCCCCTGCACGACACTGCTTCACAGCTGAAACTGCATAGTCAGTCTTTGCTAATCTCAGCCTAACTCAAAACTCTACTTGTCTTTTTCTTTCTAAATCATCTCCAGGACAAGACTAGAATCTCTTTTGAAATGTAAAGGCTCTATAACAAAATTTAGAAACAACATATGGTACAAATATCAAGCGTGAACATCTCTTCCCATCTTGTACGTTTCAAAGACTGTGCAAACAGCACTTTTCCCTCGTTTTGATCCTGCAGCCAAAATGAGTCATCTGTGAACAATTATGGCTCTGGCAGGGGCCTGACTGTTTGAGAATGAAAGGAAACACTTTATTATTTGAAATGAACAGTATGCCAAGCCAAGAGGCGACTGCAGAGAAATGTTAAGAGTCCTTTGTCCTCCATCAGCCTGAAAAATGGAAAGCAGTGGATGCAGCGCTCCCCTCTCAGACACCTGATGACACCTAATTTCAGCAGAGGCAATGCAAAAGCATAAGGAAGTGCGAGCTGTGGAGATGAGCAAGTACCTCTATGGCAGGAAAAGAAACACAGGAGGCCTGGCTTGAGAACGTCTAGGTTATTCCTGGCTTAGCTCTCCCAGAGGGGTTGTGAACATATTAAAGAAACACACAGTCAGAGGCCAAGGAGCTGAAATCTAAAACTATTGAAGGACATTTGTTGGGAGTTTGGAACTGGCTGAGTTTAACAGGCTCTTCTGAAAGGGAATGTGCTGGTTTTGGCTGGGGTAGAGTTAATTTTCCCCACAGTAGCCAGTGTGGGGCTGTGGTTTGGATCTGTGCTGGGAACAGCGCTGATAACCCAGGGGTGGTTTCGCTCCTGCTGAGCAGGGCTTGCACAGAGCCAAGGCCTCTCCTGCCCCTCAGCCCACCCCAGCAGCGAGGGGCTGGGGGGGCACAAGGGGCTGGGGGGGACACGGCCGGGACAGTGACCCCAGCTGACCCCAGGGATGTCCCACACCACACGGCGTCATGCTCAGCACACGGAGCTGGGGAGGGAGGAGGAAGGGGGGACGCTCGGGGCGATGGCGTTTGCCTTCCCCAGTCCCCGTTAGGCGTGATGGAGCCCTGCTTCCCTGGAGATGGCTGAGCACCCCCTGCCGCGGGGAGGGGTGACGGAATCCCTCGCTTTGCTTTGCCTGGGTGCGCGGCTTTTGCTTTACCTGTTAAACTGTCTTGATCTCAACCCAGGAGTTTTCTTACTTTTGCCCTTCTGATTCTCTCCCCCGTCCCACTGTGAGGGGAGCGAGCGAGCGGCTGCGTGGGGCTGAGCTGCCGGCTGGGCTTAAACCACGACAGGGGATGAAGGAAACTCCCCTTGATGAAAAAAAATAGCAACGTAACAACATGGTGGGGACACTGATCTTCCTCTGCACAGCCAATTTTCAGCATTGATACTACTATATGTGGTTTTGATGCCTACTGTCAGGAGGGGATAGGTAAGATCTCTCCGACACTGTACGGGTAACTTCCGTGATGCCGCTGCTCACTAAGAGGTGGATGGGGCAGGTAACTGGGCAGGTTATTGGTTTGATGGACTTGGCAAATGATACAGGCAGGAAGCAATTTAAAAATTGGACTATGAACTACGTATGAGCAAGTAATTTCCAATCCATTCTCGTCTTTTCTTCCACAAGTAGCTCGCAGAGGGAGGAGGAACAATACCGTAATCATCACCCAGAGCCTATAGACTATTTAAAGACCGTTAAGGTTGACAAGATGACAAGGGAGAGCAGCGTACACAGAACTGCTAATGGAAGGTGTAGGGCCGGAGATCAGGGAAGAACTGCATTTGGAAATTCAGTTCCAACCCCCAGTAAAAGAGATGTTTGAGGAATATCTTGAGATTAATATTCTGATAGGAGGGCCTCTCAGGTCAGGACATTAGCTGAAAAATATCCCTTACTACTTCTGAAACACTGAGCTTTGAAAACCTCTGGAAGAGATTATACCATTACTGCAGCTTGGGCAGCAATGGTCCCCAAAACTAAGCAGTCTGGCAGGCCTGGTGCCCAGGCTAAGCTAGCGTGCTTTATACCATGTCGAGAAAGCTGTTGAGCGTGCAGGCTCACCAGATTAGGGGATTCTTGCTGGCCAAGGCTAAAATGCAAAACCCCTGTGATCCCAAGAGGGGTAGAGAACGCTCACAGACACTTTGTCTTGGCAATTGAGAGACAGTTAGTCTTGGAAAAGGCCAGATCCTCCTTTCTTCAGGAAGTCTTACATAGATCAGGGACCCCACACTTCACATATTAGGCTAAACGCAACAGACTCCAGAACTTGAACTGAAGGGATTTTGGAGGGTCCCATTTAGCTCATTCTACAAAGGTGCTTTTGCTCCTAACAGAACGCACTCGGCTCAGAGGTGCAGATCTCCTCCGGATCTACACCTAAACAAGGCAGTCTGGCAAACACTGACAAACCTGAAGTGGTAAAACACTTAGCAGCAATGCTGAAAACAGACATCGGGAATAGGAATTTCCCAAAATGCTCATTCTGTGCAATTCCATGGAGCAGCCTATGGTTACCTGTACACAGTATGTGGTAACGCTACATGGAAGGCGTCTTGTTACAGAGTCATCTGGAATCTAATCTTGGCAGCAGCTGGAGCGCTCTGTTCTTTAGGTCACGTCGCTCATAGGCTTTGTAGCATAACGCACATAGCTGTGTATAAACCAACATAATACAGGGTATTGTGAAGCTCTTGCCAACAGTGCCTGTGCTTTACTTTGCATATGTGAAGTGTAAACTCTATTCAATTTGTCTCAACTCCTCTGAGCAATCCCAAGTAATAAATAAGCCCTCAGAGTCTATCAATACTTTGACTATTCCAATAGAAATTAGATAGTTTCAAATTAAGCCATATAAACCAAAGACAACTTCAACAGTCTCAGCCTGTGCTGAGCACACAGGAAAAACATTTGTTGCCTACACCGAGCACAGAATGTGGAATAAGTGAGGAAGCCTTTTCAGCTGAAAATGCCAGAAGCACTCACTGCCATGTCAGCACTTTTAAGCCTAATGGAACACTGTTCTCTTCTGAAGATAGACCTGCATTCAAATACAGCTTGCAGGCAAGTTTCCTCTACCACACCAGACTCTCTCACAACAAGGCAGCAGCCCAAGAAGTGTCTAACGTACTATCTTTAATCTGGTCAAAGCTGTCTTTCCAGGTAAATTCCTTCATCACTACCGTGCCTCTAACCCAGCGCATGAACATTCGTGCTTTTCTCTAAGAAGCTCTCAGCGGTTTTTGCCTCGCCATCGGAAGCCCCTGGTGCAGGCAAGGGACGGCTGCGGTGTGGCTGCCCAGGGGCTGGGGTCAGCCACGGCAGGGGCAGGGGCTGGGGCTGGGCAGGGGCAGGGGAAGGGGCTGGGCAGGGGCAGGGGCAGGGGCTGGGCAGGGTCTGGGGCTGGGGCAGGGTCTGGGGCTGGGGCTGGGGCTGGGCAGGGGCTGGGGTTGGGGCGGGGCAGGGGCAGGGGCAGGGGCAGGGGAAGGGGCTGGGCAGGGGCAGGGGCAGGGGCAGGGGAAGGGGCTGGGCAGGGGCAGGGGCAGGGGCAGGGGAAGGGGCTGGGCAGGGGCAGGGGCAGGGGCTGGGGCTGGGCAGGGGCTGGGGAAGGGGAAGGGGCTGGGGCTGGGGCTGGGCAGGGGCTGGGGAAGGGGCTGGGGATGGAGCAGGGCCTGGGACAAGGGCGTGAACCGCAACCGCAGCCGGAGCCGGAGCCGGAGCCGGGTCCGGGCCCGTCCCGCCGCGCTCCGCACGCCTCTGCCGCCCCCCGCAGGCAGGAGGCGCCGGCTGCGCCCGCATCGCTGCTCGCCCCTTGTTCGCCCCGTGCCCGCCCCTTGCTCGACCCCTGCCAGCCCCCTGCCCGACCCCTGCCAGCCCCCTGCCCGCCCCCTGCCCGACCCCTGCCCGCCCCCTGCTCGCCCCTTGCCCGCCCCCTGCTCGCCCCGTGCCCGCCCCCTGCTCGCCCCGTGCCCGCCCCACGGTCTCCTGCCTCGGGACAGACATTTTTCACCCGCCCGTGCCACAGAGATCAGCTCCCAGAACCCACATTAACCAAATACACGTGTGGTTACGTTTCCGCCCAAGATCTGTTTTCCTCCTAAAAAATCCTTTTTGCAGAGCTTAGAGAACATTTTTTCCCCCCCCCACCTTCCCCCCCCCCCCCCCCCCCCGGAACGGTTATTTTAGCTAAATAAACTTTGCCTTTGGCATTAAAAATAGCCTAGGAAAATAAATACAAGGGCATACTCTGCCATTGCTGTGTACAGTCAGTTTCATGCACAGATGCTAAAGAACATTAAAAAAAATTACATCCATTTCACTTGGTCGGAAACCCCAGTGAAGTGTCCAAGCGAGTTAGTTACTCATGGCTTCAACACTTCCAACTTAAAAAAAAAGAAAACCCAAACCACAAACCTTTCTGTTTTGGAATCATATTTAAATGAGACATATGCAAGGCAGAGAAATAGCCCAGGTGAGTCAGCTACAGCACAGTTCAGCAGTAAAGTCAGGGGCAAAACAGCCGATTTAAACATGCGTAGGCCTTGCTGTGATCGTCGTTAGCGACAAACCGAGGGACAGGCAGGTTCACAACTCACGGTGCTGTACCTGGGGTAGGATTGTCCAGATTTCATGTACAATTAGGTAAAGCTGGGGTTTTTTTGGCTTGCGCTGCATTTTCTCTTTTGTTCATGAAAACGGAGTCAATTACACAAGACGCTGAGCACTCTGAGGTCAAATTAGCAAAGCCCTTGCACGCGTGCTTAATTTCAAGAACACGACTAAATGAATTCTAACCACTACAGGTTTCATTACTTCCATCTGTAGCAGCACACAGCCCTAGCTATGCTCCAAACCTTTCACCCGAATCAGTTCCTGGCCATAACAAAGGTTTTACAGCACTGCCTGGTAACTTTCCCAGCTTTCCCAACCTGCTTTTTTCCATGGCATGCTAAAAAGCATATGTGGACTTAAGAATTGCTAATGCAATGGCTATACCGCTTTACTGCATACAACTGACTTCAACGTGGCAGCAACAACCAATCCCAGAGTCCTCAATAGAACCAAATGAATGCCTGAAACGTGCCTCTCCTTTCAGAAATCCATCGATGCAGCTAATAACCCAATATGAAACACCTCCAGTGCCCGAGGTAGACCCTTGACAAGGAGCAGCGTGTGACTGCGAGATGAGAGCAGAGGACCAGAGTTACGATGCCCCGGCCTTGCAATTTTCCCTACAAAAAAGGGATCAGAGGTATTCAAGCTCACCAAGAGTTATGCGGCTTATTGCTGCGATGCACTCTGAGAGCCTTGAAGAAGGTAAGAATCAAGGACTTGCTCAGTGTTTTGTGACCATCAGAGCAGCAGCTTCCACTTCCTTAAGTTATCTCCCAAACCCACTGTGACATCATGCCCATTCCCTGACGGTTTTCCCCTAACCCCAGGCAGCGCTCCAGGCTTGGGGAGGAGTGGTTGGAAAGCTGCCTGGAGGAAAGGCCCTGGGGGTGCTGGCTGACAGCCGGCTGGGCATGAGCCAGCAGTGCCCAGGTGGCCAAGGAGGCCACCAGCCCCCGGGCTTTTGTCAGCCCTGGTGTGGCCAGCAGGAGCTGGGCAGGGATGGGGCCCCTGTGCTGGGCCCTGGGGAGGCCCCACCTCGAATGCTGGGCTCAGGGTTGGGCCCCTCGGGACAAGGAGGCCCTGGAGGGGCTGGAGCGTGTCCAGAGAAGGGCAGCGGGGCTGGGGCAGGGTCTGGAGCACAAGTGTGCTGGGGGGCGGCTGAGGGGGCTGGGGGGGGTTTAGCCTGGAGAAGAGGGGGCTGAGGGGAGGCCTTCTCGCTCTCTGCAACTGCCTGAAAGGAGGTTGTAGCAAGGCGGGGGTCAGCCTCTTCTCCCTAGTAACAAGCGATAGGACGAGAGGAAATGGCCTCAAGCTGCACCAGGGGAAGTTTAGGTTGGATATTAGGAAAAACTTCTTCACTGAAAGGGCTGTCAAACAGTGGAACAGGCTGCCCAGGGAAGTGGTGGAGTCTCCATCCCTGGAGGTATTTAAAAGGGTAGGCGTGGTGCTTGAGGATATGGTTTAGTGGTGGACTTGGCAGTGACAGGTTAGCCGTTGGACTCGATGATCTTAAGGGTCTTTTCCAACCTTAACGGTTCTGTGATCCTTCAGCGGGAGTGGCACCACGCTGAGTCACCCAGAGCGTGGTGTTCGGCATAGCCTGCCTTATCTCGAGCAATGTTGTCCCCCACTCACCCTTGTGAAGTGCACTGACCCACAGCCCCACCTTCACTCGCTGGACGCACCGAGTGCTTCCAAAACGTGGCGGAGATGACTACGAAAACCTCACCAAGTTAGCAGGGGAGAAGAAGGTGGAGGAAGCTGCTGGCTATCTGCCAAGTCTCTCCACTTCGGTTTTTCATTTTTAGTTTCTGCTTTTTGCTGGAAAGTTTCTACTTATGCTCTGGTTTCCATGGCAACTGCATTTCTTGCCTTTTTTCTCCAGCATTAAATTTTTTATTTGATTTCCCTTCTTCCCAAGACACGACTTTCTTTTCCTTTAAAAAAAAAAACAAACCACCAAGAATTAGGCGTTGTCTTCTCTTTGGTTGGTGATATTTTTGAAGGAGGTGAAAGAGACCTTCCTGTCAAGCTGATGGGAAATCTGTATATAATTAATAGCGGCAGAGAGGTAACTTCCAAGGAAGAATGTCAGGGGATTCCCCTGCAGAAAACCCTTTTACCATAACTATCCTACATGTAACAAGGTTACGACACGTAGCAGTTCCAGATACTCCAGAACCCAACATTATTTAAGAATTGGCTGGGTTTTTTTAAGAGACCAGACCTGGCCTTTTTTTTTACAACTAAACATGCTGGGTTTTTTTAAAGCATTACTTGCGATTCCCGAGCAGACCCAGGGGAATACATAATAGTTTAATAATTGTAACTGCACTAGGAATGTGGTCTTCTGTTCCAAACTCTGAGAGCATTCACATATTTTCACTGGCCATCCTCTCACTTGGCTGGGAGTGGGATTAGGGCGGGTGACAAGCTGAAGGGACCCTTCCCCTCTTAGTGGCTAATCATCTGAAGGCAGTGCCCTGCAAAGTACACACAGACAAAACCCTCCGAACTCATGGAGCTGCAGCTAACTGATTTGCCTTGCCCTTGCCATATCGGGACTGAATCAATCTGACAATCTGAATCAAGAATGAAAAACATCATCAGAATAGCAAATCTGGATTCGATCTAGTCATTTGGGTTTTCCAAGCTTTGGGTTCATCACAAACAGAAATAGTTTACATGCTGCAAAGCAGTGAAATAATGGAGGTTTTCATCCCATTTCCCTATGAAAGATTCTCTCCACATCTAAATTCTCCAGCACATTCAGGCCATAAACTGACCCTTCTGTACAGTTGCAGATTACAAGGTTTTTAGTCTTATCTCTGCCTGGTGGGATTTCACAGTAAATTCCTTCAGGACTGAATAATTAAAAGCAGCAAAAACATAGCATTTGGCTCACATGGCAACACAAACAAATCTGTCCATGGGTGCTATCTTGTTTGCAGCACATGTGCACAGATTTACATGTAGGATTGAGGCTTAGTGCTCTGTTTGCTTAGATTTTTCATTATGCAGTACCCCAAGCATAAGGTACATCATATAAAGACTGAAATTGGAACATCTTTAAGAGTGAGCTGATCTTATGATCATCCTAAATCACCTTATTAACCCCATTTTGCATGTTTTAGAATCTTACTACTCAGAAGAAATACGGGAAATGGGTAAGAAGTGAGGAGTCCAGTCTTCCATACTTGGTTCATGCTTCCCTCCTCTTCTTGAATTCCCTCCTCCAATGAATATCTAGGTCAGGAATTCACAGGATCTCATAAAAATCTGGCAACGTTCAGTGCATTTGGCAGCCAAGCTATTTTAATTGTCAGATATTAAATATATCTGCCAAGATCCATGTTGTAAAATCCCATTACAACATACACTGTGCATAAACTCCCCATCGATTGCCTCAACTGCAGGCCAGATCCCCCAGTTCAAGGAAAAGTCGGGAGAAAAGTTTTACATAGCTAAGCATGGCCTCCCACTTTTCTTCCCTTTGAGCCGACAGAATTAGGGATTCAAAGAACTGCTTTAGGCATAGCCCCCTAAATTGCAGCCATAACGTGCCTTTTATGTGGCTACGGACAGGCTTCATGTCTCCACTGTTTCAATTCCCAGAACGGGGATTGATTTCGACTGACAGCAGCTCATTCTGCTGCTGTGCTGAGGCGAGAACATCCAGGCAGCCCCTTGCTCATCTTCGCTTGATTTAATGATTTGCTGGCCAGACTACAGAGAGCGTCTCAGTAATTCATACACCAGTGTGGCATGATCTGTCGGTTGGTGTTCCTCATCTGGAATTGCAGTGAGAAATGCTCATCAATCATTACAGCTTTCTAATATAATGTTTTGAGACACAGCAATGAAGAGGCTTCAACCTGGCGTATCTTTTTGAAAACATCCTAATCTTGCAAATAAAGCTGTGAAAGCTATCCAAATGACAAGGCTTGGAAAGGCTGAGAACCATGTACTGCAGGCGCTCCCTGACCCTAAGGTGCACAACCACTCCCTCAATGGAAAGAACGAGCATTCCTCCACTTAGTGCAGGGGCAACAAGAGGCTAAATGTAAAATTTGCTAATCTTCATTGCTGTAATCATCAACACCAAACTCTCAAGTCACGGAATCAAAATATTTTTGTTGATGGTGCTGCTCTGATTGATTTGTTGGTATCAGAGGATGCTCCATTCATCCTACTGTGCTTCCCCATTAAATACAATCTTTCTGTGCAAACTCTTTTGTATTAACTTTAGTCTTTTCCGTATCTATGTATCTATATACCTATGCATGTGTAGGTAACTGCCTGTACAAGCTATGATGGCATTTCAATGGTAGAAAGTAACGCTATAACCCAGATTATCATTCGCATAGTACACAACTATACTCCTTTATCCCTTTTCTTACTATATTAAAGTATACATCATATCCAGCAAAGCTTTCAAAGGATGAAAGCGCTAACTTCAGTGGCTGTAATTCCTGTTTTCGTCTTAAATGATCCAGAACAAGAGTTTGACAAGAAAATGTCCTTTTCACATCCCTCTATCTGAGCTATCTGATGACCATTAAGCGCAACCTGAAAATCATCATCAGATGGATCCCTGTAGATACAAAGCAGAAGTGAAAGGGGATTCCTCGGTAACTGCACTCTGTATCTCTACAATCCTTATCGCCCTCATTATTGCCTCAGCCAAATTTTAAAACTTCTTTCTAACTGTACTGTTAGCATCACACCTTCCCAATAATGTCCATATCTGAATTGCTCTCATTAATTTCCTGGAGTCTAACAGAACACAATCTTAACGCAATTTATTGAGACGATTAAAATTCAGAAAACAAGCTTCTCCGTGCTCCATAAAGCACAGCAAATTTATTTGCTGCAGTCAGTAAAACTCTGCTGCCTAAAGCGGTGCAGTAACTCGGTAGAGCTTGAACAGTAGCTGCAGGACCCTTAAAGCTGCGCATTTCAGATAATCAATTAGAGCTGTGTGCGCACCCTTGGGGGCCAGCTCCAGGCACAGCACAGGTTAAAGTGGCTTCTACGGCTGTAAAAGCAGAAAAAAAGATTCAGAAAATAAACACTTAGCCATAGTTTGGAGAGTTTATGGTTAGTCTGTTGTGCTTGGCTGGTAGACACCACCTTGATCTACTGAAGACGTGTTACCAGGAGTGGCTTCCTGAAGCCATGTTGACTTCATGCCTCAGCCTTCTTGAAGAGAAAACACGGGAAAGTGTAGCCTCTAAGGTTCACCAAGGAACAACTAACAGAGCACCAATATATTTAACAAACACAAAATACGCAACAGAGAAGCTGTGGGTTTTCAAGTGAGACAATGCGATAAAGTGACAGGAGCACTGTTCTATCCCTCCCAGGGATCTGCTACGCGATGAGAGCGACTGCGGTGCCCATGAGAGCCTCCGGAAAGCAGCGCTGGCAAGCTGGGCATAGCTCTTACATTCACTCTACCTGGAATTCAGTGTTATAGGGATTCCAAGTCGGAAAATACTCAAACGCAGTGCATGCTAGAGAATGTTCCTGTTTGAGCAATGGGCCAGCAGTGTGTTTTGCTACAATTTCTCAAATGCAACTTCAGGAAGGTACGCTAAGGAGTACGCAGGTTACACAGCTGTCATTTCTACTAATTCTACCAATTATTCTACCAATAATTGTGACCAGTTTTAGAGCTGTACATTTATATTATCTAGTATCTGAAGTTTCCTTATCCAAAGACAAAATAGAATGGATTTTTCATCCACAAAATAAAAAAAACCACCCAGCTGGAATCATTACAAATCTGTAAAAAGGCCGCAAGCATTTGGATACACCACACTCAAGCCCTAATGCATATATTTATTCAATAAAATCACTTTATCCAAAACAGATCACCAAACAAACAGCTTGCATTTAGACTGCCTCAAAGCGATGTCACACTAGAGGTTTTTCCAGTTACTTACAAAACAATCAGTTGTTTAAAATCGTCTGTCTTTGAGAGGTAATTATTAAGTGAATTTAGAATATAATTGGCCTGAATACCAATAAACTTGTATTATACACTGAGTAAGCACTACAGGCAGGTGATAAATTGCAAAAGTAATGCTACATCAGAGTTTAACTTCCTGCTGAGTCACCCTTTACAGCTCCAGTATTGTACAAAATAGCCCCTGCTTTCATTACTAATAAAACACAGAATTAATTACTCAAAATAAAAGAGGCCTTGAAAATGTGCCCAGACAGTGCACCACGCTGCCTTTTGGCTTTTTTCCTCCTTTTTTTCTACTTACAAGGGAACCTCAAGCCTACTGCTAGCTTTTTCTTTCAAGTCAGCTGCACGACACGTAGGTTTCTTCCAGGTCTCCTCTATTCCGAAGTGGGCGGCCATCACCTACAGACTACAGCAAACGCTCTGGTCACGACACTCCTACCAACATACTTAAACTGATGGCTGACAGCGCTATGGATTTCGTTTTTCTGACTGGACTATGATAAAAAATAATTCAGTTTTGGAGATTCGGTCAAGCAATGGCAATATTTTAGACCGTGATCCAAATCTTTCAGACGTGTAGTGCTAGACTGGAATTCTCCAGGGACTTCCAGGCAATTCTGCTCCAGCTCGAACAAGAAGAATCCTGGAGTTGTTATTATTAACAGCTGGAAATCTTTATTTCCCTACTCTACAGTAAGAAGGATTCCAGCTTCCCCCTGAATCTCATTTTTATAGAACATGCAAGTTTTTGCCCAGAGGATCGCTGTGCGTGTTTTCATCTTGGCAGTTCTCCAGAAATTTGCTTAAAGACAGACATAGAGCAATTACACCAAGTTTCTTGGAGCCTTTAGATCACATCACATTTTTGTTACTCCCCCGACAAGGGGAGGCAGGGCTCTGACAGTAGGCTACCTGCATTCTCCTCTTTCAAAATAACCTTGTCATGAGCGGGACTAGGAACAAGCCACAAAACTCCTTTAGAGAAGTACAAACACGACTGACAAGGTTTCCACCAATTCAAGACCAGAGTATTTAAAACCTCCTGGGCAAACATCCAGCCCTTTTGGCAGCACCGCACTCATGTAGAAAGAAAACATGGGAGAAAGAGGCAAATCCAACAAGCAGCCAAACAGCTGCATGCCGAGACCAGGACCTTCTCAGCAGAATTCGTTCTCTAGCCTGGCCACAGGCAGCACTAGCACTGCGCAGCCCTGGCCTCCGTGACAGGCCTGAGCACAAGATTGGGAGCCTTGAGACCCTGCCTGTGTCTTTGACAAATAAGCTGTGTGGCCACAGGCAACTCCATTAATCTTGTTGACCTTTAGTTACCACTTTGTCTGCTACGAGAATAACTCTTTTTCACTTTCTAGAGTGCCTTGCCAGCTGTGGATGAGAGCAATTATGCAAAGAGGAGGGTTTGGATGTTTCTTCTAATTGTCAGAGAGAGTCTGAAAGGTGCTTTATCTACCTACCAGTATTTTGCTGCAATACCTCACTGTGTAAGAACATATTTGGTCTGTGAGCTACTGTAAAGTCAGTTTTCCCGTTCTCTGAGGCAAAGCGTGACAGATCATGAAGGTAGGATTTAGAGCGTGGGTTGAACAATGTCATGTCAAAAGATTCCGACTGCAGAGGTAAAGTATTAGCTAAATTTTATAATCATGGAGTTAATTTTTTTTCTAAGAAAAGCAAAGCCAAGATGAGGATTGGCTCCAACGGTTACACAGTGTGTGGTCTTTGCACTTGAAGAGCTCTGCACGGCACTCACTCATGTTACATAAATTACTTTAACAAAGTCAGATTCAGAATAATGTTTATAAAGCTAAGATCCACAGACCTTTTTGCAATCACCTGGGTACAATCACTTCATTCACAAGAACTTGCTATAAATTATGCTAATCAGTGGAACATTCAGAAGATGAAGAGGGGTTCATTTGGTACTTTTAAATGGATTCCTTAAGAAGAAAAAAATTGGGGAGAAACTGGAGTTTCAGTGAATATTCCTAAAATCTAGCTTATCTGTTGTTGGTGTCAGTAATATAAAGGTTAAAGCAGTACGATCAGGGAATTTAAACCATGTCATTTTTATTGTGGGACCCCTTCCACCTCTCCACACTGATTAAACGTAATGCTGAAAGGTTTTGCTGTACACGGATGTCATCTTAAGCACCAGTCCTCACTACTCAAATGAAGCCCCAGGGAAGTGGCCACGATTTTGCTCTCAAGATGACAGCCCTACCCCGATCAGTCCCTCCGCCCATTACATTTGAGCATTAATCTATCTTAAAAACAAACCTTGTTTTGTTTTGTGTTTTTTATAAAACAAAAACTTAAACAACACTGAGATACAGCTTTCACTTTATGTCCTTTGGGGGGTAATTAAAAAAAAAAATTTAGCTTTAGCCTACCTCTAATGCATACTTCAATCAGTGGCAAATTCCTGTGTGTTATTCATGTACGACAGTACCTGCTGAGCACTTGCTACTCCTAGGAAGCAGTAGGTAGCAGAAGTATAAAATACCATTATTTGTTAGGTTTGTGGTTCATCCTACAACACCTGGTGTGTAAAAGCAGAACATCTGACTAACTCTCATGAATTAAGATCTTGCACATCAGGCATGTTACCCTGTTTTATAGAGAGCTGGCAGGCATTTAACTTTAGAAGCTATATTTCCACCTATCCAACAAGACGGGGCCTTCTCCGACCACTGCCCCCACTACCCCGAGGGCACTCCTGTGTAGCCAAAGGAAGTTAGGAGAGCACAGCAAGGGAGGTAGCTGGCTGTGAGGTGATTTCCCGTATTTCAACTCAGGTTATGTACTAAAGTATAAGGGAAGCACAAGGAAGGTAGTATTCCACAGTTTTTTAACAAATCACAGGATTTGAAGGTGAAGTACAGGAAATCCCATATTAGCTGCAACATCTGGCAACTTTTATTTACGGATGGATGATGAGAAGTAAGGAGGAATAAATGACTTCTCTAAAGCCACAGAACAAAACACCATATAGACAGGATTAGGCCGGAGGACACAGACTACCCCGTTACCTCTGGTTGCTTTTCTCCATCTGTCTTTGCACAGCCTTGCCTTTTCTAGAATCAAGGCAAAAGTATCACAGACTTGTATAAATGCTGACCGACTGTTTTACGGAGTAGTGCTTCTCTGCCTTTTTTGCCCAGGTTTCTCTTAACCAAGTAAGATTTTTTCACTCTTCCCTACAGTTCAGAGGGTGCTCTGCACCTTCTGTGCTGCTCACGGCACTTCACCAGCGCATACAGCAGGTGTAGAATCAAGAATGACTTGCAGGCTCTTCACTTCACTTCTTCGTTCAGACAATGTCCAGTTCAGATTCCATGAAGTAAAAATCTCCCAAACAGAGGCTGTAACACAAAGTGTCCAGACTTTTTTATGATTCAAGCATTTTGCAGTCCACCCCGATACCTTTAACACAGCCCTAAAGGCCTTAAACCATTAAGGAATCTACTTGTGTGCCAATTTTCTCTGGTTTCCATGAGATTATTTGCACAGACATTACACAGTGATGATACTTGGCACACAAAACTCCATTAACAGGAGCGATGGGCTGTCTAAAATTAACTATGTATTTGTTTTCACTTCAGTTTCTATAGAACATGTAGAGTGATGCAGATGGCTGACAGCAGTGAGATTATAGTGATAGCTGTAAAATTTGACGACTGTTATCAAAAGCATCGTATGGCTTACGATAGCAAGTAGCAATTAAAAAAAAATATTTCCAAGCTTACCCTGGACAGGACGGTTTGCAAAACAATTTTGTCATCACACTTTACTAGTAAGTTTCACGCCAAACTTGATTTTAACATGAAGCGCTAATGCCCATGTACCATAAGAAATAAATATCTTAAAGGAATATATCTTAGGGCACTCCCTGTGCACTAGGGAGTAGTAACAGCAAGGGGGTTTAATGCCAGTTTCATACTAAAGGATTTAATAAAACAAGATCACTGCTTCAAACCTTAAGAGATACTGATTCTGTGAAGCAATTACAGGAATAAACCTGTGAATGAAACAAATGTGCTGTGTACTAGCTGGATCAATGACAAAGCAGATTTAACTTTTGCGGGTGGGAATTTTACTGCTCGGGAAAGCGAGGCAGGGATCAGCTGCATTTATCTGAGACAAATGCTAAGCAACTTGCTCCCATATCTCTGGACTAACGCACTCCAGACACATCGCAGTTACTCCATGGCTAGAAAAACATTATACTGCACATTGTATTGAGGGAGACGCTTGACAAAGTAAGCTGAACCCACTAACTTTCTACCACTTTCAGCCATAATAAGACTTTGTTCCACCTCTACAGATGAAATATTAACCTGACCTGCAAGAGAATGATATCCACAATCTCCTCTCACAGACCTCCCTGCTCAAACTCTTCTTTTGAGAATTGCCTTCGCTCTTTGCCAAGTGGCAAAGCTCTCCTATTCCTCTTTCCTCCTCCCTCTTCTGAACTGCCATGACTGGCACTCCAGACTTTTTAAAGCTACAATGATTTATTGAAACCAGTTCTACTTAGTAAGAACTCGGCAAGCAGAAGCTATACTAAATGCATCAGACAATTCACAGAATGAGATAAAATCTCTCAAGAAAATTTTCAAGCAGTAAAAGAAGAAGCAACTAGTGAAGGGTTGACAGTTTCCAACGCTCCCTGAAACATGGGAAGATCAGAAATAGAAAAATCAGTATCTTTCATCTTAAGGCGCACATCTATCCATTTGCCAGCTGAAAATTAGGGATTAATTAATTAGAAATCAGGACAGAGGAAAGCACTGTTGCTTGGCTAGGCCTCCAGAGAATATATCCAAAGCATCTGTAAGAGGTGGACACTTAACCCTTAAACATTACAGACTTTTCAAAATATCCATATGTTACATCTCCTGGGATACAAGTTTTTTACAGCAGGAGGAAGTTAATTATAAGCCAATGAGGAATGTTTCTCTGTGTTGGTTTTTGATTTATATTTAATCTCTATCCTACACCAAAATATGTACATATATAATTAGCTTAAAATATTTAAGAACGTATCTTGATGTGGGATCCATTTGCAAGGAACACGATACTGAGCTGAACTGAACTGAACTGATTTAATAACCAAGCATCAATATTTTCAAAAACACTTATGCTGTAGAGAGTACAGAATTTGATAATTTACAAATATCTGTAACACTGGCAAGTTTACAACACATCGGGTCTTCACCCTGAAGTATGTCAAGTCAAATCATGTGCTGC
This sequence comes from Phalacrocorax carbo, assembly GCF_963921805.1. Taxonomy (NCBI): domain Eukaryota; kingdom Metazoa; phylum Chordata; class Aves; order Suliformes; family Phalacrocoracidae; genus Phalacrocorax; species Phalacrocorax carbo. The sequence goes on from NC_087530.1 coordinate 2,706,716, forward strand.
GCTTCCTCAAACATGACCAGACTTCGTACATAAACTCTTTCCCTTTGAAGAAAACAGAGCACATTATTAGCTGAGATAATTGCTTAATTTAGTTAGACAGCACTGTAATGTAAGAAAGACTAGAGAAAATGCAAGCATAAATTGCTGGCTCACCCAGGAACTTCATTTCTATGAATATTTACTTCACAAAGGACAGAACAACTCTGCTTCCCCTTGTTAATGACCCCTCTCCTGATCATTCTGGATACTAAATTAAAGAGATTCAGACATCTTTCTTGTAATCGTACATGAAATGGTGACACCTTTCCAGAGAGCTGATGGGACACCTGTTCCCTTCATCAGAGAAAGAATGTTCCAGGTTTTAAGAAAATACAGGTTAGTACAGCATATAAAAACGCAGACAAACCATGGACTTTGTAGACGTTGGCATGAGTTTGACCGCTTTTGTTTTTCCAGACAGATTCTGTCTTTAGCAGTTTAATCAGTGTCAAGGGTCAGTCGACACAGTATTTAATTCCCATCAAGATCATGACTTCTGTAATCAAAGAGGAGGTAAATGAAATGCACGCAAAGCAAGGCTTTCAGAACCTGTTATGTACCTACAATGTGCACAGCCAAGAAGAGGGAAGGGTTCAGGTCCAGGAGGGAAGATTAAAGACAAATGTAAACCAAAAGTAAACCACTGAACTTAACTGGCTTATTTCCCAAATATACAGTATATACCTACTAGAATTTAATCACTTAAATCCCACAATTTTACAACTGCTTCTAAGCCAGGTCACTTTACATGGCTCTTCCCGAACAACATCCACAGATTTCCTTTTTTAAAGTACTGTCCAGGTCGATGGTTTATAGGACAGGTATGCTCAAGGCTGAATACTGAAAAAAGCTCAGCACTCCTTTATTCCTCCTCCACTCTTTGCTTTTTGCATTTCGAACCGAAGGAGGGAAGAGAACAAAACCCCAAAATCTAGCACAAAACAATAGTTCTTCACAGAGGTGTAACTGCTGAGGCAGGCATCGGCATTTATCCGTATGTGCGAGAGCGGTTCTCGTCTGACTGTTGTGGCAGTAAACCTAGCAACGGCAGGGGAGGGAGCCGAAACTGCACACCTTTTATAGCGAGCTCTGGGTGATCCTGATGTCGGTGCAACTCAGAGAGTGGTGTTCACAGAGATCGTTTCGATCATTACTGTTCTATGAGTTTATTTATCCTTTTTGTTATATTTGAGGTTAACATCGTGGAGCAGTTACTGGGCAGATGGAACCGCAATGAAATAAAGAACACAGAGGCCTTGATTCTCCTCCCGCTTGCACTACGACAAAATCAGTTTTACTCTGCTGCACATAAAAGCAGGGTGTGAATGAGAGCAAATGCAATGAGAGCTGGGCAGGAATCTGATCAGCTGTCCACGAAACGCTGAGGGGGGAGCTTAAAAAAATTCTCCATTTTGCTTTTAGATGCACCAAATGCCTGAGATCAAGAAGTCAGCCAGCCATCTCAAAAGGCCCTTAGGAAACCAAGAGGAGCTTATCCACAGCCTTAGGACATATTTATATAGGGAAAACTTTGAAGCAGTAGAAGAGAAATCACTGCTTTCCTCATCCATGCCAATTTACCAAAAGTTATAAAAAAAATCCACCAAAAAAAAGTCATCTTTTCAAAAAGGGATGCCTTGTATTCACAGCTGTGTCCATACTTCTGCAGGAGTGTCTTGGCTTCTTGGTTTCATGCCTATTTAGGATGCAAAGCTGCTAAGGCGCCTATTCACAGATATTTTGCAGACACAGGTGTTTGCCTGTGGAAATCCCACAGTTAAACACGAAATCTGAGACAAATATAACCTTAGCATAATGGAATTAAATTTGACTTGAATTGAAAGCTACCACTGAAAGTCCGAACAACAGTGACTAGGAGAGGGGCATCAGAAGAACGGCTCCACAGACAGGACTAAATGGCAAAAAGAAAAAAAAGCTCAGTAGCTTTCAATCATTTGTGCTGTTGTGGCTAAGGAGGGGCAAGGGTTACCGACAGCAAAGTAGACCAGGATGAGGTTCCAGGAAAGCCTGGAAAGACAAAGATGGCCGAGAGAAAGGTGGCAGGCACCTAATACCAAAACTTCCAGGTCTTGGTGTCTGACAAAAGCCTTTCTGACCTTCTTGACCAAAAATACTAAAATACATTACAGGAGAACAGAAATTCCCTCTCCTGCCAGTTCTCTTCCCATCCTAATGTACAGAAGTGGAAAACACAAAGTGAGACAATCTGTCCAATTCTTTCTTGGACTCTTATGGTATTGACAGAACACTGGATGAAGCTCAAAACAAGTTTATTCTTCCTACCCTAAATTTAATTTAGACTTGAAATATGACAGGACGTCTTTCCTGTTAATTTGCAAATGCCTTTTAAAAAATGTATGACCTATTTGGACTGCTGACTTTTCTACAAAGTAAGGAAAAACCTGTTGTCACAAAGCTCGAGACTTGAACAGATTTGTGTTAGATATTCCCTTAAGGAAACGGCTTCAGTCCTGAACACTGGTAGCTCTTTCAAAGCCAGGTAGCTGGTTAGCCTTGCAGCTTGCTCTTAACACTGCAGGAGACGTTCACCTTTTTAGCATGACAGTGTGACAAACAGGCCAACAAGCTGTTAACCTCTTCTTTCTTCCTGAGTCTTTTCATTCCACCCATAAAAAAGTCTGCCCTGAAAATGCGGCTGATGGAATATCCTCTTATTCTGCGTTTTCCAGAGCTACGATGTTATTCAGCACTCTCGGGAGGAAAGTTAGTGTTGTCTTCTGATACCGGCAGTTCTTCTTCTGAGTAGGAGTAGGGGTGGGTTGGGGGCTTTGCTTTTAGAGAGAAAGCCATGTGGATAAAATTATAAGAAAATCAAGGAAACCATACGTACTAAGATATGAATCTTTCTGTAAGAATTTCTTTTTTAAGAACAGACTCGTTCTCTCTTACTCCCCGCCTGCATTCACCCACACAAACTGTATTAAAAGCACAAGCTTGCATATATTATCAGTGCTCTCCATTTCCTTCTAATCCTATTAATAATTATCACCATTTCTCCAATTAACACTATCAGGAAATTCTTCTGTGAAAATCTATAAACTACAGACATACCCAGCAGCCATTTCATGTACTGCAGTTTGAGAAACATACTGTCCTAATCTAAACCGCATCCTCTTTTTTCAGTGAAAGGTATTATGCACATTTAAGACATTACCCTCTTCAAACACTTCTCAAGACACCTATTTTCCAACCAGAGATTCAGTTCTTGTACACTGTCCATAAACTGTTTAATCTTAGTTCTATTAGACATGTGACTGCAGAATGAAGTTAAATACACGGCTCATTTCACCTGACAGTATTCCTTGCCATCAGTTCTGTGCTACTTAATTATAAATTAGGATCTCAGAACAAGGGAGGTTCTTGTCCTGCCTTGAAGCTGCTGCGGTCAGGATCAGAAGCTAAGGACGCTGTAGGGGACTTCAGCAAGAAGGACTGGAAATATATATTCTGGAATGTTATGGTAGGCCACCCCTTTTAGATTTCCATATTATTTGGTGTAGAGGTATACATGTCTAATATAGTGCATACTATACACATAATATCTACAAATATTTATTATTTGAAATATTAAGGAATCTCAACCTTAAACAAGACCTTTAAAATTTAATAGCTTTATATTCTACAGTGCACTTTAGGTTTAACCTATGGCCTTTATTGAAGTACCCGCGGCTCTTCCAGCTTCACCCTCAGCCCGCTGAAGGCACATGACGCAAAGTTATCACAGCAGTTTGCCAAGTGACAGTCCCCAGTAATGAGCACGCCAGAAAGAAGGGCCCTGAAGCCTGAACTAATCCTTATAAAGGAGGTGTAAATCTTCGGTTCATGGCTGAGAGGATCACTAATGTAGGTTTGTGGTTATTCTTCCATAGTTACTCTTGGCACAACACCCACGCAGCGTTTGGAGTCCAGATAGCAGCCTTCCGCTTCTCACAATGCCAACCACAGAAACGGCAGCCGGGCAAGTACAGAAGGCCAGCAGGTAGCTCAGTACAGGTTTTGGAATGAATTTGCAACCTCCAGTACAATCCAATGTATACTTTTCGCAAATTACCAAGAAAAACATACAAAAACGCTCAAGTTTTGACCAAGTTCAATTTAAATGTGGCAGTTAACTATTTTAAAGCATTAACTCTAAGGAATTAAATGCTAAACTAATGAAATCAAAGAAATATCACTAGTGTCTGATATTCTTTTAGCAGTTCAGAACATGTTTTACTTTTTGTGCCTGATGGTAGGAATAGCATGGCTTTAGGCTCTATAGAAGTCAAAGAGTAAGGCACTGTAACTTGGTAACGAAATGCTATCTCAAAAGACAAGTTTGGAGGAAAAAGACATAGAAAGATGAAATTAGCTGAATTTTCTTTGGGAAATAATTTATTCTGTAGAAAATCCGATTTTGATCATTCAGAAGTCCTTCACATAATCGCCATACAGCTCTGGCTACATTTTTTCAAGACTGAATTCCCAAGACTGAAGGAAAGACAAGCTGTTCATTTTCAGTCCCTCTTCCAGCCACTACATATTGTTCACAGCAGAAGACATTAGAGATCCTGGGTCAGGGGAACTAAAGACAATCCACCCCAGAGCAAGGCCGTTAGCACAGTCTCCTGTGAGATAAGAGCGGATGTGGGCTTAAATAGTTTGAAAGAAAGAATAAATTCCAAAATTTCCATGAGGAAATTCAAAATCAAACCTATTTTCCACGGATTTTCAGGGATTTTCACTTCCACAGCTGCTCTGCAAAATGGTTTCACATAGTCTGAAACAGAAACCAGGAATTCTCTGGTCTACTGTGCTTGCTGCTAGACTGTCCCAGTTTCTCCAGTCTTCCTCTCTCCATTAATGCTTCTCTTCTGTTTAAAACACTGGCTTCTATGCTTCATCTGACCTAAATGGAGGCAAGACAGCCAATTTTTATCCGGATTTTGTTGTCTTATCTTGATTTTATCTTGATCTTTAAAATTTTAATAGTCTGCTGGCAAGCACCAGAAGCAATGACATCATAGCAGGAGGCGGCATCTATTCAGAGGAGCTCAGAGCCAGCAAAAATACTCCCAAGAACAGAAAAATAGTTCCTATTACATTTTACTTCTTGGCAAAGGAATATTTGATTATATAAAAGGCAACAGAAATAGCTAGCACAGATACATGCAAAGTACTTTAATGTTAATGGTAGTGCCTCGTCACTCTGGTTCATATCTGCACACTGGAAACCTATATTCTGGGTAGGTCAGGTTTGTCTTAAGCTGAAGTTCACTAAAAACGTACTGATTTAGACTCCAGGCACTGAGTATGGCAGGGGGAGCCATATTCTTTGTGAACTGAGACTGAACTGCCAGAGAAAGTCTGGCAACTAAGCCAGGCAAGAGAGTTGTGGTGGAGACAAGAAATCTAGGTGGATTCCTGAAATGAAGCAGTAAACGCGCAATAGCGTAGTTGCATTCTCAGAGTTGCCACTTGAGCAAGAAAGTGCTCTTTCCTACAGTGAAAATGGCAATTCTTCATCTTCACGGAAACAAATACCCTGGTCTGCTGAAAAAAACAGCACTGACATTTTCCAAATTCATACAGACACGTCAGGTGGATAATGCCACAGCAAAATGACACATGTCCTCCAGCAATTTTATTCTTTTTTTTTTATTGAGGCGGCGGGGAGGGAAGAAGAGAAGAGCGAAGAAAGGGAAATGGGCAAGGAGGAAGACCGTGAGCAAGAGGAATGGCTAAAGAGCTAACCAGGAGGATGGAAGATGCAATGATAAAAGCTTCCTGGGCAAGCCACTTTTAATTCAGCTCCCCTTCCTAAGAACAGGATAATAGCAACACATTTAAGCTGGCATGAAGATATCTGGATTAGAGAGTGAAAAACATTTAAGCACTGCAGTATGGATGATCATGCTAGCATATTAGCAATAGGCAGGCAAACAAAAAGTGCTTTGCAGCTACACAGGATCACATTAAAAGGAAATATTGCCAGTGCTAAGTTGTGGAGAGCTTCCTTGAGGGATCTAGCAGTAACAGAAGGGTTAAGCCCCTAAACTATAAACTCAACCCATGCAAAAACATACATCAGTTAGACCACTGAACCAAGTAACTACTGTGTTTGATGAAGGGGAAGTACAAAAAGCTTGTCCACTCTGAGCAAAAAATAAACACGCTTTTATGATCAGCTGGTGATTGATTTGAGTGCGCATATGTATATACCACTGAATTAAAACGCTCCGATTCCACTGTCCCGTATACTCTCAGTTATTGCTAATACTCAGTCACTACTGCCAACAGCTACAGAGCTTTCTGCTATGTCTGGAATGGAAGTGATCTTCACCTCTGGAGTTCAAAGGCCAGAACTTCATTCCCCATGCTACTTCACTGCAATCATGTCTGGCCCAATGACAGATTACAAAAGGGCACCTGGGAAATCTATGACTGACAATATCATTCCACCAAAAAAGACCTAAGTGAACATTTATTATTATCAGCAGCAGTGAATGAGAAATAGTTTTTCTATCCCCAAAAATGTCATGATTACTGGAAAACCCCGTTTGTGTTGGTGCATGCATGACCTTTCAAGGTTTTTTAACATACATAAAATAAGAGACACACACTTGGCTTGCACCAGGCGCGGGGAGACCTTAATCCGTATATTCTATATTCTAAGCAAGTACAGCGACCGCCAGCCAAGGGAGTGGTGTCGCACCTCTGTGTGATTCAGGCATTCCTTCTCTGGCTTGCAACAACTTTCCTGATTCAGGCTTCAGCAAACTAAGGTTTGGGTTTTTTTTTCCTCATTAAAGAGTCGCTTTTGATGATCTGGCATTTTGCCACAAAAATGACTAAGTGAAAAGATGCCTAATCGTTAATCTCTTTTTTTAGTGAAACTGCAGACAGCAACAGCTCTTTTCTGTATTATATTAGCTCAAACGGCCTGACTGTAAGAGGGCATGTTAGATGTAAGATCTTCTGTTTATTTAAAATGGGTTCAATATGAAAAGTTTAGGTTAGATCAAGTATCAGTTACATAAATCCACCATCCCCATCTTTACAGGTACTAAACATTTCTCTTAGAAACATATGAGTACATGCAACTATAACAATACAGTTATAATTAACATACCAACACAAAAGAGAAAGCTAAAAACCAGGTATTTGTCAAAAATAAACCATAGTGAAGCCTTCGGCAAACAAAGTCTTAGAAATATGCTTTGCAGATTTCTCCTTGGAACAGAGAACAGTGAATTGAATAATCTGACTCAGTGGAAGGAGGGCTAAGATTTTGCTAAACATCAATATTTCATGTCCCCTCTTAGCTAACTTCGCCTTGTGTAGATAGAAGTGTCTGACTGAAATGTAACCTTCAGGAAAAAAAAAAACAAACTACGTTTTAAAACAGTAACATCAGGAAGTTAGGTATGTGCTAACAGTAATGGGAGAGTGGTGGCCATCAATCGTGTTGGTGTCAGGCCTGTTGTTCTGAGGTTAAAGGAATGGCTACAGTTTTCTCTCTAGTGACTGAGCCTACACCAGCAGGTCGTTAGTGAGCAGGATTTAATGGGCTCTCAAACTACATCTTGTCTGCTGAAGTGGAATGCACTGCAAACCTGGACTGCTGAAAAATAGCTGTGTTTTCTCTGAGATAACAGTTTGAAAAAGAGATTCCATAATCAGGACAACAAGAGTTGAGAGAGTTCTCTTCATAAAGGTGCAAACTGAAAAATCTATGCTGTCCTGAATTACAATTACACTTACACTGCAGAAAGTTTGTAGTAAGACCTACTGTAAAACAATTTCTATACAGAAGAGCAAAGACAATCATTGTTCCAACTCTGCTTATTTCTTCAGGCTCATTAAAGAAATTCTGAGACAAAACACAGACTTTCACCTCAGGAATTGCTACACGGCAACTGTACATTTCAGATGACACATATTCATTCCTAACGAAATAAAACCTCTATGCAAGTAAAAAGCTGGTCCCTGAACTTCCAAAGTCCTTAACTTTGTGCTTACCTTTTTACGAGCAGGTCAAATTTTTGGAAGTAATTTCTCAAAGCAACTCAGACATTCCATGTTAACTGTTGTGCTGCAATAAACAGCTGCAAAACTTGCTGATTTATTTCCCCGTTTGGTGTGCATGCTGAACTGCAGAAATCCCATGCAGGAAAAAAAAATATAGGAAAAAAACAACCCCAAAACCCACAGGAGAAGCACCTCAGCCCCTGAGCAAAGCACAAAAAAAGTTTTACAGGGAAAGGAAATCCAGCAACAACTAAAAGTTTGGACAAGAAACAGGAAAAGCAAGCTTGCTCCCCTTGCCTGGAGTCCTGGCTAAAGGTGCCTCTCCAAGCAAAATTCACTGAGACTCCCAGCTCCTCGGAGCAGATGGTATTCACACATTATTCCCGAACAGCAGCATTCCCTAGTCCAATCAGGAGGCAGCACTCAAAAGCCAAGCGCTTCCCAGACTCTGTTACAGTTTTCAATAGCTATAGCACAAGATGAATGACTCAGAAAATGAATAAGCAGGGAAAATAAAACACGCCTCTCTCCTAGTCAGAGGCACAGGCAGTCGGTTCAGCAACCCTGGGCGCGCTAAGCGCCGGCTGCAAGTTGAATGCACCTGCTTTTTCTCCCTAAATCCTAAACGCTGATTACATTTTCCATATCTTTAATTTGTGTGATCGATTTCCTCTTGGGTTAGAAGTCACAATAAGAATTCAATCTTTGCTTTTTTTCTCTGTCTTAAAAACAACAAACGCTTGTAAGAGTCCAAAAAAGGATGAACTGTATGTGTGCTCTTCCAGACAAAAGATTTCCAGATAACTCGGTGAAGCTCCTCATGCCATCTCTTGCTGAAGACATACATAAATATTTCTAAGGCTTAACTTTACAGATCCTGTTGCAAATGATACGAAAAGAAGAAAGGTTAATTTCAAAACTGTCTTTCCTAAACAGTTTAATACGTCCTCTGGTTCTGTCTGAAGTTTGCCAGGGAACTTTAAATTACAATAAAACAAATACATCTAAGAAGCAAATGAATTAACACCGACTACCAACTTTCAGGTGAAGTACAACCATTACCCAAAAGCTACCCAAAAGCTGCCCAAACAGAACCAGTAAACGACTTCCAGCTGCTTTGCGTAGCTTATAGATCATTGCAAGTGCCTCATCCAGAGAGCACTTTTAAATACGACTCCTCAACTCCATGCCTGGCTTTTTCTGACAGCGGCAACTGAGTAGTAAAGGGCGATCTGCTAAACAAAGCAAGTTACTCATGGAAACAGTGTCGCACAGCACCAGCAGGTTTCTCCCTGGGACAGGTAGCGCACTTGTGAGCTTTCCAAAACGTGCTGAAATTCTCTCTAGTTTTATAACAGAAGAGACTCCAAGGAGGTAACACTGTGTTTAACGTTCCTCCATCAGCTCTCGCTGCAGACTACGTACAATGTTGTCATTGCTGCCACTCAGAAGTTAACTCCGGGTTAGCTGAAAGCACGCTGCAGTCAGACAAGTGGAATCGGTTAAGCCAGTAAGACTATTTGGGGTGAGAAGCATTCTCCCAGGTCCCCCTGGACATTTTCAGATCTTTGTCTGTGGCTGTAAATTGATCCTTTGCATTCCTGTCTGACACATGAACTGTGAAAAACTCTTCAGGGATATTCTCTCTGCCGTGAGTAATGCTCTAATAGCATTTCTGCAGAACAGAGGACCAGTCGCAGAGACAATAAAATATTGTGAACTCTGGTCTAACTTCTACTGTTATTATTTTAAGTCTTTTTATCCTTCTTCATTCTGTAACGAATAAGAGAACTCTATTAGCATCTTACTTTCAAAACACCAAGCATCAGGATTTCTCCAGCTCGGATTAACAGCAGGACCTACACTCAGAGGCATCGATCTGCTACAGAAGCCATGCCATGCCCACCCAATAGTTAAGCAAACAAACCCACACATACAGCTCCAGGACAAAGAACAATGGCTTGTGTTATTGCGTCTGCCGCAGCTGCCCCAGCAACTCTCCAACTGCATCTAGAGAAGGATTTAAAGGTCTAAAACACAACTAGAAGCATATCTTGATCTGGTAGGAAAATAAAACTTTTCTTGAAACTTCATTTTGGCAGACATTTTCTGATCACTGCATTAAGCTCTGGAGCAGCCAAAATCATTGACTACTGACTCACTTAGCAAGGCATCTGGTGGGCCTCCGAGCCCGTCTTCGCAGTAGCAATGCTTTGCAATTAAATCTTTTACATGTGCGAGTTCCTTGGAGATGCTCAGAGGGGAAACACATCTGAATGTAAACATTATTACCATAATGCTCTAAGTGACATGATAACCACGTGCATGCACTGAGAAACCTCCTGGGCAAACATCCTGATCCGACAGAGTAAAGAGTATTACAGTGAAGTGGCTGAAGGTAAGCAGCTATTTATTCTTTATATCCCTCGTGTACAGAACATTTGTTAGACACGGACGTAAAGCATCAGCGGCTGCCATCTTTCTGGGCACCACCAGAAGAGGAGGCTGCTGTCCAACATCTCAGTAGTTACCCGCATGTGATCACAATAACCCTTGCTTAAAGGTCCCAGAAAAATCCACTTGATGGACCCTTTGTCAAAATGTGGGTCTCAGCTCTCAATAGGACTGACAATTTCTTCTGTGGCTTCTCCAGTTTCTGTTAGCTACTACCAGAACCGTACAAATTTAAAAGTTTCTGACCTATAAATACCTTGATACATCAGATGTATGCTTTTAATACCTCATCACCTCCACTCCCATGAAATCCCTTGTCCCCGGCCTTCCAAATCAGACACACGAACAAAACATTAAAACCCTCTTGTCTTCACTGTCCCTGCAACACCATTCTGAGGCATTCTCCTATGTAGCATCCTCACACAGCTGATACACCTCACTAATACTAACAACTACTTCTAGATACCAGGTCCTGCCTGGACAGATTTCAGTAATCACAGAAGAAAGATTAATAGAGTACACTCTTCCATTCCATTTAATTATAGTGAATTCACCTCTCCAATAGCAGGCTGTTGCTGTAGAAATTTCTGAGAGACTTGTAGCGGTGTTGTACTTTAGAGGCAGAACTGGGAGGTTTCCCCACAATGCTATGCTTGGAAGTTGCTGTCTTTCAGAAGCAAAATAAAAGAGGCCTTGAACACACTTGACTATGACAGGCCCCTGCCTTTATTGCCAACGAAGGAAGACACTACTTTCACTGTTTCCAGCACCTCCGGAGGGTGGATGGTTACATTCTATTCACCTAATGTTCCTTCACGATTTCATATAGATGGTTCTCCCTTATTGCGTGCTCATAATCTGGTGGGGTGCCTCTTTATTGATCAGCTCTACCCTCTCCTACAGCTTTCAGTGGGGAGAGAAAGGAAGAGACTGTATGCAGTGGTTGTTCATAACTCAGTTACAGGCTTGGAAATTGTAGAATGAATTCTACAAATCATTATCTAGCAATCTTCTTAATCCTTGGTCTCCTATTCCCCTGGAGCTTTCTGCCTTTTTGATACTGCGGGACACTTTATTAAAGCTATATTGGATCTTTCTGTTTCGCCACTTAGTGTAAATTATAATGAAGTTACCAGACAGTGCTTGTATCTCATTTTAAATCTTTCTCTTTGCTGCCAGAAAGTTTTGGTGACAGCAGAGAAACCCCACTACACCCACTTCAAACTCGGTGAGGTTTGCCCTACTTGCCACATGGTCACTGACAGTTCAGGCAGATTATTTATGATCCTTTCGAACAATGACCACCACCCATACCTGGAGCATTTCTTTGGAGCAAGTCCAATACTGCTCACATAACTTGTAGGAGCCTCAGACAATAATGCGGAACAGTGGCCTAATGCTACTGGTGGGGTGAATCTGTCAGTATTTCAGATGTTTGCCTATAAATAATGCCCTCAGGTAGGATATTTTGTTTGATTTTGTCACCAGGATTTCTTATGTGCAGGTATCCCACTTTGGTTTTGTCCACCAAGATTTAGAACTTTCTTCCCCTGAAAAATTTATTAGCTGCTTCAGACTTACCTTTCAGTACAACACATCTTACCTATGAGTTATAGTTAGTGCCTGAGTGCAGTGTAGACAAAACGAAGAAAACTACACCAAAACATAAAGAAAAAAGGTTGCCACCCAAAATATGCCTACCACTTTTATGCACCATCCATCAGGAATTCAGCCTGCATTTATCTTCCCTAGGTAATACATTGTCATTTGGCTTTTTCTTTTCGATTTTTCCTACCCGCAAGCACATGCTTCTTTACCTCTCGTTTGTCAGAAGCCATAAGACAGACATGGTGTAAGAACTATAACGAAGAAAAGAATGAAGCATAACTGTCTCAACACCCTATAGTCCTCTGCTAGCTCAGCCTTGAAAACTGAAACTCACTAAGAAGAAATACGATTTTTAAAAACTGCTCCAAAGAGAGACCTCACTTTCCTAATGGAACATCATGAAATAGCACACTTTGTTAAATAATCTGGTTACTCACAGATGTCTAGCAATAATATACACCTGTTTCTTTAATGTATTTAATCCAAAGAGTTCTTTGCAAACAATATAGAAGTTGGCTGCGGTAAGCAGAGAAAGAAGGAATAATTTTTTAAGGATCTATGCCACAGACCCCAGTAGAGCACTGTTTAATCACTTAACGATAGTCTAACATGTTTAATTGCCAACCTACTGATTACCATTTTTCTTCAGCCCTGTAGTCAACAATGGGAAATTAACTTTTAAAAACTACTCCCACCAAAACTTACCGCTTTCCAACATTCACTCTATACAGAAACCAAGTTTTCAGGCTTAATAGGGCAGGGCAGTACCACGGATAAGAAATGCTAAAGTTCACTTATGGTTTTGCACAGCTTTTGCAAGATGGCTGCTCCTAGGCAAAACTCCTGCTCTCCTCTCACATAAGGAAAAGGATCCGCGCTCTGCCTTTCAAAGGTCCGAGCAAGCTGTTCGCAATTTGTGCGAGTCTAAAAAAAAAAACAACCCAATACGCAGTGACCTGTGCCCATTGGAAAGGCAGCAAAAATGAATTATTTTAATGTTACACAAAAAGGTATAGTGTGCCAAATTAAGATTGCATTGCAATTCTTTTCTACTGGTTCTCTGTATTACCCCATATCGTCTTCAGACCTCCTATTTTCTCCACAGTTAACATGTTTATGACTGACAACTGTATCAATCTGTCTATTTAAAAGCCAATAAAAGCTTAAAAAAGTTTACCATGAATTTTTTCTGAATAACCTTCAAGCAAGCTAGTCTTTTCCTCTACACTCTCCTCCTCCTCCCATGTCTCACATACTTTTTCAGCATGCCACATGTAAATCAAGCCTTGCTTACTAATCTAATCACACTGCATCTTTATTTTCTCTCTTTACTTTCTCAGATACAAATGCTCAGTAATATAACTGTGCTTCCTCTGACAGAATGCCAGAATGGCAATAACTGTAAGAAATACCTAACATTTAATTTCCAGGCAATGTACAATGTTAAACCACAAAATGTACCTCTATTAAAATAGATTCCTGACCAAATTTCCACGCGCTTGGGGAATTCAGATCAGGGGAAGATTTGTTCCAGAACAAGATTGCTTAATTAGAATGGTAAAATGTAAATATCTTACTCTTATACTTTCAAATATTTAGTTGTTGGTAGATGAGGGGGAGTTTACTTTTCAAAACATAACTGCATGGCATCTTCAGTACTACTCCTATTTAGAAGGCAGAGAAGGCTTGAGAGTACTGCCCTGAAAATGAGTGTTGTCATCCTATTTTCTATCTTGTTCTCATTACTAGATGCCTGAAATGCAGTTCTGAAGAAGAAATACCTAAGCAGCTCCCCTCTTATCTGCATCTGCCTCACCGTTCAGCAGCAGAATTTCCTCTTGCATGGGGAACTCCTGGTTCACAGCCTTTTCTGTGGAACTTCGAAAAAGACACTTCAAAAGATTTAGCTATTTTTCATCTTATTTTTAATCTAATCTTTATTCTCTCCAAGATCATCATATCGTGTTTAAAAGACAACCATATAAGGTTAAGAATACATATATATTGTCCACACAGTGGAAATAAATTTCAAGTCCAGGAAACTGAAGAGCCTGGAGTGCTGATGGGCCTGACACTGGGTGAGGTGCCCCAAACTACATCTGCCAAATCCAGCTCAGCCGCAACGTTCATGGCCTTTTCCTGCCCTACGCCAGATCTACCCTATCTCTCTGAATAAAACCTCAGTCTTCACCTGCAGCAGCCATAATTTGTTGGTCTTGGGTTCCCACACAACTCTGCCAACAAACTTCATCTCTAATCTACAAAAAATTCTGTTCTCCTCCTCCTTGCTTCTGTTTTCCTCTTTACCAAGTGCGATTTTTAATGCACATCAAGGTGCCACTGAGGCTAGGATTTCATTACTGCCCTGAAACATTGCTGGAAGAATCTAAATTACCAGCAGCAGACAAAGTTCAAGCCTGGCTGGCATCCATATAATTCACCTCGTTGAAAGTGTATGTCAGAGCCTGAAAAAAAAATGCCATAATTATTGTATGATTGAAGCGCAATGGTTTCATTTTTTGTGGTACAAAATCTGCATGTGTGATTCCCACTTATTCTGCAGGGAATATGATGCCACTAAAACAAGAAGTTGGGATTTGGTCTACAAGGTTGTTCAAAAGGTCCAATAAAAATACTGTGCCCTTAAAAGATTAACAACTAATCCACAAGAAATACTGTCAGGACACACAAAAGGACAAGCTCAGAGGTGGTACCAGTGTTCACTGTAGCTGTGCAAACTGTGATCCAAGCAATCAGAAGACTCAAAGAATGCACAATTTGTACATATTTTGTACTCAAGAGTTTGTACACAAATACAACATCTTATAAATCTTCACCAGCTTGCAAAAAGCTGCTGAGTTGTCTTTTATTCTTGTAGCTGCAAGTGCCTATAGCACAAAAGAGGAATCCATAGCTCTGATATGTCATCCCTCTGAAATGGGTAATTTAGGGTTATGGTTTCAGAATCAGCACATTCTTCAGCACTTTTCTTCCAAGAAAAATTTTTTGCGAAAAGAATCAAGTAAAACCATGGCACTACATTAAAAAGAACACATCAAAAAGTCAGAACTGTGAGCCATCATAAAATGATGAGAATCTTTTTTTATATTCCTGCATTTCAGAGAATGGAAAGAAAATATGGGGGGAGGGGAGAGAAAAAGGGTGCTTTAATGATTTTTTAAATCCTTACAAGAACCTGTAGCTTCACGTAAGCCTTTATCCTAGGCACACACGGAGAAAAGTTACAGAACTTCCGCCTCCTTTCACAAACGACAAAATGGCTAGCAACCCATCCAGCTTGTGTTCAAAGTTCTGCAAACACTACAGCTCAATGGAGAATCAGAGAGAAAGATCAAATAACCACTTCACCCACAGGTTATGACTTTATTCCAGGGTCTATTCCGTCAAGGCAACTAACGCAGCTTAAATCTCATTTCAGGGCCCCAAATAAATGAGTGGTCCTTCTCTGCTGCAGTTACCAGCAATAACAGATCTATGAGGTATCTCCATGAAAAGCTGGCAGCCTGATTTGATAAGGGAAGAAAAACTGTGCTGAGAAACGAGCCACACAGCTTCTCAGTCTTGAACATTCCCACTAGCATCCTTCTAGCTGCTTTCACACCTCTCTGTAAGCAAATGAAAGGGCTGCAGGAGGCAAACAGAGCAACTCTGAAGTACATTGTTGCCACATATACTTCAGAACAGCTTTTACTGTCCTTAATGATCTATTGTTTGGGCTGGCAATAAGCAACTAAACATGAACCGACACTGAATTTTAAGGTAGATGGTTACCAATACGGACTATCAGGTAGATAAAAAATTAAATAGCAGTTTTCATTCTGCTAGCAGAAAAAGGAATTTGGTTTGACATTCTTGAAGGTAAAAAGGCACTTCTACAGTAAGCACAAAAGTTTCAAGTTCCGGTCACTTCCCAGGGCATTAATATTTGTCACATGAGCAATACTGTAAGATAAACACAACAGTTATCAGCGTGCTCCTAGTGCTGACTAGCTGTTTGATAACAAAAGGGACAAAGGGGCTGCTTCAAGAATGACAGCTACAAGAAAACATTCTCAAAGGGAAAAATCTTTCATAAGAGCGCTCTGCTGGCATATTTTTGAGAACTTTCTATTTCCTGAATTCATGCAAAATAATGCACAGTATGTCACAATAACAGATTAATCCCTCAACCCTGCATACTGCTCCTGCAGCTCCAGCAGCATAACACTTAAGCAGCTGACCTTCTGATCTTGAAATGGTTCAACCCATTTGTTTTACAATGGGATACTTTAAATCAAAGTAATTAAAAAACTCTAAAAGGAAGATGGGGATTTATAGTTAGGAAGTGGAACCAGTGAAGGTTCGTCTAGGACACTTGGTACCATGAGTGCTTACTTACCTCTCATTTCCCAGTTCACGAACATTTCCAGTGTCTGCCTAGTTATTCAAATATTTTGTAGAAGAATAAGCTCCTACACAATGTGACAGAATATACTTTACACGGCTGTAAGGAGAAGAATGAGAAACCTGTGTATCTTAAAATATGCATTCTAAATTTAGTGAGCCATTTCAACATATTTGAGAAACCCAAGTTAAACCTGTATTTCCCACAGAATCAAGACGGTCTCTCTGTGTGACTCCTAAAGTCCAGATTCTAACGTTGGGACGGGCAAGAATACTTGCTTATATGTTTGTTAACCTCAGCCCAAAGTATGCTTGCACTTCTCTGATAGTCCTAAAACTTCCTGCTGTAAAGAAGAAAATAAGATTTAGTTCTACGTCCTAATAGTCTGACAGGAGGTGTAAGACATGAGAGGTAGATGCTGTTCTTCTAGAGAGAAATCAGTATAATGACATATGAAAGAGAATATAAAAAAGAAATAAAAAGTGTGAGCCTCTTAACTTTTCATGTAAATATTGCCATTTGAAACACCACTGCAATCTGTCCGTGATTATTTTGTACAATTCGACCTCGGCATAGCACAGAGCCCAAGGTAAAGCAGGGCTGCCCACTTATATCTGCTCAGTCAACTGTTCACATAGTTTAAATATTACTTCATTCCTTTAATCACATTCCTTCCGTATACTTTCAGGTCCACTGTGATATTAACACTGCAGTTATGTCGTACTTGAAGCTCTAGGTTATCAGCAGAGAATATGCTGTGGGAAAGACATAACTAGTTCTTGAACAATATATATGCAGGAAGTGGAACACTTTGCGGATTTCAAACTGCATCCAGAATAGTACCAAATACATATTAAAGAGCTGAGAATGAATTTATTCTAAAAATCACCATCTTAAATTGTTTTCATAAATGTAAACAATTTGTTGTCCCCAATGCAGCCAATTCACTCTACTAACAAGAGAAATAAGACTTGCAATTGCAAACAACTTTTTACCCCAATTTATGCTTTTTTGTATGCCTTCCAAGAGACTAGATACCAGAACATCAGCATGTGGAATGCTATAAATCCAGGGAATAGCTGCAGTTTTAACCATGGACTTTAATTCCAGGGTGAATTTATGTGGTCCTTGGCTAAATATATCCTTCTAAGTAAATTACTCATGCAACTGCCTGTAGGAAAGCTTTCTGCAGATAAAGAAACTGTTTCCAAATGCTACATTTGACAGCACATACGGCATAAAGTTACATTCTTTTCTCACTGGCAAAAAAGACCCCCAAACTGAATAATGTAGAATGCATAGGTTCCTCTTCTCTCTGCAAAGACTGTCCAAGAGAGAGGTTAATTCTGCCTGATTGCAAGGAGCAGTAACACACTGTATGTATCAGTCTACTATATGTTTATCTCCAAACCTTGTAAACAGAGTGATTTCTAAGATAATGTGAAGCACATTACCACATTCATTTCTACTTATCCATGCAGAAGACAGTAAAAACACATGCCTAACCCTGTGCCTTTAGTAGGATGTGCAACTCAGACACTCTTTCACTATCCTTTTTTTTCCTCTTTTCTATGTTTTCTACTTCTTACCATTGGAGTTGTCCTGGTCCAAAGGATTATCTGGTTCCATTACTTCAAATAAAAGCATCCAACATGCAGTTCTCCATGCAGCAGAGGCATAAAAACACAGCAGTTGCCTAAGCTGATTCACCTGATTTATGAATTAGTGCTGCATCCATAAGAGGCTGTGTTTCTTCTTTTGTATTACATCTGGCTCCTTTTCCAACTAGATGGCTGGGTATTACAGCATGCAGGCCTTTTTCCAGCATCCTCTTAATGCATTATATTTAAAGTAGCAGCAACCTTTTTCTCCCATCCCCCAGACTAAGTTACAGCAGTAACTAGGCTGAGCTGGCAGCGAGCGGAGCTCAGTCAGAACAGGACCTGCAAGCGTTCTCCGATTCGTGTTGCTGCATAAAGAGAATGATTGATACAATAAAAAGTAAGCAGGGTTTGACACAGTACGGTATGCACTGCAGAAAATTGCACCGAAACCAGCAAAGGTCTTGAGGGTTTGGGGAATGCCTCGTTGAAGCCACCAGTATGCACCCCCTCACACACACACACAAATTATGTCCTGTTCCCTCCTCCTCCTCCTCCCCCCCGCTACAATCTTTTATAACCCTGGATCTCCTCCAGCAATAGTCTGTTCAGTTTATAATAAACTCTGCCATTCCCTTGTGTCCCTAGGGCTGCCTTGGAAAGGAAAGAGGCTGTTTGCAGAATGAATAGACCTTCCTAACAGGGAGGCAACTCAGTGGCTCTGCACTGGGCAGCTGTAACTTGCTGCAGCAACAGCCTTCTGCTGGAGACCTTGTCCTACGTTCACCTCCTTCACCAAGGCAGGAGCTGCTCCTAAGTTGGCGTTTTAAAAAGCCTTCCGCAAATAAGCTGGAGGGGCAAGCACCGGATTTGCTAGGCTCATATGGTGAATTATACCAGAGTCTGCAACTGCAGACTCTCTCAACAGAGACAATATTAGCCAACGCTTAGATCATAGTGTTAGAAACCAGGTCACCTTCATTCTGCTACTGGGTCTGCCGCTAACTCCCTGAGACCTCACATAATTCGTGACTCTTCTTCATGCCTCGATTTTCTATGATATTGACAAAGAACTATGTCTTATCTCACAGGAATACAGCTGAAACTTCCCAGCTTTACATGCTTTGAACTTCCTGGATAAACAATGTGGTACAAGGACTGAGGAAGACAACCCTCTCACCTAGGTGAGGAATAAAAATTTTATTTTCTCTGAAGATATATCCACCAAGTAACAGGAAAAGAGATGTACATGCAACTATAAGCCAAGACATGTCTCTGAAAGGTAAATTCATATTGCTGTTACAACAATCCTGAAACAATTCTCCAAATCCAGAATTTCCAGATCATTTTTACTTTGAATCTACGATTCAAAGTCTTTCTTTAATACTCCAGCTAAGGCATTAAACCATATCTTGTCTAAATCGAAGGCAAGGATCACCCTAAACATCTACAACAGATCTAGTGCATTTGGGGTTTGTCATGGCTGATGACACAGGATTCTGATGCAGGCAGGGGTTTCTATTTTGGTGCTCCCGGGTAATGCTCCTGCCTTACTAGCTCACTCTTCGTGGAGTCATGTAACTAGTGCTTTGGAGCTGACTGACTCTTCACGCCTGGCGCTACAAGCTGTAGGCGGACAAATGAATGGCTGGCTGAAGGGAGAAAAACATGCAGTTCTGTTTGGAGAAATTAACGTAGCAGGTTGATCTGACTCTACTGTAATTGTACCTTGCAAAAACACTTTGGTACTGTTCCTGAGGATTATGCTATATTAATAGAAGAAAAACTCATTTCCATCTATTTGTTTTAAGTATTGCACAGTATATAGCCCTATTAAATAATGTTCTGAGATCTCTGCCTTGGTCTAAATTACAGTGCTGCAAACCCTATATTCTCTCCCCTCGCACCCTACGCTCCCTATGTTCTTTACAACTTCACTACTTCTCCCACTCGCTGACAAAACAAAAAACCTCCCTCTTTCCACCTTCCCCACAAAACCACCTACTCTGTGACTACAGGAACATAGCACTCTGCCTGTTAACAGCCCTCCACCTGGTTTGGGTCATGTATATGGTCTAGGAGTTAGTATAGGACAGAAAAAAGTACGTTAACTCTTGACTGATACATATTGCATCCCTTCGGTCTGAATTAACAAAAGCTGACAATAATAGGTATAGAAGGGATTTAGTGAAATTTTGGGGGTGAGGAGTCCTGGACAGGTATCATCTGTCTGTTCTGTGTCCCAGATGCGGAGATACACAAACACACACACACACAGAGGCACAGAGTGACTCACCAAGACAGCCTGCCGCGATCACAGGGGACTAGAAATGCCTGGAGAATCATGGTTGTCAATGTAAAGGGATACATAGCTCTGTAGTGAACATCTGAATCAAGACAAATTATCTAAAGAGAAACAATCTGTATTCTTCCATGAAACAGATGCTGCATGCACATAATATACTGTCCACAGACAATTTAGTGCCAGAAAAGAATAAACACCTGTGAAATCCTTTCTTGTAGAGAGTCAGGAATAATCCAGGAATGCAACAGAAGAGCTAAGATCAAGAAATCAAGATAGGAAAGTGAAAAATAATAGTTATTTAGACCTCAATGACTTTATATGACAACTGATTTGTCTTTAATGTCATCCAAATGATTTGCTCATCTGTAGTTACAGCCCTAGTAAAAATTAATCCTTAACATGCGAGTCAGAATGATGTCAATATTTTGGCTAAGACATTATTCACAATTTCTAACAATTGAGCAATTGTCATACGTTCTTTGTTTGAGCACAGCTCATGCGGTTAGGAAAAGTAGCTCGTGCAATGGGTTTGAAAAGAAAGGGACAGTTGGGGGACCAGGGCTTTGATCGCTAGGGATTTTAATTGCTCAGGCACTGAATGGAAAATTGCAGAAGTGAAGAGGGAAATTATTTTCAGACAAATGGCCTGAATGGTCAGAAGCGATGCTAGACCAAATCCTAGGAAATGAGCCAAGCACACTGAACTAATGAGTGTGGAAAGAGAAGTCTAGCTAGCATGTTCTCTGGAATACCTATGAGGCTAAGCAGAACACAAAATTTAGAGTTTTGAAAGCTGACTCTTCAAGGAAGGAATTTTGAAATGGTTGGAGGGAAGCAGAAATTAAATGTACTGTGCTTCTGTCCAATCGGAGCATCATCGCATTCCCCTAGATGGCTAGTTTTAAGACAAAAAAAGGAAGTTATATCTAATTGCCTAACGTCTGCGTGATGTTAATTTGAACATCTTTTATGTACCAGACTCCAGATGTACTTAATGTGTAAGACACGACTTTGGAGCTGCTACTTCTTAACTCCTATTTCTTCTCATAAAAGATGGGAATCGTAGCTCACATTGGCCTTTATTTCACACTGTAACGTGAAACTGCAAACAAGAAAGATGGCACTTGCTTTATCTGCTGTAAAACTTTGGGCAAGTCACCTCATCTCTCTTTTATCTGCTACACAGACCTGCAATGATATTTAATATTTCCAGATTAAGCAATATAGTCTAAGTTTGAAGTAGTATAAATGTGGCCCTATAACTGGTCTTGCATTTATTTCCAGGGAAAGGATTTGCTTCATAGGTCTGTTTGGACCAGGTTTTGCTACTTTACGTATAGTGGTGATGGATTATGGTCAGCAGAGACTCTGAAAAGTCTACTTAATTTTCTACCAGGTGTTTTAAAAGGTCTATAGGAAAAGGTAAGTAGAAATACGTGTATGTATAAACAAGCACAGTTACCAGACATATTGAAAATGTTATTTCATTCTTCACAATAATAATCCATTCATCCAGAAAAAGCATTGGTACAATTTCTATGTTGTTCCTGGTAACGCATCATTTTGCTCTCTTAAGGCCTACCTCTAACAGCCTAAGAATGACGCCAAAGTACATCACAAGCATTAATTAGGCCTTGCTCACACCAGGTAAACATTGCCTTTTCCATATTGTACCAAGAGACACAGAGCACAGAGCTGCGGGACACCTTCTCTGCAACCACGAATGTGACTTAAAGTTATAAAAACTTGAAGAGCTTTAACTATTTAAATATAGCCCTAAAATGAGTCTTTTCCAATATAAGCAGGTGAAAAAAATTCAACAACTATATGTTAGTTGCTAATATCTGTGCAAAAATGATTTGTGGGGATCCAGTCTCAGCATGCCACTTCAGTAGTGTCACACTATGACAGAAGACCAAGTCGGAGATGGAGAGATGTCTATTGCTTAAATAAGGAGAAAACATTTCAGGCCGCGTATCTCCAGAAATGAGTGAGAAGAGGTTCAGTTGGTACATTATTTTGCCTCCTGTTTGATGCAGTCGTCGTTAGCCAGTGTAAAAGATCAGCATGATGCCACAGCTGCCTGCCACGACACAGTCCTTCTCTGAAACATGAATTCATATGTAGGAGGGAGCAATGAATGCCTGCAAGTTGAAAAGCCAGTGAGGCACAGACCTGCTTAACAAAACAGTTCGCCAAGGTTACTGGGGGTGTTGTCAAAGCCTCCTCTTTTGTGAAGGCTGAATAACAATTCATACCAAGTAACCAGCTTCACAGTTTCTTTGGTTTTACCTGGCAAGTTTTCAAAGTCACTGCACATGACTGGGTCTGTTCCCATTGAGATGCAGCTTATCTTGCCCTGGACAGCAAGCGCAGGGATGATCCAACTCCAAAAGTTCATGCCAAAGCCCTATTGTGCTGTTTTTCTGCTTGAACTGAACTATGTCTATCATAAATGTGCTTGAATGTGACACAGGCACTAACTGAAAAATGACGCATCCTTGGTTACTTCATATTGGTGGGAAGAATCCCTCTGCCTCAGCAGAACTGACAGCAAGTTAACATTTGATTTCATAAATTCAGATATAACTGGGATCTTCAGGAATCCCCAGTTGCAGAGCAGCCCCAGTTACCAAGATTCTATCCATGCAAATGCTCCTGCTAGTAAGCACAAGGCTGGTTAAAGAGAAGACTATAACCTATTTTAAGCTTATCACTCAAGAACTTCCAAAGGGGTGATCTGTGTGTGAGTTGTGCAGTGCCACGTGGAAGCCTCTGTTCTCAGCTGGGTCGCCTTTCGGAATATGCATCACATAATCTGCAGCAATAGGACAGACGTCCTCTAAGGATCCTTTATCTGGGGAGATGAAAATGTTTACTATTAAATCAGCAGACTTTTATCTTAATTTTCTGAAGGAGGTGGCGCTCTAATCACACGTGATGTGGCAGCTTATCATCCAGAACTCAGCAAAGCCCCACCCAAGAGAAAAAGGTTTAACAATTAAATGGAGCGTGAAAACCTGGAAATCCTGTGTTGGAGAAAGCCTCTATGTGAAAGACAGTCCCCAGAACATCAGCGCAAGAATTGGCATCTGTCACATCTTTCTCTTCAGTGCTCTTTGGTTTTGTAAACCATTAGGAGTTTTAGTTTGTAAGAATGTTCTCTGATGGAAGAGGAGTTCAGTATCTAAAACATGCCCAAATCATGGAACTTACTGAAATATCTTTGACTTCAGAAACTTTAAAATAAACCAGTTCTTCAGTTTCTGTAAAGACTGAGCCTTTTATCGCTTCCCAAATCTCTGCCACAAACTACTGAATCTTGTCATCATTAACAAACAAAACTCAAAAGAATAAACCAAAATGCTGCAGAGTTACAGATTCTATAGTACCATGATTAGCAAATACAGTTATGACTATGAAAGAAGTACACATTAAAGAGACTACCATGAAAAATGCCAACAATCAATGTAACATGGTCAATATTTCTAAGACCCCCAAAGTCAATAATACTATCAGGACATTCATTCAGGGTAACTAGAATATAACATTACCTCTTGCTAAGGTTCACTTCAGACTGAGGAAAAGTGGCTTTGGACTTCTTTAGTAAAATCTTACTGGCAGTTTAACTGAGGAAAATAAAACTAAACTGACTCCTGGGCAAACATAACAAAAGGTCTGCAACACGCAGAGTTCTGTGCACAATTTACTGAGCTGTCTGTTGAGATTCCACCCTAGCAGACTTTACAGATTCCTAACTATGTTTCTGCAGTTGTCTCCTAGAAACAGGGACAAGAAGCATTTGCTGTTCTCTCAGCTCTTTTGAAAAACTCTGCAACAGCTTCCTTCACATTCAGGATGCCCAAGTAATCAACGTGTATTTCCTTAATCGATAGACAGCCTTAAAGAATGGGCTGTTCTTTGATACCCTGTTATGTAAATGTAATGCAATAGCGACTGGCGCAACGATGTGTCATTAATAAAAACTTGGACAAAAAGTACCAATGGAAAGTACAATTCAGAGAAATGCTCATACGAACATTTGGATACTTCACCAGAATCCTGAGGTTATACAAATGTTGGATTAATTATCTTATGAGACTAGACTAGATATTGAAAAGTTACACATAACTTCCTTCTTGCATCAAACTAAATTCATAATGAATATAACTTCTGAAGGAGATCTTACAGAACAGCAAAATGGGGAAAATTAAGTACAGTTTCTTGAAACAGGGACAGAAGTTCCACCTGAGGTTTCTGTGAAGGTTCAGGCTAAAATAACATACCATCCAAATAAACTAATAGATCCTTAACAACATCTGCTGGAAAAATAGCACTGGCAGAGCATTTATAATATATAAATCTGGTTTTGTATATTGAAGATCATCTTTTCTTCCCTCTTCCCGATATGGGCTATTCTGCTACTATTTCTGCACACTGCGATGGGTGCGATGGGACCAGAGCAGCTGGTAGCTGCTTCTCCAGCCCGGATCAGCACACGGGGGGCTTTTAGTAAATCCTCCTACATCTGTAAAATTCTACGAAAGTAAGAAAGGTTACAAAAAGCAAATACAAAGTTCAGAGATTAACTTCTGAGATTAATTTATGTGATTCCGAAACAGATGGAAGCAAGGTAAGTGACACGAATAAGGCCTTGCACTTTGTATGGAAAAGGGCCTGTCCAGATGAAAGCCAGTGTCACACTGAGTATAAACGGGAGAGAAAACTGACATCCAGATCTCCTCTGCTCACACCTTGCTTGCCACAAAGGAGTAGATTATTCCCACACATCCATAGTTACAGGATAAAATACTGTATCAAACTATGCATTTATTTCCATTTGCAAGTTTTCTATGGGAATACCTGCAACTTAGAGAGAAGAAAAAATCCCAGATGATATTTAGGCACATGAACAAAGCATCAAGAGTGAGTCATATTCTGACCCCTCAAAGGCTGTCAGTCTGCTTGCTCTGAGCCTGCTTGTTCTCTTCTTTCCTTCCCTTATTGTTTCCTCTCTTTTCTTCCCTCTCTCCTTTTTTGTTTAGAGATGCAGCCAATTGTTGTCCTTCCAGATCAAGCACTCTCTTCATTTTAATAGCTTTTTTAGGCTAAATTACTCCATATGGTCTTTTGCTTTATGGGAAACTCACACAACAAAAAGCAGAGATTTTGAACTAACTTTTGTTTGTTGCTGTCACTCAAAAAGTGAAACACAAGATAAATGATGTTTTATTCTTTCCTCGTGTTTCTAATCTGTTTCTGATTAAAAAGAAAAAAACCCAACACCCTTATAATGCCTCTTCTTTGGAATATTACTGTCATTCTTCCTTCTTGTTGTCCAGTAACTTCTGATTTCACATTCACTTTTTCAATACTCTTTCTCGCTTTAGGCAGAATAAAAGTATGAGAATACAGTCTTTGTTCCTACTCAATTAGTTTTGCCTGAGCTAAGACTTCAGAAATAGATATATCTGACATAGATAAACCATTTTTTAACCCAAGGTTTCCATAGAATTGTTGAGATATTGGTGTGGGTATGAAGTCCGCACAGCAAATCTCATTTCAGACTTGGATAGAAAATGAGAAACTTCACCGAAATCAACAGGAAGAGGAAGGGTAGGGTGAAAAGACAGAAAATAAATGCTCATCTTGGCACGTGCCAAGAGACCGCAAGGTTCAAACCTGCTATTCATTCCCCTGATGAATACAAAATCCTGAATAATCAATCACCTGCCATGCACTTCCTTTCCTGACCCCTATGATATTTCTCCCATTAGTCCGTGCTGCAACTGCAAGGGTTATCCTTCTTTTTTTTCTACAGAATATGTTGGGAATCTCAAACAGTTATTTAGGAATCCCACCACTTCGTTTATAGCTACACAGCAGGTGAGGGATGCTTCTTCCATCTACCCTGAAATATTTCTTAACTCAGCACAGATTAAAGTAAAATGGAATTAACATTTATTTACAGCATTTTGGGCAAAACAGCTACAAAGACAAGAAACGAAAGAAAAACATTTTAATCTACTTAAGCCAAACTTAAACACAAAAGCTCCTCTCTCCGTGTGTAGACGATACCGTGGTTTTCGCATACAGGCATTCCGTCTCTCTGCACACCTCACGTTACAAGTTCCGCTCATTACAAGCACCCTTTCCTGGCGGAGCATGCTGGTTTTGTAACTAATTGTCCTTTATAGCTTATCTCTTCTAGAAGCTCCAGTAAGGTGGATATGTCTTCTCCATCTTTTCTCAGACTTACTAATTTTCTTCTTCCCTTTTCCCTGATCCTCTTCCCTTTCCTCCTTCTCCACAAAATACATACGTTTGGGTTATTTAGGGCATAATCTTGATGATATTTTAAGTAAGCTAAGTATTACCTCTCTTTCTTGGAGACGTAAATACCATTTTGCTAGACCAAGTGTCACAGCCTATGCTCGACTGGCAGATTAACAACTCCCTGCCTAAGTCAGGAATAAAATTTCTATCTCCTCTTTAGGGAATCAGTGCATAATTTTCATTGTGAATTTTTTATTTTAGATTTGCCTGACAACACGTACACTTGATACAAATATTTAATGGGATAAATGAATTCAGTACTTTACTAACTCTTGACTTAAATCAGACATGAAGCCCCCCTGGGGTGATACTTTATCCTCTAATTTAGGGATCCCATGAAATGAAGTTCCCATAATAACCAAACCTAACAACCCCTCCCCATGCTGAATTATTGATAATGAACACCACTTCTGCCATTCGTCATCCAGGTACTGTGACGAACTTAGAAGTTAGCTCTGCAATATGCTCTTTCATTCTTTTTTCCAAGGTTTCCTAAGCCTGCCCACAGCCAAATCAAATGAACCAGTCTCTCCTCTGCACTGCAGAGTTTATCCCGCCATTTATCTTTCCACTGTCATTTCCCATGAGCTGAACAACTGCCTCTTCCCAAAACTTCACCTCTGTTCTCCCTGACTTAGTGTTCTTCATTCTTGTAAGCACTCTTCCCAAATGCTGTCTTTGCTTCCAAGGCATCCCAATTTCTAGGATTCTTTCCTTTATATTTCAAGGATTTTGCTCATAATCAAATCTAATTCCTCATCTAACTCTCTTCCCCATTCCCCAGCAAACCCAATTTTAAAAACCTCACAGTATGGGCAGCTGCACAGGGTATGCAGGAGCTGCCAATGCTCATACAGAGAGCTGATATCTGCCACCTTCTTCAATGGCATAAATATAGGAAAATGAGAAAGAACTGCTCCTTTTGAGGAGCTCTGCCCATTTCCTGCCCCGATTCTTCATTTTTAACTTTCGCTTCCCTTAGGATGTTTTCCTTTGCAGAGATAAACAGTTGGTTTTGCTCAAGATTATCAGGTCTCTGCAACTGAAGAGTGTCTCTTGCAACCCATAATCTTTTCTAGCCCTTTGTATTCCCTCTCTCTCTCCTACCTCCTGTCCCCCAACCTTCTAGCTATTGTGCTCTGTAAAGCCACTAACAGGTCACTGCAAAGGTGTGCCCACCTTCTTAATAAGCACAACTACCATTTGAACCGATGGATTATAACATGATGTAGTAAAATCAAAAATTTCTTAATGAAGCTATATGGATTTTAGCCCTTCCAACCTAACAGAGAGATGCAACATGCCTGCAATTCTTGGAGAATCTGAACAATCTTTTCACATGCAACACTCATCGAGTAACTCCTGCTTCGCTTATTTTTTCTCTTCACTTTATTTTTTCTCATTAGCTTGAAGTTGTATTCACCTCTGTTTAATAACTTGCTTATCTGCAGTTTCCCTTTGGTTTTTTCCCATATGGTTCCTGGTGAACTGCAGAAGCTTCTCTTGTTTTGACAATTCTAGTTGATTTCAGTGATAATAGAGTATATCATCCCCATCTGGGGTTTTATTTTCAAATTTCTTCTTAAAAAAAACCACCTTTCCATTCAATAAATTCCAGTTAATATTCCCCATTCATTTTTCCATAACCTTATGTCAAATCTCTCTCTGTACAGGACCTCCTGTGAACGCGCAGACAGATAAGTCAGTCCTCTGCAAAGCCCAGTGTGTGGGCTGTAAGGCCAGACATAGCTATAAGGCAGATGGGGAGGAGAGGCCTGCACAGCTTTGTGACTGGCACGTCCTCGCGTCACCCACAGTGCCCGAGACACATGGGGTGGAGCTGAAATAGAGCTACAGTTCCTCTGCTCAGCACCCTGGTATATCTGTGCCTGGGTTTCTGCTCTGCCAGAAACAAGCTTAACCTACCCACTGGGGAGAGCTGGCCGCATGCAGTGCCCAATACACGTATATATTTATACACACACACACGCATAGTATCTTCTAAGTTACCAGAGACACCAAAAACAGAGACTACTAACGTTTCAGCCAAAAGAAGAACTTCCATGTTTAGTTACACAAGCAATCCCCACGTCACTGCTTCACAGGCCATTTGAAATTTAAGGAACATGTAACCTTTCTGGAAGAAACTACGGGCGATATTCTGCAGTCTAACCAACGTGGTTTTCATTTACAAACAAGAAAAACTTTATCTAAACTTTCAATGTTTATTTATTGTTTTATTTTCCCTCTCATTTGTTTGTTTCAAAACTCGCATGCAGGAGAAGGTGCCTGACGCTTTTCCTGTAACTTTGTCTTCTACCACTATTTCACGCACCATCCTCTGCTAGTTCACAGACCGTGAACACTCCACAGACCACACACATCAGGAAACGCTGCTCCAGGTGGCTTAGCTTTAAGAAAATACCTATAATAGCTGTGCATGTTTTCAGGCATATTCAAAAACAAGCCCCTGCCCATCAGCTTTCCTGTTCCACCCCCACGAAACACGACGCCGTGAGTACTGCACGCGCCGTAGCTGGGGGGTGTCTAACTGGGCTTGTCGAGCTGACTTACTGCAGTGTGTAACTGCATTAAGATTCAGTTGCTGATCCTATTGACTGTTCAGCACCATCTGCAGACATATGTGTGCTCCTCTCCCTGTGCACTGCTATCATCTTCAGACTCTCCAGTCTTCTCTTCCAGCTTTGTTAAAGTAACAGAAATTATTAGAACGGTTGGAAGAATTTAACACTCTTTTTTTTTTTTCTCTTTTTTGGCAGCCTACTTTTATCTGAATTAGCAATGTCCTGGTTTGCCTTCTTATTCTGACTAGGAGAAACAACAAATTTCTATAATCAGCTCCCATCGTTTGACAGAATAATCTCAGCATCATTCCTGATTCTAGGAAATGCCCTTCAGTCTGCACAGGCTATGACATCCTCTCCTGGGCTTCTCTTCTGCTGCGGGTCTGTACCAGCATCATAGAAAATCCTCCCCACGTCTGATCCCCTGCCACAATGGGCGTGTTAGTCGAAGAAGTCTCTCAAAGGATTATATAAAGTGCACTTTAGACACTGAAGCCAGGGGTTCAGAGCTCTCTGAGCTCCCATATGAAGCAACAATTTAATTTCCCTTTCTTCATCAATTCTTCATTCTCTCGTGATGTCTTGGCAACATTTTGTTCCCAGTTAAACATTCATCATTAGCTTCTTTTTTTCTCTCACTTCCTTTTATATTCCTTTCCCTCCCCATCTGCTAATTTAAAAGGAAATTGCACGGTATTCAGCATTATCGGCCAATCTGTTTACTCTGCTCTTGTTCAAATGAAGACCATTTCTCACACACTGAGCTGCTCTGTCTTACTCCCATACACACTGTTATTATCCTCAAAGCCCGTATTTTCTTCCGTATGCCACCTAGAGAGCTAACCACCCTTCCAGAGGTATAGATCTTCCAAAAATGTTGTCTCTCTTTTTAAAACTAAGATGCGGAAATAGAGATTTATGGGGAAGAAGAGACACATCCAGGCTTAGGCTTTCTCTCACTCCCAAGCTGTCATGAAACAGTAGGCACATTGGCACACATGAAAAAGAAAGAGGAGGTCTTGACACCACTCTGGCTACCAGAGGGACAGCATTCAACCCCACAGATTCCACACCCAGCCAGGGGAGACCACCTCTGTGCGGAACGAGCTTTTGCCTGAGAAACAGCTTCTCGGTGGGCCAGAATGCCTCACCTCCACCAGCCCAGCCCAGCCCTTCTTAGCAGTAACTCCCTGAAGAACTCTAAGTAATTACTGCTCCACATTGCTGGTCTTGCCAATACTGACTTGCTCAATATTACGCGGTTCATTATTTCGTTAGTGAAAAGAACGCTAATTTTGACCTCATGCTCCAACCCTTTAAGATACAAGATCAATAATACAAAGTCTCCTTTGATCCCTATCAGAGTGCCTAACGCTAATAGTAAAATGCTGAAACAGTTCTTGGTAGCAACAATGTGAAAGCTTTGCATGCTCAGGCACAATAAGTGCAACTGGTATTAATGGTTTTTAAAAGCCAGTGGGGAAAAAAACTAATAGGAAAGGCTTTATTAAATCTGCAAGTGCCAGAATTCGCATCTCATGACCTACTGAAATATTTTAGAGAGATGTTATCTTTTAGAAAGGGGGCTAACATTTTGAGTGATGATCCTATTGAATTCTTTAAAAAATATATATAAACAAAAATTGAACCAAAATATGCATCTGTAGGTCATATGTGAATTTACAAACTGGATTACAGATCAGATTTTTTCAAATTCATAACTAACTCGGCTCTAAATAGCGGAGTTTGGAATAAGTGATATAACTGAGATTTCACCTCATCAAATATTATAGTTTGCATTTCAGGCAGATGTTATGAAAATATACAGGTTGCTTCTGACCATAGATTTGACATCCTGTCTTTGCACCCAAGCTGACCCATGGTTAGCAAGGTATTCGAGCGCATGTGGAATTTTAAGCAGGTAAGCAAACAAACTCGCTTCAAAGTTGAAGCATTTTACTTAACTGATGCTTTGATAAAAGCAAGTCTTGTCAAAGTCAGTGAAAGCTACACACTGGCAAAATGGCAAAGACCAACTTCTCCAGGGTCTTAATTAACAATATTAATTAACAATATTAATGTAAATGTCTTTAGCACTTGGGAATTTGAAAGAAAGACATGTCCAACTTTTGCATGAGTTTGTTACTATTAATACAAATCTTTATGTGCTGAAACAAGTGGATTCTTTTGTGACGGAAAAGTAGATCAGAATAATTTTACTGAACATTGGAGCTTGACTTCTTACCAACTGCAGGAGGATATCATGCTGTTATATTGTATGTTGCTTAGCAATGTAATGTGGGAAGCAGCACCACAGTCCTTGACAGCACCATTGTCCATTGAAATGCTTGTGAAATATTACCTGGGTTATATAAAGATAGCATACGGTTATAGAAAAATAGCATAAAGTTTCAAAACAAGACAAAGAGGAAGAAGGCTGTAAAGAAAAGGCATTACTATTCTAATGGCAAAAAGGTCTCCCTGGATGATCTGTCAGTATCTGAATACACACAGCATAAATTAAATATGGAGAAATCATATCTGTAAAATCTCATTACAGCTATTCTTACGAATGATATACTGTATTCTGGAGTAACTACTCTCTAACGGTTGAATAGCTCTGAGTCCATATATGTGCCAATGCCTCTACATTACTACCAAATAAAGAAGACCTATTGTTTATTGTTCCAGTGATTTGCTTTGGAGGAAAAGTTTTGCGCTCTGAGGTACTGATTACTCAGGCTGAGCAGGGTACAGACAAAAGGAGGAGCCCTAAGCAAAGATGGACTACTTCTGCGAACAGATTCCATGATAGGGTCTCTTATTAGTTAGAGAAATGTGAATAGTCACCTTTTGTGGCTTCACAGTATACCAGAGGTTACGGGTGTCACTGGTGCACCCTCCTGTATTCACTGCACTTGCTTTTTCTCTGGTGCCTTTTGCATAGAGAAGTGTCAATCTGCTCTTGCTTGATTGGTTTTGACAGCCTCAGTGTAACAGCCTCTGCCAAGATTTGCCTTCATGCGTGCCCTGTAATGTTTCTTTGGCCCATCTTCCAGCCATTCACCATATTTTAACTAGCTGGAGAAAACAGCTTGGGTAATCTGTTTTCTGACATTCATAGCAGATGCCAAGCCCTGCGTATTGAAGCGTACAAGAGCGCTGCTTTGTTGCTTAGTGTTGCAACATTTCCGACGATTCTGCCTCCTCCTGCCCAGTTTCTCGTACGCTCACCTTTCCCTGGTAAGGGCATTGCTAATTTTGAAACGACACGTGAATGAACTAGTGTGATAGTGTCATTAATAACTCGAACGGTAATAAGTTCCTCTGAACTGCTGCAAGAGGAGGTTTCTCCAACAGACGGCAGCCTGTGTCATGCTACTCTTGCCAGAGACTACTGCGTTTTCATGTAGCATGCCTATGAGGAAAGGAGCACAATTGTATCACGGGTCATCCACCAATATCATTCAGTAAAAGTTCCCTTCATCATCACCACTCCTTTCTTGGCAAAGTAGCTGCTACCAGGAACCCAAAGAGAAAATACACAAAACTGAATCTGTAGGCAGGAAATATATCACCATCAGACTGAATCTAAACTCCAGCACTTTGCAGTTTGTCAGCATTACCATTGGATTCACCACAGTCTAACTAAATTTTGTAATTTGAAGAAGCATCAGACTCATGTTCTTTACTTTGTCGTATGGAACAAATCTCACATCATGATGGTTTGCAAAGACACAGGAGCATATCTGCATCTTTGGAAAAAAAAACCAACAAACTGAATAGACATGACAGATCCTAGGGGCCTTTCCAAGGAACAATTCAATATTCCCTTTTATAGTATTTGGCAGGAAAACACCACAGAGTTTATTCAGCTTGAATTAACTAATGGATTTGAGCATTCTCTTTAACAAAGAGAGAAGATGTTGAGTTACACTGACTGCAGGGTTACAGAATGCTTTGGAAGAATCTCAAACTGATTTACCACAGAATCTGTGCTGGCTTTTCCCTAAACTCACAGGCAGTGATGCCTCGTATTTTAAAACAAGAATTCCTAAAATTCATTTAGACCATTTATTTTTGTTGGTATATGTGTCACCAATAAACATAGGAAGTTATTTGTGTTTATTAGAAAAGTGAAGATGGACAAAATAGAAGATACTATGCTGTTGAAAGAAACCATGTAACAGAAGCAATAGTTTTGCACAGGCCATACCCTTCCAATGTGCCAACAACCCCCACGGCACAAACACATGTAGTAGGGGTTTCTTTACAGAAGGGCCCAATTCCTTCCCACAGAACAGAACCACCTATAAATACAGGAGCACCAATGGTGAGATTTACCCTGTGGTAGGCTTCGCTCATCTTCAGCCAAGAGGAATATTGTTTTGATCTCAATGAGTATGCATTTGATACATAATAACTATTCCCCTAAATCAACATTAAGTGAGCTGTTTAAGCAGGAAGGGCACTTAGCTGAAAGTAATTCCGTTTGTCTCCCTATGAAAACAGAAGTGTTTGCTGAGGAGACCTTCCTGAGCATACAGCTACCAGTTGTATCAAACTGTGCAGACTGTGCGCAGTATTAAGGACATAAATCTCCCTTCATGATGCAGGAGTTCCAGAGAGACTGCACTGGAGAAAGGCCCACAGCAAGAGCTGTTCCCCATGTGCTCCTTCTGGGTCCAAGAAGGCAGTATTTTCTTTCTGGAAAAGAAAGCAGGAAAGTCTATATAGGTCAAAACTAATCACTGGGCGGTGTTCCCAAAATCATACTTGTTACCTGAAAAGAATACATCTGATAATTCAAATCCGCAAATGCAGAGCAGTGTATGGGTCATCTCTCCTCACTGGCATCAGAAATACAATGTTTTCACGACAGCCTTCCTTTGGCCTTTGAATCATTTCGTATTTCTTTGAATTCCTTAATTTGATTCCCTTAGTTTTTTAAGCTCCTGCCACGTATTCTTGGCGTTTCAACCTTCGCCTCCTTTTACCCGATCTGAAATTAAGATCTATTCTGTGGCCTCTGCGCCTCTAATGGATTTTCTGGTTAAACATAAGTGAATGTATAATTCAGCCAGAAGGTTTTTCATAAGAGTGCAGTCTCACAATAGATTAAAAGCAGTTAGCTTTTACTAATGCAAGCCCTTTTTTGGATGTAGTGCTTCAGAGAAGTTCAGTAGAGACAGACTTCTTCCTTTATCCCTTGCTTTCATCCTGATGAGAGGTTTTTCAAATTCACTAAAATTCAAGGCTCTCTAATTTTTTTATTTTATTTTTAACAATTTGCAGCTCAGAACTGGAGAAGCTGGCTGGTGTGATACGGCTGCGCTCAGTCTTGTTCTCTGTATAAATAATTTTAGCAAGGAGAATAGCATCCCTATTATCATAATCAATTGCTCGGAATAACTTTCAAGTCTGCCCTTACATTTTTCACCTTCCCGAGCATGCTGAGTTCTGGGAGCACCCAGAAGCGGGGAACAGTTGCAGTTAAAGGGTGAAGAGCAAGACCGTTCCTGGCTTCTTCACAGCTGAGCCTTTCAGTATCCATCAGCATCATTTACTCGGCTTGTCAGTTCAAGGCCACAAACCCATCTGATATTCATCCTTGTATTTCCCTCTGACTACGCTACGCCTTTGGACTAATTCCCTCTAGTCAGAGGATGAAAAACACACCTGAACAACAGATGGTGCATGGATCGGCCACCAGTGTAAAAGTTCTGAAGTGACCGGTGTTAGGTGAGGCTTCTTAGCATTTGCAGACCAACGCTCTCACCAAAAGACCTTTCCTCTCATACTGCATTTCCTAAGAGAATGACTACAGAGCTACACACAGCGAGATTTATTAAGACTGATTTAGCTGACAGCATTTTGCATTTGTGTATCAAAAACTGTAAAAATGCAGGAAAAGGCAGGGAGTCTACAGAATGGCTGCAGGCACTTTAACTCTTCATTTCATTTCTAGTTGAAACGACAGGGGAAAAAATGTCACCAGGACAGTCAGAAGAAACAGCTTTTCACAGCTCTTTGGTGTAACCAAGTTCAGCTTCACGCAGTGAAACGGTACTCTGAAGCTAATACACCGGTTCCAGACTCCAGCTGGGCTGGGGCCTCTCTGATGAATTTGCTGGGGCACATTAGTGCTTATCGTGACGATTCACCTTGTGAAACAGCCACCTTTTTTGAAAGACTGGCATGAGGTTTATATTTATTTCAGGATCTTCTGAACAGGTACCTTATGAAAAAAATCTCCGTCACTACTAATTTGGATTGA
Organism: Phalacrocorax carbo; assembly: GCF_963921805.1. Taxonomy (NCBI): domain Eukaryota; kingdom Metazoa; phylum Chordata; class Aves; order Suliformes; family Phalacrocoracidae; genus Phalacrocorax; species Phalacrocorax carbo. The sequence goes on from NC_087530.1 coordinate 2,742,378, forward strand.
ATCCTTACAAATAAAGACTTCTATCCTACTGCTTTTCTGTGGAGACATGCAACACCTCAAAGGAACCATTTTAGAAAACTGATGATGGGATTAATTTGTGTCTTTGCAGGAGAAAGTAGAACTAAGCTGGCCTCAGTGGAACAGGAGCAGCGGAGCAGTCGCAGTGGTAGATCAGCAGTGAAGGAGTTAATATGGTTTTTCCTCAGAGAAGAAGATGAGGATGTCAACGCTCCTTTCACCAGCCCTAAGACAAAGTAAGTGCTGAGCTGACATGCAGCAGATGCCTGGCATGCAGTTACCTACCACACAAACCAAAGGTTACAGCAAACCTGGAGCTACAGGATGAAAGAAGGGCACCCGCTCATGTTCCAAAGGCTCCCTGCCTGCAGAGCAGGAAGACTCATCATCTTTAACGCACAGTTTACCACAACCAAGTACCATGAAGTGACAACAGAGCACCTAAATATGTGCCATGGAGACGTAACAAAGAAAACAGCTTTTCCTAAAAGACCCCGTGACTAAAGTGCAGCAACGATGTGACACCTATGACTCCCTCAGCCTGGGATTTGGGGTAACAGCCCAAATTAAGCCCTTTTAACTGGGATTATCTGAAGAAAGCAGTTTCGGCACCAATGCTTGATGGCGCATTTTAGTACTACCTTTTATCTCCCTATAGAAAAGGCTTAAACTCCCTCTTGTGGATAGTTTGAGAAGATCTGTTTTGCAACAGAAAGACCACAGCAGAGTTGGCAAGAAATGAATCTTCAATTTTCCCCATATTTTCCCAGTTTTCCAATGGTCCCCTGACCATTCTGAAACAGGTTGTGTGGTCTCCATCCTAGGAGGTTTGCAATACCAGACAAGAGAGAGCCCTGAGCAACCTAATCTGACCTTAGAGCTGCCCCTGCTTTGAACAGGAGGCTGGATTAGTGACCTCCTGAGGTCCCCTCTGACCCGTATTATATCCTATATTCTTATGATCCTGTATACACAAAAAGGAGAAAGCACACTCTAAAGAAAACTCAACAATTGCTACAGAAGAGGAAAAAGAAGTATGGAAGTATATTAGGAACTTCATACTACTCTTTATTTCAATTGTTCAAAATGTAGTTGACATCGTCATCTGTTGTCGGAGATTTTAGGCAAATTACTATAGGAAACATGGAAATGTACTTCACTGTCCTAATTCCCAAACAGATGAAAGGAGGCTAAGAATGAAACAGAAGTACAAATAAATGTACAGGAGAGGGTTGAAACATGCTGACAGCAGCATCCGAAGATAATATTATCTCAAGAGCCTCTTCTATCTGTACCCCAAAGGAACCACAAACTGTAAACTCAGACATATGTACTGCTAAATTACAATTTTGATTCACCACAGCCTAATTCTTAAAATACTAGTATAGTTCTGAGCATCAATATTTACTTTCTACAAATAAATAAAACAATACATCTACGTAACGTTTCACGTCCACAAGTCTCAAAGCACTTTAGAAAGTCAGAGGAGCACTACAGATCCACCGAGGTTATACTGTTTGCTTGAAGTTATGAGGTCAGGCAAGTGCACTGGATCTTGTGCTTTGTTGTTGAGCTCAAATCATCTAATGAAAGTTCAGCCCAGTTGCTTTGGGCGCAACATAATGAACATTTTATGAGATGGCAGAGACGGATACGGAAGATACAGAAGATGCAAAGGCAAAACAGAATTTACCTCTTGGGAAACGTTCACATTCAAAGCCTATATATAAGAATAAACTCAAGAAATAAAAAGAGCATTTGAGTCATTTCTTACAATGAAGCTTTATAGCACCATAAACAAGATATCAAGGCCATGGTAGTCAAAATGCTATCCCAATACAGCTGTACCCTTCTGTTGCACACATTTTTAACCGGAGTCAACTGCTTGTCCTTGAATGTATTTTTTTAACAACCCAGCAGTCATTTCAGCTGTGGGCAAAGGGCACTATAAGCATACGCTTACAAATTCTGCAATGTGAATGAATAAAATAAGGAAGAAGGCATCCAAATCCTTCTAGATTGTATCCTACTCATAAATTAAATGTAGACTTCATCCTCTGAAGTTATTTAATATAATGTGGAATTGTAATTATGTTGAGTGCTTCCTCTTGGCAGATCTAGATTTTGCAGCTTCCTCACCTTGCTCTACTCTGCAGAGTTTCTCAATTATGCCCTGACCTTCTGTTCAACTGCATTCACATCGTCACACTTCTACGGCAATTTAGTCGCCAAATCCAGCTCCAGTGCAAATAATGTGCATCTTCATGGCACTTACATTCTTTCTCATAGGAAAGGATCTTATTATTCTAATTATTATTATTATTATTATTCTAATATCATGTTTGTCCTTTCAACCATGCGAGGTGTTATGTTATAGCTGTCTTGGGTTCCCTTCATTGATAAATCTTCTCACTCCCTGAATGAACAGCATATTTGTCCTAATATCTAGGGTTGTCTCCCTTTTATTTCCAACATCTATGAAAGGAGAGTTGATTGCACAGGAATAACCAAGTCTGGTTTAGTTGAATCTCAAATGGAAAACCACAGTGACATGAAAGCAGCACCCCTTTTTGCTGGATTATTCAGTCACACAGAAGGGAACAAATCTATTTTAAAAATATTATTCTTTTTCCTCTATCAGAGACACTAGCTATTAAGAAAAAGTTCCAGGTCTACATTATAAAACATTAGGGCAAGGCAACATTAGGTCTTACTGCTGCTTCAGAACTGCTCAGACAACACAATGCAAAACACAGACTTCTAGTGTCGCCCTATCCCCGTTCAGCCTGCATCACAGCAGTCAGTCTTTATTAGACATGATAGAAATACACTAAATACACCAGCCTGTTCACAGGAGAGTAAGAAATTCTTCCTGAGAAAATAATGATGTGACCTCCTGGGACATGCAATACACTTTGCTTTCAGCTCTGATGATTACACAGCATTAAGGCCACTTTTGGCAACTAATAATGCACCCAAATACACTGTCAGGCACAAGACAGACAGCTGATGAGTTCTGACTAGTAGAAGCGTGCCATTAGCAGCCAGGGAATGACCTTCCTCTCGTAAAACCTCTGGCAGTAGATGCCTTGGTCCCTGTGGAAGCTAAGCACACCTAGAAGCGCGTCCTCCAGCTCTTGTTCTCAGCAAGATTCACTTTGGTAATTAACACAGCACAGTCCACACAGTGGTTAAACCCAGCAGGAGGCACAGAAATTTCAGCTTATGTCCGGAAGTTTTTCATTAATGAACAAAGTAATTTTCAGATGTTGCTGTAAAATATAAGTGACATACAGCCACCTCTATTTCACCATTCCTGGATCCCAGAACAGTTAAAAGAGGCTAAGTTCAACAGCAGATCACTAGCTCTTCTTGGTTTGTACAATAATTAGAATACTGATTTTCACATATATCTTTGAATTCATTAAATTTCATCAATGGATTTTCTCTCCAGCCATTCCATAATGCAGACACTGGGCAGTTTTCCCCTACAGAGTTCTGATAATCTAAACCAGGCTTGTTTATGCTACCTGGAGACATCCCCTCTTTTTAAAACTCAAATTCTTGTAAGCACATACTTAAATTACGCTAGAACTTTAATGCAGGTTTAAACTACCAACTGACATAGATCTTATTTCCAGAATTTTTTTAATTGCAAGCAAGAAAACAATTTATAATTTCCAGAAAGTTATAATGGCACCAAGGGCAACAGAAACTGGAAGAAATCTCCATAACAACAATTTAAAATCAACAAGGAAATCCAGAGATGTGGGGGTTTTATGCATCGGGCAAATTCTTTGCTCAGAAGAACCAAAATCTTTTTGTACTGAAGAGGTTGTTACAGTGTAATACAGAACATTTGGCTTGAAACTGACCGAAAAGCTGGGTTTACAATTTGGTATTAAAGGACAGTCAGTGACTGGTGAATACAATGAGCAAGACAGGGCCTGATATGAAATGCTACTTGTTAAGCTTTACATTTTATGTCTATATTTATATCAATCTCAAGGAGATGGAGTTTGCTGACAGCAAATCCCAGCCATCAAAGCAGGATAGAACCTGCTGGAAAAGCCTGGCTGACTCAGTTTAGTTGGGCTAGATTTGTCATTAGCATTACAGTCTTTAACATCTAACCTAATGAAATAATTTTTCTCCTCGAAGTCTTTCTAACTTCTCTATTGTCATTAAGTCTTGTAAGGGGTTTTTGCTGTTGTTGTTTTAAGATTTGTCTGGACGGGGTGCTGGGCCATCTTGTCTAGACTGTGCTCTTCCTAGAAAGGTTGGACTAGATGATCCCCAAGGTCCCTTCCAACCTGGGATTCTGGGATTCAGAGTTAATTACTTTTGGCTACACCCGGTGGCGCTCCAAGTGCATGACAAAACCTGAGACCGAATGAGATCACTAGTGTGTCACCACACATGATCCCACACTGCGCTGTACTCTGAAACGTAAAGATACTTCACATCATGCAAGGTGGATGCATGCCACCACTTAGGAAGCACCTGCTTACAGTATGAAGTGGCATAAAGAAATGCTGCTTTTTTGGCCATAGGAAATACACTCACAGTGACAGACCACATGTCTACAGGAGGAAGCAGCTGTCCCATCTGTACAGCAAACAACACCCTTTAAGATTGATGAGTGTTGGAAGCTGCCTACAGCATCTATCTAGAAGGACAGAAGCCCTATTGGGTGAAGAGTTTGTCTTCTGACTTCTACCCATGAGGGGAAAATGAGCTAACGTGTCATTTGCACTTAAGCTAAGTAACAGGTGGAGACAGTTTGTTACACACAGATGTGGAGGTAACAGAAGGGTCAAAAATCTGCAGCGAATGTGCTGACAGTAGGGGGCCTCTCCGACCATACCTGCATCCTGATGTGTTAGAAGGTGCCTGGGGATAGGGTGGTGAAAGGAATCCTTGCCTGAAAACTTCGTGCAAGAATTGTTCTGAGCACTGCATGCAACTGATCCTCCTCTGAATCTTCAGCACAGCACTAAAGCAGCTGGGAGAGTAGCACTGGCACAGAGGCAGCTGTTAAGGCAAGAAGAAATGAGACTGCAAAGACTGAAGTTCCATATAAACAGCAGCTTAGGTGAAAAACTGAGGTCCTCTTTCCTTATCAACAGATCCCTTCACTGGTAATTAAGGCCCCAGAGACGTACGTCCCTCAAGAGCAAAAGATGGACCTGCTCAGACTGTGGTCTCTGCCAACCCTGAAAAAACTGACTGGAGCAGAGGGGCGGAAAGCAGCTAACGCTGGGATGCACTGCCTCATTAGACACCTCCAGCTACGAGAGGAGAACTCACATTAGGCTTATTGCCAAGCTTTGCCACATTAGAGAGAGAAAGCAAAAGGACACAGAATAAAATTGGGAGAAGGAAGTAATAAAATAATTTATACCAAAGGGTGAGACTCGTCCTCCTCCTCATCCCTGCACTCTACCCCCTTATTCTCTGAGTGAGTTATATGACATAAAGTAATATATTCTCAAGTAAACTGCAGAATGTCTTTCCTTTGTTTTTTTTTAAATCTTTATGAAAGAATTTTATCAAGTTCACCCAGAGAAACATGGCTTATACAATTGGTGAAAGGGACAAAATTTTTCTGACAAGTAGGTTTTTGTCATGGCAGCATACGTTAGGAAGACCAAACTGGCCACAGAATGGGAACACAGGGGAAAAATAATTTAATTTCCAAATGAAACATTTTGGGTTTTCTCCAAACTAATTAATGTTTTTAGACTAAATTTAAGTACACTTTAAAATATTTTAGAATAAACTAAGAAAACAAAAGAAACATTCAATTTGGTATCAGACAACAGAAACAACGAACACACGCTTCCTTCAATCACCTTTTTGTTTCTCAGCAAAAAATAAAAGTTTTGGAACATTTTTGAGTTTGAACGCATATTCAATTATTTGTATAGTTCTACTTTGAAGCACCTGTATCAGACTTTCTTCTTCTCTTATGAAGTTGATATTTATGCTTAAGGAAAGGAAAACTGAGTAACTGTAAAATAGAGACGGTGACTCGTGTCTCTTCCTGGTAGTATTGGCAACAGCCCAATAGAAAGAATATATCAAGACAGAATTAATACAGCGTGCTCTACAGGAAGTAAAGGAAATAATTCCTGTACATCAGAATAAGTGATGTATTTTACTCTATAGTAATATTGAGACTTTCAGAAGTCCTTACAGCAGGCCTGTGCCAGCTCTCGAAACACAGGCAATGCTGCGTAACATACCGACTCTGAAGGGGCCATCTGCTCCAGAGTCCTTCATTCCTGGGCCTTTTGTTCCCGCTCCATGCCACAGGTCACTGTCTCCTCCACGGCGCCAGTACCCTGGGCTCATGGGTTGCTAGGATCTGGAAAACCAAAATGACACAGCTGAAAACAGCCACTGTTTTTTAACAGATCTTTTCAACTGTATCTTTTCAGTGATCTGGTTTATGCAAACGAACAGTTTTTCTTCTATTTTGACAAGCTCTAACTGAAAGCCATTCCTGACTTTCTTCTTTTTAAATCACTGGGTACAGCAGAAATAGCACAAATACAATAAAGAGATTACAAACCTTCAAATTAGCAAACTATAGCATATATGATATCATATGTAGCTATGATTTCAGTATGTTAGATGTTGAAGACTATAATGCTAATGATAAATATAGCCCGATTAAACTGAGCCAGACAAACTTCTCCAGCAGGTTCTATCCTGCTTTAATGGCCTGAAATATGATGAAATCACAGCACATATCATACAGCTGTAGCAATCTATAGCATATCACACCACAGCTATGAATGTGCCTATACAGCAGACTGAAATCTCTTTCTTTTCTACCATCCACTGAAAGATTAGGTTAGAGTTCTCCATGCTTTGACTCCTCCTCCTGTTAATGTGTTTTGCACTTGCCTTTTACCTCAATTTCCTTCTTCATCTACAGATCACTGAACATTTGCCAGAGGAGGAGCCCACTTACTGTCACTACAGCCAAATCCAGCGTCAGTTGCTGACGAACTAGTGCTGTTGAACAGAATGTGGGAAATTCATGGGCAAGTGTGTCATACAGCCCTGGGCAGCAGTGGAGGACCAGCACTGTAAGTGAAAACCCTGTCTTGTAGCATGTGAGTAATGAAAACCTGAAGACTGGAACTCCTGAATGGCAGATGCAAACATGGAGCTTATATTTTATGCTTAGTGTAAATGACTACTGAAAAGCTGCCATCTCCATGTGTAACCAGCACATGGACATGACTGAAAATTATATCATATTTGTCTACCTTCTGATGAGCTGGTCCCATGCCCCATAGCTAACTAAGCCTGGATATAATTCTTAACCTATGCAAAACAGTAAAAGTTGAATGCAAGAATGTGCAGAGGCAGGAACCAAACTGCTGGGGGACACTGCAGCAAAGGAGGGGTAAGTACACAGTAATTTCTTCTCATAGGCAAGAAAGAGTACTTGGAAAATGATACAGGGAGACCACCGGTACAATTTTGAGCACAGATGCTCGTAGCCAATGCTAAACAGGAACTGCTCTCACTCCTGGCCAAAGAGAACTGGGCAAAACAGCTCACTGCAGAAGTGCCCAGAGCCAAGAAAGCTTCTCACAGCAGTATGAGCATGCTGCTTGTAAGTACTTTACTGAGTAGAAATTTGGCACATTTAATCCTGGGTGAGGATTGTTAGACCTTCTGCAGATTGCTGAAAGGGAATAGTTGAAAATTTGATTGCACATATGTGATACACCATCAGCAAAGCAAAAGATATCAGCTGCAAAATCTGAACCGGAAAACACATATCAGACGCTGATTTTGAGTATGTTGGGGGAAAGACACTCACAGGGTACTGTAAAGTATGCCCCAGTATGCATGTTGCTTGGAGAGGCAAAAAGGCTGAAAGTCCACATGAAATGTTTCTCATTTTTCCATTTCTCTGCAATCACAGTAGAAACAAATACTAAGCTTAACATCCCCACTAGCAGCGAGGCTCATTAGGTACAAGTTGCACCATTATCACTAAGAAAAATAATACATTTATCTGTGATTTATGAAAGCCAAAAGCAGGCTGACTGCTCAGGTCTCTTACCAGTTGTGTTATAGCTCAAAAATTTGCAAATGGACATTTAAAATATGTTTCAAAACAATTTGCATCTGAGTGTACATCTTGTTTATGAGAATAAACTACTGGAGCTGAGTAATAAAGCTTGGAGAAATACATTTTATAGTGGAAACACTGGCACAGCTTTAATTACTTCAGTGTAACAGGCATCTCTGTGGACAGACTGTTCAGCCACTTCCAGTGTATTTTCAACCTACATGAAAAAGTCAAAGAAGAAATCCATACAGCAAGAAATAGAAACATAAATCCCTTCCAAACACAAGATGATTTCAGCTGAGAAAGCCTGCAACCCATTAAGACACAGTCCTTTAGATGAAAGGAGAGGCAAGCAGTGGTATTTCACCCATTGTCCATGTTGATTCCATTCTAACCAAAGTCAGAGGGAACTTTACTAACAACTTAATAAGGAACAAGACCTCAAGTCTTTTGCAAATCGAACAAAAATAGTCATTTAGGAAATAGATTGCAGGCTTAGAAGGAAATGCTTCTTCAGCTGCTGTATAAGGAGACATTCACACCAGTGCCCACTCCCCAGATACAAGGCATCAAACCGCAACAAAAATAGGTGGAATATCAGTAAGGGCCAAACAATTAGCAATTTCATGGACTTTTGCTAGGAGTAGGCAGTTTTCTGTGTACAGCACGGACGCAGCCCGGGAGAGCAGCAGCGCGCTGCTCATATGCCATACTGCTATTTACGTGAATTAGTATTTTTAAATTTACAATTTTTAAACACTAAATTGGTGCAAATTACACCACCGTTCCAGTAGGTATATACATATTAAAGTAAATATACAACATGATGTACTAACACACTGTCATCCAGAGAACTCAACAATATTTTGCAGGTTTAATGCAACATATGAACTACAGTGGAATAATTTCATCCACCACCGGGGCGCACTGGAGTTACTCCTTAGTGTGTAGTAAAATCACTGTATCCACGGGACATGAGGCACAGACAAACCAGACTGGATGAGGAGGGCTCTGCTGCCCCTATTAGCCATATTCGTTTAATATAGCTCACTCTTAACTCAAGGTCCTGTGATATGGTCACCGGCATGTCACTGACGGCCACACTCTTACCAAGTGCACGGGCAGATCAATCCTTTGACCGAGGAAGATGATTTCGTGAGGCACAGTGGAACTATTCATGACTAGAATTCAGACAAGACAAAGGCCAGTGGTTTAGAAGGAGATGTCACAGCATCTTGAATAGAGCATAAAATGTCAGGGTTTGTTTTATGCTTCCACCGTGATTTTTTTAACTATGGCTCTATATTGGCTACCAGTAAATACTTGCAGTTAATGAAATCACAGCACCATTCCCTCCTGGCCTCCGGTGTTCCCTAGAGTTTTCTTCCTAAAATCAGTCCCTGCCCAGTATATGGGAACTGGTATGAGTTAAATGCATGGAAAAAGACCATACGCAGAAAAACAGCCACTTTTCAGGAACATCCGCACTGCATATTATACACAAAATAATTGCTCCTAATTCATCTAGTTCAACTGAAAAATAAAAATAAATGAGATACCAAAATAGCACTGCAGTCGGATTATTCTGTTTTTTATATATACATCAAACTTGTCTCATGTTGGAAATGAAAAAAAGCACCTCGTTACTTTAAGTAAAATAATTAACAGTAATAATCCTAAAAACCACTTCCTGCACTTTAAAATATGGCAAAAATCAGGCCAGCGGGGAGTCATAAAGCAATATATCTGTCACAAAACTTCAAAACAAAAATCTATAAAACTTCTTGGGGCTCCCTCATGTTACTTTAGCTATGACTAATAAGAACAGATGTACTCGATATGAAATAGTCCTGCTGAAGCAGTAGAAATAAAAGTAAAATATTTCTTTCACAGAGCATACCAGAAACTGTTCTATTATCAGATAATCAGCTGCTCAACAAACATTGCACAGAGGCAAGCAATAAAAGGCATTGACTGAAGAGCCATCTTGACAGCTCTAAAGAAAGCTTAAGAGCTTCTAGAAGCAGTGCTTTATTAGAGAGATTTACTAAATATATCAATATCCTCTTAAAAGTTTATCATCATATCTAGTAATTTAAACATAGTCATCAAATTTATCTAACCTTCTAACCAACCAGACCTTGTCAACCAAGTTAGATAGTCAGAGGCCATAATGGTGTAATTATTTCTATTTTCTTTCTAAATAATGTTATTGCTGGCCCTATGGGGTAAACATTTTTTCGTAACTCTCCTGCTATATGATACTGTACATAATATATTTGGAATTACTGTTGCAACTTCAGCTCAGTCAGGACTTGTAGTTAACCATATCGATAGTGTGGCTACAGTTCCTAAAGCATACAGAGGTAAACACAGAAGGTTTATATGCTAAGGAACTATACCTTCCATCACAAGGCAGAGTCTGAGCTGCTAGGTGTAAAGCATGGGCGATGGTCAAAATTGGTGACCCTATGGTTAATACAATCTTGTTAGCAATTTGTAGTTCCTGTCTGAAATCAAGGTAAATTCCTCCTGTAACCACCTGTAAAATGGGCATAATAAAGCTGACCTCTCTGGGGATGCCGGAGATTTCACTCAGCAGCAGAAATCCCGGAACATGTTGTATAATGAACAAAGCAAGAAGCACTATTCCCTGACTTAAAAGGTCTTCGTCCTATTGCCTTGTCTGTGCCCTGCTGGCTAAGCCTGCATGGGAAGAAATTGCTGCCTCCATGACAGATGGGCATATTCTCCTCCTTTCCCTATTTCAGGCTAAGCTGTAAAATGAACAGGTACATATAAAACAGCTGATTTTTTCAGCCACCTGCGGACTGCCTCCCTTCCCACTGCCTAAATAAGCAGATAATCACACCAGCAGTGATTGAACGGTGGTTTCAGATAACTCTGCCCTTCATTCAGAATTTGCAAAAGTCACAACTCTGCAGTAGTTTGAGAGAGGCTTTTCATTTTGTATCTCATCTTTTGCCTAGAAGCATCCACTCTCTCTTCTATCCTACCAAGTTAAGAGGTCAAAGATAATTATCCAGAGAAGGATTTCCTCTTGCTTAAAGTCATTTAGATTTGCTGCAATGACTATGTAAATGCTGGAACAAGCCACAGCATTTTAATGACTTTCAGGAATCCCTCCTTTCTTTCCCCCCAAGCAATCTGTCACTGGCTCCTCTTTCACAGCAGGGCTAAAAAGCACACAGAACTGCAAGAAAGAAAAAGCCCTTATTGACTAATTTCAAAATTCTCATTTAAAAAAGGGTCTAGTTCCTACAAATGTCAGGCGCCCTGCTCGTCTTCTCTCAACAGATTTGCATTCCGTGACACTCAATGTATCCTCATGTAGCCTAGAAAAAGCTGGCTTAAGGAGGTTTGTTCTCTTTGCACATTAATGAAACATCTCACTACACCTCAACCAGCCATTCTGTTTGCTGCTCCTTCACATTTGCCTTCATGCTTCCTCCAGTTCCCATGAAATAATTCATGATCCCCGCTAGTGAATTTTTTAACTGATTTGGCAGAAGTAATTGAGCAAATTACTTTTGAAAAGCAACTGCCTCACGTGATAGATTTCCACCTCTGTCTTAACACGTCAAGGATGTTAATTGCACAGAAAGATTTAGCAGACAAACTCTGGAAAGAGGAATGTTTATGAGCTTGTACAGCTCCTTATAAGAGACAGGACACAGAAAGAAAAGGAGGGTGGAAGAACACAAAAATCTTTGGGACTGTTGTTGCTCGAACTAGGTCAGATTTCAATACACACGTGTACTTCCTAGTTTAGCTCTTTCCTTGCTTCTTTCCCAAGAGTTACTTGAGGCCCTCAGTATCTTCACAACTGTGTAGGATGCCATACTGATTAAGCTCTCTGTCTCTGCAATCAGATCGTAAATCAGGGAAGGAAAAAAAAAATCTCTTCTAACTTGGCATGTTGATAATTAATCCTTTTCAAGCCCTCTGCCAGCAATGCAGCTTTCTAGAATCCTGCTCTGGTATTCCAAATTCTGAGGAGTATGCATATAGAAGTGAAAGGAGAGTGGAATTCCGAAGGCCAGAAGTGCACAATACTTGTGGTTTCATTTTTTTCTTTCGAACTGTGAATGTGTCATTGGGATAATTTCAGTCAGCTTCAAGAGTCTCATCCAGCTAATGCAATGTCATTATTTTACATTGTTCAACCGCTGGCACCAGCCTATTTCTGCTTGATTTTGTACAATGGAGACAGTAATTTTTCTCCCATTAAACTGCTGTCACGATCTTTAAAATTATCTAAACTGATATTAATTACTCCTTTTATTTTGTGCTAGAGCTCCAAACACCTGGTGTACTCTACTCAGTCAGTTTAAGGTAACAAACCTGACTAGTCAAAGCAGAAATATTTCATTTCAAGTATCAAGAAGTTGTGTCAGAATGAAAAATCCTGAACTTCGGGGTTGCTTGGTAGCTGCTGCTGGAAACAGTGCTCTCTACATTATTTTCCACATTATACTTGTGAAACAGTATTTCATGCATCCCCTACAGGAAAGCAGCAGCAAACATGAAATAGTTCAATAAAAGATGAAGAGCCAAAGCAAGAGGAAAGATACTGCAAGTACAACTAAGTTTTCCAAGGAGGTGGGAAGAAAGAAAACTCCTTAAATCAGAAACAGAAATTTCTCTATAGTTTTCCATATTACTCTTCAATTTAAAGCACCAATTCAGAAGAGAATCTATACTTAGTATAAAACAGTCTGAGTAGTTCCTCAGCTGGAGTGTGGATACAATAGTGGCTTTAATTATCTCAGTAAAAAACAAATCACAGGCACACAGGCTTTGAAAGTGCCTTCCAAAACCATCACCATCATTCTAGATTTGTAACAATGGTCTTCAAATCTCCAGAATAGTTCTTCCAAAATTCTAAGTATCCCATTCACTTATAGACAAACATAATTTTTGTGTGTGTAATATGTTCTTTTTTCTTCTTTTAATTTGAGACAGGAAAAAAAGGCATAGGTTAATTTATGCTTTTTAAAAAAAAAAAAAGGTTTCCCTTAAATTTTGGGTCAGGTTGTTTTATAATTTATTCACATCTATACAAGACAAATATAGTAAAACAGGATATTTTGTGCATACCTACACTGTATTCCAAAAGTATTTATTCCACTACTATAATCTCCACAAACACCTTAGCCACACTGAGATTTTACAATACATAAAGAAGGCGCAACACATATAAAAGGTCAGAGCCAGGTCCCAGGGCTTTTGTTCTTGGCTGCTAGAGCCATCTGTTGCTTTGTAAGAAACCATCCCCATGCAGAAAGGCACGATTCCTTTTGTGCGAGAGAAGAGAGACAGCATTTATTTCTACTCAGGTAGCCTTAATTCAGGACTTATTCTCATTAGAGTGGAAGTAAAAATATATACGTTACTTCATTTGCTCTGACAGCCAGTATTAGAAGATGGTCAAAGATGAAAATGTCTCAGCCTCAACCACATCTAACAGGACCATATGCTATTTGCATAACGAAGCTATTTGTGTGGCCCACGGAATTGCGAAGGAATTGCGGCACAAGGTGCCACTGACTTCTGAACAAAAACTTCACTAAGTGAGGATCAGTCTCTGCCGTGAAAGATCTGGGAGCAAGTGGGGAAGAATAGATTGTACATAATGAATTCTAAGGATGTGAACTGATCTATGTTGATTAAAAGAGTGAAATCAAAGAGCATGAAAGCATGGCCAGAAATAGCACGACAGCCTAGTGAATCATAGCTTTCATCTTTGACCAGCACGTTTTGAAAATCAGTCGTTTTATGACACGATGAATAAATTGTACAGTCTCAGCCTCATCATCATCATAGTACAGTCTGTATCACAGCATTTGTACAAAGGACGGGTCAGCGTAGCCTAACCAGAGGTCAGCTCTGCAGCTTGGCAGGAGGCCACCGGCAGAGCTGGTGGGAATCTGGGGCTGGGACAAAGTGGCTCCAGAAGTCAGGGAGACATTTTCCAGCAGAAGTAACCGGGCAGAACAAGGAGAGCAGAACTGTGATGAGGCAGGACTGGAAATCACCAGAGATGTGCGCAGGAAATTTCCACAACCTATGACCAACTCTAAGCAAGATGTTAACGCTCTCATATTCATACTAAGTACAAATAATTAAATATTTCAACAACAAGAGCAGCTGAATGGAAACATACACCAATACATCGACTGCTGAGCTGCAGCTTCTTACCAGCAATCTGTCCTAAAAATCTCATCATTAAAGGCAATGATTAAGACAGAAATGTCACCTTGTATTTATACAGCAGTTTTCATCCTGAAGCACTTCATTAATTATCTTTCCAATGATCACTTTGCAATACCTATTTGCTGTATTTATCTTCTCTCTACCCAAATCAGAAAAAAAGAGCAGATTGTACTCTTTTTAGCATCTTGTCAGATAAAACCTTAAACTGTAGTTTCCATAGAAACACATCATGGGGCTCTCAGTTTCTCTATCAAACCTGTTCATAAACTTTCAGCTTTACTCAATGCTAGACTTTCAAAAACACTGATTACCTCTTTCATTATTTAGTGCTCTTTTGGTTTTTTTGTGCTTACGTCAAACAAAGGAAGCAGATCCAGACAGAGCTGAACCGTGTCACTGTTACACGGAGCGTCTTGCTTCCAACTTCATCATTACGGTGCATCTCTGAGGTAGAAAAGTAGTAAAGAAAGGGGACGAGGGGCAGTGGTTTCATTCACCCACAGAGAGCCAGAATTAACACTCCGCAAAGTCTAAGGACAGTATCTGAACTACATTATCATTGTTCTAGTGAGATATAAGCTTTTATTTGTGGAAACCTGTATAACTATTTCTAATTGCAGTATTAACCCGAGGCACGCATCTGCCTCACTGAAGGAAACAGACTGAAAAAAGAAAAGAAAAAGGCAAGAGGAGACCAACAGCTGCCAGGGACAGGGGAACAACAGGGAAAAAAAACGTTTTTGGTAATCTAGTAAAATCTCTGTGTACCAGTCAAGTCCCATTCGCACTTAAAATCTCCTGTCAAAGGTTGTTACAGATATTTGAGCCTCATATGAACCTCGACCACAGAAAAAATAATGCCATGTAAATGATGAACATTCTGACAAAAGGATATTCTGTATGAAAGTATAATATTTATAAACAACGAATGATGCTGTGTTTACAAAAGGTATAAAACCGATCTGTACTTTAAACCCAAGATTACCTAACCTTTAAAAAACTCCTTTTTGTATGCTGTTGTTGCAGCTGTTTCCTTCTACAAAAGCACACAAATATTACAGTCTCCTTGTTTTGGCTCACAGTATTTCTCCCTTTTCGCGTATCCGTGGGTATTGGGATGACCCATGGATGAGTTACAGTCGTTTCACAGACCACCTTCCGATAGGTGACAGCTTCGAAAGAGCCATGTCTGTGTTTATGTTCTCTACAATGGACCTGGCCCGTTCCCTCTGCACGAGCACTGCGGCTTGTGAGAGTACGGAAAATAAATCCCACCACATGCACCAGTTTGCAGTCTGTTAACGTGACTAATACCACTTGCCAGGCTCTACTGCCACTCACTGACCCTGGCTCAGAGTCAATTTTCTTGTGAATAACAAGTGAAGTAATACAAACGTTTGTCTTTATTTTCTTAAAGTTTCCTTTAGTTCTTCTATGAATCCAGTATAGTTGAATCACTGCTGCCAGAAATGTATTTGCAACAGAAAACGTCCTCAGAGGCTTTGTTACTTTTGTCATCAGATTTAGGCTATACTGTTTGTCCTGAAATGCTCTCAGTGTCTTACACATTTATTCTATTTTAAAATATAGATCTATTAAATACACTAATAGAGTGAAATGTGCAGCACTTCAGTATCTTTTTTTTTTTCCTTCAGTAATATCACCTCTTATTCTGCAACTAACTCTTTCAAGCATGCCAATGCCATGGAATGCGGTTCTGCTCCTGAATTCTAGGGATGCAGTAGTTACAAGTGCTAAAACCTCCAGGCTATCTAAGTGTGAGACAAACTTGTAATTTCAGTGACATACTGCAGGAGGATTTCTTCTGAGACTGGGTTTCTTGAATAGAAAAGTGACATTCCATTGCTGCTTTAAGGCACCTTCATGACTTTGACTTGTTCTAGTAGGTCTATTTTTTTTTTATTATTACCTAAGGCTTTTACTGTTTTGTTAAACACAATTTTTCTCTTTTGCCAAACCTACAGAAGCAAAGAAATCATTATATTGAAAAATCAAAAAAGCAGTGGCTGGCCAGATGGATTCTGGGTGAGACCAGAGATGACAAGTAAAACCTTTGCACACATGACTAGCATATGAAATGGCAGAGGGAATTGGAAAAGGTTTCACAAGAAGCATATCTGAGAGCACTGGGAAATTTGTGACTGTTACATCCCTTTCTCTTTTTTTCTTTTTCTCTTTTCTTTTTTTCTGACAGTTCCTTCTGAAGGGGAAGTTCAACACAATGCCACAAAACTGGTTCCTACCTCCCTCTCCCCGCAGCATCCAGCCAAAGGATGAGAGGAGTGTGGTGTGAGGAGAAACAGATCCCCCTAACCTGGTTCCAGGGCCATGACAGGAGATCTTAGACTGCTAACAAGGCATGAAACCTCTGTCCTCTACCTCTCTGAACCACAAGAAATGATTATTCCTGATATACTCTCTGTAGGCAAATATCTTCAGCAAAGACCGTTTAATTTGACTTTGCTTTGTATTTGAGAAGCCAAATATCCCTTAACAGGATGTATGGGGCAAATTTAAAGGAGTTAGTTTTGCAGAACTTGATAGATTTCCAAACTACATATAATGCTCATAGAGAATTTGGCAGTAAAATAATTTGCTGAAAATTTGACCAGATTTTCTTTGTATTTTCAGTAATGAAAGCATACTAGGTCAGGAAAAAAATGCATATTATCTTACATACTAATTTGATTCAAAGCTCAAACGTGCCCAGCAGCAGCAACCGATCGGAGAAACAGCCTGCTGTAGGCCCTTGTTCTCGCCTGTGACAGTCCACGCACACCAATCACAAGGACTCAAGTCTTCCCTCAAGACAAGCTTTGCTCTGACTGGTCTTTTATATGTATTCTGTAAGTGTAAACAACATACAAATAATGAACCTCCCAGACTCAAAGATATTTTAAACAATGTATCTTTTAATGTGGGAGAAATTGTTCTGATTCAAAGAAACCCGATTTTATAACCTTCCTATTTTGGGATTATTGACTCTAACATATACATATTCTACTTCCACTGAAAACAAATAATCCCATGATATAAAAATAGGCAACTAAATGAAATGCAGACTTTTATAACGTGGGAAATGTTTGTTGAACTAGCATTCTGGTTTTGATTACTTTTAGACATTGTAGAAGAAACTGATTCAAAGCAGTGTTCTTCAGAATGGAACGAAAGTATATGTAGACAGACCTACCTCAAATGTGTAATGTTAAGTAAAAAAGTTCTCCAGAGACCTAGCTCCAATTCAAAATGCAACAAAATGTTTAAGGACATATATAATGAGAATATAGTAGATGCCCTAACACACTTCAAGTTAAGGTCACCCTTAAAAACTCTGAATCATAAACTGCAACGGAAAACAAAGTTTGTGAGAGTCCCGTAAAATTTATTGCAAGCTGGGACAAGCACAATACGATAAAGCACAATAACAACCCTCGTTACCAAATTGCCACGTGTAACCCCTGCAGGAAGCTGACAACACGTAACACCTCAGGAACTCAGAAGTGCACGTATATAGCTGAAGTTTCACATAAAATTTAGTATAGTATGAGCAGCTCCAAACAGGATTCAGAAGCTACACATTCCACATCCAGCAAAGAATCAAAGACAGTTTCAGGAATAGCCTGTGACATTATACCATAATCATTATGGACCACAACTTACTTTACTAGAAGAAAGGGTTTTAAAACAAAGGCTGAGGTGACAAAAATCAACATTCTGAATACCTGCTCCGAACAAGACCGTCACTGGCAGCAGCTGCGGTTAATGCCCTGCTGACACCTAACGGCAGCTCTGTGTACTGCTCGCAGTTTCTTGAGAAAATAAATCACATACTGATAAACAACACATCGCAAATGAATATACTGGTTGTAGGCTAGTTCCCTTTTGAGAAGTAACAGAAAGCTGCAGCTACTGCCCACACAAGAACTACAACAGGCGTTTCCAAGGCTGAAATACCTCACACAAGCGCTCTTTCTAATTCACTGCCTACCAGGCACGTTAGAATTCAAGGAAAGATTAAACAAACGCAGGCTTTTCTACAGAGAAATACTGAGAAGTTATTGGTGCCAGGAACATCCGTATTTGAAATCAAAAGGATTTATATAAAGGATAAGGGCATAATGCAATGAAATTCCTCTTTTCATAAGGCCTAGAAACTAATAAAACAATTTCCAAGTCCACTGTTCTCTTCTAGCCAGACAAAAAATCAGTGTTTAATGCCTTTATTTATTGAACCAAAAATAGAATGAGAAGACACTCAGATAATGTTATTTAGTAAAGGTTGCATTTTCATCCTTCTCTTTTCATACTTGGTCTTTTAGTATTTTGGGAGCCTTCACAGTCTGCAGAATGCACCTGATTTAACTCTAACTCAGATCCCTTGAGGCATCTCACTGGTGTGTGGTTACTTCTGAGTTACTACAGCTACCTGTTATTAATCCCAATGCTTAACTTCAGTATTTAAGGAAAAACTAATACTGTATTAAATAACATGATAACATCACTCAATTCACTCAATTGAAAGGAAAGGAGAGTGGACTTATCACACTGGTTAACTTTCTAGAATTACCTGTGCGAAGAGCACAACAGGAAACAGTAGATGTCAGCAATAACCCACAGAAGAATCACAGAATCATTTAGATTGGAAAAGACCTTTAAGATCATTGAGTACAGCCATAAAAAGGGAAGTGCCCAGCACCACCCCGGGGTTTTTCCAACTTTACTGGCAAACACCCAAAGTCAGTAAAACAAATGGAATTAGGGCCCACCTAAAGTGAGATAGAAGGCTTTCCCTCCCTTGAGCAAAATGCCGACGTAAATTTGTACATAAGTACACGTGTTGCTGAGCAATTACAGCTTCAGATGAAGTAAGGCTGCCAGTGTCATGAAGTAAAAAGGTCTTAACTGTGTATTTTTTATTTTAACAACAGGGCAAAGGAACAGGTGCTTCCCCTTCTTTGCTGGAATAAGGTAAACCAATGTGGTACATTTTTTAATGCTCAATTCATATTAATTTTAATAGCACTTATCTTCTTATTGACACGAGCTTAGATTTTTCCAGTGCCAAATTTGCTATAGGTGACAAGGGCTCATCATAGCTTATCTACTGTTTTCCCAGAACCTGTTCCTCCCATTAATCAATGCTGAGACACTCTAAGCAGCCTATTTGCCAGAAGACCCCAAGGTCAGCAAAAAGGCAAGATAAAAGTACATACATTCTCAACCTCCTTACAATATTATGAGCTTCAATACCATGTATTCTACTGTGTTATGTTCCATTCCACTGTAAATGTGTTCTGATCAAAACTGCGCAAACGTGTGCTCTGACCAGCCACCTGGCTGCGTCACAGCATCCCCTGCTTCACCAAGATTAAGCAACCCATTACTTCCCATGCTGTTACCCCCAGAACGTGCTCCCCTGGACAGTTAAATGTGATGCTGCTTTCACACATAATCATCTCCATCCTTGGACCTCTTCCATCAGCCTTTCTGACTTCCCCAAAGCAAGAAGTTTTAGTCACAGTTCTAACTCTATAAAAAAGGATGGGAATACATACATATCCTTGTTACATTTACAGTAACTGGGTGATAGACTCTTCTTCTCCTATTTCTTAGATGCTTAGTCTAAATGCACTGCTTTTGTTTTAAAAAGGAAGACAAGAAAACGTGGCTCAGCTCTGCTGTTAACATACATGCCGTCCTGCATACTATTTTATGAGATTTTTTTTAAATGACAAATCTTATCCACATTTTTATATGACACAGGAAGGACCTCTACAATATGAGGAACAGGATCCAAAAAGTCCAGACCGATAGCAAAATTCTTGAGCTGATGACTTTTCAGTTGTTTATATAAAAGAAATACTGTGAATGTTTTGTTAGATACTAACAATGAAAAGACTATATCCCACCAGGCACTTAGTAATTCATTTTCTAAGTAACAAGGCAAAGAACTGGGTGATATTGTTGTCCTTCATCTGGTCTCTTTGGATGAGAACAGAACTATTTTCACACAATGAGACACCAGTTCACATCGCGCTGCAGGCTGCTTCATGGCATTTGAGAGCTGCATGGAGGTGACAACTTGAGCCTACATAAGAACGATTCTTTATCGGTTCTCATTTGGACAGCTCAGAGGTTTTCTCTTCCTTTTATGAATTTCAAAGAAAAGCCCTACATGTTACATATACAGAGCAGTTTTGGACATTCTAGCATTTTCTTCCATCTCTTTAATGGATGGTTCGGATTGTAGGGAAATGGGAAGAGACATGGTGAATTTCAGAGAATCATCTCTGTCAAATTACCTTAAATGTTAGCTTGCAATTGCACCACTCACGGTTAGACATTTTAGCAGGTCAGTAAAGCTGTTGCTGGTGGAACCGCTTTCATCCATAGTGGTTTATCTACTGTACCTACTCAACGGATAAGGAAAGACAGCCTACAAAGTTGTTGAGATTAATTTTGCAAGAATATAGGTAAATGCATGCAAAATTGTAGACAATAGAACGAAACAAGAATACTGAGGAATTAATAATAGCAGAACAGCATGGGTCGGCACTCAGAAATGCATTAATAGCGACTGTCCGCAAGCATGTAAGTAAAGATAAAGGGCAGTAAGGAATTTTAAAAGGTCATAAGCACTCAGGGATCTTGAGGCAGATTTAGTCTTTAGTCTCATATACTGCTAACCCGGATCAGTCTGAAATCCACTACCCAAAGTGTGGTAGTCAGAATTCATGCCAGCAACAGAAACACTGTTCGTTAGGTATCTTACTCTCACTGGGAAAAAGCATTGGTCTTTCACTGACGTGTCCATATCGCTTGCAGGCTTCAAGAAACAGGACTACCTTTCGGCCCTCAGCGCTCCACTCATGCACACATTCTTCTCAGCCAAGCACGCTGCCCAACCAAAAGCTTTGCTTCTCTGGCACGTAATGGAAAGCACAAGTCAGGCTACCTCCAAGGGGGAGTCTAACCACAGAATAACATCAACACTTAAAATACATGTCTGCGTATTCTGGTAGTCTAATACCATTTTTTGGTTCATAGGTTGCAATGCATTTTACAAAGAAGCTAGCAATTACACACTATCAGTACAGCAACGCAATATGAAATACGAGTTTGCACATGCCCCTCCCTGCCCATACATGAATAAAGGTTAAAGAACAGACACTAATCATCTGTAGCCCTCCTAATTCAGCATAATATAGATTTCAACCTTGGAACTTTTTTTTCCAATATGAAAAACTTTATGACACCTGGTATGTAATGACTGTATGTTTAATGATGTGTTCCTACACACACCTTGTTTCTGTGGGATGAACCTTGTAGAAAAGGAGCAGAGACCACAACTTTGGCATCTTCAAAAAGGGATGAAAGCTCCAAGCTCTCCACAGGTGTCCTGCAACAGGTCAAGAAGAAATGCAGTAATACCTGAAATGTGAGGTGAATTTTTCAAAAGCTGGGTTTTTTTCTTCAGGATTAATTCCCTTCCCATTTTGGACACATAGTTCAGCACAATCATGGAAGAAATGTTGCGTGTGTTAGCATATTACTCCTCAAATTGAGTGGTTAAAAGGTGAATCTTATCAGTTTGAAAGCTGCCCTTATTCATTTTCTTATGCGAGATCATACCTCATCCATTAAAAACCATCAGCTTCCATCCGTGCATTAAACCTCGCGTGATGCCGGGCCGAGCCCGACCTCCCCTCGCCGCTCCCCACGCAGGGCTGGCCGGGGCCCCGCTCGCCCCTCATTCCCTCGCCCTCCTCTCCCCGCTCCTCGGGGCCCCGCTCCGCCGGCCCAACGCGTCCGCCTTCCCCGACTCCCCTTCCCTGCCTGCTTCCCGCCGCCCTCTTCCCGCTGCTGCCCGTCCCTCCCCACCCGTGACCGCCGCCGCGGCCGCCCCCTCCGCACCCCCTCAGGTGGCGGCGGGAGGAGTGCGGGGGGGTGGGGGGAGCACGGTGCGCGCAACGCCGCGGCCCCACCCTCGCAGTGGCCGCCCCGCGGGGCGGGGCGTGGCGGGCCGTGGGGTGGCGGGAACGCGGGGCGGCTGCCGGCAGTGCTGAGGGGAGAGACAGACAGCTCTGAGGCGACGGCGGCCATGGCAGACCACGAAGCGGGGGTCCCGCCTAAGGGGCGGCGGATGCACGGTAACCAGGCTGGGGGGCAGCGGGGAGGGGGCTGTCCTCACGTGGCAGCGGGGATATGGCCTCTCAGCCGGTCGCTCCCCGCCGGCTGCGGGCCCGAGGCGCCTTCCTGTTGCTTCCTGATCTTCTCTTTCGCTTTTAATTATTATTTTATTTAGTCGCTGAGGAAAGTTTGCAGGTCTTTCACCAAAGTTAACCCCGCGGAAGGAGAGAGGAGCGGTGCCGCCTGCCTCCCGGGCAGCCTCCCGCTCTGCTCACGCCCCCGCCCCGCAGGGGGCCCCGCCGCGGCTCCCGCCTGGCTTGGGGAGGCAGAGGAGCACCGGCATCTGGCCCCGATTGCGTAACTTGGGGGGGGGGGGTGTGGGTGTGTGTGTGTGTGTGTGTGTGTGTGTGGACACTAAGGGGAAAGCTAAACAAATAATTAAGAGCAGATTCAACAGATCTAATCCCCGAGGCGCTGCACCAGTAAATGAGAATAAAAAGAGTTTGAGGACTGGTTGTTTATACCAGTAGTGCCTTTCACTTGAGCGAAATATTAGGTAGGTGTGACTGGAAGAAGTGATAAAAGTCAATTATATTTCCTCAAGTGCGCCAGTGAAGCTATAATTAATTTTTACCTCTTGGTATCGTTATTCTGGTGGCTTCTGGCCTTAGTTAGGTGTGAGGGTAACCCGGGTCGGGCAGCTTTGGCCATGATGCGCTAAAATAACACAACTAACAGTTTCAGTTCCTGGAAGCTGACCTGCTCCCTGCGTTGTTAAAATAGACTACAGAAAAGTCATGATTTGTTTTATGGTTTTGTTACTTGCAGCCGCAGAAGGAAGTGGATTTGTAAGATTGCTTTATATACAAAGACTTTGGCTAGGTAACCGGAGTTGTATAAATAAATGTAGATCTATTTGGGCCCCATGCCCAGTCGCACATGCCAGTTCTTGTGGCCTCGGAGAGGATCTACGTTTCATCCCGTGAGTATGTTAGTTCTTAATACCGAACAGCGGTCACTCTGATGCTAACCCTGGCTGGGACTTGGCGAGCCTTTCACTGTATGTGCTCCTGAGGCTGTTTCTTCGTCACGCGCGATGTGGTGTTTTGGAGGCTAAAGCTGGCTACCAGTTATTTTTGTCATAGTAAAGTATCTATGGAGTAAATGGAATTTCGGTTATTAGATGCAATAATTTTGGTTGTTTCCTGTGTGCAATGCTTCGAGAAGCATCTGAAAAGACATTTAGCTCTCACTGAAAGTAGCATTCCTTCTTATTCCTGGTTGTTTGCTAATTAGCAAACAGTTGAATAACTGTCGTAGAATAACACTCTTCAGTAATTCTCAGATCTAGATTTGACTGAGCAGCATGAACGTGGAGATCTCTATCTAGTTTTGCTTGCCTTGCATTCAGTGCGGTTGATCTCCTATAGGCATTTTGTTTTAAATCTGGTGGGTTGCTTGCACGGCGGTGGGGGAAGGTCCCTTCCTCTTGCGGTACAGAGGAGCCTTGCACATTTTTGCTGTTGACAGTGATGTGCTTGTTCAGACTGTGAGGTCTCTGCAGGAGAAAAAACACAAGTGAACTGTATGCCACACCTCAAACAGTAATGAGAACCTCCTCCTTCCATCTCAGCCTCCAGCACTAAGTGTTTAGTATAAATTGTTAATACTGTTTGATGATCCAAATGATAATTTCTTGCTAAAGTAACGGTAACTGTTCCAGACAGCCTTAAAGGGATTGAAGGTTGTAAAGGCAATTAAATTTTTTTAAAATACACTTTCTTCTTGAGGTTTATTTTTTAAAGAGGTACCTGATCTATTGCAGACCGTCCATCAATAAGATTCCTCTGACTAAATTCCAGGTGTAAGTTTTTACTATCTTGATAATGAAAGAGCAAGAATAATGCAACTGTTTGAACTGAAGCTGTACAGGTATACGACAGAGTGTTCGGCACTTGAGAAAATCAAGCAGGACAGAACCAAAGTCAAGTAGCTAGAGTTACTGCAAGTTAAAACACCAAACTTTCTGCTGTGGTGCCGCATCAGCATCTGCAGCATGGAGAGCTGCTTCACAGCTGACTTATAATTAAGCCTTTGAACTCTTCTATGTCAATAGTTCCTTTTAAATCATAGCTGTTCACGATACCTGGAGTTGCAAAGAGAGGTTATTAAATACTGGTATTTAATAAAATATTAGAATAATAATACTTCTTATTTTCAAGTAACTTTTATTTTCAGGCTCTATTTTTTACAGCTATTTTTTACAGCTACTTCAAATGTACTTTTTTGGACTGAAATTGATAAATTCTTTGCAAATTTAAAATCTCTTACTGTTATGGAAAAAAATTTAATTTTGTTCCACATATACTGCCTTTAGCATATTATTCCAACAGCTAGATGCATATATCTGTCTGCTCAAAAAATCCTAAACTCAATGCTGTTTCTAAGAGGAAAGATGATAGTTCTGAATTGCTTGACTTTTAATTAATTGAATGAGTTCCAGGGGGTGTGTTCCCCATTCTTTAGTTTAGTTGTTAGAAAATTATGTGAATGCTGGATCTCCAGACACGAAGGGATTCTCTTTGCCTGTTAATGTGAAGAGATCCAAAGTCGTGATGTATCTGACACCGCTGCGTGCGCATACAGCAGTCAGCGCTGTAGAGGATGGTAATGGAGGGAAAAGATGGGTGGAGGTCCATCTTGTAAAGAAACAAACCTTGTCTTCCTACAAGGAAAGGAAGTAAACTAGGAAATATGAATGGATTTTGCTTTTAAATATATATATATTTAAAAATAATAAAGGTCACATGAAGAGTTAAGCAGGAGTGCTAAAGAAGCAACTGTGCTACAGTGCAGAAGCCTTCGAGTGGCACAGTTGCTCAAGAATTTTTGCGAATTTGATAGGTTGCCGTGGTTTGCACGCCAACAGCCTGCTATAAATTTAAGTTGTGGGCTTGTCTGGTTTATAGCCCACAGGAAAATTCCAGTGGAACGGTTAGAGACGGTGGAGTTGGGCATGTTCTGGCGTAAGCGGGACTTTGAGCACCTTTTCACGGCCAACAGAGAATAGTTGAAACTGAGTCGATGTTTTCATCATTAAAGAATATTATTTATTAATATAAATTATTCCTATGATTAATTACAGTCCTATAACTAATAGTAACAGCTGCAATACGATCATCAGTTTGTCTTTTTCTTTCATGATTGTGTTTTCTAGGCCTTGCCTCTGCAAGTCACAGCGCCTTTAAAGGGAGGGACAGCTCCCAGCAGCGACAGCAGTGGAGAAAATGCAGTGTTCTCTGTGTGGTTTTAACATCGTCCGAGTTTTTGGCAGTGTCTGTTTTTTGAAGCCATTACATTGCTTTTCTCATTGCTTTTTCAGCAGGTGGATACATCACAGTATATTAACATTTAAATATATATCCCCAGCAATTATTGTTAATGATCATGCATCTGCTTTGTGAGCAAGGTTTTGGTTTTGTTGGCTTTTTAGTTTGTTTTTTTTTTTTTTTTTTCTTTGGGAAGAGTAAATTATATTTCTCCTTTTTTGAGTTTGATTATATAACAGTATCAGAAATGTCACGTGAGGAGTCAGGCCTAGGGAGAAGCAAAACCCAGTTCTCTAGAGTTCCCAGGCAGAACTCTCACTACGAAACTGTTCTTGCCTATTTCTTACTCTGGTTCTCTTTAGCTAATCTTGAATACTGCAGATGCAGCTAAGAAATAAAAGACAAACTTTTTATTCTTGCTTCTCCTCTGGATCACAAAATACGCTGCTGAAAGTCTGTTTTCAGTAGTTCTGTAGTTGTTTTGTGGGGGCTTAGTGAAAAGAGTATTTCTCTGAGCTGTTTGGCACCACCTGCCAAAACCAAAGGCATGTTTTGTCTCTGTTAAAATGTTCCCGTATGCAATGGGTGATAGAGGACTGGGAGGCGGCCTGCTGCAGCCAGCTTTAGTGTGGTGTAAAACTGAGGTGGGTTTCAGAACATTGGTTGGGCAGGGATATGCCTCACCTGTGAGAGGTGTGTCTGAGGCTGTGTTACACCTGCACCATCTCTGCCAGTCTCGTTTCAGTGCTGTCAAACTAGCTGCTATTTAGCATCCACTGTCAATGAGCCTGAGAAATCTGGCAAGAATGGCCCATTGATGAAGTTATGTAAGTCCCACAAAGGAGATGTTCAAAAATAGCAATAAGAAACCTCATTCCACAGATGCCAGTCACGTTCTTGTATCTCAGTTTTTCACGAAACAGCATTTCTCCTGCTTTTTGTATTGTGAAATATACCACATGATGGGATAATCGTGGTGTAAATTACAGTGTAACTTTGGAGTTCTCCTGTGCAGGGACAGACGTTGGACCTGATGATCCTTGTGGGTCCCTTCCAACTCAGGACATTCTATGATTCTATGAATCATTGTGAAATACAAGTGGGCGCTTACTCAAATATTGAAATTTTACATTATTTAAGCTGTGACTTCTACATTCAGGTTCAACAGGGAAGCAAATAATTTTTTTGTCCACGCTGTAGTTCTGGTAAGAGCAGGTGGGTGGTTGGTGGTGAAGAACTGATGTTACACTGTAGAGCAGAACTGAAGCAGGATCCTCAGCTCCTTTAGGTTTATAAAAGTTATTAAGTAAAAGAGAGAGGGGGAATTTTTATAGTTTTAGGCTGACTAATACCTTGTTGCTAAAAGAGAGGTAATGTGCCCTTCACTAATGAGTTTACAGATGTTGCCTAATGCTGACAGCTGCTTGATACCAGAATGTGTCGGTAATGCATTTCCTTGACTTTCACAGGGCGCCTGGAA
Source organism: Phalacrocorax carbo (assembly GCF_963921805.1). Lineage (NCBI taxonomy): Eukaryota > Metazoa > Chordata > Aves > Suliformes > Phalacrocoracidae > Phalacrocorax > Phalacrocorax carbo. Next base: position 2,769,694 of record NC_087530.1, read on the forward strand.
ATTACTTCTTTAATCTGGTGTTTCCACTACGTAATAACACACTTTGGGGGGAATAGCTTTGGGTAACTTTCCATAGAGGAACTTTAAAATGACACGTGATGTGACGCATCCTTGGGGGTTATTATACTGGCATGTGACGGGGATACGAGTTACAGATAAGATAGCCAACTGGCTTCAGAGGCTTTGAATAACTTCACAAAGTCCAAGGTACTATGTGAGACAAAATCTTATTATGTTCCACCACCTCCATGTTCCATCGTACTCGAAAGGCTAGGATTAGCTCTAAGACCTGCGATTGGTGAAAAAGAGGACGAGAAGCTTCAGCATCGGTTCCCAGTCATTTTGCTGACTTCTATGACTGTAGTCAAATATTGTGGATCGAAATTTGCAAAGCATATACTATTATTTGCTATTACTCACTTTCAGGGTTAGCAATATCTAATGACTGATCTACCTCACTTCCCCCTTCATCCAAGGCATACACCGCGAATGCTCGGTTTAGTCATGGGCACAATAAAATGCTTACTCGTATATCTGGAGTTGTTAAAATCAATGGATGTTTTTCAAAATCAAGATTTTGCTTTATAACAAAATGGGTTCTACTTAAAATAAATGTTAGGGTGGAGACTCAGAGGCTTATTTCTTATAACCAGCCAGTTTTGTTGTGCAAATTGAACTGTAGTTGTGTTTGGTGACTACAGAAAACAATCCATTATATAATTCCAGGTAGAACTAAATTAGAACTTCTAGACTCTCTAATGCAATCTTTTTCTAAGCAAGCTGCTGTATGCAGTCCATTAGATAACAGAACTCCGGTCCTTTAAGCATTACTGGCATTGCTCAGGTTAGGATAACGTTTGCTTATTTGCAGGACTGTAAGGGGAGTATTTACAGTTCAGCAAGACGGGGAAGTGTGCTCCTGAAGCAATGTTCTTCATCTCAGCGTAAGAATTGTGTTTTCCCAAGCTTGGTGGGTGCTTCTTGGCATTTTGTACTTTTAGCTTTTTAAAGGATGGAGTAAGGAAGATGAATTTCAGTATCCCCCCAGTAGGAATGCGGTGGTTGTGAGTGCTCGGTTTCACCCAGGGATATCCCCCCTTGGCAATGGGCTCCTGGCACCCTGTTAGGAATCTTAGCTGGCAGGACAAGAAACTTCCTGTAGCTTGATGAATGCTTCCCAGCATGTCTGCATTTTGTCATGGTGCATTGCTTTTTTTAGCTGTGCAGTATTTGAAACCATTAGTTCTTGCTATTTGCTGGTTCTGGAAATACATTCAGTTGGTATCATTTCATGACAGAGAACTGTCATGTTTGTTTTCTAAGGGTAAGTAGCCTTTATAAAGACTTTATTTCACACCCACCTAATCTCGGACTGCACCTTATCCTACTTCCTAGACGCAGCCGTTTGGAGAATGGTGGTTTTCTTAGATCTGCACCTACGACAGCTGGAACATAAATTCTAAATGCCCTGTCACTGGAGGTGATAGGTCGTGGAGTGTTTGCATTTCACTTATTAAGCAAGTGTTGCTCTGACTTCCTCAGACAATAACGGAACAGGATTTCTACTGCTGCATTTTGGTCGTTCTGCTAGAGAAAACTGGCAAGAGGGAGGCATCTGAGAGTCTGTGCTGAAATGTTAGCGTGCTTAATTCTGCATAATGTTACTCAGACCACATTCTGCCCTCGGCTGTCTTGTGCAACTTCTAGAGACTAGTGAAAATGAAAGCAGAATTTGGCTTTTAATTTGACTTCTGATCTAAACCTGATCAGTCTGGCTGGAGGAGTAGTGCTAAGAGTGGCTTATCTCTATCAACATAAATATCCAGTTGTAGGCGCTTTCTTTAACAGGCACTCTTGGTTTTAAAAATCTGAAAAATTCTGCTCTTGTCTTGCAGATGACTCTGATACTGGCCTTGGTGTCTGTGGATGGATCCTGGTGATCACTTCGCTTTTTTTCACTGTTATTACATTTCCTGTATCAATCTGGATGTGCATAAAGGTAAAATTGTTCGCTGCTAAATTGGATTAAAACTTTAAGCAATGCAGATGCTTCCTAGTGGTTGTTAATGTTCTCTATTTTGTTTGTGTTAAACAGAAATTAATCTAACTTAATCTAAATTAATTCTTTCGTGAACTGTAACAGACAGTATGTAGCAGACCCCAACGCTTCAGTGCGTTAATCTTCAAACCAAAAAGAAAAGTGCGATTACAGGATTTAGTCAAAATGAGTTTTGCGTTGACATCTTTACTACGTCTACCAAGTTGTCAGTAGTATATAAGCTAGTTTGGAAGATCAGAATAATTGCAAGAATGCCTAATTACTCTTGGAGGACTGATATTTTAATTTTTCTTTAAGGTGATCTCTCCCTGTATATGTATGTGTGTAAATATGAAGTATGTAAATGTAAATATATAAGTGGGTACATACTATGTGGCTGTGTGTGACAGATTCTTAGAGAACGTGTCATCTGTGATCACTTTGAGCTTGATGTTTCCAGTTTCTGGACCGGAGAAAATAACCCCTGCTTTGTTTTGTCTAATATACCGTGGCAGAACTAGAGCTAGAAAAATCTCTGCTGGGTCACCTGTACTGCACACTGTTCTGCTGCTGCCAGGATATTCCTGACAGCTGCTTCTAGTGCTTGGTCCTGCCCAGAGGACATGCTCTTGCTTCTGCTGCTGGTAGATAGTGCCACAGCGTGAAGAATATTTCTTGTGGAATATTGTCCTGATTGTTCCTTTTGTTGTTTGCTTTTTGACAATAAAGGTGAAGCTAAAATGCTCAAAAGCAGCCAGTATAGATATGAAATGTAACATCTGTTACACCCGAGGCTTAAGACTGTCTTAACTAGCGTATGCATAGTTTGGAATCCATCGCATGGCTTCTGGAAGCCCTTGCGTGACATCCAACTGTTTCTTACAGATTATAAAGGAATACGAGCGCGCCATCATATTCAGACTTGGACGCATCCTAAAAGGGGGAGCGAAGGGACCAGGTATGTCCTGGAGAGCATCCTTAATGTTTGTTCTAATTAAGTCATCGGCACAATAATAGCTGCCTAGAGACATTGCATTAGACCAGCGAATGGATTCCTCAAGAATTTTGTAATTTCCAGTAAGAGGGTGTGTTACTTCATGGAGAAGACAGTAATCCAATTATCTGTGAGCAGTACCCAGATCTCTTTAGTTAATGGGTGGCCTTCAGATAGAATCAAAAGCACAGAATGTAAAGGGAGGAATAATGGCATCAAATATGCCATTTCAAAAGAATTTGAGTATGTCAGTTAAAACCCACGTGGTCTGAAAGCCTCAACGTTTTTCAAAAGAAACAGAAGCAATTAAATTGATAGTTTTGAAAAGTTTCCTGTGTGTATTAGAAATTCTGATGAGAACGGAAAGACTGTTTTCAGCTGCTGCTCCTGCTGCTCAAAGTGACAGAAAGGGGCAATAGCGTCTCCCTCCATTTCATCCAGAGTCCGCAGTACTTCCATGTTGCTGTAACGTTGAAGAATTCCAGTGATCTGCTGGAACAAAAGGAGGCTGACAGTTTCTGCCACAATTAACTACAAGTAACTACATGGGACAAACTTTCAGAAGTAGCTGTTACACAGTTCTGGGTGGTTTTTCCAAATATTAAAGATCTCCAAATAAGTTAGACCTGAATAAATTGAAGTTTCTCAGCAGACATTTTTGAAAATCTTACCCTGGTTTGAAAGCCACTAAGGAACGTGCTGCTGAGCTCGTTACAGAGGGCTACACAGCTACGGTGGTTGGATTTAAGCTTATTTCAGCAGCAAGTTTAATCTGTTTCAATGACTCATTTTCACATCTTCTTGAATGGATTTTTCTTGTCCAGGCTTGTTTTTTGTCCTGCCCTGCACAGACAGCTTCATCAAAGTTGATATGAGGACCATCTCTTTTGATATTCCTCCCCAGGAGGTGAGTTTGCACTTGCCTTTGTATCTGCTACAGTGTTTGCAGAAGTCTGCACTTTCTTTTCCCTTTCTCCTCTCAGTATTGGGGAGGATGTAGTTTTAATGTAGATTCCTTGTGCAGGATCAATGTATTGTGAAAAATACATATATCCTTTAGCAATGTCATTCAGTAAGAGGTTGCTGAAAGGAAACAAATTATGCTGTCCTCTAAGGACCAAATGAGAATGCTTAATACTGTTTAAGAGCTGGAATGGGAGGGGCTTGGAATGAAGGCTGCTGGACTTCATGCAACATTCTCTAATGGTTTCTGTGAAATCTGGAAGATTTCCAGGAGCAGCAGCAATCTTTCCTATGCCAACTTATCTACGTGTATGAACCAGCTAAAATAACGGGATTGAAATTATTAGATACATCAAATGCTGTTAAGATCAACTCAGGGTAGTGGTCTGCTCCCTTATGCGGGTTTTGTGTACATGTTGCTTCTGTGGCCTGCTATGCACAGGAACATCACGAAGGTGTACCGCACCTAACATCACCTGATGTCTTTCAGTTCGAAGGTCCTAAAGAACAAAGAAATTACTTAATATTTCTGGTCTGTTTTTCCTTGGACATCTTAATTTTTGAGCAGGGTCTCTCCACAGCACTAAGGTAGCTGAACTCGGCGATGCCAACTCAATGGATAACAAAAGACTCAAAAACAACCCGCCCTCTAAAAATAAGTTAGTGAACAACCGTATATCGATGATTATAACTGTGTCCCTCAAGTATCTCGTGTATTCTGCAAGACAGAGATGCCTGACGCAACCTGTCTGGTGCATCTGTTTCCTGTCATATTTGCCAGTCAGTCTATTGCTCATCATTAGTTGTAGATTTAGACAAATGGCAAATGCCATGGTATGCTCTAAAGGGTAATTGGTAGAAACCTAATCACTGGCAGGCAAAATGTGCTTGCAGCTGCTGATGTGCCATTAGTGAAGCCATCAGTTCTGCAGCTTTCCTTTGGGCTTGATTAGATTATGCTTATGGATTTAGGGTGATTTGTGTTCTGTAGGTAAAAGCAGAAATATATTTTTATTTGTCCAGTGTGATTTCTGTGCGTGCTGCTCATTCTTTGTCTTATGCTATTATGGAAAGCCTGCTAAAATAGGTAGTTTTGGGAAGGACAGAGCAGGTAAGTCTTGAAGGTTGAGTAGCTCACATGTCCCTCTCTTGTCAAATAACATAACAGTAGTTGTCTAACATGGAATTAGGACACCTGTTCTCATGGTCGTACGGCATATTTCAATCTCTCTTTAACTTAACTTCAAAAGATCATTAATATTAATGCTTCTTTCCAGTGTACCCTTTTCTAAACCTTTGAGAGTATCTGCCTTTATCTTTGCAAGTACATCTTTTACTTAACATAGAAGTGTTGAATTCAGTAAATCACTTGAATCTAGCTCTGAGGATGTTCACAAATTGGCTTTCCTCAGCAACTTGTCTAGAAATCACCACACGGTTGTTTAGTAGCACAAGGTGGCATTTCAACCAGAAGTTCCTCCAAGAAGGACAATGAGCTGCTAGATGATGACAGAGACATTTCTAATTAAATGTTGAAGTACGCCTGACACCCATGCAGCTGAAATATATCGGGCCGTTGGGACAGGCAAAACCCAATTTTGTAAGCAGCTCCAGTGAAACCTTCCAGGCTTCTCTAAAATCTCTCTGTTTCTCTAAGCTTCGTTAAACACCAACTCCTTTTTTACAAATTTTCTGCAATTCTACGAAGTAAGTCACACAGCCGCTGCTGTGTGGGAGTCTCTAGCATTGGCCATTCCTATGGTGTGGCACAAGCAGTAACAGAACTGCCTTCGCCTTCGGTCACACCTGCGGTACAGGAAACTCTCGCTGGTCGTGATTCTTTGAAAGTGCGGCTGAAACACTCCCTCTTCCCTCACCTGCTTTTGCCCTTGTTTTATAAACTGACACACCTGCACAGTGATGTCTTGCTAAGTAAATAGCCTTGTGACTGAAGGTAAATACAAGTTAAAACCTGACGTGTCCTGTGTTTGCACTGATGCTCATTATTAGCCCTTTTTCTCTGTACAGAAACATCAAATGAGCCCCTCATAAGTGTCCCCAGCTTATGCTCTGAACTAGAGTGCCTTAACCCATTCTGAATTGTGCGGCCCCATATCCCTATCTCCGCATCTAAACAAAATCACTTGGAGCGCTCATGTTCCTGGAGCCTTTTCTGTTACCTCGGCCCTTCGTTACATGTGCCTTTTGCATTCCTGTGCGGTCAATCTGCCTCTTACACATCTGTTTTATTACAAGCCTCACTGAAATAGTGCGGGGAGATGCCTACCTGGTTATGATACGTCGCTAGTTTCAGAATAACAGGTTAAAGTTTCCCAGGTGAAAGAGCGTATGTATTTCGGTGTAAATTAGCTCTGATTTTTTTTCCCTACCACTTGGATGAGTTGCAGATCCCTCTGTGAATTTGAAGAAGTGAGTTAGAAATAACATCATGGCAAAGCTAATGGAATGTATTTTTCAGTGAGAAGTGTTCTAATCCCATATTTAGTCTTAGCTTTGCAGAGCTGTACTGGAGGGCTTGCACATCACTGCACAGATGTGTTCACATGCAGCATATGCATAAAGACCTTTTGTTTTCAGGTCGGTTGCTTTACCTGAGAAAAACTAGGAGTTTGTCTAGTTAAACAAATAGGTAATTATCATTATATTCCGTAAATACATGCTCCATTATATGCTTTCCCCGTTGCTTTTTAGATCTTGACCAAGGACTCTGTGACAGTTAATGTAGACGGAGTGGTTTATTACAGAGTTCAGAACGCCACCCTTGCCGTAGCAAATATCACGAATGCTGACTCAGCCACCCGCCTTCTAGCCCAGACTACTTTGAGGAATGTTCTGGGGACCAAAAACCTTTCTCAGATTCTCTCTGATCGTGAAGAAATTGCGCACAGCATGCAGGTAGGAGCAGCTTTGCCTGAGCAATCCATCAATCAGTTAAGCAGCAATCCCATGGGTAACTTAGAGGTCAGGATTTATTCTACCTTGTAAGTGATAAGCCAAGTTGTGATTTGAAGCTTTCAGCAAAACCCTATCAAGAGCTATTGGGATGCTGTTCTGTATAATAAAAATGCGTGACTAAAGCAATAATGGGCCAGCGGGGCCAGCAAGCGGGATGGGGGATGCAGGAGAGGAGCGCTTCCCTGGATCATCGCCTCAGTACCCCGCTGTTGAAGGAGATTATGCCTCAGAATTCCTTCCCTATATTAATAAAGCTCCAGGGGTTTTTTTGTTAGTTTACAACAGTGATGGTTCTATAACTATCAAATCAGAATTTAAATATTGAAGTCTTTAAAGTCCAAGAATTGTAAGATAATTCATTTGGTTTATTGGACATTCTTCAAACTGGGACGTTTGTTTGCAGCCAGGTAGAAGGCTTAACTTAATTGTCCTGCCTTGTATAGGCCGCACTTGATGAGGCGACAGATGATTGGGGCATTAAGGTGGAGCGTGTGGAGATCAAGGACGTGAAATTACCCGTCCAACTGCAGAGAGCAATGGCTGCAGAAGCAGAGGCTGCCCGGGAGGCAAGAGCTAAGGTAACAACATCAACGTGTGGTTTTGGAATTGTTTGGGTGCTTTTTTTCCCTTGATGAATAATTTAATGTGGTGATGTAGAGGATGGAGATTCTCAGCCAGATTGTGTTGTAGCAAATCAGGGTGCAGGGCAGGGTTTTGTGGATCTGTCTCTGGGTGTTTGCTCTATTTCAGCTTGGATCACACAGGTGAGACTTCCTGCAGAAATGCAGAATCTCAATTTTTTTATTACCACACTCCAAGAACAAATCGTAAATCACAATCTTGAGGTTATTAGCTGGAGCCTGCAGTGAATTAGGAGCCAAACTTACTTCCATCTTTTTCCTGACTAGTCCTGGTTTTAGGCAAGCCCTTTGTTTTCCGTTTGTTACTTCATACAAGAAATAAAACAGCTCTAATACTGAGTTTGGTCACCCTTATGTGGACCAGTGATTGCTTTGGTCATGACAACTTCCCTTCTGAGGTGGGAGAAGGTGATACTAAATATTAAAGTTTGGAGTAAAAAATCCTCAGGGGCAGTTAGAGCTGTCCCTTTTCCAGGCCTAGGCAAGTGAGCATCCTCCCTTAGCGTTGTGTGCCCCACAGTCTGTCTCCTCTGGTGGTTTTTCAGTCCTGGCTTGAAAACTTATTTTGGCCTCCATAGGTGCAACTATAGAGTCCATTTTTAAAACAAACAAACAAACAAAAATTCTAGCTGTCCAAAACACCTTTTTTGGTACACTAAGCTGCTAGGTGAGGGTTTCGGGTAGGTGTCAGTGATCTGTTGAGCTGCCCACCCCTAGAAGAATGGAATTTGCATTCTAAATACTAAAAATTTGTCCTGGCAAAGGGAGGCTTACTGGAGTTCATCTCATGCCTTGAAAAATACATCTGATCTTACGACGTTCATCTCACACCCGCACATGGCAGCGATTCCTATGCACATATGGCAGATATGAAAATCGGTCATATATTATTGAGGAGTTTCATTAACTTTAACCTGTCTTTAGGTTCTAATTTAAAAATTTGGGGTTTATTTTCCTGGGAAATCGATGCTAGACTGAATTTCACTAGACATTGGGGCTAGCAATTATTGAATGTGAAGCTGTTGGCACGCCTAGGAAAAGATCTCTAAGCTTACGTTAGTGCTCCAAGTATTAACTTATACGTGTTTTTTTGATGCTTAATTACTTTAGAATTATCATTACTTATTCTGCCATTCAAAAGAATATTGTGCCTTTGCAGTAGAACTCTGCGCACTTGCCTGTGCTGACACGCGTGTGAATTGCCTCAGCAATAGCTCCCCTGTTAACAGTGCCATCCTCCAGCCCGCCGTCCTTTGCAGATAGTCAGAAAATACGTATATTGTCCCAGTGCGGAAGGGCCCTGCTTGTAAAGAAATGCAAGACCATAAATCTGTCTCTAATGAACTCCTAATTAAAAAAAAAGAGGGAATAAAAAGGTGCTTCCCCAGTAAGAAACATGCCATTCCCCTGTCAAGCCCTAGTAGAAACAAAAAAATACCGCTTCAAGTAAAAAGCATTTTCAGGTATGTATGGGGAGTGCCCTCTGGTTTTGAGAGGCAGTGCTGAAAGAAGCCTGAAAGAGGCACAAAGTAAGTTTGTTTGGTTTTGGTTTTTTTTTTCCTAAGAACGAAACAAATGCCCCCTTGGCACTTCCATGCCATGGTGCCAGCTTTTGTGGTCTGGCACCCTGACGGGGGAACGGGCAGGCGGGGCCCTGGGGGCAGCGGGAGCGGCTTATCTGGGCGAGGGAACAGGCGGAACTGGTGCGAGAACCTGGTAAGGGGGGAGGTCGCTCGCTCGCTGGAAGTGATGAGCAGCCTACAGGTCTCTAGTGCGTTCCTGTGCCAGAACAGACTCAACTTCTTCATTTTGCTTCCCCAGGTGATTGCAGCCGAGGGGGAAATGAATGCTTCCAGGGCCCTGAAAGAGGCATCCACGGTTATTGCGGAGTCCCCTGCTGCTCTCCAGCTTCGTTATTTGCAGACCTTGACCACCATTGCTGCAGAAAAGAACTCCACCATCGTCTTCCCATTGCCCATAAACATACTGCAGGGCATCTTAGGAAAAGATCAATAGGAAGAGCGGGAGGGGAGAGTTTGGGGCGTGTGTTTTTGCTACAGTGAATGTTTGCAATGCTGAATTCCCTGTGTATTGTAGCTTATGGCAGTGTTAACAAAGTGGTTTTGCTGAGGAACCTCTTTTGTTCTCTTGTGTTACAAAGCTATGTAATGTCTGTAAATATGGACGATCGAAATTATTTGTAATTGAAAACCTCTCCCAATGAGTACAAGCAGGGATCTTAAATAAGCACGTGTCCGTGCTATCCTGGATGGGACGCCCTTAATCTATGACCTCCCCTTTTCAAATAGTACGTAAACCCAGGTGTGGTGAAGATGGGATGAGCCAGCATTTGGAAAGAGAAGTGTTCCTTTTAACAAATGGGGCTGTAACCCTGCAGGGAGGGTGGAACAGCCCTGACTGCAAACCCTCGGGGCGCAGCTTATGTGGTGAAGTCGCCTGGCTGCCAGCATGCGGCTGGGTTCTCTCGCTTGCACAAGGAAGGGAAATGGAAGTTGAGAGAGGAGTGAGGATACAATACCGGTGTGTCCGAAAATCAGGCTCACGCGCCCTAGAGAAGCCCCCCATTCACGAGCAGCAGTCGTCAGGTGACGTTGCTGAAGGGGAACTTTGCACCTCTGTTCTGCCACACGTGGCCGTGCCCTAGTTAGGGATACAGCGTGCTCGCAGCCTCTGAGGGGCTGTTCCGTGGCGTGCTCTATAGGTTGGTGCGGCTTTAAAGCCCTGAAAAGTGGTTGGGTTTGCCTTTATCTGTCTCCCTTAAAAATGATTTTAAAAAGCCAAAGTACTGATGCCTGCATTTTATCCAGGTCTAAAACCTGCTTCTCTAGGAAGTAAGATCTCTGTAACTGGTGGGGGCGTGATGTTTAACAGAGGATGCTGTACTGTTTATGTATGTGGTAACAAATTGGTGATTTACCTGCTGGTGCTGCTCCTGAGCAGAGCTGTAGTGTTTGTGACACAAAGGGCTTACACTTAATACCAAAAGCCTGTAATCTTCAGTTCACGTAGTCTTGAGCTGCAAGTCTGTTAAACCGTATTCGCGTTTTGTACCTGTTCAGCAGATGTAATTACAGGTTAAAAGAGAAGAATTAGAGACTGCGCGGCGGGGGGAGCTCCTTGGGCTGCCCCCCTCACGGGGCCTGGCATCTGGCCTTGAACCGTTGGGAGGTGGCAGTGGACATGAACAGCCAAGATCAACGCCACAAGTGCCCTTCTCGCACTGGCAGCATAAAGTTCCAAACCTGGTTTTTTATCACCCTCCCGCTATGATCAGCTCTTACTGAGAGGTGCCTTAGTAAGAACAAGGACTAACTGTGCCTCCATAGGCGGTGCCTTTGTCGCCGTTAGGAAAAGACACCCAAGCGCTGTAAGGGCGGGAGCCAGCTGGCGCTTTTCCCTTCTGCCTGTTTGCTCTGAACTCTCTTTCTCCCTTCTGAATGATAACTGCAGATGGGTAGATCGCTTTTATTAACTCTACACTAGTTATTACATTAACTTCCGTTAATAGAAGCTGAGCTTGACTTTTTGCTGGGGGGGTTGGGGTGCAGAAACACAGTTAACAAGGATGTAATAATTAGCATTACTGTGCTCACACGCCTCAAGTGGGAAACAGTAACTGCGCAGCTCGAGGCTCACCCTTGGGGAAGAGGAGTGAACCTGTAATGCCTGCCGTTGCTGCCGTAGATGGGTGCCCAGGAAGCCTTGTTGACACCAGGAGCGTGCTTTTTGCTCTCAGCCTGAATAAAAAAAAATGTGCTGTTTGCTAAGGAGTGACTTTCTGAAAAAGTAGAACACACTTAATATATCAGGGCCCTACATGCTGATAATTTTGGCAAGGGAAAAGCAAAACAATCCCCAAATCATTTCTGCAACCATTTAGCACAAAGTGCATTTGCAAAAGACGGCACAAAGACGCTTTAGTTTTCGAAGGTGTATTTGTTTCACATGGGATCTGCAGGTTTTGTTTAATGTTTTCCTCTTAGTAACAAACTCCACCATTCCTATTCTCCACATATTCCATACAAGCTTTTATTGTATTAAATATAATCAAAGCAAGGAGAAGGGTCAATGTCTGGTCATGATTGTTTTCGGTAATTATTGCACAGCTAATTGGCTATTAACATCACTGCCTTGTTAACATGCGTCCTGCAGGAGGAAGTAGCTCTTGAAGGCATTGAAGGCACTAAACTTGCTCCATTTAAAAAAAGAAAAACCATGTTACTTAGACATCCACATCTGCCATCGCTCTCTGTAGGGGATCAACAGACCAGTAGTCGTCATCCCAGCCCAGGAACCAGCCGGAGAAGGTTGGCGGCTCAAAGCCTTGCTTGACGACTGTGACTGGAGTCCTCTTATCTCGGCTGGCTGGATCAGTCTCAATGTACCGTTTAGCTGCAGGCAGAGAAGCAGAAGGAAAGCTCTTAGAGCACAAATCTCACAGAGCAACAGCTGAAATGGCTTAGTTGTAGCTAAATGCATGCTAGAGAGACCAGTTCAGGTTTTTCATTTACACAACAAAAACACCCCACAGAAGTTTTCACTCCGTGGCGAGAAGCCTGGCACTCGTTTGGAGGAAACTGCCATTAGGGTGGTAGAGGCGCTCTCCTCGAGGGGCAGCCTGCCCCCGCTTACCCACACGAGGGGGCTGTTTCAGCGTGGGGGGCCGAGCACAGCGCGGCCGAACACGGCACTGCTTGATGCTGATCTTCGGGATCCCCCTTTTCTTGAGAGCTGTGATCTCCGACTGATTGCAACATGGAATTTTATGCTGTGACTAAGGCATGTTCTTGGTACATTAAAGTGCCCGCCTTATCATCAGAGACTGGGAAATTTTAAGAAAGTTAGTTCAGAGGAAAATGTGACGTTACCAGATTTCAAAGCCTCAGTCTTTTCTTCTTCTTGGGCATCTTTCCCAATCCATACAAAGACCTAAAGATAAAAATAAAAACCCATATGAATTATTTCAGCAACAATCGATCTCTTTATGAAAGAAAGGATAATTCAGATGGTCTCAGTGACCGGCGTATGACACACAAGAGGAACAGGCTTGTGTTGCTGTGCCTGGATTGTTGACCTACGTGACTAAAGCTATAACGAGAAGCTTTTTGACTGCATTTTATCTACATAAATTCTAGATACATGAACAAATCATACATTAGCTTAATATCGGGAACATGTTTGAACATTTTTACGTAAAACATACGAAATTCATCTCCAAGTTGCCTTTTGGCTGAATTATGCACAGTCTGTTATGGAAAAATAACAGAAAGTGTGTCAGTATCTGAAACGGCTGGATTCTAACCCTGGCTCGCAGTCCTCCCCAGCCGGGACAAGGGCGCTGCCGCCAGGGACTTTACAGACTGGGGGCGCATGCGATACACAACAGCCCATCTCCTTCAGCCCTTAAGCTCGCCAAAGAACCGGCAGGACACCTCTCAAATTCGGGTCTAAGTTCTCTTCAGCGTCACCACTGGGGTGATTTGTTCTCAGGCCTGAGGATGAAAGGACCCTTCAATACACCAACTCTTCCAGCTATTGTAATTTGGGTCTCCATCTAGCGCCAATTTGTGCCGATGCCTCGCGTCCCTCTGCACTACGTAGACGGGACGTACCTGATCCCACGTGTCGAGGAGCATAACGTCATCTGTGGCGAGGTCATCCTGAGTCAGCTCTCCAGGAACTTCTTCAATCTGGAAAACATAAGGTTAAAAGAGGAGCATGTACTTGAAGCACCATTTCACCTCTACAGGAGAAATCCAGCTCGCAGAGGTTCTAGTTTCACCTATCGGTGAGATGCATTTAGACCCTGGCATGCTATTTGGCCACGCGACTCAGGCTGTCACAGACGGGTTCTTTGACCACAGAACACAAAATCGGCCTTTCTCTACCTAGAGAAACTGTCTTTCACTCGTGCCAAGGCTTGTCACGCTGCCTCTTTTCACTTGAAAGATTCACAAGTTAAAGTTTGAGGAATGTGAATGCTCTTCATCAGGGCGGGACCAGCCTGACGCTTCAGCAAGTTGCTGTGCTGGCACAACAGCGTGCTAGAAGGAGCTGCTGTCTCTGCAGAAAAAGGGTGCCGATGCTTTCCTTCTGGGGGCAGCACCGCAAAGGAAGATGAGGTGTACCAGCCTGGTGGTTGGCTCAGAGCAGGCCGGGGCTGAGCTTCATCAGCTGGATGTCGAGTTAATTGACTCTCAGATACTCACAGTGAAGCGTCCGCTCTTGTTGGAGCATGCAAAAAGACGAGGGGGGTGAGCATCCATCTTCTTGTCCTTCAGCCGGGGAGAGGTACGGTAAGGAGCTTTTCCACCCAAAGCTGCCCAGAAATTATCTGAAAAAGAGAAAGTGGTACTGATGCCTCGACTGTTCACGGAAACCACAGCGGCAGTATGGTTTGGGTAGGGCTTGAAGCGCTCTTCTATGTCAGAAAGTCCCAAAGACCCACAACCATGAGTGCGCTGTTAAACATAATGAAGACGCTTTGGAGAAGCCCCTCTCTGCCTATGTCCGCGTTCCCTTGTTCTGAGAGACAAGAGAATATCCATTAAGTAATGACTGCGAGTGTGCAGCTACACAGAAATGATCTCGGGCTCTGCTGGGCCTCCCTCACCTGGCTCTCTGCCCTCAGAAACCTGCACTGGGCGAGCTCCCAGTGTCTTCAGCAGCTCTTGTGCTCCTGATTTCTCAGCATCGCTGGCTCCTTGGCCCACCCACAGGTAAGCAGCAGAGGGAGTTTTCAGGACAAAGGCATCGTTGGAGTTCAGCTGACTGGCAGCAGGATCCAGCTGAAAAGAGCGAACGTTGCACATGTCAGATGAGATCCTCCCGTACACAGAGCCCATTATTTCAGAATAAACATCAGTACCCGTCGTTGAATAAACTGCAACAAGATATTCCATGCAAGCGGGTCAGGGTATGCGACATGTATAAGATTGTGTATTTGCCTGTATCTGAGTCATGAGTTTTAATCATATGAGAAGAGTAAATGTGTGTAATGTGCGTAACCTGCAGATACCTCTGACCTACGGCAAGGATGCTTGACCTGTCATTTTGCCAGTCTTTATGGTTACAACAGAAGATTTCGGAGCCTGCTGGGGAGACCACTGCTGAGCAATAGCCCTGCTGCTCAGGCTGATGAATCATTAACATCATTTCCTCTGTGTCAACAAGGACATGCTATCTTGAAGCTAGAGACCTAAAACAGACATAAAACAGTGCTGCTGCCCCACCTGTAGCTGTTAACTGGGATTTAGTCTCTCTTTTGTTGTCGCATGGGGAGGGGTTGTGTGCCTTTTCTGAGGAAGGAGTAGGGCTCTTAACCTACATCCTGGCACAAGTTCTATTTGCATACACGGTATTTAGCGCTTTGTCTTTAACGCTGCTGTCACACAGGCTTAGAACAAGTCACAATGGCCAGATCCTAATGGTTTCCAGCAGTTTGAGAAGCATAATAGTACGCAGGGTGCGGCATCTAGCAGGGGCTTAAGAGAAAACAGCTTAAATATAGTCAAGGTGACGTAAACTAATTAGAAAATAATGATTATCACTACTTAATCCATGGGAAAAGAGGAATCTTTTACCAGTTGGTAAACTTTTCAAAGTGTGTTCCAGGTTTCATCACAAAGCTCAGTTTGGCCCTTGTCCTGTCCAAAAGGATCATGTTCCCATCACAGCCTATGTGTACGACATGAAGGGTGGCTCCTTCCACATACCTCCACCGCTCTGGTCGCTCCCGAGGTGCTGGATCGGACCTGGAACAGCCGCGTTTCTGCAGGTGCTGTCTGGCCACCTTCCCGAGAGGTTCCACCCTTGTAAACAATCAAGGGCTTTCCACCGAACATGCTCATCAGATGAGGTGGCTCTTTTCCTTGCACTACTCGTTTCTAGAGAAAAAGAAACCTGCTGTGAGTTTTAAGCTGATGCTGAGGAGTAGCACAAGATACACTAGAAATGGCCTTTACAACCATCCTCCCAGGTGGAACATTTGTGTAGCACCCAGCTGGTGGCAGAAGCTTAGCTATTGCCTCCCGCACAAAACCAGAACTTGTTTAAACAGTCCGTTTTTGACAGTTTGGTGATTTGGACTTGATGACCCTAGAGGTCTTTTCCAACCTTAATGATTCTAAACAGCTCTCACAGCTGCCTCTGGCACAGAGGTAACAAGTGAGAGCCGTAAAAACCCTCCTATCTCATACTGGCCACCCATAAAACTTCCTTGCGTAATAGCCGGAGCGTAGGTTAGGCCTGCAGCCACTCCGTAACGCCTGCGCCGCAGCTGGAGGCTGCCACTACGTGACTGGGTTTCCCCACTGCCAGTTGGTAGCACATAAATAACCGATCTCTGTATACGTTATTTATTCCCACAGTGTTGGGGTTGGTGCATTGGCTGGGTTTGGGTTTTTACCTGCACGGGGCTGCCCCCCAGCTCCTCGTCCAGCTGGACTGTGAGGAATGCCGAGGTGGCGATTTCATCCTGAGTGGAATGGGCGCCCTGCCTGAAGACAAGGCAAAATTTGAGTTTTATTTCCAGCCCTTTCCCCTCCCGCACACACACACCTTACAGAGACCAAGAAGGGGCAAAGAAAACCTCTGTTACCAAACCTCTGCAGCACTCGTTCAACATGAAGGAGAAATTCATTACCCTATATTGTAACACAGTGATTACAGAGGGAGATACGAACATTTTCTAGATAACAAGCACAGATTCTTTAGTATCTTCATGCCAATCTGCCGCTATCTTTCTAGCGGCTAGTTTAAAAACATGCCTGTTGGTGCTGTTATCAGGAACCACACGTGCAGCCCCTATCCAGGCTGCATCCTTTCTGGTTTCAGTTAGGCAGCTTGCCCGTGCCCTCTCTGCTCGCTGACGAGCAGTAAGAACAACACTGTGAGACTGCCTGCTGAAAAACTCCTATTTAAGGGCATGGTCTGGGAACTCTAACAGTCACAAGCCACCAGTCGAGGTGGCAAAGTATCAAAAATTAGTTACAGTGGTTTCGGAAGACGTAGGAACTCTGCAAAAAAAGACCTAGAGCTTGATCCAAAAAAGAAAAAAAAAAAAGTAAAATAAAAAAACTAGCACAGTAATTCCCCCCATTGTCCCACTTCAAACAAAACATTCCAGTTTTGTTTGCAAGGGGAGGGTATCCAGGGTGAAATTTTATCTCCTGAGGATCCTGTTAGCAGGAACCAGCAGTGATCCCGTTTCAAAGTGGGCTCTCAGCCCCACGTAGCCCCAGCATTTCCTGACTTGCATCAGGAAAACTTTCTTACCAAGTGTAAATAATCTGTCCCTGTTTTCCGCCATGCTGGTAATTGTACAAGATGATATAGCTATCCCCTCCGTAGAACTGGCCGTACGTCGAAGGATCCACTGGCACTTTCTCTGAGCCTTCTATTCTCCATATCTGGAAAAGGAGAGGAGCAGAAATATTCCAAGTTCAACAGAATAGGCAGACTTTCCTGACAGAGCTCCTGGTCCATTTTCTTCCCAGATTCAGCCTCCCAGAACTTGCGGTCCTGCAGCCCCACCTTCTGGGGAACGCCGCGGGGAGCCTGGCGTTCCACAGCCCGCGGCCAGGCCGGGAAGCAGCGCACACTGCGCTTTCCTATCACGAGCTCACGAACCTTGGTCGGATTCATCTGAGCTGTCAGAACCACTGGAGAAAACACGAGTCAGGCTACCAGCACCGCTGCCCATTTTACACCTGACATGATTGTTCCAATTTCTCTCAGAGAGTCAGGAACAGAGCTTTTAGGCTTTACTGGGGACTTCTGAGACATCGGTTGGGTGGGGCCTTTGTGGGCTTTTGGACAGGACTCGGCCCTTTCAAGGCCTCCTCCACCACCACTTCTGAGTGCAAATGCACACATGCAGGTGTGATATAGGTGCTGTGAGACAATCACCCACCACATGGCTGACGCAACAGCTAGAATAGCAGGGAGGAAGAGGAATGAGAAAGAAGTCTGGGTCCACACTGCTGGCTGAAGAATTGCCCCCAGAGAGATTCTGGGGTCAAAATTAACAGCTCATCTACACCACTTAGCTGCAAGGCTCTCAAGACCCTGCTGGTATTTCTAGTGTTAAAAATTCCCCCAGCTTTTATAAAACTGCAGTGTTGATGATCCTCAGGCCTCCAGTTGTCTCGTTGCTTTTGCAGGATGCCATCAAGTGGCAAAGAAAATTCCGGAAACCTTCCCAAAGGGATTCCAACACTGCTCACCTGTTTCCGGCCAGAGCCATCATCCTCCATTCCATGCTGGGCAGCCATGGCCTTGGAGGTGTGCAGAGTGGCAGCATCGAAGGGTACCTTCTCGATCTTGGCAACATGACCAGAAACATAAGCCTGTCCCAGTCCTTCTGTCTGGTCCTTGTCCCGCCAGTTCTTGAAGAATTGCTTGAACAAAGGTGTCTCACCACTCTCAGGGAGGACTTGGACCTGCAACAAATGAGGCGGCCCATCAGGAGCAGCTGCAGCTGCCCCCATCCCACACAGCTCCAGCTCTGGCTGCTCCTTGCTTCATGTAAGCAGACAGAGAACTGGCTGGTACAACCCTTCTGAGGTCACAGCAGTGAAACGCTTGGTGCCAAGATGTGCTGTTAAGGTCTCACTGACACCATCATCAGAGACACAGCGATCAACAGAACCTCCAGCTATTACCATACGGGGCAGATCTTTTCCCAGAGAAAAGACACATCACAAAGCACCTGTTTTCTGCTGCTTGTGACCACTAGGTTGAAGGGATCTGCTTCTTTCAAGCCAGTGTTATTCAATCTTTAAGCCTCTGTGTAACTACACCTGGAAGGTCCATACTATGACAACCAACAATAAGGGTCTCGATACGCTACAGGATGCAGTCAGCCTCAGGTGAGTTCTGAGGAAGGCTGATGGGACATTAAGCCATTAGAATCATCTCCCTAAAAATAGGAAGGGCAAGTTTATCTACGCCTTCTCTTTTCACCCTTTGGAGAAGGTAATGGAAAAGGTAAAAAAGTATCTGAGAGGAAAAAATGTTAAATACTAGTTGTGTTGGGGTAAATGCTATTTTAAGGACAGTGTTAGCCCAGCAGCCACACAGCCGTATCTCCCTGCAGAAGAGCAGATCACCCAAAATAGGAGCTACTTGAAGGACCGCTGGCAACACTCGACACGAGCCGTGTTCCAGAGGCAGTGGCCTGTGTGGGAGAAAAGTAACCCCAGTGGTGCCTGGGGGTTGGCCACAGGTGGGCTGCACGTCCTTACCTGGGTATGCTTCGGATAACCCATCTTATCAATGAACTCAGAAGCTGTTTTCAGTGCTGCCTTCTTCTCTTCAGAGTTGGCATTCTTGCCTTTAATGAAAATAGAGAGAAAAGAGGTCAACTTTTTAAAAGTTCTGCATACTCACGGAAGAAACCATCCCAGGTACTTCTGCCTTTTGCAATAGTAGAAGGGCCCAGCCTCCCAGCTAGATGAGGCCAAACAGCAAACGTTCGATCTCTTTTATGCCTTTTGCAATGGCTGAGAGAGCACAATTGCCTTTCTACTCATGAAAGTAATTTAATTTTTTCTTCCTGGTTCCCAGGACTCTCCCTTTAACTCTCTACATCAAAGACCATATACCCCAGCACCTGACATTTCAGATGAGAGTGTTGTTCTGAGACTGTTAATGCTACCCGAACCTGCCCTGAAAAGCACCACCACCACCACCAAGTGTGTATGCTTCCCACCCAGCTTGAAAGAAACAGGAGTTGGTAACTGGATGAAGATCATCATCAGCTTCACCCACATCTCTATGGTACCTTTCCAAACAAAGATCTTTCCATCTGTGCCGTGGTCCAGAATGAAGCAGTCATCCGTACTCAGGGCCGCCTGGGAGAAGGGGTTCTCATCTGCCACCAGGGAAACTGCCATGTTCCCAGCCCCGTTGGAGACCTGGGATAACAAGCACAGAAGTTAGATAAGGCATCTTCTGTCCCCTCCAGCTTCACGGCAATAGTCCAGAACTCAGGGAGTGGAAGGGAAATCAATTTGAATGCACTGGCTGCTTCAGGCACTATTGTTTCTCAAACAGGATACCTTTGACACGGCAACAGACAAAACCATAACATTTTCTCTGAAGATTTCAAGTACTTCCAGCAAAGCAGATAGATCAAAGAAAGAATGACCCAAAATGATAAATATCCTTGGTGCACAAGCAGCCAAGAAATATCTTATCAAGGAAACCAACCACTCCCAAGATCTGGAGGGGGTGGTCCTGGTGACTGTGAATAGGCCTCCCAGTGCCAAGTGGGTTGGGTTTAATAGTCCGAGTTCCTGTTCTTACTAAGTATAAAGGTCCACATTACAAACCACCTTGGCAGACATTCACCACATCATTTCGCTACGGCAGCCTCTGGTAGATTCCTCCCAAGAAGTCTTCGACAATCTTCTACGCTTATGCGAGCTGATGGCAAATGTTACCTTCCAAATCATTGCTTCGTCATGCTCACTGGATGTAGAAAGGGGTAGATCCTGGTTCTCAGGCTCACTATTTCTAGTTCTTTCCTGTCATCTTCCTAACACAATGTCTGATAACACGAAGAAAAAAACCCTTTTTTTTTCCCCCCCATTTGTTTCACACTCCGCCTTTCCCTCAAAGATTCCTGGAACGTCCCAGCTGTCTCACTACAGTCAGCAGTGGCGACAAGGACAATACAAAGCATGTGGATATGCAGCGTAAGCAACCATGGTCCATACATACGGCTTCATAAAAAGCTAACAGCGGAATGAGGCAGCAGCAGGACTCAGGTCAGCTCAGCTCCTCTCTGCTATTCCAGCTCCAGCTAATTGCGCAAAGATTCCCAGATAACCATTCTCCACAAGGTTATTTGTCAGAGTTTCGTGTTACCTTATATAGCTTAGCCAGCCTTCTATTGGCTGTATCAATTCTGGTGTCATCAGAAGCACCTGGTGGCAAACTGGGCTTTGGTCCCAGGACCTGTAAGAGAGAGAAAAAAAATTACCAGCCAGTCCAAGAGAATCTCTCTTCCCCAGATGCTCCAGCCACAAAAACAAGGAGGAGAAATTCCTAGATCAACAACAGTGAAAATATACTCTGATGTCCCAGAGATGCAGAGGACCAAGGCTGCATTGAATCGAGTGTTTATAGCACTAACACTTAATATGTGAAACACACTCCTGAGCCTATCTACCCACCGCACCCCTCCTTCCACCGCCCTTCCCACTCCAGCCCAGAAAAATGGATGAGGCAAATAACCTGAAGCATTTCCTCCCGCTCTGATCCTTCCTCCGAAACGTAGACCTTGGCGCGACCATTCCGCTCGTTGTCCCGAATCCCCTTGGCCAGCACAGTGGCCTTCAGCCGTTCTTGGCGGTTGCTGTCGGAGCCACACCACTGAAAGATGTTCTGGAGGAAAAGAGAAAGACCGTGCAGCTGTCAGAGCATAACAACCCCCTCTCTAAATAAGATGGCAGTATGGCTGGCACTGGAAGGTGTTAAAGGGCTGGCTATACCGTGTTTCAGAATGCTCAACGCTTGAGGCAGCTTCAAGAGAGTGGGGGTAAAAATCCTTAGGCGAACTGCAGGCATCTCCTGTCCCTGCAAGTCTGCTAAACTTGTCTTTTACATGGTACTTACACTGCCAAGGTCAAGGATGAAACAGTCCCCTGTGTTGAAGCTCTCCCAGGTGACAGGGACCTCTGTTGCTCGGACTGCTCGCCTGCCTTTGACCTGCAGAAGCCTCTGCACAGTTACTTCATTGGGAACCACATGTCTGAAGCCAGAAGCCACGCCACCAGCCTAAGGGAAAACAAAGAAACAACAATTCACACTCATGCCGTTGCTTCGGAAAAAATGAAAATCATACTGACTTGCTGTAAGTGAGCAGTTTTTGCCTCTCTCAGGAAAAAGGGCCATCAGCGGCTTGCAGAGAGTGCTAGTTTGCCCAGGCTGGGTTTTCGTAGAGCATATATTTATCGATACATCCCAGCCACCCACTCCTAAAGTATCTAAGCAACACTGATACAATAAAGTTGGAGATCTCCAAATTTGAAGAAGATCACAATAAATTGAGGTATTAATAGGTTTTTGACTGGTGAAGAGTGTATTTTCATGTGTGTTATATGTCCTGCCTACCAGAAATGATCCCAATCTCAGGATTCACCTTCTCTGCTGACAGAGAGATCCTTGGAATTACTCGTCAATGTAGGCAACTGGACTAATGCCAGTTATCCTCAAAAAAAAAAAAAAAGCACAACCAAATTCAAATGAATGAAAGTAACAACAAATGAGTGGGAAATACGCAAAACAGAAAAACTAGGGAAGTCTTAGACGTGAGGAAATGCAAGCACTTTGCAAGCATTTGGCCTGATATCGCTTTCCTTATGCCACTGGATTCCTAATAAACTACCGTTCTTGTCAATATGTTGCTACTTCTTCTATTCCACTTTACTGCTATGGCATGGAAGAGTAACTCCCACTACTATTCCTCTACTTTATCAAAATATTATGTATGCCACGGAGGTGGGCTGAGCACAAAAAAAGACTGGAAAGGTCAAACTCTGTTATGTAAGTGGGGAGAAATTAAATCTACTGGGTAGGCGTTTCCCATTAACTCAGATGATGGTTTCTTAAATTCATTCCAGACGTCTTGGAACTGTTCTTTCCTCCGCTTCTCGAAGAAAAACAAAACCTCGATTCTGAAAGTTTCCCAGGGCTTTGCTTGTGTATTATTAATTCAGCCAAAGCTCTCCCCACTGGGATCTGCTGTTCCCCACCCTGTCAGTTCCAACTCATTGAAAACATCTGGTTGAGAATGGTTTTTAAGCAACTGGAAAAAGGGCAATTCTCGTTCTTCTGAGAATCGGGCAGTGGGCAGGATGCCATTTCTTGCAAACTTGATTCAGCCTGCTAGTATAAAGACCCAGTCATCACCTACCTTGTACTTGATGCCAGATTTGAAGTACCCCAGGAAAGTTGAGGACTCATGGCCTTGCACTTCGCGATGCTGAACAGCCTTCCCTTGAAGGTAGTCGTCCATCTGGACAGTGAATATGGCAGCTGCCCCACGCTCATCTTGAGAGCTTTCATCTCCTACGAAATGAAAAGGGAACAACTTGGAGGGAATGCAGCATTTCTGCCTCTGCATCAACTGTGCACAAACACCAGGGCGAAAGCAGGTTACCGGGAAGTTTAGTTTCCAGGAGGGTCTGCAGAATAGCCACTTCCAAACTTTTCTAATAATGACTCCAAACAACAGCATAAACTCTATTTTTCTGGCAGGCTTACACCATCGTTACTGCTGCAGCCCCACTGCTTCACAGCTCTCTCTTTGATAGGTATCGTTCACTTTTCTTTTGTCGTTTCACCCTGTCCTGAAAGGAAACTTGCTATGGAGCAAACACAGAGAGATGGATCCGCAGGAAGGCATTACCAGGGTTTATGAAGGCTGTAGATACTAAGGGGCACCAGTTTCACAGAAGTTTGCCTTGCTGGAGCTCTCTGGAGCTCTTTGGTGTAGAAAAGATATTGGGAGATGGCAGATATGACAAGCCACCATGCAAGCATCTTACATAGCTTTAACTAGGATATCGTCAAAGAGTCTTGGTTTTGCAGGATGTCAGAAAGCCTTGCCATGTTACTCAGTGACATTTCCTGCCGAAGGCCAGGTAGGAGGTCTGAACTTCGGGGGGAAGAACCCCACCCATTGAGTCAGGAGAATAACAACGAACCTCCATCCTTTCTAATTGAAAGAGCCGCCCCTCTCGTCTGGGATCTTGTCTTTTCTGTGACCCTCTGGAGAACAGGACTCATTCTCTCGTTTTGATGAGAAAAAGGTATTTCTAGGTACAGAGATGGCTGTACTCTCTATTGCAGAAACCGTTTCAAATATGTAAGTAGCACTATATGCACCCAAAATTGCATTCTCACTGGGCTGCCAGTTCTGCTTTTTATTTCCTTGGGTAACACTGGACAAGGCTGGGGTAGTGAGAGGAACAGAGTTCACTTGCGGCTCCCCAACCAGCAGGGGCACTCCCATCAGACTTACCCAACCAGAAATGCAAGTCGTACTGGAGGTTCCCATTCCGCTGTCTGATGGTGTTCAGCACCAGATAGGAATCTCCCGTGAAGAAGTCTCCATACAGATTTTTTGGCACTGGTACCAAATCAAATTTCTCAATCCTCCAAATCTGAAGGCCAGGCTCCTTCCCAGCCTTCAAAAACTCGGCGTGTTCCACCATGCTGACAGGCTAGGGGTGAAATAGAGGATGTTGTTCATTATGCACAGTACAAGGAAGTGCATGTTTAAATTATATTGCTTCTGATCCTTTAACTACTGTTCCAGGCAACAAGTGGGAAGTTTCCTTTTTTCTCTTGCACTGAATTTTGAAGGAAAAACAAAAAGCGGGTGTGGGGTGGGAGTCTCTGAATTGATCACTGTTAATTTTCACTTCCAACCAACTCTACTTCCTGGCTTATTCCCGGCTTACTCATTCCTAGCCTCTCTTTTCTGTCCACCTCTCCTGATTTTACTCTATATATTTTCTTACTAATTTATAGCTTTTCAATATGGCACGTAAGTGAAAGTCTAGTCCCCTTGCTGGATATTCTTTTCTACAAATGCTGCATGACGCTCAAGACTGTAGGAAACAAACCCCTTTTAACTATACATGTTGTACATATTGCACAAACATTATTCACAGTTTTCCTAAAACCTGTGTTAACTTATCCAGCTCTTTCTGGAAAATTTTGTGAATATCAAAGTTAGATAACGAACAGGTTTCTTGTATCTCTTCTGTTCTGACCTGTTACTTCAGTACGTCTGTGTAACTGTTGCCTTACAGGAATGACACTAATATGCACAACATTCTGTCCTAAGGACATTGCAATTTTGGTTTAATACGTTGTCATATTAATGCAATGTCGTAACAGTATGCAATCCATTCTATCAACAAACATAATGAACACTTTTCTATAACTATAGTATAAAAGAATTCACTTCGGTAGTACTGAAAGGAAATAAAACATTTCTGTCGTATTGGCAAAGGAAGTTTCCCCACGTATTGCAGCATGCCTTTGAGTGGGATCAGGTAACAGGGAAGAAAAAATTAAAATGTTACACTAGAAGCATCCAGTATTTTGACAAAGAAGATAGTTCACAGTAGCTGATGGACAGAAGTACAATACGCTCAGCTTTCAAGGCAGAAATAAAGAATGTTACAAACTAGAAAGCAAAACAGCAAGTTAGGTACAGAAGTGATTCCTAAGCTGAAATCAGATATCAATGAAAGCTGGAAAACAACTTTTAACGTTATGGCTCCAGTCAGCCTGATGTAGCTTCTCCCAAATTCCCACTATAAAGTTGGACAAACTCTTCAGAAAGAGCTAAAAGAAATAATTGAAAAACAAGTTTTACAATGTTTAATTGTGATGTTAATCACTTACCACAGCTGAAAGCACAACAGCTGCTGTAACAACATACCCAAGCCCTGCAACAGACATGGAGCTAACACAGTTCAGCTTCAGAGCCATCGTGCAAAAAATGGTGAGAAAAATATAATTAAAGGTTTGTTTGCCCATTTCCAACAGCAAATGGGCTTCTCCCTTCTTCTGCAGGAGCTGTAGGGAGTCCCAGCTCCCTCCTCTTGCTGCTAGTGAAGATGAACCGCAGAAGCCGACCTTTTATCAGGGACAAACACACCCACCCCCTCCGCAATATAGGGGCGTAACATGTTTGTGCAAACAGACCTCTTGGAAGTCTTGGAGACTCCTTCAGCCATTTACAGATGCTTAATCCCAGCAGGCAATAACTCAAGACAATGTGCTATCCATTACGGCCAACAGTGCAATTCTGTTCAAAGCCAAATACCTAGTCATAAGGCCAAGAAGAGAGGAAGAAGAGACATCAGAAAGAGCGGCAACATTTTGTCAGCTGCAAACTGCAAATAAATGGCAAGTTGATGAGATGCAGAGGAACAGGAAGGCTGTTCCAGATGGCAAGGGCTGCAGGGGAAGAGATTTTCAAGACGAGAACAGAGAAGCATTGAAAGGATAAGCTGAATAATCTGAGGATGGAGGGAACACACCTTCATCTCTCTGAACTTGTCAGAGGAGCAAAACGCAAAATTCAGCACGTGCTTTGTGTGTCTTGCACCTGAATGCAGTCTCCGCATGAGCTACTACCAGAGTAATGCACTCTGGAGGTGTTTGAGGTGGACCACTGTGTTTCAGCTCGTGTTAGCAAAAAGGGCATGAGTAGTCAGGTAGGTGACAGAACAAGAGCTAATTCAGTAATTTCACAACCAAATATTACTGAGGATGTAGCAAGACCCTGTGACAGGAATGTTCAGTTCACTGGAATTACAGTATAGAATGGAATTACATTGCTGATTGCAGCAAACCGATGATCTGCCACCAGTGAAGAGCTTGGTCTTCCAACCACCTCACACTTCAGCAAGCCAGTCTATCACATTTTCCAAGTGTTTGCAGTAAGTAAACTGTGCAGGAAGAGTTGTATCCCCCTTTCCATTGCTGCACCCCAGGAACAGAGCAGCCCTATGCTCTTACCAGAGAGTGGAATGTCTCCTGGAGGTGCAAGGGGCAGTGTCTGTGATACAGCGTCTGCCAAGCACTGCCCGAGGGATGTGCAGAGACCTGCCTCAGACATGCTCTCTGGTATGTGGCTTTGAATATCCTGGAAGGTCAAACAAGAATCCTAGGAGGAATGTATATAATGCCTACACGTAGCTGTGCTGCTGGTTACTCTTTTGCTCTTAATGCACCCAGGGATCAATTACTGTCAGTCTGAGGTTCCCACTTTCAGAATCTCTCAAAAGATGTTTAAATAAGGGGGCAATTCCTCCACTCACAGTAGTCTACAACAAAACTTCCATAACAGAAAGATCAGCCCCCACTTTGTGCTTTCTCCATTCTCCCTGGGAATATTTTCTTTCACTCTCTCTCATTAGAACACTGCTTCTCTGTTGTCCAAGTTGATGCATTTTGTTTTGAAATGTCATTGGCAAATGAAATTGGCAAACTCTGATTTAGTTTAATGTACCTTTGAAAATTTCACTGGAAATTCTCAAACTGAAATAGATGATAACAAGGATGTCTTAGTCTTGCTGTTATTTCTCATCTCTGTGAGGAAGATCAGAGTGTCAAAGGTCTAAGACCCAGTGAAAAAAAATGCTGGAACCCTGACTCTGAGGAAGCCAGCTGTGAAAGGCTTCTGCAGCTGCAGCATACCCAAACCAAGATGACTGGATTGTGAAACATTAGAAAGAGATGGGTCCCTTCCAAATGGAAAAATACTTTGCGCTTTTTATTAATAAATACCTGTATAGTGCCACATTTGGGCAAACCTCACAGACTGAAGGCAAAAAGCCCTATGATAATCTTCTTTGTTAGCCTCCCATTTTAGGATGCACTGTCATCTACATATATATGCTTATAAGCATATAGGATATTTTGGAAAAACAACTTATTTGGTCTTCTAATTAACTTGGCATTTTATAAGGTTTGCCCTCAGTCCAAGCTTGCATTGCCAACAAGTTGCAAATTGTAAATACATGCAAAAGAGGCCAAAAGGGCTGCAATAAATAAATTGTGTATTATAGTGTTCTTTGGTAAAAATTCATCTGAAGCATGTCTGAAGGGAATAAGTGTACTATCGTCCAACAGCTGGTATGGTTTATTACTGCTGTCAGCAAATGTTGCGTTGCTAAATCAAGCCACAGAAATCTGTGCTCTGGACGTTTTATTGAGGGCACATGCCAGATGAGATTGCCAGGGCCCTACCGAAACGCATGTCCTGTAGGAGACATGGGAAAAAGGCAAATTTCAAGCTACTGAAACTGTCCAGCTTAGTTACAGAAAGGGTGCTATGCAGAGCCAACGTCTTATGCAAAGGAAAGTTATTTAAGGAAAACAAGGAAAGGGTTTGGAATACAGGATTTCAGCGCAGATGGATCTTCCAAAAGACACTTGGCTGCATAATGATAAAAACAAGAACTTCAGAAGTCCAGTGATTTGAGCAAACAGTGGAAGACAACAACTTATTATAGTATCCAGATGTGCAGTTATCATAATCCTGACAGGCCTAGCTGAGAGTGACGTATAATGGAGACTGGCCTACGGAAATAACTGCAGGGATACACTGACTATTTACTAAACACAAAACGCAACACTTGGTATGTGAGGGAAGCTGACACTGTGCAAAAGTCTGCATCTGGCTCACAGACCAATGGCAAAATTTAGAGGTATCTTCTTCAGGACAGTGTTAAATGATTTTCCTGAGGCTGGAGGCTGCTTGCTTCAGAGGAAAGGCCAGAAAAGCCAGAGACACACGCCGTGTAGTCTCTCTGCTCAGCAAACCTGACATTCTTGCCCTGCTGTGCAACCTCTCTGTTATGGTGCTGTCGGGAGCCTTGATAGCTGATACTTTCACCATTTCTGATCCCGGACTCAGTAGTTTTCTCTCCCGGTATCCAGTCCAAACACCTTTCTTATTTCCACCCTGCAACTTCTAATAAACAGCTCTCTCTGCCTCCCTCCCTAAATACTTCCATTTATGTTCTTCACATTCATCCCTGTGCCTCCCACTCATCTGTCACAGTGTCACTCTACGCCCTTATAAACTGATGCCATCAGCACTTCTGCCATTTGTCTTTCCTCTGAACGTGTTTCTGCCAAGAAGTGCTGCACTGCTCAGATGTGGCCCTGTACAACTATGCTGAAAGGAATGCCCTGTTCCCTTCAAGAAAAACCTGTGGACACAGAGGCCAGAATCTCTTAGACTGTCTCATCACACTACAAAGTCCGTTAGAGGGAATAATTAGTGCCTAGTTCCTCCACATCACCTATACGGTCACATCTTCACACCTACCACCACCTAAAGCACTTAATGATGCTATCTAAAGTATCCTTCTATGGGACAATATCATCCAATACTGACGAGGGAAAAAAAAGAAGGGAAAAATCTTTATTCAGTTAGGCTCCAGTCTGATCCTGACTCAACCTCAAACATTCAGAGCAGCTTTACCAAAGCTGGAGGAATGCACACACTCAACTAAAACATCCTCTGACTTCTGGTATTGCCAGAGTATTTCAGAACACAAAATGCACAAGACAGTAATGATAATAATTTCACAATTTTTAAATTAAATAATTATTAAAGCGAGACTAAATACAATGGAAAGGGTATAAATATTTAGTAGCCAGTTCCTCCATCTGACAGCAAATAATAGCTCACTGGGCATTCCTCACAACACTGTGTACTCCGATGTTTCTAAGACTATAAAGAACATATATTTTTTAAGCCATTCAACGACGCCTCTGGAAGGTTGTTTTTTTTCCCTGGATACTGACTTTGTGGGTGAAAGAAGAAATAAGTGCAGTGGTTCATTTAAATAGACTCAGCTGTAAAGGGGCTTATGCCTTGAGAAGGAAAGAGACATTTTAAATGAGTATTTACATGAAACAGAGACCCAGAGTTCTGATCACTACATTAACGCTTCCTGGTTTAAAAGAAACAGTACTTGTGGGGTGAGAGGGCTTATTTTCCTTGGACAAGGCATCAGAGAGAGAACTCCGTCTCACTCACATTCAAAAAACCACTGTTCAATAGTTTACTCTCCTTGCAGCTTCTGTCCAGTCACTGGCCACTTACAAGAGAAAAACAAACATAACATCTTTTTGGAGCTACAGTTAATTTGTGGCAATTCACACATGTATAAACCCACACATATAGTAAGGGCTTACCTGCACGGGGCTGCTCAGGAAAGCTGGGCTGAGTTAAATGAGACTGTGAAATAAGGGGTGGTAGGCCAGAATACCGTGTGGTTGTTCTCATTTACAGCTCCAGTGTCTGGCTCATGATAGGTTTGGTTAATTTGTCTGAACTTGCTGCGTAAACAAAGCCCACACAGGAAGGTCTGCAGCCAACATTATGCTACACCACAGACTACCTAAAACACCTGCCGGTTACTTCTGGAACAATTTCTGCATTTCTAAATGGCAAAGGCTTTATTTTTTATTGTAATGGATAATATTTACAGAGCATCAAAATAACTTGCAAATACAGACTGAATTTCTAAAATATGGAGAGAACAGTAAATCTTAGTAGAGTCTGTATCCACACAACATTCGTGCTGCAAAAAAGCTTCTTGTGCACTGATCCTTACAGTTCCTATAGGGAAAACAGTTGCATCTCCACCCAGCTAATTCTCTCTTTCCCTCTTATTTATTTGCCAAAAATTGCCTGGAAAATATCGACTGCTCCAAAGAAATAATAGTGTATCTCCTCAGGAAGAGAAAGACTCCCTTGTCTCACAGCATCCCAGACCTCCTATATCAAGCACTGGAAGAAGTAAATCGCCACCGCGTTTCTGCTGCAACAACAGGAAAACCGTAACTCACTGTGTTTTGCAAGCAGCAAAGTGGTACAACCCTACTAGCACGATTAATGCAAGCAAAATCAACAGGTTGTACTTGCAACAGCAAGAGCTGCAAGAGCAGCAAGAGCTGCATTCTCCAGATCACTGTCTGAAATAATGACACTGAAGAGATCAAATGTGCCACAAATAAAGTTATTTGCTCACGTCAGGTTTAGCTACTTCTACACTTTGAAGAGAATCTATGCTTTCTGACTACGCATGCAGCCATTTCTTTTTTCCTCTGATTCTTTGCCGACCCATAAAAACTCTGATGACTTTACAAAGGTTATGAGAGTCAACACTACAGCCATTCAATTCTGACAATAAAAACTCAAGACATGATGCTGCATAGAACAGAGGAAGGAAGACAGCTCAGCGCAGTATTAACAGCTGATGACAATGCATACTGAAAATGAAAATACTTGTCTTTTCCTTATAGCCTCCTTGCCAAAATATCATTTATTACGATTAACTCTTCAGTAAGCCACTGAAAGTAAGTCTGGTGGAATTTCGGCTTTGTTGCCAAGGTGACACACATTGAAAAATACCTAAAATGGCAGATTAGATCAGTTTTCAGTCTCCAGAGAGCCCTAAATTCATATACTCATGTAACTATAAACAACCCCTTTCCTTCCATGCCCTGAAGAAGCCAGTAAACAAAGCTTATTTGGGACCAGAAAAAATTGGCGTGGAAGAGCCTCCTCCTACCCTAGCCACGGTGACTCCACACACTATTTCAGTGCTCTATATGGGGAGCAGCATAGCTAATGGTATTCCTAGCAGCTACAGCTTAGCAGACATAGCCAGCCACAAATCCAAAAAACTCAAACTGGCGTGGCCCCTTCAGCAGCTTCCTCCTTCATTTTAAATATGCATCTGAATCCAAGAAGAACTCAGATCAACAATCCTGGTCATAAAGTACAGCGTTATCTGTACAACTGGCAAGTAGGTTTCTGCATTCAGAAGTTAGAATTCCTAGTAAACCACTTTAGCAAATTAGAACACCCAGATGATTTGAGTATTGTTCACTTTTTCCAGCTGTTTGTTTGCATTATGAGTCATGTCAGCTCTATTCTCGTCTCTCTACCTTTTGAATATGATCCACTTAGTAAACACAGAGTGTTCAGCCCAATGCACCATGGCTAAAAACTTCAACACATAAGCCTGAGTTTCTCCTCAGCTGCACTGAGGTAAATTGGGAAGATTATTACTTACACGGGAGAAGCTTTTGGAGAATATATAGGTCTCCCATATGAAACACACCCAGAGAAAATCTGCTGATACGATCTACTGTTTAAAAGTCCTACCTTAAGAGCATACGTGAGAGCTGAATCATGCGCTTAAATACACACAGCATAGATAAGTATGGATCAGTGGAAACCACAGACTACTTTCATTCAGTTGCGAGCAAATATGAAGCCTGAATTATACTCAAACACAAACCATTGTTTAGTGCTTAGAACGAATCTTAAAGGAGTGTTTATGTAACCCATAAGACACCATCCAGTACATTAAAATATGACTCCCATCCCATATTATGTCCCATAGAGAGATCTGGCAGTGACAGCCAAACACATTAATGGAGTGAAGACATGCCTGTGGTCAGCTGCAGGGAAATGACACAGATGTTCTTCCTCTAGTCACCACGTCCTGACTGTGTACAGGGGAAATCATCTGCAACTTCATGCAAACTGTTTTTCCCCTGCAAAATAGCCAATACATTCCTCTGCAGCACAAAAGCCTGTTCAATCCATTATTCATAACCCAAGGAAGAACAGAGTAATATATTATTACTAGAGAAGGGCTGGAAACCAGAAGAGATGGCCTAAAATGAGTCCAAAAGGGAAGCATGAAACATGGCCTTGCACTGTAAGAGTAGCATCAGACAGAGACGACTGGGTGAAAGCAATTACAATAAGCCGCTGTGACATGGACAATAAGGAAAAGAGAAGTACATGCAAATATTAAGGTTGAGCATAAATGATCTGTGAGTAAGAATCACGTAGGTGAAATTTTGTCTTAAACCATGATGATGCAGCACAGCACATCCAAGTCCTCCAGCGAGCCCACCACAGGGCCCAGCCTTGCTGTGCAGCAGCAACGGGAGCCCGGGGTGACTGCACAGAAACCCTGCCTCAGTGAGCTCCTGCCTTCCAAATCAGCTCCACACAGCATTTGTCTTTCCATCTCAAAAACCTGCCCAAGACATGAAGCAACTCAGAATTAACAGAAACTAGTTCACTTAATACAAAATCAGAATGCTTCTTCTAGATCAGGGACAACGATCAGAACATGAGGCATGGCTGAGAGTTACAACAAGCGTAGGTTTTTGGTACCTGCGTTTACCTGCTGACAGGCAAAAGAGACTGACCTACTGCTACGATCGAAAGCTTCCTTTCCCAGCACACACAAGCACAGGCAGCTCTGCCCGCAGAGGAGACAGGACTCCCATACTTCTCATTAAGTGGTTTTCTTCACAAACATCCACTTCTGAGTAAATCAATGTGGAGACATACAGAGATATTAGAGTTCCCCTTTCCATTTTGCTACCAGTTCTCCTAACACAGGCAGGTGTGGCCACTGCATTAATGACTCTTGCTTGAAGAGACAGACCTTCTCACCACAGCTGTTTTCAGCTCCAAAACCAGCTGCCTTGGCAGCAGGAGCGCCCGGCTCCCATCCCCACTGCGTGCAGCCGCAAGAGGGCAATGCTATAAACAGACATGCCAAAATACTCCCTTCTTCCTCACAGCAAAGTGTTTGCAGCTCTCCCTCTGGTCATTAACAGAGGGGGTTTATTTTATTTTATTTTTAGCAGGATACAGGCTTCAGCGTTGAGGAACCACAGGCATTCTCAAAGCAGACAGCCTGGAAGAAGGGAAAGTCCTACTGGTGATAGCTCTCAGCGTGGCAGTCTCCATCCATCCTGAAAGATCCCGGGATGATTCATTTCTTCCAGTGTTTTAAAGACACTGTTTTCAATTGTAGCTGTATTTTTACTGTGTGTGGAAACAGTCAGTAAATAACATATGTTTAAACTTTGTTTTTGGATGGCATCCCACTGACTGACTACCTCCTAATACAAACAGTTGTTTCTCCCTCTCCCAGTTGTGCTGGGAGATCAGCAGAGGTAAGTTCCAGCTCTTCAGGTTCTCACTGGGAGGTGAATGATGGACAGAAGAGGAGAAGAGGAAGGGAAAGACCAAAGACATAGCCTGCAGTCAGAAAAGAACACTTTAAAATGGGTAAAAGGAAAAAAGAAGTCAAAAACCTTCATAGTCTATACCATCTAAGCCTTCCACCCAGGCCCCATCACATCCCAAATTTTGATCAAAAAACCTGACATATCCCAATGGGGGACGCAGCTACCAGCTAAGTTCTCATCCACCCCAAGGTCGGGAAAAACAAACTGACAAACTAAAATAAAGGTTATTCTCCAGAGGAAAACATGAACAGGCAGAAACCGCCACAATACCAACCAGCTCAACCACTCCAACGTCAGCGGCACCACTGCTCTCGCTCAGCTGAGCGCCAGTGATCCAGCATGGCTATTCCGGTCTGGCATTTTCAGGTTGCCAAGCACTACAAAGCACCCCAGGAAAAAAACTGCTAGAGCTCTATTTAACTCCACTAATGTCAGAGCTCTATTTAACCTTGCAAATGCATCATCAGTGGATAATCAGAGATAAATACTTGACAATCCTTCTGAGTCAAATGCTTACTGTTAAAGGCTGCTACTTCCCTTCCTAATTTTTCTGACCATGCTTTCCTTCACTGAGCAGGTGTGAAGCACTGAATGTTGACATCTTACCAACACTGTCTGATCTGATTTCACCTATGATGGGATTTAAGTGACATACTGCCAGGCAGCCCTCTTCCAGCGCCCTGGCTACACACCCAGATCAGCAGGCTACATCCTCTGCACTGTGATGGACGTAATAGGGCTTGTGCGAGAGAAGCATTCACTGCTATGATCAGGCAAGTACCGGCAGCATAGCTGCACCTGGAGGGTATGAGCATATTGGTGCATGTACAAGAGAGCCACCTAGCAGTGTGCCAAACAGCTAGTAAGGGGCCTGACAAATCTGCTCTGGTGATCAGTGTACTTTTGCTATCAGGGAGTTGAAGACTGTAGGACGTAGTGTAAATATTGGAAATTTGCCAAAGTCTGTGACTTCTTGGGAAGCAGAGATGAGGCAGAAGCATATCCTCTGAAATCTAGGCCTGGCACATATAAAGTCTGTTCAGTCATTCCTAGTGCTTTTTCATTTTCTTTTCTCAAAAAAAAAAAAAAATCAATCTCAAAGTAAAATTTTGATTTACTTTTATTCTCCTTACTTTAAAAAAAAAAAAATCTGAATGCAACCTTCAGTTCAGGAACTCCCTAATCATGACAGTTCTTGACTGCCAAAAGTCAGAAGAGTAGACCTGAGAAAAACTGCCCATGCATTTTTCCATTCTCCTTTTGTCTAAACATCTGCTGCGAGCCGCGTGTCAGAAAGGAGATACTGCCGAACCAGTGTGACAGCTTCTCTGCTCCTGTGCCCCAAGGACTATATCTGACTGCACTGCCTGTTCACACTGCCATCGTTTTGTGGAGCCTCCTGCAGAAAAATACTTCACAAATTGACAAAACGCAGTTTTAGGCTCAGTAGTTGTGCACGATCCCCACCTAGGGAGTTTGCGGCTGATATGGGAAAAAAAGTTCCAGCTCATAGCTGAGAACTCCAGCAAGTTTATTGTTTTTATGAGAAAAGAATAAATCATCCAGAGCATTTCTTTCCAATTCCCTTAGTCTTCTTAGTGTCTGAAGTGATAAATGAATACAAGAGAAAAGACAAGGACTTGAACTAATGCTGTGAGAAGCAGAACAACGGACATGACAGAGGGACACGAAGCAATAAACTGCACCAAAAAAAGATAACTTGAGGTTTTCTTCTTAATGTAAAGCCTCAGTGACCTTTGAAAGCCACTGGACAAGACACCTTCAGAGTCTTGCATTTGAAAGGATTCAAGAGATTACAAGCAACGTATAAATCACAATATATACCATTTTCTTTTCAGTTTAAATTTTTAGAAGGGATATCAAATACCTGATCTGGAGAATCAGACAACCACTGATCAACAGAAATAATACACAACTTGTTACTGACAAGTTGCTTATATCATAATTTTCTGCCTTTTCATGAAAAGCATTTGATACCAATCAGGCAGAGGCATGTTCAGAACTAGATTACTCATACGGCAATTCCCAAGTGCTGTGAAAGTGAACAAAAAACTGAGAGCAGTCACTTCTTCCTAGACAGTAGTTGGTTATTGTGCCCAAGCTACCTTATATCTATGTTTAACCACGCTTTGCTTTACTGTGATCAATCTGCAACTTGATGACTTCAGCTCACCTTTAAAAGAAAAATTTAAAAGCCTGTTTCTTTTGGTGTCAGGATTCCAAAGCAAAGCTGGGAAATGGTCAGTTTGCAAAGCTGCATATTCCTGTCCAACATCCTCTTTCACGTACATGCTGCTCAGTACCAACTCTAATGTCTGAGACTGGAATTAAAATGGAAAGCTTGTCTTTGTAAAGTGAATTGAAAGCAGATATAAATCCCAAGTAACAAAATATGTCACAGTGCTATTTTAAGAACTATTTAGTTCCCACCGGGACTCTCTAAAACACCCGATCTACAACAAAAAGTTATTTTATCTGAACTTGGGGTGCGGGAGGCATTGGTTCAGCATGAGTCTTTGAAATCAGGTAGCTGCTGTTTCTTACCCTGTGGGCAGGCTCTTACCTCTTCTCCACAGAAGCAGCACTCCCTTAGAGACACTGCTGACCGCACTATAAACTCAGCAAGAGGCTGAAGCACTCACCAAAGAACATAAAGTATCTACAGACACAGCCTTGTAATGGAACGAACCAGGCAGCCAGTCTCTGAGCCGGAGCTGGCAGCAATCCCCCTTGGTAACATTATCAGAACCACAAATGCTATCTCACATCCCTGATTTGGTGATGAAAGGAACAAACTCACAAACGTGTTGGATTTGTGCCTGTAAAATCAAAGTTGAAACCAACAGTAGCATTTTTGCTTTTTCACCCTTTAGACATTCAGAAGCAGATAACGATTGATGGCCAGGTCAATTTCCCCAGTGTTTTCCCCATAGCATTGGGATTTCATCCAGCTGGAGAAAGCCTCCGCTCCTGGGGAGCAGGAGACATTCTCCTGGGAGCACTGCAGGTACTCAGCTCTCACTAAAACGAGTTGTTAGCTAAACACTCGACCACTGGAAAATCCCTCACTCTATTTAAACACTGAACATTTAAGAAGTTCACCATCCACCTGTGTCACCAATCAGGTGTCACTACAGCTCCCGCCCTATCTTCACACTGAATTCTAGTGAAATCCATGAAGCTGGACTTCTCACCACTCCAGCAAGTCAGTGCTGCAACGGGGCCCGTCGATGGTACAGATAAATTTACGCTGACACCCAGGGTTGGTGCATAAGCGCAGAGGACAGCATTCTCATTATCCGCTCTGGAGGTGAACAGCTGAGTTCAGTCCAGAGCCTGAAGCCACACCTAGCACGTATAGAGCGGGGCGGGCAAAGCGGCAGCTGCAAGAACAGCAGCAGCCATCCTGTGCAGCAGATGCTAAACAGGGTCGGCTTCTGCTTCTCTCCGCTCGTGGCATGGGTTAAACTTCGATCTCTCACCTCTCTGTAGTAGGGACTACGGAATAAACTAGCTGATGGACAAGATGAAAGAAACCAGTTGCAATGGCTAAGGTTGTGCGAGACCTATCGCTCAGTACTCAGGTTTCGCTTCATTTGCCCAGACAGATGTTATATACAGTATTCTGTAAAACAGTTTGAGAAACCTAAAGGATGAGAGATGTTTAAGGACCACCCCCCCCACTGACTCCAGAGTAGGACACCCTAAGTTGAGCCATGCCATACCCCAGCAAAGGAAATTTTTTTGCTGATACACTTGCATCATGCAGAAGGTTGGTAGTGGAAAATGGAAATTGTAATGATCAGGAAGAAAAATAAAGACTTAGGGGGAAACAGTGCTAGTATCCTTGTTAGCAAAGTTGGATTTTTTACATCCAAAAGCAAATAACATTCAAAGCAGTTTTATTCAAAGAGGATCTACTTACTAATGAGGCCTCCTTGAAACAAGTCATCCCCATAACTTTTTTTTTAAACACTCTTCCTAGGAAACATTTTAAATACGTTTTAAGTGTCTACATTTTTCGAATTTCTATTCAAATAGAGCTTTCAAACATTCTTCCCCCAAGGCAAAGAACAAACCAAACCAAACCCCCGCTGTTCCCAATACCTCAGGAACTCGCACCGACTTTACCGGCGTCCACGGGCTCCCACAGCCCGGCGGGGCGCGGGGGCGCCCGGCCCCGCTCCTCACAGGTGCCCCCTCAGGCCCAGCCCGGCCGCTCCCCGGCGCTTCGGCCCCTCCTTCCTCGGGGTTGTCACCCACACTCTCCGGGAGGCTTAACGCACCAAGCCAAGCTCTCCGAAGGACGGTAACTCCCAGACCGGAGGCACCGCGAAGTTTGAGGCGTTTGTGCTGATGGAAGTCACGGACACCGAGCGCGCCGCCGTCCTGGCAGATGCCGTAGGGAACGCACCGAGCTGGGACCCGGGCGCCCTGCGAGGGGCTGGCAGCCCCGGGCCGCCGCGGCCGCCTCCTCCCTCCGCACCCCCCCACCCCCGGGCGAGGACCCCACGGCTTCCCCTCAGCTTGAGGCAGCCGGGTGTGGGGGTCGCGGGGAAGAGGCTCCCCCTCACGGCCCCCTCAGCGCCCCGGGGGGTGGGACCCCAGCCCAGCCCCGGGAAGCTCCCAGCCCGGCCCTACCTGGTGCTGGCGCTGGCGGGGCTGAGGCAGCTGCCGGGAGCGGGGCCGGGCGGGGCCGGGCAGCCCCGGGGGCGGGACGCGGCGCGCCCCCGCCCCAGCCCCGCCGCCCCCCGCCGCCGGGGGCGCGGCCGCCGGGGCCCGCTTAGGGTGTCTCGGCCGAGCGCGGCGCTGGGGACGGGGTCGCACGTAACGGCGGAGCCAGAAACGATGGCGGGGCCGCCCGTGATGTCCCCGGCAGCCGTGCGCGCCCCGGCCCGCCCGGGCCCTCCGCCACCATTTTGTTGCAGGCGCGTTACCTCAGCCCCCCGCAGGGCCCGGCTTCCCCTGCCCGCCGGACCCCGGGCCGGGGTGGCTGGAGGGGGAGGTTGCGCCTTCGCTCCCCTTGTCACACCCAGAGAAAGGGTTTGAAAGGCAGCCCCGTCGGCGCATCGCCTCGGCACATCGCCGCGAGGTCGGGGCGACAAGGGACCCACGCTGGGGCCTGGCTGGGGAAGCGCTCACCGCCAGATCTGGGGAAAGCTTGACGCTCCCGCACCCCGCTTCTCGTCTCCCTCCAGGCCACCCCGCGCCTCCCCTTTACTCCCAAAGAAACAAGGGGTGCGTTGAGCCCGCCGAACAAAGCAGCCCTTCATTTCAGTACTGTGGGAGGCTCAGCAGCAGCGTTGCCCTACGGCATAACAGTGGTGCTGGAAGACTGGCTGCTCCACCCAAAACCGGGTGACAAAGCAGGAGCTGAAGGCAAAGTAAGCACCATGAGGCCATGGCTTTCACATGGCTCCTGTGAGGCCGCCCGAAGCGATGCCCGTGGTCCTTGGGTTGTGAGCGTGCACAGGGTCAATGCCTTGTGGCAGGGCTGTGCATGGATAATGCATATTATCCATTGGGTGACAAGGATGCAGGATGCTAAGGATCAGGATCCTTAAGGATGATAAGCAGCTTGTCTCTGAACTCTGGTTCACCCTTCTCCAGCTTCAGATGGTCACAGCCTCTCTCCCCAACTCATCCTTCTCCACGTTTGTTTCATACCTTTAACTCGAGTGTCTTAAGATATGCTGAGGTTTATTCTCTTCTCTGAATGTTACTAGTTTTTTCCTGGCTTTATCCCTGTCTCATGAAATACATCCAAGGCAGATGGATTGTTTTTTCTGTTTAGCTGAGTTTTTGCTTGTGGTGTGGAAAACTTTGCACTAACTGGCAAATATTTCCCTGTTCTTGATATATTACTCTAAGTTCTTCTAAATGGGTTTGCTTCTGCCACAGCTTTCCACCTCTTCAATTCCAGAGATTGTTTTGATGATTGATTTTAATGATTTAATGTAAGAGGTTTTTTGTTTGTTTTTATCCAACCGCTCATCAAATGTCATCCTGCGATACAGTGCTTTAATAATCATAATAAACTGGTTGTGTGGTCTAGGAGGCTTTAGCATATGCACATTGCCTGTGATTCCCGAGGGCCTGCGAGACAGCTGGAGCCAGCACTGGCCATCGCCTTGGAGGCCAGTGACCACTTCTGTCCAGCCACGTATTTGTAGAAGCCCGCTCCCTCCAGGCAGTTGTCCAAGAAACAGTGTCCACACATGCACAGATATGTATGTCTGTATCTATAGATGTCTTTCTGGCCCTGAGCCACGTGAAGATAACAGTTGATGCTTGCTAGCTACAATGGACCCCAGAATATCTTCTTCACAAGAGTGGGCACCTCTGGGCATAGCCTGTATACGAACCTGGTAAACAAATTGTGATGACGTGGGAAACAGACGTTACAATAACTGACTAGATAACCCACTTAAGCTCCTAAGAAATTTAATGTAATATTTCATTTCCAAAGCCTATCAGCAGCAGCTGAGTTATAACAGTACCCACAGGACGACATGGACTTTATGGCTCATATGCTTGGTGGACAACACACAGAGCAGACTCGTTCCTCCCGTTGTTGTGCTGAAGCTCTAGAAAGGAACATGATCCTTAACATCAACCATTTTTTGTGGAACACTGTAAGTGGTAATGCATCTGAGAGCTAGTAATATATTTTCAGTATTACTCAGAAACAAGTGAAACGTCTAACTTCTTGCATTTTTAATGTAGTTTTTCCTAGATATTATGAGTGGTGGTAAATCTGAGACAGGCAGGCAGGCCACAGACGGCTGTTGTTTTTCTTTCTTTCTACATCATGTAATCAGAGAACTGCCTTGTGTTCCTGAGAGAAGCATTGTACCGAGACAGTGCCACCCTGCTATGGGTTTTTACAAAAACAGTTTCTATGCCATCAACAATGCCTTCAGTCGCTGCTGGAACCGCATGGAAATGTAACAATGACGTGGTTAATGATAAAAGCCAGTGGTCAATATTTCTCTTTTGTCATCACTGTAACTGAAGAAGATTGCTGTTATCCTTTTGTTTTATGAGAACATTATTATCCACAATATTTTAGAAGGGCTAAAAACTATCTGCCATTTTGCTTCCACGATCTGGTAGAACCATGCATAACCAGGGCAATAGTAAGCCTTTCATTAAATCAGGCACGTACGTTACAAAGAGGTACTGACACTGTTACACAGTCACATGGATTCTGTTTTCATAAATTCAGTTATCTACTGGATGATCTGCATCATGTCCATAACAAACAAAGGTGTTACTTAGAGCTACAAAGGGACTGGCTCCGTGTTAGAGCTAATAACTGTGGGAAATGCTGCTCTGTCAAAATGTGGTTTCATTCCAAATGTAAATGTTTAATTCTGTTCTAAATTAAAAATAGAGATGTATTATAGTGCATAATATGAATTACCTTTATAACATAGTTGTTACACAGCTAAACCAAAAAATCTTTAACTCTCAGTCACATACGATTAACGTAACATGTTCAACCTTTTAAAAACAGTGTTCTATTTAATTGTTTGTTTGTTTATTTAAACTATTGTTTAATTTGTAATGTTTCCATGGAAATTTTAGGTCCTGATTTCCACAACAAGCTTATTCAGGAAGGAAGTGCAGCTACAGCTGTTGTTGACCCTATAAAAAAGTGAGCTTGGCGTGCTGAAACAGCTGAGAGAGTTGATTTTCAGGAAGAAAACCCTCTCACTACAGAGAGAGTGGGATGTGGAATTCCATTCTCATCTCGAGTAGAATCAAGATAGTATATTGATGTCAGGAACAGCCTCAGGATTCACTGCGAATGAGAAGGGCAGAAACTTCCTGAGGCAAACTGTTGTGCTGTGCCAGCCTTACGTTTTGCACTTGCAAATCACTGCTGTATAGCTGCCCTTCAGCAAAAGAATACCTCGAAATCGAGCATAGATATTTAAGGTGTTTGTTGTTAGCGTCAGTCATTGCTTTCCGGTCATGAGAAGCTCTGCATGGATCTAATTTGATTTGTGCAAGACAATTGACTCATACATCCTTTCACCACTTTTAGATTTCGTCTATGGATATGTTGTCATATCAACGAGAAAAACCACACAACTTCCATGCCTTTGAAAAGCTGACGTTGGTATTTTGCATACAGTTCTGTTGCTGTAGCCATATTTTTTGTGTGCTAAGATATAAGCACCTTGCTAAATGACACATACGAGTTTGAATGCAGCACTGAGGATTAAGCTAAAGGAGAAGTAAACCAGGCATCAGAGTGTAAATGTGATCTCCAAAATCAGGCAAATAAAGCCAGCACAGCTCAGCCTTATCTTTAGTCAGGATAAAAGGACTCACACTGAGCACTGACCCTGTCAGCTGGAGTCACTGTGATACATGCTTGAAAGTTAGTGTTGAAAGGCAGGCAGGCAAAAGGGTATGCTGCCATCTTGTACTTCCATTCCCTGCCTTCAGTGAAATACAACATCAACTGAGAGAATTCAGCTCAACTGCATCTACTCACACCACAATTACTGTTGGCCCAAATTTTCTTATATTATTAAGAGGTTTATTTTGAAGTTTTGAGATTGTATAAGTGCCAATGAAAACATGATTTGGGGCTACCTATTTTGCAAGAGATGAAGGAACAAAAAAAAGATAAAGAAGGAACTAAAAAAAAAAAAATTGACCACAGGGACATTTCCACCCACAGACACCACAAAACTGGAATGGTAAGATATGAAAGAAGAACTTGGCAATTGCAAATTAAAATATGATTAAAGACCAATTAGTCATTTCAGACCAATCCGGTGTCACATGACCAACTCTCACAGAAGTATATTTCAAAATAGTTCCTGAAAAATCCCATGCTTCTTCTTTCTGTATTTGCCTTTGCAAACTTGAACAAAGCCAGAAAAAGAAGTTGGGGTTCACGGGCAGAAGACAGACAAACCAAGTCTGAACAAACACACCTCACTTCCGCTACCTTT
Organism: Phalacrocorax carbo; assembly: GCF_963921805.1. NCBI lineage: Eukaryota > Metazoa > Chordata > Aves > Suliformes > Phalacrocoracidae > Phalacrocorax > Phalacrocorax carbo. The sequence continues at coordinate 2,811,949 of NC_087530.1, forward strand.
TTCATAGAAACATAGACTGGTTTGGGTTGGAAGGGGCCTTTAGAGGCCATCCAGTCCAACCCCCTGCAGCGAGCAGGGACATCTTCAACCAGATCAGGTTGCTCAGAGCCCATCCAGCCTGACCTTGAATGTTCCTAGGGATGGGGCACCTCCCACCTCTCTGGGCAGCCCGTGCCAGCACTTCACCACCGTCATAGTAAAAATTTTTTTCCTTATATCCAGTCTAAATTCCCCCTCCTTTAGTTTAAAACCATTCCCCCTTGTCCTGTCACAACAGGCCTGCTAAAGAGGTTGCCCCCATCCTTCCTATGGTCCCCCTTTAAGTACTGGAAGGCCACAATAAGGTCTCCCCGCAGCCTTCTCTCCTCCAGGCTGAACAACCCCAGCTCTCTCAGCCTGTGCTCGTAGGAGAGGTGCTCTAGGCCTCTGATCACTTTTGTGACCCTCCTCTGGACCCGCTCCAACAGGTCCATGTCCTTCTTGTGCTGAGGGCTCCAGAACTGGACACAGCACTGCAGGGGGGTCTCACCAGAGTGGAGTAGAAGGGCAAATTTTTGTCGACTGTGTTTGTGATGGGACAGTTTAAATTCTGACAATCTGGTCTTTGTTGCTGCTGGGTCACAGGTTTTCCAAACTGTTGCTAATTACTGCTTCCATGTTGCCCTGTCAGTGCCAGCAGTGGCTGTTTTCTCTACTTCATGGATCATTTCTATTATAATAAGGTTTCTGCTGCACTGTAGGAAATAATATTTCTTGTAGGATAAGCAAACTTGTGTCAGTGATAGCAATGTTGAGTACCTGTGCTATGACTTCACAGCACTGTTGTGACTGCAAAGCAGGGACTAGTGACCAATCGTTCAACATTTGCTTTTACTCTTAAGTTGTGGAGCTCGTCTGCCACGCACAATCCTCCCTAGCTTTTCCACACATACAGAACAGTGGGAGGCCTACTTCCTCTGTGATTTCAAATGTATTTTTCTACTCTTTTTTCTACATTTCTGTGGTGATGTCACCTCTTAATATTCTCAAGTGCTGATGAGCAGGTGAAAATTTCTGGGTTGCAATGGAAAGACAAATGCTCACTAGTTTAATAGAAGCCTCACTGTTACATCTGTGCGTGTGCACTTTGAGACGTGAAGGAATTGTAGGCCTGGAGATCCACAAAGTAACTCCATAAATTAACCACCACACAGGGGCATTAAAAGATCTTCATCGTGGAATTTCCCAAGTTTCTTGTGTGAACAATGTTATAAATGTTTGTGATGTTGTTCTTAATTTGTGGGGTTGTTTTGCTGTTTTTTTGTGTGAAAGGAATAATAGGGAAACTAAAAATCGACTGAGATGCAATGATTTGTTTAAAGCAACAGTCCCACTGAAGTGGGAGCGTAGCCGTGGTTGAGACAGGGAGTTGAGAGTCAGAAAACCTGGCTCCTACTCTCTCTTTTTGGTGTACTTGTGTCCTAGGGCAAGGCCCTCGATCACACTGATCCTCCGTTTCTGTATTTGTAGCATGGGGATTAGAATACTTCCCTTCAGAGGAATGTTGTGAGGATTATGTTCTGTTTTGAAAGTGCTAACTTGGAGTTACATAACAATAAAAACTATTACTGGCAAAACTGTTAATTATAGTGTAATTGGTAGATCTAATACACTTTATTATATCGAGGGTAGAGAATTTTGAAAATAGAAGTAATATTATGTTTTCAGAGAGCATCTGGAACAATACTGGGAAAGGAACCTACTGTAGGATTAAAATATTATAGTGTTGACATTTTTTACCAGTACTTGCGATTGCATCATGATAAATTAATACATGAAATGCAGAGAGTCTTGCAAAAATTAATTGGTGGTTTAGAGTATTTTAAAGCAGCTTGTTGCAAAGGGGTCACCGCGTGTTTCTCTTAGAATAGCTGTAACGCAGGTGTTAGTCCCCTCCTGCTCTGAAAGCCTATAACATGCTTTCTTCATGTTTCGTGAGCTGTGTTAAAAAGGAGTGTGAGAGGCCAACAGAAAGGCACAGTGACTCTTTTCCTCCAGCCTCAGGGTGTTAAGCAAGCTGTGCAACACACCTCCGCTCTGCAGCTCCTGGGGCCAGGCATCCAGAGAGCTGTCTTTTACCCGCCGTGACTTTGGGGGTAGCAGGATCATACCGAGGTCACCGACAGCAGACTTTGGCAAGGATTGAATAGATTGGGTGAGGAGTAAAACTCCCCAGCCTGGAGTTGTCTCTGTCCAAGTGGAATGGTTAAAGCAATCCTTCTTATTGCTATCCTTAGTAAAAAGAAAGCGGTTTGGATGAAAAATGACTATAACTTTCAGTACCATTCAATTCCACGTTCTTCACAAATGCTGACATGTAATTTAATCATTATTTAAAAAGTATTTTACAAGGATGCATTCTAAAACAAGGAAGCAGATATTATAGATCATTGTATGTAATTTATTTGAAAAGAACAGAATCCCCAAACCTTCTATCAACTGTATTAACTCTGACTCTTTACTTTTCCTGGGGTTTGTGGTAACAAAATAAATCCAAGAGCAATGCTCATGTGACCAGAAGATTTGGATGCCATTCTTTCTTGACAGAGACTTCAGAAAGAGACACATAGAAAAGGCTTTCAAGAGCAGGCTGTATTGACCTAGCAGAAATCCACAAAGAAGGGTGGGACGATAGGCAGCATTCCATCTCTAGCAATTTGGTATTGTTACCAATTTAGCGGGTTTTAATTACTGTTGTTAGGTTCTGTCCAGATGTTCAGAATGAATAGGCTGAAGTCAGCCTTTTCTCAATAACTGTTGTTGAAAAACTGCTGCAGGCTTTCAAGCACTCACAAGAATGAAAGAATCAAAGAAATACAGATGCCGTTACCCAGTCTTCTGTCTTGCTCACATCTTTTGTGTACTTTAAACTTTATAGGAATACTTGATAAAAGCGTACAAAACGATTCAAAACCAGAACCTTTAAAGCAAATCTGTATTGACTTTTACCTCATCTGGCAAATGAAGACAGTTTCCTAGAGGTCTTTTCCAACTTTGATGATTCTATGATTCTATGATATGAACTGTGTTTGGGAGTAGGTCACGGAAACAGGAGTTTCGGATTAAGTGATCTTACTCATGGTTAGGTAATGGCTTCTAATTTTCTTTGTTGTAGATAAGAAATAACAGTAATTATATTCCAAAACTGCTTTTCATTTCTGTTAGGACTAAAATACGTTCTCCACAACCATGAAGTGATGATGAATATTGTTGAGTAATCCTGAAGATGTATGCATGGCCTCTGGAGGGGAGAAGTGCTAGTCCTGTTAGCATCACTGAAGAAGTCCAATGTTCTGCTTCTCTATTAGGGAAGCAGTTCTGAACAGGGTGGTGGGGTGCTAAACCCTGTAGGAAAGCCAGCTGCAGAGCGGGTGCCTGCGGAGTGAAAGGGCCAGGACTGCCTGGAATTTTCACTGGAAAAGAAGATAGCCCTCAAATCAGCTGCTTCAGCCCTCTCCAGGCCCTGCAGTTGTCCATCCTTTCCCAGGGCATCACAGAGAACTGATATGATTACCTGTCACAGATTCCATCTTATAAAAACAGGAAAGCTAACACTGTTTGACTAACTCTACCAAGACTGAACCATAAATAGAAAAGTAGTCGATGGATTTTTGTGTGATATTTTCACAATTTTTAATTTTAAAACCTGCTAAGCAAATGTTATATATAGTGTCTGTGTTAAGAGAATAATATTTGGGGAAATACTGAGTGCTTATAGGAACTGTATTTTTTTAAAGACAGTAAAATAGACTGTAACTGGGTCAAAATAGTCAGATCATTTTCCGTTTAAAGACTCCCTCTTGTGGAAGTCATTCATACTGACTTGTTTTGCCCTATTTTTCTAGTAAAAGTCACTCCATATAAGGTATTGCAAAACTTGAAAACCATTCTGTTGCACAGTGTTATCTGTTTAAAAGTTAGGACCTTGGCAATAACTGGCAGTGGTCGTACAACTGTAGTAGGTTGCTAGCAGATTTTACATCTTTCTACTCAGTCCTTGCTTTTTGTTACTCAAGAGATTTATTTATCTATTTATTGTGTAGATGAAAAAAAAATCTGATTGTTTTTCGTCTGTGTTTTTCACCCCAAGTGAGAGGCTTCTGCCCAGATGACATGGAGTGCAGCATCCTGTGCCTCCCTGGTAAGGGCTGAGTAATAATTAGGGAGTGGGTGATTCATGGAAAGCAGTCACTGTGGAAAGCAGAGGATTCCCTGTATGTTGCTATGCTAAGAAAATGGAATTAGTAAAGTCATAGTAATGCCCATTCTGGAAAGAAATTTCCATAGGAATGTTAATATCAGTGGCCTGCTGCCTTAGGGGAAGGGGCAATTTGAATCTTGGACACTGCTACACAACAGAATTTGATGCTTTCCATAATGTGTGGGACTGAAATAATAAAATCCTTATTGTCCTCGAGCAGTCTGTTAGGAGAGGAAATCACATTATTTAGATTCAATGTCTAGTACGTATTTGGGCAGGAAGAACCATTAGCTCTTTTCAGTCACACTTAAGCCCTAATCAACTCTCAATTCTAAAATAAGTAGAATCCCTCCACTTACTTTAATTGAAGCTCTTGGCTTTTGTGGCACTAAAGCTGACGAAGCATCCTGTTCACTCTAAAAGCATAAATCATTCACTGAAAAGGCGCTGTGTGGCTGCCCTCTAGCAGCTCTTGTGGTAATTTCTCTTTACATAGAGATGTAACTACCTTTAATAGTTTTGTAGGCCCTAAAGCTTTCCAAAAAACCCATCACAAAGGAGTTTTGGTTAAATGCAATATCTTGTCCAAAACCAGAAAATCCGAATATTAATCTGCAATACCAGGAGTCTTAATTTAGAATGTCTGAACTCATTAAATGTTTCTGTAATTTCTGTGTTCTTATAATGAAAGTTAGTTTGTCGAGCTGAGAATCTGGGTGAATTTACTGAATTGGAGATACATAGAACCCTCCATAATGTTACTTTTATTACATGTTTTTCACCTCCTGAACCACTGAACTTTTTTTAATTCCATAAGGTGTGAGATTTGTGCAGGATCTTGCATTTTTAAGTTTTTAGTATTGCCTGCCACAAGTGTTTAAAAAGCATATTTTAAAAAATCAAAGCCAAAATTAACAAACTGGTTAGAGCGTTTCACAGGACATTGTAAAAGAAATTATATATCATATTGATTTTACTGGAAACTGGAGTTGAAAACAGAGATCTCTACAGTTCCTTAGAGATTTTGGATATTGGACTATGCTGGAGCATAAATGCCCTGTGTACCTGTACTTTGCCGGGCTGTTCCTGTCAGTATCTTCCGCAGAACAAATAACGGTGCCTCAGTGACGACGAGAAATTTTGCTGTTCAAACCAGACTGGTTTTAGAGGGATCCCGTGGCATGACAGGAAACATGGACGTACTCCTTCTAGATAGCGTGTGAAATATCTGGGAGTCTTTGTCTTTATACTTTATTAATGTTTGTGGTTCTACAGATTATATAAAAATAGAAACTGGAAGACACTTGTAACACTTCGGAGGCAACTGTAGCGACTTCTGAAGTGGGTACACCGACGGCCAAGGGGGAAGTACGATTTTCTGGCAGGCTGCGGATGCTGGGAGGATCACTTCACTTTTCCACCACAAAAAGCTAGGAAATCCGGGATTTTCTTCAACGCTGAGGCGTTCACTCGCCTACGTGTCCCCCCGCCCCGGGCCGGGCCCGGCCGCCCTGAAGAGAGACTACCGCCTCACGGGGCGCGCGCCCGCCGCCTTCCCGCCCAGCCCCTCGGCGCGCGCGCGACCGGCCCGGCCCTTCCCGGCCCCGCCCCGCCCCGCACGCCGGCGGGGTAGGCGGGACCATTGCGACTCGCGGCCTCCATGATTGGTTGCAGCGCGGCCTCTCGCGCCCACCTTTGTGCAGCCTCGGCGCCCGTCGAGAGTGGGAGGGGAAACCCCGTGCGAGGGGCGCCGCCATCTTGGCTGCGGGGGGTGATGGGGGCGCAGTGGAGCCAGCCGCGCCGATCCTGAGGGAGCCCCGCGGAGAGGCGGAGACCCGGCCCGGCCGCTGCCCAGCCCAGCCCAGCCCAGCCCGAAGCAGAGCGTTACCGCGCCCGCAGCGGGGGCGAACCGGGCTGTCGCCGACCAGCCGCGTTGTACAGCCGCCCGCTCCCCGAGCCCAGGTAGGAGGGAGGCGGGGAGGGGCGCCGTTCCGCCCGGGCCCGCAGCGCTAGGCCCGGCGCCGTTGGCCGGCTGGCTTCCCTCAGGCGGGCGGGCCGCTCTCCCGCCGGCAGGCCGGGGCTGCCTCCCTCCCAGCCGCCGCCCGGGCCGGCTGGCGGCACTTCCTCATGCTATTCCCCGGAGCTGGGGCCTAGTCGGGCCGCGCGCCCCGGCGGCGTGCCGCTGCCCACCTCCGAGGGCGGCGGGGGCCGCTCCCCCGCCGCGGCAGGTCCGGGCCGGCCTCGCTCCCGGCGGCGGGCGGGAAGGGGAGGGAGCAGCTTGTCCGTGTGGGGCCGAGGAGGGTGGCTGGCCGGGCAGGAGCTAGGCCGCTGCTGCACTGCTTGTCGCCACCGCCTCTCGTTCCTCCCCTGCGCTGCACACTCCCTGTGCAACACCCGTGCACATGCGGCACATACGTGTGCCCCTCACTAATTGCTGCAACTGCACGTAGGGTGTTTACTGCATGTATCTATCACACCGTGTATGTGGCCGATGTGAGGTGTTATCTGCACTTCTGATTCTTATGTTGACCTGCGCTGTCATGAACTTTGACAGAAAAATAACTCTCATGAGGTCCGAGGGTAATGCTGCTTCCTATTCGAGAGGCGACAAAAGTGTGCTACACTTGTTCTCTGTTTTCTTTTGTCAGTGCTCGTTTGAGCTAAACAGAAGAACGAAGTTCTCTTCTTTCACCTAGTTGTCCGTTGCCTGTTTGCAGTATGCTCTTAAGGCTTCTATAACATCTGTGGACAGCTTTGTCTTGATTTAAAATTGTACTGAATTATCCTTTTAGTAAAGCCAGGAAAAGGCATCTGTCAGCATTGGGGTCTCTCTGGCACTGGATCTGTTGCTCTGGAGATTACTTGATGAGGACTTTGCTTTCTAGGCCTCTGAAACAGTGGTTCTATGTTGTTGTATGACACTTTTTCACAGAGGTAAAAGTACCCCTTTATGAGTAAGACTTACTCAGGTGGTCTGTATCCTAAATCATTTCAGATTGCAAGTCAGAAGTCTAACTTTTCCAGTAGCCAGGTGTTATCATATGGAATGCGTTGGTTTTGGCATTGACTTCTGTCATGGTTTGGATTGAGGGCCTCTTGTGCTAGGGCATTGCTCAGGAATGGGAAGAAAATCTCAACCCTGAGGGACTTAGTAACTAAATATCACAGTTTAATGTGGATTAAAAGGAACTTGCTAGCTTCCTGTAGGGATTTGAAAATGTCATAAATCTGAGTGGAAAGAAGAAGATCCTATCTTCCATTTTATGAATAAAAAAAAGAAAGCTATTGTGAAGGACAGAAGTTTGAAACAAACCTGTTGTACGAGAGGTACTAGGATTTAAAATGTAAATAGATCTTCTGAAGTTGCTTGCTTGCTTCTGTGCATCTAATGGAACTTGCTTATGATTGCTTCTCATGTTGCTGTACCTTTCTGCAGCAAAGGAGTTAAACCTTACTTAATATTGTTCTAAACTGTGTCTGTGACTTCTTGTGTTTTCCAAGGCAATGACTCCAGACGGTTGTGTGTTGTTCTAATTCGTTAGACTGGCAACAAAATTCTTCTGGTTTCTGTATATGCTGTCCCTAAACTTACCTGATGTCTCCGGAACTTGATTCTCCTGCTACAGGCACGGGCATGTGCTACAGGTTAGACTCTCTTATAGGAGGAGGAAAAATAGAGTAAGTGAGGATATTGAAATGGATAAAGACCTATGGGTGAGAGAATGGACATCGGAGAAAGTGCTCTTACTGATGAGGACAGGTATGCAATATTTAATTTAGCTGTGGTGCTAGGGTGTGGTTAGTAAGAAGTGAGGTGTGTGCATATACATGCAGGAAGTTTTGGAAACAAAATGGAGGAACTTGATGGAGCAGGATGTGAAACCATTAAAAGAACATCCAATACAATGTGCGTATGACTGGATAGCTGTTGAGCAGGATCAAAAAGTGAAGGTAGTATGATAGGTAGTCTTGATCTAAAAATAAAGTAAAAGTTCTCATATAAGAGAAGTGAAGGCCTGTGAAGTCTTCAGAAACACTTAGTAGGCTTCAGGCTGAGTTAAAGTGTCTACACAGTTAAAGAATGTAGCAAATGCATTTCTTCAAGAACAGCTTGAAATGGGGTTCTGCGCAGCTGCAAGCCTGTTAGTGTGAGCCCAGCAGCATGCAGGCCTTGCGTGCTTTCACAGAAAGAATAACTGGACATGGAAATAATAAGGAAATACAAAGTGGTCTCAAACAACACATCTTAAGAAGCTTGCTGGGTTGCTGTCTGATCAAAGATCAGTTCAGCCAAACGTACTCTCTTGTGCTAAGCAGATGCCTTAATGAAATCCAGATGGGGAAAGCTAGGGAGGATGGCTCTAGAAGAGCTGAAGAATGAGTGAGAGCTGGCCAGCAAGAAGTAATGTCATCAGGTAGACATGGAAGAGAAAGTACCGGGCTGCTAGCAGGCTGCTAATGAGAATCCTCAGGGTTTGGTCCCAGAAGAGGGCTTTTTTTTAAAGACAAGCATGCAAAAATAGATAAACAAACAGACCAGGGAGGTTGTGGGGCAATTGTCTTAAAGAGGGCAGAGATGTTTATGTGTTTAGGAAGACATAAATGTCCTTGGTGTGTGGAAGTCATAGAACCACAATGAAATTGAATTCTAATAGACCTGGTAGCTTGCTGTGGACAACAGACTGACGGGAACTCACTGCTTGGGTGTATTAATTGATAACAAAACTGTTATTACCTTCCAGTATGGTGTGATTTTACAGAAGACCACAATTGAAGCAATTACTGACTGTATTTCTAGCAGCCTTCTAAAGTAAGGTACCAGTTAGACCACATTGTTTTGTGTGCTTGACAAAAGTCTTTGTTGGGGAAGAGTGCAATTGTGAATTGAAACAATTCTGTCTCCCCAGTTCTTCCCCCCCTTATTGATCTCTTCTCAGGGTTCACTGTTAATTAACATCTAAGTAAATATGCAGGGAAGAGAAGGAAGATTGTGCCCTGGGAAGGAAGATAACTACCTATTCATTTTGTGTAGAGATTTAGAAGCGATTCTAAATAATAATTAATGGTTGCATACAGTTCCCCTTGTATGTAACTAATACTTCTTCCAAATGAAAAACCCAACAGCTCTGTAAAACTTGTTTCAATTTATGGAAAGAATATGATGGCATTACCTTTTATCGAAGGGAACTGGACTTCAGCTGTGAGATCCTTGCCTGTTGCATGTCCTTGAGGAATGACCGAAAGAACACCTGGATGGCCAGATGAAATACAAAATGCCTCTTGCTTCAGACTAACTAAACAGTGGTCCTCTGGCTGCAGAGTGGTATGTTTTTAAGGGTAACTTGTAATACATACAGTCCTGAGTTTGAAGCTGATGGCTGTTTTCAGAGGTGTCATCTCTGTGTGGATTGGCCAGCTGCTGGTATGAACCACATGCAGTGTCTAATAAAACCTGTGCTACAGGTTCTAGTCTCTTATAACATACCTGCTTCTTGCTGAGCACAAACCTCTGAAATATCTCAATGCAAATGATATCCCATAAAGAGTTAAAATTGGCTCTGTCCTTGAGTTGAGCTAGAAGGAACTGCATGGGTCTCACAAAAGCTGGTATGGTTATGATATTTACAGTTATGTTACTCTGATAAAGAACGTCACGGCAATACGCCTGGAGCAGCCGTACGCTGATACTTGAAATAAGGCTTCAGTGAGGTGTCAAAATACCTATGCACTGCTTGTTGATTAGAGGAGGAAATGTAGGTGTCACTGCTATCTCATTAAGGTCATCTTACCTTTTTATAAATAAAAGCAGCCTCTAAGGGAGAAGTTGAGATATGGAATATGGATCATGATGACACTGTTCACTGTAAAACTTCTAGTCCTAACTAATACAGTAATTAACTGTAAAGGCCTTGAAACTAACAGCAATCTGTGTATAGTGAAGTATGATCCTCTGGCTAGTTGCCATCCTGAAAGAATGCTCTAAACTCTGGGGAAGTGTTACCTCTGAAAAGGGAGCTAACACTTGTTCTGAGTTGGCAGATTTTCCCGGAAGAAAGATGGCGCGTAGACCAAGCTTCCAGGCTAAACTTTTTACTTTCTGTTAACAGTAAATTCACAGTTGATTAACTTTGATGTCATATTGTTTAATGTCAGCAGTGGGTGAAGGTAAGTTGCATATATTTACATGCAGCTTTCTCAGTCCTGCAGTCCTTGACGCCTTGCTCTCCCAAGAGCAAAACCCCAAACCCCCATATTGGAATTATTAAGATTTATGTGCCTGGAACCAGAGGCCTGTGAGGCGGAGGTGGAACTCCAGTTTCTACAGGTGGCTGGTGCTATCAACATATATTAACCCCTTGCATTAGCATGTGGCTAATGATTTTTGTGTTTACTGAATCCTGCTGTGCACTATTCTTGTCTAGACTTCCTTCTTTCATCTATAGGAAGTGCTGAGATTGTAAGTTTTCTAAAGCTGAATTTTCATTACAGCTTCTGTGTTTAGTTAGTTGCATTTATTTTTCCCCTTCATCAGAGTCCTTCTGAAATATTAGTATTATTCCAAGATCTGAGTGCAGTTTGGATTCGTGCTTATCCTTACTGGAATTTGAGTGTTTAAAACTTTGTTATTTGGTGTTTTGTATTTTTTTAAAGTCATCTGTTCTCCAGAAAAGATTCCTGACCTTTATTAATAATTTGGAATATTTCAGAATCTCTTCTGTAATATGACCCTTGGAATAAATGTAATACCAAAGTGTTGCTCTTTTTTTATCAGTTCAACTCCAGAAATTGTGTTTAAACCCTTAGAGTCTGTGTTTCTGCCAGCACTCAGTACGTATGTCTGTCAGACACAATAACTTCTCCAACAACTCTCTGGGACTCAAGGGAAGGTCTAGACTCTGAATGAATGTATCTATCGATATTGCTATCAATTCCTTTAAGCTATGGGGAGAGCGTGCTAGGCCTGGCTGTACGCAGTGGGGTGTGGTATCTTGCCTCCTTTCGGGGCCTAAGGTCACTGTAAGAATGAGGGTGAAGTTTTAATAACGAGACATGGCTTGAAGTTAGTCCTCCCTTCCCCCCTGTTTCTTAGCAGACTTTGTTGCCAAGCACAGAACTTGATTTTCTCACTGTCACTTTGAAGTGGGAACTGATTTTGATGCATATGTTGTAAAGCAGTGACAGTTTCTTTTATATTGAAATGTCATAGTTAGACTTTTTTACGTGGAGTATAATGAAAATGGACGTATCTTAGTAAGCAAAAACAGTCTGTCAAACAGAGATGTATATTTAGCCGTAAAGATTCTAGTTAAAAGACTCATTTCAAATTCAGATTGTGATATAGCCTGCACAGAGTTCCCAGTTTGTCTGTTCCTTAAAAAAAAAAAAGTTTTCCTCACCTTCCAGTGATGCTACGTACAAGCTTGGGTAGTAAGTTGTGTTCCCCTCACTTCTTAAATGCAGGAATATTGTAAAGTCATGTGCTCAGCAACATGAAACTCCTTTGAGTGTTTCTAAGTACTTTGCATTGCTTAGCCAGCTAGTACTGTGAAGTTTTTGCAGGACAGATTTCATAGCCACGTGAGTGCTTCCCTATCTGGGAGTTTATAATGCTGAATTTTTTTAAAACCAGTGTAAGTTACTAGACACAACCATCCTCAGAACACACTGTAGTTCTTTCAAACTAGATGTGTATTAGTGCTCTCGGTATCTTTGTCTTTCTCTGTTGTGGCTGTAGCATCCACCAGTTTTCTGTGGAAAATAGTACAGTTCATGCTATCCTCCTGAAGCACTTGCACATAGACATTGGCCTTTTCAAGCTTTTTTTATTTCCTTACATACCTCATAATCCTCCAGTTTAACCTTGTCTGCTATCAAACTGAATTGAGACATGAATATAGTCCTCCTAGCTTTACTTAGGAAGCAAGTGGTGAGTTAAGTATCCTGTAAGAACAAGTGGATTGGATCAGAAGATGCTAGTTTGAATGTTACAGCTGTTGGAGCATGCTGGAGAAGGGGAAGAACATAATGCATGAAGATCTATTCAGAAGATTTGAAGTATTGGATATTTCCACAATGACACATTAATTTTGACCTTTATATGGAGCAGTTACTTCACTTTATTTGCTGGTATTGAAAATAACCAGTGCATGTATTGAAGCTGATACGATAACTCTGGAATCTTCTACTTCCAGGAAACAAGGCAGTAAGGTTGCTGGCTTGTCTGGAAAGGGGCAGTGCGTTTCTCAGTCATGGATGTGAATTCTTACCCAGTACAGCGACAAGAAGTGGTCAGTCCTCTGCACGGGTGTTTGCCAGAGACTGAGGAGGACAAAGGAGGTGTTGGATGGCTACGTGATTTTTCCCTCTGCTACGGCAGAAGAGCTTCATCTAAAATTTTCTTCATTGAAATTACTCTTCTTTGAACCTCTGCAGCACATGGTGTGGAGCTCTGTCTTGCCAGCACATACAAGAATTACTGTCCAAAATCGTCTTTTGTTTACTATCTTGGATTAAACTTTTAACTGCTTAAACTGTTTAATAGAACAGTGAGTGTGTATATATAGGACTCAGGGTAGATGCTTTGCATACTGCTTGGGATAGAAGGACTCAAGGGTTTCCATATCACGAGCCAAGCATGAAGGAAAGGCAAGGTGCAGATCAGCGACTGGCACACAGTAAACCCTTCTTAACTGCCAGTTGGAGTTGTTCCCCCTCCAAGGTCTAGATAAGAGCGCTTGCTTTAAACCTCTGCTGTGTGAAGTGGTGGCCAGTGGCTGTGTACTGTGAATGAGATTTGTTGTCAGTCACCTTTCTTATGACTGCAGTTCACTGTTATGGATTAATTGTGGTTGGGGAAACAATAATTTGCTTTTGAAAAAGTTACAGGCTTGTAAGCTTTCCTACATTTTTATTTCTTTGCAGTACTGGTTTCCTTTGTCATGTGGATGACACATGACTGAATGAAAATCTTGCTAGGCTAAAGCAATGTTGTTTATAAAAAGTACCATGTTTTTCTAATGGCAGGAAAGCAAATGGCAAATTCCTAGTAGAAACTTTCCACTTGCTTAACTGATCACACTGTGTCTAGTTTAAATTAAAACCTGGGGCAAGAGCAGGTATCTTGGATCCTTCATGTTAGCTGGCAAGATCAGGGCTGTGCAGACTTGTAATCCCAGTTAACTGATGTATTGGTTGGTAAGTCAGCTGTTACCCTTTGCAGGTTTACACAGCTGATGCATGTTCTACACTTAGGAAAGCATCGGAAACCTCTGGTATACTGGAAGTACTTAAACCAATAGAATTTTGACTATCACTTAAATCTTACCAGATCAGTGAAGTGTATTTAAGGAGAGAGAAAAAAAAGGAAAGAAACTGCTAAACCTTGCTGTAATGCTACTCTGCTGACTGAGCCACAGAGATGTTACTAACTTCCTGAACATCTGATTTGTGGCTTGTACTGCTTTTCTAACACAGACATGTAGCAGTCCAGACCCCAGTTACGGCTACTACAGCATTCTTGTGCTGTCTTTCTAATTAGCTGTTTGATGCAAGCTGCACTGTTTCCTTTGTTCCTGTAGCAAGTCTCAAAAGCGTGAGGTAATAGTTCCAAAATGGCTGGTTTTGTTAAACCTCTTCAGACTTTATTTTCAGTTGATGTATCAGCTATTTGGCTAGCGAGTGCAGGTCCACTCGGTGACTCTTTACAACACAAGAAGCTACTGGAGCTTTTCAACAGCTTTAAGTCTTTTCTGAAAAAAATTGAAGGAGTATCAATACTACGCAGAGCATGTTTCTACTTAGAGGCCTTCCTGATGGGTTCAGAGCAAATGATGTGGGAGTTTTGCTGAATGTCTCTGGTGCTAATTCGGTGGCTGTGGGGAAGTACACAGAAACTTGAACTGTGAATGAAAGGGTAGCTGGTGGGGTGGGAAGACGGGGGTTTTTCTTAGTTTATATGAACTGAATTGGATGAATTGGATTGTTTGGTCAACAAGTAGCACTCCTGATCTGTTCTGTTTTTTGTTTCAGTGCCACAATGGCAACCGCACCTTACAACTACTCCTACATCTTTAAGTACATCATTATTGGTAAGTATCACTGGGCATGTGCCTGTTTATGCCAATGTGTATATGCATGACAGCCTACCCACAAACCCTCTGCCTGTATGAGTGTTGACCTCTGCTGTGTGCTACTTGCTATATAGTAGTGATTCTTCAAGTATTTACTTGTCCAACCCCAGTCCCTCACAGATCACCACGCGTGCTCTAAAGCTTTAGCAGCTGACAGTACAAAGGCAAATGCTTTTGTGTGCCATAAAATTAGAGCTGTGCGATTGGTGGTGGGTGAACTGGGAGTGAGGGCCAGTACCAGTGCCTGTACTGTGTTCACTTTATTGCTGAGTTACTGTTGAAAATAACTGTTCTTGACATACGTACTTCAGTATTTGTGAATATCTTCACTGTTAGGGCTGTGATGCTTAGCCCTCTGCACAGCACTAGGAAAAAAGGCATTCTAAAAACTTGTGCATCTGGCCTCTTTCTCCCTAAATCAAGTTTGTTTAGAAGAACTGCTAAATCCATTGGAAATAGGGAAAAATTTTAATGGGAATTGCTGCAACTGGGATGCTGCATTGACTCAGATTTACTATAGTGCTCTGACTGCCTCTGCATCGTTAGTCTGAAAGGTTTTAGAACCTATGTTGAAGATAAAAGTACTAATTGGAATCCATTGCTTTTGACAGGGTTATAAACTTCTGTCAGGTGATAGTTTTGTGTTTAAATGTTGCTTTCAGCTGCAGCTTCCTTGGCTGTTTAGAGTCAGGGACTTGATTGCATTTATTACTATCCTGGAAGAACTGGTCTTGCTGTTAATTGTTTAATTCTTAATGATCTTGTGTAGGTGTAAGTGGTCTGCATTCTTATTGTAATGGTTTGTAAGCCAGGCTGCTTGGACATCCTCAGCCTGTGGAAAAGTTGGTTCTTAAAAGATCTTGCTATTTCTTGCTCTTGGCATTGTGTAAGTGGATCACTGGAAGCGAAGCAATTTCTTGCTGTGTTCTTGTTGGTTGTCAGTATTTTTGATGTCCTTAGCAGTAATTGCAAGTATGATGGGAGCAGGACAAACACTCAGAAGGTATATTTTACATTTCGGTTTCTTACATGTCTGCTTTTCATAACCCTGTGAAATACCATTGTTAAACCAGTAATACAGATTAACTTCTCTTGAGTTTTCTTCTCTGCTCTCGCTTGCAACCCTGCTACCAAAACTATAATGCAAAAGTTGATGAATTTAAGGGCTGTGACCACGTATGGAACATTGCCCGCTAGACCTGAGAAAGGAATGGCTGCCTGTCTCTGAACCAGTTGTTGTGTGGGATGAAGAAAATGTGCTTGTTGCAACAATGATGTGGTGTCAGCCTTAACTGTTTTTTCTGTAACAGGGGACATGGGTGTAGGAAAGTCCTGTTTGCTTCATCAATTTACAGAAAAGAAGTGTGAGTATTTCAGTTCACAATATTTACTTTAACTTACTCTAAGTACTCTAACTGCTTCATCCTTCTTTCCTGCCTTTTTGCTTCCATCATGCATGAGCTTGATGTTGTGTCTCTCTTAATCTGATGGGTTTGTGTTGCCCCTGGACTGACTTTTGTTTTGACTCCTGTGGATGGAGAAACAAAATGTTGATGCAGTAATGGCAAAATCACTGTTTCAGTCAGTCCCTACTTATGAGTGGGAAGACTGTGTCTCTACTTCTTTTTCAGGGAATTCTGATGTGGAACAAAATGAAATTTCTTGCCTGAACCTTGCATGTTTTCAGTACTGGTGTAGCTTGAACACAAGCAGTGGGAGATTAGTGCTTTTAAGCACTTCAAAAAGAAAAAACGGGTTCATTTTTCTTTGACTTAAGTAGCACTGTCATTCTCTGCAGCTGCTGTGACTCATGACACTTGGACTGCCCTTTGTGATGGTGTTTAAGGCTTACTGCAGTCTGTCTCAACTGTGATGTTTTTTCATGTATGCTATCATGACTAATTAAGAATTAGCTTTAATTCTTCTTAATAACGTATGTTGTGTTGGAGTTTGCAGCAGCTATTAGCTCTTACGACTTTCCACGAAGCTCACACTCAATGGATAAGTCTGTAGGTATTTATTAGTACAGAGTTAGTCTTTATCGTGTGCTGCTTGAGATGTGGCAGTAGGTGGGTAGGAGCTACAGTTTAAACTATTCCTGTGTTCTAGTAGAAATAGAATTTTTTAACTGTTTTCTAATTAAAGTCCAGTATCAGCCAGTTGTTTAAATGCTACTTTGCATACGGTCAAATGCTTGACAGGGCTATGTCTTGTTCTTAGTTGGTCAGTGTTAAGATGAAGCAGTACTGCTGAACAAACTAACGCACCGACCGCCTCTACCACGAGACTGTCACTAGCTGTAGATAGCCTATAGATAGGTACTTACCCTTTCTGTGTTTTATTGATAATTTTTAAAGATAAGCTTATTAAGATGAATTTATTATAACTAGAAAGATACCTTTTTGGTCTTGATTTGCTGTGTCAATAGCTTTTTAAGAAACTGGCTTTTCCTGTGCACAGTCATGCTGTTACCCTGTCTGAAACAACGTGGATATTTGTTTTTTGAAGCTGTTTTATGGACTTTTAACTGTATCTTGGCAATTCCCTAAAAGTTTTCTTTTCCTACTGCATTAAATAGTTAAGTGTTTCTGCAGGGATAGACTAAGAATCAACTGACTTGATACCTTCTGGTATCTATGGCCAAACAGCATCATGTACGTCCATCAGAGAAGGCAAGGAATTTTATAACTCTCAAACTACCAGCAGTTCAGGAAACACATAATTTTATTTATGGCTAAGTGATACAGTTTGGGGACTGTAGCTGTAAAAATGTGTTCTTAGAGACTGAAAATCTAGTAAAGAGAACTGAAAACTGGTGATAGTAATACCTCTGTAGCAAGGAGACCTTGTACTAGAAAGATCTGGTCTTTGCTCTTATTTTTCACGGCAGTTATGGCAGACTGTCCCCACACAATTGGTGTTGAATTTGGCACGAGAATAATTGAAGTTAGTGGCCAAAAAATAAAACTACAGATCTGGGATACAGCAGGACAAGAGAGATTCAGGGCTGTCACACGAAGTTACTACAGAGGAGCAGCAGGAGCTCTCATGGTCTACGACATTACCAGGTAAGGTGCATCTCGTGCTTGACAAGCTCATAGGGTGCCACAGCCTTATGTGTACTGTCATATCTGTCCCCTTGACTTTGATTTGAAGGACTCTGTCTCTGTCTGGATTTGTATCCTGTTGTGTGAAGCTTACCACACTTTATCTAAATACTTAAAGAGCTGAAAATGAAATATAGGGAATGATGTGAGCTGTTTTCTTGGAAAACTTCACAGCTGACAGACCTGAAGATCTTGCCATTTCAGGCCTTGACTGCCTGTGTTGAAATTATTTAAGGAACTGGCTTTGCCCTTAAAATTACTCTTCAGCACATGGATTTTCCTCTTCCTGCTGCTTACCTGGCAGTAATATTCTTAGAGTAGGCAGAGGATGGAATACTGCCTCTGTCGCACTGGGCTCTGTAGACATGCTTAACAGGCTGCGTGTAGAAGGGAGCGCTGGAGGAGTCTGACTTCTGGGCCTCTTCACGGGCTAGTCCTCCAACAAAATGAGACCGCACAGAAGCTATCCTATCTTCCTTTTAGAGATGAAAACTAAAGATGCTGCTAAAAGAAAAATCAATCAGATGTGCAATGTGAAATACTTTTTCATGTGTCTCCCACCTTCCTCTGGGGCTGTTCTTGAGATTCTGAAAGCACCTCTTCCCCCCCCCCCGTGTGTAGGCATGTCTCGTGTTTGCTTAAATCTTGAGTAAAACATTAATCTTTTACACTGTTTGTTACCAAAACGCTATTCTACTGTACAGTGTTCTGTAAGGGTACTTGACAGGAAATCCTGTAATATGTTCTGTACAAAACAATATAAATGTTGTCCTTGTGAAGACGGTAAGACTACCACATCCTAGAAGTGTGAGTTGGTCTGTCTGTCCGCCTGTGTTGTAAGAGTTGTTCTGTGGGTTTAAAGTTGACTTGTTCAAACCTTGGTCTGAGTCAAAAGAAGATGCTGCTGCTTTGTCTGTCTCGAGGTTGGGGAGAACAGGGCTGACAGACATTACTGTGTTTAAGGGATGCTTACTGTGCTGTTGGCACTTCTGTATTTAAAAAAAATACCGTGGCTAAAACTGTACTCGCTTGGTTCTTTGCAGAAGAAGTACGTATAATCACTTAAGCAGCTGGCTGACAGATGCAAGGAACCTCACCAATCCAAATACTGTAAGTTGGACTTTATTTAGCTTGAAAGCAAGGTTGCTTATCTCTGAGCAAGAGGTGGAAGGCTTAGGCCAAAGCATCTGCGGCGGTAGCAGTGTTCTCTTAAATAAACTGCCTGTGTTTTCTCAACTGCTTGGCTCCAAGTTATCCCACTGTCCCTATTTTACCATTTACTGGTGACTCTCTTCCCTTACTGCAGCAGGAGCAGAAGCGTAGGCTCCTGTGCAGGAAAGCCATGGGGTCTTCTAGAAGTCTTGTTGTGCTACTTGCCTTTTGGGGGCCTGTTTTCAGCAGTTGGAGACAAAATTGTCATTAACTCTGGACAAGCCTTAACTTCTGTTACTACTTCTTCTTGCTTTGTGGTAGTAATGAGGTGAAGTCTATCTCGTCTTAGATTGGAGTATGAATTGGATCTTCAGGAAAAGCTGACCAGGTCTTCTGGAGGGATGGGGGAAGAAAGTTCTGTGTGTCTCTCTATACCACAAAACTGTTGTCCTTCAGTATTTCTGCATGCCCCTGAAGTCCTTTAGCACCAGGCTCATGGGAAGACTCTGCTGCGATGAAAGAAAACTTTGAAAGGGTCTGGTTGGCTTAGTGGGTGATTAAGCAAATATGGGAAGTGGTTCAGAGTACACAGCTCATGAATAAAGAGTACGACTACTGCTTTTTAGGACCTCGTCTCATGAGAACAGCCTAAAGCATTTCAAAGAGGGAGCTGGAGATGCTGTTCCTGACTTTACATCAGGGGCACTGCTAGAGCAGTGCTTTCCTGAAGATGCGTGGCTTTTGCAGTTAAACTTTTCTGCATATTTCCTTTTGGTTTTGTCTCATTAATAATGAGGGTGGCAGTGGAAAAGCTAATAAGCTTTTTCCCAGACTAATTTTCTCTCTTATGAACTAGGTGATAATCCTCATAGGAAATAAAGCAGATCTGGAAGCACAGAGGGATGTTACATATGAAGAAGCCAAACAATTTGCTGAAGAAAACGGTGTGTTTTTTCTCTTGAGCTGTTATGTTTCCTACAAGATAGTGATGTTAAAGTGAATCCTCAGCATTGATAGCCGCAAGCTTACACTTCCAGAATAATGTAATTGTATGTGCAAACTTCTACTGAGCATCGGATAGTCTGGCTTAACTCTAACTATGCTGAGTTCTAGAAATCAGCTTGTGTGTTGATGCCTTTACTTAGTCATAAAATACCATTTAGTACTAGTGACTTGCGTGTAATCTGAACGTTATAATGTGACTGACGTAGGGCTATTTGAAGTCTATTGTGCACTGACTTAAACCTCTGTTTCCAAACAGGTTTATTGTTCCTTGAAGCAAGTGCAAAAACGTAAGTTACTTTTGTCTAGAGTCATGATTTAAATATGATCTGTTTAAGAGGAATATATTGGTTATGACTAAGTACAGCCATAGAGTTCAGGTATAGCAGGGTTTTACAAATGCAAAAAAAACCCCCATTTTTGAGTTCTCTTAGAGGGTAAGGTCTGTATAGCAGTTTCAGTCGTGTCAGCTCCAACTTCTAGATAACCTGGAAATCAGACCTCTTGCTGCGTTTCAGGCCAAGACCTGTTGAATTCAAATGAAGTGAGTTGGTTTTAAGACATTTGAGTGTAGAATGTGTACGTGCGGGTAAGAGTGGTTCCCGATGAGGCGTCCCTTCCCTCGGTGGTCCGAGCTGTAAGCGGGTTCTGTAGTGACCAGCCAGCCCCTCTGGCCGGCGGGGCATAGCCACGCCGTACTGGTGGGCAGCTGGGCAGCCTGTCGGATGTGAGGGATCAGACCTTCAGCAAGTGTGGTTGCAGCTGGCGCCTGTTTTGATTAATAGTAGCTCCCCTGCCTTTAAGCCTCTCCCAGAACTGCTCTGTGCAGGTGGCTCGGTGCCTTACCTTATCTTTGCTACTCAGGGTTTTGGCATGTGTTGTGTGGTTTTGTTTTTTTTTTTTATTCCTGGCTAGTCCTAATAGATCTAACGGCTCGGGAGTGCATTGCCTTCCCGAAGGCTGTCCCAGGGATAGTGGTCAAACTCTGTGGTACGTCCGCTTTAAGCACTGTGAGCTCCTCATGTAGAAGAGGGCAGGGTAGCAACTGCCTCTACTTGGTGACCTGTCAAATCCCAGTGAGGGAGTCTGGCTGCTGCCTCCATAACCTGCCCCGCTTTACTCAAGTGTAACCTAAGCAAGTTGTGCCGCTTTCTTTGTAGCGGAGAGAACGTTGAGGATGCGTTCCTGGAGGCTGCCAAGAAAATCTACCAGAATATCCAAGACGGAAGCCTGGATCTGAACGCTGCAGAGTCGGGCGTACAGCACAAACCGTCAGCTCCGCAGGGGGGGCGACTAACCAGTGAACCCCAGCCCCAGAGAGAAGGCTGTGGCTGCTAGTGACCTCTGTTTCATGGCTCCATTTCTGACCTTTCACCTCTGTCTGTCAGAAGCGGTGCTTTTGACCGCTTCCCTGTCTTCTGTACATCTTATTGGGTTTAATTAAAACTCTGAGACAAGTTTAACACAGTACTAAACTGCTAAACAACTTTAGATGTAATCAGGTTATCAAAGGCAAGTAGAGTAATAAAACCTCTCCTGCATGGTAAATCTAGAAGTTTTTTTTTTCCTTGATTGTCCTTGTGATAGTGTCACCGATACATAATTTAAACTGAGCACTGATGCTGGACTCATGATTTTACACTTTTGCAGGGCTTTGTCTTGTACGGTTTAATTTTACGGATCTTTGGCCTTTCTCCCCCACCTCTAACTGTTTAGAGCTGTCCATAGTAACCGATAAGTTTTTGCTGTGAAATGACTTCGGATGGTAGCGAAGGGGCTCTGTAACAATGTGCTTCTGTTGAAAGAATTCCCTGTGGTGTGTATTGGGGTAGGGGTGGGCTGGCGCCGGAGGTACAGCCCGCACAGGGAAACAACCCGTTCATTCTTGTGCTCATAGCTTTACGTCATGGTTTGGGGGTTTTTTTGCCACTTTTTTCTTTTACATTTGTTAACAGAACGTAAATATGTATAAAATTTGAAGGAACTGAGCTAATGGTTAAATACATCCTGTGTATATGATTTTAATGAAGAAAATGATTACTGGCGTTAGAACCAGTTTGTACAGTACGGCCTACGCGTGGCCGCATCGCCCCGTAGCACCGAAGTAGATGTGACCGCGGTTCACTACCGCAGGCTTAACTCCTTGTGTCGGCGGGGGCCATCGTGCTGGGGGAGTCTCGCCCCGATGCAGAAGCTAACACTAGTGGAATCTGTCTCTCATCTTTGCACTGTGGTTATACCTACGCCGTTTTATTAATCCCGTTCCGTGCAATCAGCAGTGTGCTAACCCGCTTCTCTCTTCTGTAAGCGTTTTGCGTTATTGGGCTTCGTCACCCGCCTTGCATCGTATACGAAGGCTGGTTCTCTTGCACATCTTACACTTTTATACCTTTAACTTTTTGAATGGTCAGAGGCCGAACTGGACAGTCGGAACAACGCGTGTGCTCTCTAGGGATTTTTAACTACTGTTGTATTTTTCTTTTAACCAATCCCATGTGAGGGTTCTTTTAAGACCTGGGCTTTTTCGCCAAGCCTTGGAGCGTGTCCTTCGTGGGGGGGCACAACCTGTAACGCTTGTGTGAAGGGTGTCAGGTGGTGACAGCGCACGTGTGGGTGTCGCTGAGCTACACGCGGGGTTTGCTGCGGTGTCGCTGAACGTGTGGCTCCGCGTGCAGCTCTGCTGTGTTTCACGGCAAGGGTCACCCGGAAAGCACCGCACGTGGCTTAAAAATGGAAGGGAGCAAGTGCTGAACCACAGTAAATGTCCCGCTTCAGTCTTACCGTGGTATTGAAAATACAAAGTAGTCTTAAAATCCCGCTCTAGACACTAAAACTAGATGATGTTCAGACTTGTAAGTGGTACCAGAGTATTGTACAGTCAATGTTAAATAAAAGCCAAAACTGGAATGTGCAGACAATAGGATTTGGGTAACTTGTGCACTGTCCCTTTGTTTTGTCTGGTTAGTCCTTTTTTTAACTAATAATCTTAAGTAGATGGGTGTGTTCAAGATCTACAGCTCATGCATCTTGCTTAAACCGAGGTTGCGCCACAAAGGGTTTGCCCAGGGACCACGACCTGCTGCTGACGCGAAGTAAATGTTCTAATGACTACAGCTTGTGAGGTGCAATACCTGTACTCCCGGAGTAAGTCACAGTGGGTCTTACTGTTTCTGTCACAGGAAGGAGTTGTTCAGACTGCTGTACTCCTCATTTGATGTAACGATGCTATTAATCTAAATATTTGTAAATAAAGTACCTGTATCTAGATAAACCGCAGTGATGTGTGTTATTTGCTCTGGCCCTCTCCGCAGCCTGTGTGACTGCCGGGGGGGCTTTGGGCCTCGGAGCTCTTCACGAGGGGCTGCTCCTGCTCCCCAGCTCTGAGGCTATTTTCCATCCCCTGCAAAAGCTGCTGAGCCAGCGCTTCTCCCTGCCGGCGGCCAGGCCTTGGCTGCTTGAGAGAAACACCTCACTGAACTGGTGGCAGAGGAATGCGGTGCTGGGCCAGGTCTGGCAGGTGCTTGTGTTCTAACTCTGCTTCTGTTTATGACTGACCTTAAGCAGGCTCTTGGGGGAGGTTTTCACTGCTCGTCTCTGCCAGTGCCCCAAACTGCTGTAGGATGTAACAGGCTCCGGCTGGGCCAGAACAGGCCGGGGGGTAGCGTCGTTCATCCCCAGTGAAAGCGGGGGTAGGTGACACTTGCGGTGTAGAAGAGATTTGTAGTAATAATGTGGATGAGAGGGGTGAGAGTGAGGATGGCTTCAAAGCCTGTCCAGAGGGGAGGGTTGGGAAAACAGAGTCCCTCTGAGCAAGACTCCTGCTGCAGGGTGCAGAGATGCTCTTCTTACCTTATGTGTGGTAACATGTCCTGTGCTTCGCCGTGCCTGGTTCCTGCTGCCTGAAGGCTTTACAAAGTGGTTTTTTCCCACTACTAATTAAGAGCAAGGTGCTTGGAACTTTGTTACAGAGCCATTAACCACAGCCGCAGCCTTCGGAAAGGCAACAGAGCTCAGCCTCGAGGGGAGGCAGGGCAGCTGCCGCCTCAGACAGCAGCCAGGGACAGTCACGGCTACATAAATACCCATCTCGGCCAAGTCTTGCTTTCTGCAAGAGCCACAGGGTCCGAGGGTGCTGCCGCCACCGTCATCCAGGGCAGCACAGCCTTGAGAAGGACTTTTTGGTTTGTTTGGTTTTTTTAAACAACACCAAAACCAACCATGGATAAAAGTAGACATCACTGACATTTATTTTAAGGAAGTATTAAAAAATAATTGTCTTAAAACATCCATGCATTTGACAACAGGTAAACAGAGAACTCTGGCCTTGTAACAAGTTATTTTTAAAGTAGAAACTGACACTTAAATAGAAGTAGGTGTTTTGGACACATGTAAATCACCATTTTAAAATACGTTTTTTTAAAAAAACCCAAACTTATATACATAAAGCTCAGTTAAACGTACAAAAACTTCACAGTGCAGAGCAGGCCCCGCAGCCAGCTGTTCGTTAGTGGTGGAAAATGGTTTTTTTACAAAAGGCTCCCAAAACAGTGAGGTAGAAGTCTTCAAAGGTAGTAGCCGGCAGCACGCGTCCGAGGAGCCGCGGGCGCAGATCGGGCGCTGCCTGGAAGAGAGCTGGTGTGAGGGGCTCTGCCCCAAAGAGAGCTGGTGTGAGGGGCTCTGCCCCAAAGAGAGCTGGTGTGAGGGGCTCTGCCCCGCGTGCCGAGGCGCTGCCCGTCCTGCCGGACTGAGCTGCGGCAGCGTCCTGGAGCCGCTGTAGATGTGCCTAAAGCTTTTCTTCTGATGCGTGGCAGCTCTTAAAAAATATTACTTTAACTTAAATCATCACAGAAGAACGCTTAAGGACCAGGCCGGTGCAGTAACTGGCTGTAACTGAAATGCAGGCGTAGGCTATGCATTTAAAAAACATGTATTAAAACCAGGAAAGCATTACTGGAAGATCAGGTGTGGCAGTAGCTTAACACAGTAGTGGTTTCTCTGTGTTGTCTGAGAGTTTACAAGCAGTTCTCAGCCACGGTTTACTTGAAAATACCCATCTAAGAGCCGCACCAAGCGCCAGATACCAGCCACGGGAATGCCGTCCCTCGAAAGGCACAGGCCTGCACCTGCCCCTGGGCTACTGCCGCCCGCGCCCCACAGGCCTCGGCCTTCGAGCCGCTCCCGCCGCGGTGCGAAGCTCGAGCTGGGCCGGAGTCACGTCTCACCTCTGGGCTTTACGGAGCGATTCCTCGCGGGCAGGAATGCAGCGCCCGAGACCCCGCCGGAATTCCTGCCGGCCTGCTGCGGCAGTGCCCGAGCCTTGTCAGAGCAGCCTAGGAAAAGCAGTACAAGGAAGGCTGAGTAATAAATTAACGCCTTCTTCAATGGGCAGTGTCGTATTAATCTTTAGAAAAAGAAAAATCCAGATTTTAAAGAGGTAAGACAAAGTGAAAGAAAACCAAAAATCTCCACCAAACCAAACAACTTTGAGGAAAACTTACCCTTGCCAAACAAGGCAGCGGCTGCTGGAGTACCTACGCGTACAGTACCATCACCCCGCCCTCGGACAACCCCTGCTCGCCGCTCGGCTGTAGCGGAGTACCAGCGAGCTAAACAATTATTAAAGCACCAAACCCAGAGCTCCCGTGCGCAGTGGAGCGTTACCTGTGTTTTTGTTAAATTCACAGCATCGTGAAGAGATGCCAGGCTTGAGCTTTGGGCTAGAAACTGGGAATCGGAAGACGTGCTGCTGACCAGGTCATCCAGCGCATCAACCTGTCGCTTCAAGCTGTGAAGGGTGCCTTCCGTTTGCTGTTTTCCTCTGATTAATACTTCTACTTGCTTGGACATGCACTGCCGGAGCTGAACCTAAATACATCATTAGTTCTATTTATAGCCAGCTAGAGTAATTTTTAAGACTGTATTTATAAAGTCTGACGACCTTAAAGCCGAGCCATAGGGGACGTAACGTTAGAGTCTCAAACCACAAGCAGAAGGCAATGGGTTTGTGAATTATTTTTAAATAGTTTGCCTCCTCCCAAGTCAGAAATGAGCTGGTTTTATGGCCTTTATCACGAACTGGGTGAAGAGGGAGCAGCAGGTATGTTCTCACTAAGCCTGGCCATCACCTGTACTCAGGGTGAGCGCTCCCAAACTGTCATTTGTCAGGTTGCCAATTTATGTCACCCTATGGTAAATGAAGGAATCTTGTTGGAAGGCTCAACAATCCAATTAACTGTTAATTAAAACTATTAATCTTGATACAGCGTGCAGTTGCTAGGCTTTCTTTCACTCTTCCCACCCAAAGATACCCCGTAGCTAGTCATTATGCACAGAGCGGATATGCCAGAGCTGGAGAAGGATCCCCCGCGCTCCTGGGTGGTTTTGGGTTATTTTTAGAAGGGACCCAATGGACTTATTAGCGTGGCTGGAAGAGATGTGCCACCTTCAGCCGATCTTCAAGGTGCTGCAGTTTTTCTCGGAGAGCCTCCCCACGCCATTGTTCGTCCTTCTGGAAACAAAAGCAGCGCATTCAGCCACGCAGCGTTACAGCTGAAGGTACCGGCGCCGACCGTGCCGTAGCACGAGTGGCAGCTACGTTGTGAAAGCTTTTTACCATTAAGACGACTTTAGAGAAATTCAACTTTTCTTCCAACGAGAGGAGTCTCTTGTCAGCGGCAAACAGACCACTCTCCTCGAAGCTGTCGGATTCACACTGCAGAATTCCCTGTACTTCAGAAGACGCTTCCAAATCTTCCACCGGCTCCAGAGAAGACGGGCTTGAACATTTAAACCCCGTCCTAATTTCATCTTCAACCTCCAGCTTAAGCAACGCTGCTGCGTCCTGTATTTCCCTTTGTCTCTCTTCCAGGCCTTCTCGAGTTTTAACCTGCATCACAGAACAGTCTCACCATTTTGCTGTCACGTTACAAACACATCAGTCCAGAGGGATTTTCCTGCGTAACTGAACAAGGCTTATTTCTGAAACAGTTATCACAACTGCAATCAGAAATCCCAAAGCCTCTGAACAGCAGCAGCCCTAATTCTGACGTTAACTTTGCCTGTGAAGCCCCTCGGATGGTAACAGGGGCACCTAAAGTTCCCAAGACACAACTTTTTAACTTAAACCTGTTCATACTCTGGTCTTGCCCAGTCTTCCTTGAACACTTTCTAGTTGCTAACAACATCCTTCTCTGAAGGACCCTATATTTGAAGGACTTATAAATTGTTTCTAAAGGATTTATTAAAGGACTAGAAGGAGTTGGACAACGTGGAATCCTCGTAATGTAAAGTGAATAGCAGAAGAAGAACATGCTGGCCCGGGTTAGCTCCAACAAGCTGCGAAGTGCCTAATGGCTAGCTCTGAACTTTGATAACACTTAGTGATTTGCATAAATTGTGACTCCAGTTATGCCGAGTTCCTATTACCAAACGTTAACGGGAGCCTGAGCCCTAATTCTTGACTGAAGCATTGCTTAAACTTAGCTGACGGCACGTGTTACGGAGGGTTTGAGGGTTTGCTACGTGTCTTGGGAGCACTCCAGTCGACTGCTCGTAATGAAGAGGTAGGACCGGCCCCCTCCGCCCACCTCCAAAGGACACAGTCTCTTTTTCAGGCACCATTTTACTGGGCAAGAAGGGTTGATCCATTTGAACTGGCCTAAACAGTGCCCTTAATTCTCACCGTGTGCTGGGAAGGCAACCACGCAGTTGTGCCGCTCTGCCACAGCCTTTGAGATGGGAAGAATGAAATCCTGCTTCAGAGCTTGGCAGCCCTACACTGCGAACTCTGCACATGATTGACTGGCTGGAGTTGGTTTGTTCATTTTTAAACCGGGATTACTGAGTTGCCTGATCCTACTGGTTGTAACAAAGCTTAACTTCTCCCAGATTTGGGAAAATCGCACGGCGATTTTAAGTAGGTCTATTTTTAACCGTGACACGGGACAGGAGGAGATTCAAAACCAAGACAATATAAACCTGCCTGGCAGACCAGCTCTCCCTCAAACCCGCCTGTGTTTGGCCGCTCAGCTGTACCTGGCTCTGGAGATCCATGTAGTCCTCTTGGATACGGCCAAGGTCCTTAATAAGGCGCTCGGCTCGTTCATGGTTGTTGCGTGCTGCTTGTTCAGCAGTCGCTATATCGCCCTGCAAACAGTTATTTTGGTGCTTTTGTTCCTAGGAAAATGTAGGAAAATCACCTTTTACTGTGAGCATCCACAAGGAATCAAGAGAACCCACATAACACAATTTCTTTAAGTCAAAATGCAGAAGCAGCATTAAATACAAATGACTCGAGAGGTGTCCTGCAGCACAGTCTAGAAATACCAGAGTTTGGTTGCCTCAAGTTCTGTCTAGTCATGAAGTTAATGCATTACTTTGTTCCTCCTACGACAAAAATGGGTATTCTGTCGTTTTGCTGTTTAAGAAGAACCCAAATGCTCAAACATTCTCCCCTCAGCCAAGACTTACCTGCAGTTTTCTTTCCAGCTGCATCCTTTGCTTTTTCATCGCTTCTTTCAGACTCCAGATTTGTTTTTCTGCTTTTCTCCTCTCTGCTGCTATCTGATCCTGGAGACGGTTTACCTCAGACTTGGAGGCTTCCAGTTCTTTTAGAAGAGACTGTATTTCTCTATTTTTTTGTTGTAATTCTTCTTCTGAGAGCTGATGTTCTGTAATTAACGGTTTTTAAAACAAACCTGATTAGCAGAAATATAAGTATCTTGGCACATTTCATTCATATTAGATATTTTTCAAACACAGTAACGTGCTGAGCAGTGGTCTGTAAAAACACTGACACAAGGTGAGAGGGGACGGGACACCAGCTGGCTTTAGGATTTCTGTTCTTCGGGCAAGTCAAAGGATCGAGAGTCAATCCAGGTGCTGCATTAGAAACCAAGCGAGAGTAACAGAAATATTTGTTGGTTTCATTAGACTTAACCCACAGATGGGAACGAGTTATTTGTGCAATGAATCTTACTGCTTTTTCTGACAGTTTCAAGTGCTGCACATCGCGACTCCTCCTTTTGCAGCTTCCTGAGGTTTTCTTCCGCCAGCCTTACTTTCGCTGTTGCCTGCTCCAGTTTCTTCTGTTGATCTGTTAGTTCCTTTTCCATTAGTATTTTCTGATCTTTCACTTTAGCAGTACATTCTTCCAGTTTTTTTCCTTCGCGCTCTGAAGTTTGCTTGAGGTGATGAAGAATCTGCCAAAGACACCACCGCTTCAAGCTTTAACAGGTACCAGCTCAGTGAGAACAAATACCGTCACCAAAAGATATTACAGAAGTTAAAGCAGCATAAATTGGAAGGAACAATCTGATACTCCCTACTGACAAAAAAGCTTACCAATTTTTCTTGCCTCTCTTATTTTCAGTCCAGCTCCCTCAGTTTTTGTGAACG
Organism: Phalacrocorax carbo; assembly: GCF_963921805.1. Taxonomy (NCBI): domain Eukaryota; kingdom Metazoa; phylum Chordata; class Aves; order Suliformes; family Phalacrocoracidae; genus Phalacrocorax; species Phalacrocorax carbo. The sequence continues at coordinate 2,840,976 of NC_087530.1, forward strand.
CTTTGTGGAAACTGCTCAGCCAACCTAAGTTAGTTTTACTACAGGAATATATGATCAAGCCCTAACTTTCATGAACAGCTGATGGGCTTTGCACAGAATTACTGCGGAAGAGAAGAACAAAAGCTAGCTGCAAATAGTGATCCACTCAAAATCAAAAGGAAACTTCAGGATAAAAGCACCCTGGAATTTTTCCTGCTTAGTTTTGGAATTATGGAATGCAGCTGGAGGTAACTTGTGATTAGTTTCACTTGAAATCCATTGTATTATTTCAGGTACTCTACAAGTCCGCTCATCTCCCAAGAGAAACCAACAGCACAGGAAGAAGTTCTCTCCTGGCAGTTGACAAAACAGAATTATAGAGAATAATCATAGAATCACTAAGGTCGGAAAAGACCTCTAAGATCAAGTCCAACCACCAACCCAACACCCCCAGCCCTCCTAAACTGTGCCCTGAAGTGCCGCACCTACATGGTTTTTGAACACCCCCGGGGATGGTGACTCCCCCACCTCTCTGGGCAGCCTGTGCCAGGGCCTGACCGCTCTGCCAGGGAAGACATTTTCTTTTCCCTCATACCCAATTTAAACCTCCCCTGACGCAGCTCGAGGCCGTTTCCTCTCATCCTGCCGCTAGTGACTTGGGAGCAGAGACTGACCACCCCCCTCACTCCAGCCCCTCTCAGGCAGCTGCAGAGAGTGAGAAGGGCTCCCCTCAGCCCCCTCTGCTCCAGGCTAAACCCCCCCAGCCCCCCCAGCCGCCCCCCAGCACACTTGTGCTCCAGACCCTGCCCCAGCCCCGCTGCCCTTCTCTGGACACGCTCCGGCCCCTCAAGGCCCTTCTTGTCCCGAGGGGCCCAAACCTGAGCCCAGCACTCGAGGTGGGGCCTCCCCAGGGCCGAGCACAGGGGCCCCATCCCTGCCCGGCTCCTGCTGGCCACACTGTTCCTGATACAAGCAATCAGTACTAGTCCATCTCCTATTGGTATCAGCTACACCCAACATAACACCCTGCACAGTGCCTTCTGCTACGCCAGCCCTTCCTGCACTCTGTGGGCAGCACTGATTTTACAGCAGTTTTATTATCAGTTCAGCATAAGATGACCCTGCAAAGAAGGAATACACAGTCCTTCGTTGTGACACACTAATTTTCACTAAAACCTAACAATGTTGAAGCTTTTTGTTTACCATTATTCCTCTAAAAATGAGGCTTCATGTTTCTTAAGGCACTGGTATATTATTAGTAAACTTGCACCAAAGCTTTTTAGCCTGCGTTAGGTTTAGAGGTCAGGCGAAAGCGAGGCAAGCGGGCAGGCTCATTACCGCTTCTTGCTTGGCTAGTTCTGTTTCCTTCTCTTCAATCTCTTTCTGGAGCTGCTGCAATTGGTTCTCCCTCTTTTTCAGTCTCTCTTGGCAATCCTTCCGCTTCCTTAAATACTCTAGGATATCTTCTTTCAGGGTTGCCCGCTCTCTAAGCAACTCATCCTGATGCCTTGTATTATTTTTCAAATCCTGCAATATAGAAGATAAAATCAAGTGAGTTAACTAGCTGGTGAGGGTAACAGCTCTCCACCTAAAGGCTTGCATTTGAAAGAACATAACAGATCACCCCTAATCACAATGAAATTTAAACATTCAATTTAAACCAGTCACTGAGTGAATTAACACAATAGGAACCACCAGATAAAGAGCTAGAAGGTGCTGCTTTAAAAAAAAAAAAAAAACCCCCACAAAAAAAGTTTTAAAAGTGTCTTCATCCTAATAAACAATAAACCAGGGCGATTTTGCCTCTGTACCTGGATTGTTTTCCAGAAACAAGCAAAATTCAAAACCAAATAAACAAAAAAACCCCAAACAAAAAACCCCAGCCCCAAACCCCCATCAAACAGAACAACCCAAAAATAAAACCAAAAAAAAGCCTCACACTCCAACTTGGTAATAACAGCCTGACTAGGAGAGTCATCAGTCGCCACTTAAACAGAAACCCAAAGCAGAAATCTCTACTCTAGGTCCAAATCACTCCACGCTCAGCAAGAACAAGGCAATAAACTAGCCATTATTTATTAGCTCTGCAAGTGCCTGATTTTGAGCTCGGGCACCCAGATGAAAAACAGATGATGGGCTGTCAATTGTGGTAAGCGGCGCCCCTCGGTTCTGTGCAACAACCTACTCACTGCGTGACGGTAAGTACATACATTTCACCAAAACTAACCTGTTCCACCAGTTGAAGCTGTTGCCTGGAAGCATTTAATTCTCCTTTCAGTGTTTCTAGTTCTTCCTTTTTCCCTAGAAAAACATTTGGCGACATAGATTTTTCAATCAGCAGTTTGAACTACCTTTACAAATAAACCCTCTCTTTTCATAAAAGAAGAATTAACAATAGATAAACAGTTTCTAAAATTTCCATCTTTTTGACACATTAAATACTTTCTGCCTGTAGATATTTGAGTACGTCGGCTATTTGCTATCGTACAGTACAGTCACAGTGTGCCTTGTAACACAATTTCTCTTAAGATATATTACAGCTTAAAACCAAAAATTGATCTTTACCTTGAAGATCCCTCTGTACAATAATAATCTCTCCATTCAGTGAGGTTTTTTGTTTGCTCAGTAGATCTACCTCCTGCTGCAGGTTTTTAACGTCCAGTTCCATTTCTTCTACGTTGGCCAGTGCAGTTCTGCTGCTGTCTTCAGCAGCAGTTAAGTCTCTGTAAAATGTGAATACGTTGCCTCGGTTTGTTGGAAGTACTTGGTGAGGACTAAAAACTTTCAGTAAAAGTTCTCTCAGCTCAAGGAGATGCTACCAGGTAGCCACGAGAGCAAGACAGCTGCCCTGTTCCAAGACCTAACATTTTGCTTTTTGTAACATTTCTCATTGCATTGCCAGGATATAACAAATGCTGTTGCGTTCATCACCTTTATCGATGAATATTTTCTGTAAGTTTGCTGTAGACATGCTTAAAAATAAAACCTCCACAGGATATAAGAAATGGCGTCTTCTGTATAACTGGGCACCTCAAAGTTACGGCTCTATTTTTCATTACGATAACAGACATTCAAGGCACTTCCCATCCCTTCTGATCTTTGCAGAAAAAAAAAGATTCCCTCTCACCTTCTGGTTTGTGACAACTTCTTCTCCAGACTCTGACAGTCGTCTTCAAGCTTTTCCTTTTCTTTATTCAAAGACTCAATATTATTCTGTAGAGTGTGCATTTGAGAAACCAGATGTTCATTTTCCTGACGGTTTTTCTCAAGCAGTTGTTCCTGCCAATCCACTTCCCCTTGCTGACACTGAAATAATCGCTGAATATTCTCCAATTTTAACTTCTCCTACAAAAGAAGGCATCGAGAACAACACATTTACACGGTCAAGGAGTAGAACAAGTTATGCAGCAGTTTAAAAAGCCTTCATTCACAGATGACGTGCAGGCTAGAGTACCCTCTAACTGCTTGAAGTGCCAGCTTAATTTGGGTGTATGTATGAGGGAGGTGCTACGAGCACGAGGACTGGAAGAGAGCGGTGCAATTCTTTGTTCCATCATAGTTTAACCACCATTTTCTCCCTATCCATGAGTAGCATCCCTTCATCACAGGGATTTTGAGAGAATGACCACTGTAAGGGCTGAGAGATGCTCAGGTAATGCAGGACAGTGACCACTGTAAGCATGGTAATAGAAAGGTACCAAGCGTATCGACGAGTCCCTTCTCTCTGTACTCTTTCAGTGAAGGGAAAAGAGGTAGCGTCTTTTAAAAAGTAAGAGCTTATAAATGCTCTCCTAGCAAATGCACATTAGATTTCCTGGAATTACACAACTGAGCAAAGCAGGGTCATCCTTGACTCTGACCTAACAATCCTGTAGCTACTGTGAGACTGCCAAAGGGATGCCGCTGATCTCCATGCCTGCCAGTAGCAAAGTTGAACGTCTTGTCTTTATTCGTCAAAAAGAGGAGAGACTAGCTGAGCTAAAATACCCTTCTAATGGTACAGAAATCATCCAAGTTAGTAAACTGGCTTCCATACTTACTCTTTGCAAGTGAGGACACAGATAAAATCCAGTTAAGAAGACTGGAAGCTAACGCTAAGAAAACAGTATTCATCATTCTACAGCCACAGGAGAGCCTTCTGTCTTTTCGCCCTCTCCCCCTCATATGCACCCAAAAAATGCCATTATTTTAAAGTGCCTAAGCAGACTTAAGACTTCTCTGTGATGAGCTGAAATCAGACTAGAAACTGATTGATTTGAAAGTGTAGGGGCTGTGTTACCCAGACCTTAACAGAACCACCGAATATGCAGATCTCTCCTTCCAGTTACTGTATTAGCTATAGAAGAAATACTTACTTCTAGAATTGCAACCTGAGTCTTTTCTAGCTCATTGACCTTTTGGTCATGTTGTAGTTTCAAACCTTGAAGTTGATTATTTTCAAGCTCCAGCATTTCCAGAACATGTTTCAGTTCTAGCAAGATGAAAGAAATCGAAGGTTATTACAAGCACATTAAATGCATTCTACTTGGGGGGGCGGGGGGGAGGCACCAAGGAAAAACTAAGAGACACTACACTGATATCACCCCTGTAAACACTCCTCATGTTTTCAGTTGCTGTGTCAGACACACCAGGTATTTATTATATCTGATGCTGTTCTGCCAGCAGGCTGCAGGTCCCTAGGCCTCCTGCTCTTCCTGCTCCCCAGGGAGTTGTTCTGGGACAGACTATCTGACTGATAAACAATGAAATAAAATATTTCAGATAAAGTACAGAAGCTGCAAACTGCCGCTGGTTATACTTCCCACAATCTGACAGGCTGTAGCTGCTTGGAAAGAGATTCCTCCATTCCCCCCCACATCCCAGCGTTTAATTCTTCTTCTGTGCACACAGCACAACTAGCTAATGCCCCCTAACCACACACTGCTCGCGTGTGAGATTAACCGGTCAGTCCTGACAGCAGATCTGTCTACATTGCTCGCTGGCTTGAAAAATACCCATCCCAAACACAAAGCAGCACGAAGCACTGCCTCAGCTTAAGCAGAGAGTGGTCGTCAGCTCTGTGTGAACTACAAGAATTACGGGGAGCTCTTTCTCCGCAGGCGTTTGCAGTATTTAAAAAGGAGCGAGGGACAGACGACTGCAGCGATGTGCAACCAAGAGCTCAGGCTGTATTTCTTTCCAATGCGCACAAAATACTATCTTGTAAAGCCAGGTACGTACCCATCTTGTGCCTGCTGATTTGCCCAAGTATTCCTTGAAGATTTTCTTCCTCTTCTCCAATATCCTTCTGTATGAATGAAAGCTGCGCTCTTTTCTCGTTAATCTGGACATCCAGTTCTTTCCTCTCAACATCAAGCTCTTCCAGAAGTAGTTTTATTTCCTGTGGAAATATATCAGTGTTACAAGGAATGCCATTACTTGCCATTTTCAATAAATTTTTCCTTTAAATAGAAGTTCTAAATATTTATAAAACTAAAAAAGTCTGTCACCAATATTCTGGTCAATTTAATTCCAGAGTTTATAGTTACCATTAATGGTGTAAACTAACAAAAAGTACAGAATATTTAGGTTAAAGTCTTTGTTGTTGACAATTTAAAGCAGTAATCTTGCAAAGACTCTGATCCACAAGTCTGACCAGAACAGTGTCATTCAAGTGAACAACAGGCAGGCCTCAGAGGCCTCGGTCTCACCGGAAGTGAGACAAAAAGTCCCCCCACCAAAAACCCCACAAAATGTAATTAACTGTGATACTTTGTTTTTATTTCAGAAAGAAGGGAAGTACAGAGTTCTTTGCAAGTAAGTGGGGATGGAGACAGAGAGCTGACTTACGCCAGCTTTGTTGTGTTTTACACACGCTGATCAGACTGATTTGCTTTAGAAGCTGCTTGTCTCAGCAATAGTGAGTCATTCACAGACTTCTATTTAATGTAATTTAGTTCTCAAGGGACCAATTCTCTAAGTGTTACTGGAACTCGGGAGTTCTACTTCTTATTTGTGCACCTGGACCAGACTCCTAGCCCCACAAAGCTGTAAACTTGCTTGTTCTATTTTTCAGTGGGTTTTGGGAGGGCATAGAAAGCAAAACTGCTTTTGTCCAAGCTTTATGGGATTTTTAATACTTCTTTTACTGTTCTTCAGAGATATGATGAACTGAAAACTCATGTGGAAAAGTTACTCTTATTTGGCGTAGTTTTTCTTGTGCTTCAGTCTCTCCATCTCGAAGAGCTTCTTTGAGGTCACCTTTCTTTTGAGAAATACAGTCTTGAAGGACATGGAGCTCTTCTTTTCTTTGATTTAACTGTTGCTCCAGAAACAAGAGCTCTTGTTGCTGAGCAGTGATCTACAATGCACAAGTTTAACAGAAAAAGCAACTGAAGGCTTTTATTTTTGTAGCTACACACATGCACAAGAACAAGTGCAGTACACTGCTCCCTGCCAGAGATTTCTCTGAATTGCAGAGCACGTGAGGATCCCACCAGAGCAATGAGCTTCATTTCTTACACCTGTATAACATAGCCAATACTAAAGACTAAGTTCTGATCTGTGCAGTGCAGTCCTGTACCATGGAGAGTTAAGTTTCTTGTTCTGAAATGCAGTGTCTGAATTGTCTTAGAGAACTCTGCAGTAACATTATGCAGAAACGCCAGCGAGATTGGGATCATATATGAGACAAAACAAGGAGAATTCAAATTACCAACATTAAAATAAACTTCAGAATTAAATTCTTCAGACAAGGCAGTTCAGAACTTAAGACTCTTCCCAGCTTTCAGTTACCTCAAAACCAACAAAACTGATAGCCCAGAGTTAAGAAGATAAGCCTTACCTCATCTTTTAATCTTTCCAGTTCGGTTTTCTTGCCCTGAAGAAGGTTCTCTCCTTCTCTGAGGATTTGGAGGTGATGTTCTTCATTGCCTTCTGCAACTTTGATATCTCCTTGAAGCTTCTGAAGACTGACAGTGAGGACAAAAACGTGACTCAGAAGAAACCAGAATGCCTTAGGCAGTTACTTATTGGAGGAGGACACCTTTACCTAATACAGGTTATGGTATATTAAAAATATTTACCTTTCAGTTAGCATTTCTATCTTCTGGTTTAGCGACTGGAACTCAGAGTCCCTTGCAGCCACCATTTTGTTCATTTCCTTCAAAACACCTTCTTGTTCCCTCTTATGCTGTTCTAAATCCCTTGTATCTGTCTGTAATGACCTAAAGAAGCATTTATGCCTTTTCATATTAACATTTTAACAGCTCTCCCTCTCCAAAAGCACTATCTTGATATTTGAAAGCATCTTGTCCTTCTCCTCATCCCCATTTGATACAAATTCACAAGAGCAGTGTACCTTAATTGCTGATCTGCCTTCACAAGTTTAATGGCCATTTCCTGAGCCCTTCGCTCTAGCTCCTCTGCCTCAGTTTCAGTACGGGACAAATGCTGTTTGGCATGACTGTACTTTTGAATAATGTCTTTAGTCTAGAGCAAAAATTGAAGATTATTGAGACAATACATTCCCATCTTATGTTTCCACATCCATAACCTGCAGGTTAGCTGTCTAAAGATGACCTCTTCCTAGCATGAATATTCCACCTGAGCTTTCTCCCTTCGTATACCACGAAGCAGAACCTTTTCTCCTCTCTTGACCAGAGCAGAAAAGCTTCCTCTTCTTCGGCAAGGACTGAAACATTTTCTTTTAGCACACGTTATCCCATGACTTATTTTCAAATAGAGGCATTTTAAGAGGCTTCCAAACAAAAGAGGCTTAGACAAACAAAAATCCTCTGCTTAAAACAATCAACGCAACGCGCAAATTCTTCTGCACTTTGTGTTACGGCTTTACTTACTTTCCCTCGTGTGCTCTCAAGTTCCACTTCAGCTTCTGTAAGTAGCCTATCTGCCTCTCTAAGCTCTGCTCGTCGTTTCAGAAGAGTCTTCTCTATACATTCAATTTCATCTGCAATATCTTCATGATGTTTAAGAGACTTTTCTAACTGCAGTTCTGCAATAAGGTTGTCAGTATACCCTTCAATAAAGTCCCTAAAATGTCAGGAAGAAAGACAGGGAATTAAATTACAAAAAGCCCCTTGAAGTTCTAGTCCATTACACGTACCACCAGACAGACAAGAACATTGAAGTTGGTGAATTGTAAACAAAACAAAATTAACTTTTATTGGAAAAAAGTTTAAGTATTTCCTACACGCTTACTTTAAATGCATTCCAGCACAATATTCTTACTTGCGTTTGTTATGTTGAGCTGCTCTTTGTAGCTCTGCTACTTCATGTTCCAGCTCTTCTCTTTCATGCAGAAGTTCTTCAATGTTTTGATGCAATTTTTCCACCTCTTTTTTGCATTTATGCTGAGCTGCCTCTGACCATTTATCTTTATATTTCCGAGACTTTAAGTAATACACGGTGTCTTCTAGCCTTGAGACTTCACTCTCCTGCATACAGGAAACAGAACAACAAAATCAAGACCTATTTTCTATTTCAGTCCTCCTGAGACACAGGAGCAGCTGCAGATAGCACAGACCAGACCATTAGCACTGAGCATTCTTATCAGCCAGCTCTCCCAGATCCAGAACCTTCCCAGCAGAGACTTTTTTCTTTTTCTAAAACACTGGACTAATCTAATCTGTGAAAATGAGATTTTGGTCTTTGTGCTTTTTTTTGAGAAAGCATATGTTATAAAATTTCCCTAATCCATTCATAAGTCAGTTGCCTATGGTTAAACCTGCAGCTTACAGCTCTGTATCTTACCAAATCATGATGTTCAGGCACATTGCAGTGAAGCACTCCAACAGGAATGAGTGGGACGGTGAAGTTTGGAGGAAGAGGGCCATAAACAACCTGGGCTCCCACAGGAGGTGGGCCATAGATAACAGATCCAGGAGCAACTGAACCTCCACTTGCTGCCGCAGGAGGAGGGCCGTAAACCACAGTTCCCTGAGGTACAGGGGCACCATCTGGAAGGACTGTGTAAATAACTGTACCAGGTGGTGGTACAAAAGGAGCATCTTTGGGAACATGCGTTTCTTCATGTCCTTCGCTATCTTCTTTTGCTCTTTTGTCTTTACCGAAAGAAAGAAAAAGTTATTTTTAATCACTTTTTCAGTAAAAGATATTCTTCAAACCACATTTTAAAATAACGCACATTCTGTGTAATGTACAAAAACATAAAACACTGCTTAAACTGAATAAGGAGTTCAACAGGAACAAACGTTTATAGTTTGCTCATGCACAGCAAAAAAATTCACTATGAACTCTAAGCAAGTCCATCACTGGTATGCTCCGGAACCTTCTGAGACCATGAGACTGACTTACCTTTACCAGAATTTGTTTTGTACGACCTATTTCTGACTGGTGAATAAACCCAACATCCTCCTTGATTGGGCAAGCCTTCCTTCCTGCACTGCCTGTCCTGCCCATACCCTCGTCTGGGTGTGGATGTGCCATAACAGAGTAAACAAACGCCAGAATCTTTTGTGCTGCGGGAAGCAGGAGTTGAAGCCTAAAGGAAAAAAAAAGAATACATTTTCATCTAGAAGTAACAAATCTTGTCAAATAAATTATTTGTTTCAGACATTCTAAAGCACTGATTTTTCAAGGACAGGCTATACATACTCTGCTTTCTCTCACTTCCAAGCACGATGTTGCTTTAAAAGAGAGCATTAAAGATATTTTAAGTCTCTTGAAGTCAGACAAATGCTGTTTTGCAAGAAATGTTTGCCTGTAGTGTCCCCTTTTAACCTTCACCTAAATGAATTTACAACACTGCATTTTGAATAGCTGTCTCCAAACTTCCCATATACCAGATCCTCATTACTACACGGTAACAGGCTCTGTCAGGGAACGATTGTGTATGGGTTGTTTCAGTATTTCTCCTATATGCCAACCAGTATTTTTCCTGAAGTTTCTCCCAGACCTAGCAAGTTTATAATGGACTTCCCCATATCAAATGGCTTTCCACATAACAGGATTTTAATTTCTGACCTGAGATGATGGCATGTAATACCAGTATCCCCTTCTTTTCAATGGATCTGCTATACTGGTGATGTAATCATTCTGGTATGAAAGCACGTTTCTGAGTGCTGCAATTTCATCTTGTAAGTTGTCAATTTCATCTTTGTTACCTGTGAATTAAGCAGTTTTATAGGCATATAAGGCAAATAATTAAGTCATACATACTGCATTCAGCTTTTCCCTCATTGTTATCCTATTAATCTGAAACAATAATGAAAAGAGAAATTGCCAGGCGATACAAACTAAACATTATTATATAGTGATGTAGATATAGGCTGGCCCTTGCAACTCCGTCATTTTAAGATTGTAGAAATGCAAGTTCATATACAGGTAACCAGTGCTCATTTTTCCTTATACAGAGAACTCTGACAATGTTCTAGAGCAGTATAAACTGAATGCATAACACAATTAGTGTTTCCCAAATAGTTGTAAAAAGTATTGTTACTACAAATGGAAACTAACACACTGTCATTCTGATTTTCAAACCAAAGCAGAACTTAACTAATTTCCAAAGGTGCCACAGCATGTGAACGGGCAAAGCTAGAAACCTAGAAGAGCCACCGCTGGTCCTTAACCATCCATTTCCTCTGTTCTTCATCTCTGAAGAAGCAAATATGAGGGGATTGAGTGCGCCCTCAGTGAGTTTGCAGATGATGCCAAATTGGGCAGGAGTATCAATCTGCTCAAGGGTAGGATGGCTCTGCAGAGGGACCCGGACAGACTGGATCCATGGGCTGAGGCCAATTGTACGAGGTTTAACAAGGCCAAGGGCACTTGGGTCACAACATGGGCACTTGGGTCACACCGACCCCAGGCAACGCCCCAGGCCTGGGGCAGAGGGGCTGGGAAGTGCCCGGCGGAGAAGGCCCTGGGGGTGCTGGCTGACAGCCGGCTGGGCATGAGCCAGCAGTGCCCGGGTGGCCAAGGAGGCCACCAGCACCCGGGCTTGTGTCAGCACTGGTGTGGCCAGCAGGGGCCGGGCAGGGATGGGGCCCCTGTGCTCGGCCCTGGGGAGGCCCCACCTCGAATGCTGGGCTCAGGTTTGGGCCCCTCGGGACAAAAAGGGCCTTGAGGGGCTGGAGCGTGTCCAGAGAAGGGCAGCGGGGCTGGGGCAGGGTCTGGAGCACAAGTGTGCTGGGGGGCGGCTGAGGGGGCTGGGGGGGTTTAGCCTGGAGCAGAGGGGGCTGAGGGGAGCCCTTCTCGCTCTCTGCAGCTGCCTGAGAGGGGCTGGAGTGAGCGGGGGGCTGGTCTCTGCTCCCAAGTCACCAGTGACAGGGCGAGAGGGAACGGCCTCAAGCTGCGTCAGAGGAGGTTTAGATTGGGTGTGAGGGAAAAGAAAATGTCTTCACTGCAAGAGCGGTCAGGCCCTGGCACAGGCTGCCCAGAGAGGTGGGGGAGTCACCATCCCCGGGGGTGTTCAAAAACCATGTAGATGCGGCACTTCAGGGCACAGTTTAGGAGGCCTGGGGGTGTTGGGTTGGTGGTTGGACTTGATCTTAGAGGTCTTTTCCAACCTCAGTGATTCTACGATTCTGTAACTGCACTTTGTGCATTTCAAATGCACTGTGAAACACTGTTACTTCAGAAGAGTTACATCTCACTATTTGCTTCATATATATAAATCCAGAGAATCCACAGAAGCACAGTGATTGAAGGACTGAAAATGTCCTGTATAGGAACTGTACAGGAAGGTATCCTGAACAGTTTATTCTCCTAAAATAAGCTTCGAGACCTCTGAACAGGTTCTCAGATCAAACCGTGAGAAATACGGCGAAGTGAAGTCTTCTGCATCCATGTTTATCGGCAAGAAATGGAGAGAAAAGAGAGATTACCTGTCCCGATGTTATTCAGCAACCATCTTAAACGGTCAATTTCTGCTTTTTGTTGCTCCATAGCTTCATTTAATTTATCAATTTCCAACTTCTGAGAGCTTGATGCATCAGCCTTCTCACCAGCTTTCTCCATTTCATGCTGAAACTATTTAAAGTGAGTTTAAATCAAATCAAAGCACTTCAGTTTAAATTAGACCGTGCTAGAACTTTTTCAAACATGCCCATCCACCCCTACAAAAATGCTCACTCAGCAAAACACATGTACTACTTTGATGCAACAAGATTATCCTTCCCGTCCCTCATACGACCACGGCTGACAGACGTAGCCACATCACGGCGTTTAAGTGAACAGGTGATCGTTCTCCTCAAGTCAGCTACTCTAGCCGGTGAGGTTTCCATTTTGTTCTTTGGCAGATGTCAGGAGAGGGAAGAAGGTTGTGACTTGGGAAAACTTGTGGAAAAAGGACAGGGCAGACACCTCTAAATACGGCATTTTCAGAAACTCTCCGAACCACTGTCTCTACATATTTTATCCTCCTCATATAATCCAGAGCAAACATCACTGCAACCTACTTGTTCTTCCTTCTCCTTGAGGAGTTGTTGTAATAATTCTATTTCTGCTTCTGCTCTAGCAAGATCCCGAGCCGCACGAGCTGCCTCAGCACAGAACTCTTCAGCTTCCTCAATCTCCTAAAATTGAAATTTTAGTTGGAGCTTTGGTTTGCAAGAATACTTCACAAGCTTGCAGATGTCTCACGCAGTTTTGTGAAAAGCTGACTAAAGAAACATCAGCACTTGTCTGTTCTGAAATTCCAGAAACAGGCAAAGTTTATGTAAAATAACGTTTCTCCTTTAACTTCACAGTATTTCAACAGAGGAGATGCTGGTACGTATGTAGCCAGAAGTTTTAAAAACTAGAAGCCCAAGAACAAAAACTTCCACAGTCCCTTCTTTTACTTTTCCATCTTATGTAACAATGTATTATCTATTGTTTGACTTTTAAATAATGAGAGATTAAACTTGCCTCTCCCTTGCCTTCTAAGGCACAGCAAGAACGCCTGCCCATACCCAAGTTTACTCAGGCATTCACCTGCTGTATTTCAAGATGAGACTGTCTGAAGCAAGAGCTCTTGTACAGCAGGACAATTCAGAATAATGCTTTGAAGCTGAATTTAAAGAACACCAGGACTGCTCCCATTATGACGGCATTAGAAAGCACTACTTATATACAAGCAATTCATTATCAATGTTGATTTACCTCAGCTCGCTCCTGATTAATTCTGAGAACAGTCCCATGAAGAGCTTTTAGCTGATTTTTGGCAATGGAGAGCTCTGTGGCTGCCAGTTTATCTGAAGTGATGATTGCTCTCTTCAGTTCCTTCAGTTCTTTATCTAGACTGACAAATTGCATTTGTGCCCTGGCATCTTCTATTTTTTTCTGAAACCAGGAAAACAATAGGTTTTGTAAGTTTTGAGTAAAAAGCACCATGGAAGAAAGGCTTTCTGTTGGTATGACTTTTTTCCCCACAGATATCCCATTTTGTATTATGTGCATAGAAGTAACAAAAAAACCTAAAGCAAGGACAACCAATAAAATGTAAGGAAAAGGAAGATGTTATGTTTAACCTCTGTGTTCCTGCCTTTGATCTACCTCAGAAAGCAAAATAGTTCAGGAGTTTTTAAATCTTCTTTTCATAAGCAAACACAGTGCATGGACTTGTTCCTACTCATTCCTACCCTTTTCTCTAAATCTTCCAGTTGAGCAAGAATATTCTCTTTCTCTTCATCTGCCTCTTGGAGCTGTTGATCAGCAAGGCCCTGAATTTCTTCCATGCTCTTTATTTTTTCATGTAAATGTTGAATTTCGTTCTCTAACTGACGGACCTTGTTCTTGTTCTGCCTGTTTTCAGATTTAACCTGTAAGTGAAAAAAGTTAGAATGAGTAGCCAGAAATTTTTCAACCAACAGCCACCCTATTTTAATGATTTATAGAAATAACTCTTTGGGAAGTGCAGTTACCAGCATGCTTTGTACCAGAAGAGAAAGGAGAAAGAACTGCTTTGTCACTCTAACTATTACATTTTAAAAGTGCTCAAGTTATTTTAGTAGTAGTATGTACAGTGATCTTTTGAGGAGGTTACTGGCCATATTTTTCTACCTGTAATTAAAACACTCTGCCTCTGAAACATATCACAGAGTCTAAACTCCAATTCACCAAATAATCAGGCAAAAATCAAAGACTATTAACAAAACAAAAAAGTTGTTTGTTTTTTTTTAAATCAGACCCTGCAGTTACATGAACACCAAAACATGGGCCTCTCCTGCCACCATACAGCTAAAATTAGAGATTGCTTGTGGAAGTTTTAATGCACATTAAACCCTTCTCCTCCACGCAACATCTTTGCAAGCTTTATACACTAAAAGCCAACAAAAGGTTGCAAAGGACCACATGTCCTATCAAATACCCCATTTAACACTTACGGAAGTGGTCAATTATTTGTTTTCCCTCTTCAGAAGCTTTTGCCTGCTTATACAGTTTCTTCATCATGAAAATTACTACATGACACACATTTGTACACAACAGGGAAATCAAAACCCTAATACTGGTTAGTACTCCTGTTCTAATCACAGGTAACAGCATCCTGCTCTGATACGAGTTGTCAACGTGTTTCTGACAGGCAAATGCATTCCATTTGTCTACCTTCAGTAAAACTGTACTTCTCTGAAAGACAGAGGGTAGCAAAGCTACATCCGCAGTGCAACTTGATCCTTCAGCTGCAAGTTACGTTTTTTTAGACTAAGCTGAAATTGTCTTACTCTTGCTTTTGTTGTTTTGATACGTGCCTGTCTATATTTCTCCTGTACTTCTTCCAGTTTTTCCTGCTGGTATACCACTTCTTCCTGCAATTGTCTCTGTCTAGCCCGTGCTTTCTCTTTTTCCCTCTGAGCATCAGCAAGGATGGCATTGAATTCTTCCTGCAGGTTTGCAAGGCTTTTCCCTAAAGCATCGGCTGAATTCTGACATCTGAAAGAGAAACAATCCAGGTTCCAAGACAGAAAATTATGATTTAAAATCATGATACCAGATACTGAAATAATGAAGCCTAATACAACAGTGCAAGTTTAAGACATCCAATGTAAATTAATTCAGGTGCAGCACTGAACACATTATACTGCACAGACAGATCTCCACTCTGGCTCTATTGATACCATTCTGTCTTTGTCTGTTACCATTCTTTGTTGCTGGGGCAAAAGGCAGGGGCATTTTGCCCTGCCCCTTGCAGTGAAACCCAGGAGGACTGCATATTTCCCCCAGTAATATAATTACTGAGCTCAGGTGATGTTCTCTTAACAACCACAGGGTGCCGAAATTCACGTTTGAGCTGCCTCAAGTTGCCCTCAGTAGGATGCAGCACAGGTACATCGTTGCTCTCATGTACTTACCACACTCACATGCACAAATCTAACACTGTACTTTTATTTTACTCACTTAATCTCTCCAGCTCCTGTCTGAAGCTTTTGCTTGAGTTCATTAATACGAGCTAAGACTTCCTCAGGATGAATTAAGTTACCAACCACATGGTTTAGCTGATTCTGAAGATCTTTAAGCTGTTGTTTCAGGTGATTGTTGTCTCCCTAGAAAAAACAGACAGAAAACAAATAAACAATAAGAGTTAGAATTTTTAATACCTAGATCTGTTTGGGGGGTTTTGGTGGTGGTGGTTGTTTTTGGGGTTGGCGTTTTTTGGGGTTGTTTTTTTCTGTTTTTAAAATAAAGAATCCAAACTTTTTTTCCAGCGTGGCCCAAACCAATATCAACAACAAGACAAGAACACCCCAAACAGTCTTTGCCTTTCAGTTTCCTTTATGTTTGTAAGTATTTAAATCCCAGTTCAAAACCGATCTTATCCTTTTCTTAAACTAAGGAAGCACTGTCTGTACATAAGCAAAGCCCAGCAGCATACAGAGGCCTGTCACACTACCTAATCCCTAACAGAGGATGGAACAATTGCAGACATTGTCCCAGCCACTAGACCAAGGGGTCACAGTTGCCCTGGCCCCACTGGTCTTGAACTCCTCTCTGCACACTGGCAAGCTTCAGCAAAAATGTTAGCGATAATGTCTGGGGAGGATCCCTTATAAACTCTTTCTGAAGTGGTCAGGCAGTTGGACTAGATGTTCGTTGTAGGTCCAAGTAATTCTATTGTGTTTGGTGGTCACTGTATCCTCCGAGGAGCATGTGCAAAAGCAAAAAGGGATCTGATGGATATACAAAGGGCTGAACCCTGCCTTCCCACAACGAGGGAAACTGCTTTAATCACACAGCACTTAAATAAATGAAGGGAGGTTCTTTTACAGCCATATTTTGAAGATTTTGAACCCAGTGTATAACACTTGCCTAGAGAAATCCTGTTAATTGAGCCTTTCAGCAACTTCAGGAAAAGGAACACTCAGTTTCTGATCTCAGTCAGGATGAGGCACTGATCTGTGACACCACATTAAAGTGGAGGTGTTTCTGTACACCTGTGCAGTTCATGAAATGCCTGTGAGTTCAAGGATCACAAGCTTTGTCACCTATTACACTTGGATGCCATTACTGCTTTGTGGCAATTAAACAAGCGCCCTCAGGATCACCACTCTGTTTACAGAGGCGATAAATTCTTTAGGTATTGGATCAGTTTTTTCTTCTGCATCCAAATAGTTTTCTTACTGACATGTACTGGATGAACCTTGTGGGAAATTCAGCTACATATAACAATTTATCAATCCCCCTGCAATATAACTGAGCAGCTCTGAAATTATTTCAAAGGTCAATCTAAATATCTAAAATAGACAAAAAGAGACTATGGTATAGGGTCTCTGGACAAGAAAAGTCAAGTCAGAAAAAGTTATAAATACTACTGAACTTCAAAACAATTTTAAAGGATTCTGTATGAGTCTTCTTATCACTCTCCCCTTGATGGAGCAGGGAAACATACTGCGTATCAGGTAACTTTTACAGGCAACAAATACCTCACCTGCAATTGTTTGAACTGAGAAAGGAGCTTATAATTTTGCAGTTCCTTCTCTTCTGCTAGTTGTGCTTTGGTCAGAGCATTCTCTAACGCTTGCTTTTCTTTTTCAAGTTCAGCTTGCAGGGCTGACAGTTCCATCTACAAACACAGAAAACCCTCCGATTAATATCCCCACTCCCAACCCCAACCTGTCACCCAAATACACAACAGCTGTATGTCTTAAAACAATAACAACATGACCTCACCTTCTAAAAAACCCCAACCATCCCAAATCAATCCATCACCATGTCTACATAACAGGTGTATTTCCTAAAACCTCATCATAACTTGTAGTGTAAATTCTAACCTAGACCTCGCATGAGCATGTGCTACCCACCAGGTAACCAGCAGGTTTACATTTCGTCAGTGTTCTACAGAGAGCTTTCAAGTTCTTCCTGAAACATCAAAACTAAAAGACTTGGAGAGGTTGGGGACAGAACAGTATGTTTCACTGTTTTGCATTTTCATTTGTGCCTGCAATCTGGAATGTGCAGTTGGAATACGTCTTGGAAAAATAAAAAAAACAAAACCACAAATAACCCACCATGTTTGTCTCTGATGGATGGAAACTGAACCAAGATAGTAGTTGATGTACCTCATCATACATGAATCCAAATGAGGATCCCCAAAAGTAAGATAAAATGGGACCATACAAATTAAAACATACATTGTTCTTTCCCAGCAGAAAGCTACGGCCTCATAATATATTACAAAATTAAAAAAAAAAGAATTGCCTTTGCAAAAGGCAAACTTTGTCTTTCACCTACTGCTTTTCACAGGACTGCTTTAGTGTAATTTCTCTGATGTGTGCACAGTTTTCTCTTTCCAGAAAGATGCAGATTATTATTTCCCCTTTAAATATGGTGAATATTCTCTACAGGGTCCCCAGACGATCTGTACCTTGCTTCAGTGGAGAGTTATAAATCCCAGCGAACTGCTACTACCTTCCATTTGGGGCACACCTAAACCAACAGTTACTTGCAAGTCAACACTGGAGATGTGGTATGGAGGAAAGTTTGGTCGTCCCTTGTCCTGGGTTACATTACCCCTTTGGCACCGTTACGGCTCTGTTCTTACCTGGCTAAGTTGTTTCAGTCTTTCCAATTCTTCTTTTTGCTGATTGGCTTCAGCGTCTCTGTCTCTTAGCTGGGCTTCCAGTTCAGCTTCGTAGGCACTGATGTCCCCTTGTGCATCTCGAAGCGATTCATTTATTTCTCGCTGCTCTTGGAGCGCACTCTCTAGCATTGTGATTTCCTGGAATTTTACATTCATTTTAGAAATACGTACACAGGAGAGCAAGGATTTCTAAAGTAAGTTGCCCCTCTTCCTCTGTTACCTCATCAATGTGACAAGAAATAGATCAAAATAGGGGCACTAACCCTAATCACTGAACTTAAAGCTAGGTGGCACTACTACATACAAAGGTCAGGTCAATGATGCTACTGTGACAGACCATACAAAAATCTACACTCAAGTTAGAAAGGTGTAGCTTAAAGAGATACGCATTTGTCCCTGGTATTAAGATTTACATAAGTGTTATCAGGACACTAGGACAGCTCTCTAAGCAACTGGCTGACAGGACAGGCTCAGGCGTGTAACATGCACCTCCTCAGCTACTGTGCAGACAGTTTTCACTAACGCAGTTCAGTATGATGTTGACTGCAAATCCATTTTTAGTAACGCCTGAAAGGTAACACTTGCATTTCTAAGACCTCTTCCATAACGTACAGATTTACCGTATCTCTCTTGCAACTGGTTTTAAAGGCAGAGTTCTGTTCTTAACGTGCGTGGGCACATCTAATTGCAGTTACCGTATCAAAAAATTGTTTTGTCCAAGGAACTGTGCTTTGCTATTCCCGATTTGGTCATTTGCTTATTTTTTTTTTTCAAGTTTATTCTTAGGTATCTGAATTTGGGAAGAAACACAGCGTTAAGCCTTACTTTTCTCATATTTTCTGCATCCATGGCAACTATTTCCAGGTTGTTCCTTTCTTCCTCCAGATCTGCCAATCTTTGTAGCAAAGATTCTTTGTCCTTCTGCAACTCCTTACATTCATCATTGGCCTGTTTTGCCTGACGCTTAACACCTTCCAGATATTCCTGTAATCCAATGATAATACTTTCTAAATCCCTTTTCAGTGCTTCATTTGTTGCTATTTGACCTGCAGAAATGCAAAAACAAATTTGAAAGAGTTAAGAAACCACGCTTATTTATGAAACAAACAAAACTGGCTTTCCTAATCTTCTTTAAGATGTTACTATGTATTTCTGTAGGTGAATAACAAGTAACGTGAACTCAACCAGAAAACGCCTGTGCTGTATTTTATAGGCTAGGAGTTCCCATATTACCACATTATTCTGACCACTGGAAGGGTTAAAGAAAATAGAGTTCTTTGTGCGTTCCCACCCCCCACCTAAAATGGAATTTACTACCTTTATACCTAATCAATTTTGTTTCCATTTTTGTTCTTTTCTGGGATATTTACTTCTACATAGACTAGTTTTATAGTAAACGTACACGTAAGTTTAGTTCATTGACTTAATAAAGTCAGTTTCAAAACTCAGAGGATCAAATTGATGCACAGACTGTAAAAGACACTTCTATAGAGACTACAATCATATGAGTAAACCTCAGTCAGCTCGAGTACTAGCTACATAACAGCTTTTAATATTCTAGATTATTATCTGAACTAGAAATGAAAAGCCAACTTCATAAAGGTATTGAATTATCAGTACTTCAACTCATACAATTAAAAGTAGAGTAATCCTTTATTCTGCCATAACAACAAAATTGCAGATCACAAGGTTATGTTAAGTAAACAATGAACCACTCGGCTCAGACTTGATCAAGGGCCTTCCTGCCTTGGTGCTTTGATCCTGAACCCCAGTGCAATAAATCAGTCACTTAATCAAAGCAGTTGTTTGCTTCCTCCTCACCTCAAGGGAAAAAAAAAAGGGGGGGTGGGGAGGGAAATCTGGCAGACTACCCTCCCCCAACCATGTACAAGTGAGGTGACTAAATTTAAAAAAAAGTACATGAAGTCCCCTTTTAGACCAGTTAAGATTAGTTTTCAACCTCTTCCTATATGTTCTGTATTTAATTTAAGCAGAGATGAACAAAAATGAATCCTCAATTCAACTGTCATGTTATCCTAGATACAAGAAATACTGTAAGACAAAAAGAAAAAACTTACCATCAGTGAGCTGTTGCTCCAAGTCCTTGATCTCCTCAGTCTCCTTAACAATCCTAGAGAGCATCTCATCCAGGCGACCCTCGAGCTGTTTGTAATGCTTGTTCATCACATCAAACTGCTGCTCTTTACTTGCTTTTTGAGCTTTCCTGTGAGCCTGTAAATGAACAGTAAAGCCAGAAAACACCAATACAGATTAAAAAAAGTCAAATCAGTATTTTTGCTCGGTTTTGCAGTGTCTCACTACCAGCAGTAAAAGTCACAAGTGCAGCATATGTTGGGATGCTTGGTGGTTTAGGGGTTGGTGTTTTGTTTTTTTAATTGGGTTGGGTTTTTTAATATATATATATTTTTCTTCACTATTGCCCCACAAAGAATCCCAGGTAGGCAAGCAATCTGTGTGACTAACAGCATTGTCAGTCGTCTCCCCCTTGCCCAGGCATGATGAATAAGGCCTGCATTTATAAATTATTACTCATGGCTCTACCTTTCTGCCTGCCTTTACTTTTTGTTATACCATTTCCTCTTTCAGTCAAGAACAAACATGATTTCCTCCAAAAGCATTAATCCTGCACTGCCTTCACAGCAGATGATGCTTTGGAACATGTCAGGTCACCGCCCGAAGGAAAATACTCTGAACAACCAGAAAGTCAGGCCAACTTTATAGCTAAGATTTACTTAAAGCAGATTTAAAAAAAAATATTTCTGGGAAATACACAGTACCTGCAGCTCACATGGACTTTGGACAGGACTGCATGCATTTTGTATTAATTTAGATTATTGTTTCAGCTGTATGCAAAACTGGGTTATCAACACACTACAGTGCTGTTTCTCACTGGTATGAAATTCCTCACAAACAACTCAAATGCCAGAAAACTTAGAAAAATACAGAATCCTACTGTCATGATAAATAGCACCTTTCTCTTACTACTCAAAAAAAAATCGAGCTAGCAGGAGAAATCTTAAAATACAAGTTCTTAGAAAAATCACTTATAAAGTTGCTTCTATAACAAGAGTAATGGGTAAAACCACAGCTTTCTGGATTTTAAACGGATTACACCGGAAGTTATTTTTAACATTCACATTAGTACAATTCAACTTGTCACCTTGATAAAGACAAACTACCACTCGCCTTTCAAAAGCGAAATTTCAACAAGTAAAACCCCAGCCGAGGCGCCGCTGCTGAGTCATTTCGCCGCAGCTGCTGAATGTCACCAGAGCGCCGTTTGAAAAAAACCCCACACTTACAGCTTTGCCTTTGTCTTTTCTTCCTTCCACACCATTTGCAAAACGCCCCACCCCTGACCCAGAACTCATTTGACTTAAGAGCCGGTATCTTCGGCACCGCAAGCAGTTAAGCGGAGTCTCCCACCTCCTCCGGGCGCTGCTGCTGCTGCTGGCCCGGAGCCCCGGGGGAGCGCGGGGCCGAGCTCCGCACCGCGCCCCGCACCGCGCCCCGCGCCGCGCCCCGCACCGCGCCCCGCACCGCGCCCCGCACCGCGCCCCGCACCGCGCCCCGCACCGCGCCCCGCACCGCCCCTGCAAGGGGCCCGGCGCTTCCTGCTGGGCTCCGGCCTGAAAGGCACGCTGCCCTTCTGCCGCTGACTGCCGATCGGGGGAAGAGAAATTAAAAAAAAAAAAAAATATTATAACCACCCGCATTTTTCAAAAGCGCTTGCAGGCCTCGGCTGGAAACAGGAACCGAGCAGGAACAGCCTTCCTTTGCGTACTGAAAAGCATCCAGCCGGCCTGAAAAGCTCTCGTTTAAAAAGCTACATGGTTTTTTAAAAACACTATTTTTAAAGAGTACTTCCATTTCATTTTAATTTAACGTTTCTAGAAACGCTTGCTGTACCTGAACACAGTTAAGAACTCAGAAAACAAAAGTCCTGCTTCCCTGGAGATTAAAACCCAGAGACTATCAAGCTAGAGCTCTCCTCGGGGCACCTACCTTTGCCCCAACCCGGTACCACGCACCTCCCAGCCCCTGAATCCATCAGTAACGACAGGACTGTAGGAGACAACAGAGAAAGGGCACTAGTCCCCACCAAAAAGGCAAGATAAATCTTTTCAGAATGTCAACTATTTATTGAAAATTGGTTCAAGTTGCAGGATGCTGGTCTACAGTGTAAAACCAAAGCTGCCGCCGCCTTCAGCTGTCTGCAGTTCAGAGGCTGGCATATTAATATCAGCTCCGGCCAGGTCAGCTGCATCTGCTACTCCAGGCAGTTTTTCTAGGCCGACCTCTTGCAAATGGACTTTTGTGCCAATGCAAGAGCTCTCTGACAAAGCGGGACTCCAGCTATAAGCCTGTAGCAGTTACACAGACCTTTAAAAAAATCTTTAAGGCCAGATTCTACAAAAAGATGCATTAAGGATTTCTTAAACAGAAAGTGTCCCCAGGGCTCTGCACAGCATGTTTTCACAAAGCATAAAGATATAGTTCTTACCATGCTGTACAGCAACTGCACGGAAAATGAGTTGCCCAAGCCTTTTACCGAAGTTGTTTTTTTGTTTGGTTTGTTTTAACCTGTGAGGAGTTGTATGTTTATGTTTTTCAAATGATAACAGCTAAAGAAATTGATAAATAGCAAAAGAACATGTAGTTCATGAAATAGGCACAACTGTAATCTGTTAAAGTAGCCTTTCCTACCTTTCTCAGTATGTGAATATATGCTGTACATCACTTAAGATTTCAGTTTGACTTACATGTCTTGGATCTTCAGGATTTACAGAAGCAAGAGAACTCTGCAAGTCTTCAAGCTCTTTCTGTTTTGTCCCTATTTCTCTTTTCTGTTTCTCCATTTGTTTTTCCAGTTCTAAAGCTCCCCTGTGGAGCCGATGCAGGATTTCTATCTTTTCTCTCAATTGCTGTTCAAGGCCTTCCTTGTTGGCCTGTGATATCTGGAGACAGCATTAGGAGGTTGGGTAAAATAGCTGAATTGGAAACACATGGCTGATCAAGAACATTTTTAAAAGTTAAAGCTGATAAAAATGAACTAGGACTCTGAGTTATTTTGTTAGCAGACAGATAACAAACACCGGCTTTTCTCAGAAAGAGAAAATAAAGACAGTTTGCTTATGGTAACTAGCGATTTCATAATGTTAGTCTACCATACCAGGAAACTCCAGAACCCTCATTTTGCCATCACCCTAAAGCACTTGGTTTTCAAACAAGACTTCAAAAGTCTCATGTGTAATTCTTTCTTGCAGTCTTAAGAAGGCTATCTGGAATGGTTTTTTTTCCTCTCCCACAGTTATGGCTTCTGAAGTTAAAATACAGAAGATCCTGGTCATTGATTTTAAGGGAAGTTTGAAGACTAAAAATAGCAATAATTTATGACAGTTGTTGAAGAAATGGAAGATACAATTTAAGTTTAATGCTGATACATGTTTTAAAATTAATTCTTGCTGCCAATTATATGTTGCTTATTACTGGCTGCACAACTAAAGCTACACAGTTACAGTCCTTCCTGAAAGGCCTTTTCTGATAAGTCAGAATATATTCAAGTCCATACGATTATACCAAGAGGTTGAGGTAAACCTTCCTTTCTCAGGAACGTCATGTCACCAGCACTGCTTACCACGTTGTGCCATTACTCTGTTACTTTCTCCTCTGCCCACTAAACCTTTAAGGAGCTATAAGGTTATCGTTATTGGAACCGAGACGACACGTTCAAATTCAAAGCCAGGCTTCTCCTGCCGCGTAGCGCAGTGACCCCTAAGTGTCCGCTTACTGCGGTACCCAAACCTGTATTTATGTTCTTCCAAAGCGTTCTGGGGAAAGTTAACAACCGCCATCAGCATCACATGGAACATGATTAAATAAGCTGTCAAGAGTTGTCGTGCAATTAACTGCATCTATAAACAAGCTATCTAAAACCTGTAAGATTCTTCTGATGCATGACAAATGGATTTACGTGTGCACAATGGGCCCTTTAAAAAAAGAACGGGGAGAAAACCAGCTGTATTTTCTATATCAACACTGCTTCAAGCGCTTTCCCGTGCTATTCATGTAGCAACTTCTTTGCATACCTTTTTCTGAGCCAGAGCATCCTCCAGTTGTTGCAGTTCCCCTGTTACTTTCAAAACCTGTTGCTCTGCATTTCCCACTGCATTTTGCAGTTCTTCTAATCTTCTTTGTGCTGCAGACAAAAAAAAAAAAACAACAACCAAATAAAACCCATTGTACAAAATACATTATAATATTCTGTATAACATTGATATATGTGTTTTCTGTTAACATGTTAACTGGAATGCATTTTCTTAAAACAGTGGTAGTCAAAGCTAATACAATCTGGTTTCTCAAAAAGTATGTCTGAAGTTTTTTGAATGAGTTTTATATAATTAAATTAATGCATCAGATATGAAACCTCCCTAGCATTCTCTTTTCAATAATTCTCTTTCACCCTGAGTTATCTTAAAATAATAGCAAGAAGAAATTGTGACAGTTTTGACCCAAAATGCATCAAGTACGGTGTTTAGAAATTACAGTACTTACAGCCTTTGACACACTATTGCAATTTTTATGTCAAATACGTGTCAAGCATTTAATCAGTGGAATAAACCACATTGATATACACATTTTAATTTTTATTTGATAAAAATTAAGTTTTTACCTGAATGAATCTTTTTTTCTTTACCCTCTAGCAGTTCATCCAGAGTTTGGAGCTGCAATTTCAGCTGGGGTTTCCTATAAAAGTCGCCTTCATCTAGTTGCATTTTTCCAATCTCCATCTGCTGAGCTTTGTTAGCAATGTAGCCTTCTCTTATAAACATATTTCTTTTATATCTGGCCTTACCAATGTACGGGCTTTCACCAGGTATGTTATCAAGTTCAACATCCTGAAACGTATGAAGCAGTATGTCTTTAGACCTATCTCGGAAGTATGGTTGCAGTCAACTCATAATATACATTTAACTCTCTTAAGCATATAAAGAAAAACCAGTTTGAAATTAGAATCATTAGAAAAAAACAGACTACACCTGACTTGCTTTGCCTTGAACATTCTTGTTATTTTATAATGGAATTAAAAACAAACAAACCCAATTGGGGAATGACCAGTTTGTTGCAAATGGGTAATGCAAGTGGATATTTAACTGGAGGAATTTTTCTTAATATTTTAGTCTTAATAGTAATATAGATTATACTTAGTCCATTACATTGTTACACTTAAACTTCACTCAAACATCTCTTAAAAAAATCAATTGTAGTTAATGATTACTGATCTTTACATTTTTCACGCAAACTCCTGTCATTCAGGCATCTCTAGTTTTTTTCTGCAAGTATGACAGAGGTTAGCACTACTAGGAGAAGAAAACAACAGAAAAAGGATAGAAATTCTAATACCATCTAACTCAAGAACATTCTGGCTTGTGGAATTTCCCCAAGTGGAAGGGCCTCCAAAATTAAGCGAGAAGAAAGGACTATCATTTATTTGATTAATATTAAGAATTAAATGTTTGTTTGCTCACTCTACTTAGTTAAACATATGCCTACAGGTATGTACACTAATATTCAACACATTCACTCAGATTCAGCTTAGTTCAAATCTTGTAACTTATGACTTCAACATGAAATTTTTATATTCCATAACTAATAACTCTTAATAAAGCAGTATCTATTAGAATTATAGATAAACTATTGAGTTTTCTCTCTTCCAAGTTGAAAAGCAAGAGAAACAGCAATTAATAGATCCATTATTTTAAAATTATTACCTCTGACGGCAAATAATTTAACGGCTCAAATTTTGCATCAATCTTATAAAATGCCAGTTCCTGCTCCAATTCATACTGCTTCTGGCAGGCTCGGGTTAGCTCCATTGTCTTCTGCTTTAACTAATAAACCAGCAAACAAGGTAAGCTGCATTCATTCAAGTGTCATCATCATCACATACATTTCAATTCAGCAGAACAGGGCGACGACATTAACTTTGAAACAAAGCTCACATCAGAAGTTAAAGATGGTGTATTTTGGATCGAGACTATCACAAAGTGCAACTTTATTACAAGATACAGCATGACGACTAAGGGTAGACAAGAACCTTACAATTAACACAACACAAATGATCACATGAAAGGCCTTTTCAGATAAGACGCAACAAAGGTTTGAAAATAGATTTGTCACTAACTTAAGAAAAAAAAATAATTTGGGTACAACCTTTTAGCAAAGTCTGCACCAACTAATAAATGTATTTACTGCTACTAATCAGCAGAGTTATTAATATTCATTGTCTGTAAAATAAACAAAGTACCTCAATTGTTGAGTGTACAGAGCCTATGCATTTCATTTTAGCTTACCCTTGTGCTAGTTAGGTTTTGAGAGGGTTTTTAAAATAAAGGTCCATCATGTGATTTCTTTTTAAATCAACTTTTCATGCTGAATACCTGAGGGAGAACATGCAGCAAAACTCCAATAGACAGTGGAAAGCAGGACTAATGGAGGAAAAGAAATAGGACAAACTGGCATGAAGGAAAGGCTTACAGAAAGATTTTAAAAACATATATAGTCATGCAAAAATTAACTGTGTTTCAGAGAAAGGAAAGAAGAAATCATAATTAAGAAAACTGTATCCAAAACCACAGTGAATATAAAGTCATACTGGAACACTTTATACAAATGTTTCCACTTCAGTAAACGTGCAAATGAATCCTAGAAATAAAAATAACCATGCAACCCAGGAGCACAGCGGGGCTACCTTTAGTGAGGAATAAAGGCTCTGCGGAAAGGGAACTGTGACAAACCAATACACCAGCTAAAGGAAGAAAGAAGCAAGCAAAGTCTGTCATCCAAAGGATAAGAGTGGGTTAAGCTGCAAAATATATGCTGCTAAATCTCACTATACTGAAAACTACATTTCAGAAATAGGCTGCTGGTTAATGTGCGTGTTCACAGAAGAAACAGCTATAGAAATATTAGCTATAGAGATTCTGAGGGATAAAATTTTAGGGGACAAGTCTAACAAGTAAAATAAAACCCATATATGAAGTTCCCATCAGGTCATTCACAGCCGAGCACTCTCAAGTCAGTAGGACTGTTTCCAGGACCACCACACAAATCTTGCATTTTACAGCTAACAGCGAGAGACACTTGTCAAGCATTAAGATTTTAGGATGGTGTGAATAAGGTAAAAGTAAACTAATGGACATCACCCAAAATAATAACCAAGGGGTATTACTGGCATACAACTTGTACGTACACCTTGTTTTTGTAAAAGCATTTAATCTTTTCCCTTATTGCAGCAGCACTTTAGAGCCCAGACAAGGCACGAGATTCAGTACATCGGCAATTTAGCAGCGAGGGGATACTTAACCTTTCATCAACTGACAAAATTTTAAACAAACAAAAAAATTACTAGAGACAAATAAGTTACTATAAACCATAAATTGTGAGAGTGATACTGATTGCTGGTTCAAAATACTTACTTTCTTCCACAGAAAGAATACCGAAGAACTACTGGTCAAGGAATAATCAATCTCTAAAAAGTTAAAGTGCCTAAGTTTTTTTCTCTTTATTTTAAACATAAATCTCCAGCTATTTGACCTCTCACATTGACAACTCTGTTTCTGACAACAAAACTATTCCAAATGTTTACTTAGTGCAAGTGATTATCTTACCAATTCATTTTTGGTGTCCAGGTTCCTTTGCAGGTCTTCATAGCTTTGTTTCTGTCGCAAAGTCTTTTCTTTTAACGATTTGTTGACCTCATCTTGACGGTGAAGTTGCTCAAGCACTTTGGACTGGTGAAGTTTAAGGTTCTCCATCTCCTTCACTGTGTTTTCCAACTCTCTCTCCAATTTTTCTATCTCTTCTGAAAAGCAAAACAGAAAATTCAAATATAAAAATCTTTTCCTTCCAAACTTAAATTTGGTGTCATTCACTTTAGTTCTAACGCATTACTGTTACCTAAATTAAACCTCTCTAGAGCTTCCTGCCTGTCATGATTTGTCACTGGCCATCCATCCAAGTTTTCCAGTGCTCGCAAGTGGAATATGGTGTACAAGCGGTAGTGAGGCAGACTTACAACTGGATTATCAGCAAGGAATAGAGAAGTCAGATCTTGTAGAGGCTTTAGTTTAGCTATATCATGGAGCTAAATCAAAGACAAAGGGAGAAATGATTAGACATCCTTCCAGGAACAATTAAGCCCTCATCACTGAATTTCTGATTGTACAGAATGTTTTATGTTAGGTCCATCTCAAAGGATAATGTTTATGCTAATGTGGAACCTCTAAAAACCTACCAAAATACACAGTACTATGACTAAAGTAACTTCCTACAATCCAATTGTTTCTTCTATGAAAAAATACCCCTGCAAAGAGGGCAAATTTCATCAAGCTCGGCCTCAGAAATTTCAAGGTAACAAGGCCTGTGAATATATATAACCTTCCGTTCCCCCAGACTTATTCATAAGGGAGCTTTTATCATGAGGAGCACTCAAACAAAGCTGGGTCATCTCTCCTCCTAAGTAGCGTGACTCCTTCAGGAATTGTATTAGTGACTTCATTTTATAGACACCCTTTTGTAGCCACAGAAAAAAGAAATTAACCTGGACCACAGAAGTAAATCTAGTAATGTCCTACATGCAAAATATAAGCAAATAGATTATTTACAGGTCTCAAACTATATTATTAATTTATCATAAGGGACACCACCAATAACATGCCAAGAGCCTTCACCTTCTCACCAAGTTTTTCTTAACTTTCCAAAAACTTACGATTTCCTGAACAACGCAATCTAAGTTTCTGTTCTGAATACCTGGCACAGAAGGAGTGTTTTTCTGATAGACAACTTTCTTAGGCTCACAATGGCTGTACTTCACAACAGACTTTGTGAACAAGCAGTTATTCAGGGTAAGTCAATCAATGTAAATGTAGCGGTCCACTTCATTAAAAGATTCTGGACGATTATTGTTCCTAACTGTAATCACTTACTGATGATACTTTATTCTGTTTCAAATTAAGGATGCGCAGGGATCTGAGTTTCTTCCCCACCCACACAGGAATATGCTCAATCTCATTCCCTGAGAGGTTCAGCTTTTGTAGATTCTGCATATGTTCTATACCTTCAATTTTACTGAAAATAAGAAGAAAAACATAACTTATCATCAAGCATAGCAAATTTACAGTGTAACTGAGGCATTATGGATAGACCACAGCAAAATCTGTCTCAAATAATTATCATCCAAGAAATAAGCAAAACCAGTGGCTTACTGCCATGGACTCCCAATTCCAATTAAATTACACCACCTTACTTCCAAATACTACATGAAGACAAAAAAAAAAAATCATAGCAAGACTTTGTTGCTCACTGTGGCAAAACCTTTGCTTTTAAATCTCTTAATTTTAATAGTAAAATTATTTTAATGTGTGGTAATTCCTTTTTAATACAGAAATTTTCTTTGTTTTCTCCTGATGATGTTATGGGACACAGATGAACCAAATAAAGGTGGGGGTTTGTTGGTTTGGGTTTTTTTTACAGAACCATAGAATCTTTTAGGTTGGAGGAGACCCTTAAGATCATTGAGTCCAATCGTTAACTCAGCACAACCAAGTCCACCACTAAACCATGTCCGTAAGTGCCACGTCTGCATACGTGTTTCCATACAAAGGAAGGATCAGCTGTAAAGTGATAGTGTGCAGAACTGCATTTTTTAGTGTTTTCATTAAAACAGTATATAGCTAATGAGGAAAACATACTAGCTTTTAGTTTACTTGGGCATTCATCTAAAGATATGAGCATTACAAAAAAGTACATTAGCATCCGCTTTTGTGACTGTACTATTTTTTGAGTAGGAACCAACTGTATATAACTAAAGTCCAAAAAGATACAGCAGTAGCTAAAAGCTACTCTGACCTTTTTAATTCCTGTTGAGAGAGGAAGTTGGGCGAATGCAATGTGTAGAAATGCTAGTGTCTTGCTTACTTCCTATTGTTAACTTCTCTACTGAAATCTCAGATTCTCTGCTGCAAACTCAGTCTCACGTAAAGATCAGAATTCACTAACAGAAAAATTAAAGGCAACAAGGAATTTTGCTATTGCCTGAGCCATTACCCTTCAACATTTTTATGCCACTCAGAAGAGGTACCACTGTCAAAACAGTGAAAGTGAAAAAGCCATTTAGTGAGTTTACAGCCTGCCCGATTCTTCTCCTAAAAGCAAAGTCCTTGTATTTACGTATAATAATATGCAGTAAGAGTTTAATTAAATTTTTAATGCATTTAATTGGGTTATTGTACATTCTTTATTATAGTTTCTGGAAACTTGCATTTCTGGCTTGGCTTCCTAGGAAAACAAGTTTAGCTGCAGCCATGGTATGCTAACAGCACCTCCTAGAACTACTTATCCTTCTAATACCTAAGATGATCTTTTTAAGAAGATCTCACTAAAGCCTGTTAGCCTTGATGTACAAGTGATGGGAAATTCACCTTAACTGTTCACACCTGTGAGAGAACTCACTTAAACCACAAAAGAATGTCAGCTTTATTTGTCTGGGCTTACCAAAGCCATCAGTGTTTCTGCTTACCTGATTTTATTGCAAGACAAATTGAGTTCACGCAACTTCATCAGTTTATCCAACTTCTCAATCTTCTCTATTTGGTTGTTACTAAGATTTAGTGTCTCTAGTTTAAAGCACTTTTCCAAGTTTTCTATGTACTATAGAACAGAAAATTAATCCATTAGCACTGCAGCTTTAATAATTTGCTTAGTTGTTTTTTAATGAGAAAGATTTCTATTCTTAACAACCACCTATTCATTGAAAAATACAAAGCATTCTAACACTTTATTAATCATAGTTTCACTGTTGAATTCTAAAACCCTGCTTTAGGTACACTCTTCTATACTATTGGAAGAGGAAAACTAGATTCTAAATTTACACTGGACCTGTCTCATCTACAAAAAGGGAAATTGCCATTAAAAACACTCTGACAACAAACAAACACAAAACCCACACAATCCAAAAGCTAAAAAGTAGACAAAGCGATGGAGTTCTAAACTTTGTTCTCACTGATCCAAAAGTTTTTCTTTTGCACAAGTCTCCACTCAGTTTTTTTTTAAAACAGCAGCTGATCATAGAAATAGGCTAACATAATTAGAATATAGCTGCTTACATCCACTTAAAGTCAGACCTTTAGTAAAAAATAAAACAAAATTTTTAACTTCGTTTAATTACCAGTTATTTTCGATAACTTACCTTAAATTTCTTGTCCCCATCCTTTGGGGAAGAAAGATTCAGTGAGCTTATACATGCCAAGTTTTCCTGTTTTGACAGACCTTTTATAAGGGGTTCAGTAATGTATCTAACTCCTGGACTAACACCATTTTCATCTGAAATTAAACAGAGAAACTAGTTTCAGTAGTGAAAGAACTGGTAATTTTTTTATTAGTCTTTTACTTCACACTGAATACTGGGAAAACATTGAAAGTCATTCCCCCCTACAAGGGATGAGAAGAAACAGCACACCAGAAACATTTACAGGAAATGACATGTTAAGAGTAAGCGGGTATAACCTTTTGAAAAAGGCACAATATGCATATCTCTTTGCCAGTCTTCCCCAGCACAGAATGTAAGGAGTAAGAATCTCATTATTCTATACAGCTTTCATTACTATCATTTCCACATTTGAGTACCAAAAGATGAAAGCAAGTTTTTCAGGGTTCTTTCCAACAGATCATACATCTTCAGTCATACGGTTCACAGAACATTGGGTTTTTTATGCTTTTAATATGTACTTTTAACCAGCAGTTATTTATACAATACCTTTATGGAACTTGTATTTAAAAGCAGCTTCTATGTTTTCTGCTGTAATATCAAGCTGTTGGTGCCTCCGCTCTGTGCTTTTGCAAGGAGATGGAGATGTTTGTCGGCTAAGAGGAGATGGCGATCTGGTACTTGAACTGACAGTAGACATTGGACTAGGTGTCCGAGAAGCTGACATCTGTGTTTTTCTACATAATGCTTTTCTTACCGAGCCCTTCTTCATTGCCAGAAATATAAAATATCATATGACCAATATCTGGAAGAACAGAAATAAACATCAGTCCGCACGTAAGTATAAATCTCAAGGGTTTGCATGACAACAAAATTCTCTTTTCAGCAAAAGAAAATACTTCCAGCAATATGATGCCAAAAAAACCCCACATCTAAGCCAATTCTTCAATGGGTGACAGCTTCCAGTTTTCATAGGCTAACACATATTTGGAGGAATAGTATAACTGTTCACTTACACCATTCTACAGCACAACACCAGGAACTAGCTGAGCTGCTTTCTGTTTTGCAATTCATCTTGGTAACTGTCCTGCATTTTACAGCTTACACGAAGTCTGTCAGGTCTGGAGGTCCTCTCACTCAGCCTCACATAGTTGGCAGAGGCCAGGAAAAGAGGACTAGCACCCCAATTATTTTTACAAAAGCTAGAAATCACCTGCTTTGCAGCTAGAAGACCAAATACAAGCCAAAAAAAAAAAAAAAAAAGGCAGCAGAGGAAAACCAAAAATCAGTCTAGCACTGGCATTCCTTCAGTGTTCCCCTTTCTGCAAATAAGTTATTCCATGACTGCCTGGGAAATTCCAGAGAAAATGAACAGAAACTTGCCCCAGTGATGAATATATTTTCCTAGGGGTAAGTGTAGAGGCAGCGCTGTAAGCATTCTGTGCGTGAAAGCCCTTGTAACAACCATCTTCAAGGGATGGGTTTTTACTAAAACCTAGACCCAGTAAACAAAAAGCACATTTTAAAATATTCTTTAAGATAGAAACATATGTTTTTAAGGGAACTTTGAGCTATATGAGTGATTACACTGTGGCTTAAATTAAGAGAATTTTCTTCATTAAAATGGATTAAAGAAAGAACGAACTCTCCTTCAATAATTGAAGGCACAGCTCATTCAGGGCAGGAAACTGAGACTGGAAGGAGCAAGAGAGGGGGAAAAGATGGTGGTGAGGTAGTAAAAAGCTCTTTGGGAAGTTTCTTCATGTTTTAAGGAGAGCAATTAGACATTTTAATGCGGTTTCTCGAGAACAGATTGCGCTTTTGCAAAGAAAGCCACGCCAGAACTCCCACTTCGGAGCGGGGGAAGGGGGAGCGCTGGGCTGACCTGGCCGCGGGGGTGTGCCCTGGGATAGCCCGCGCCCAGGCGGGGAGCAGACGGGCCCCGGTGCCGCAGGCTCCCTCCTCCCCTCCCCGCCTCACGGCTCCGCACCCGCCGCGGCCGCTCCGCCCGCGGGCACCACAGCTGAGCGCCAGGCCTCTCCCCGTGCCCCCGCCCGCACCTGACGGGATGGCGGCCGCCCAGCCTGGCGCGGTGCTGCCGGCTGAGCACCGGGCAGCGCTCCCCTCCGCGGGGCCGGGCTACGGGGCCGCGCCGCGCCCCCAACCCGCGGTGAGGCGGCCGGGGAGCGGCGATGTTCGCTGAAGGGTGATCCCTGTGCCCGCCGAGGGCGGTTCCCCTCAGGCCTCCGCTTTGATTACCTGCGTTGACATGGTAACGCCGTTTCACCACTTCCCGCTCGCCGGCGGGGCGTTAACGGGCAGGGCGGCCTCCGTACGACCCCGAGAGAAGGCACCGGCTCTCAACGCGCCTCCCGCGCGCCTCCGTTCCTCCGGCAACCGTTCGTTGTCTCCACCGGCCGCCAGGCCCGAGCTGCTGCGGCTCCTTTAAGACGCCATTTTGTCTGGTTGTAGGCCGGCGGCGGGCGGACGGGCGCGGGGAAGGGGCGGGGCAGGTCCTCGCGAAGCCACGCCCCCGGCCCAGGCCGTTTTCCCGCCGGTGATGGGTTCTTCGGCGCGTGCGCTGCTGTGTCTTCTCTTCCCGCCACTGGCGTTTTACTTCAGCGTCCAGCAGCTGTGAAAAGGGTGGATTCTGAGGGGTTTTGTTCTAATTAAAGCCCAAGTCACTGCGTAAATAACAAAGCTTGCTCTGGTGGTAGTTGTTGCATTTTTTGTTTGGTTTTTTTTTTTGTTTGGTGGTTTGGGTTTTTTTCCATATATGCTTTGTATGTGTATGTGTCATATCACACATTATGTATCACAGATCACTGTAAAATGATATGTAGATGGGTTTTACTCTGGAACATTGCATGTAACATTTGAAATACATACTACCTTTGATCACAATAAACTCAATGTGATAGGGTGAGAGGAAATGGCCTCAAGTTGTGCCAGGGGAGGTTTAGATCGGATACTAGTAAAAAATTCTTCACCGAAAGGGTTGTCAGGCACTGGAACAGGCTGCCCAGGGAAGTGGTGGAGTCACCATCCCTGGAGGTACTTAAAGGATATGTAGATGTGGTGCTCAGGGGCATGGTTTAGTGGTGGGCTTGGCAGTGCTGGGGTAATGGTTGGATTCAATGCTCTTAAGGGTCTGTTCCAACTCAAACGATTCTATGATTCAATGTATAAGGCCTAAATTGCCACCATTTTCACAGAGGTGTTTAAATAAATCTCTTGTAATGGTTTTGGGCTATGTTAGTTTGGAGTCTACACAACTAGGTGTGAAATGCAGGGTAGAAAAATCAGTAGGCCATATCTGAAAAAGAACATAGGGAAGGGACATAATTAGATTTAAAAAACATTATTTCAGAATATTTTTAGACTTTTGAAGTGCTTTCCAATGTTCTTTGCTGTTTGCTCCTTATTGTTTACATACCACATGGGTACACTTACTGTATGAGTTATCATTATTTGGTGTTTACTAAGAGGTATTTGAGCCATTATTTTTAGTAGTATTAAGCATCTTATATTTTGTAAGATTTTATTCT
This sequence comes from Phalacrocorax carbo, assembly GCF_963921805.1. Classification (NCBI taxonomy): domain Eukaryota; kingdom Metazoa; phylum Chordata; class Aves; order Suliformes; family Phalacrocoracidae; genus Phalacrocorax; species Phalacrocorax carbo. The sequence goes on from NC_087530.1 coordinate 2,875,807, forward strand.
ATACATTGTTGCTTCCCTTGTAGTTTATTACATATGTTGAGAAGCCCAAGCTGGCCTTCTTGTAATTTAATTTTCTATTGATCGGGCATAGTTTTGTAAATGTCTTTCCCGTAAAGCTTGGCTACGGTATTTGTTTGAACTTGAGAAGTCTTGCACAACTTTAGTTTAACTTTTCATAAACCTATTTGCTGAGGTCCTACGCTTAGATATCAGGCATGCAAAGGTTTTGTCACCAATGTTTTTTCTGCAAATGCTGTTTAAAATAGTACATATCATAGATATGTCATGCCCTAATATTTTCACATTGCAGTTTTATTTGTAGTGAAAGCACTCAGAAAGTTGACATAATCAGGAATGCAAATGACTACAAGAAATTTGCAAGTGAAGAGTTATTTCAAAACAAAAAAGGTTGAGATTTCTGCTCTAAACATATCAGTGTGTTATGTTAGAGAATTCAGATGCTTTTTTTCTTCAGATGCAAATTTTAAAACTTTGATTTAAATAAAAATTATTTCCTGAAGGACAAACAAATCTAATTTTTTGTTTGTTGGGGAGGTTTTTGGTACCTCTGAAAGCAATTTTTTTTGTGGGTTTGTAGCTATCAAACAGAGGGAAAGTTAGGACTGACACAGGGTTGCTCTGGACATATTAAAAAAATGAAATCATAAATTAAAAAATTTCTAAGTTCAGCTGTTCTGGTTTCCGTGGGAGGGGGCGGTAATGTTTTAGTAAAACATCATCTGCAATTAATAATTAACTATAAGTGAAATGTGTTAGTGGTATTTCTGTTCATCTTCAGCAGGAGCCAAACAGTTCAATCCAGAATCATTAGCATCTATGGTTTGCTGTTTGTTGTCATGGACGCTATGAATATTTTAATATCTTTTTTTGTCTTGATGTTTTCTGGAATGACTTTTGGCCAAACAAAAACGTAAGTAAAGCAAATATAGAATTTACTGGAAATGTTGCTTGATTGTTATCCGCTATTTTAGGTAAATAGATACAGAATTTAAGTAGAGCTAATACAAAAGGCACTATCCAAACGAATGTGTTTTCACAATCAAAATCCTCACTAGTGTATGTGGGACTAATGCTAGAAAAAGGACTGATGGTTCTGGAATTACTGCATTTGCTGCCAAAGAAAGAGGTAGAGTCATCTCCTTACATGCCACAAGATAGACATGCAAAGAAGTTAAGAAATAAAGCTGGTGCTCATTAGCTTTTCTATATTTCTTCTATTCTGAAGACAGACACTTTGCTACAGCTTTGATGAAAGCTGACTTAAATGTGTATATTACAATTGTACTTAGCGGTGCCTTTTTGATTCTTATATCTGTTAACAACAATGTGTAGAAAGGAGCCAGCCTAAGTGCTTTTGGCATTTCAGGGAAAGAAGATGCACATATATAAAACGGTTTGTTCAACAGCTCTTCATATGTATTTTAGATACATTTTGTGGTCAGGTACTAAAGCCTGGCTTGTGCTTTTGTGGAATGGTGCACGCTTCAGTTTATAAAGCACTGAAGAAATTAGAGTAATCCTGCAAAAATTTATTCACGTTGCCTTTACTGTAAGTTGCCCCACTTACTTCAGTAAGAACTTTACTGGTGGGAAAACTACACGAGTTTTCCTACACTAATCTTTGGAAGATTAGTGATTCAGGGTTTAATTTGGCAAAAGGAATTAAGTATTACCATGTAAATAGCTGGGTTTAGTAGACATGCTTTTGTGCAGCTGCAAAATCAAATCCATAAATGTTACTCTACCTAAGCTGTTACCCAGTAATGTTGCATTACAGTTCTCGTAAAAATCATTCTGACTGGGACTCTACTGTTCTTAATGAGTGTCTTAGAATAATTCAGCCTGATTGTCTTGTTTGCTTTAACGGTGTGTACGTAAGTGAATTACAAACAGAATTAAGAAATCCGAAAGAGGTACAGTTCCATTACCCTTTTATTCTTTTATATTCTGTATACAGATATGTCCTAACAGCACCAAAGATCTTCCGAGCTGGGGCATCTGAGAAAGTTGTAGTTCAAGCTTTTGGTTATGAGAAGGAATTTCCAGTCGATATTGCCATAAGAAGCTTTCCAGATAAGCTTACTGTTTATTCTTCTGGCCGTATTTCTTTAACTCCAGCCAACAAATTCCAAGATGCTGTAACTTTAACAGTAAGGAATTCAGACTTTTCTTGCAGTGGTTTTCCTGTCACATTTAGTTATAAGTGCTAGAAAAGATTATGATATGTTTTCCGTTGTTTAAACTGGGAAGGGAAGCCTAGCACCCCCATTTCTTAGCTTGCCACATGTAGTTAATTTCATTTTAGTTTGTCTGAAATTGAAATTACATTGGATAAAATGAGCATAAAGGAGTGACACTAAAGTTAAACATACAGTCAAACTATTCCAGAAATATTATCGTAGTTGCATAACTTTAAAAAAATGAAAAGGGAGGAAATGGAGAAGTTTTGAATGTGGACAAGATATGTCAACTGACTGTTCGGAGTGAGCCAAAATGGTAACTAAGCCAAGATTCAAGACTTGGTCCTGTTTGTCAGTGACAAGCTCCAAAGGGGCCCAGATTTCACCATAAAGCTTTATTTTACTAATTTTCTTGAGGCAAAGAGTGCAGGAAGCTAAATAGATTTTTACTGAAAGCCCATGACCAAGAAAGTTTTACTTGGGGTGATGCCTCCCAGGAGATGCTTCTCACCCAGTTTTCAGCCGAAGTAGCTGTTTCACCAAACTACCGGCCACAACAGCAGCCTTGGTGTGGCCAGGATTCATCGTGTGTATCAGTGGAAGCCTGACCGTTTGTACTCTCGTAACCTCATAACTGGTCATTGCACTTCGCTGTTCTAGTGTTGGATGTAAATAAAATATACAATTTCAAAATATCTGTTTGTAGCTTAATACTCCAGACTCATCTATGATGTAAGCAAGAACAAGCCCTTGTGGGTGTTGATGTTTTTATTTAATAATAATAATAATAATAAACATAATAATAAACAGGATAGTAATTGCTATTCAGATACTCTTCTCAACAAAAAATACTGTAGAAAAAAAAACTTGAAAAATATTTTAATATTCTTTAAAAATCTTTATTTTACCTCCCCCAGCTTCAACCAGCAGACTTACCAAGAACAGAGAATTCAGTCAACTATGTGTATTTGGAAGCTGTTTCTCCATATTTTACAAGATTTAAAAAAATTCCTGTTTCCTATGAGAATGGGTTTCTTTTTATTCATACAGACAAACCAGTTTATACTCCTGATCAGTCAGGTAAATAATGCTTATTTCTCTTGGCTGTCATTTAATTTTTAAAGTCTGTTGAGTTTGCCAGGGAATTAGGATTAAATGTCCTTCAAGCTCTTGGTCCTGTTGTATTGCCATTGGCTGCTACTTAATATTTTAATCAACAAATAATATTTTTAACTACTTGATCATACTGTAGAAATTAATCACTTCTGCCAATATCCTCTCAGTCCCTGCCCTCTACGCTCTAAATGACTAATCTGTGGCACAAAGAGTTAAAGATTTTCCTGGGAATATGCTAAAAATATTTGTGAAAAATGGTGACTGAATCACTGGTTTCATGTAGATTGAGCTCTCTTCCTACAAAAGTGGTACGCTAGGATTGTGGCGGCAAAAAATTACCTTGCACTGTGATAATTCAACATGAATGGTGGTGCAGGGTCTCTTGTTGCTAGCATGAATAAATACTGTTTGGACACCATACTGACAAAAGGTCAAGAGCATTCTAGAAATACTGAAAATGTAAAAGATTAGTAGGGATAAAAAGTTGGGGTTTGGGGTTTTTTTGTTTGGGGTGTTTTTAAGCCTCTATAATGGTATGACTTTGAGATTTACTGTAATAACTCTTACAGTGAAAGTCAGGGTTTACTCTCTGAATGAAGAACTGCAGCCAGCTCGGCGAGCAACTGTCCTAACTTTTGTGGTAAGTTGTAACTGAATTTGATATTAATATTCTGTAGATCACAAAGACAATGTCGTTTGATGGTAAATCAGCATCAGAATCAGTATTTAATAAAACTGTTAGGCGTGTTTGCAGGTAGCCAGACATCTTTTAAAAAATCTAAAAATGACTTTGCACAGTTAGATAGAGGTTTTCAAGTCCTAGATCTGAAGTTTTTACAGAATGGAAAGAAAGAAAAAAATATTAATTACCTTTAATATCTGGGGAAAGGATTTTTGAGGGAATTTTAGTAATATACAGTTTTCATACTGATATTTCGTTTAAGATATAAAAATAATCAGTATCTACTATGCTATATTTTTAGCCTTTAACAATGAAGTTGTTAGTTTAATAACTTTTTAGCAATTTTAAGCATTGTGTAGTAGCAGCTTTTAATTGTTGGAACCACAGTAAAATGTTTGATCAGAATTTCAGCCTGGGTTGTTTCTAAAACATTTCTATTTTCATGCTGTGAAATGAGCAAAACTCTTAGAAAAATATATTATGGCCAGGCTCCCACTGAAATCGCTGAATTAAGATTTTCCCTTTGATAAGAATGGTCTGTGACTGCTGGTTCTTTCCTATTGTAATTTCAAGGATCCTGAAGGAGTAAAAGTGGATATTATAGAAGAAGAAGATTTTACTGGAATAGTTTCTTTTCCTGACTTCAAGATTCCTCCTAATCCTAAGTAGATTTATTTAATACTTTTTGAGAATTATTAACATAATACTGCCTTTTCTTAAAGACTGTCACAGAGTCTTTTGCTTGATAGAGTGTGCATGACTTGAAACCTGGAGATTTCTAACACTTCACATAGTGTGTAACCATGGTGTAAATAAGGACCTTATGACCAAGTGTTCTCCTTTTCAGTTGACTTCCAAACTAGAATTTGTCTGATGAAGCCAAGTGGGAAGCTTACTCTGCATTTTCAAACAGATGGCGTATACTCACTGTGATGAGAGAGAGTGAGGAGGGGTAGTGAGTGAAAATGCTGGTGATAAAACTGAAATAAAAGAACAGTTGGTGGTAGGTTTGTCACGCTCCGTTAAAAAGATTAATAAAAACTAAAGGTTTCTACTGCAGAGATAGAAGCGGTGTCAAAGATATATTGATTTCAAGTTGGGGAAATATTCGTATTTCATATATTCATTCAAATCACCAGCATTTTTCCAGTAACAGCAGCATACAAAGGAAATGTCTCTTCAGTTCTCCGCTTAGTCTTGAGAGGGTGCTGAAGATTCACTGAGTTGGCAGCAGGATGTTAGCAGGTGCTTGAAAATTGATTTTTGACTGATTTACTTTTCATTAGGCAATTAGCAATAATTTCAGTCTGAGTAAAAATTAATTTTGTATCCTTCTTTAAACTGAGTATCTGTTAACAGTAGATCTGCATAATTTTTATCACGGTGCTCTACAGCCGAAAGATTGTAGGAACTGATTTTCTATAAATTATTACGTTAAGTTGCAGCTGTGCCTCAGTGCTGTAGTCAGAGAGAGAAGGACCTTAACCGAGGTCTGTGTGAGTCCTTTGGAGCATTTTCTTGGCCCGTACATCTTACACATACATTTTTCAGTGTAGATACATGTACCTGTTCTCAGTCATGATCTGATGGCTTGTATTAACTTCATTCTTCATTCAGGATGACCTTTCTGATAGATCCAATGGCTGTGAACCATTCGCTTTTGGCCATAGTACAAAGTTTTGTTAGTACAGCTTTGTTGGTTTGTTTGGCATCGTTGAAGGTGGTGACATTTTTTTTTTTATTGAAGTACAAGATACTGCATGCAAGAACTACAACTTAGACTGTCTATGCAAGGAGTTAACTAACATTCTTAATCCTTTTTTATAGTATGTATCTGTCAAATTATTCATCCCTTGATCCAACTTGAACTTTAAATATTTCCTTATAACAAACTTATTTGCTTTTTTGGTGGAATTTCTGAATTCCTTATTACTGTGCTTTGTAACCTTATGAATGGGCTAAGTATATTGAGTTTGACTTTATTTACTGAGAGAGTTGATAATTGGTCATACCCTCCAGCCATGTTTCTATTAGGGAAAAGACTGCATTTTTCACTTACATTGAGTGAATTTAGCTATGGTACAAAACTGGGAAAGATGAATTGGATGTAGTATGTAAATTAAAGCAAACTGGATCAAATTTCTTTGAATGGTGAGATAGGAAGGTATATACCTTTAGATATGCTCTACACTTAGAAGTTCTGTGGGTTTAAGCAATTTGAAATGAAGCAAATGCCTTTTGAGTGTGTCTAGTTGCAAAGAAAAATCATCCAAATTACAGTAAATCAGGTCGGTGATGCACACTGACCTGCTGACTGCGTTGGAACAGGCTCATAGCCACAAACAGGCATTTGTCTGACCTCGGGGTGATAGCTGGCAAGTGAAAGAAGGTATCAAATAATGTCTTAATGACCCTGGTTACCTCCGCAGTCTTCAAAATATGTCTCTGCTTGTAAATATAAAAGAAAAAATTCTGATGATAATCACAGTATGAATAATGGCATATTCTTTTCCAATTTATTTCAATGCTTTAAAATAAGTTTAAAATAATTATTAAAATATCAAAGCAGAATCTTCTCAAAGTAGGCATGTACAAAAACTTGGTGCAGAATTTTTCTCACTAAATAAATCTTAACATAAAATATTGGTATTAGTAATTTTTGTCTTTGGCACTAATTCTCATCTTAAAAAATGTTTGATTGTTGATATTTTGTAGGTATGGAATTTGGAAAATTGAAGCCAAGTATAAGAAGAATTTTGTAACCTCAGCTGTTGCCAAGTTTGAAGTGAAGGAATACGGTAAGGTGTGCCCGTACTGTGAACCTTCATTTTTATTTGTTTTGTCAGTGACGCTTACAGAGGCCAGCTATAGGTCTCAGAGGAATAAAATGCAGAAATGCCTGAGGTGACGTTGGCCTGCTTATACATGGCAACGGGTTGCAGCGTAACGTCAGGTGGCAACATCTGTTCAAGCTAGTCATGTCGGTGTAAGAGTGTATTGATAGAACTTGCCTCCAAATAGAGTTCTTTAGCATGCTGGGCCATCTTGGCGTAGTTGCACTGATGCAAAATGTGGAGCCAGGGCAACTGCAGATAACTTAGGGCGTTATAACTTGTGCTTCACTGTGGGCAAGATGACTGCAATATTGTGGGGCAATAATACTGTAATTCAAATCACTTGAAACCGACGTGGTTCTTTGATGGCTTTACAGAGGCATCTTTCCGAGTACCTGTGGCTTGCTGTATAAAACCACATCTAAGTGGCTTTCTTTTCTGCTCAATTTTCAGCAATGCCAAGCTTTTCCATCGTCATAGAGCCAGAAAGCAACTTTATTAGTTTTGATAAATTTGAGAGCTTCAGGATTGTTGTGAAAGCTAGGTAAGGAAATTTGGCTTTTTTTTTTTCCCTAAATATATATGTATCTTCTCGTCTTTTACCTGAGGAGTGATTCTCCTGTGTCCAGAAGTTTCGTCTTATACTTCCTCAATCCTCTCTGTTCTCTAAGAGAACTAAGTGACCCTTTTTAAAATTCTAACGAAGCGATTATTTTTCAACAGAAGTATTTAAAGCTACACAGACATTTGTTTTCTATCTCTTGCCTAGGAAATTACTCTTCAAAAACAAATGCTTTGTTGCAGCCATTAAAGTAATCTTAAAAACATTTATATTGTTGTTTTGTTCACAGCTATTTTTATAATAAAAGGCTTGCAAGTGCTGATGTTTTTCTTCGTTTTGGAATAATTGAAGAAACTGGAAAAAGGATGATGCCTCAAGCAATGCATGTAACTAGGGTAAGAAGCAGCAGGCCTAGTTTGTGTAGATTTCATATGCTTAGTTCAGGACTGATCCAATTCCACTGAAGTTTTCCCATTAAATTTGATGAGAACGGGATCCAACTCCTAGTTTGCATCAACAGCTCTTCAGTGCCAACTTTTCCTATGTAATCCTATCATTGGGGTCATAGAAATGCACTTCAAAATGAAACTCAGAGGCAGCATCTGAGACAATGTAATTTCAATCTGGTTCAGTTACGCACTTGAGAAAACTGTGCAGTTGAAATCTATGAAATAACTTTTCTGCTGTCTATTACAGAATAAATGAAAGAAATCAGGTATAGGAGCGATGTAGTAATATGAGAGTAATCGTGATCCGAATCACGATAGGAGACAAACAGATCAAAATTATAGTGTTGTATTATGGGGAGTCTGTTCTCCCTCATTTATCTCTCCCTCATTTAGTCTGGCCTTTTTGATTTAGTCATTGAAGAATGATAAAAGGCATTATCTTTCCTCTTTTAGGGAAGATACCTCTGTGTCATTCCTACCTCTTGTTGGGCCTGCATGCAGACTTTGCAATATTTGCCATTGGTTGATTAGTTATCAATAATTTTAGGGAATAAAAAATTTTTCTTCATTGAAGCATCTCCACCTTTGATTTCCTCTAAAAATAGACAATGAACAGAAACGTGTTGAAGTTAGAATTTGCATGTAGTGTATCTATATATTATTTCTAAATTATTGACTATAAAGTAGTGATTAATATTTCATTTCTAGATTGAAAATGGAATTGCTGAGATCAATTTCAACAGTAAGAAAGCAGTGAGTTTTATAGGGTTTCAAAGTCTAGAAGAATTGGATGGGTCATATTTATATATTGTGGCATCAGTGTTGGAATCTATGGGTAAGTTGCTTTTTAATTGATTTGGGGTTTTTTAAATGTATCTGCAAATGTAAACAGACCTAGAAAACAAAATCATATGGATAACTTTCCTAGTATCAGACTTTCCTTAGTATTCAAAAATCCTTCTTCCAAAAACTTATAAGAAAGAACAGCCCATCCGTCACTGTAAAAATGTTTAGAGATTAAACTTTTTTTTTGTTTTTGGCTATTTGTTTTCACAACAGCACTAGGAGTTGACTCTTTAGGTGCAAGGACTTCACTGTAACAGGCAGGTTGTGCTGCCCTTTGAAGGCAAGTGGAGAAAACAGAGGCTGTAGGATGTGATCATTGAAAGGGGCGTACTATTTTATTAGGTGGCCTCAGTGGTGAAGCAGAATTTGCCGGAGTCAGATTTGCTATATCTCCTTACAAATTGAGTTTGATTGCTACTCCTCTCTTTGTGAAGCCCGGTCTTCCGTTCTTCATTAAGGTTAGTTAACATATGCAGTATTGTTGCACCTTACAACGTAAAACCCATAATGCAGAAGCCTTATTGTTTTTTGTATATTTTACTTTATAGGCTTTTACTTTCCATTGACCTTTTCCATTCTTTTAAATTTGCTATTGTAGAAGCTTAGCAGATTGAAAGTTTTTTCCTTGAAAAATGTCACCATTCATATAAGAACTGTTATTTATTTTGATGAACAGGTGCAGGTGAAAGATACAGTAGATCACTTTGTTGGAAACATCCCTATAACTGTCACTGCAAAATCACTTAGTGAGCAAATGGATGAGACTCAGCTGATATCAGAGGGTTCAGAATCTGGGAGAAGCAAAACAAGCATGAATGATGGAACTGCTTTGTTTGTTGTTAATATCCCAGCTGATAGCAAAATGTTGGAGTTTGAAGTGAGTTAAATTGTTCTTTAATTTATTTCTTCAAGGGTTTAATTCTGCACTTTTGTGAATACACAACACTAATGGGAAGATTTTACACTCGAAAGTTGAGAGTTTAGAAACCTAGAGACTGTTACGAATGATCAGTTATGAAATGCAAGTGCTATAACAAAACATTACTTCTCTGTTAAATTCTGTATCATTCTGAAGCAAAATATCCTAATTTGTGACATTTATTTTGTAATAATTATGTAAAAAATTTAAATTAATTGTATGAAGACAAATCTCTGAGATGCTCCCTCACTGTGTAGGGAGGCATATCATTAACCTTTTCTGTTCTATTTATGTACATGCTTCTACACTATTGTTTTGTATTTGACTTGATATTTATAGATCTTTTTATTAAAAAAAACATTAAAGTCTTGAGGTTACTTTTACTAATACCTGTGATTAATATGTTGCAGAATGCTTTTAATATTGTAATTATTTGTCTTCTTAAGTATAATTCTGTACTTAAGGTATTCAGAATTCAGGATATACCGTTTTTGTTTCCTTCTTTACTAAAAAAATTTTCAGACATTTTATTATTTTTTCAGGTGAAAACTGCAGATCCACACCTTTCAGATGAAAACCAAGCAAGTAGAACCTATGAAGCAAGAGCTTATTCATCATTAAGTCAGAGTTATCTATATATTGACTGGGCTTCAAACCACAAAGTACTAGAAGTAGGAGATTTCATAAGTATTAATGTATATCCACATAGTCGTTACATTGATAAAATAGATCACTACAGCTATTTGGTAAGTAACAGATGTTTCCACATAAAGTATTGTATTGTGATTTAATGTGTGGTCGTAGATGAAAAACCTCAACAGTCAAGAACTATCCTCAGCACAGAATACGTGCGCTCAGAGAACTGCTCCTGCCATATATAATCTGTCAGTCTGATAGTAAAAAATTATTAACAGTCTCCTGTTTAAATTATATATTAAGTCTCCATTGTTTTGAATTCTCATCTGATGTAGACTGGGATGAAGAACAAGTAGTGCTAGTCTCAAGAGGTATTTTGGGAGTTGAAACGGGGGGAAGAGAAAGATGCACAGAAACAGCACTTCTTTTGAAAGGATGAGGGAGAATGAACTAGACTCGCTGGTCCCAAATCCATTTTTGCGTGTGTTGGATTACATCTAAATGCTAGTAATTATTACATGTAAGAAACATATTGCATATAAAATTTGACTTTTTTATTCTCCATCATTTTTCCATTATAGATCATGTCAAAAGGGAAGATAGTAAGCTTTGGAACTCAGAAGAGAATTAAGGATTTGGAATACGAGCATCTGGCTTTTCAGATAACCCAAGAAATGGTTCCTTCAGCACGTCTTGTTGTTTACTACATAGTCACGGGAGAACAAACTGCTGAGTTAGTAGCTGATTCTGTCTGGCTGAATGTGGAACAGAAATGTGGGAATAGTCTTGATGTGAGTAGCAAAACAGGCACTAATATTTGTGTATGTGCATTCATTTTATGGTCAGATTTTAACTTGGACTTACACAAGTTCTTTAACACTTCCTCGACTTTAATTAAAGTGTCTGCCTTCAGGTGCATTTGTTTGGGAACAATGTGCTTTGAAAATTACCAATATTTGTTTCCAATTTATAGATTAAGCTGCAATCAAGCAAAGAGATACTGAATCCGGCAGGAGTTGTATCGCTTAACATGAAAACACAATTCAATTCCTTTGTTGCTTTGTCATCTATTGACAAGGCAATATATGGAGTCACAGGAAGAGGAAAAAGAGCAATGGAAAAAGTTAAGTAGTGGCCACAAAAGAAAAACAAGTTGCTATTTGTTTCATGTTCATATTCAGGTAGTTATTATGTGTCATGCATTCAGTAAGCCTGAAAATATGCAGAAGAGCAATTCGATCCAGAATCTGGCTGCTCAAAATTATAAAAAGAAGTAGTTTACAATAATTTGATTTCCAGTAAATGTAAACTGTGGTTTTAAAGGCAGATCTGAACTGTCTCATCAGGATGCTTCAGACTTGGCCAAAAATAGGTTGCAGTGTTAGAGAGCTCCTTGATCAAAGAGGCGTGGAGGCTACATTCTCCTACTTAGTTCTTCCTGTAATCTTTTACATTTTTAAGGCATACTGGCAGAATGATATGGCAAATGCTGTTATGTTCAGTGGGTTGTAGACGTTTTCAGTCCTTGAGGAATTTTAGATACGTGTGTGTGGAAGTAAAACCTATATATCATCTCTCACTGAAAGCATTCCATTCCTATGACATATATGGTGGTTTTTTAATACTTCAGAACAGTCAGATACAAAATACATAGGAGAAGAATAGAATACTTTTGCACCAACCTTGAATCATTGAATCTGTTTTATAGCACTGTTGAACTGGTTTTAAACAAGCTAGTCTGAGTATCAGAATTGTTCTAAAAACCTTAGTGAAGCATTCCTTGATTTAGCTGCGTGACTCTAACTCTGATGTGGGCTACAAGGAAGTGGCTGTGTTGGTGCTGGTGCTTGAATTGACTCAAATACCGCTAAACTGTATTCTTCAGTGTGTCTTCCACACTAAAGTGTAAGCCTTACTCTCTCATTCATCGTATGATATATTCCACATTTTAGTTAGCTGTCTGTGTGGTTTTTTTCCTCAGATAATGCTACAGTTAGAAAAGAGTGACCGTGGGTGTGGTGCTGGAGGAGGACGGAACAACATTGATGTATTCCGAATAGCTGGGCTTACGTTTTTAACTAATGCAAATGCTGATGATTCAAATGAAGCAGGTATATTCCTTCATTTAAAACTTGAAATTGTGGATCTTCTTTTCTGAAATATTCTATTGTGACTCTCAGTTATTATGTTGGAACTTCATTAAATTAATAGAGAACGCATATACTAATGATTTTTGAGAGAGGAAAACATTATGACTTGTGGATCAGTTATTGTAATTTAAATGAAAGTACTTTTATGTAATTAAAATAGTAAACAGAAAAAGTGTCCCAAATTTTGCATGCTATTTTATGGAATTATTTTTAAGTGTGCTATGCTATTACCAAAAAAGTCATGTCATTTGTACTTACTTATTTATTTTTTGAACAGATGAAACTTGCAGTGAAGTTTTAAGAACCAAACGGTCTGAATTTGAGGAGCGGATACACAAAGAAGGTTGTAAAAAAAATCTCTTAAAAGATATAATTTTGGGAAAGAAAAAAATCACATCCATTAGAAATCAAGAATCTGAGTGTTTGCTTACTACTTTTAATTATTGTTATTAACTTAATGTAGTGGAGAGAGACAGGCAAATATGGACGATTAGAGAGGAGCCCATTTATAAAGCGTCATAGCTATATGCTGAATTTGAAGTCAGCAAAATTGAAGTGCACATTGAAAATACAGGTTATGTTTAAGATCTTTTCTTTTTCTGAAGAGACATAGCCTGAAAACTCACAGTACTGCCATATAGCAATCTTTCCCAGGGACCACCTGCCAGGGACCAAGCCTGCCAGAACCACCTTTGACTGTTAAATCTTAAAATGTAATAAAACTTTTATCTAATTTATATTTGTAATTCAGAAGAGTAGTGATTAAGTGTGTCACTAGCTTTTGAAAAATGGCAACTTTATGTTAATCCTCAAACCTGTACCATCATTGAAATTCTGCAAGTTTTAAAACCAGATTTAGTAAAATGACTTAAGATGCATTTGAAAATAAAAACTTCATCTCAAGGAAAGGAATTATTTTATTATTATTTCAGTAGCCAAATATGCACATCAAGAAATTCGAAAATGCTGCATGGCTGGAGTGAAAGCATATCCAGTCACTGAGACTTGCAGTGACAGAGCTCAGCGAATTCGGCGTAGCGCAAAGTGCATTTCTGCATTCAAAAACTGCTGTGAATTTGCAAACAGGCTGCGGGAGGAAGAGCCTAATAAGATTCTAATATTGGCAAGAATGCGTAAGTACAAGAGCTTTACCTCTCCTGTGGATGTGTGGTGAAACACTTCCAGCAGAATATGAGTGAATATAGAGGTGATAGCTTTGTTAGCTATTAACCCCTCCCTGTTACCTGTCAGGGTTATTTCAGAGAGAATTTTACCAGTCTCCAAAGACCTTGGTTGTATACCCCTAAAGAGGGGTAGGAGAGAAGTTCCTTATTCTGTTAAGAGCTATGTTCTATTCACCCGTATTTAGAACAAATGGAACTGCAATAGGAGAGCATCATTGCCTGCGAAGGCAATGCTAAGTTGAATGCTAAATTTGAATCCTTTGCCCAGGCCCAAAAGAGCCAAAGGGTAACGTCTCAGGAAAGATTGGTGGGAGTATGAAATTCCTTGTCGCCCATTCTCCTCCTATAATCACTTGTTAACAAGTTAATCTGTCCGGATATCAGACGGGTGTTCACATGTGTAAATAGATGAGGTGGGATTAACACAGGCTTTTGATTGAGGGTATTCTAATACCATTGTGCTTGTATCAGGACTAACGTGAGACAAGTAAGCAGAGCGCAGTATCACAACAAAATCATTATCTTTTTTCTTTTAAGCCTTTGGTGGAAGGCTGTTGGCAGGTGGTTGGGGATTTTATTTTTCCTTGCTTTATTTATGTTCTTCAGATTTTGAGGCTGTCTTGGAACTGGATGAGGCAGAAGTTCGTAGCTACTTCCCTGAAAGCTGGTTATGGGAAGTTCACCAAGTTTCTCCAAGGTACTACTTTTCTTAAATCAGTTACCAACATTTGACTTAGTGATCAGTTTTATAGAAGGGAAATGCTAAAATGGATGTAAGCTGGGTAGCCTTAGTTGTACCCAGGATATGTGCTAAAGTGCAGTCTTATCTGAACAAACTCTTCCTGCCATGTTTTCCTCCGTGCAGGATATGCTGTCTAGTTCCCAGATCCTTGAGTAATTTTTCCTTTCACTTTCAGCCTTGTTAAACACCAGCTTCTGTAAAGCTGGCTAAAACCAAGTTTATTCAAACAAAAACCGAGAAGTCCTGTTTTCTAAATACGCTATTGTACCTTGTCTTACCTAAGTCTCTCTTGGATACAGGAGTTGCTCTGGGCATGTACTGTCTCTGTGTTGATTAGCTGCTGGTGCTAATGGATGGCTATTGATAATGTATAAATGTACTAACACTTCCAAACACAGGTCTAAGACTCTGTCTGTCACCTTGCCTGATTCGCTGACTACTTGGGAAATACAAGGTGTTGGCATTTCCGATAAAGGTAGGTACCACAGCCTAATTAGATCGTAGCTAAAGAGCTAGGGAGCTTTTCCGTTTAGATTTTGCAGAACCTCCCATTGCACTTGACACATATGTTCGGAAATGTTTATTTTCTGGTTGATAAACACATCAAAATATATATTTTAAGGAAAGGAAATTACTTTGTTTCTTTTTATAAATGTAGGTGGCTGGGAACACAAAGGTCTGTCTAGCCTATCTTGTGTTTGGCAGTGGCCTCTAATAAATGACTAAGAAGAGTATAAGAACAAATAGTGAGTGACTCTTCCCTGGCACAGCTTTACAGCGTCCTGCTATCAATAGCTCAGGGACTTGAGGAGAGGAAGAAACAAATTTTCCAATAGTTATGGTAATCCAAACAGAAAATTTGTTTCTCACTTTGGGAAGAAGGAGAAGCCCAAAGGACTGATATGTCAGCAAGTATGTGTGAAGAGTAGGAGACGGCAGCTCAGAAGAGGCAGCAAGATCCTGGTTACTTTTAAAAAAACTTGGACAATTTCAAAGTACATATTGAAAAACTGATAAGTCATGAGTAAAGCTGGCAAGTATGCAAAGACGTTTTGAAACTTGTTTATCAGAAGGGTGGATAAGATATGCTGCCTTCACGTTTTTAATTTTCTTAGGCATATGTGTTGCTGCTCCGTTGGAACTGCAAGTTGTAAAAGATATCTTCCTGAGCATTTATGTTCCATATTCTGTGGTGCGAGGAGAACAGATTGAGTTAAAAGGATCGGTTTATAACCATAAAGCTTCTCCAATTAAGGTAATTTGTGGTCTTGGTGAGTTCTACGGAAAGATTAACATAATAAACAAAAAAAGCATTTCCCCTGCAAATCTCCAGTATAAACACATCCTTGGATCAGATTTTTCCAGTCCTCCAGCTAGTGTTATGTATGTTCTACCTAACTATGTAACAATTAAATCTAATCATTGTGTTTCACTTCCAGCCACTCCACTGATTACAATGTTGTCATACTCTTGCCTAGCAACTTTCCTCCTGAAAGTTAATCAATTCCAGTTGTTTGGACACAGTGTCAAAAAGTGATGAGACTGTTTGAATTGAACTCCAGAGCTCAGAGATTACGTTGTTTAAGGATTTAATATAAAAGGACTGTTTTTAAGGCGATATGATCAAACAGAAGTACAAAACTGTTATTGGAAAAATTTAGAGTATAGTACGCAAAGGCATGTGTACAAAGCCTAGTATAGCGGTTCCCTGGTGCTGCTAATGAGCATTTGTTAGTGTGTCTCTAGTGCAAATACTTGTAATTCCAAAGTTAGTAACACTTGCTCGTTGTAAACAGAAAAGTGGTATTACAGTAACAGAATGCTCATTATAGTATTTCAGGGGCTTTAGTAGTTCTCTGGTGTTGTGCCTGTCATGTAATTGAAACATTTAAAACCCTTCAACATTTCAGTTCTGTGTTAAACTAGCAGCTGGAAATGGAATCTGTTCCTTTGGAGGTTCTGCAACTACTGGATCTGGGATACACCGTTGTAATTTTAAGAACCTAGGTGGCGGTTCTTCATCACCAGTTACATTCAGAATACTTCCTTTGGAATTAGGTCTTCACACTATCAACTTTACGTTGCTGACAGCCAGGAACAGTGAAACCGTAGTTAAAACTTTACGTGTAATGGTAAGAAAAAAACCCAAGCTGTTTGCAGTGGTTTTGGATTTCAGATTAAGTCACAAGAAATAAAAATATATTAAATTAATATACAAATATTGATTTATTTTAATATTATCAGAATGCAAAATATCGCATGATACCATTGAATTCACTGAGGTTTATGCAGCGGAAAAATGCATGACTGAGGATTTGAGTATGCGCATTTTTAAACCTTGATTATAAGAATTGTCAGAAAGTTTATCTGTATAACTACATAGATTATAACTTAGTAAGCAAGGAGAATACTGTATTCTAAGTTATTTGGGTTGGACTGCTTAAGTGTGCTTCACTGAAAGACTTTTTTTTGTAATTTCATACTTTCTTAAGTTGTTCTTTTTTGTTAACTTTTCTCAAGACTTTGGGGAGATAGAATACAGAATACTAGCTTAAATATATGTATAATAGATGTAGAACAGTGAAGTAAAACAACTACAGAGAAGGATGTAGAAGGCAAAAATACTATGGCTTTAAACTGTTGTTTCAGCTAATATATTTGATTAAGGAAAAGTGTCTTCATTTTCTATTCTTTCCTCTAAATGATTTCAGCCAGAAGGCATTAAGAAAGAGCTTCATGCAGGTTTCACTTTGGATCCACAGGGGGTTTATGGTAAGAGAATTGATCATGTATGTCTTTACTTGGTTTATTTTTTAATTTTCTTGATTCATGATGATCAAGTTTTCTGTAATGTGAAAGAATTGCCATTTCTCCTTCCTGAAGTATTCTTCCTTTGTTCCTTCCAAGGATTTCCTGTCCGTTCACTAGCCAATGCATCTTAAAATAGCTAGTCTTTCAAAAAAAAAAAAAACAAACCACCAAACTTGGATTAATTTCTTAAAGGAACATTTATATGTACCTTTTCTTGTGATATAATACTAAGTTTTTCTCAGTGTGCTTGAAAACCAGTTAGCAGGTGCTTTCTTAATGAAAACAGAATATGTTCTCATTAACCAGAATCGAATCTGAAACCACAAAGTTTAGGTCCAGATCAGACTTTTTTTCCTAACAGAAAAGGCAAGTGAAAGGTTAAAGTGTTTGCATCCGTTCTTTTTCAAAGGCTGATACTGTTTGCTTGTGTGTTTGGGAATAGTTCCAGTTTTCGTGTTATCATAGATATTTTTGTTGCTGATTCTCAGAGAGTTGTGACCTTTAAATCTGGCTATTATATCTGAATCATCTCCTGATTTGGATTGTGCAGTATGATATATAAATACGTACATTTTCAATTATAGGTTCAATGAAGAGACGACAAGAATTTCGATATAAAATCCCACTAAATCTGGTCCCTAAAACAAAAATTGATAGAAGTGTCAGTGTAAAAGGTAAATTGAATTTAAACTTTTAGTACACGTGTTCTTTTTCTCCTATTTTTTATTCCTTTGTTTAAATCTGAATTTATTCCCAGGTTCTCTTGCTTTTGAGAAAAGGCTTTGCAGATCACTTTTTGTGTAGAATTTTAAATAAGTCATATAGAATGATTGCTTTATAAGCAATTTTCTTCTTTTCACAGGACATCTTATGGGTGAAGTGATTGCCACAGTCCTCAGTCCTAGTGGTGTTGATGCTCTCACCAATCTGCCCAAGGGCAGTGCAGAGGCAGAGCTGATGAGTATTGCCCCAGTATTTTATGTGTTTCGCTACTTGGAAGAGTCAAATAACTGGCAGTTACTGGGTCCTGAAATCTTAACTTCAAGAACTCAGATGAGGAGGAAGATGAAAGAAGGTAGAAAAATATAGCTGCTTCTCTTGCTTCAGAGTTGTAGAGGTGCATAAACTTTGTTGCATTGGAAAGATAATACATCAGATAGAGCAAATGCAATTTTAATGTAGATCTCTTTTCATAACTGATTTTCTGCCTGATCTATTCCTTAGGAATTGTAAGCATCTTGTCATTCAGAAATCCTGACTTCTCATATAGCATGTGGAAGAATGGACTAGCTAGCACGTGGTGAGTTAAAAAGGTCTTTTGATTACAATGGATGGACAAGGCTTGATTCACTCCTTTGCTTTCATATTATAACTAACTTTTAAAGGGTGATACTTTCTAGTAAACGTGAGAGGTGAGCTTGATGGCAGATTGAAACGGTACTTACAACTTTGAATAATACCTTGATCCCTTGTTTTCGCTTGCTAAATCTTTTATTTGTGTCCATAGTTCACATCATTACAACCAAGCTGGGCTAATGGTTAGGAGCAGACACAGCTGAGAGAGTTTGTAGGATTTTGCTCAGTTCTGAAACCTCTTCTTCGGACCTGGAATTTTATAGCAGGACTGTGCAGACCTTGGTTCCCTACAGAATCATAAGCTCAGGCAAAGGTTGCGCCCCAGCTTTGAAGAAGGAAAGCTACATACAGGGACGTGAGCAAGGGCAAAGAAGTCATAGCTTTTGTTCACACAAATATGATATTTAAAGGCTATCAATCAGGAAGGGTAGTACTGTTCATGGAAAATAGAATTTGCCATTGCAAGTTAGGCAAAATGTATAGTCGCTGTCTTGCCTTTCTCAATGGCAAATGCAGTTGGCTTATAGAATAAGACAAGTCAAAAGCATCTTAAGTTCTGTGCATAAGAAAAAGTAATCTTTCCGGGATGTAATGAGATCATATCCTGAAACATGGAACTTGATCTTAGTTTAAAACTGAGTAATCATTACCCATTTGTTAAGTTAAAATCAAAATTAATCTGCAATCAAGTCTTAAAACAATACTCCTCTGTGTGAATGGGTAGCATACCTACATCATAAATAGTGCTAATTTATGCCTACCCTCTAGCTGTGTGGTCATATCTGCAACAAATATGATCTGTTTGATTTCCTTGGCAGGTTGACAGCTTTTGCTTTAAGGATTCTCGGACAAGTTAATCAATATATAAATCTTGATCAAATTTCTGTTTGTAATTCACTTCTCTGGTTGATTGATAACTGTCAAATGCCAGATGGGTCATTCAGTGAATTTTCAAATTACCAACCAGTGAAACTACAGGTATGAAAACCAAATGTTTTCTGTGCATGTACAGTAAAAGCTGAAGCCACCAGGAGATAATGTGTGTTAGGAATGCAAGATATTTTAGGCTGCATATCACCAGAACACCTATTTAGGACAATTTTGCTAAATTTGCTTTTAAAGAACAGCACAATCGTGCAAACCTGTCTGTTTTCCCACTACAAGTAGCTGCTTACCACTTCTTACTATTAGAAAAAAATTAGGTAGGTTGGTTTTACAGTATAATAGTCCTGGCTTGCCAATAACTATATAATTTTGTCTCATTTTTACAGATCAGCTAGTACCTTCAAAAGAGTCAACCTATTTTCAGGTTAAACCAAACTGATATTTCGTACAGGAATTTCTATTTGCTTCCTTACCTAAACTGTAAAAAAGTTCTATTTATTTAAATTAACTGTTGTTTCTATTATTTATTTTTATATAAATACTTTATAGGTTTATAATATATACATATATAAATATTTATATCTACGTTTATCATTTATATTTATATATAGTATCTATATTGTTATAAATATATGATGATGTTTATATTTACATATATACACATAATATATGTATATTTACATATTTTATTTTGTAGGGTACATTACCTAGAGAAGCTGAAGAAAAATCTTTGTATCTCACAGCATTTTCTGTTATTGGAATTGAAAAGTCAATTAAAATGTGTTCTACTCAGGTAAATAATGTTTTTATTCTGCCAGCAGTCATGTTCTAGGATTCTACTTTCTTCCATTTTCTTTAACATTTGTTCAAATAAATCAAGAGGCTTTTTTTCAGTTTCAGACACTAAGATGTATTTGCTTTGTTAGTCTTTGTCTTTCAAAATCAGTAGAAGAATAATAATGAAATTCTGGATCACTTTATTATAAGATATATTGTAGAAGATACTATATATACACCTATATTGTCTGGGTAGATGTGTTTCTGTAAAAATAAGCCTAATAGATGTAAGCTGTAGCCTGTTCATCCTTTCAGAAAATCCATGACGCTAAAAATAAAGCAGGAGATTATTTGATGAAAAATGTGGGGTCTGCTCAAAGCCCCTTCACTATGGCAATAACTTCGTATGCTTTAGCTCTCGTGGACTTGAACCATCACTCTGCACGATCAGCGTTCTCTGCACTGAAGAAGGAAGCATCTGTCATAGGTATTATTATATCCCCTCAGAGTGTATACTGTAGTCAGTCTCTCAGTACTTTTAAATTCTCTAATGTGATGGCACTACTCGGAGTGAATTTCAGTGATGCTTGCTTTGGCATAAGGGAACGTTTAGTGGTGTGTGGCCTAGTGTATTTGCTAGACTGAATCCTGCTTTCAGCTTTCAACAGTGCCATTTCATTAGCAGTACGCAAGTCAGCTAGGCATCTGCTGTTCCCCATTGGGCCACGCTTGTTCTATCTGTAGGCTTTGTGTTTGTGCAGGTGTCTGTAGTGGATTACGTTTGTCTGCCTCCTCATCCTTATGATGTGTCCGCTCTTCCTTAGCTCAGAGCGGAATTTTTCACAATATCTGCCACTGCCCTCACTTTTGTTGCATTGAGTTTTCTTCTTAATTTCTCACTGGTTGATGAGGGAATTTGTCGTCTCCTGTGAATGCTGTTCCTTTTAGCGTGTTTTTTCACAGGCAAGGGACTCAGACTGTTATCTGCCAAGTAACGATTTCTACTGGAATAGAAAAGCTTTATTCTGTCTGTTGAAAGTGGCTTTAGAAAAAAAATAAATAAAATCTGTATTTTGTTTGTTTTGCCACTCTATCATTGTTCGGGACCAGCAATATTTGGATATGCATCAGGTGCTTTTCTTTGGGTCTGTCTGTCATCAGTTTATAGTATAAACATCAGACTTAGCAGTGTAAGGGAAGTATATCTTCATCTCCTGTGCATTTAACAGAGTGAGTTCTTCTTTTTCTCCTTGACCTGAGTAGGAAATAGTTCACCTTGTGTAGTCTGGAGAGAGCTGTTCTACGTTTCAATCTGAAACCTTCCTTTTATCCTTTGTAGGTGACCCTCCTCTTTATCGTTTTTGGAAAGATACTTTCAAAACAGCCGACCAGCACACTCCCAGCTCCGTTACTGCACAAACGGTGGAAACTACAGCATACGCCTTGCTTACTACCTTGCTAAGAGGGGACAAAAACTATGCTAATCCAATCATCAAATGGTTGTCTGAAGAACAAAGACATGGTGGAGGATTTCATTCAACTCAGGTGAGCTTTTAAATATTTTGTTCTCATTCTTTGAGTACCAAAATCTGAGACATCTTAAGAGGGTAATGTCACCAGATGACCACATTGACAAGTTCCATGTCCAATGTATGGGATTACTGTCAAACGACTCTGTTGCTGTGATAGTCTTTGTTTCTGGGAAGTACGACTTCTTTTCATGAAGTCTAATATAAACAGAAATTTGCAAGCTGATTCCACTGACTTCAGATCTGCTGAATGAAAAGGATCATAGGAGGCAAACTGTTTGCCCAAGTTTTTATAAAACAGAATATTTCATTTCATGACATGATGTTCTTGTTTTGCACAAAAATGGAATGCAGTGTAGCAAGGTATGCATTTTTTCATTGCAAGAACTGTGTTAGTGTGCATGAATAGACTAAAAGTCAAGTGTAAGTTGCAAGATTTCTAATATAGCATCAACTAGTCATACTATACAGAATATTCCAATTCATGCAACCCCCCTGTGATTCTGTGATTCTGTAAATGATTAAAAATCTATGAAGAAACTGAGTGCTGTGTTTATTGCTGTTTTCTTGCTTCCTGTTTAGTACTTGCATGCACCTCTTTAAATTGCACAAATATGTCTATGAGTAGAGCATTACATATGTTACCACCATGTTAAGTGTCCTGCTGAGACACTGCTAAGCTGTTTAGCTAGTGACGGTTACCATTATCTGTAATCATGCTTAAGTGGCAGAAAATAAATTGCTTTGTAATACATTTTCACTTCTTTTTAATTTCTGAAATCAATTTTTTATAATTGATTTCTGGCAGGACACAATTAATGCCCTTGAGGCCTTGACTGAATATTCCCTTCTTGTCAAACGGCTTCATTTGGACATGAATGTTAAGGTAGCATACAAAAACCATGGAGACGTTGATCTGTTTAAACTGACAGAAGATAACTTCGTGGGAAGAACTATGACAGTGAGTGCACAGTATCTTTTGAAAAGGGAAAGCAGGATTCTTAGCCATTTGTTAAGCAATTATTTGAACATTGAAATTACTACTAAAGTAGCTTTTTCTTTTAATAAACTAGTAGAAATTTGGTATAGCAACTGTTTTAAGGACTTTGATTATCTGGTAAATTTAATGCATTTGAATATTAACTTAAATTTAGTATCTCTGCTTGTTCCTTTGAAGTTTTTTATGTAGAATCTGTTTGTAGCGTCAAGCCTTAATATGTATTTAAAACGCAGAAAAGACAAGCAGATCATCTGACCTGAATTGTTGCTAATCGCGCTGTCTTTGTTATTAATTTGTACCTTTTGTTTAATGTCAATCCTTTAGGTACCTTTCGATGATGACATATATGTTAGCACTGGAAGCAGCACTGGCATAGCTACAGTAAATGTAAGCATGCAACCAATTGTTTTAAATGGAATCTCTGGTTTATTAACATCAACATTGAAAAAGAAACTGAAATTTCTCATAAACTATGCCATTTGTTGCCCTTACCTTTACACTGAAGTGAGGATATCATCATGGCTGTATTTCAGATTAAATACAAGCCATTGTGTGGCTTATGGCTAATGAGAGAGAAGTTGTGAAGTTTCTTCCTTTTCATCAGAGGCTTTCTGTTCCATAAATCTAAATAGATGATCGACTCAGTTTTAACGCTCACCAGTTGTTACTGTCTCTGCCTAGACAGCCAAACAGGGAAGAACCACCTTAGTGATCAGTTTTGAGCAATTTCTCAATTCTCTGCTATTCTGGTGCTTACTCTTAGTTTATTAAGCAATGTCACTGAGGAACTGTTTTCTTGCAATGTTTAAAGGAATCATTTTTGTGTGCCTAAATATTAAGCTGTTGCCATGATAGATTTTCTTCTAATCTTTTATAGCCTTTTCTAGCATCAAACTCAACAACATCTGAAATGTGCATATTCTTGTGTACTGCTATTGATATTCATAAAATCTCAGGAGTTTGATAATATTTTTAGTCTTGTAAACATGACCAGCAAGAATGGCGTGGTTTTGCTGAAGAATTCCCCGTTTCTTTCTGTGCTGATCATTTATTGACTCTGCTTTGTGTTCATCAAAACTAATCATGCTGTACAGACTTGTTTTTACTGGTGTCATATTCTCCATATTATGAGTTTTCATTTTTATGCCAATGTTGAGGATTGTTTACTGCTTCTGTTTTGTCTAATTTGTTTGTACTTGTGTAGGTGAGGACAGTATATAATACAATCGGTACTTCGGAAGAGTCATGTAACTTTGATTTGAAGATTGTTCCAAAGAGAGATGATGGTAAAGGGTTAATATGGTTTTAAATATTACTGCTCAGGTCAGTGCAAGGAGGGGGAGGGAGGGAAAAAAAAACTTTGTTTAACAAAGTGTTTCTTATTAAGAATGAAACTGTAACAAATTCTGTCACTTTCTAAATGCAAAACTGGAAAAGAAATTGCTAGAAGCCTTTTTTAGCCCTTCATGAAACTATTGGTTTTTTGTGAATAGAATTAATTTTTAATTTATTTCTGTTAGGTGTATTTTTACTTATTTATGGAAGAGTTTTTGCAGTTGAGGGAGTGAGGAATACAAACTTCCAGCAGAAGAAATGAATACGGTGCAGGGTGGGGTGGTTCCAGTGAGTTCTACAAGGTGCTGAGAGTTATAGTCCGGTTACAACAGGGTACATAACCACATTCTCGTTTTTGCCATGAAGTAGTTTTAATAACGTAAGTACACAATAAAGTACATTAAGCATTAAAGCTGTCATTTCACCTGAATTATAAAAGAGGTACAATGTTACTCTTTTGTGGCTAGACAGTGAGTTCCTATAAAAATAGCCACCAAAACAATTTAAATATTATCTTTCAATTATGAAAATGCTTTATGAGAATTATGCATTGCTGCTTCTGTAGAGTTATAAAATTACTTGTTTGACTTGACTCGTTATGAAAAGGTTACAGAAGAGAAGACGGTGAGCCACTTGGGCGCTTAGAGGCTTGTGCAAAGTAAGTACAGCTGATGGGGTTTTTGGTTGGTGGTTGGTGTTTTTATTTCCCTGGTGATTGAGCCAATGTTTTGCATTTAAAGGTTTCATTTAACTAAATGCTGGTTCTAAATGCCCTGGATTTCCTAACATTCAACACTCCTCACGGAGGTGGAATTCCCATCTGACGTGTTAAGGAATTGGAGCAGTGCAAGGCAACTGCACTGTGCATCGATGTATGCATTAAGAAATGAATCTAAGAACATTAATAAGGCTTTCTAGTCTTTTGGTTTTTCTTAGTTATTGTTTTAATATTGCATTAATTGACATATTTATATTAAATTTCTTTTTTTTACAGAGATTAAAATGGTTTTGTTTGTTAATAATTGCACCTGGTCTTCTGATCGCCTTTTCTTCCTGTTTCTGCACTTTTATGTATGTGCATAAACAGAATTAGAGCCAAAGGTCATGATCTCTTTGGGAGGGAGTTTTTCTTTAATTTATATATGGGTTCTGCTGGAACATAAGTATTAAGAAAAGCTTTTTTATGCATTTTATTGGCCTAAATCTGAAATGATTCATCTGGACTATTTTGCTTTGTTATGGATTTACTGTGGCCTAAATGTTGGTTGAATTTTCCTTAGGTTTTTCTGGATACACATTTGAAGATTTCTTTTTAATTTCAGTTATGTTTGTTTAATATATTTTCAATCTATTTTAGGTACAGGCCCAGAGCAAGAGAGCCACAGTCAGGGTCTGCTCATGCTGTGATGGACATAGGTTTGGTTAGCGGATTGGAAGCAAATACAGAAGACTTATCCACTGTGAGTCTTAGAGAACTTTTTTCTTTTACTGAAGTTTTTTTTGGCACAACTATAACATTTACTGTTCTTCATCTTTTTCTGTTAGAATAGTAGTGCAGATTTATAGCATTGTATCCTCATTGCTTCTAAACACTTCTAATACTGATGAGAATAATCTACCTAAGTCTAGATTATGGATTTTTCATAGAGTCAGAAGCTAGACATGTAGTTAAAGTTTGACATCTAGGCTCCCTCTTGTTAGCGGAAAGACAAGAGCGGATAGAGAGTGGTTCTCATCCGCATTAGGGTAGTGTGAATCAATGTCTGGAGGTGCTGTGTCTGCTAACTGTAAAGGGAACACTGTTAGCGTACGCACCTCACTGTTAGTTGGCTAAAGTCTGTGAACTGATTCTTAACTCTAGTGCTCGTGTTCATCCAGCTCCTATCGACAAGCATGCGAGTTTTAGTTAAAGGCAATCAGAGTTATAAGATTTAAATAGGATACTATACGTGGACTCAAGTATTCTCTTAAGGATAATTAGCTGTTTAGTTCTTCATTATCTTAATGTATTGAGTAAGAGGATAATTTCCTTAAAAGAAAACAAAAAAAAACAAGTGAGAGTATGAGCATTATGAAGAGGCAACCCTAAAACTTTTTATTTTTTTTTACGTCTCAGAATTGTGCTAAACCTGCTGATTACAAAACTTTTGAGGTCATCCGGAAATGTTTAACTTGTATAAAAGTTTTTTTCTGGTTTTCTCCCCTACAGCTCGCAAGTGGAGTTGATCAGTTGATTGAAGATTATGAGATAAGAGATGGACATGTTATTCTGCAGATAGACTCTGTATGTTACCCTTTTCATAACTGTAAGCAGTAATTTAACCCTTTGGAATAATTCTGTTTCCTTTAGAGCTCTTTAACTCATGTGTCTTCCAAATAGGTGCCAGCTAATAATTTTCTCTGTGTTGGATTCCGAATAAGTGAGCTTTTCCAGGTTGGAATGCTAAATCCTGCCACATTTACTGTATATGAATATCATGCACCAGGTATGTGTCCCATGTCTTCAAATTCATGTTTGTCTTTTAACTCTTTATTCTTCCTTAAAGACTACCTTTTCCTTCTTCAACAGCTTGTTAATCCGTGTTATTTTAAGCTCAGATAACTTTTGACCCACAAAGTTTCAGTGCTGACTTCTTGGACTTCAATCTTCTATATGTATTTATTATTGCTTTTTGAATCTTCTAGATAAAAGGTGCACTATATTTTATAACCCCTATGGAATTGAAAAGCTTGTGAGATTGTGTGAAGGAGATGAATGCAAATGCATGGAAGGTAAACTTTTTTAAAGATGTTTTCCCGTTTCACTTGGTGGGAAAATGCAGTGTAGCGCTTTGGACAAAACCACACTAAAGACAGGGAGAAAAATCCTCGTAAGAGCACACCTCTTGTCCTCTCCAAATTTTACATTTAAAATTTTTCAAAAAAAAGCGTGTGCGTTATGATCATGGATGTCTGACTGGATTAAGTTCAGGTGATTGAGGGTGTTATTTTGTCCTTTAGATATTCATTGTTCCAGCACGTAATCCCATCATTCCGGTGTTTCTCAGTTACAGTAAATTATCCCCAACAGGTGGAGATTCATGAGGACATGTGATGACATTGTCTTAACACTGGCTTTTTTGTCTCTCGTTGTAGCTGAGTGTAGTAAACTACAAGAGAGACTAAATCTGTCAATAAGTGCTGATACCAGGAGAGAAGCTGCGTGCCAGGATGATATTGCATACGGTAATATTTGAATTGTCATTACCTCCTTCACGTGCTCTGACTGAAATGTTTACTTGTTTACTACTGCTGCAAAACATTTTGTTTCAATTAGATCTTTAGTGATTAAAATTCAGTAGGCTTGACAGTGGCATACAGTAAAGGAAGGTGACACATTGGAGCAGAGACAAGTAAGTGCTGCCCACACCCTCTGCTGAATAAAAGTCACGTAACCAGGGTTAGTGCATCAGTGAGCCTGATCTGATGAATTTTGCTAATAACCACTGCATTTCTTTTGCTTGGTACTGCTCTAACGTGATCATGTGGCTTTGGGGTCAAAGGGAATTGTGGGGCGTCAGGTGAGAGCATGGGTAGACCTTCCGTCAGATTAGAGTACAGGTAGAGCTTGCTAATGTTCCTTAGTCATACAGTGTGTACCTATAGTCATCATTTCCCCAAAAATCAGCATTGTAAAGGGACGTTACATTCTCCCTCTGAGCATCTGTGAGGCATTTCGTATGCACTGCAGGAACAAGGAATGACAAAAAGGTTGTTTTGTCTTGTTCTGCAGTTTATAAAGTGAACATCTTATCTCGCAGTGAAGAAGGTTATTTTGTAAAGTATTCTGCAGTTCTTCTGGATGTCTATAAAAGAGGTGAGTGTTCTGTTCTTAATCCATTTAACAATTTATTTAGAGTAAAAGCTGCCTGCTTGAGACCACTGAAGCAGCTGACAAAAATCAGCAGTCAAACCTAGTCATTTGATGAGTGTAGCAAACCGTAGTCCCAAATACAGCCTTTGAGAAGAATTCTTTTGTGCCCTGAGAAGGGCAGTCTTTGTTGTTTTTAAATAGCTTTTCTGTATTACAGCTGTCATTAACAAGCCTAAACTGTAATCAGTTGAATGTCTTTTATGTGTCAAAACAAGGTGAACATATTCCACAATCAATTCATACAGTTGTGAGCCGTTGTTTAAATGTCTCGTTCATTCCACCCAATGCCCTCCCTTACTGTATATACAGCGATGGAGGTGGGGTGGTATGCAAGGATATGCCACGGCTTGACTTCTCCCAGAATTTCGTAGTTTGGGCATGTTTCCGCTTCTGGGAGAAAGGACTTCAGAATGTTCTTGGGCACTCGCTGTCTTACCTTTGGCAGAGGAAGCTGCTTGTAGGTCCTGCGGAACTGAAGCTGATACGCGCTCATTTTTCTCTGAGTTCAAGCACCCAATACACCGTTATAATTACTATACTATAAAATTATTTAATGTGCATGAAGCTTATTTACTGTTCAGGTTTAATTTTAAAAATCTTTTACAAGAAACTTGTTTTATATCATCAATTTTTCCTGTTCTATGACTAGTGGCAAGTAGATCCCTTGGCTGTGCTGTACTGTAGAACATTTTGGTGTTTTCTGTCTGACATATGAGTGACTGGGAATTCTCTGAAATTTTCTAATTCTTGACATTCTACTTCAGGGCAGGCTTTTGCTCAAAAAAATAATGAAATAACCTTTGTTAAAAAGAAGACCTGTACAGATGTTGAACTGAGTCCAGGAGAGCAGTATCTGATCATGGGAAAAGAAGCCTTAAAGATAAGCGTTGGTTACAATTTCAAGTAAGTGACTTACTATCAGAATATGCAGTGATTTAATGGTAAAGCGTGCTGTGAAGTGGCAAGCGTTTGTATGTGATAATTCTGATGTAACATATAATTGATTTAATTTTTTAAGTATTAGTTCGGCCAATAGTTACACAAAGTGTTTTCAGGTGTGCACATTTAAAACAGGATTATGAACACAAAGCAATTTCATATTGTGATTTTTTTTTTTCCTGTTTGACATTTTTCTCCCCCAATCTTGGCAGCAAATGACCATTTTCTTTTGTCTTCTCAGATTCCAGTACCCTTTGGACTCCAGCACTTGGATTGAGTGGTGGCCTTCAAATACGGCATGTACATTTTGTCAGGATTTTTTAAATACAATGGAAGATTTTGCCGAAGATCTCATCATCAGTGGCTGTTGATTTACTTGGAGAATTTTAAAGTTAAAAATATAGACCGAATCTCATTTAAAAAAAAAATCCTCAGCTGTTTAGTAACTCTTCTCCGAACTTGATATTCATTAATAGTTCATCTTGGAAAATGGGCTTTGCTTGTATTTCATAGCCACGTTCTTATAATATAGTAATGTTCAAAGTATGATTATAAGCTTGGGTGGGAGAATAATGCAGAATACCACAAGGACATTTGAAGTCAGATGAAGTGAAGGGGGTTGACTGTGAAAACAAACACAGAAAGTACCGTCTTTTGCCAGAATAACACTTGGAAGCATTAAAATCTGATGTCTTATTAAAACATAACTCTTCCTTCATAAAAAAAAAAAATAAAAGGAAAAATAAAATGGTTTGTCAAATAATTCTGTTACAGCTTTAATTTCCAACCAAAATTAAAGAAAAAAAAATCTAACCTAACACAATAGCATCCAGGTGTTTAGGACAAAGCTGTTACTGCAGCCCCAGTTCCTTCATAGTGACTATTTTAAATGTTCAGTTTCCAACTTTGCTGAAGTACTATAGTGTAGGAACGAGGGAAGACAACTCCTAAAGCTATTTTTGATCCTGCCAGGAGCCATACTGAAGCCAGGTACTCCTGACCCCATTGTGCTTTTTTAGTTCCCTTAGACATGCAGACGACAAAATCTTGCTCTTTATACCCAGGCTAGTGTCTAGGCATTTATCCCAACAGGCCGAGTGACATTTTTCATTCAACATGTGGTTGGGGTAATAGATTATTAAATTAAACAGTCCTGAAGATTTAATAAATTAATTTCTTCCAGTCCATGTCTGAAATGGAAAAACTTACTTGAACAGTGTACTGAAACACTGCAACGTGCCTCAAACAAACGACCCCCAGCCCCTGCGATGGAAATGAGACTTAGGGTTCGTATTCTGTAGGTTGAAACTGCTGTGGGCAACTTAACTCTTTACTTTTTATAAATAAATCAACTGAATTTATGATGTTAAAAACACTCAGGAAGGCCTTAACCCTACCTGGTGACATTTTGGTTATGAAGTGATGCTTCTATGTGTTGAAGGTACTCTCATTTGCAGAGCAGTTTGGCATGGAAGCTTCTCCAGATAAGTAAAACATTCAATAAGAAGCTTTTTAAAATCTTATTTGTGTATAAAGGAGAGAACTTTCATTACAAGTTTGTTGAATCTGCACAGGCAGCTATTTGTGAAGTGGCAGCAGTATATTCAGAGGATTAATAGTGTTTTCTATGGACTTTTTTTGAGAAGAGCCAATGGAATGTTTTGGCCATGCCATGACAGTCTCTCTGATGAGAGAAAAAGCTTTTTTCTGAAGCGCTGCATAGGTATGCTGCAAAAGCAAAGCTATTTTTCATTAAAAAATCTCGATATTCTACAAATAGTGAAGCAACAAAGTAACTTTACACTCATCTTAGGAAGATCTTAAGGGGTGTGTTAGTTTACTTAAGATTTTTTTTCCAGTGTCTTTTAAGTATATTAAAAAAAGTTGGGCAGTTTGCTACCCTGTCCTCCTTGCTTATGTTAGACGGGCGAGCGCTAATTGTTTTGCTTATATGTCATCTTCAAATCAGGCCTCTTATGGAAAAAAAAAATTGTGCTCCTACTTTATAATATGTATTTTTTTAATTAATACCCACATTCAGAATATAGTAATGTTCTGTAATTTGCTTGTTCACAAAGGTGGAACTGCCTGTGATGTATTTCTCTGCAGAACCACTATCAAGAAAATTTCATTTTTCCTTGATTTTTAGATTTCAGAAGTAGAAATTACACCCTCTTGCAGCTGATTCAGCGTCTTAATAATATGATAAAAATCCCCTTACGCTAATGTAAATGTTGTTAGTCTAAGGTTAAAAGAAGGCAGCGTTAAACCAAGTATTTAAAAGAACCTAGTCATGTTACTAAAATGAAAAAACAAGCATGTGATACAGGGGAATCCCACTCTGAGAGATTAAATCTAATGTTTCCCCTTGCTGCTGATGTGCAAAGAATTTCAGTCGTTAACCAGTTTGGTAAGTCCTCTTTCCAGCCGTTGTTAATTATTATTTGTTATACAAAATATTTCAACCAATTTGATATACTTTTGATGTTCTTGCATTTGGTGTTTCTCCTGATCGATAGTGTGTTTGTGTCATCATCTGTGTGGAGAAAATGGATGGTTAAAACTAATCGTTGGTTTCTCACTGCTGGTATTTTAGAAAGACCGTGTTTTGGGAATTAGCCCCGCAGTCTTGGTAAAAATGGCTTGAACAATTGCGATAGTAAATGACAATAGCGTGACTTAAATTACAATAATATTCAGAAGTCATGTGGAATTATATTTTGTTATAATTCTTAATGGAACAGACTTTAATGTTAATTTAAAGAAAGCCCAGGTGTGCCCGTGGTGTCATATTGTGCATAAAAGCTTGCTTTCCAGATAGATAATGCGTTTTATCCTTAATTTTAACACCATGCTGCTTAGGTTTTGAAAATTCTTTTGCCAGCAGAAATTACTCCCCTTTTTATTCAGCATGTGTATTTCTTACTGCATATGAAGGACTATACACAGCTCTTGAAACACTCCCGGTTTTCCACTGTGACAGAAACAGCAGAGGGAGCACAAGAACATCATTTTCATATAGGTCCTATAAATATTTGTACTTTACTCCCCCCTTCCCCCCCAAAAAAAAACCCCAAAACCCAAACAAACCAAGTTTTAAAAGATATTTTTCAAACATTCAGCTACTGCAAATGCTGCACTCATTTCCTAGTGCACGGAAAAAATATGTATTTTCCTGTGTAGAGCCATAACATTAATTTCATGTCTGCTGGCAACACTTTTTTCTTCAAATCACCCAAATTATTTATTAAAAAAAAAAATCAACTGCAAGACAGTAACCACCCCACAACCTCTGAGACTCTTGGAGAAATTTTAGATTTGTCAGAGGTGATACCATAGTCAGGACTGTCATAAAGCACGGTCAGAGAGCGCAACATCTTTTCTGAGCGTAAGAGAGCCTGCAAGCAGTGATACAACCAGTAGGTCAGGGTGCGGTACTCGTTTTAAGAATCGCATAATCACCCCATTTTTCCCCATGGAGAAATGTGATATTTGAGAACTCAGCATGGGAAATGTACTTCAGTGCTGCTTCCTGCCTTTTACCGAGATAATGTAGTCTAAATGCAGCTTAAAACCACAGAAATAAGGAAATTCAGCCTAACAAAGTCCTCCTTTTCTTGAATTAACCTGGGCATTTGCTGGTAAGTGCATCGCGTACCCGGCAGCACGTAGTGAGTGACACTTAAGCTACAAGTTAAAAAATGCTATGTGAAACAGAAGATGTTTTTGGTTTAGAATTTCCTGGAGTCTGTGATTTTAGCACAGACACCTGATGATATTTCAGCAGACTAGGATACTTGATGGTTTCATTTTATCCAATCAGCTCCCTTCAAAAACTTCTTACCGCTGCGTACGTTGTGCTGATCATGACGTTGTGAGTTTCTCAAAACTGCTAGTCCTGCAGTAAAAGGCATTGATCTAGAAGCGCAAGCAGGAATGCTTGATGTAATTCGTTTGCATGAAGAAATCTTGCAGTGCTAAAAAGTATTGGTAGCAAAATACATGCAGTAGCAGCCCAGAGGAACAACATGTAAACTAATAAAACCTGTATGAAATAGATACGAGGAACAGAAATTAGGGAAATGAAAAACAATAAACCAAAATCTAGAACCATAGAAGGGCAACCTGTTTCTAAATTCATAAGGGCGAACCGTAGCAGCCGTCGGTTTGCAACGCTCTCCTCACTCCTGCGCTTCTTCAGCCTGTTTCTTCTGCCTTGAAATCTCTACGTCTGTAAACCTCCAGCGCCGCAGGAGGATTTACGAGAACAAGATTTCTGAGGCAGCTTCCCTGAGGCTCTGTTTTTGGGGTAACATACGGACTGATACCTATTTGAGGATACCTATTATTGCTTTTTTCCTCTTCCCTCTTCATTTGGTGTCTTCACCATTCAAATTGATATGGGTTGGGAATGAACAAGCCATTATTTTTCCCGCCTTCTCATTGGTTTGGTTATGTAAAATCTTACTGCAGTCCTTAAATTTTTGATCTGCATTTGCATACGCTGTTACGTGTTGATCGACTCGCAGTTTATTTTAGTACAGTCCCAATGCTAAATATTTATTTATTTTCTTCTTCAGCATTACCTTAACATCTGCAGTTCAGCTACAAGTATAACACCAAACCCAGTGATGGCTTTAGACTGAAGTTTTCCGTTTCTCTTCATAAGAGAACACACTACAGCACCTCTGTGTTAGGAAGGTCCGGTGTCAAGCATAAGCCATGAGTAGCTCACGTGCTTCTGAAGAACCTCTGGAAAAGTACACGAATAATGCTTCTTCCACACACGTTTGTCCCCTGTGCAAAACGTTTCTGCAGAATCCAGCACAGATGCCCTGCGGGCACAGTTACTGTATGCCCTGTGTCATCTGGTTATTAAGGTAATTCCGTCGTACAAAACAACGCCACTAACTATTTTCAGTATCCGTCAGTCACTGCGGACAGGACCGTTCTGTGCTGGATGGGACGCTAACGCAGTGTTTGTAAAACCCGCGTTGCTGACGGGGCTCTGGCCTCGTGGCCAGGGGCTCTCCCGCGCCTGCGCTGCAGCGGCCACCTTCCACGCTCAGTCCTGGTGGAGGAGCTGGAGGTTCAACAGCTGTGAAGAGCGTCTCGCTCTTCTGCTCTTGCGGATAATCCTTGCCCGCTGGTATAAAATTATGTTTGTACAGCTTTGTAAATACGTGCAGCCACTTCGTACGCTCTCTGTGAAAGAAACTATTTTATTCCCTAAGTTTTCCTTTTGTACTCTTTTTCTGAACTCCTGCGGTCCCATTCCTGACACTAACTGGTGCTATTTTTATGTTCTGCTTTCTTGTTTAAAAAAAAAAAATTCCTAAATAACATGCATGCGTTTATTATTTGTATTTTATGACGCAGTAGCTTGAATCAATGTCTACTGTAACTTAGGCAGATTTACAACAAATGTTACTTTGGCATTTGACGACTGAATTTGACAGCTGACAAGCTTGCCTCGCCTCCAGGAAAGTGGCAGAGGAAGGGGCCAAATGTCCTTCTTGCAGCTCCCGACACAAACCAGCTTGGTTCCCACTAAAACTGAGCAGAGAGTTTGATACGAAGTGCAGTTGCACACATTTTTATTTTTATTGAATGGCCGCCCAAAAGCAACACATCCAAGAACTTTAAAATTACTGTTTTCCCTCTCTCTTAGGAATATCCTTGATCCAGAGTGTTTAATATGTGGAAAGAAGATAGTCACAGATGATGCAATTTTTAATTTTGACTCTGTGAGTATTTTATTTTTTTTTAATCCTCCAGACTTTTCTAAGAAGCAGAAGAAATAACACTGTATCCAACAATCACTGGATATAAACTTAAGCTGCAGAGAGAAGTACACTTAAATGCTTAGAGAGGTTGTTTAGGCAGCCCACCTGTAAACATTTCTACTTCTGAACTGCACTTTACTCTTGCGAGGGTAACTGTGTATTACGAGACCCGATTACCTCTCAAGAGCAATACATCTTCTCGTAGACTCCTGTTTCTTGCATCTGATTATAAACACAGAGATATTGGCTCAACTATCCCTGCTAAGGTGGAAGCTGGAGATTTCTTTAAAGCACAATGATGTCGTTGTATGAAAAAGATCAATTTATATTCAGCCGTCATAGCCGTGGGTCCCACTACTAAGATATCAGTTAAAATGATTCCCATTCTTATTGCACGGAATAGCTAAGATGGCCTTCAAGAGCTTTAATTTAAACTCTGCCTATATCACTAATATACCTTTGCTCTAGCTTGCGGTTACGAGATTTGTATCAATCTGTTAGGCAATTTTGTATTCATGCTCTGTGCCAGGTAAAACCAGATGAAACCAAGAGGAAGGAGATTGAAGGAATTACAGCCAAGGGCACGAACAAGAATTTTCTTCACTCGGATCAATCAGATCCATATAAGGTAAGTCATAGTTAACATTGAAAAGGACAGTGTAAGAAATAATATTTAATACGTATGGGTTATAAGTAATTAATTTCAAGGGAAATAACTGTTACAGCCGTATCCCTTAACCTTAAACAATATATGTATAGCAGGGCCGATTCTGCGCTGCGTGGGAGAACTTCCTAAGACCGGTAGGACTAAACCGTCCCCCAAGGCTGTTGATGGTTTCTGTTGCAAATTTAAGGGTTCAAGGATTTTCTTTGCCTCCTCCAGCCGACACACTCGAGCACCCTGAATATCACATATGCTGAATATCAAACTGGTACACAGTATAACACTGGGTAAAAGGACAGTGTTTTATCTCTGTCTTTGACACAGAAGGGTTGGATTTTTTTTTTAATAAGCAATGTTTGACCTGAAAAAAATGATAAAATATTCCAATATTGGAATGTCTGGTTTTGTCAACATCTGTAAATCTCAAATGGCTTTACACAGACTAAAGGAGAGTTGTCAGTACTGCGATGCATATAGTACTCAGAAATATAAAACTAGAACAAAAAAAAAACTAAAAAGAACTTGCAGTGGATTTATGTTATGGCCTCAAAGCAGTGAATTACAGATGAGGAAACTGTATTACCAAGAGCAGTCAAATGATTTTCTCAAGGCTCCGGATAAGGCCAGTTGCAGAACTGGAACACTGACTGCAGTGTCCTGGCATTCAGTGTGAGTTTATCAGGCTGCAGTGACCCGGAGAGAAAAGAAAGAGGATACAACAGAGGAGATGGCTATGCGAGAAAAACAAATGTGTCCTGCTGTTTCCTCTCTGTGTCAAAGAGGCTTAAATGGGCGTCGAGTTATATTTTAAGATCAAGCACCAAAACACATTTTCCCATTAACCGCTAATGGCAAAACAAAGGCATCTGAAAGAATGTGGACTTTATCAAGCAGACTTAAAATAGATGAAGTCACAGACACAGATATGGTCTTCATGGGTTGTGCGAAACAAACCTTGGGGCCCGTTAGCTTATTCAGAAGTGTAATTTTTGAAATGTAAATAGCACATTTAAAACTTTACATGACAAGGAGCGTGTCTTATTTTCACAGGTGACTTGTGAAATTTAGGTTCTATTGATTTTTAGTGAGGCAGGCTGCAAAAAGGCTGTATTGCTCCTGACAACCTAGGAACCTAATTTTAAAGTTGTATATAAAAATGCTGCATTTCAGTATCAAATGGGCAGTCATTAGTTTAAAAAAATGTCTTTAATCTTATTTGTTTTGTCTGTTTCCATCCAGAATTATCTACCCAATACATCACTGAGATAATTAAAATATTTTAAATATATGTATTTTATATGTGCATATTTTAATAGATATTTAGCCATGTGTGGCATGGCGGTGTGTACATACACCAGTGCAGGAAGATTTACCTTCCTCGTGTGGCATGGCATGACTTTCATACGAAAACCACATGGGGCATACCTATGTCTTGATCTCTTTCACACATGCAAATTATGTTGGCAGATTTCCATCGGCTCTAGTTAGTAAGACAAGAGAAGATGGAAATGACATGGGATTAATTTTAGAACCTACTACCATGCTAACCTTGGTGACTTGTAGTTGGAGAGTTCCGAGCTACTAAGCAACTCACAGGATTAATCCCAGCAAAAATGGAAATTCTCGGGATAATCACTGCTTAGATGACTCATCTGTACTATGAAATGGAAATTCTTTCAAAACACATTCTGTCCTTCCATGCTTACTGGGGATCCTGGACATCAGAAAGGTCCTTTTATATCTGAATGGTACACAGTGTTTTTCTACTCCTTGGTTGTTTATATACATAGTGTGCAAGTCTCCAAATGTTCCAGGCTTTGAGTCACCGGCTAATAGCTTTAGTGGTTCCAGAAAAATCTGCATTCGACTGCTACGCTTCTGTCGTCTACCCAAAGGCCAGCCAGCCTCTGAGTGTGGGATTACTGGTCTGCCTACATATTAATGCACTTGCCCAGAAAGCCGTGTACTTTCGTCCAAATTTGTTCTCACATCTCCTCGAACAGAGATGACTGGCCTCGTCTGTCAGTCCTGGCAAGGTGCCAAGGGTCAGGCATAAACAGGAGTTTTATCAGCATTTATTGGCATAATAGCACATCTTAGACAACCTAGCCTCCAAAGTGAACTTCAGAGTTGCTCCTGGTGATACGCACAGATAATCTCTGAAAGCAGGACTCACTAAAGTCACTTAAATGAGTTTGGTCATTATACTTTTATTCCGTTTTAATAAACTTCCCAGATCAGCCTTTGAATACGAAAATGCACCAGATGCCATTCTAATGTGATTCTCGCTGAATACTCTTGGCAGATACGTAAGACCTGAATTGGTTGAATTCTTGAGATAATAATTCAAAGGGTTAACTCTATGTAAGCCTTTTAGTTCTCTTAAAAAATATATATTTTCCTAAGTTTCAATTTACATTTTACTGATTTTTACATAGCTAAGTGTCACCAAATCAACTGATTTTTCTCTTCACTTCATAGCAACCAGAAATTAATCTACTGATCCAAGCTAGTAAGTGACTTGAATAGACTGAATTCCACCCTATTATGCGTAGTGACACATGAAACTCGCACTCTTTTGGTCTCGTCATGAAAGCCGCTGTGCTGGTCCAACTGCTGTGACTAATTTAGGAAGAG
Source organism: Phalacrocorax carbo (assembly GCF_963921805.1). NCBI lineage: Eukaryota > Metazoa > Chordata > Aves > Suliformes > Phalacrocoracidae > Phalacrocorax > Phalacrocorax carbo. The sequence goes on from NC_087530.1 coordinate 2,913,760, forward strand.
AGCCAAATGGTGCCATTCTCTGGCCAGTGCTTTACTAGCAGTGCAGACCTGAGTTTCTGTATATAATCTTTCAGGAGGTGCCACAAGCTCTAAGTAGCCTTAGCCAGATGAGTGCTTTGTCAATTTTTTTTTTTTAATTAGGAATACCCTGCAATTTTGAAGAGAAATGCTAAAGCCCTGTAGCAGGTTAAAATTCTTGCTCTTTAATACCTCCATAACTTTATGGAGTGTCATAATTCTTTCTCGGCTGACCTGAAAACTTACCACATTAAATACCAGGTGAAAGAGAAAATTGCCACATAAGCTACCACATAATTTTTATTTTGTTATGATGGTACACTCAGAGTCTGAAATCATCTAGAAGTGGAGAAATACTCACTTCACCACACCTCATTGTTTCTTCAGTGTATTTGGGCAACGTAAAGCCAGGATATCACACAGAAATTATTTTCTGTCTTTCTATAGTGATGAAAATGTTCCATATACATAAAGCCAATCTTCTGAGTCAGCAGGTGGGATCTTGCATAGGGTGGAGCAATATGGAATCCTAGAATTGAATCCTGAGTGAGATTTCTTTCAAGTTCAAAACTCTTTTATCAAAACTAATCTCAAACTCCCTTTTCCACAAAGAAAGAGTTGTGGAATCTACTGACAGGGGTCAGTAGATCCATCTATAGTAGCAGTGTGGAAGAGATGAGTGAAAACATACTATGGAAATCCATTTTTACTTTTGAGTGAATATTATTTTGTGATTTTAAAAAAAATCACTCTCCGAGGGCTGCCAGTTTGGTGTTCATCCATCGTGAGTCGTCTCACTTGACCCTACCTACCGAGGCTTATTTTCAGTCTGTGTAAATGTTAATGTTTATGCATGTCTCCTAGCAAAATGTGTTCTTAATCTCCTGCTGAATTCTTACATCAGAACACACTGAAATTTGGCATGGCCATCAGTTATTTTCCAGTAAAAAAACCACCTTATAGGAGTTACATATGCTTTCAATTTTTAAGATATTTAATAATGTTTTCACCTCTAATTAGGAGAAATATCTGGGTTTGGCTCTTTCATTCTCCTGGGAACTAAGAGTTTGGTTTTGCCAATTGCTGGGTCATTACAAAATTCCATTCCTTGTGTTAGGTTTTGCTTTTCAAGTTCTGAATGAACTTGGAATTTGGATACATGTTTAAGCAGCAACTGATTTCCTGGAAAATACTAAACTGAATTAAATGCCGCAACTGTCATAAAAAGAACATTCAAGTTTAGAAAACAATAGCGAAATAGAAATAGAAAACAAATAGAGAAATCTTGAGTAAAGATTGCTATATTCAACCCTTTCTTTTCTAACCCAAGGAATATTTGTTGCACACAGGTGGTTATTTATAAAATAGCTACATTTACCCACGTTCATAGCTAGAAGTCATGAAATGCAGATTACTCCTAGGGTGCCGCAGTTCAGACTGTATTTCCTTTATTTATTTGCTACTTGACAACTCAAATGGCAATTTCTTTTGCAAGTAAAGCAAACAAAAAGTTATATTTGATGCACTTTTGAATCAACTGAGATATTAAACCACAAACATTGGGGTGTACAATGGAAAACCAATTTTCTCTTAATGACAGCAGCCCCACTGGCGCCGGTTAAAAGTACTCCAAAAGAAACAGAGAGAGGTTCAGAGTCTGGGTTTAGTACACTGGAAGCTGGTTTCAAGGAGCACTGTCATGGACTTGCATTGTCTAATTTGGCTTTACGAGAGTAACCTCAACAGTGCATTCTTTCCACTGGCTATTACATGTTCTCTGCAATTTGTACCGTGAGGCCGTGGAGCACATCCTCAGCTAATGCAAATAAGTGTTCTTGCAATTATTGTAGAGGAGCTATACTTTTTATACTTGATATCTAGACCTGTAGGTACAGTGTTTCTTTAATCAAATCACAAAAAGTAAACGTGAAAACTTCTTTCCAAAGAGAAAATATTTTAGAAGCTTCTCGTGCATCCACACACAAGGAGATTCACATTTCACTGTGCCAGTTTATACCTGCTGAAATGTGCTTTGCAATATACAGACATAAATGCTGGTGTTGGGGACAGACTGGGCATAAACCGCAGATGGAACTGAAGACCCGCTTACTACTACGTGCCTGCATTGTCTGTCCCTGCCAGGGTCTGATTAGCCAGTTTTCCTTCATTATTTATAAAAAGCAATATGCCATAAAAATGTCATTTTCACTGTCCAAATCATAAAATTTTCCATAAAAGCCTACTGCTGTAAGGTCTTAGGGAATATTCAGCCCCAGGCTCTGACAGCTAGGTAGAAATAGGTATTAGTTTCCACAATTAGCATAATTCCAAAAGTTAGGAGTCACAGGTCTGTGCACTATTGAAAGGTGTTTTGTTTCTAGCCCCAGTTGGTTGGGGCAGGTTAGAATAGTATGTGCTGAATAATTATTTCAAGTAATGTTTGCAGTTGCTTTTGCTGCAAGGAAGGGGATCCAGAGATAGGGTTATAAAACAGAACTGGAAGTCAGGAGGTCTGTTTGGGTCCTGATCTTCACTAAACTTTCACCACACATCCTTCATGCCATGTTCAACAGTGGTTTTGGGAGAACCACCTTGGGTGATAAACACAGGGTTAATTCCCAGAGTTCGTGTTTGCTGCGAGATGAGATCTTTCAAAGCTGCCAAGAAAAAGCATTAACTTGATGAAATTTAGGACAGGGTGCAAGGATTCTTGTAAAGGCGCGTACTCCCTTTGACAAGAGAAGTCTGGAGATGTATTTGGGGTAGAGATTTCAATTCCTGGGATGAATCTCCTTGTACATAGTGACTGAAAAGGCAGCACATTTATTTTCTGCACCAAGTACCTACATACCGTCAGAGATGTATTTTCATGCTAAAACTTCAGACTCCATGAAACTTGCCCAGCTTGTGGTTATGCACAATTGCTCAACTCAGGCTGATGGGGGAATCTTCTTTCTGTCCCCAGTGTCATTTGTGGCTTCCTTTATCAAAGCTAAATAACTTCACCATTTCACAGTTTCCATATGATGCTGAAGAAGCCTGGCAGGATCAGCTAAGCTTCTGTTTTGGGCAGGAATCTCAAAAACAAGCTAGGATCAAAAATGTCCCATGGAAACAAGAGGGGCCAAATTGATGTAGGACGTAATTTAACAGGATTCCATGAATTCATAGCAGGAATCGGGGGAAAGTATCTAAACCCACATGAGTTCAAAGCAAATTCTTAGAAAGCCATGCTCCTGCGTATCCCATCTGTGTCCACTGGCCTGATGGCCACGGTGGTCCTGCCGATCTCCGGGCCCAGCAGAGGGCAGGCCAGCCCAGAAACACTGCCCAGGGCCCTTCCAGCCAGTCGTGGGCTTTGAAGCAAAATATTCATGATAAAGGAAAGCGTTAGATGTGATTTTAGATAACCAGATTAAAAAATGCTGAATTTCCTTCCTGCACATATCTTGCCACAAAGAAAATACAACCTTAGCTGGTGAAAAATTGCCACAATTCTGAACTGTTGTGCTATGAAGCCAATCTGTATTTTGATTTTTTTTCCAGGATGACCCACTGTTACTGAACCTGAACAGATGGGAGCTTTCATTTCCTAAGCACTTGGTGCCCCACTCACTTGCTTTGGGCTTTCGACATCCGATTTGTGATGCAGGTGTTCGACGTGGAGTTACAAGGTTTGTTTTCTTGGCCGGATTCCAAGGACGCTGCTGGGAACTTGTATGTGATGATGTGCTTTTGGAGTCCCATCGCTGGCAAAGCTGCCAAGATACTTGGCTTCATAAGAGGACTCTTTCTATCCAGGAATTTAAACACTAAGTCTGCTTGCCTCTGTTCAGAATATAGACCTGTCTTTTTCTATGCCTGCTTTCTCCCACTTCCAACTTTATTCTTTTATTCAGGCTTCTCCTATGTTTAAAATATATTTTCCTTTCTCCTTCAAAACATCTTGGTTTGTGAACACTCAGGAGTTTGGGTTCTCTTTACAGTATCATTTGCCTCCTGTGAAACTTTGGGTAACGCTTGGAATTTCTGTGTTCCCTGGGTTTCTTCCCCATAAAATACAGGCACAAATTGACGTTGTCAGTGGTATTGTGGAAATTACTCAGGTTTATGAACCATGCTGAAAAATCCTGTTGGAAAGATAAGCCCAGCGCTATTAGTCACTCTACAATAACCAAGTGAATTATGGTCTCAGTGGAAGAGAGATGCAAGTCAGTGCGTAGTCAGTCTGTTTCTGCTTCTGTCACATGTGAAAAGATCATCTTCTAAACATCTCCTCTTTTTGCTCTTCTTAGAAAAATGAGTAACTTCTGAAAGGGTATGGGGAGATTTACCATAGGCTTCACTCTCCCCTCAATTCTTGTCGTTAATGAGAATTAATGGAGACATTACTAAAGAAACCTGTTGTTTCCTTTTTCTGTCTCCACTAATTAGCCCTACTCAAATACACTGACTTTTCTGATAATTGTATAGGTTTCTGTAGCACACCATACAAGTGACCTGAGCTATCGATAGAACATCCATATTTTGCCAGCTGTTTTATAGTCAAAAGACGTTGAATCTTAACTTGGTTTTTCATGTTACATCCAGAGCTTTGGAACAGTGTTTTGGCAGGCTTCCCGGTGGGCACAGCTCCCTTTCCCAGAGTTCTCTCCAAAGCATTAAGAATGGAAATAAGCAGCTAAGAATTTTCCAGTTTAGATCAGGCTCTGTGTACGTTAAGAGAAACAGAAGCATAACCACAAGTGCCAGCATAAGCCCTTAATATAGCCGGGCTGCAGCAGAAAGCAGAGCTTAATCTGGTGAAACTCATAAACTGGTCCATGCTGGCTTCACACGGCTGCATGCCGCGTTTCTCCTGGTACGGAGGCATGGTGACTGGGACAGGTATACCACCAAGGGGCTTCTTAATGGGAAGAAGGTCTGCCTGGTCAGGTTGCCTAAAACCAGAGGCATGCTCAGTAATCTCTTAATCATGTTTTACTCTGAGGTAGTATCACTTATAGGAAACTATCAAGGCCGCCGTGACACAAAGAAGCACCTTAATTTTCTCTAGTCCCTTCTCTTAAGGGTGATTCCTCAGCTGTTATTGTGGAAACTGCTTTAGTGAATGACTGAAATAAGCTAAATGGTATATAGTGTCCATTTTATGGGTGCTTTTTTCCCTGACAAATGCTGAACAGGTTCTCCAGAACACCTATTATTTGAAAATAAAAAAACCAAAACTACTAGGAAGCTGAGGATACTATGTTACAGGGAATATGATCTGGAAAAAATCCTGAGGCAGAGTGAGGATAAAGAAAAAAAACCTGATTCCTGATGTCTCTTTGAGGATTACAGTCCAATTCTTATGGAAGTTAGTGGGAAACTTGCCATCTCCTGCGCTATGAGTTGGGCTGGGTCCTCAGGGTATCACCATAACAAAGCAGAGCTACAACTGGTAGTAGGCACAGGCAGATATTACAAAAACATTTTAAAAGATTTTCTTGTAGAGAAGAGATTGAATTGTGGCAAAGCTGACAAGTTTGCCGAGGATAACAATATATCAAATTGCATGAGTTTTCATGTTTGGGGTTTTTTTAATCTTGAAGATGAATTGATGAAGCCTCATGGCTACTCTGTTGTACTCCTATTTCATGGGTCGCTTAAGTCAGAAAAGAAGCAATATCGTAGAAGTTAAAGAACTACTTAATATCAGAGCTATGAGCAGGCAGGAATCTTGGAGTCCTCAGGTCCAGTTCCTAGAAGTACTGCATCTCCTGGGGACTGGATCTTCTTTTACTAACAAGTTTTCCTTCCTGTGTTTTACCAATTTTTCAGGGTTTCCGAGAACATGTGCACACTTCCAGATAATTTACATTAATTGAAAATTATGTTTTCATAGACTGAGGCATCCCTATTTCAAGCATCCCTCTGAAATGATGTTCTCAGCCCTGGAAATACTATTTGCACTTTGACCACAGTCTTTAAAACACTTAGCCTCTGAGCCTAAATTCCATTTTTAAATGTACTAAGAAATCTGTTTCATTAAAAATCTCAAGCCCTTGGTTTATTTGAAAAAGATAACACTCCTGTTAAATATATTCCCTATGAGCTTTTTTTCTTGAATGTAGAAAATGATCATTCACCTTAAATAGTAACAGAGTGCCCTGCAATGCTAAGCATTGGTGGAATGGCTCTACAATAAAGTTAAGCTTCAAATTTTAATCTCTCTCTGAGCCACATCCTGTTTTCGGTTAACTGATCTCATATGGGGGAAATTTAACAGAGGAAATATCTCTAGTTTGGAAAGTACCAAAAACTTATCTTTAGTTTCTTTGTGTAATTCAGCACCTTTTAAGACAGAGGTGTAATACTTTCGAGAAGTCTCAAAGCAAAAGAAAAGGAGCAAGCTAACAGCACAGAAAGGAGGCCTGGAGGTACCCCTTCATCCCGAAACAGAAATTGACCCACTGCTGCAACACTGATTTTTCCGAAATTATTAACTTACACCTCTTTATATTCCGAAAGCTTAAAAAGCCACATCCAGACATATTTTTAAAACTTTTTCAGAAACTAACTCACATCCTGGCAGACACTGCCTGTGCCAGATTAACTTGCCGTGAATTTTAACAACCCTATTCCGATGAAAGCAGATGTTTTGGGCCATAAGGACTACTAAGACCGTATCACACTTTCCCCACAGACTTTTAACTTTAGCTAATACATGGCCCCGATGACTCTGCACTTCGAGCATCTACAAATGCATTTACAGCACAGAAAGGTGGAGAGAAGGAAGTGGAAATTAAGAGATGCTACATGTGATTCTGTAAGCATTAGTAGGGAAAGTCTTCCCACTCACATAGGTGGATGCTGACATTTAAACTGGAAGCCTTAAAAATAACTTCAGTAAAACTGACATTTTCCTCTTCCGCAATTTCATCGCTGAATCTTATTAACATCCTGGCTGTTAAAAAAGGTTACACATGCAGGTACCACGGCTGTATGCGATCAGATAATTGTACACCCACCTTGCTAAATTAGTCATTGTCTTGTGCTGTAACAGCATTACTGAGCTGCACATGATGCTGTTCGTCTGGTGAGATCTGGGTTTTACAAAAGGCAGCATGTGCTATTCCCTCTTTACAGAGGAAGGTGGAAGCATTTACTAGGCTAGTGGTTTATCCAACATCACCCCCGTGATGCGCGGCGGTAAGCCACATGGGTACCCTAAAACTGACTCTGCAATTGGCTCCATCAGGCTTATATTTACTTCCCTCTATAGTGATGGTTTCCTTTGCGCGATCATTTTTAAACTGTTAAAGCCTTCAGAAAAAAATCGTGTCACTTGTCAAAAGCCTAATTCAAGGGCAAGTAAATAAAGGATTTTGTGACAACGCAAAGGATCAAATCTGGGAAACAGTCTTGCATCCTGATTCCTGTGGGATGACAGGGTGGAACTGAAAATAGCATTTAGCCCATATAGGTGAATTTTTAATAAAACGGTTAAAGAAATTGTGGACATAAATGTAGGAAACTTTTTTGATAAACTGCTTGCAAGAATGGGACTTCTGTTATTAAAGATCCTAGCCATCCGAAGATGGTCATTATTTGTCCCCAAGCCCATGAATGAACTAGCTGTGGAAAGACACTGCCCACGCCGCAAGTGAGCGCAGCAAGTCCTGTCGCAGGCAGCAGAGCTTGAATCGGCAGGGAAAACCGAGCAGCTCTCTGCCTTAAAGGGACCGTGTACAGTCTGGCTGTGTTCTGAGTATATTTTTAATACTTCCTGTTATTTTCAATTTACCGCAAAGGTGATTGACATTTGCAATCTCAATTATTTCGTATAAACATTTTTTATCCTGTTTTTTGGTATATTACGGGTTTCTTTAGCCTCTGTTCTGCAACCAGTGCCAGGCTTGGTGCTTACAATATCCTCGCAGTACCGTATACTTACAAGATTCATTTTTCCTGTGTGTATATCAGCTTCCAGCATATCAGCTCTACAAAGGAAATACATATCCTACCCATGGCCCTCGCTATCTTTTTAGAGGTTTTTTCCTTATGTGTATTTGGTTTTAAACTGAACTGCCCTTTTGAAGTCTAGAAAGGTGTTTTGTTTATCCTTGCTTTGCTTGTTTGTCTCCTTTTAAGACAAAAAGGTACAAGTTTAGTGGAATTTTTTTTCTGGGAATTCTTCAATAAATACAGTATGTGTGTAGCAGAGGAACGCATGAAAAAGAATAATGTTATATCATCCAGGCAAACGTAAGAGCTGAGTCACACGAACAGCTGTGTGAGCAATTTATGGATATTCTTTCCTTCTTCATGAAAACATGAACATATCTCTTTCTAACAATGTAAGGAGAAAACAGTTTGGGAATGAACTGCAGTCTTTCTCTTAGCAATGCAACAAAGCGCTACAGCATACACTTGACTTACTTGAAGAAGGGCTATGTCTTGATCCGAGAAGCTGCCCTCCTTCCCCCTTATTATTCAGTATAGCCGTAGTCGGTTTGGCATTGTATTTGCCGACCTGCAATCCTGTTCCAGATGTGGAACTATTACCTGTGCACACACAACACGGGAGGGTGTCACACTCGGGCAGACACCTGCGGATGAATAACAACCTCCTTGTCAACTTTCATGCAGTCACAAGGTACCTGCCTGCGAACGCTGCTGTAAATGCAGCGGAGTAATGAACCAAGTGAAGCATCCAGAGAATCACCACCGCTTTTTATTTTTAATTTTCAGCTAGGGCTCGCCCCCAGCGGTATTCCCAAGTGTCTTTCACAAGGAAGAGCTAACAGATTTGCATCTGCAACTTTCCCTCTCCTGACTGAATCCCAGCAGATAGGGTTGCAGCGTGTGATTTCATAGTGAACTTGTCAGGGGAAAAGAGGACCTTATTCTGGTAGTGAAACTTTTCTTTGTAGAAATCTTTACGGCACTGCGAGCACCTTAAAAGGATTTGCATACATTAGTTGCCTTGTGTTAGCCTTGTGTGGTAAATACTACCTGCGTTTGGGAGCAGCTGAGGGGGAGAGGCTTGCTCGAGGTTTCCCAGTGGGGTTCGGAAGGTACCCCAAGCGCCCCGCTGCCCGGCTCGGGGCAGTGGGTTTCCCCGGGCAGACAGAGCTGTGGAGGGGGCCTTTTCCCCTGCGATGGCACTCTGGGTGGGCAGGAGTTTCTGTCTGAGTTACAGGGCCGGGTCGTGTCACATTGCCAGAATCACACCAGTTTCAGGAACTAGCCACCCAAGCAGATTCTCCCTTTCAGCTGTCCGGGTGTGGGGGTGGGGGGTGGCATTTGCTCCCTCGGGCCCTTCCCTAGTCGATTCCCCATCCCCGTCCCCGCCAGCCTTCCCGGGGCTGGGGGAGCCCGGGGCACCGTTCGGCCTGGAGCCGCCCTGCCTTCCGTCGGCCGGGGAAAGGCCCGCTTCTCCCCGGCCCCAGAGGCGCACTTCGGGTTTCCCGCTCCTCCCGGCCTGAGCGAGGCAGCAGTCACCGAAATTCAGACGAGCCGCCCGGCTGCGTTTCCTCTGCCTGCGGCACGGCCGGCCCGCTCCGCGCCCCGGGGCCGGCACCGCCCCGCCGGCCGCCCCGCTCACCCTCCCGCCCGCTCCGCGCTGCGGCGCCCGGCCCCGGCCCCCGGCCTGTGCCGCCTCCCGGGGCGGCGGGCTCAGGTAAGGGGAGCGGGAGGGACGGAGGGGGAGCGGACCCCGCCTCAGCCACCCGCGGCCTGGGCGCTTCCCGCCCGCCCGCCGCCGCCGCGCCCCGGCCCCGCTGAGGGGAAACCGGCCGCGGCTCGCCGGGCGCCCCGGCCTAGGCCCCGCAGCGCGCCCCGGGCAGCGCCCGGAGGGCAGTGGGGGGAGCCCGCCCGCCCCCCCGAGGCTGCTCCGGGGGTCCCGGCCGCCCTCGCTGCTTCCCGCTGCCCACGAAGCCGCCGGCCCCCCGCCCTGCTGAGCCGGGGATGGGGATGGAGGGTGGCCCGGCGAGCCCGGGCCCGCCGCCTGCCCCAGGGCAGAGGTTTTACCGGGCGCTGTCAACGTAGAACATCGTGTGGGCTTCCAGCCCCTCGGAAACGGTGGATTCCAGCGTGGGCACCAGAAGTGTGTGTCCGCCCTGTCCTCACCTGGGTACCAACCCACGGCGCCTCTGATGCGGCTCCGTTACCTGCGGGTCCACGCTGAGCGTTGCCGGTTTTAATCTATGGTTCTTGTCAGGCTGGGCAGCCCTTGCGTTTGTTGCTCCCCCCCCCCCCCGCCCCGAATGCCTGGAGAAGCCAAGTTAATTGCTTAAGCATCACAAAATGCTTTTTGTACAAAAAGGAGCGTTCCAAACACAGGGGATGCCCTATCCACCACGTGGCAGTCACGCCACTGTTTCTGTGCCTGGCCTGGCCCAAGCAGCCTTGCTTCTTTTTTTGAGAGACTCGTTAGGCATCGTTATTGTTTATAATATTGAAATAGGTTATTGTATGTCAGTACTATTATGGGAAAAAATAGATTTATAAAGGCACTGTTACGATCAAACTGCGTCAGGTCCCTGGGTGAAAACTCTTTTTGAACTTTCCAAGCAACTGCAGAGACATGAATCATTTTTAGTTGTATGTCCAAAAATACTCAGCTGCTCAGCTCTTGTTATCTGAAACCACTGCTGAACACGCATGACATCTTGTGTGGCTCAAGGTGTATCTGGTTAGAGCACAAGCGTAAAGCCTTTTGTGGGCTTGAGATTTTCTTTTTCATTTGACCGCTAGTTTTATGACTTCGGGAAAGTCACTGTAAACAGTTGCTCCATTTCTGCTTCTATAAAGTGTAATCACGAATGTTGGCTGCTGAGAGTTGAAGGTGGTTGGGGACTTACTCTACAGGAAATAATTCTGTGTGATGTGGACCGATGGGACTGTAGCTCTAAGGTGATGGCAATGTTTACTTCATCTTTCTACAAGCTAAAAAACTCTGGAAAGAAAACCCCAACCCTTCATTTTAATATATTGTCCATTTTCGTGTTGTGTTTGAGGGAAATTTTAAATCTGTACAGTAATTTCCTGCTGGTACCTAGTCAAACCCCACTGTGACATTTAGTCACGCATGTCAGCTACAGACTCAATTAAACAGATCACTAGATTACTGCACAGGTTTGGAGCTGCTCGTGGACTTTGATATATGCTCTCACATCAAAGACTGTGTGTCTGCTTGTTTGAGCACCTATTTTTTTTCTTTACAGTAGTTTACTTCAGATGGCTGAGAAAACAACCAGAGGCCCGCAGGATATCCCCAGCTCTTCTCCTGATGAAAATGAATTTCCCTTCGGATTTCCCACTAGCATTTGTGAAGATGTGCCTGATCAGAAGTACTTGTGCAGCAACTGCAATAACGTTCTGAAGAAGGCCCTGCAAACGCTCTGTGGGCATAGGTACTGCTCAGCCTGCCTCTCCTGGATCGTACGGTAGGTCCTTGCTACAGAGGCTCACACCGCCGCGGCGAATTCTGCGGCTGCAGGCGCTCCTGAGGGCTGTGTCCTGCCGCTGTGCGCAGTAGATGAGCCTGAGGCTCCCTGGCCCGCTGGACCACAGTCGCTTTGCTCTCTGGAAGTACTTGCCGGGAGTGGACTGCGGGCTACTTTCTACCTCCTTGTTGCCACTGTGGAAGTCTACAGGGTGGGGAAGGCTGGGTTACGGGGCTTGACAGAGGTCAGTTTTTCTGTGTTTAAGTGTGAGATAATGCTACTGATTTAACCTTGAAGAACTAGTGCAAGGCTGACATTAATACTTGTATGAGGCTTTACAGTCCTTTGGTAAGCAATGTTATGGGGTTTTAATAAACATTATCTTAGAGTTTCATTTTTCATAACTCAGCTGGGTCACTGCACGTTAAGGTGCTGCTGCCATTAGTGGCAGACCACGACAGCCGTTGCCCCGGAGAACCTGAAAGCCAGGAGCTGGGTGGGGATTTGCATTGATTGATTAGCTGCTTCTGTCCTGCCTTTTCTTTTGACAATTACGCCTCGATCCAGAGCCTTTTGAAAAGGTTGCGTCTGCCCTGCAGGTGAGAGGTGAAATTGCAGTACAATTCCATGCATACAAGCCTTCTTTGGCTTTGATGTTTTGGAAAACAGCAGCTGTCAAGATTCAGTGGCTGGGCTTTAGTACTGGCTAAGTAAGTCAAAAGCCTGTTCCCGCGCTTCTTCCTGGGTGTTATTGCTAAGCTGGTCTGTGTATGCCAGTTCATGCAGTCCCAGCTCTGATCACAGTGCGGGGCACCTGAAAAGCTGAGTCAATGCACTGGCCACTTGTGATTTGAAGATAAACGTATAATAATGTAAAAACGTATTGAAATTAATATATTTGACCAACGTATACAAATACATTACCGTGAGTCTAGAACAAAGGCCCTTAATGAAGCAACATAAACCATACATTCAGAAAAATGTCAGCAGAACATAACCAGAATTATATCTTCCCACCAGAGCCTTACAGCACAAACTGGCTCAAACAAGCTAATTATACAGTTTGAAATCAGTTATGCTCTGGTCAGATGGTTGCGTTTCTGGTGAGCTTCTGTGTTAGTTTGTTATTTGCCTGGATGCTAAACAGCACCAGCAATGAACAAAAAAAAAAAGTTTTATTTTTTGCTTTCCCTGTGTAAAACTCTATGATTAATATTTTGAGAGTAGATCACGTTGCAGTAGGATGTTAATTAACTCTGTAGAGCTCCGTTCTGCACGGGTTCTACTGGATCTTTGTAATTTGAAGTCTCTATATCTATCTTGGGAAAATGGACATTTTCTGTGTTTTAAAAGACTTCTGTCTTCATGTTACCTTTCCTATATGGTGTTTTTGTATAATTTACAAAATAAATAGGTTCCCAGCTTCTTTTTTTTTCTGATCCAGGCTGCTCTTTTTTTGCTGCAATACAGATAAGATTTATGGGCCTGGGCCTGGGCCTAGTCTTGAGGAATAGAACAGCAGGGTTTGTTTGATGTCAGTGTGTCCAAGAATTGGCCCTTTAATGAACAAGGACTATGGACTCTGAGGGGAAATTACAGTTCCCATGTTTTTATCTGTGTTAGCGCCTATACAAAGACCTCCCAAACTACGGTACACCAACTGACTGTTATTTCATTTTTCATTCTTTTTGCCAGAAACAACAAAAACGCGATTTGCCAGAAATGTAAAGAGGAAGATCCCAGCACTTTAAGTGAGGGAAGCCTATTGGCAGAAGAAAGGGTAAGTTGCAGTTCAGTTCATTAATTTGTCATTACCCATTCTGTGGGCTGCTCTGCAGTCATCATTGGACTACAGTTCAGGAGGAGATAATACAAAATATGATAGCAACTGATAGTTACACGTTTTAACTTTAGTCATTTGGATTTCCCACAGTTTTTTATTTAAAGAAGTATAATGGCAGCCTTAGGACTTTCCACGTCCGTCAGGTTCTGCAACATGAAATCCCACGCTCTTCCATATAATCAACTTTTTATTGTCTCAAAGTAACTGGTACTTTCCTACTTGTAATAATATGTCTTAGCTGTTACTTACTGTCCTTAGAAAGTATCCTAGTGGATTTTCCAATCTCATGGTTCTGTCTACCCTTCAGACACGTTACCACACTTACAGGTGGAGCATCCCTAAGGAAAACAGCTGGAGTGCAGGCTAGCCAGCTGAATTACCCAGAAAGCATTTTGACAGCCAGGGTATCTGGAGAAAATAGTGAAAAACTTAGAGCTGAATATAATAATCGATAAAAATTATGCACTGGCACGTGTTTCATCTGTAATTTAACGGTGCAGATCTCTCTGGCTGTTGTGTGATTTTCCAGGCAGACCACGGGACTATTCTATATCCTGAATACAAACTGGGCCACGGGGCTCAGTCCCAGCTTGTCTTTTTTCCTCCTTTCTGGTTACATGCAGGAATACCGAGAGACACGCATTCTGTCTAAATTTGTTAGGGAAAACCAAAAGCCAGTAGGCAGCTGGCAGTGAGGTAAAAAGCAAAGTTTAGGAAGCGGCTGCTGCAAAATAATAAATCTGCAGTTAATGCTGAACTTGGTAATAACTCAGAAAAAATACTCAATTCTGCAATAAATTGCCCAGCAACAGAATTTTGTGAATCATGTAACCACAAATAGGTACAGCTAAACCCTTATGAACTTCTTATTCTATGTTGGCTGTCAGTTCTCTCATAACTTTGGGATTTCTCTGCTGTGGGATTCTCACTGAGTCTGCTGGGACTTTCTGCACGATCTGTGGGTGGGTTGTTTTAAACAGGGCCCCACTCTTGCAAGCTGATCTGCCTGGGCAGATTCTTATGCCTGTTGAGAGTCCAGATGAAGTCAATCACCGCGAAGGCATGAGGATCTGCCTATGTAGATCAACTTACAGCAAGTGGTCGGAGTTTGTAAACAACATGGATAATGAAGATCTATTCCTGATAATCTCTGCTTTACCTTTGCTGTGGTTTTGCTTAATGTTTATTTCCTATGCCATCTGTTTATGTGTTTATATTTTAAGTAAGATACCTACCCAAGGGAAAGGAGGCCCTATCAGGATGTGTATTTGCCTTAGCTTATCCCAAGATCTATTTCTGTGGTAACTCCCATCCCTTCCCTGTTACGCTTTTAATTTACAATCCCTTCCTATACAACATAAACTCCAAGTCTTATTATGGTGCGGTTCATCAGTATCGGTTACCGAGCGTCTGCATCTGTCACTGAAATCAGTTAGAGGAGTGGGGGCATCCTCCCAAGCCTCCGCTTGCCCCCCATCTGCTGTCATTCATGGGACCGGCTTAGGGGACAGTTGTTCTCTGCTCAGAACTGAGCACGAATGACTTGGGGCTCTCCCCTCCCTGGCTGTGTGAGAGCAACTGAAGATCCTGGTTCAGCTGCAGAGGGCCAACCTTAGCTGGAGAGGAAATAACCACTAGATGTATCCTGGAAAGCTTTTGGTCGGATTGATCTGTTTGTTAAACTTGTTGCTAGCTGATCTTCCCGACCACGTGAGCTGTAGACCAGAGTCCTCCCGTAGCTAGAGGCCGTAAGACACTCTTCGCGTGGGTCAGAGCACCGAGGAGGAGTGTGGCAGCGGTTCTGGATGGGCTGTGGGAGGGGACCTCCGCTTGTGTCACAGTCAGCTGTGGGACAGGACTGGGCAGATACGTGTGTCGCAGCAGCCACCTGCGACCAACATCAGCAGCCCCTGCACCTTTGAAACAGCTAAAATGAAAGAGCGGAGACGTGCAACTACCATGTGTCACATCAGAGAGAAATATTTTGTTTCCTTCTGTTTGACCCAGAGCACTTTTATGTCAGTGAGAGTCATCTCATTTACTGGATGAGCATCTGACTCAGGTCCCTGCAGAAGTTCTGTGCAAACTTAGGTTCCCAGATAAGAGGGCAGAGGTTCGGGTGAATATTGTGAAGCGGTGACCTGTGTGGATAAAAGAAGAGATGTGGATTTCCTGCCTTGTTTTTTTACCCGAGTAGTGTCCATAATGATTTAGCAACTACAAGTATGAAACGAAAAGCACAGGGAATGCACATAACAGTAAGAAACCCATGACCTGCTGGGACTGTCCCTGTAGTTAAGTATGTTTTAAACAATCTATTTTGTAATGTCAGGAAATTCCTTGAGTTTTTCTTTTATGACATGGGGGGAAAAGCCACCATGTGCCTGATAACTTGAATTTCTTTTCTTTGATTTTGCTCTTAAATTAGACTAGAACGTTTAGAGGCTGGGGCTGGTATGCTTTCACTAGTTGTAATCAATTTCTAGCTTATTATGTAACCTTCCATCTATGCAGATGGAGCAATCCATGTTTTTGTACAAACAACGTGATTTTTTTAATTCCTTGTTTGCAATTTGCGTGCAGAATTCTTCTGGGGTGGACTTTGCTTGCAGGTTGAGATCAGGAAGGGAGTTTCTGAGAGACCTTGATTATAGAAATGTATCTCATTGCCTCCATTTGTAGCATTGGCTGTGCTTCTGTTCTGTGATTTAATGACAAATGTGAGCAAGTACATCTTGTGTGTAGCTTAAAAAAATCATTGAGGGGGTTGATTCTGATGATTTTGTTTGCTTATTTGTTTTAGTTCGTTGTGAAGAATTTCAGTAACTTTGTTGAACCGTGGGCATAATTTGTAAATACTTTCCTCTCTCTATTTGTAAAGCTTCCCCCCACCAGCTCTTGCCTTGCTCGGTGTTATGTTACATGGGAAATCTGCGGTCCTCTGTGTTGTGTACTTACCAACAGAGTATCTAAATACATGCCATAACTTTAGCAGGACTTGTTCCCGTGTCAGGGTATATATATTTTGATTGTGCAAAACGTAATAGTCAAAGCGTGTAGTGTTTCATAATTTACATAATAATTGTACAATTCTTCATGGCTTACATAATAAAAAAATCTATGTAGTGCAAAAAACCTCCACTCACATATGTTTTACATTTCTTCAGTACACAGTGCCATACTAAATGGAAACAGCCGTGGTCTGAGAAATGTACTCTCACTGCAGAACAGTCTCAAGTCCTCTCTGCAGCACGTTTAGGAGGTGTTAATGACCCCAATAATGAAATGCATTCATTAAGAGTGGCACATGGCAGCACCCTATAGTTAGGGTCCTGTCAGCACATTCATTGTGTGTGACGTATTTCAGGCTTCTGTGAAAAGAAACTTAAAATAATAGCTGTAGTTGGCTAGGCATATTGTCCGTAAGTTTATATCACATGTAATAGTTTATTTTTGAACCATAAGAAAGAAATGATTTAACAATTATTTGGGCTTCTACTACACCAAGGTTAACTTGCTACATTAGTGTGTCTTATGGCAGTACAGTAAAATTAAAAAAAAATAAGGGATTTATCAAGGTCTGAAGTATTGACAGGGTCACTTTATTGCTATGTCAAAATGCATGCTGGAGTACGTTCTGACCAGTGGTTTTTTCCTTACTGTGTTTACTTTCCAGGCTTTTGGTGATGCTGCCATTAATAAAGAGATTTCTGAACTCAAAGTACACTGTGTGACCCTTGGATGCAGCTGGTCTGGTATCATGAAAAATTTTGAAGTACGTTTAAAGGCAGTTTATTTAAATGAACATGCACTCTTAGTTGAATGGGGGCAGAAAGACAATGGACCTAGATTCTCAGCAAACGCAAATTAATGCAGCTTCATTAGAATCAGGGAAGGTATCATGATTTATACCAACAGAGTATCTGGAAACATGCCAATAACTATAGTAGGGCTTTGACCAAATCCAGAACATCGTGAATGACTGTGAAATTAATTGACATCAACTATAATTTTTTGTCCAGTGAGTTTACTTATTATTTAAATGCAAGGATGCTACAAGCAGTTTTCGGCAGACGAGAATACTTCAGTCTCCAGGACGTTGTCATGGGCAGGATCGTTAGTATGTTTTTATAAGAGAAATAATTTCCTCCCGTGTAAAGTACTCCTACTGATTGAATGTGTTCAGCATTCTTTTTAGACTGATGTGAAATGCCCCAGGTAAAATATTTAAATGGACAAGATCTGTGAATCCGCCATGCAAATTAGAATAATGAAAAAATGCAGATAATTCTGATGCTAAAGCAGCTCTATTTTGGTCCCCTGGTGTAGGAACAGAGGCACCTCTTTCTGCATTTATGACAGGGAGTCTGCTGTGTACCTTGTATGTCTGTGTATCTGATAAGCATCTGAGGTGCTGCTGCTGCCTTTGCTAATTTTGCACAGATTTTCTATTTGAGTGTATTCCTCTTTAAGGAAAAATCTACCCAGTTGGCTTAGTTTCATAGTTTTGAGAATTGGAGCCCCTCTCAGCATGAATACATGACAAAATTGATTTGAGAGTTGGGCATGTGATTGAAATAGGCATTTCTGAGCCTGTTCTGTAGGGGACAGCCGTCTCCCTTTAAAGACGAAATCAGTTGTGACACAGTGCCTACAGAAGCTTCAGTAAAAGAGGTCAGAGTAAATAGGTTTTATAGAAATACAGTGTTTTTAAGAATATGAAAGTAGACCTTATGGATGTAGTTATGAAAGAAGTAATGCCGATATTTTTTTTTGTTGAGATGAGAGGATGCAAATAGTGAAAAGGAGATTTTTTTAAAGTTATTTTGAATATAGGTAAGAGTCATGTCCTAATTGTTACACAGAAGGTGTCAGATGTCCATTCTTTCATGCCATGCAGAGGTGTCAGCAGACTGACCACATTCATCCTACCAGCCAGAGCAGGATGGTGTCAGTGCTCAAAAAAGAACCCCAAACCCCTCAAAAAAAAGAAAAACCCAAAAGCAAAAAACCACCCTGAAAAACCCCAGGCTAAAAGCTAGGGATCCTCTAAAACAAGGAGAAAGGCTGGGACCCAGGATCGTGATATTTTCAAACAAATGCTCTAGAGACAGACAGTTCGAGGGAGACTTTATGTTTGAATTTATCAAAAGTTGTTGTTTGTTTGTTTTTTTTTTAAGAATTAACAAAAAAGCCCCAGTAAAGTTGGTGAATTTTTCACCAGTAATCTCGGTAACATTGTGGAGTGGGACTTTACCCAAGCTTAGGAGAAATGCAAAGCAGAGATATAGGCTGGCAGAATGGAGACTATTTATAGATAAACGTGTATCTGCAGTTTACATTTTGGTTTATAACTTTTTATTTGCAGGAGCATCAGAGTTTATGTGAATATGCTTTAATCCCTTGTCACACGGGTTGTGGACACATGGTGATGAGAAAGAAACTCGCAGATCATTTGGAAAATGGGTGTGTTAATAATGTGACAACGTGTCAGAAGTGTAAGCGGAGCTTATCCAGCAGTGAATACCCAGTAAGAACATTTCTCTGTTTCATATGAGGGCTTTATATTAATGGCTTAAATAATCTATCATGACATTTTTCATCCTGATTTCATGAATGCTGGTGTACTTGGAGACTATTTAATTTTCCTGAGTTTGCTAATTTTTCCATTCATGCGTTGGAGGGAAAAATGAGCTGTGTTTGGTAGTCTGCTTGTAATGTCACAACAGAGAGGGGAGTATCCTTGTGCTCATCCAGCGCTTGGGCAGCCCATGCTTGAGCTCCTGTCTCAGAGCATGTATCCCAGTATGAGGTAGGTAAGAAGCAGAACACAGACAGTGGCAGGGAAGAGATCTTGAAAGTGGCTGGAGTCTTATTCAAACAAACTGCCCACAAATTTGCAAGGCAGGCTTCTGTCAGACAGTATTTCTATTAGATATGATCAGGTATAACTCTCCAAATTAGCAGCAATGTTTGTACAGACCAGGAAGAGCATACTCTGAATCCGCCAGAAATTTCTCAGTGACTATTTAAACATATTTAATTTATACTTTTTATGTTTCCCGCTCTTGTGACAGGGACTTGAAAAATGTATGTGTATATACCCAGTGTGTGTGTGTGTATATGTATATACACACATGGGATAACACTAGTCTGTCCCCAGCACTTGCTCAAAATCTTCTTTAAAACAACTTTTTTTTTTTACACGAGAATGTAGCTGATCATCAAACATCTAAGTTTATGCTACTAAACCTATTCCATTCTCTCTTAAAAGTAATTACTTTCTCAGTCGATGCTCAAAGTTATGATAGCAACGTTATGTGTTACTGACTTGCAGATTTTAAGTACCTTTATACATTCATTTTAACTTAAAGGTGCTCTTGTTTGGTTTTTTACCCATTTTTGTAGATGCAGCACGTTACAAATTGTGGGAGAGGTCTGAGGGCATAAAGTGAGCTAATAGAAACTCTTCTGTGTTGCTGAAGGAGGAAATGGTGTGGAGGGGCAGATCAAAAGTAATAGAAAATTATCTGTTCTTACGTGAAGAGATTGCCGAAGCTATAGCTTCAGTGGCACACTTAGCCTCAGGATGGAAGTGCATCATCTGTTGTTTAGGACACTGTGATTAAAAAGTCCTGGAGCAATGCAACAGGAGCATGAATGAGAGATGCCCCACGCCTGCTAACACTGCTATGTGTGTTTTGATTTGAAAGCTGTGAAAACGTTCTCATCCCAACCCCACCTAACTTCTGACCCCATGGGCTCTATTAGCACAGAAAATACTGCTGGGGCAACACTTTTTTTGGGGTGTAGCATAATAAATACTGTTCCCTCCAGATGATTTGAAGAGAATAATTTCCAACCGTGGAGTTTTGTCCTGGAATGGGGCAAAGTGACATAAGACCTACATGGCGGGAGGGTTGTGAGTATCTCAAAAATGTACCCTGAAGTAAATCGTAGCGGATAGCTTTGCATGTCATAACTGTCACAGAATTATGCCTTTCCAAAAATTGAGCTGTAAGATTTACTCAACATGGGGTAAGAGTCCCTCTGGGGTAAGAATAAGGCTCTCTTGCTACAACATGCTTCTTGAGAAGCTTTTGCACATGTACATCATATCTTATTAACCCCTGCAGAGAGAGGGAAGAATGTCTGGACCCGGACACATTTTACCAGTGATAAATCCAGTGTATGTTTCAGAGGGACAGAAAATACCAGGTGGTTGCAACACTTAGTCCCTTTCAGCCCTCTGTAAGTGAGGTAGGAAGGCTGGAGGAGGGTACCTGAGCTGCGTGAGTGTTCTCTGAGCACCTTTCTCTTTTCAGAGGTCTGTGGTACTGCAGATCCAGCGCAGTGGGCTTAATTTTCCCAAATGAAGAGCTGTTTTCCTCCTACTCGTTCCGGTTAGCTATCATCTAATTAATTTTTTGGTTAGGAAACCTTGGCAACGAAGCAGGGGGTTGGCCTTGAGATGTTGATTTTTCTCTGCCTGCCTTAGTCAGTATTTGTAAAATTGGAACTTTGCTGGTTACGTGATCTGCTTTATTCAATTTGCAGTTATGTGACATAAGAATTTTGGTTATTTCTGTGTATTCCATGTATCCACAGTCCTCTGGGAGCAAATAGTAAGTTTGGGGCACTGCTCTCACTCTCTCCATCTTAGCCAGTCAGTTTTTGGCCTTGTGACTTTTGCATTTCCATATTTTAGAGAAACTTCCCACCAGTCCTTCTCCCCCTCAAGAAATCAGTGATCTGAAGGAGTCAAATAGCAGAAAGCAAGAAAATAAAGGGATACTTTGTGCAATAGCTAAGATACAGAGTATTAAAAATGAGTTAGAGAGTGAGAAATACCTATGGCTGTATTTCTGAGGATCAGAAGAGAAACCTCAGGACTCTCTGCAGGGGAGACTTGAAGGTTGCTGGAATGGCTTCATCAAAAAATTTCTAGGCTGCTATAGGAAATGTACTGGCATGCAAAAGCATTTATAAGGACTAAAGACAGCCTCCCTGAACAGTATGAGTTGAAAGCTGATGGTTGCTGTGTTAAATACACATATTACAGTTGTATGAACCAATGGCAGGAGGATTACTTTACCCTTCTTGGAGCCAGAAATGGCAGGAATTCTCGTGTTAGCGGTAATGCATTTTGCATTAGCACATCCTGATGGAAAATTTGGATTCCAGCTTTCAAAATGTTAATAAGCAGGATGCAAGAAGGGTCTGCACATTAAGCAAACTATATGAAGTCAGTGCAAGACGAGTCTATATTTGGGTTTCCTGTATATTTACTTTCTGTTCTGTAATCCACCTGCATGTCATTGCACATGTATGTCTGTGTACATACGTGTGTGTGTATGCACATAACTGTGGTTTGAACTGGGAAAGACTTGTACATTGCCAATCTTGTATCAAATTCCCCAGGACGACCTTGTAAAGCATCTGTAAGTAGTTTCCAAAAGCTTTGGGCCCCGTAAGCGGAAGATCACACTTTGTACTTTCACTTAACAGGTATTGCATCTGGAGGTCTGTCGCTGGACGTGCCTGCTAGGCTGAGAAGAAGAGTAATCAGCTTAGAGGCTTAGCTTGAGAAACCTCTGAGTCTGCGCTCCATTGTGCAGGGGACAGCAGCACCCGCTTTTAGCAGCTCTGCTTTAGTCCCAAATTTCTGAACGTTATCTCCTCTAAAAAGACACCAGAGAACTCAGCAGCCTGCTGCGTAGTGAGGCCCAGAGCAGGCTCCCTCTGGACAGGGGTACAGGATTTTGCACCATGTGTTGTGGAGCTCGTAGTGCTCCTGGGGAAGTTACTCTTCATTCCTTTATTCTTCCTTAAATCGACACCTTCCAGGAGGAAAGCAAGAAACTTATTGTAAACTTTTTCTTCCATAATACAGAATTTGTTCTAGAAAAGCCTCCCAAATCCCCCAGTTTCTGTGAAATGGGAATAGCATTCCCAAACACAAGCTTTGTTTCAAAGACTCCTAAATAAAGATGCTCAATGATTTTAATAATGTACTAAATTCTTTTCTTCTTGTTTTAATGACAGGAACATTCATGTGAAAGCAATTTATGTAAGGAACAAAAACATGCGCAAACAGAAACACCATCAAAGGAAAAGGTAGGTGAAAGATGAATGAATGCAATACAGCTTTATTTCAATTCAGAAAAGTATCACTTGTTCATTTAGATTAAATGAACATCTTTAGATATGGCAGCGTACCTGGGTGCCTTGTACATCCCGGCATAGCTCTGCTGACGACCTTCTCTTCCCTGCTCCCACAATTAACTTTATTAAATTATCTTCCTAATGTTACAAAAACGGGGAAATGTTTGTTTCCTTTCAAGTATTCAGGGAGATGCACATGAGCAAAAGCAGCGTATGGTGTATGGCAGCACATTTAAAGGCATGCGCTTTTGGTTGTGAAGGGGACTAAATCTGAATATCTGTCAGAACTTTTGGTCCGATAGATCCATTCATTCCCAGGACCTGCTGCACGAGACAGCTCTTCTGTGCGTTCTCTAAGAGCAGGAAGAGGGATGGAGTGGCTCCATGCATGGTGCAACCCACTGTGGCGGGCCACTTCGCTTATTGGCATCTTATTTATGAGAAGTTGTTACTAGGGGATCACTGTGGTTTGTTAAATTATGTTGTATCATTATAGAGTCCGTTAGATGGACACTTAACTGCCAGGCTGCATGCAAGAAACTTGCAATCAACCACACTCTTGATTAATTTACCAATGAATTTGTAAAGCTGGTTGCACGCTGTAAGCTGTGGTAATGCCTTGACTTGAATTAGTCTGATTTATGGCTGCTGGGGTTGTGGCCTAGTTGTTTGTAGGTAAATCAAAGAATCCCTTTTATTTAGTATTTGATAATTTTCTTTCCTTTATTTTCAACAGAACCGCTCTACACCCGTAGTCAACAAGGATGGATGTTGTTTTTCTGAAGTCGGCTGTTCATTTAGGGTGAGTGAAATGGCTGCCTTCAGGAAGGTCTCAAATGGTGCACAGCTTAGCACTGTGCCTTTGGTCTAGCCAGCCTTTGTGTTCAAGGTAGTAGGCCTTGATTTAAATACATCTTTAAGAAAAGAGAGAAATTCTACCCACTTCTAGTAGACCAGCAGAGGCAATGTTGGAACTGCCATGGTTACACAGTGTGTGTAAGGTGTGGTTCAGCCAGTGTGTCCTGTAATGTGCGTTCACTTCATATAAAAGCAAATGTTTATTATGATTCCACTGGTTTATCAGATATGCTGGTCTACCCTGGTTTGGATATTCCCTTCAGGGTAACGCTTCTTAAAGCAGTAGCAGGGCTTCTTTGCATTTTAGCTTGCATCTGTTGCCTTGTCTCATCTTTTGTCTGCAGTATAGGTATTAAATATTGGCTTATTTGAGAATCTTGCTGGGACTGTCCCTGGCATCCTGTTTAATACAGAAATTGTAGACAATTGTTTTCTTTCCGAGTAGCACGTGTACACATGTGAACACAAAGCCTAAACTGATCATTGGAGGCCTTGTTGGTGTTCCTCTCTCTCTGTCTCCTCTGAGAGTCACAGAATCACAGAATGGCAGGGGTTGGAAGGGACCTCTGGAGCTCATCCTGTCCCACCCCCCAGCTTGAGCAGGCACCCCCAGAGCAGGGGCACAGGGCCACGTCCAGGCGGGGTGTGAATGTCTCCAGGGAAGGGACCCCACAGCCTCTCTGGGCAGCCTGTGCCCCTGCTCTGGCACCCGCCCAGGGAAGGGGTTTGTCCTCATGTTCAGGTGGAACTTGCCGTGTTCCAACTTGTGCCTGTGGCCCCTTGGCCTGGCGTTGGGCACCACTGAAAAGAGCCCGGCCCCATCCTCCTGACACCCGCCCTTCAGATATTGATAAGCATTGATGAGATCCCCCCATAGCCTTCTCTTTTCCAGGCTGAACAGACCCAGGTCTCTCAGCCTTTCCTCATCAGGGAGATGCTCCAGGCCCCTGATAATCTTTGTGGCTCTCCTCTGGACACTCTCCAGTAGTTCCCTGTCTTTCTTGAGCTGGGGGGCCCAGAACTGGGCACAGCACACCAGATGCGGCCTCACTAGGGCAGAGCAGAGGGGGAGGATAACCTTCCTCGCCCTGCTGGCCACACTCCTTTTCATGCACCCCAGGACACTGTTATCCTTCTTGGCCACAAGGGCTCATGATCAACCTGCTGTCCACCAGCACTCCCAGGTCCTTCTCAGCAGAGCCCCTTTCCAGCAGGTCACCCCCAACCTGTATTGGTGCATGGCGTTGTTCCTCCCCAGGTGCAGGACCTTGCACTTGCTTCTGTTGAATTCCATGAGGTTCCCCTCAGCCCAGCTCTCCAGCCTGTCCAGGTCTCACTGAATGGCAGCACAATATCACTGCAGTATCAGCCACTCCTACCAGATCTGTATCGTCAGCGAACTTGCTGAGGGGGCACTCTGTCCCTTTGCCCAGGTCATTGATGAACGTGTTGAACAGGACTGGACCCAGTGCAGACCCCTGGGGAACACCGCTAGTTATGGGCCTCCAACCAGACACTGCCCCGTTGATCACGACCCTTTGAGCTCTGCTGTTCAGCCAGTCTCTATCTGCCTCCCTGTCCACTCCTCTAACCCACACTTCCTGAGCTTACCTATGAGGATGCTATGGGAGACAGTGTCAAAAGCCTTGCTGAAATGGAGGTAAACAACATCCACTGCGCTCCCTTCATCTCCCCAGCCAGTCACACCATCATAGAAGGCTATCAGGTTGGTCAAGCGTGATCTCCCCTTGGTGAATCCATGTTGACTACTTTTGATAACCTTGTTTTCCTCTACATGCCTGGAGATGACCTCCAGTATGAACTGTTCCATCACCTTTCTGGGGATGGAGGTGAGGATGACTGGCGTATAGTTTCCTGGGTCCTCCTTCTTGCCCTGTTTGAAGATTGGAGTGACATTGGCTGCCCTCCAGTCCTCGGGCACCTCTCCTGTCCTCCATGACCTTTCAAAGATGATGGAGAGTGGCTTGGCAGGAATATCTGCCAGCTCCCTCAGCACTCACAGGTGCATCCCATTGGGGCCCGTGGATTTATGTGGATGCTGTTTACCTAAATGATCTCTAACCCAATCCTCCTCAACCAAAGGGAAGTCCTTTCTCCAGATTGTCTGTCTCACCTCTGGGGGCTGGGATGCCTGAGGGCCAGCCTTAGCAGCAAAGACTGAAGCAAAGAAGGCATTCAGTAACTCTGCCTTCTCTGCATCCTGTGTCACCAGGGCACCCACCTCATTCAGCAGCAGGCCCACAGTTTCCCCACTTTTTCTTTTACTGCTGATTTATTTGAAGAAGACCTTCTTGTTATCCCAGACATCCCTTGCCAGATTTAGTTCCAAGTGGGCCTTGGCCGCCTTCATTGCATCTCTGCATACCCTGACAACGTTCCTATATTCCTCCCTAGTGACCCAGTCCCTTTTTCCACATACTGTAAACCTCCTTCTTCCATTTGAGTTTTTCTAGAAGCTCTTTGCTCATCCATGCGAGTCTCGTAGCTCCTCTGCTTGCCTTCTTCCTCATAGGGATGCACCGATCTTGAGCTTGGAGGAAGTGGTACTTGAATATTGACCGGCTCTCATGGACCTCCCTACCTTCTAGAGCCCTTACCCATGGGATTCCCCCAAGCAGGTCTTTGAAGAGGCCAGAGTTAGCTCTCCTGAAGCCCAGGGTTGCAATCCTACTTGTTGCCCTGCTTCTACCACACAGGATCCTGAACTCCACCATGTCATGGTCACTACAGCCAAGGCTACCCCCAACCCTCACACCCTCAACCAGACCTTCTGTGTTTGTTAGTGTAAGGTCCAGCAGTCCATCTCGCCTCGTTGGCTCTTCTACCACCTGTGTCAAAGAGTTATCCTCGATGCTCTGCAGGAACCTCCTGGATTGTGTGTGCCTCGCGGTGTCACTTTTCCAGCAAATACCGGGGTGGTTTGAGTCCCCCATGAGAACCAGGGCCTGTGACTGTGAGGCTACTTCCAGCCGTCTGTAGAAACCTCGTTGACTTCCTCCTCCTGATCAGGTGGCCTGTAGCAAATGCCCACAACAGTGTCACCCATATTGGCCTGCCTCTTAATTTTCACCCATAAGCTCTCAACTCGTTCTTCCTCCACCCCTCAGCAGAGCTCAATACATTCCAGCTGCTCCCTCACATAAAGAGCAACTTCCCCACCTCGCCTTGCTGGCCTGTCTTTCCTAAAAAGTGTGTAGCCATCCATGACCGCATTCCAGTCACGGAGCTATCCCACCATGTCTGTGATTGCAATCAGATCGTGGCCCTGCGACTGCACACAGATCTCTAGCTCCTGTTTATTCCCCACGCTGCGTGTGTTGGCGGACAGGCATTTCAGAGAGGTAACTGAGCACGCAGGTTTCCCTGGAGGGGTGCACAAGGATCCACTACAGCCATGCACACCCTTGAGGTGGTTGGTCTTCTGATTGTCATCTCGTGAGGCAGCTAAGGCACTGCTCTGGTTGGCCTGGATGTTGGATGTGATGGCATTAGCATTGCCACTTTGGCCCCCACCCCCTGAGTCCTTCAGTTTAAAGCCCGCCTCACCAAGCTGGCCAGCCTGCTGCCAGAGATTCCCTTGCCCCTTCTAGGCAGGTGGATTCCATCCCTCCCTGACAGGCTGTGGTTGCTGGGGAAAGTCCTGTTGTCATAAAAGCCAAAACCCTTGTGTTGGCACCAGCCACGTAGCCAAGAGTCGGTTTGCATTATTCGTCTGTTATTGGCTGCCCATTATCTCCAACTGGTAAAATAAAGGAGAAGACGAGTTGGGTGCCAATATTTTTGACTTGCTCCCCTAAGGCTTTATAATATTCTTTGGTTCTTCCCAGGAAGAGTAGTAGCGGATAGTAATCTGTGTTCTTGACAAGTTGTAGCACCCTTGCGGTGGCGTCTCGGATCGCAGCTCCCAGAAGGGAGCAGACCTCTCGTGACTCTCTGTCAGGGCGGCAGATGGGCACCTCAGTGCCCTTTAACAGAGTCACCCGCTACAAGCACTCGTCTCTTCTTTCATGGTATCCACGCTATGCTGCTGGTTCAGCTGCACCTTGCAGACCTTGCTTGTGAGTGTCTACAGCTGTTAAAGCTTCATATCTGTTGTTGGTAGTGATGCTGGAGGGTGGAGACTGAAGTAGAGCCCTGCTTTTTGGGTCACCAGGGTCCCAGGTGCCTCGTTCTCAGTGGTGTATGCTACAGGAACGTGGTTCTGAAACCACCTCTCTATCTGCGCCTGGGCTCCACTAATACTGCACAGCCTTTTAACCGTTCCCTGCAACTCGGCCACCTGACGCAACAGATCATCAACCCGTGCACACCTGGTGCAGGGACTTGCCCTCACACCAGAAGAAAGCTCTGGGCACTCGCTGCAACCTACCGCCGGTACTGAAGCCTCCTTCCTTATCAGTTCTGTCTGGGTGGATGCATCAGACATCCCCGGGGCTTCCTCTGCAGCAAGGCTGGTTTTAGCTCTGAGGTGAGCGCCCACCATTTTGGCAGACCTAGAGCCCTTCCCTGGGCTGTGAACCTACGAGCAGGGTGCAGCGCCCTTCCTGCGCGATCTGCTGTGCCACGCCATGCTGGCAGTGCTCCTGGTCGCTCGCGCTCCCCGGGGCTATTTAAATCTCCCGTGATTGCTCCTGGCATCGCCCAGGCTGCGTCAGCCTGACCCGTGAAGAGCTGCCGGGACCTGGTGGGCCGCTCTGCTCTTCCTCGGGTTTCCCTGGCTCCAGGAACGCCCTTGTCTGCCCCAATCTAGCGCCCAGCTGCAAAACTTACCATTGCCGCTGCTGCGTTCCCCGCCACCTGAGGGGCTGCTATGTAGCTGGGCCTGTACCTTGCAGTTCTTGTGTCTCTGTCTCTCCCAAGAAGCTAAAAGGAGCATTGCTTGCTTTGGCCCCAGGCCAGTTATGGTAGTTGTATGGAGAGTGTATTGACAGTGTCTTCTTCTTACAGGGAAGCAAAGAGAAGATAAAGGAGCATGAAAAAACTGCAGTCGGGGCCCACATGCTGCTTCTGCTGCAGCACATAAAGCAACTGAAGGCAAGCTTGTGCGCTGCTGCCAAAGCTGCAAATGGTTCCATCCCACAGTCAGAGCTGAACGTGAATGGTGCAGGAAAAAGCATCTCTGATCTGCAGATCTCTGGGGGGCTGGAAATCAATGGGGATCTGGAAGTAGACTGTTTTCCTGGATCTTCTGTTTCTGAAGATGAATCTGTTCTGCAACAACTTGTGAGGGAAAAAGTGATTTCTGAGCTAGAAAATAAGCTGCATGTGTTTGAGAATATTGTGGCAGTGCTCAATAAAGAGGTGGAGACCTCTAACTTGGAAATCACAGCCTTTCGGAGACAGAGTGAACTCGATCAAAATATAATACGAGGCCTTGAACTGAAGGTAAATAGTTACGATAAGCATTGTCTGTGTGTTTGTTCTATAGATAACAAATATTTACATATATCAGTGCGAGGTGGTGTAGAGATGGACGGGGATGGGCACAGGAATTTGGGCTGTGAAGTGGATGCGTCTGGGCACATCTGGACACATCTACAGGATCCTTTTTGATGTTTTGGATAAATTTTCAAGTGGGGATCTCTAACACTTGCTGCCTAAGTCTGTGTTTAGGTACCTAGACGTTCCTGAGAGTTTCGAATGTTCAGAATTTGCTGTGATCAGACTGTGAGCAAGCAAGAGAGCTGTTTAATTGACTGATCCTCTTAAAGCAGCGTTATATCTGCAGGACCAAACAACCATCTACCCAGTTGTTTGCCTTACGTGTTGACGCATAACTGTCACTTAAAAAGAAATGAAAAGAGACCCTCCAGACCATGAGGACTCCAGAACAATTCTGCTGCTTCTGCAGCACATCAGCCTGGAGACGGGGGTTGAGAACTGATTCGTTTTTTCTAGATTGCAGAGTTGCACCGGTGCCTGACGCAGAAGGATGCAGGCCTGAGCAGTCTTCACAAGAGTCTTCTCTTCTCTGAGCAAGCTTCCTACGATGGGGTCTTTCTGTGGAAAATAACGGATGTTGGAAGGAAGTTACAAGACTCTGTGACTGGAAGAACAGTCAGTTTGTATTCACCAGGTAAAACGCAGGATGTATATGCGTGTTAACAAAACCCGGTCCTTTAGAAAACCCACCAATTTCTCTCAAACGGTCCTTCTTTCTGCTCATGTGGACCTTTAAAATAGCTCCTTAAACTGAGACGCTGCTTATGTGAAGACCTCATGCTCTCCTGCCTGTAATTCAGGGCAGCTGTGATGTGCTCTTCCACAGTTGTGTTCTATTCCGGGCTTTCATTTTGCAATTTGCCCTCTGCCGCAGCTACTTGCAGTGACATCTGCTGGATCTGTCTCGTCTAACCCACAGCTGGGTGCCTGATGGTACCGACGGGCTTTCTGCAGCAGTTATCTCCCACGCGAGAAGTAATTTGATTAGGTAAAATACGCTTGTGTGGCTAATAACAGGTCATTTTCACCGAGGCATGAGGCACTAACGGATTCCAACCACTGGATTTTCAGTGCTTATAATCTCCAGGGTGTACCGATTTGTCTGTTCTCATCTCTGTGACAGCAAAACACATCATACACTATCTTTTTCCCCTATGTCAGAACACTCATTGTGCCTTTTTCTTTTTTCAAAGGAGGCTTTACTAATGAAGAGTTCTGATTTTCAGCTTTCTACACCGCGAAGTATGGCTACAAGGTCTGCTTGAGGGTTTATCTGAACGGGGATGGGACAGGAAAAGGAACCCACGTGTCCCTGTTCTTTGTTGTCATGAGAGGAGACTACGATGCTCTGCTCCCATGGCCTTTCAGGCACAAGGTAAGAAGGGCAACCTCGTCACATCCGATCCTGGCATAAACCCACCACTTGTCCCAGTGAACACAAGGGGACTTTTAAGTTTAGTAGAAGTTGGAGCATTTTCCCATTTTTCTCTCTGATGGCTACTGTAGTCTTGGGTAATAATTTGTCTCTGAATGGAGTGATTTACACACAGGGGAAGCTGCTCGTACCGAGATTCCATACCGTGCCTTGTAGGATGTTCAGACACCAGAATACTGGTGTTTGATACATCCCAACCTGTGTCCACCTGGGCTAAAGCCAGAGACACATTTTTTCCTGATTCTTGCTATGATAATATCAATTTATGAGGGAATTATGAATCTCTGCCTGAAGCACAGGCGTCAGGGACGTGAGGTTAGAGTTCTACCAAGGTGCCACAGATGTCCTATGTGATCCTGGTCTTACTTTTTCTCATTTTATAAGTGCAATCTGATAATGGCAACGATGGTTAGAAAAGCAGTGAAAGTGTGCACAAAGGTTCTGGTCTCTGTTCTAGCACTTGCCTTCGTGTGGTAATAATTCTGTTAGCCTTTCATATAAATAGCTTTACTACCATTTAGCAGCCAAAAGAAATAGAAATCAAAGTTCCCAATCCTCACTGTATTAAAAAATTATTACATACATTTCACGTTTCAAGCTAAAGAACAGTGAGTTAATAAAAGTTGTAATGAGATGGGGAGATTTTACCCAGGTATTTAGGTTGTGTCTTTTACATATTTGCGTACAGGCAACTGAGCTGTTTCTTTTGATTCCAAACCACAATAACAGAATGAATGTAATGACTGTAACCGACCTTGGGTTTGTTGAAGTTGTCAGGAGAGAGAGGAAAAAAGTCTTTGGACTGTGCAGTTCTCTACCAAGAAATAATTCCCTGCTCTATTTTATTTAATTTTATTTTACGGGTG
Source organism: Phalacrocorax carbo (assembly GCF_963921805.1). Taxonomy (NCBI): domain Eukaryota; kingdom Metazoa; phylum Chordata; class Aves; order Suliformes; family Phalacrocoracidae; genus Phalacrocorax; species Phalacrocorax carbo. Next base: position 2,944,840 of record NC_087530.1, read on the forward strand.
GCAAGGTTTTAAATACTTCGTCTGGGAGCCGTTACAGTCTCCCTTGTTCACATAAACTGACCTTGCAGATTGCAAAACATTAATTGTATTTTGTATTTAATTATTGATAGAGCTGCTTTTGCAGCGTGTTTTTGCACTTCTGTCTCTGATATTTCCTGGTTTGTTTTTCAGGTCAATAACTCATGATTGCCTCATTCTGTTTTTCAGGTTACATTTATGCTGCTTGACCAAAATAATAGGGAACACATTATTGACGCGTTTCGGCCGGACTTGACTTCTGCTTCATTTCAGAGACCAGTGAATGATATGAATGTCGCAAGTGGCTGTCCCATGTTCCTCCCTTTGTCCAAACTACAGTCACCCAAATATGCCTACGTGAAAGAAGACACACTTTTCCTTAAATGCATTATAGAAACAAATTAGTAAATCTTGACATACGGGTGTCTGGTAAATCACCCACTGAATTTCATTAGTTTACAAGAAAACAAATCCCATCAGCTTGAGACCGTGTATTAGTTTTCACATGCACACAAAATCCAGAGAGCCTGAGCCTGTGCTCCGCTGAATCCATTCACATCAGCTGAAGTTCTGCCTGCTAGAATTAGCTGCTGCTGAGCACGCCGAGTGCTTTGCCCGGTGCCCCACGGAGTGTGCTATTGCAAATGATACCTGTGGTCATTTCACCAAAGCACTCCCTGTTCAGACGTAGGTTACGGTCACCCCCCCGCAGATGCGCCTGTGGGAAAGGCGCTGTTCTTTCTCACGCCCGGCCCCGGCGCGGGTGGCGTTCTGCCTAGGTGTGTCTGGCAGGGAGTGTGGCCCGGGCTCCCTTCTAGCACCCTGGGGTGAATAGGTTTCTGGGATGCATGGGGTGACGCTGAGCTTCCCCCGCCCTCCGGCAGCACCGCGGCGTGTGCGGGTCCCTTTCCCGGGAGGTGCGGAGCGGGCGCCTGTCAGACTGCGCCGGCTGGCAGCCCCGCTGTGGGATTTTGGCCGTTCCCCCACCAGGGACAAGGGCAGATTCCTTCCCCTGAGGCACCGATCGGGTGTCTCTTTGTGCGTATTGATGACCTTGAAAGCAGTGAGTTGTAGATAACGTTGGTAGCTTGAATTCCTTATACTGGATGATTTATTTCTGGCTATTTATTTTAGAGCTGTATTTATGTGCTCTGTAAAGAGATGTTCTGTTGCATCAGCAATTGGTGACCAGATTACACTGTGCCGTGGGCGAATCACCTCCTGTGTTTCCAGAGGAGTCGTTTGACTTTCCCATTTCAGACGAGGGGCTCTGAGGGTTGTTAACCCCCAGGAAGCCCAGAGCTCCCAGTCCAAGGAGTGGTAAGGGCCCCTCAGTAGCCTTGTTTTAAAGTGTTCGGTCACTTCCTGAACCTTCAAGGCAAGTGACTTATTGGAAAGTATTGTGGTTTTTTTTCTTGCTTAAATCTTTTTATGTGCTCTGATGTTTAAGTCTTTTCACACGCAAAAAAGAAGTAACTACTGGAAATGTTTTTGTCTTTTTTTTTTTAAGTAGAGATAAGGAATTAATTTTTTTTATAAGCAAATCAAGCTTGGAAATGTCTGGATGTGTGAGAAGTTCAAATGCTGCACCTTATCCCCAGAAAGCAGCAAGCCTCACCGCCTGCCTTCCCTGCCTAACAACTGTTGGATGGAATCAGAGGGGTCGGGTTGGAGTTTTGGAGCAGCAGTTCATGAACTTCCAGCAAAGTGGTGCCGCTGTGCAGCGTGCTTGTCCGCGGCTGCGCGGGACGGCGGGGCTGCAGTGGACAAGCCCAGGGCCTGGTCTTGCAGACAGAGGCAGGCGTGTACGTACAGGTGAAGGGCCTTTATGCAATTACTTTATCCATTTTTCCTCTGCGATGTTTCCCGTGTGTCAGTTGAAAACGCAAAGCCGACGGACAGCGTTGTGCCCGCTGCGTGAGAGGGGAAAGGAGAAACTGTTTGTCCACTTGCGTTTTGCGAACCGTGGAAACCGCAGCCGTCTGGCAGAGCTGGTGCGGCATCATGCCGGCGTATGAGGAGGCTTTTCAAATCTCTCGCTTCTATCTTGGCAGCATCCTTTAAAATAATGAGTTGTGGTGAAGTATCAGATTTCCAAAAAACCCACCCCATAAACAAATACCTCTCAAGGCTTGTTTGGGAAGGAACTGGATATTCTTTGCCATCACACGCACATGCACAGTCTCTCTCTCTGCCTTTTTCTCTCTTACATGTTTAAAATGTTCTTTCAGGGACAGAAAGTTTTCCGGTAACGTGCCAGCCCCTGTAACCACACTGGAGTAATATGCCTAAAAATATTACGCTTTTCATGGCTGTGTAATTTTGACAAGTGCTGTATTTATTACAATCATTCATATTTTCTTACAATTTTATTTATTTCTTAAATATAGCTCACTAACTTAAAAAAGCTTTGTGTGTTATTTTCACTGTAAAATAGGCAGTTGAGCAACTTGGATGGCGGTTTGCTGTAGAAACAGCTGAGCAATGCTGCTAAATTTACTTGTTTCTCCAGTAGTAGCCCCAAGCAGGTTTGCCCAGCACGGGGCCCAGCTGCGCCCCGTGACCCAGAAATAACCAGCCCCTGTCCCAAAGCGCTGATGATGCCAACAGTCATCTGAGGTGCTGGGGATGAAGCGCCTTGCCTGAGGGCCTGCAGGAAATCAGCAGAAATTCGGGGAATGAACCCTAAAGCATCTCCCGTGCCGGTGCCGTAATGATAGGGTCACCCTTTCATTGCCTGTGGAAGTTGGCATGTTTGTGTGGAAGTCGTAGCACCCAATATATGGGGCTTTGGCCTGGGAAACTGAACAAAAGTCGGCGTACGAGCCCGACTCCCGTGGCGCTGCCTCCCCCTGCCAGCCGGGCTCCGTGCAAAGCGGGCTCTGGGGGCAGGGAGGTGAGCGTGGGAGATGATGGCACGGCCTGGCCCAGCCAGCTCATTCCCACAGCTGCGGCAGCCAGAGCGGAGCGGGAGGCAGGCGGCAGCTGATCTTACAAGAATTACAGCAGATTGAGGTAGTGGTCGGCTGTGCCTGGTTGCCAGGGGAGTCGGAGCTGCTCCATACCTGTGTAAGCTTTCCTTGGCCCTCGCTGGCCGTGGAGCTGCTTTTCCACTGGGGGTTTTTGCTTTTATCATAGCGGGCGTTGACTTCCCTTTTTTTTTTTTTTTGTGCAAAATCCTTTTCCATGTAGTGGAGGAGGAGGGTTTTCCTTGTGTGCGAGAGACAGAGGGAGAGAAGGTGGGGGAAATGAGTAAAACTGTGTGTGGGTGAAAGCTGGGGAAAGAGAGAAAGTGTGTGGGAGAGATGTGAATATGCATGAGAGAGAATATTTATGTGTATGCGTCTGCATCGAGGGAAGCAAAAATATATGTATGTGCAAGTGCAGGCTGAGAGATGCATCCAGCGGAGAGTGAATGCCCTGACGCCTTCGTGCTTTTGTCTGGTGGGATTCTACCAGGAACAATTACACTGATTTTCTTCAATTCCTGTGCACAGCCAGGATTTCACTGACGGCAGGAGCCCGGTGTCGCTCCAGGTGGGAGGTCAAATCTCACAAGCTGCAGGGAAGCAGAAGCACCCAAACTGGAGGAATAAATACCCTGGAGAGAGGATGCGGTGCACCGGGGCTCTCTCCGTTCTGGCGTGACCGACACCAGTCTGTGCCTGACCTGCCCTGGACGCGAGAGAGGGGCAGGACGGGGTGGGCTGGAGACCTCGCTCGGCTCGTCCCTTCTGCAGGGGGGAGCCGGGGGAGCCCGTGCAGCCCTCGTCAGGGCGTTCTCCTTGGAGGACAGGGGTGACGATGGACGAAGGGACCCGCTTGGTAAAAATCAAATTTAAAAGTTTATTGGAAGCCCTTTAGTTCCAGTTTTCTTGCTAGCCACGTATTCCCAATGGGGAAATCCCTGAAATGAATGGGAGGAGAGCCGCGAGGCTGCCGAGTTTGCAGGCCGCCCGTGCTCATCGCCCCGCAGCGCAGGGCTGGGGCGGCGGTGCCGCTGGCCACTTCGGTATGAAATCGCACGGAGCCAGCTTTTGGGATGACTCAGGCCTGGATGGCAAATGTCTGCAAAGGGAGGAAATTCGTTACCAGCTGTGCTCCCAGGGCCGGCAGCTCGTTGGTGTAAAACCGTCCCCGGGACAGGACGTAGATGAAGCGTTGCTCATTTACAGCAGGTAAGAGCCAGCCTCGCAGGAAGCAGAGGCAAGCTGAACTGCCATGAAACTCGTGAAAGCGGCACGTTTATTGTGGGCTCTGCGTGTGTGCAATTGATGGGAGAGCTTTGAGGTTACTCGAGGCCCAACACCAGCAGCGGGGCACGGGACGGAGCCCGTGAAGGAGCAGCCTGGGCTGGATGGGCGGCAGGACTGGCTCCGGGGCTCACCTCGGCTCCTGAAGAGCAAAAGCAAAGAGTTGGAGCCTGTTGCTTCCATGCTGCAGGTTGGGGTTCGGGTTGGGAACACCCTGCTGGAGGAAAGGAGGAGCAAAATCCCCCAAGGCAAGCGAGGGGCTACCAGAGCCTGCCATGGGGCCATGTCCTGGGCTCAGGGGTGGCCGGCGGCACGGGGTCCCTGCCCGCACAGCACCGCGCCGCACAGACGCAGCCCGGCTTCTTCTTGAACACTGATAGTTACGGTTGCACTAACAGGCGTTTGCTCCCTGCAGTTTTGTAGCTGGGTGAGCAGTGCAAACATCCCCCAGTTAACACAGGTCTTCACTCCCCATTTTTCACTTTTCCCCAGGAATAAAACAGGCTTTTCTTTCTTTCTCTTTCTCTTTCTCTCTTTCTCTCTTCCTCTCTTTCTCTTTCTCTCTTCTCTCTTCTCTCTTCCTCTTTCTCTCTCTTTCTCTTTCTCTCTCTCTTTCTCTCTTATTTCTCTCTTTCTCTCTTCTTTTTGCAGGGGGGGGGGAGGGAGATGTCTTTTCTCAGCCGTGCTCAGGAACTGCAGACGTGTACATAACATATCTGTGTCAAAATTATATAAGGGCTTCATTAATATAAAACTTGCACAGCTGTAAGAACACTTACAAGCTCTTCATGTCTGATGCAATTGCATAGAAGCATGCAAAGAAAGTTAAGTTATAAAAAATAAAAAGGATATGGATTAAATTCATGCTAAATAAACAATACACTGATGTGAAACCCAATGCCTAAATGCTCTTCCTTTTAAAGGCACAGCTGGCATAAAACAGCTGAATGTCAGATTTAACTGCTCTGATTCTAATTACAACCATACCTTTGTTCGAATATGCCCTTTGGTATATCACTTTTCTCTGAAAGGGCTCGAACTAGAGCGAACTCCCCCCTGTGCCGCGGCGCACGAGGCACCGCCGGAGCATTACCACGTCCGTGTGGAATGCGTTGAGCCACGGCGCTTTCCAAACACGGGGCTCCGCTCCGGGCGCTGGCGTTCCTGGAACAGGCTCCTGATTTTCATCTCCAAGACCTTCGGCCGCAAAACCATCTTGATAAGGAAACGGATTACACTTACCGAGAAAGAAGCTGAGATCAGAGCAATAACAAGTGTTCTCTAATCCAGCACATCACTTCTCTTGCAGAAATGAGGCGCTGAAGTGATTTTTTTTTTTTTTTTTTTTTTTGGTCTGGACCAAATCAAATGATGCAGGAAAACCAAAGAGAGTTTTATCAAGTTAAATCAGGAAGGGTTGCTCCGTGTTTAATGGCTAGGTTGGCAAAGAGTCATAGTACTTCTGTAGCTACGGTGGTCTAAAATAATCAAGGGTAAGGTTTGTAGGGGAATAATATATTTTTTTAAATCGACTAATAAAGCTGAAAAAATCCAGGCAAACTTTTAGGCTTATAAGCCCTTCCTCAGGCCAGGAAAAGAACTCATAACCTCGCCCACGGCTGCTTTGAGCTTAACTTGGTTGTGTTGGTCAATCAGGTGGTTTCAGAGAAAAGTGGTTGAGGCCTGTGGAGCGGGAGGAAGCTTTGGCCGAGAGAGAGGTAACCATGTCAATAGCCCCGGGTGACATTCGTGGCTGCTTTTATTGGCGCGAACGCGTCACGTTTTGCCAGCCGAATGCCCAGGTGCAAACGGCACTCGCGAATCGTTTTGAGCGGTGCACGAGGGAGCTGCGCCGAGTCTCGCAGCCCCTGCGCCGCAGCCCCGCATCGCTCGGCCGCAGGAGGCTCCGGAGCAGCTGCAGCCGGCGCGAGTCGTTTCTGCAGATCCTATCTCCACATCAGGCCCGTAGCTCATAGGCAGCTTCGTGTTTGGGTTTCCATTCAATATTCCTCGGCTTCGGTTTCCAAGACTACAAGCCAACATCCAACCCCTCCTCCCACTCCTGTTTTCAAAGAAAGAAAAACACTGTGAAAAGAAGCTACCCGATTTCTGGGCAGTTTTCAAAGCAGAAAGAAAGGCAGCGCCAGGAGCTCCTCGCCCCGCGCACGCCGCGGGCTCTGCTCCAGCCAGGGCTCCCGCCGGCTTCCAGCCGGGCTGAGCCACGATTCTCCGGGTGCTCCGTCCTTGTGCGAGCAGGAAAGCACCTTCCCCACCTTTGCAAGTGCAGGGCGCGGAGGAGGGACGAGGGGTTTTTAAGGACAAAACGGAGGTGTCGGAGTACTTAACCACCTCAAACAATTTTGCAAATGCTGGTTTTGTTTGGATATTTACTAGTGGGGAAGGAGCGGCCACGCAATTGCTGTGAGAGTGGCATGGAAATATTCATGTCGGCGTGGGCCCGGGTGGGTGCTCCTGCCCCAGCAGAGCATGTCACACGTTGTCCCACTGAGGTCCCTGGAGCCCCACCAGTGCGAAACCAGTCACTCAGCTGTGTCTGACCACTGCACCCGCTCCGGGGGCTGCCGCAGCCCCGCACCAGCATCTGCCAGGAGCCGCGAGCCTTCACGTGGTGCCAAAGAAATGGGTTCTCCAGCGGCTCCCCCGACTCCCCAGGGGTGTGCGGGAAAAGCCGGCAGGTGTGAAGAGGAGGACAGGGAGGAAGAAGAGGAGGAGGAGGGCAGCACCCGGTAGCTCACCACAGCGGGAGCCGAGGCCAGGCTCGATGGGGATGGTGTGATAGGGGCACCCGCAAAGAAAGCAGAGTTAAATGAGATTGCGTGGCTTTGTTCATGTTATGAAATAGAGGATGCACCTGAAATTCCTTTTTTTTCCCTTTTTGCTTGGGACTTTCATTCCAGGGCAACGTTACTGTGCTCTTTCCGCTGGCAGGTGTTGGGTTTGGGGTGCCCTCTCTGTGCTGGAGGGTTTTCAGTAAGGTTATACCCGCTTACACCCATGGTGAACTTGATGCGGCGATTGATTCACGTGTCCGCATTCCCATGGCAAATGACCAAGATGCTGCAAACATAAACCACGGTGGCTGGGGAGGAGGGTGTAAGAACGTCCCCGTTTGCTCCACCAGCACCACGCGGGGACAGGCCGCTCCGCAAGTGCAGCAAATGAATCGCTTTCGGTCAAACCCAGCACCACCAGCTGCAGCGAAGTGAGCAGCGGCGTTTGTCCAGGGGGAGAGTTATGGTGCAAGAGTTATTTTAATCCTGTGGTGACTCACGGCTAACACATCATGACTCACCACAGAGTGTAGTCGTTTGACTGTTTTGAAGATGCGTCAGGTTCCCCGTGAGGCGCAGGACGGTGTTTCATACTGGGGAAGGCGCTGCCATTTTTTTTCAGCTGCCTAAAATTCTGCAAACACGGGCCCAGCAGCTGGGCGTAGGCACCGCATGGCATGGCTTGGCACGGCATGGCACGGCACGGCATGGCACGGCACGGCATGGCTTGGCACGGCACGGCATGGCTTGGCACGGCACGGCACGGCACGGCACAGCACGGCGTGCTGGGCCCCCGCCCACCACCGTCTTCACATTGTGCTGGGCTTTGCCTTACACACCAAGAACTGCAAAGCAAGGAGAGCAGCCTTACGGCACCCATCGCTCAGGGAACCGCATATTCCCGTCAGGTTCGCAGGTGCGGCATCGCCCGCGTGCTGCCAAGGGCCAGTCGCAGTGCTGCGAACGCTCGGATGTCAACTTTTTATGGGAAAGTTTGATTAAAAAAAAATTATTTCTAAGGTGACAGAATTACACGCAGGTGGTGAAAAGGCGTTTCAGCACTGTGCCGTTCATTCCTCGTGCCCAGGGGAGCTGCTCACTTTCAGTGAAGCTTTTTGCAGCTGTGCTGTGACCCCCAGCACGGGGGAGGCCACCCCACGGTGCCGCACAGAGCTCATCGATTACAGGCAATAAAATTCGTATCAACTCTGCTTGTGCTTGGCCCGGACCCTACACCGGGAATCGGCGTCTCTACTGCCTGAGCAGGCCTAAAACATTTCTTTTTTGGCAGCACTTTCTGACAAACAGCAAATCCTTAAGATTTCTTCTTGGCACTGACCAAAGCATTTTTGCAGTGATTGATTTTCTCTGTTGCGATTCAGAGAAAGGCTACCCCCATTTCTAGGAATCCTGACGAGCACAGGTTGTTCCCTTGCGCAGGACAATGCCACGCATGCGGGGCACCCCTCCCCGCACCCCATCCTGGGGGACCGGGGGATGCCCCGAGCTGGCTGCAGCCACCAGCCGGGGGGAGAGAGGGCGGGCAGGGAGGTCCCCTCTGTTTGGCACGGGACGCCCGTGCCCTCTCCATGGCGGGTGGGGTGGGGGGTTGGTTGGCTCTGGGTGCCCCCTGGGGCATGGGTGCAGACAGGGCTGGTGGGGTGATGCTAGAAGTGGGGATGTGGGGTGCCCTGGAAGGGGTCTGGGGTGTGATGGTATCTGTACGGTGCAGCAGTGGGTACCCCATGGGGGTCAGGGTTGCAGGTACCCCACAGGGGAGGGCAGGTAGCAGGTACCCCACGGGGGAGGGCGCAGGTACCCCATGGAAGCGGGGTTGCAGATACCACACGGGGGAGGGTGCAGGTACCCCATGGGGGTCAGGGTTGCAGGTACCCCACGGGGGAGGGTGCAGGTACCCCATGGAAGCGGGGGTTGCAGATACCCCGCGGGGGCGGGGGTTGCAGGTACCCCGCGGGGGAGGGCGCAGGTACCCCGCGGGGGAGGGCGCAGGTACCCCACGCCCCCGCGTGTGCCCTGCCCCCGCAGCGGGGGGTGCCGCGCCCCCGGGGCCCATCCCCGCCGTGCCAGGCCGATGCGCTCCGAGCCGTGGGAGGCGGCGGAGGCGGCCCCGCGCTAATTGCATAAGCGGGACGTCAATGCCCGCGGGAGGCGCGGGGGGAAGCGCGGGAAGATGGCGCCCCGCGCCCTGCCCCCGCCGCACGCCGCCGCTCCCCGCCGCGGGCCCCGGGCGGGCGGGCGCTGAGCCGGGCCGGCGGCGGCGGAGGGGCCCGGCGGCGCCCACCGGTAAGGGCAGCGCCGGGGGAGCCGGGCCCGGGAGCGGGGGCGGGGGGCGGCGGGGGCGCAGCGCGGCGGGAAGCGCCCGGGGTGGCGGGAGCGGGGCCGGGCGGGACGGACGGACGGACGGACGGAGGCTTTGAATGAGCCAATGGCGGCGGGGCCCGCGGCCGCCGCTCCCGGGGCTGCCCGCAGCGCTCCCGCCCGGCAGGTGCCGCCGGACCCGCCGCCCTCCTCCCGCTCCCGCCGCGGGGGGACCGCGGGGTGGGGGGGGGTGGGGGGGGTCCGGCTCGGTGCCCCCCACCCCGCACCCCCGCCGCCGGGTCCCGGCTCGGGGGCGGCGCGGGGAGCTGCCAGCCGGGCCGGCGGGAGCCGCGTCCCCCCCCTCGAGCCCCGCCGCCGGGGCGCGGAGCCGCCGCCGCCGCTTTCATAATCGCTCCCGAAGCGCAAATCCGTGCTGGCGGGGCTGCGCTGCTGGGTGACATGTCGCAGCTCGCTGCGCCGGCTCCTGCCAGCCCCGCAGCTCCCTTCGGCTCCCACTTTTTTTATTTTATTATTTTTTTCGGCCGCACCCGCTTCACCGTGAGTTAAATCCAGGCAATTCTCCACAAACGGGAGCGTTATTAATAGCGGGATCCGGGCAGAGGGACTTTTGCGTTGCCTACAGCACGGTGAGGTTCTGGGTCGCGATCCGCGGCGTGAGGTCACGCGTGTTGCCGTTGCGGGAGCGCAAAGGGGAGAAAAGTAACTTCTAAGTCGTTTTACTGATGCCTGTTGAGGGTCGCAGCCCGGGCTGCGGGGACGGCGCTGCCGGCTGGGGACCCTCTGCTTGCCCGGGGTGCTTCAAACCTCACGGCAGCGAAACCTGGCTGCTCGCTTTCACTCGCTGCGGATAGTGCTGCCGTTTCCCCGCTCGCGCGGCGGCCCTGTTGGTTTGGGAGCTAGGAAAATGTGAATTAAAAATCAAATTTAAAGCTGTTACCCCTCGGATGCCCCTTCCAGAGGCTGACCCTGTGCAGGCCTGTGGCACGTCCCGGTGCCCCACGGCGGGGTGGTCTGTGCTGCGGGAGCCAAGGGGTTAATTCACTCTTGCTCAACAGTAGCAAAGATTGCGGCTGCTCCCTTTGATTTCACCTAAATTAACCCCTGGATGAACCCAGCTCATCCACGCTCGTTTTGCGGGCCCTGAGCACCCACTGGTGGGGGTGAACCGGCCCCGGGCTCGGTGCTCCCGGGCAAAACCCGCCGGGATGCCGAGCTCGGCCAGTGGGCACGTGTTGTCGTGGCGCGAGGGCAGGGTAACGAGCGTCTGCGTCCCCTCCAGGCTCTGCTGATGGAGACCGCCAAGCTCAACCCCATCATCCGGGATGTCTACGCGGCCGCTGGCCGTGTCCAGCAAGCACCGGCCGCCGCCTCGGCGCGGAGGGGCAGCAGCTGCCGAGAGCTCATGGTCAAGCTGACGGAGGGGCAGTACGTGCTGTGCCGCTGGACCGATGGGCTCTATTACCTCGGAAAGATCAAAAGGGTAAGGTGGGCACCCAAAGTGTAGCTAGTGCTGTTCCCTGGGTCGGCTTGTGGCTCGCAGGGGTGCTGGCCCTGGCTGCAATGCATCTTTGGTCATCAGGGTTGACGTCCAGCCCCTGGGTTGCACCCCAAACCTGACTTCCCACAGCCCCGAGAGGCAGGGCCAGTCACCAGGGAAAATGGGAGAGCGCCGGGAATGGGAGCTGACCCCCGGCAGTTCTTCCCGCTCTCTCCCCGCAGGTGAGCGGCTCCAAGCAGAGCTGTCTCGTCACGTTTGAGGACAACTCCAAGTACTGGGTCCTCTGGAAGGACATCCAGCATGGTGAGTGTCGCCCCATCCTCCCTTCCCGCTGTCGTGCCGGGGGGTCCTTCCTGGCGCCGTGGAGAGGTGGCTGTGCCTCGCGCGTCTCCGACTCTGCCGTCCCCGTCCCACAGCCGGTGTCCCCGGGGAGGAGCCCAAGTGCAGCATCTGCCTGGGGAAGACATCGGGCCCCATGAACGAAATCCTCATCTGCGGAAAGTGTGGGCTGGGTGAGTGCGGGCGCGTCGCCCCGGGGGTGAGGGTCCGGCCAGCCCGGTGGCGCTGACGCCGAGCCCTCCCGCAGGTTATCACCAGCAGTGCCACATCCCGGTGGCGAGCAGCGGCGAGGGCCCGCTGGGGACGCCGTGGTTCTGCCGCCGTTGCATATTTGCCTTGGCCGTGCGGGTGAGTGGGGCTGCCCGGGGTCACCAGCGCCGCGTGCCGCCCGCCCTTGGCGCGGCGGTGCAGGATGCGGCCCACCCCGGGCGGCTGTGCTGATCCCCGTCCCGCTCGGTCCTGCAGAAGGGGGGTGCCCTGAAGAAGGGAGCCATCGCCAAGACACTGCAAGCCGTCAAGATGGTGCTGTCCTACAACCCCGACCTGCTCGAGTGGGACTCCCCGCACCGGACCAACCAGCAGCAGTGCTATTGCTACTGCGGGGGCCCTGGCGAGTAAGCCCTGCCTGCCTGCTGGGAGGGTTGTCGTGTTTGGTTTTATGGGGAAAAGCATTTGCAAAAGGCAGGTGGGATCAGGTTGGGAAGTTTTTTCCCCCCAAGAGAGATGTCCCCAGCTTGCAGGGCTCTGCCCTGGGGCCGGCGGCTTTGCTGCCCGCGCTGCCTCTGCCGTCTGGGTCTCCGCTTGCTCCCGGAGGCACCATTTGCACCCACCTCCGTGGCTGTGGAAATACAAGTTAGGGCCCAACTTTTTCTCCCTGGCAGTGGAGTCCGTGCCTGGGAGGGAACTGGGGTGGTGGCTGCTGCACGCTGCCCTTGCCATCACCCACCTCCTCTCCCTCCCCAGGTGGTACCTGAAGATGCTGCAGTGCTACCGCTGCCGGCAGTGGTTCCATGAAGCCTGCACCCAGTGCCTCAGCGACCCCATGATGTTTGGGGACCGGTACGTCCCTTCTGGACTTTGCTGGGCTGGTGCTGGATGTCAGAGCTGTCTTCCCAGGGGGGCTCATACACAGATGTGTCCCCAGTCCGGTTCTCCCTGACCCGGCTGTGGCACCAACATGTGGATCCGCCCCCCTGGGGGCAGATGGGTGACCCCATCCCGCAGAGCCCTGCTCCTGCCAGTGTGCTGTCACCACTGGCACCCGCAGCACTGTCCTCACCCCGTCCTGTCCCCAGGCCCTGCATGGCTGTGGGGATGACCCCCACCCCCAGCACTCCCCTCCCTGCTGTTTTCCAGGTTCTATGTGTTTTTCTGCTCCGTGTGCAACCAGGGACCTGAATACATCAAGCGCCTGCCCTTGAGATGGTAAGAAATGGCCCTGGCTCCTTTGGAACACGCTGGGGTGGCCGCAGGGCACCGGGCTGGCCTGTGCCCGGTGCTGCCAAGCCCTTGCCATGGGGCCAGCCCCCGCGGTGGGTTTCAGTGGCGTGAGTTTGCGGAGCATCTCCCGCTCATCCCAGCCCGGCCCTGAGCTGGGGCCTTTGCTCGGCTGCGGGCCCTGGGCGTGCAGCTCCCACTGCCCGGCCCCACAGGGCTGTTTCCCAGGGAAGCTGTTTCTCAATATGCCTGAAACCTACTCTTTGTCTGGGACCCAAAGTGCACATTTACCAGAAGAGAACTGCAAAAAGCAGTCGGGTGACAAGTCATCAAATTCTGTGGTTAAATACAAGTTTACAAGCGGTACCTTCCAGTGTACCTTGATGGTCTGAAAGCACTTTATAAAGTGTATTAACAGTGCCAGAAGCCCAGCTTTTCCCTGCTGTTCCCCCTGTGCTTGGCCGTGTCAGACGTGTTACTGATGCTAACGGGCTGCTGGGACGTGGCTGCCTCGGGGACATTGTACTGAGCAGTGCAGCAGGCTGGAAGAAGAAAAAGGGAAATCCTGCAGGATATGTTGCTTGGCTTTCATTTTCAGAGACGCAAGTGTAAAATCCCACCGGGTAGATTGGGTTGTTAAAATAGACAGTGTGTTTTCAAGTGAATAAGAGCCGTCCCGCTCCCATACTTAACTGCAACAAGAGCACACGGCTGGGGCTTATTAAAAAGCTGGAAAACGGCATTTGTCCTGGGAGCAGCATGTCCTCCAGCTCCTGGGCTCAGGGCTCTCAGCGTTTGAGGTTCTCCTCTCCTGCACGCAGTGTCCCACCCTTCCCCAAAGCTCAGGGGATGCTGTCCTGGCTGTGGCGGCATCCCCTGGGGTGCGTGTCCAGGCCAGGGTTTCTCTCCACCGTGGGGTGTGGGAATGGTCCTGGCTTCCAGCGAGAAGATTTTGGACTGGTCGTGCTGGGGGCTGCACCTGAGTGGTGCTGGCGGAGCAGAGCATCGTGGAGGGTACAGTCCTGCCGGGGTGAGGGTGGGCTGCCGACCCTCCCAGCCCCTTTGCTCCCCCAGGGTGGATGTCGTCCATCTCGCCCTCTACAACCTGGGCGTACAGAGCAAGAAGAAGTACTTCGATTTCGAGGAGATCTTGGCCTTTGTGAACCACCACTGGGATCCGCTGCAGCTCGGGAAGGTAAAGACGCGCAGCCCAGGCTCGGGCTGGAGAGCAGCCGTGTGGAGGGAGAGGTGCTGCCAGGGATGTGAGCCGCAGCTGGCTGTCCCCAAAGCCTCGCTCGGAGGGGCCGGATCCTCCTTCCCCGCAGCAGTTGAGCCCCTGAGGCTGGGGCAGGTCGGCCAGTGAAGGGTGGTGCTCGTGGTGAAACGGTGGGGCAGCGAGCTCTGACCCTTGGTTGGGTTGGCTTCCCCTCTTAGCAGGCACCAACCCTGAGGTGTGTTTGCATGTTGCTTGTTTGGAAAGGGTCGGTGCTTTGAAAGTGCCCGCTCACCGTGGCCCAAGCTGGCTGGTCCTTGGCCGGTCCCCTGCAGGGAAGGAGCTTTAAAACACCCGCCTGGTTTCTCTAGGTGGGCAGGAGCACCTGACCTGGGGTGTTTGCACCCGTTGGGAACACGTGGCAGCCCCTGTGTGCTGTTCACCCACCCCCTGGATGGCATCAGAGCGGGGCATCCCCAGCGGGCAGCCTTGGTGCTGTAGGATGCTGCTCGCTGAGCTGGGAATGGTGTCGGCCCCTGGGCACGGGCCCTGGGCAGCGCTGAGGGACCTTTCCTGGGGCTGGGGTGGAACTGGAGCAGGTGGGGGGTGAAGGGTGGAAAGGGACGTGCCACCATGTTGGCAGTGCCACCATGCCAGCAGCCCCTCTCCGACGAGCTTGGGCATCTCGGCAAAACTGCGGTTCATGCAGCGCTCGGCCCGGAAGGCTCCTGCTCAAAATCAGCTTAATCGCCTTCCTCTGCACTGGAATTGCCCTTTGTTCGGGTGTTGTACCTGACAAGTTTCCCAGCTGGAGCTGGAGCTGGGAGAGGTGTTAAAACCAAGGCGTGCTGGAAACGTGTTGCCGCATCAGGTCGGGTCGGTTCCCCGCGGACGCCTCCCTCCCCTGCACCGAGGGCGGCCAGTGCCAAACCCGGGCGGCTCTGGGCTTTGGCGTTCCTCACGCCCTGACCTTGGGCAGGAGCTGAAACCCGGAGTTCGGGTTCCCCCGTCTGTTTAGTTTTTGCATAACCACAGCAGGCGCCGAGCCCTGCCTGACCTCTGCGTCTCCCCGCAGCTGACGGGCACCCCTGTCTCCGAGCGCGGCCCCCACCTCCTCAATGCACTCAACAGCTATAAAAGCAGGTGAGCCCCGGGGTGTGGTGGGGTGAGGGATGAGGGATGGGGACAGGACGGGATGCAGGATGCTCCTGCGGCCCCCCTGGCTGATGGTGGTTTCCTCCCCTCTGCTGCCCAGGTTTCTGTGTGGGAAGGAAATCAAAAAGAAGAAATGCATCTTTCGCCTGCGGATCCGCGTCCCGCCGAACCCCCCCAGCAAGGTGCTGCCAGAGAAAGCCCCCGGCATGGCCGAGAGCGGCTCCTGCGAGCTGAAGAAGAGGGGAAAAAGCAAATATGTCCATAAAGACAGGTGAGCGGCCAAATTTCCCTGGGCATCCCACCACTGCCACGTTCCCCTGGGGTGGCCTGGCAGCCTCACGCCCCGTCTTGCTTTGCAGCCTGCTGCCACGGGAGCTCGAGCAGCAGAAGCGGCGAGCGGCCCGGCGCAAGAGGGCCAAGTTCCTGCTGGAGGATGCCATTCCCAGCGTGAGTCCTCCGCCCCCTCCTCTGCATGACTGCCCTGGGCTTTAGCAACCATGTGGGACCCTGCAGCCCCCATCCCTGGGGCTCCCTGTGAGGTCCCCCCGCTCCTGCAGGCAGGGAGAGCCCCCATCCCTCTCCCTGGGGTTTGCAAACGTGCTGTGCCAAGCCCGCTTCCCGGGGGCTGCGGGGCCACGGGAGGGAGCGCGGCGGTGCCGGGGCAGAGGGTGCCGGGGCCATGGGCAGCACCGCTCTGCTCAGCAGTGACGAGTGCCCTTGTTTTCGTGGGGCAGAGTGACTTCACCTCCGCCTGGAGCACCAACCACCACCTGGCCAGCATCTTTGACTTCACACTGGATGAAATTCAGAGCCTGAAAAGGTCTGTGCAGCCGGGCCGGGGGGTGTGGGCAGCAAGCAGGGGGGTGGTTTGAACACCCAAGTGTGAGGCAGAGC
The DNA here is from genome assembly GCF_963921805.1 of Phalacrocorax carbo. NCBI lineage: Eukaryota > Metazoa > Chordata > Aves > Suliformes > Phalacrocoracidae > Phalacrocorax > Phalacrocorax carbo. The sequence continues at coordinate 2,960,779 of NC_087530.1, forward strand.
TGGAAAACCTCCGGCCGCAGGTGCATGTGAGATGGAGGCAGGCACAGCTGGGGAGGTGGGGGGCCACGGTGCCCCTTGCGCCGTGCTGGGGCCAACACTGCCTCTTGTCCCCAGTGCCAGCTCGGGACAGACTTTCCTATCGTACGTGGACTCCACGGACGCTGCCAGCACCTCCGGCTCCGCCACCACGAGCCTCTCCTACGAGTCCAGGTGAGGGCTGTGCTCCCTTGCCTCCTTCCAGAGGGGTCCTGGTAGCACAGCCAGGGGGGGTGAGGGGCTGCCGCTCTCCCCCCACAGCACCCTCGTATCCTGGCACAAGGATGACCCGCACTGGGGAGCCTTTCCTCCCTGCCTCCTGAAAAGGGCTGGTGGTCCCAAAGCGCCGCCGCCTCTCTGGGCACAAAGGGTCGGAGCCGTCAGTCCTCGGCAGCCTCACCCAGGCTCCCAGCGTGCTCCCCACAGCCAGCATGGTGCAGGGCGCTTCTTGGGTGCTGCCCTCACCCCTCCTCTGTCCCCTCTTTCGCAGCCGGAGGACCGTGGGCAGCCGCAAGCGCAAACTGGCAGCACCAGCCTACGCCTCGGCGGGGGTGAAGAGGAGAGGTGGGGAGGCGGGCGGGCGCCCGGCCGGGAGCACCCCTGAGAGCAGCGAGGCAGCCTGCGGCCCCGACCGCCCGGACGACGGCATCGACAGCCACACCTTTGAGAGCATCAGCGAGGACGACTCCTCGCTCTCCCACCTCAAGTCCTCCATCAGCAGCTACTTCGGGGCGGCGGGCAGGCTGGTCTGCGGCGAGAAGTACCAGGTGCTGGCACGGCGGGTGACGCTGGAGGGAAAGGTGCAGTACCTGGTGGAGTGGGAAGGCACGACCCCCTACTGAGCCCCGCCAGTCCCCAAACCTCTCCCGGAGCCAAGCCAGAGGAGATCAGGATGACGGAGAAACTCTCGCCATGAGGCAGAGGAGGGGCGCTGGCCTGCGGGGAGGCTGGGACCCCTCCGTGCTCCGGCGTCCCGGCTGGGGCCGGCTCTTGGGGAACTGCCACAGGTGGAGGCAGCGCCGGAGCCGGCGCCGTCAGAGGTGCTCCCCAGGGGTGAAACCCGCAGCCTTGCCGCTGCATGATTTTTTTATTTTAACTATTGTTATTTTATTGGCTGTGTATATGCAAAGAGCGGGGCCCAGCTGTGCTTTCCTGATGGAGCCTTTGGCCGAGCCCGAGGCACCATCACGGCGGTGAGAGGAGCAGCGAGTGGGTCTGGCCTTTCCCCCAGGCTGGCAGCTGTGTCCTGGTGGTTGAAGGGACCCCCGGCATGGCCGGGCACTCCCCCAGAGAAGCCTTTTTGGGGCGCACCCCACAACTTGCTCATGCAGATGGACGTCATGCTGGTGCCCGGTGCACCCCGGCTTATCCCCACGTCCAAGCCTTACGGAGCAGACTCGAGGGGGTCTTGCTGCTAAAGCAAAAAGCACCTCCCTCACTCGTGCTTTCACAGCCCGTCGCTGTGCCCACAGGAGGTGGTGGGCAACTCTTGCCAGAGCCAGTGTACGGGTTTTTTCTCCTTATCATAAATCCATTCGTTAAAGGAATGTGGTTTGTTTTAAATGAGTGGAAAACATCCCGTAAACAGCCCACGTGTGGACGGCTTCCATGGCCGCAGGGCAGCCCTACGTGGTTCTCATCCTGCAAGCTGGACGGCGTGTGATGCACCAGCTTCGTTTTCCCTGTTCTTCTGACAATCATGGTCTTGGAAGAGGTCAGCCAAAAGATACACCCTTGCCTTAAAACCACCACGGGCATTTCACAGACGTGAGCCCAAGGCCTTTATTGCTGCAGGAAACCTCGTCCTGAACGTGCCAAATGAGCAGACAAACCAAAAAGGCTGAAGAGGACAGTGGGGCGCAGGGAGGTGTTTGTGTTGGGGTCCCCGTGGCCACCCCTGTGGCCTCGTGGCTGTGCCTTGCGGGAGAGCAGCCGCGCTTTCTGTTACTGGCAGAGTGGTGATGTTTGTCTGCAGAAGAGAAGGAGCAGCCCCCTCCTTTACCTAAAGCAATACTGACAGGTTGTTCAGGAGCAAAGCAGTTGTCTTTTTTAAAAAAGTCTAATATCATCAGACATATTTGTTAGATTTTTTTCTAAGACAGAAAGATATATATATATATATATATTTTTAATGTTGTCCTCTCTGTCTCTCCCCATCACCGCCATGGCTGTCCCGTGGGGACAGAGGGTGGGCGATGCCAGGGGGGCCGCGTGGTGCTGCTCTGTCGGCACGCCCCGTCCCTATAGCCCCGTCGTTGGCCATCCTGGCCTTGCAGGAGGGTGAATTGAAAAGGTACTTAAGAACAGTGGTGCCAGCATGAGGGAGCAGGTGATGTTTTTAAACCAGAGGCCAAAGCACGGTCCTTGAAAATAAATCTCTGCTTCAGCTACTGCTGAAATAGCGTTATGGGACACCTGTGAGAGGGGGGTTTGACAGGTTGTTTTAATCCATCTAGCAGGCACCAGGCCTTTGCGCGGCTGCGAGGTGACGATGCCTCGTGTGGGGCTGCGGTGCAGAGCAGCAGCTTCAGTCCAGCCCCGGGAGTCGCCCGTGTCGCTGGGGCGAGGCGCGAGCTGCTTCGGTGCCCATACCAGGAGCCTTGAATGTTCAGCACGGCAGGTGCCGAGCATTTTAACTCCTTTCTGATGAGTTGCCCGGTGCCGTGCACGCAGCATTGTGCCTGGTGGAGAAGCTGTTACCCACTTGTGTGGGGGGAGGTCTGGGAGAGGAGGCTCCGTCCAGCTCCAACCATGAGATGGTTCGGGCAGGGTCAGTCGTGCCTTGGGGAGCGGTGCTTCGCACCCTCCGGGTCTGCCTCTCAGCTCATCCGGAGGGGAGCAACTCTGGAGGGGCACCGTCATTTTGGGAGACGTGCTGCCGGGACCCCCCATCCCTGGCAGCGAGGGGTGCAGCTCCTGCAGCCAGCTGGGTCATTCTCCGTCCTGCTGTGGTCTGTCACCAAAGGATTGCTTAAAGTATTTCCCTCTCACGAGTGCCTGTGAAGTCCTTGTTATTGTCCGAGTTGTTGCCCGAGGGGCTGGTGGGGGCTGCCAAGAGCCGTGCCAGGGCCGAGCGGGGTGATTCCCGCAGGATGTGCTGATGGACGTTGCACTCGTGGGAGCACCCGCAACATGTGGCCCCAGTTGTTCTTCTCTCCCTCTCGTCTCCTCCTCTCCTTCTGGCCTGTTGCAGAGAATTGAATGTGGAGCCTTTAAAAATATTTTTGTTGCAGAGTATATTTTGCATTAGCTGTAATAGATATTATAATGACTCTGTGCACCTTCTAAAGATTTATGAGTTCAGGTTGCTGCTTGTAATAACCAACTCTTGTTATACCCAAGTTGTAATTAATATGTCTGATGTACAATTAAAAAGACTTCTCTTTTTTTAACATCACTGGTTCCTCGTAGCATCAGGATTATTGAGCCTGGGCACTGGGGGTCAGTGTGTGGTCCCGGGCAGGTGCCCCGTGCCCACCACGATGCAGCTGGTGCTGCTGGGTCGTGCTCTGTGCCAGGGCGAGGTGTGCCCTCGGCCAGAGAGATGCTGCCGCGAAGCACGGGAACGGCAGGAGGATGCGAAGGGGTGAGTGTGGGTGGGGGACAGGGACACCCCTTGCAGCGATGGTTCTGTAGCGAGGGGCTGCATTCTGTCTCTGTCCCACTGACCTGTCCCAAATGGCCTCCACCCACTTAATCTTAGCCTAAAACTTGCATGTTGCACATTGTAGCCCTGACAGGGCTAAACAAAGCTTAGCTTTGGCTGCAGCGCAGGCCTGGTCTGGGGCTGCTGGTGTTCACTTCACGGGCTTTGTGCCTTTTTGTCAGAAAAGGTGCCCAGCTGGGATCCAGCATCTTTGGATTTACCACTGAAAAATTTCCTGCTCTCAGAGCTCAGACCATTTTCCCTCTTACCTTCTCTTTCCTGCACCTGTGAGCCTTCCCCGCACTCTCTGACGGGGCCACGCAAGCCCGCGGGCAGAGCTCTCGATACGTGCAAAGCGCCCCGCGCCGCTTCCCCACGAGCCAGAGGGGAGCAGGTCAGAGCCAGCGGAGCATCGCTCAGCACCAGGCTGAGAGAGTCGCTGCAAACCCACGACGGGCCCTTCCTCCTGCCCAGCTCACCGCAAACTGCAACACATGAGCCTGCCCAGGTAAGAAACGCTCCTGTTTATTCCCTTCCCAGTCACATAAATAACTCGGTATTGTTCCATAGGTAACACCCCATTAAACTATTAACACGAGCATCTTTTTACAAGGTTAAACTTGTCTCAGGTAGAAAGCCACCATTCAGGCGTGGGTAGGGGATGCAGGGCTGGGACTGTGCTGCCCCGCAGCCGGGCGATGCCCTGCTCCTGATGGCACACGGTTTTCCTGAACTGGCAGTGGATATTGCCCGGCTCTCTGCGGCTTGGCAGGGTCAGTGTGTGCGCTGCTTGCGGCTCCTGGTAAATGCTTGCGGTGTCTGCTCAAGTTTGCTGTTTCCTTGGATTTTGTACCACTCAAACCAACATATGTCGCATGACAGCAGGAGAGGGTGTGAGCTGGCGCATCGCCGGGTGCCCGGCCACATCCTGCTGCCTCCGCGCTGGGGAAGCAGGAGGCAGAGCGGGGCAGGATGCTGCGACAGCTGCTGCGGGGGAGCAGGGGGGCCAGGCGGGGTTTCAGGCACTGGCTGCAGGGATGCACGGCACTGGAGGGGCTGCCAGGCCATGGCTACCACCTTGCACTGGCTGCTGGAGGCCTGAGACAGCCCCCAGATGCTGCAGTGTCCTGACCATGAGCATCTCTGTGTACCCTCATCTGCAATGCTGCAGCAGCCCTTGGTGCACGTAGCCCTTCCCCACTTTGGCCTCTGCCATCTCCAGGCTGCATCTCCCTGAGCACAGGGTCAGGCCGAGAAGGGGACGTCTGGAGTGCACACACAGTTCCCAGTCCCAAGCTTCTGTGTTATAGCAAACCCGTGAAGACCTAAGCTGCTTCCCCCCGTGTGCAAAACTCCTGCCCGCACAGGGAGACCGGCACGGCTCAGCACGTTTCACCTGGTCTCCCTAAAAGTGAGGTGCTTTTTGTGCTTTTCAGTTAGTCCTGTGGGACGCTTTCCTCTATCCATTTGAGATAGAGAGGGTTTCCTTGGTCAATAGGCAGGCTGATGATTTCAGGAATTTCAAAGGGATGGATGGATCTAAAGTGGAAACAGATGCAGAGGAACAGTGTCACCAACAGCCCCGTGGTAGAACAGACCCACTCGCAGGCGCAGGAAGCAGAGGTCTCCGCTCCCAGTGGTGTGCGCCAGCCCTGCCCCACAGTATTCACAGACTTCAAAGCACCCGCATCTTCTTTTCACCATGTGAGAATTTTGCTTTGAGTTTGGGGTCTACCGCAGCCAGCAGCTGACTGCCACAGGCCCTGGCCCAGAGCTGGCTGCACTCGCTACTCAATGCCTGGGAAACACAGGAAATCCTGCCAGGAGGCAGCCAGGGAATAACCTGTGTTAGGAGAAGGAGAATCCTTCCTTGTACCCAGTACGGAGGAACTGGGTGAAGCCCAGTAGTTGATATTTCCACCAACCTTTTCTTTTGCTGATGCCACCTCTAGTTTTCTTCTGGCTCACAAGGTACATTGGGAGCCCTTAAACCCTCCCTGGATGGGAATGGGCTCAAGTAACCTGACTCCCAAAGCCTGGGCATGAGGTGGCAGCATACCTTGGATAGGAAACCTGATGCTCCCACGGAGCCAGAGCCTCACCTGACGTAGTTGGACAATTCGGCTATTTTGGATGTCCTCGTTTTCACTAACTGTGGAGAGTAAGAAACCAAAACCAAACCAGGGCAGAGGTAAAGGGGATGGAGTAACCCTGCATGCATAGTTCCAGTGCACCCATCCAGCACGGCTGGCACCCAGCGCTGCAACAGCAGCCCCTCCTGGGCTCTCACCTGGGGGATGTCCCCTGTGGTGGCAGGATGAGGGCTGAGCCAGGCTGCCACCCCCAGCCACCATTGCCATGCCTGCAGGTGGGGGCTCGGGATCCCTGGGTGCTGTCCCAAATATTGGGCAGGTTGGTGCCACCCTCCCCAAACCACCCTGCAGCCCCTTTTGGCTGGGGATGTCTGGGACCAGGGATTTTCATGATGTGGGGAATTGTCACTTACCAGCAGTATTTCAGTGGATTCTTCCAGTTCCCCTTTCCAGAAGTACCTAGATTTAAAAGAAAAGAAGCATCAGCACACACAGCTCTGCATGTAGCCATGCTGATTCCCCTGGGGGCTTTAGTTTCCCAGCTTGGTGCTTTCCGCACGCAACCGTTCCTTTACAAAGTGGTGCTCAAGAAGTATCTGTGGCCCCAAAATTCTTTTGTGCACGTGATTGAGCACCCTGGATTTACAGACCAGAGCTTCCTTGGCTGTGCCAGCCTCGGGAGAGCTGCCTGGGGGGACGTCAGGGCAAAGGAGCTGGGACTGGCGTGGCCTTGGGGGACTGTGTGGTGGTGGCCCTGCTCCAAGCAGCAGCAAGGGACGGTGCCTGCAAGGACCGCGGTGTGCCTGCAGCTGGGAGGCTGAGTGTGGCAGCATCATGCTCTTTTATTTTTTTCCCCTCTCTTTCCCTGTGGGAGAGGAGATGTACTTCTCGTGAGTCAGACATGACCTTTCAAAACATTTATGTTGACAGAAGGCCATCATGATTTCATCTGCGTGCTGGGTTCCTGTGCGAGGAGGCATTTGGAGGCGTCACGGTGTCTCCTGAGTGGGGCACGGAGGAGAAATCAGCTGAAGCAGGCAGGGCTGTGCAAGAGCAACTCAGCTCTGGCCGTTGTAGCTCGTAGGGAACGAAGCATAAGGGGAAGAAGGGTATTAGTGGGTTTGCCCTATCTCAGCAGCCTCAGCTGGGCTATGGGAGAGCCTGGGGGTGTGCGCTGTGAGGAGCCCTGTGGGGAGGATGCAATGTGGGGCCAGGCCAGGGCGCTCCTGCAAGCAAATGGCTGTTTTGGGGCTTTTTTCCTTAACGCCTCTAACAAGTGCAAATCCCTTTGCCTGGATGGCTGAGGATACCTGCAGAGCACGGCTGGTTGTAGTTCAAGGTCGAAGATACTGTTTTTCCTTTGCTGAAAGTGCTGCTTAATATTGTAAAGGCCTTTCCTGGTCCCTATTTTAGCTTCTTTTTAGATCTAAAAACTGCTGCTTTGTCCCCAGGACCTTAAATCACCTTGCTCTTTGCTAGATCTCTGTGTAGCTAAGTAACCAATAAATAAATGGTCCCCGCTGGCAGTCAGGGCATCTGCGCTCCTTAATAAGCTTAGTGCACTTTGCACGGGCAAGGATCATCTCTACCATCTGCAACAACAAACACACCCAGCAGCCTTCTGGAAACTGTCTCCTCTCCCTGGGGCTGCGGGGTGTCTAAATCCTCCTTCCCCTCCCGGAAAGCCTGGGTTTGCCTCCTCCATTGGGGAATATTCAGCCCAACTTACAAGGCCGAGCTCTTCGGCAGGATGTTCACGTAGGCAGCCAGCTTCTTATCCATGATGGCCCTGGGCGAGAGAGGAGGGGGAGGTTAGTGCCTATCCCCGGCTTGCTGCAGCTCAGTGCTTGTCCCCAGCCACAGGGACATTCCCTCGTGCTGCCCCTAATCGCCAGCACCAGCTTTGACATTGGAGACATGGGATTTGGCGTTAATTATTACCTTGGGAAAGCAGAGGCAAAGGTGACCTCCAGCTGGAGCTGCTTCAGCTCAGGTCCTCCTGGCATAGCTGTGGGACCCTCCCCGCCATCCCCACGGCCAAGCAGGAAGGTTGGGTGCTGCTCCTGGCCCGGAGCAGCACACGGGACCTGTCCCTCACATGGTGCAGGGATCCCGCTCAGCATCACCCCTGTGCCCACCTCGCCACTGGGACACCCGGGCAGGGGCTGAGCCACGAGAACCGGGACTGGGATGGACACAAAGGGGTTTGTCTCACAGTCATGTATTTATGCTGTCAAACTGTGTGTCTTCCTTGCATAGCAGACTAAATATGGATCTTGTTAAATTAACAACATCAAGGTTTTTCTACCCAAAACATCCTAGAACTCTGAAGCCCAAATGAATTCCTTCCCTCGGGCTGCCGCCTTTAGCTGTGGGCTGATTTGTTATTGCAGAGCTGCCTGGGTCTGCCAGCAGAAGTGATATTTAAGTGATTAAAGAGTACTGAAGCAATGTCAGCGTGGGTTTTTAGAAGAACTAGGTCAAATGTTGTGTTTTCTGACCACAGCAATGTCTGGGCCCTTCTCACAGGGATGGCAGCCCCCTCCCTCTCACAGGCAGCTCGGTTAAAGGCGCTGCACTAGTGACTTCACCTTTGGTTTTCTTTAACCCTGGCATTGCCAGGCACTACTTTGTACCAAACGTTTAACTTCTAGATGACCTTGAACTGCAGAGAAGGTAGGAGGTATTAGATACTGGAAGGTTTGATTAAACAACCTCCAAAAATTAACCCTTAGTGAGCTAAAGAATTAAAACCGTTCTGATTAACTTCTGCTCCAATGCGAAATGTTCTCCAGGATGTTTTTGGCTCACAGCAAGTTAAAAATTTATTGTCCTTGCATCCAGGGTATGGTACAGACTGGAGGTGTTTGCAAAAATACCAGCCAGTGTGGCCCTGAAGATGAGCAGAAGGAGCCCAGGAGGTGCCTCCCCCACGGCAGCGACCCGAGGACGCCCTGCTCAGGGTGCTAATGCGCCGCTGCGGCAATGCATTGCAACCTGGCCTCTGACCCGTAAGGAAAGCTGGGCTCTTGTCTGCATGTCCATAAGCTCCTTTGCGCGTCTTTATTTATCATCCCTGCTTCCTCTGTCTGTTTGTAGAAGTTTATACCTTGCAACTACGAGCACAAGGCAGAGGTGCCCTTGCGGGGCAGGCTCTGTTGCAGGGCAGGCAGGAATCGGGAGCAGCCCAGGTGCGGCGAGGAAAGCAGCCCTTCCTGACGATCCTACGATGTCTCGCCAGTCCAGCAGTGCACTGGAGAACCAGTGTCTCAACCCAGCTCACTTGTGGGATCAGGTTTAACGTTTAAGCACAGCAAGGCGACCGACATGGACTTCTCTGTGCTGAAGGCTCAGAGGAACTGTGCCCTGAAAGGACAGCCATCAGAGGAGGCTCCACATTGTTTACTCTCACCATGTGTAGCCATTTCAAGGCATTTAATGCTTGTAAAGCATCTTGAGTTAATCTGTAGACCAACAAACTGCAGCAGCACGAGCGGAGATATCCCTGCTGTGTTTATCATGTCAGACACATGGCATGAATCATTTTGGTTTTGTTGCCTGCAACTTCCAAGCCACTTTAGCACAGGAACCTTTTGATTTGCCTCAGTACCTTCTAATTGCTTCTGCTCCATCCCAATAAACTGTGATCCTAACTGAGATCCTGAACTTTGTTCTAGCAAGCTGAGCGGAAAGAAGTGGCCACCATGGGAACGGGAAACGTTATAAGAAGCTGAACGTGAGCTGTGGAAAAACGTCTGCATAATACATGATATCTTTGGGTTGAGTACTTAATGCGTGTTTCTTTGTCCCTGCCTCACAATAGGATCTGAATGAGACAGATGAAATATTAATAAGCTGAAAAGCAAAGAAAATGATACACACAAATCTAAGGCAGGACCAGAGGCTGACAGGCTGCTCGGGTGTTGGCTAAGTTATGTGAGGTGCAATGGCCACAACAGCCACCCCAAAGGGGTCAGCTTCTCACAGCCTGCGCAGGGGAGAGCCTAGATCTCCTGTGCGGACTCAGGGTTTCTTCTGAGGATTGTAAGTTAATAGTAATCCAGATAAACTGGGTTCAAACTGATGCAATGAACATGCCAGATGTTGAGTTCTACCTGCAGCTAATCTGCTTCCACAAACCCTGAACTCCTCTTCCTTAAAACCAGCAGAAAATTTCCTTGCAGTCTGATCCGTCAAACCGAGCGCTCCACGGAGCAACAGTGGAAGAATAAACACGACAGCACCAGCAAAACGGTGGGTGGGAAAAGAAGCGTAAAAGCCCTGTGTCATTCTCTACAACCATGGCTTATTCATCCAAATTCCGAAACAAAGGAATAATTACTCCACCAGTAAAAACGCAACCAAAGGACATACATCTCAGCAATGGGGAGTGATTTATTTCCTTTCCCTTCACTGCAAGATAAGGAACAAAGAGTGGAAAACATTTGCAAAGCTGTTAAGATGAAGCATTTTTCAGGAACTGAGGCTCTTTTCACCAGCTGTGTACAGTTACTCCTTTTTCTCAGAAGACATCAAGTGGTACAGATATTATTCTATTTGAGTTTCTTAATACAGTTGCGGTATTTAAGGTGACACAAAATCCCTTTCAGTAGCCTGTCAGCTCCTGAATGACTGTTTGGGAACACTTTACAGAGGACGGGGAGAGTTTTTGGCAAGCAGCAGGGAAAACGGCGCAGGAGGTGTTGCAGGAAACTTAATGGTCCATCATAAACATTTTGCCAGTCAACATGGCTTCAGTGCTTTGAACAAGCCACCTATTGAGACAGCGGCTGGCGGATATGTGAAAAAAGCCACATGCAAAATATCATGCAAAGTATCTCATACGTTAAAAGAGAGGAAAAAAATCAAGGTAAAGCCCTCATTCCCAGAAGTTTGTCTGGTGAGCAGAGTGCAGGCTTCCAGGAGTACCTCACAAGTGCCTGTTCTGTGTTTGCTGTGGACCACTTTTGTCTTTTATTTATTTTCATGGCAGTGTACTGTGCTTTTTCCCCTCTCCATAAATGCTTCTCCTGGAATTTATCTGTGTTGTTCCAGAGAAGGAGAAGGACTGTGGCAGAACAGAGAGCATGGGGCTGGGCGTTCATCCACCTGAGGACCCAGAGGTTTAGGGCTACAGCTTTAAAATGGGTCTTGAAAATAAAAGGCAGTGGAATAAATTGAGAATTGTCTTGATATTACCATGGCATTGACTTCAGAGGCAATTGTCGGCTTTCATTTAGAAAGCACAGCTCTTGGTAAGTGGATACGTGATACAGAGAGAGAGAAAGAGATAGTGTAAGAGAAAAGGAGCCCCATTCGGATAGAAGTGCAAAGTACAGAGAAGTACAGCTCCTCTCGAGGGACAAGGAAAGGCTTTTTTCCACAAGAAGCTGCTTTCAAACAATTCAAGCAGAGAAGCAGGGGAAAGCGTCTCTGTACCTTGCAATGTCCTTGGCAATCTGCTCGTTGAGACAGTTGATGAAGGCAATGGAGTGGGTCCCAGAGACGTAGCTGCCGGTGACGGCAGAGTGCAGCTGAAGAGCGAGACTCCTCAGCACCGGGTACATCAGCAAAGACAGAGTCACCACCTCAAATGCAAAACAGATGAGTGATGATGTTAGGTGAAATATTGCATTTTGTAAAACTAAGTATTTACATGACCCGTGTCTCAGGGGAAGTCTCCAGTCTTCTTTCTTTCAACATTACAGTAACGCTAGTTGTAATTTAAGTGAAAACACCCTCTTAGGGAGATTCATTCCCCTCTAGTGGGGCCAACCCAGTACTCTGCCAAGTGGTTGGGCAGGAAAGGGTCAGTTTTTGAGGCTGTATCTGCCAGAGGTACCCAGACCTGTGCTGGAGGTGGGCCTGCTCCAGGCTAATGGGAGTTACAGACCCTACTGCATGGCCTCAGCAGCCAGGACTGGTTTTCCAAAGAAGAATCAGGTGGAAAATCACTGATTGCTCTGTTAAAATACATTTCTGTTGCTAAAAGGGGCAAGAAGGGACCCACCAGGCATGGCTCCCACACCAAGCACGTCATCTTTCCTGCTGAGGACACATCCTGCAGCCATCCTTTGGCTGCGTGCCGGGGGTGAGGCATGTCCATCTCTCTGGGAAACGGTGGGGATGGGACCCTCTGCCTCCCCAGGGATGGGGGAAGGAGGACAGCAGTGTGTCAGGTAGGGGTAGGGATCTGGCCAGGGGAAACAGATTTGGGCCAGAGCCTGATGTGGGACTGGAGCCACGGGAAGCCTGGGGTGATACAGTCTGTGCCGGCACCCGGAGAGCTTTCATCCTGCCCTGCCAGTCCAGGACGATTACTCTCTTCTACTGACAGATGTTGTGCAGCCCACCCAGGGCTCGCATAGCACGCAAGGGGGGATAAGACTTAAATGCAGGTTTTAAGTACATTTCATCTTAATTATCTGATACTAATAGGACAGTGAAATTGGATCCTTCCAGGCACAGAAATGCTAATGGCCACAGCCCAGGTCTGTAGGGCTGTCTCTGTCCTGCCGGGCTGCAGAAAACAATAACTCTCTCTCCGTGGCCTGGCAGTGCAGTGGCAACAAGTTGGTTTTGCTGTACATTAGGTGCTGTTCCTGACAAGCCCCGTAGCTGCTTTTTGTACTTACATGCCATAAACACAGTCACATAAAAATATAGCGTTATCTCAGCAGGGATGTTGCTGCAATAGCAAGGTTAATTTGGTGTGCTGAGTAATAGCTGAAGGCTGGTGCCCGTACCCGGGGCTGCAGCACTTGCTGTCTCTGCACAGCTGCTCTTCCCTTTGTCTTTTGTCCTGTTTTTGAAATAAACAGCATCTGGCCCTTATTCAACAACAGTGGTAAAAAAAAAAGCTTGTAAGACTAAGACTATACTCCTTTTCCCTTCTTATTTCCACCCTCCTTCGTCCTCTGAAAAACTTCCCATTACACAGCCAATGTCAGAGGTTTTTTTTCTTTAAAAAAGATTGAATTTTAAAAAATCTTTCTTGTCACCACAAAGACAGGAGCTTCTTTCTGTCTGGAAAATGAACGATGTGCTATATTGGTTGTCTCCTCTTTTCCAGTCCATTTGAGGAAATATTCTTTGTTATCACGAGGCTTCTCATAATACCTTTTAGAGCTGCTTTTGTGCTCTTTTTTCTAAGCCATTTAATAAATATTATGCAAGAAATCCCAGAAGCTACTCAGATAGTTACAAGCCAAACAGAGATATGCTGGAGTATCTGTTTTCCCAGATTAGAATGTAATCATGCTCCCTGCTCAGGAAAAAAAAATCCAACCTGTTCAGCATGGCAATCATTAGTCTTCTTGGAGATGTATGTGCATGTGATGAGGAAATCCCCATGAACATTTGCGTTTGAATATCAGTACAAAAGTGTGCACTTCCTTGTTTTTTTGGGTGTTTTCCCCCTTTTTTTTCCTGGAAAAAAAGGATGAAAGCCCCCCCCCCCCTTTTTTTAGAATAATTTTATTTGCCACAGGATGGTGCAAAAGCGAAGGAGTGAAACTTCAGGATTCCTACCTGATAAACCGAATAAACTCATGACTGCCAAAATGTTAAAGTGAACTCAACTGAAAAAACTGCTGTGAGATTTTAAGTATTTCACCAAAAAGCACTGACCAGCACAACAGTAGTTGAGTTTAGAGAGACTAAGATTTCTGCAAGATTTGTTTTGGCTTTGGTGAACTAAAAACAGCTTTAGGGTTTAAAATTACCATGTTAGGACTTTTTGCCTAGTTTTGATGAGGTTCTGTAAAAAACAAAACAAAACAAAACAAAAAACCAAACCAACCAAACACAACTTTTGGCAATCCTGAGGAGGCTGCGAGCTTCCTCAGCACAACTGGAAAAAAATTCCCAAGAAATTTGCTTTGCTGTCTGCAGAGACTGAGAATACATTCCTCCTGCATGATCTTTTTCTTTTTTATTTTTTTTTTTCCCCAGAGGTTCCCTTATAAAGGGATATAGACAGAGGCATTTCCACGGCTGCCGGGGTTCACATCCACGACGCTCCCCAGTGGGTCACCCGCGTCCCCCCATCCCAAGCACGAAGCCAGCCCTGGCAGCGCGGGAGGGCTCCCACTTACCAGCAGCAGGGTGCCACGGCCCGGCCGGGGGCAGCCCTGGGCAGCGGGCAGCAGCGGGCATCGCTGGCTCAGCCACTCCATCTCCCCGGCCGGGCGAGAGGCTGCGTCCCCTCCGTCCCTCTACCTGCTCTGCCCTGAGCTGGGAAGGCTGCCTGGGAAGGCTGCCCGCAATAAACACTAACTCCTCCTCCTCTTCCTCCCCAGCTGCCTGCAGGCTGGTACCCGCCTGTCTGCCCCAGCGCAGGGCTGAGGCATGGGCCTGTGGGCCAGCATGGTGTTCCCACGGCATTCCTGCCTCCCCACGGACCCTTCCCTGCCCTCCCCTGCCACGCCGAGCCCTAACATCCAGCCTCTCTGCCTGCCTGCGGGCAGCTCCGTGCACTGCTGCCCGACCTGCTGAGCTAGGGAGGATAGATGCCGGAGCCCAGCACCCCCAGAAGCAGGGTCAAGGCCATAGCAGGGACAAATATTCCACGTAGTGTCGATGCTGTCAGCAAAACCGCACCAACATCTGCTGGAGAAGTATCTCCCTCCAGTGTAAGCACTGGGGTGCACTGGGGTCCTTCCAGAGCCACCTCAGGTGCTCTGAGACACTTGCTGATGCCATTTGGCGCTTTGGCTTTAATTTTCCCATCTATAAAATAGTTGTTTCCTCAGATTTAGTATTGTTAGGGCTTTCTACTCTTTGGCTAGAAACTACCAGGGAGCTGCTAAGTCCTGTTGTGTTGTTTGGGCCTAAAATGCTCCTGTAAACAATCCAGTGCAGCGGAACAGACAGCTCCATTCTGTCTCTCACTGTAACTTTATTATGTTACTGTCAGTTCTCATAAGCTATTAGGAGAACATACTCATTGTCAGCCGGCAGAGTACAGCGCTTCTGGTGCAGCAGCCCGAGCCTGGGTTTAGACGAGAGCCTGATGGCTGCACCTCAGCACGCTGTCCTGGCAGGCAGGCGCTGGAAGAAGCCGAAGACACACTGCCTGCTTGGAGGCCTCGGGGAGGTGGGAAATACCCCAAGCTCTGCAGTATGGTAACAGCCAGCCACGTATTTGCTACGCTCAGTTGTCTTTCTTGTTTTCCATGGGCTGAAAAAATGATGTTTTCCTCTGCTGCTGTGAAGCAAACCCTGTGTTTTCATAGAATCATAGAACAGTTTGGGTTGGAAGGGACCCTAAAGATCATCTAGTTCCAACCCCCCTGCCATGGACAGGGACACCTTCCAGTAGACCAGGTTGCTCAAAGCCCCATCCAACCTGACCCTGAACACTGCCAGGGATGGGGCACCCACGGCTTCCCTGGGCAACCTGTGCCAGTCCTCACCGCCCTTACAGTAAATCAACTTAAAACAAACTTTGGTCTCTTCTCCCAAGTCACTAGTGGTAGGATGAGAGGAAATGGCCTCAAGCTGAGTCAGGGGAGGTTTAGATTGGAGATTAGGAAACATTTCTTTAGTGCAAGAGCGGTCAGGCATTGGAAAGGGCTTTCCAGAGAGGTGGGGGTGTCACCGTCCCTGGGGGGGTTCAGACAATGTGCAGACATGGCCCTTGGGGACATGGTTTAGGAGGCCTGGGGGTGTTGGGTTGGCGGTTGGACTTGATGATCCGCAAGGTCTTTTCCAACCTTAATGGTCCTGTGATTCTATGAAACCAAAAGATTTCCATGGTCCTTGTTTCTTACAAGGACCACTGCATTTTGTGCCTCAGTTGACCAGACTGTACACTGAGCAGGATTTGGCGAAGTTTTCAGCGTTGGCTCATTCACAGCCATTGTCTCTTGCAGCCCAAAGGGGCCGCGCTGTCCCCATCCCCAGCGATGAGAGGCAGCGGGGGGGGGGGGGCCGGCACTGCAGCCCCCTCCCAGCCAGCGGGACCTGCCGCGGGGTGCAGCGCTGCCCCCTCGGCATCTCCCGCCTGAACCTCCACGTCCCTGTTTCACACGTGTGACACCGCTCTGTCCCTCAGGCCCGCCTCAGGGGCCGGTTCTCCACAGCCCAGGGAGCGCCGCTGCCCGCGGGCGCTGCCCAACCTCGCTCTGGGTGCACAGCAGGACGGTGAGCCACTCTCCCGCCTGAGGCACTTTCCATTCCCGCCGCCACACGAACACGATTTTCCCCCATTTCTCCTCAAAAGGGCAGCCCCGCCCCCTCCGGCCCTTCAGCCGGGGCCACGCCCCGCGCCGGCCCCACCCAGCTCTAGCACCGCCCCCTCGCTCACCTGGCCAATCAGACCGCGAGGAAGGTGGAGCTAAAAGGGGCGGAGCGAGTCAGCCATTTTGTTTGTGGCGTGGCGGACGCGGAAGGTGTCCTTGGCGACGGCGCGGTGGTTGCTACGGGCGGCGGCTCTCGCGATGCTTCCCGGCGGCGCCAAGATGGCGGAGGCGGTGGCGGAGCTGCTGGAGCGGGCGGTGCGGCGCGAGGTGCCGCTGGAGGAGCTGCGGGCCCTGCGGCTCGCCGTGCAGGCCGTGCCGCCCGAGGCCCTCCGCGCCCGCCTCAGCGACGACCACCTGGGAGCGCTCTTCGCCCTCCTCAGCGTCAATGACCGGTGAGCGGCGGCCCGGCCCCGCGGGCCTGACCCGGCCCCACCGCCTCCTTTCTCCCTTTTCCCCGGAGCGGGGTGGCTCCTGCTACTACCCCGTGTCATGGTTTTAGCATGGCTCCTTCCCTCCCCTCCTTCGGCTGAGGATCTCGGAGCACCCGGCCGCGTTCCCTTCCTGAAAGACTTGGTTTTCTCTCGGTCCCGCCCAGGGAGCAGGTGTCTGTGTGTGTTTCCATCCTGGAGAGGCTCCTGCAGGCCCTAGACCCGGTTTATGTAATCCAGAACCTCAGAGAAGAGCTTCAGAAGGGGCTTTTCCACCCCGACGACTCCGTGAAAATCCTCACCATATCTCAGGTACAGGGTTTTCTCCAGGAGGAGGGGCCAGAGCTCTTGCCTTGAGCCAGGCTGGGTTAGTCCTAATCTGTTAGTGCTGTTTCATGTCCTAATTTGTGACAAAAGCGCTGCATTTTCGGACTTGTGCTCCTACGTGCTCACATAATGTTGGATAAATACTGTGCAGTATGTTGGTATATAACGTGTTGTGATGTGTCTGTTGAACATAATGTATAAAGCTATGTCTTGACAGAAGTAACTTATAAATGAATCTTCTGTCACGTGTTCTGGATAAAGCTTTCTAAGCCAGCATTGACAGCAGGTGCCATAAGAATTGAATGCAGCAACATTTTGATGTTTAGGATACTTTGCACAATATTGTGGGAACACTGAAGAGGAATATGCTGTACTATAGGTTTCAGGTCCAGCCCCCAGCTAAAAACATGGCCAGCTTGCAGCAGGCTGCTCAGGGTATTGTCCAGCTGAATTTTGAGTAGCTCCAAAAACAGTGATTCTGTAGCTGTTCCAGTACTTGAATGTCCTTATAATGGAAAGTTTGTTTTAATGTTACTTTCTGTAACTAGTTAATTATGTCTTTAGGTTGGGAGGATTGTTGAAAACTCAGATGCTGTTACAGAAATTCTCAACAATCCTGAGCTATTACGGCAAATAATAAATTGCATTGGTGGAGAGAAAATAGCAGTGGCTAAACAGGTAAGCATTGCTTTCTTTTTCTTCCTCTACAAGCCAATGTAGATACTGCACACAACACTTTTTCTACTGTGTCTGAGATGACGGCCTCTGCTCTTCTTTAGGAAAAAAAAAAGCTTACGTTGTGTGAAAGATGTTGTACGCATGAAGGTGCCTTAAGCCCAGAAATTACTTAGATGTGACAGAAAATTTACCTAGAACGGTTATCTTCCAGTAGCTATTGATGCCAAAGTGAACTCATAGATACAAATTAGATGCCAGAGGCTGGGGTTACAGTGACCATAACTAGCTCTTGTTGATCAAAAGTGAATCACAATTAAAATTTTCAATGTATAACTTGGTTTAATATGTTAGTAAAGAACATTGAAACGAAGTCTGGTTGTCTTGGATTTTCTTCTCTTTGTGGTTTTGTTTTTAGTAATAATCACCTCCTGTTTCTGCTTCAGGCCATCAAATCTCTCTCAAGAATAGCACAGACGCAAGATGGCTTAGAGGCTTTATTTGTGAGCAGTTTGTTGAGTGACTTGAAAAATGTCATGGCAACAAGTGATGTTGTGCGATACAGAGTATATGAGGTAGGGATGCAATCAACGTTAGCATTTGAATAACATGATACCACACTTCTCTTTGCCTGTAGTTCTGAATTACAGTCTGGATTTTATGGCTTGTTTTTAAATTGGTGTTCATCACTGCTTTACATGCTTTTTTTGATGTCTACATTTTGTCAGGACTAGAAAGGAGTAGGCAGAGTGCAGCAGTGTTGGCCCTCAGATAATGTCATAACTTTTCTCAGTTTATGGTACAAAAGTATCAAGTACTGTTTATCTCATTTATTTTCTAATATGTGGTCATTGGAAGGGCTATGCAGTTACTAAAGATACAATAAAATGTTTGCTTCTCTGAAAGTAAAAGTAAAATAACTGCTGTAGTGTCTTGATCTTTGGATGTGACGTACTCTTGAAACTTCTGGAGGGGGGAGAGACTGAGAGAGGGGAATGCCAAGTGTGTCAGTGTATGTATGTCAAAGGAAAAATAATATAGTTTAGCCATTCTAGAGCTTAATGGGGATAGCAGTGATGATCCTCTGAAGGTGGCTGTGAATAGAAATCAAATGCATGTGCTCTAAACTTGGAAGTCCTTATGAACTTCTTTCAGGCAAACATTTAGGTTAATTATGAAAATGTAATGAAATTCTGTGTTTAATATATATAGGGTTAGTCAGCATAATAAGGGAGATTTGGCCATTACTGTGACATGTTATTATTGTAATGTTTTTATAAACCATCCTTTTCCCCCCCCCTGTGCTTTATTTAGCTAATCATTGAGATTTCTTCGGTGTCAGCAGACTCACTAAATTACTGTGCAAACAGTGGATTAATATCAGAGTTAATTGGAGAGCTGACTGGAGATGATGTCCTGGTCAGGTATGCTGGTAGTGGGATTGCCAGTGACATTTCCCCTGTTGTTAAAACTCTGATGTTCTGTCTTAAAATAACACTCTTTAAACATGTTTGTGTGTGTTCCTCATGAAACACTTCTAAGGAAAACACTTTATCTGCCTCTTCTTAGACAGCCTTGAGTGTATAATACTGAATACTTAAATTTGAGAACAAATGTGGAGTTTCCCCAGTAGGCTCTAGTAATTGTAATGCTGGGCTGCAGTATAAATGCTTTAGAATTCTTTCCAACTATACACCCGGGGTAAGATAGCTGAGTGAGCTTGGAGGAGTGTTGGACAGTTGGGGTAGTTTGGGTTTTGTTTGGATTTTGTCTTAAGGGTAGAAAACCTGGTTTTTTCTTAATCACTGAGTACTTCAAAAACCCATCTGAAATAGGCCAAAATAACTGTTTGTCTGTTTCAGAGCGACGTGTATAGAGATGGTGACCTCGCTGGCCCATACGCCACACGGGCGCCAGTATCTTGCTCAACAAGGAATTATCGATAAAATTTCGAACATCATTGTTGGTGCAGAGTCTGATCCTTTCTCAGGCTTCTATTTACCAGGTTACATCCTGCATTTGTTTCCAGTGTTTACTGCTTGTTTTTATTAATGAGTTAAATTGAGAGGACTCTTAAGCCTCTGTTTTGAAAACTCATGTCAATTTTTGAATATTAGAACATGTATGTTGGATGTGTACAAAAAAAATGATGGACAGTCTAACACTGGAATAATATTACTCATTAACAGTGGTAGTACAGGTAAGATCTGGAGAGACTGTACTAGGTGTTTGAGGTTTGTGTTGTAGGCTTTTTTTAAATGAATTGAGGAAGACCACTATTACATTGTGAATTAAGTAACTTCCAAAATACTGGCTTATTCCTTAGTTCTGTCCTTATTCTGTTGCCTTTCACAAACAGTATTCAGACTTAACCCTAGTTTAGCGGTGAAAAAGTCTTACATTATGTATGTTTAATTTTGACATTGCTAAAGTTATTGTTCCTCCACTCTGAATGCTTTTTTTCTTAATCTCAGGATTTGTTAAATTTTTTGGAAATCTGACTGTGGTAGACAGTCCACAGCAGATCTGTGAACAATACCCTGTCTTCATGGAAAAAGTCTTTGAAATGGCAGAAAGTCATGATCCGACCATGGTTGGAGTGGCTGTGGACACGCTAGGAATCCTGGGATCCAATATGGAAGGCAAACAGGTTTTGCAGAAAACTAGTTAGTATCTTTTTTCTTTAATAAAACTTTCTCAGTGTGTCATAATAAACAAGAGTGAATGGGTTGGATGTAATAGAGAAAGGAATTGAAAAATGTATTTATCTAATAATCAAGGGTGTCTGAATAGCTGTGCTATAGCATTAAGGTGGTTTTTCTTAACTGTCTTGCCAGGCACGGCAGTGTGAAATGCCTGGCAGCTGGAATTCCGGTGTCGCAGGTGTGATTCAAATTATTCTTTTCTAGCGAGCTGCATCCTGTGAATCGTCAGTAGTTGTGTTATTTTAGATTCCCTTGTTTCTGCTGATGTCATGGCCTTCTTACCAGGATTAGAAAAGCATGAACTATCATGTAATGATGCTTTCTGTAAAGACTGCATTGTTTCTCGTTATATAGAGCTGTTCAGAGGATTCAAAGTAGGTGCTAGGCTTCTTGCTGCTAGCCCAAACTTTGAGGTTTTTAAGTGGAAAATCTATTTCTAGCTATCTAGCTAGAAATCTAGCTATTGGAGCATTGTAGAATGGGATTGAAGATTTCTATTACAAGTGTACTACGGTCCACGCTTCCCAAGATAACTGTTACCTGTGCCACGTAACTTTTTGGAAATGTTTGGATAGTCTGGAGAACCAACAAAAGCTTTGGATTTGTCTTAGATCCATATGAAGCAAAGAGACTCTTACACTGCTTTTATTATAGTGGGCCAAGAAGTTGCCTTTCTCACGTTTAATGTACAACACTTTCCTAGTTAATGTAGTATAACGTGACTGACAGGTAACTCTGTACTCCTGTAGAGGTCTAGCTGAATTAATTAAACCCACTTTGTTTTTATTTTTAAAGGGAGTAGATTTCAAAATCTGTTAAGCAGGATAGGGCACCAGGCAAAGAATGCCCCTGCGGAGTTACGACTTCGATGCTTGGATGCGATTTCATGTCTCCTTTACTTGCCTGTAAGTTTATGGTGTAGCTTGTTGTTGTCTTTTCGTCTGCAAGAATGAAATTGTTGTGCATCTGACTAATGGTGTGAAGACCTTTTGCAGCATCTAGTTTAGGTAGAAGTGGTAGCTTTCTAGTATTCTGAGTCATTAACTTTTCTGTTTTGAAACTCCCCAATTTATTTGTTTGCTTTAAGTTTGAGTTTGTTTTGTAAGAAGCCAGGTGTCCTGAAATCTGTTTATAAAACATGAAGCCAAGGCATCATTTGCAAGGGAATAAGTAAACAGTTTGATCTCCTTGTGCTTTAAAGACGTAGTGCCAAACTGCTCTAATCCCTGTGTGTGTTCATTAGATCCGGTGATCTGGTTTTAATAGTGTAGCTCTAAATGAGTGAGTAAGCCATCTTCGTTTGTCTGGCAGGACTGCGCTCCAGCGCAGCACTTGTCTCATATCAAAATCAATTTATGTAAATCTGTCCTCCAAGCTAAAGGAAATATAGAGGCAATTTCTTCATTCATGAAAATAAGTTGAAAATTTAAACTATTTCAGTCTAATCTGCTGGTGGTTTGTTTTAAATAACTTCCTTAACTATTGAACATATACTTAAAACTTGAAAGCTTTTCATAATCCTCATCAAGATCTCTCATTTCTGTACACTTCTCTGATGCATGTAGCCAGAGCAGCAGACGGAAGACCTTTTAAGAATGACTGAATCATGGTTCACATCCTTGTCTAGCCAGCCGTTGGAGCTCTTCAGGAGCATCAGTACTCAGCCGTTCCCTGATCTCCACTGTGGGGCTTTACGGGTATTTACGGTAAGTGCTCTTTGTTTTTAGAGATCAAGCAGTGAATTGTAGTACCATTCAGTCACAAACAAAATGGTCTGAAATAAGGCCTTTTTCATTGTGCCCCACGTGCATTCCCCATTTGAGTGATGCAGCAGACGTGTCATGTCTGTAATGCTTTTCTTATAAATTGGGAGAGTATAAAAAAGGCACAGCTATGCTCTAGGGTGCTGCTTTGATTTCAGAGGCACTGCTGGATAATTCACTTAACTTGAAAGATAACCACTGAGCTGTACTTGTTTTCCAGTTTTAAACCCTGCTGCTTGATTTGAGTGGTGGTTGTGTAACTCCTGTGTAGAATGAATACCCCATTTCTTCTTTTTTGTTCCTTGGTTGTTTGCTTAACAGCCTACTGTGTAACTGGTTTTGGGGCTTTTTAAAATAAGGTGTTTCCCCCTACCCTCTCTTCTGTCTTCATGTTTAGGCTATTGCAAATCAACCGTGGGCCCAGAAGATGATGCTTGCCAGTCCAGGGTTTGTGGAGTACATTGTAGACAGATCTGTGGAGCCTGACAAAGCTTCAAAGGATGCCAAATATGAACTGGTTAAGGCCCTCGTAAACTCTAAAACAATCGCGGAGATCTTTGGAAATCAGTATTACTTGAGGCTTAGGGCTTACTTGCGTGAAGGCCCTTATTATGTCAAGGCAGTTTCTACTACAGCTGTGGAAGGAGCAGAATAATGTCATTGATGTCTTGGTTCCCCTTCTTGCAAGCCATGTTACTGAAAGAGGTGTTAAAATATAAGGTGTAAAGACTCCCACACTGGAGTCTCTTTTACGTTGTCTCTTTAAAGGATTGTGAAGCACCTCAACTCTATTTGAAATGAGTCACGAGAGCAAATCAAAACCTATAGGGCACAGCATAATTTCCGGTAGAATGTCATGGCAGAAGTTCTCTGTGTACTGTCGTGAGACAAGCAGCCAAGGTAAGCGCTCTGTCCACTGCTGACTGTGTTATTTTGCAGAAACTCTCGGTGTTCAGTCAAACTGTTCTTGGTTTGGAGCTCCTATTGTGCTTTCTCAGTAGATCACAGTTCAATTAAAAAAACAAATGCCAAACACAATGAGGTTTGTAACCTCAGATGCTGCCATAGTTTGTTTCTTTTTTTTAAATTTTTTTAAAAATATCTGCCGAAGTTGGCACTCGCATGAAACGTACTCTTTTAGCCAGTCATATTCTGTAAGAAACACTGTTGGTAAGGACACGCTACTAACGTTCTGTCCACATGAGGGAGTGCGAACTGGGCTCCCTTCTCTTTTCACCTTGCTGGATGTAAGTCTTGTTTGAATAAATAATCCTAAATATTGTTTACATCATATGCTGAGGATAAAACAAAGCTTTTAGCCCTTTTGAAAACTAGCAAGTGCAAGCTCTAGTGTATAAAACCAAATTGGGAGCTTTGTCTTCCTTGCGACTTTGTATGGCAGCTCAGTTCACTTGCTCAGGAGCAGCATGACCTATAGCACTACAAGTCTACTTCAGAACCAAATCTTGAATTGTTTACACTATTTAACAGAGCTAAAATTTTTTAAGTGTTATTTAAAAAAACCTATGACTTTAGTTGCCAGAGTTAAAATAAAAGGGGTAAGGAGGTAAAGCTTTCATGTTATGGGGCACAAACTGAGTTAGTAATCTGGAAATGCAGTGCCTTTCGAAGCGGTGTCTCTTCCCGTGAAGACGATCAGCTAGCTGCGGATGAGATGCGAGACCAGCTGGGCGCTCTAGCGATGTGTGGTGTGTCTTTGTCCATAAAACAGAGGCTGCAATGTACTTTATACAAAAGCTTTCTATTATTTTTTTTGAGGACATAAGAAACAAATCTGAGGAATAGCTGGGAGGAGCATAATAAAACATGAAATTACTACTTTTGGGCTTATTTTCATAGCATGCCAAGTCAGGTGTACCTGTATGGAAAGTACTCGCCCGGTGGCCTTGCTCTGCCAAGTGAAGCAGGATGATCTTGTCACGCAGTAACTATTTTCTCACTTGTAGTAGCTTCGAGCTGTGGCAGAGGCGATGGTATTGCCTGCCAGAAATTGCTGGCAAGGAGTCGAAGTGGACTCGGAGGAGCAGGGCAGTTGAGGAACATCCCTTCGTGTTTAATAGGCTATCTGAATGCAGGTGATGTGCCTTGTTGCTTATGATCTAGTATGTACAAAAGTTGTCATCCAGCACTGTACTACAGCTGCCGCTTTCATCTTAGATGCGTATAATAAACATCTGCTCGTGAGAAACACAGTGCACAGTCTCATTTGTGAACAGACAGAGCACAGAAGCTTCCTGAATCCTTCATCTGGAAAAAAACATGAAAGCTCTAAAAAGGAAATGAAAAGGAGTATGGAAGTCCTTAGTTTGCGCTTGTATTGGACATTTCAGCTTTGTTATTTTAGGTGGCTTTGTGCGCTGGTAGCTCTGAGCTGTATGCTAAAATCTCAGTAAAAGAAATCGATATATAAATCTTTTCTGCAATTCATGAGTCTGTTCCATGTGTGTTTTCAGCCATTACTTTTGAAGGCTACTCCGTGCACGAAGTTGTTAGCATCTGCTTTGCCTGGTGCATCTGCCAAATACAGTATTTTAGAACACACAGATATGTCAAACAAGTGGATTTTTTATATGTGCACATATGCTTTATTTTGTTGAGCTTTGAGCTCAACATTCCAATTAGGGAATAAGTGTCTGATCAATTATTATTCACGTGTGGTTCCCTACCCATCCCGTATACACCAGCAACCTGTAAACCACAGGGCAGTATCTTCTGTACAATGGAAAAACTTAAGTGTGTTGTCCCTGTCCTTCCCCCTGTATAAAGTAACAGGTGGAGAAAATTGAGGAAAAAACAGAAATGGAGTGATGGAGAATGAGAAACTTGATGAATTTAGCTTAAATAAGAAAAACCAACAAAAAACCCCCAAACCAAAGCCCATCATTTGACCCTGGCTAACAAGCAGCCTAACTTGGTACTTAAGAATTATGGATCCTTCAGCGCACAGTCACGGTGGGAGGAGCAGGTGGGACCTCTACTGCGGGTCTGTCGCAGCAGCAGCACAAATCTGTCGGGCTAGTCTGACTGCTGAAAGAGCTGCTACGGAGAGTTAGTCTGGGGGATGCGGGCGTGGGAGGGGTTGTCCTCTGTGGCCAGCTCCTGATTCGGGGAGGTCTTGCATGTAGAGCAAGGCTGGTGTTACCAGGACGCCGGTGAACTTGTTCTGGCTTTGCTGCTGATGCTCTTCTCCAGCGTAACGTTCTGGCGTTGAGCTGCTCGCGTCAGTGTTTCTCTGACACCACGGCTGACAGAAATATAAGATTCTTTAAAGGTAATTTAGATTTCTTGCCTAGAATCTCCCCAGGCTATTTACCTAAGCAATTTCCGCGATGGTTCAATGTCCGTTCCCACTCTAAGCTGTTCTGTAGTCTCACTGGCGCTGTAAAAGCGACTGCTCAGGAGTAGCTTCCTTTTGTGGACGGAAAGATTCTCCTTTGTTACAAAACACTGTGGAAGTAGGTGATGCCTCACTGAGATGAAGAAAATGCAGGAGTCTATTCAGCATAAGGTAGAGGAATTCAGAAGTCTGGAAAACACTGGCTACAACGTTTCTTGGAATACTCCTTTTTACTTGTATGTGGGCACTTGTAGGTACTTAAGGTAGCTGGAGTACATCCACTTCTCTTGCTGCTGTAACAGTAGCACTGAGAATTCATTTGCTGTTGAAGGGAAGAGAGCTAACTTTGAGAGGAGATCGTTATTACTGAATGTTAACAGGATAAGCTGGAAAAAACAATTCAGACCTGCTTTGCAAAAGTTAATCGGAGAAATGAAGAACCTCATTTTTAATTCTATCCAAGTTAAACTGTTTGAACTTATCAATATAGGTGAAAACCTTGCAGGACACCAGACCATAGTAAGTTTCCAGTAATGAGCAGTCTTTCCCATTGCTTGTTTCCTTCCAATCTTTAAATAATTCATCCTCTTTCATGTTGGAAGAGGTGAAAATGAATTTATAGCAGCATCGATTATAGCTGATGTGCTTCTCCCCAGAAAATCGAGAGCTGTGAATGGGAGCAATGCCAGCTCTTTTAGCACAGATTCCGACAAAGATATCGGGGGGCACCGAGACCGGCACCTCCTTGGCGGCCACGTACACCTTGCGAGCAACGTCCTGGGACATGACGAAAGCGCTCCCGTCGCAGTAATCTGGGTAAAACTCTTCTGAGTATTGATGGATGGGAACAAAGGCGGGGCTTTCGGGGTCCCTGTTGGGTGTGCCTTGATGAATGACCCTCCCAATGTAGATGTCTTCTAGTTGTGTTAAGCTAAGCAAGTATCCAGCCAGACTTGGAATACCGACAAACACGTCTTCATCTGTTTTAAGAATATACCTTGCATGGGGACAGAAAGTCACTGTCCACTCCACGATCATCAACACCTTCTGTGTCTGCGTCTCGGGAGAATCAATGAAACTGCCTTCAATAATGTCTCTGTGCTTTTGAGACTCTTCATTGATCTCCAGCTGGCTGGTTAACGAGGCCGGCTTTCCTAAAGCAAACAGGGTAAGGACAGCATAACCTCTGGTGTCTGTCACGTTGCCCCACGTCTGCCTGATCACGTTGCGCCTTGTCCTGTTTTCTGGGCTACTGCAGACAAGAACAAGCAAAAATATCTCTTGATCGGAGCATGTTGCTGCACTGCTGACAGTGTAAGAGAGATTGGCCTTTAGGGGGTCCATAGCTAGCTTCCTGGCCCTCTCCCTGATTTCGAGAGTCTTTGCGTCAGTGTAAGAAAGAGGTAATGACCGCAGGAAGTATTCTTCCAGTAAATCTGCTCCAAAAAGCAGCACGTGGAAAAGCAAGACGTTAAAGAGGATGAAGCACCACTGGTGAGTCCGGAGCCTGCAGAGTGTCAGCTGGGGAAGAAAAGAGGTGGATGCTGAATTCTCTTGCTACTAGAACAGAAAGGCTTTCCTTCATTTTATAATATATTCATGCAAAACAATCACAGCTTTTAGACTGTGGTCTTTTTATTATTAGTGTGAGGCTCTTTTCCTCCTAGAAACTTAAGCAGTCTTTGTGGCATGGTGAGATCCCAAGCTGAGAAGGACATCACCGTGCTGTAGTTCAGAAGGCTTCTTTCTGTGCATCCATGCATGGAAATGCTGAGGAATAACTCACTATTCATATTTTCTGACTGTGTTTTAACCTGTTACTGAAGGCCTGAGATGCCACTGAGGACCTGTAACATTAATATGTGTCCTCAAAGGAGAGCCTTTAGTACTTGGCCTGACAGCACCGTACAAAAGCTGGCAGGGTAAGAAGCCGAAGGGAAAGCTGTCATCCCCACTGTCCAGAGGGAACAGCCTCTCACTAGCCTCCGTGCTGCAGCTGAGCAAGGAGCCAAAGCACTTACCTGCATGGCGGTGGGAGGTCTCCCTGCAGCAGGGTCTGTGTTCGCAGCGGAGGCAATTTCTCCCCGGCAGAGGCTTACAGGACAGCGTCTGTATCTGGGTCTGCAGGATACAGTTACTGCCCAGTACCTGGAGACTACGGCTTCCACCTCACCTGCCTGCGGGGAGGAAAGGTGATCCCAGGGGATGATCATGTTGCAGTTGCATAAAACACAAAGCAAGCAAAACTCTAGCTTTTCCCCTTATTAATTTCTGACACAGGTGGTTGGGTCTCTGAGAAATAAAGAAGTGAAACGACTGCTAGGGCTTGCTTGCTGGAAGGGGTTCTCTGGTACTCTTGTGAAGCTGTGCTAGGTCTGCCAGTTTGGTTTTTTTTACAGCTGTGCCATTTTGGTGTTGGTTCCCCCGTGCAGGGCAGTTGACCCCTGTGCTGAGCCCTTTGCATCTCCTGAGACGGAGCTTTGGTGTGTGAACTTGTGGGTTTGCCTTGCGTGGGATCCCCATGGGCACAGAGGACACCCGAGGGCTCTCGTCACTGCTGGGCCGGGCTGTCTCTAGCACAAGGGGAGTGGGCTGGGCAGGGAGAGGGGTAGGAAGCGGTTTTCTCTGTGCTGGGGTTGCAGCTGCAGGAGCTGTGCCCCTGCTCCAGGCAAGGCACCTTGCTTGGCTCTCTTGACGTCCCTAGAGCTGAGGAAGTGCAGGGCATCGTTTAATACCAGGCGTGTTTTCAATGGGCCCCTGGGAGCAAGGCATGAAGAAAGGGCTGTGTGTGGGGAGCTGATAGTGCTGAGCCAGAGGGCCCATGGCCAGGAGGTTGGGGATGTTTTGGTGTGTCCCCTCAGATCTTGCCCCTCCAGCATCCATTTACTGAGGCAGGGATGTGAACCCTCACGAGCTGTGTTGGATGGTCCTTGGCTTTCTGCCCGCACAACATCATTCTGTGGCTTTAAATGACTATATGGTTTATGCTTTTGTGGTGGTTGCACGTCCTGGTGAAGAGCTGTGGTGATCCAGCCCTGGACAGGCTCCTGCCTTCGGCGGGGACCTCGGCTGCACCAGAGCCTCCGTGTGTTAATGTTGGCACAGCCGCGGGCTGCGCTGGAGCTGACTGGCCTGGGGAGCCGCAGGGGACTGGAAGTGCTGGAGGGGGAAGTGCCAAAGACACCACAAACAGGATGGAGGTGTCAGCAGGGGTGAGAGTTGGGTTTGGCAGCAGGTCTGCAAGCCGTGGGGCCTGTGGAGCACTGCGGGGGGAGGGGGGCTTGTGGGTCCCCAGCAGCCCCCAGGAGAGGGTTGGAGGGGGGGTGTGGATGGCAGTAATGATGCTGTGTGATGGGCAAATCGTGGCGGGAGGTGTCAGCCTTCATCAGCACAGGCATGGGAACTCCAGCCTCTGTGTGAGAGCAGAGAGATTGTGATATTTTTTATTATTTTATTTTGAAAACCTTTTCCTATGGGTAAGGGTGCATTTCTGTTCCTGCATCCTTGGGCGAAAGGGTGCAAGGAAGACGCAGCATTGCTGTAGTTTGCCTTAGCCACGTGCCTTGCGAGGGGTCAGGGTGTGGTGCTCTGACTGTTGCAGTCCTCCCTGAAGCATCCTTTGGGGATCCTGCATCAGCCAAATGTCCCAGGGAGATGGAGAAGAGCTTTGATTTCTGGCTTGGGGTGACCCAGGGTTAATCCCCCAGGTCTGGCTGGCTGCCTCAGCTCTCCCAGTCCCTGCCCTTGGGTTTGGGGCAGTGTGGGGAGACAGTTCCCATGGGTTCTGGGAAATCTGCATTGCTGTAGGAAACGTCTGGAATTACTGAAGAAACCAGATTCCCAGAATGTGGTCACAGCTTGGAAGTGCATCGTGCCTGCCTGAAAGACAGCCCAAGCACACAGAGCATGTGTGTCCCAACACAGACCTCGGCTTTAGGCTCACCAAAACCGGGAAAAACTCCTTTCACGGAGCTTGTGTGTCAGCTGGGATACAGCTTCGTCTGGACCAGCCTCACAATCATTGTAATCCTTGCAGAAGTTGTGCTTTGAAGCTTGGCGAGCTGTCAGCACGGGAAGTGTCAGTTAAATGTGTTCTCTGAAAGAAAAGCTAATAAGGAAATATTTTTTTATGTATAATACTACAGCACTATAGCCCCAGATACCCATTCTGGGGGAAAAAGAAAATTCCTCCTTTGAAGATGCTTTGTCTCCAGCTAAACCATTTAATAGGCAAATAAATACTAGCATTTGAAACCACTTCCATTAAAAATATTGGCTTTCCCAATTGTGCGTTTTTAGAATAATAATAAAACCCACATGTGTATCATCCCTGTTGCAATTACACACAGCGTGGTGCTTGCAGTACTTCTGAAGTCATTTCTTTAGCACTGCTTTGTGGTGGCAGCAGGAACTTCAAACGGTCGCTGATACCGCATGTGTAAGATTAGCGCTATCCAACCACAGCCGGGGCGCGGGCAGCTCTCGGACGTGTGGTTTTGTTTATCTGAAGAGCCTGGCTGAGTCCCACTGGGAGAAAGCTGAGGAACAGAAACAAAAAGACTGCTGAAAGGTAAAATAACCAATCTGGAGTGCCACAAACCCCCTCGGCTCCAGGGAGTTTGCCTAGAGGTGATCCCCCCATCACCTTTAAAACCCAGGCTTCGGGCAAACGTAACACGCAGCAGCTTGTGTATGACCTTATCTCACTTTTCAGATGGGCAAAGTCAAATGTGTTCAGGGAAACCTCACTCCCAGTGAGAGCCAAGAGTTTCCAGGAGAGGAGTGAATGCAGGGCCCCAGAGTGGCTGAAGTCGGGTCAGTCTGGGGAAGGGGGTGCTGTTCCTACTGCTTCACTTAAACCCTGAAAAATCCTCTGGGTGTAAATTAGGGAAACAACTGGGAAAGCAGGTTTTCCTGAGCCACAGGGCTATAATTTGCTTTATGAAAGATGTTTTGCTTAAATTTTATGTCCAAGTAAACCTTATGGGAGCAGGGATGTACCAATAACACCGTAAACAACTTGACCTACCATATGAACAGTGAGTGTTTAGACAGAAGGATGTTTGGAGTTTGGGTTTGACTTTTTGGAGAGGACAGGGCCCTGAACTCCTGTGGTACCCAAAGATAAGGGCAGAGATGCCCAGAGGGTGGTGGGAGATGCTGTTGAGCTGGACGAGCTTGGGGCCGGCACTGCGGGGTGGGCAGCCGTGGTGCAGTGTGCCGCAGGGGAGCAGCCGTACCCGCAGCTTCTTAAAATGTCTCTTAAAGTCTCCTGGCTTCCCTCCCAACGCTGTGAACATTTGGAAAGGGGGAGCAGAGCCCGGCTTGCTTCAGTTCTGCTCGGCTCTGCTTCATGAAAATGCGAAGGCTTTGGATGACGCACTGTTCTCAGGCGATGGCGCAGGCGAGGGCGGGCGGATGGGGTTTGTTGGGGAAAAATGGTGAAAATCGGTTTTTCCAATGTACATTTGCTCCAATATAACAGCCTGAGTTCTGCCTGCCCCAGGTGTCCATGCGGTTGCTCCGTGCCACATGCCATTCTTCCCTGCAGGGGGGAGACCCCTCTCCATCCCCACCACGGTCCCCCCGTTCCCAGGCTTTTCCCAAAAGCCGGGTTGATTCCCACAGGCAGGCTTTCAAATCTCTCAGCTGCTCCTGCCCCAGTGATGTGCCGGATCCTATCTGTGTAGCCACAGGCTACCTGTAGCCCACCCGTAGGCAGGTGGTTTTTCTCACTCAATGGCCTCTTTCCACGAGGCACTCCCCATGCCCTCACGAAGCTGCTTGTCTTATTTTAAAGGTCAGAGATGGCCCCTGCCACAAGGCATCCTCCGGCAGCCCCGCCAGTCCCCAGCCGGGATGCTCCTGGGAGCACAAAGCACCGTCCCTCTGTTTCAGACCCTGCCCAAAGGGTCCCCTGTATTTACAACCTGCCTTTTGCAGTGTTTCACCAGCGCACGAAGACCCGACAGCATGAGAAGCTGGGAAGGGACTTGTCTGGTTTTTAATAGCAGCATCAGTTGCAATAAATAAAGGGAGAGAATTGTTGTGGTCTTAGTCACCTAATAGCAATGCTTTTGCTTAAAGATATGATTCAGCTCTTGCAGACACTTCACCTTAAGTTCTCCACGAGGCTTGGGAAATGATGGCAGAGGTTTTATAAGTTACACAGTGTGCATTTCATTTGGGTTTTAATATTTAACATCCCTTCAGGTGTTAAACATAAGTAGAAAACAAAAACAAGCTAACAAACCAGAGCACTGACGCAGTACACAAATAGATTAGCTGCTCCTGGAACACAAATGAGGGTGCCTTTTCTTCCCATTTAATGGCTTGGTTGACTAGGTTAAAAACACGTTTTTATAGCCAAGTTCCTAGCATTCATTTTTTCTTTGCATACATCAGTCTTGGAGTTACAGAGCTCTATCTTTTTGTATGGGTATGTTTGATTATTGCTTCTTGAGTTTAATGACAGCTTTGACAACTAAGTACCGCTA
Organism: Phalacrocorax carbo; assembly: GCF_963921805.1. Lineage (NCBI taxonomy): Eukaryota > Metazoa > Chordata > Aves > Suliformes > Phalacrocoracidae > Phalacrocorax > Phalacrocorax carbo. Next base: position 2,992,551 of record NC_087530.1, read on the forward strand.
TATTCCGTGATAAAGACAGCTGAAACCCTCTGAGCGTTCTGTAAGTGCTGCATTCAGCCTCGGAAATACCAAGCTAAATATAAGCTGAATGGAGAGAGCACGAGCTTGTGAAAAATGTCGAGTCGCGAGGCCACGGGTCTCCAGCCCTTGGGCTGAGCTGGTTCTTGAGAGGTGGTCTCCCTGCCAAGGCGTCGACAGAAAAGCTGCCTGTTTTGCAGTGGACCAGAAGTTTTCCCCTCGTTATTCATTTTCACAGTGAGCTGTGCAGGTTACTTTGCCTTGCCCTTTCATTCCCTGAAGTTAGACGCAGGCTGCATTTGTGCCTGGCAAATCTAGATTTCATGTGAAATTCATTTGTCACGCACAACATCCGAACCATTTGAGTCTTGTGCCAAGCTCCGCTTTGATTGAATTCAGTCCATGCTTTGACAATATTTGCAACTGGGAGCAGATCAGGTGTTGCTGTGCCTGACTCCACGGCCGCTCTGTAGCTGCAGCGACACTGGGCAGCAACCTGGGACATTCCTTCTGGGAGCTCCTTGCCCTAGGCTTGACGGGGGTGCATGTGTGTGTGTGATGTACCCCAAAATACAAAGCTTTCCCAAGGTTGTGGAGGGGAACAGGAGCTGAGTGCAGGTCCCAGGGCTCGTGCAGTGCCCCAGCCCATCTTCTCCAGGTCCCATGGCACTGGATGGATCCAGCTGCGCTCCAGCCGTATGGACCTGGGGGTGCCCCAGGGATGGGGGGGGGCTGCAGTCCCCCAGCCGTGGCCAAGGCTCCTGCCGGCGAGGCCATTCCCCATTGCCTTCCTGGCAGGGGGTTATGGGGGACCTCGAGCAGGGCAAAGATACCCTCTGACCCGAATACTCATTTGGTGCTGGAGCACCACGGTGTGCTGGACTTGGGTAACGTGTTCCTCAGAAGATGACTTTCTCTCTCTCTCTCTCGCCTCTGACTCATCCCACCGTTACCTCCCACAGATTTATTTATTGCTCTCCCAGACACAGAAACAGCAAAGTTGAGTCTCCGTCGCCCTATGCCAGGCCCCTCCTACGGGCAGCCGGGGGCAGCCGTGCCTTCCCCCACGCGCAGCCCTTGAGGGGTCACAGACTGGGGGTTTGCCTCTCCTGGGAGCCCCGCGCAAGCTCCCCCACGCCGCTCCCTGAGCCTGGCTCTGCTACGGCGAGCTCCTGTGCGTGCATGTACAGCAGGCGGCCGTGCAAATGGCACTCGGCATCCCTGGGAGTGCCCGTTCCCCAGGGCTGCGCGCTCCCTGCCCGGGCGGGGGGCAGCCCTGGGGGCCACGAGCTCTCGCCCGCTCCGGGGTGCGGAGGGGGATGCTGGGATGCTGAAGGGGCTCCCCAGCAGAGCCGTGGGGGCTGAGGGAGGTGAGAGGAGGAGGCACGGTGTTGCAGTAGGTACATGAAATCCTGGTTAATTTTACTTTTTGTTTATAAGACGACTGTTGGGAAACAAGGAGTTGTAGCATCGCTGGCATTTTGGTGAGCGCTGCAGCTGAAGGCAGGGAGGACTGTCTCAGTCAGGCCCACGCCTCCAAGATGCCAAATGGTGCCTTTGCTGAGAGCACTGCCCTGCCTGCCTTCCCCCCTTGGCTTTGGGAAGCACAGGGCAGGTATTCACAGCACCCTACCTGACCCCCACGGCTTCTTCTGGCGCTGAAAGGCCAAGTGACTGCAATATAGAACTGATTAAAGATGATGTTAAATCACATCAGCTGGGAAGACACAGTCTTTGTGACATGGTAGTGCTGGCTGGGACCTAAAAGGCCTAAAAGATTTTCCAGAGAGAGGTGAATTTTGCTGCTGTTGATCTTGGAAGGGCACGGACAGAGGGGAAGGGCAGCACCTCTGGTCGGTGCCCAGATGGGTAGGTGGAAACACCTGTGAAGAGAGTCCCCAAAATTACCCAAAGGCAGGAGAAAATGCTTTGGGGAGGAGGGAGAGCACTCAGCCTGCCTTGCTTTTTGTGAAGAAAAGGAAGAGGTGTTTTGTGTTGCAATATGTTTTCATGAGGAGAAAGTGCAGGATAAAAGCAGACTCTTGATCTAGTGGGGAGAGGCAGGCTTTGCCGCGGCTGGAAACTGCAGTCAGACAAATCCTCGTCAGGAGGAGGGGGTGCGGCTGACTAACGAGGGAGGCAGCGTGTGGGGAAGCCACGGGAACGAAGAACCGAGGGAGGGAGATGTGGTGATCTCAGCATCCACAAATGCCTGCCTGGAGGTCGGACGGTGCCAGGGGTTGCCAGGGGTGGGATGCCACCACCTCCGTGTGCCAGGGAAGGGACTGGAAGACAGGATCAGCCCCTCTGGGCTCCGGCACCGCCAGTTATCCTCTGACAAGGGAGAGTGTGACACGGTCTTGCCTGGCTCAAGCGTGGCACCACGAGGGAGCCGAAATCCAACACGGACCCTGGCGTGAGAGTCCACCTTTCCCAAAGGCACCACCCAGCTCCCAAATGCATCCAGCCGTCCGGGCTCCTACCTTGGGTTTAGGACAAGACCAGACTGTGCTCTGCTGAAAGGCAGAGGAAGGACAAGCGAGCTTAGCCTGGGGGTCGACACTGCTCCCACGACAGCCAACGTCAGAGTGTAAATAAGACCCATCCCTGTTTTACAATACATGCTATGCCCTGAAATACTTTCTGGAGTTAAATGATAGCAGGGCAAGAAAAAAATAACCGGTGGGGAAGGAAGGAAAGTATTTTGCCTTTTATTCTGTAAACTACAGGTTGTAAAGTGGTTCGTTACGGAGGGTCCTCTTGTACGTGGTCAGCGGGAGAGGCAGCAGAGACCAGAAGTCCCGTGGAGCAGCAGGGATGATCTGTGCTGGAGCTGGGATCAGTCCCCAGGCAGGGCCTCTCCTTTCTCAGGTAGGATCCCACCAAGAGCCATCACTGGGACAGCCTGTCCCTGTGCCCAGTGACCGGGCCTCTGCCCTGGCATCGCCCCTGCTCTGCGCGGGGACTGGGGAGGCACCAGCACCCTTCCAGGCACAGCTCCACGGCTGGTCCATCGCTGGTGGCAGCACCAAGGCGGAGGGTGGGTGGGACTGGGCCAACCTCACCGCTCGAGCTGCAGCGCCTGGGTGGGGACGTTCTCTTCTTCTGGCTCTTTCTCTTTCATTTTTCAATTTTCTTTCCTCACCGTCCCCACCCCCCCCCCCGTAACTGTTTTAAATAATTCCTCCTCCACGCCTGTGTTATCACCTAGCATGTCAATACGCTGCTGTGCCACCCACCCCTCTCCTCGCAGAGCTGCACGTTAACATTTTGCACCCGATAATGTGAAGCAATTAGTGAATGAAGAATAACTTTCCTACTTAAAAGCATGACGGGTCGGGAAAAATCACACGGATGGATCGCACGGGGAGTATTAATTGCTTTTCTCTCAAATGACTCCTAGTGTAGGAGAGCCCATATGGAGAGAGAGGAGGAGGAGATGCTGCGGGAGAAACAAAGTCTCCGGTCCTAGTGAGGAACGTAAGCCCCAGCGCACCTGAGTGGGCAATTTCCTTCGGAGCCGGAGGCTGCGGCAGCCAACGGGCACCGTGTGCTGATGCATCACACGAGGGCCGGGGGTCCCGGGAGCAGCAGCTGGGGAGTGCGGGGGTGGGGTGGGAGGGGGCAGCTGGGGGGCTGGGGGCTGCCCGGAGCTGTCGGAGAGAGACCACCGCTCTAGAAGCAGCGAGCTCCCGGCCCGGATGGTGTCACCTTCCCCTGGGGTCTGACTGAAGCGGGCTTTGGCGTTTTGGGTGGCTGCGGTGGCAGAGGAGCACCGCGCGAGGCACGGGGCTGCCTGGCCTCTGCTTCTGTGGGAGCATTTCCTTCGGAATAAATGGCTCTTGTTGGGGATCTCTGCTCGCCCACACAGCCCTGGGATCCCGTGGGTCGCCACCACGGTGAACTCCCCAGCACCCGTGCAACACCGTGGTCTCTGGAAAAGAAATTGAAAAAAAAAGAAGTGAAAAAGGAAAGGAATGTGCTGGAGCTGGGGCAGAACTGCTCCCCCCCGGGGCTCTGCTCCCCCCAGGGCAGCACGGCCACCCTGCCGCGGGGTCAGCTCGCTCCCCTCCGAGGCCCTGGGCCAGCGTGGGTCGCGGGTTCACAGTGGGAGCGTGCGAGGCGGCCGCGCTGTTTGCAGTGGCTCACATCCAGCCCCCCGAGGGGGGGGCACAGCTTTGGGGCGCTTTGGGCGTGGCCGATCATTACAGGTGGCACCTCCTGACTCCCGGCACTCCGGGCCTGAACTTCAACAGGGAGAGAAGGCACCTTGGACCCAATCCCGTTAACCCTTTCCCGGAGGCGGCCGGCTCGTTTTCAGGCTGCCCCCGCTGTCCCCGGCGTGGGGGGGCCGTGTCCGCAGCGAGGCTGTGTTATTGCAGCAGGGCCCCCCCTGGAAGATCAATGCTCCCCAGCCCGGCCGCGCAGCACGGCACAGGAATTCCCCAGCAGGCCGGGGCTCGGCCGGCCTGTTTGCTTTCGGCACAAGCCCAGGGCGCAGCAGCGCTCAACACAAATATTTATGGGGCTGGTAGGAATGAAAGTTTTGAGAAAAAAATTTTGAAAAATTTAAAATTAAAAAATCTCTCCCCCCCCCCCCCCCCCCCGCATCCCGGGTGGGGCGGAGGCCGGGCGGCGAGGGGCTGCGCCCGGGCACGCGGCGCGGTGCCGGGGGTGGGCTCGGTGGCCGGTGCCCGCAGCCCGCGGGGTGCGCGGGGCCGGTGCGGGGGGCGGCGGCAGGTGCGGGGGCGGCCGGCAGGGGGCGCCGTGGTGCAGCGGCGGGGCCGTGCGGGGGCCGTGCGGGGCGGGGGGATGTGAGCAGCGAGGTGGCGGCTCCCGCCCCGCCGCTCCGCGCCATGGGCTCCCTCGGCGGGCAGGGGGAGGAGGCGAGCGGGGCCGCCGCGGGGCCGCTCCGCCGGTGCGCGTAGGGCAGGACCCCCCCCCCCAACATCCCCGCCACGGGTGCATCACCCCGCCCCGCCGTGCCCCGCAACTTTCCGGTACCTGTTGCTTCCCGCACCCCGCCGGGCTCCCCCTCATCCCCCTGCTAATCCGCCCCCCCCCCGCTAATCCACTCCCCCATCCCGCATCGTTCCCGGTATGCGGAGCGCCCGGCCGGCCCGCGGGCTGCTGCGGCGGCGGCGGGGCGCGCCGTGATGGGCGGCCGGGAGCGGGACGGCGGCGGCGGCGGCGGCGGTGGCTCTGCCCGCGGCCGGCAGCCCCCGGCCGGCGCCTCCGGCAGCGCGGGGGGCCCATGCTCTGCTCCGCCTGGCCCCTCCGGGCACCCGCGCCGCTTCGCTGATGCCTTTCTCGGGCGAGGAGCGGAGCCTGCAGGGGATCTACAAGCCGGCGGGGCCGGCGGAGGGCAGGGGGGCCGCCGGGGCCGCCGTCTGCACCGAGTGCTACACCAACCGCTCCTTCGTCTACGACGATGGCAGCGCCCACAGGTACCCGCCGGGGGTCGGTCTGTGGGTGTCGGGGTGGGGTTGGGGGGGGCTCCGTCATCGTGGGGAGCCGCGGGGCTGGGGGACCGCGGACACCCACCCCCTACCCCCGTGCGCAGCCGAGGGGATCCCCTTCCCTCCCTCCCTCCACCGGGACCCCGCAACACCCTCGCCCCATATTCCCACCGCCCTTCCCATGCCTGGAAGAAAGTTTCTGCAACACTCCCAGGCCTGGCTGGGGTCCCCTGCGAGCACCCCTCGCAGCGGTACCCCCTTGGGAATGAGGTAGTTAGAGGCTGCCTGGGTAGAGGGGCTTCTCGGAGACCCCCAAGTTGTTCCCAGCCATATCCTTCAGGGGAAAAAGGGTCGGTGCTGCCCGTCTGTCGTGCCCGGCACGGGCTGAGGCTGAGCTCCGCGGTGTGCGGGTCAGGCACTGTTTTAGAGGAGCTGGTTTGGCTGAGCCCTGCAGGCACCCCAAAGCCAGAGGACTGTAAAACGCATGTAGGTGAAAAGGCTACGTTTTCCCTCGGTGCATCGTGACCCACGCTCTGGCTTTGGGTTGTTTTTATGCCGAAGTTATGATGTCCAGCACGAGGGAGGGGCTGCGGTGTAGGAGTGAAGAGCTGCTCAGAAGCGATCACAGGGACGCGATGCCGCTGTCCTCTTGTGCCCAGACAGCAGCAGACGTGTCTCACAAGGGGACGTGTGCTCGTTGCTCAAGTACCCCAGCTTTTCCTAATAACTCCTTTATACTGTCATTGATGCGATTATATTTATTAGCGTGGCTCTTCTGACTGTCACACTCATCAAATGTCAGCTTAAATGAGCAAATGAAGTGTTGTGTACCAATTAATTCTTGGCAGATAAGGACCTTGGCTGGGTTTGTGCCCTGGGCTGGTCAGCTAGGTTTTTTTATGATGGCATCTGCTCGCTGTGAGTTAGGGAGCCCATCTTTTATCCCTAAAAGCCTAGATGGAAAAAGAAGGAACAGTCCGTTCGGTGAACTCTTTAACTTTCAGTATGTTGCCACTGACTGGGTAATTGGTAAAAATACTTCGATATTTGTTCTCGGGATTAAGTCCCTCATCATTTCACCTTGCTGCCCTCTCTGTCAGAGGCACAATGTCCGATGCGGCCAAGGCATCGGGGTGCCTCGGGACCCAGGACCACCTCACTCCTGAGAACACCATTCGGTTGCCTTGGGCATGCCAGGGGGGCTGCGGCACCGCAGGGCCTTCACCAAACCCAGTTTCCTCATTTTGCAGCTGTACTTGGTGTGTTTGCAGAAATGACGTCCTTGAGGAGGTTATTGAATGCATCGGGGCGGGGGGGGGAAGATCACGCTAGAGGCAGCAGCTGGTGGAGGGTTTGGGCTCCAGCGTTACGGGAAAATGATGAGTTGCTCAGCTCAGACAGCAGTTATTGCTCCTTATTCCTTACACTGCAGTACTGCTCGCGGTCATTTATCCTCATCTAACGCACAACAACAAAATCCTTGTCCAAAGGTCCTTCCCTCTGTCTCTTTCAATCTGAGTAGAAGAGCTTTGGTTTTTAATTATTATTATTATACAGCTCAATGTGTTTCTAACCCCCTCTGGCTCCAAGAGGTTGAAATGCCGCTGCTTTCCGTGGCTTGTCTTGCCTGCCTCTGTGCTCAGCCCCTTTGCTGCCCTTCCAGAGATATTGAACAAGCTGGTTGGAGCCCTCAGGACTCGGCAGCTTTGTCTGTAGCCGCCTGTTTCCCCAGCTCCACCTCAGAGCAGCCTGGATCTCCAATGTACTTTTTCAGTGCTGTTCAGCTGAAGAGGCAGAAAATGATTGTTGTAAACAGGCTGAAGAGAAACGTGCAGGAGCAGGCAGAACAACGAGCACCATCTCCTCCATTAGGTGATCCCAGGGGCCCGCTGGCTAATCTGTTTGGTTGCCTCTTCTGCAGCTTGGACTGGGGGTGCGCATCCCTTTCAGTGGACGATCATCCACATTTACCGACCTGCTGTCGCTCAGCCTCTGCCTGGTTTCTTCATCACCTCATCAACATGGGTTTTACCTCTGAAAGGGCCGTGAAGGCAGCACCCTGCCCGTGTCTGACGTGGGGTTTGTGTCCGATGGGTGTTCGGTCCCCGGGGGAGCCCAGGGCTCAGGAGTCCTGTGCAGGCTCCCTGGCTCGTCTCCGCTCCGTGCTTCCAGGGGCGTACTTGTAGCTGTAGGTGTGATGGCAGACAAGCAGACCTGTCATCAGAGGTGTGTGCAAAAGATGTGAGAGCCAGAACATATCTGAGCAGCAAAGGTGTATAACACGTTCCATCTACCTTCTGCTAAATGCTCAAGGGGACTTCAGCTGGGCTGGCCTCGTTAAAATAAATGCAAGCCTCAGTTATCCCCTTGCTTAGCAAACCTAGAGATGGCTAGAAGCTGTTGAAGAGAAAGTTCATCTTCTCAGTTGCGTGTGTGTAAACGTCTGCGCGCTTTCTCTGGGTCCTCTTTATAACGGGACAACGGTCCTGAAAGTTCCTTCCAGTCAGAAAGCGAGGGGTTAACTATAAAAGTACTTGTAAGTATGTTTGGGGAGCAAATACCCATTTCCGGCACAAAGAGCCTAAATTTTACTTCCCTGCCTCATGGGAAATCTGGGTAAATGTTTGTACAAGGATCCAGTCCATCATTTAGGGGAATACAGGATTTCCTCCAGCCAGCACTGTGCTTCCTGTGCCTTGCCCATGTAAGGGCACTCTGGTAAGAAGCAGTGATGGATGAGCGGCCATGTGGAAGGACTCATGCAAAAATATCCCACACAAGGGAGGGGGCCTGGGGGAGAAGCAGGGATGTGCAAGAGGACGCTTGGCTTTTCCACCTGCAACGTCCCACTACTATGGCTTATTTAAGAAGAAAAATGTGAAAGAAGGCAGCATGCACGATGATGCCTGGAGAAACTGTTTAGGAAGATCGCGTCTTGCATTAGACGTATGTGGCTTTTCTCATATCTGTTCTTAATGTTTCTTACAGATCTGTCTGTCTGCTAGACTGCACTGCTCTGCTTAGGTGCAGGGCTGCTCTTTCTGTTTGGAGTAAACAGTAGATGTCCTGTGCCAAGCGGGGCAGGTTCAGGTACCTTGCCATGTGCGCTGGTTTTGGCTGGGGTAGAGTTAATTTTCCCCACAGCAGCCAGTGTGGGGCTGTGGTTTGGATCTGTGCTGGGAACAGCGCTGATAACCCAGGGGTGGTTTCGCTCCTGCTGAGCAGGGCTTGCACAGAGCCAAGGCCTTTCCTGCCCCTCAGCCCACCCCAGCAGTGAGGGGCTGGGGGGCACAAGGGGCTGCGGGGGACACGGCCGGGACAGTGACCCCAGCTGACCCCAGGGATGTCCCACACCACACGGCGCCATGCTCAGCACACGGAGCTGGGGAGGGAGGAGGAAGGGGGGACGCTCGGGGCGATGGCGTTTGCCTTCCCCAGTCCCCGTTAGGCGTGATGGAGCCCTGCTTCCCTGGAGATGGCTGAGCACCCCCTGCCACGGGGAGGGGTGAAGGAATCCCTCGCTTTGCTTTGCCTGGGTGCGCGGCTTTTGCTTTGCCTGTTAAACTGTCTTGATCTCAACCCACGAGTTTTCTCACTTTTGCCCTTCTGAATCTCTCCCCCGTCCCACTGTGAGGGGAGCGAGCGAGCGGCTGCGTGGGGCTGAGCTGCCGGCTGGGCTTAAACCACGACACCATGGATTTGGGAGCGGGACATGGAGGGAAAGTGGGTCCCAGCTGGAGCGGCTGCTCCAGTGCAGGCACTTGAGAAGTTGAGGTTGGGGGTTGGAGATCAGTGACCAGAAAGACCTGTGAGCACCACTGGCGTGTCAGCTCTGGACATACTTACGGAGGGACAGCTAGAGTGGGCTTGGCTTGATAGGGGCTGTGCTGTGGTGGGGTCTGTCCTCAGTCCCACCCGACTGGGCAGCCAGGACAGATTGTACTTTCTGGCCCTAGAAATCACAGCAAGATTTGGAGCAGTGGCAGCGAGGTAGAAAATACCTATAGGCACCTTCTGCTGCTCTGGTCAAAGCCTCTGAGACCAAAGCCAGCTGTTCCCCTGCTGTCCTCGCTGAACCCGAGGCGATCGGTGAGTTCTCAGGGCTGCGTCTCTATGGGAGAGCTTGGGAAAGGTGATCTGAATCCATCAGGGATATGAATGCAAAAAACAAAAAAACCCAAAGCAAACCAAAAAACCCCCACAACCTTTATTAAACTGGATTCTTGCTCAGTGTGAATGCTCTCATCCAGACCTGGGTTGACTCTCCCATGGCTTCTCCTGCTACATTTCAGATGTATCAGGTGGAGTGTCCCAGTTTAGCACAAGGATGGTCCCAGCAGCTGAGGGCCTGTTGTTGTCTCTTAAGTTTTCCATTTTCTGGAAATGAATGGGAAGATGCTTCTTTGGCAGAGCTTGCACTGAACCGTGCTCTGTAGCTAATTAATATCCAGTTCCTCCAGGCAAGATTACTAGCTTAGACATTTATCAGCTTCCAAAAAATCAGCCTTGTGGATTGCAACAACTGTTGCTCTCGCTGCCGTTGGGATCTTGGCCTCGTTGTTCCTGGAGAAATTGCAATAGGGAGCCATAAAACTACAGGGCCAAACACCCTGTATTTTCAGAGTGTTTGTGTAGCAGAGATAAGAAGGAATTCTGCTCTTGTTTTCCTCAGCTGATTAGGAAAGGGAAGCATGTGGCTCTGGCAGGAGTCTGAAATTCAGGGCTCGACAGGGCTGTCAGCAGGCGGTGCTGCGAAAACTGCTGCAGAAGGGCACCCGCCAGCACACCTGGGTCAGTGGGAAGAGATTTCGGGAACCCCGTGCTATTCCATTTAATGAAGGACCCCCCCCAACATGCTGAATGTCCTTCTTAGAAACTGCCGTTGGGCTCCGGCATGGCTGCATGTCGCCCTTTGCTGGAGAACAGCAAACTAGGTCATTGCTTGTGCTCAAGGCTCTTTCTGCTCTGCAAAAATATTTACAGCATCTATTTGAATCCTCCCAATTCTCCCACATCTTCCTGACCTCCACGCCTGGTTCCCAAGTGCTGCATGCAGTTTGTTTTGGAGCCTGTTAGTGTTTCTTTTGCATCTGTGCCAAACTGTGCCGGAGCGTAGAACATCTCATTCATCCTTCTTATGAATAAAAACAGGCACGGAGCCATACTGGGCCTGAGCACAGGTGCCTCTGGCCTGGTGTCCTTCGGCAGCAGCCGGTGACGGGGCAGAGGGCAGGTACAGAGCAACCCTTCCTGGGGCGGTACCGCCGCAGCCTGGCAGATCGCGATCCTGAGCTGGAGGCTGTACCCAGCGGTTGTGCTTAGAAGACATGGATGGGTGCCTTCCCTGGGATTTGCCTGGTCCCTCTTGGACCCGCTAGTACTTTCTGCCTCCGCAAGATGATGTGACTTCTCTGATGCAGCTGCTGTGTGTGAAAACATGCTGCTTTTCCTTTGAGCCTGCTGCCCTGTGATTTCCCTGGGTTCCTACAGCTCTTGTGATGTGCTTGCTCCCTGGTCGTCCGCTCTGATTTCACCTGCCTTTCATCATGTCTTTTACCAGGCTAAAGGACTCCTCCTGATCTATTTAGTCTCCCCTTGAATAAAATTATTTTACAACCCCATAGTTATCTCTGTTGCCCTTCTCTGTGCCGTGCCGTCTCCGAGGAGGGGAACCAGAACTCTGTGGCTCCGTGGTGGGTTTAGCTGTAGTATAACAGCCTCTCCTAACGTTCTGGGTTTTGACCACCACTGACAGTCCACTGTTGGCTTTGTTGTATTATCTACAGTGACTTTGGTTCTTTTCTGAGTGCTGATTTCCAGACCTTCTAGCTCCTGTGCAGGAAGGTGATTGGCCCCCTCCCAACACCCCTGAGCCAGGCCCTTTTGGATTAGTTGGAATTTATTGATGCTAATTTTTGTCTGACATTTTATCATCGATCACTCAGTGCTGCATGATCCTCCTGCAGCTCTTTACAGTCAGGTTTAGGTTTGACCGTACTGGATCATTTGAAGTCATCACCATCACCTCTGAATTCACAGGATAGCAGAGGGCCTTGTGGGACTCCACAGAAAATGTTTGCTTCAGTGTTTCTTTTCTGTTTGTCTCCTGTCTTCTAATCCAGAGACATCCCCCCCACTTCGTCCCATCGCATCCTGGTCTGGCAGGTGGGTTGATGAGCCTGCCTTTGGGGTTTATTTCTGTAAGTCTTTGTATCCTTGAACAGTGTGAAAAGACTCTTCCTCCTCCCACGTCTCTCTATTATTTTCTGCTTTCAATAGAAGGGAGCGTTCTGCAGGGGTCTGGAGTGTGGAGAATTTTCTTCTCCATGCTTCATCCTTAGCTGCTTATAGCAGTTTGGGGCTGTGCAGGTGGGAGAATTTTCCCAGCTGATCATTAGCAAGAATTAGCACTTTCCTGACCTTGCAGCCTTTCTTTCTTTTTTTTTTTTTTTTTGATGTAAGCCTTGAAAATGCTGGGCACTGGCAAATTTGCTAGAGGGTGTAACAGGGGTGAGGAGGGAGTGAAATGCTGATTGTGTGTTGTGGGATACCAGATACACTCCTGTGAGTAATGATTCTAGAAAGTAACGAGCTCTGCTGTGAGAGCACCTTCTTGCTCGTCCTGATGAGAGCTGGGAACAGATAGCATTGTCCTGCTTGCAACCGGTCATCTACCAAGACCAAAGATGAGGGTTTTGGCTGATTCCCAAGGTGCAGTGGGTGACACGGGTCCCAGGTGAGCTCCATGTGGGAGGGGAAGTCCCAGGAAAAAATGGATTGGGCAACAGCAAGAGGGCAAAGAGGGGAAGGAGGGCTGCCGCTGCCTGCAGAAGGGTGCACTGGCAGGATTGAGGCTGTGATGGAGCATTAGGATTTTGGGGGGGAGAATTATAACTGGCCAAGACCCAGTTAGCTTTCCAGCCTTCTGCACGATGCTGGCTGCAGGAGCAGGGACCCACAGGAGTGTAGCTGCACTGGGGTAAGCAATACTTAACGGCTGTGAATAGAGGAGTGGCTGAGGTACTTGCTGTAGTGTCAATAGGAATTATATTTCCCTTTTTAAGGAGGTAATAGTAGGGGGTTGGCTATTGGCTCCAGGAACAGAGCTGGAGGCTGTGACAAGTGAATTGCTCTCTTTTTAGTTTAATAATCTGTTTAGGTTTAAGATTTTTTGTGGTTGGTTGGCATGAATCATGAACCTGATGTTATCTCTGTGTGCACCAGCACCCTGTCATTAAAGGCTGGGTGATTTCCCAGGGGACTCTGGTGTGCACAGCCTCTGAAATCCCCAGAGGGACTGATGGGGCCTCGAGCGAAGGAGCATTAGTGAGGGATTGCTTCTCACTTCCAGCAGCATGAGTCCTTGTTGCTTAATTTCTTGAGCATTGGGGATGATTCTGCTTTTAAATGAACTTGCGTGTGCTCCCAGGCTGCCTTGCAAACGCAACACTGTGATAAGGAAAGGAAAAAAGGGTCATGTCCTTGCTGTGAAGGGCCGGGTAGTCTGGGAAACCTGCTCCTCAGCATATAGCTCATACAGGGAAGACGTGGTTTAATGTAATCCACAAATAGCCCTGGAGATCACTGGGTCAGGAACATCCCAGCAGGCTTAGTGACTTTGGCTCAGGAGGCAGAGTGTGGTGTGTATTTGCCCTCCTTCCGAGGTTGTTCATGGCCGAGATGGTGGCAGGAGTGCTGTGGGTGCTCCTGAGCCTGTTCCCGGTGGGAGGGGTTGGGCTGGATGGGTGTCTGCAGGCAGAGCTTGGCTGGACTGTCCTCCTCGTCCTGTCCTTGGGTGCAGATCGCTGGTAGAAGTGGTTTGCTTCCAGTGGGGAGCTGAACCTTCACCTCTGGAGGAAGGTCAGTGAGTGAGGGAGGTCCTGCCAGTCCTCCTGTGGCAGGAGCCCTGCCGGCTGCAGGAGCGAGACCCTTGGAGACCTCAGCCCAAAGGCGTTGGGCTGGGGAGCAGGGCTGAGGCCTTAGGAAAGCCCACGCTTTCTCCAGCTTTTTCTTTTGGTACTACTTTATATTGCCAAGCAAAGGAGATAAGTGCCTTATCCTTCCAGGAGGCTTTTCCAGAGAGGCTAAAGCCTGTTTGCTGCCAGAAGTCGGGGGATGTTTCTTGAATTGCAGCATGCCTGCAATGCACTCTCGCTGAAGGACTGGGGGGTTGGGGTTGCTGTGGGTGGCCCTTGGCACATGTCTCCCACCAGCCCTTCCCTGCCATCTCCAGCCTGTTCTTTGTCCCACGCGGTTGCAGCTGTCTCACAAACCTCTGCAAAAGGGAAGGATGGGGTGTGCAACGCCGAAAGCAAAATAGCAAGGGTTAGACTGGAAGCTTGGTGTGCACGTGGAAAGGGCTCCCAAGGCCGTGGGTGTCCCTTCTGTCACCTCCCCACCGTAGCACATAGCTGTGCCTCTGGCAGAGGAAGAGGGAGCAGGAGCATAGGGGCTGGGGGTGGGTGGTTGTGGGGTCCCGACCCTGGGACCAGACTAATGTCAAGGGTCTGCTGAAGAGGGGAACGCCATGATGAGGCCGAGGTGAGGGGTGGAACTAGGTGAAGACTTGGTAGTCACCCCTTGCTTAGCCCCCAGCCCCAGCTGTGCAGGCTCTGATAACATGCCTCTGCTACTCCCTACGCTGCTTATCATCTGCCAGAAAATTAGGCCTAAACTTATGTTAAGAGCCTGGACAGCTTCTAACAAAACACCCTGAGGGAAGTATTTAAACCAAATCAAGAAGCTGTCACTCACTTGCGGCAGCTAAACACTAATCAAAAGCACAACTCATGGTGGAGGGTTTAGTTGTGTTGGTCTCTTAAATTACAGAAGCGTGAACATTTTCGCCGAACCATGTGGCCTTCCATCCCCTTTCCCCTCATTTATCTACTCAAACAGCCCCAGTTTAGCTCCAAGAGTTGTAGCAGGGTGTGCTGTGGTGATTAAGACTCGGGATACAAAGGCATGTGGGGACTAGGGGCTTCACATCAGCTATAAAATTAGAGAATGGGAGCAACTTAGTGGAGCTCCCCCTCAGCTGGTCTGAGACCCCCGCTACCTCCGACCTTGCTGTGGACTGCTGGACCACCAAACAGGTCGTATCGCACTTCCTCTGATTTCATGTGTCTTGCTCTACTAATTTTCGTCTTATTATGTATTGTGCTTACTACATGGGTTAAAGCAACTTGCTTAAGTACAGTAGAAATCTGAAAGTGTGGTATATGTTAGATGCCTGGTGTCTTGTCAGTGAAGCATGTTAATAAACAGAATCTGTGACGCTGCGGGTGAAAATCCGGGAACAGTGTACGATGGAGGTCAGGAGGGCACCGGGATCCAGTCAGTGCGCTGCCGAACGAGGTGCACGTCAAGTGTGAAACCTGGCCGTGCGCCGCCGTCTCGCTTTGCTGGCGTGGCAGCCCCAGACCAGGCTTGAGGAGAGGGAGCTGGTCCCCTCACCTGCCAGAAACCATGTCAAGGGTGTGTAGGATGTGCTTCCCCTCCCTTCTTCCTCCCAGTGTTATTTAGGCTTTGCACTTGGCAGGGGCATCAGCATGACTTGTTTATCTGTGCTTCTGTTGGAAACACCCCAGCACTGCTGGGGACCTCCCTGCAGGATGCTCTTGCCCCGTGGAGCAGGAAGAAGGGGCTGCCTGCGACTTGTTCCTCCTGGCTCCCTCTCCCTCGGAAGGGGCACCGATGTACAGCTTCACCGGCTTCCCAGCCGTCGGGGCTGGCCGAGGATGCTGCCTGCGCCACTCGTGTGCTCGATGCGCTGCCGTTGGAATCAAAGGAAAGTGAAAAGACTCCTCAGCGGGGCTTTGCCTCCCCTGAGTTTTACTCTGTTGTACAAAGTGTACGTGCGCATCAGGCCAGAAGAGAATGGGGAGGCGTGGGGCTGAATTGCTAATATGGGATTGTCTAATAAGAAAAACGGCTCTGGACCTGGAAGGTACAATTTCTACTTTTATCTTCTAGAAAATAGCATTGCCAGCGGGGGGAAGGCTTGTGGAGCTTTGCACTGACTCACGCTTCCTGTTCATTTTCAACGTGAAATACACAAAATGCTAATTTTTCTGAGAGGCCTGTGGTGCTAAATTGCCTCCGCATGTTGAAAGCGAAGCAATGGATGGATTTGTCACAGGGCTTAGCAGTTTTGGAAGTTCTGAGGAACAGCAGCCTCTGACATGGACAGTCCAACTGTCCACAGAGGTGCAAATTTGGAGGCAGGAGTTTAATCTGGGAGACTGAGTGCTTCATATATTGAGTGTATATATGTGCGTGTGTGTGTTCTGCGCTGCTGTACCCACAAAGCCATGAGTGGGTATGATGGGTGGCCAAATAACTTGAGCCAAAGATGCTCAGAGTATCTAGAAATCATGACTTGGGTGTTATTATGGGCTTGTTTGCATCCCTTGGAGGACTTTAAGTTCTTTGAGGTGCTGGAGTGTGTCCAGGGAAGGGCAACGAAGCTGGGGCAGGGTCTGGAGCACAAGTGTGCTGGGGGGCGGCTGAGGGGGCTGGGGGGGTTTAGCCTGGGGAAGAGGGGGCTGAGGGGAGCCCTTCTCGCTCTCTGCAGCTGCCTGAGAGGGGATGGAGTGAGGTGGGGGTTGGTCTCCTCTCCCAAGCAACTTGTGATAGGACAAGAGGAAACAGCTTCAAGCTGCATCAGGGGAGGTTTAGGCTGGAGATTAGGAAAAATTTCTTCACTGCAAGAGTGGTCAGGCCCTGGCACAGGCTGCCCAGAGAGGGGGGGGGAGTCACCATCCCTGGGGGGTGTTCAAAAAAACATGTAGATGCAGCACTTCAGGGCATGGTTTAGGAGGGCTGGGGGTGTTGGGTTGGTGGTTGGACTTGATGATCTTAGTGGTCTTTTCCAACCTTAATGATTCTGTGATTCTATACATCAAAAAGTATTAAATCCATGACCATTGTGTAAGTAAGAGGAAGCTGACAAAACAAATTGAGTGGAGGGTGGTTGCATGTGGACAGAGAATTGTTTGTGAAGTAGACAAAATGATTTTATTAAAGGAAATAGACCCGGCTCCCCAGCTCTTTCCCTGATTCCCCTTTTCTGTATCAAGCTCAGGGCGTTAGTGCCTGGGGCTTTAGTGCTGGTCTTTTTAGCTCTTTTTCATACGTGACCCCAGAGTCACTTTGCAAGTTCATTTGTTCATCATTCTGGTCCCCCAGTTTGATCTGTGGGATTGCCCACAATAAAAGCTCCTTTCACACAGTTGTTCCACGCAGGTGTGGCAGGGGCAGGCTCTGCTCACGCAGCTGGCAGCATTTGTGCTTCTTGTTGGTTATCTCTAAGGTTGGAAGTCATCCTGATTGCAATGACTTATCACTTGGTCATGGAACTTGTGCTTAGAAAATGGAAGAGGTGTTTGTAATGGTGTATTTTTGGGGGAAAGAATGCTGTGACTTGGCCTGTGCGTGTGCTTCTCCCCAGCACGGCCCCTCTCAGGAGGCCGTTCAACCCACACCTTGCTGTAGAGAAGATCCTCCCATGGCTCTGGCCACATCACCTGGGTTCCAGGACTCCTGATCTCTATGGATGACATCAATGGGTCACTGTATGACCTCTGGGGAGGGAGAGGGGATGGTGGGATAACAATCTGGGGCTCTTCCTCTGACAAGCTGAGACATAACGGACAGCGTTAGCTGGTGCTCACAGGGAGACAAGGAACACCGCGCTGCTGAGGCGGTGGCAGAGAAAGCGGCTCTGTGCCTGAAATGAGCAACCCAGCTCTTCCACAGGGACGTCCCTGCAGGGAAATCCTGCCCTGAAAGGTGCTGAGCTTGGTGTCCAGGGAAGGGCGATGCTGAGCTGGGGTGCGAGGCATGCCTGTCGTGGGACCCAGCCCGCGCGTGTGTTTGCCCACGTGCATGCAGATCTGCTGCTTTCCTTCCCTGCGTGGTCTTTGCCCTCTCCTCCGGCTGGGCTGAGCTGTGCTGCCATGCCAGCTCGCCGCCCCTCCTTGCCAGGAGAGCGGTGCCAGCGCCTGCAGCAGTCCGTGTTGCTGGCACGGGAGGGGGGTGCTGCCTTCCAACCCGGCTCTGGAGACCGAGCATGCGTCTCCCCACGCACTCGGGCCATTAGGAGACCCCACAGGGATGTCACTCAGAAGCAAAAAAACAAAAAGGGAGGGGGGAACAGCTGTAACCCGGTAACCGTAAGAACTGTGGGAGGAGAAGCAAATAGAAGATGATTGTATATATTTTAATAAATATAGAAAAAGAAAGGGCAGAATTTCCTGCATGGCTTTGTTCATCAGAGAGGCTCTCAGAGTCTGGCAGCGGCTGAGCTTGCCTTCACTGATGGACCAGGGATGCAGGGCCAGACTCTGCAGCCACGGCTGGTGAAACACTGGCAGGGAAGAGAGCACACGGCAGGGTCCTCGCTGTCCTGGGGCAGCCTTGCTCCAAGAGCCCGGTGTCCCACCCCGTAAGTGCAATCCAGACACCGTTGCCCTATGACGGGTGTGGGCCAGCAAAGAGCAGCTGCAGGCTGTGCCCCACCAGTGCCTCTTTGCTGCCCAAACGGCTGGGTTTAGCCTAGCCACGGTGGTGGCCAGCCTGACTTTGCTTCTCTAACAACAGGTTGTGCTGCAGCCCCACGCCTCTGCCAACAGCAAAAGAGAGGTCAGACCCTACGTATGACTCTTGCTCCACCTTTCCTCTCGGTCAGGGGTTCTCCTTTCTGTCCCAGCAGAGGTGACAGGAGGCACAGCAGCAGCTGGCTGCCATGTTGCAGGGTGGGCTGGGTACCAAAGCTTGAAGAAAAGTGGCTTTGCCTGGGGAGAGGATGTTGAGGTTGGACACAAGGTACTTGCTTTTCTGGCTACACATCCAGACTCCTCAAACATTGTCCTGGGGAAAGGATGGACTTGGGACAGACAGCTGCCAGCAGGAACTTATGCCTCTGGCTCCTTTTACAGCATGGAGTAGTGGGAGAGGAGAGATTTAGACTATAGGTTATACAATAATTTACCCCAAATGTAGGTTCAGCTGCTGCTTCTCTTTGCGCACGCCAGTCCCTAGAAGGAGGAGAGGAAGAGGGTTCTGGGAAGGTCTTTGATAATTTTTGGTGTCAACAGAGCAGGGGATGTCACTGAGAGCCTTGGAGCTCTTGATGGTGCCTGGCAGGTTTGGGCAGTTACATTATGCAGGTACCAGACCGTAGGATTATGGGATCTGTTATTGACCCTGGGTGGTTTGGGATTGGTTTGTGTTGGGAAGCAGGAGGATGCTCGGTGGTTTCTGTGGTGTGTAGCAAGCAAGGAAGCAGAAGAGGAACTTGGGTTGTGTCCTTCCTCTTCTTTGACATATAGCGTCAAAAATAATACAAAAATTCTACAATACCTCGCAACAAGCTTTCACCCCAAGGAGTTTCCTCTGAGGCAAAGCTGCCTTTTGGGTGCTGGGAACCCGAACAGCCTCTGACAAGCTCCATGGGGCATGTGCATTGCAGACCCCCCCGTGGCCAGGCACAGCCCCAGCCGGCACAGGCAGATGTGTGGGCTGACACTGGTCTTCTGCCTGCATTTCCAGTTTCAGGGGATGGCGCTGGCAGCAGCGTAGCTTTCCTGTGTGCCCCAAGTGGAAATACAGCAAGGGAAGAACGCGATTGCGCCCAGCCCACGCATGAGAAAGCTTATTGAAGAATCCCAAGGTTGGTGCAGCTCTGAGGCTCCTGCTGGAGTGTGCTCTGAGGGGCAGCTGTGTTTGCTAAACTGGGATGGTGACTGTGTCTAGCTGCAGTTTAACAGTAGGAGAGATCATTGGGGAGATCTGGTTTGGATCACACTCAGCTTGATCCCCGCTCCCGTGTTCCCAAGAGGCTGAGCAGTAGGGTGTCCCCCTCGCAGCGTGCCGATCGCTGCCGGGGAGCTGGCCAAGCTGGGGGAGAGACGGTGTCGTAGCGAGAAAGCGGAATAGTGTTGAGGTTTCCATATGCTGATTACAGCGTGCATTTTTAGTGGTACATGGTTCTGAAGGAAGGAAGGAAAGGGAAGATAAAAATAAAGCTGCAGTCCTGTATTTAGCTATAAACCACTTTGGGATTTTTTTTTTCCCCAATAGTATTTGAAGACTATGCAATAAACAAGCTTGTTCATGAATTTTTAATTTTATACCACTACTGCTTTGAAGAAGTAGCCAGGTTGCTGTGGCATTTCTATAGCTCAGAATCCCTGTGTCTGGGTGGAGAGGAGGGTTGCAAATTCTCTGTGCTGATGTCCAGAGATCTGTGTGCAGTGCAGGAGCGCTTTTTTCTAAGACACTGATGTGCAACTAAACTTAAAGTCACTGTGTAATTGATAAAGGGTTCTTAATCAAATAGGTGCGTGCAATATTTGTCTTACTGAACCTTCATCCAGAATAAACAAATGTGCCAAATTTTTAAAATTCTGAATGATTTCATATGTGAGAATAAGAGAGAATATATTAAAAATGCACCTGCTACTGTGGATGGGAGAAGAATCTCAGATGCAAATACATAGCAGAAATTGTCTTTCCAGAGACACTGATATAATTGGATATTACTACAATTTCTTAACCCTCATGAAGGATAACGGTAAATATTTGCTTTGTTTCATGAATCTGACACATGATCTGAGGCCATGACAGATGGATTAATTGGGTTTGAAAAGAATCATGTGGAGTTTAAAAAAAAACAACCCACACCTAAACCCCAGAAGACAAGTGTTTGACATTTGAAGAGGAGGGTTGTGTATAGATATGAGCGTCCTTAGCTTTCAGTGGGTGCAGGAGGGTGGAGGACCTGCCTGCCTGGACCTCAGGCAGCCGTGGGGACTGTAAGACAGGGTGGTAGCTCTGCGTAAAGGTGCCCTTTCCACACGCAGTCGGTGTGCCTGTGGCTGTGCAGCCGTAGCACTCGGCCTTTCTTCTGTGAAAGGAGGCAACATGCTCCTCTAAACAGGCACTTAATAATCAAATGGAGATTACCGTGTCTCCTTCAAATGCAATTATAATCGCCCACATTTGGAGTTAGGCACCTGGCTCCCCACCTTAAAGTACGCATTATAATAAGAGAGTGGATGATTTTTATTTAAAATTTATATTTTCTCTCCCTGAAAGTCCAGTTTTAGGATGCCATCCTGGCCTCACAGCAATAAGTAGTCTTACTTGGACTAGAACTTTGCTGGAGGTGGCCTGATGGAAGTATGCTTTCGGCATAATTTATCAGAGTTAAGCTTTAAGAGGAAAGACTGACTTGTGGCTTTTTTTGTGATTAGGTTAATGTTAGATCCTCCTTTGCCATGTGAGCTAGAGATGGTCAGCTAACTTCTGTGCTTATATCAGTCGATCCAGAGGGAGTCCTTCAGTTGACAGGAGTTTGGCTTGATTTCTCTTAAAGACCAAGTTTTGAATCAAAGCATATCATAGAATAACCTCCGTGATGCCCAAGGCCCTGCACAGATGCATTACTCAGTGCAGAGCCTTTGCTGCAGCATGCATATGGCAGCTAAAAGGAATTGAAGAGCTCTGGGGGTATAGAATTAAGTGGCAGATAACATCAGTGAAAATCATCCAAAGTGCTGAGGGTGAGCTGCATTGTCTTCTGGGGCTGTGTTCAGCAGAAATTTCACATACTGGTTGCTCTTCCAGAAACTCAAGGCTTTGGAACATGGTCATCTGGGAACTTATCTACAGGGGTTTGAGTTGTTAAAGGTAGAAGATGGTCTGAGGAGCCTCAGATCACATCTTTGCAGCCAGCAGCAAAATCCCTAGATGTCGACTTATTGCCAGTTTAGAATTCAGCTGTTTGAAGCTCTCTTGCTTGTACAGAGCTTATAAAGCATGCACTGGAGGCAAAGCTGTGGGAAGGTGGTAGCAGTGGGTTGGACAGGCTTTGGGTGAGACCTGTGGAAGTACATCTGGCAGGAGTTGGAGGCTTTCAGCTATTTGGCTCCCTCACAGTCTGAAGTTACATGCGAGGGACAAAGAATCAGCTCACTGCAGAGGCGCGTCATCTCCTCTTCCAAGCTCTCCCTGTCCTTCTCACTTCCCACAACAGGTCTATGAAACTGGAGTTACTGTTATGGCACAGATGAGTTTCACTGATGAAGCCAAAACCCAAAGAATCAGGACCTGTGGTCTTGCCTTGTGGCCTGTTCGCTGGCTTTACAGCTTTGAATGGCTTTGTTGCCTTGTGAGGGGAAGTTTCAGCTTAATTCTTATCCGTTGTAATTAGTAGCTCTAGCTGACACGGGGAGCAGAGTGGTACCCATGTTCTGGCAGGTCAATGTGGTTTGAAAAAGGAGAGCAAAGGCAAGCTCTTAACCCAATGAAAAGGGAGTTGGAGAGCCGGGTGAGTTTCACCTCTTTTCTGTGTGGCAGGGCAGACTGCATGTAGCTGGCCATACACAGCTCTTTGTCTGAGCAATCATCTTGGGTCTCTCCCAGGCATTGTGATCCCCCTGCCTTGATCAGAGACATCAGCACGCTGAGGGATGGGTGATATATCCTCCCGACCACGACACTTGGCAGCTGGACAGATGACTGACTCATCAGTGTTCGCGGTTTCTCATTTAATACTGGGGCTGTTCAGATGATTTAAGTGCTGGCAGTCCAGAGGGGAGGTTGTGCTTCTGCCTCCAGCACGGTTGTGGAGCCATCGCCTTGTCTGCCTCCCATCCATACTTTTCTTTGCGGGAGGAGACTGGGGGTGGATCTGGCTTTGGTTGTCAGCTGTAGATCGAGCTGTATCTTGCGAGCGGTTTTATTTCCTCCTGCCGATTGGGCTATTCCATTGGCTCCTCTTGCTCTCTGTCGTTTGCCTGCTGAGGAGCAAATGTCCTGTGCACATAGCTGCCCTGCGCTGCGGGCTGCGGGGTGCTCTGGGGGACCGGGCTCTGCACCGTGCCCACCCCGCCGGCCCCTCGCCTGAGGCCGGTGGAGCCCCTCGCCACCCATGCCCCCGGGGGGAGCGCTCTGCAGGGGGGGCATCGCCGCCTGCCCCGCAATGTAATTGCAGCCAGCGGGCTGCCAGCCTCTCCCGGCGCGGCGGGGTGCGGGTCGGGGTGCGGGTTGTGCGGGGCCGGACCCGGAGGAGGTGCCGGGGCGGGGGCGGGCGGGGCAGGGCAGGGCAGGCCCCCCCCCACTTTCCATTGCCGCTGCCCTCTTCTCTCCCGCAGGCTCTCGTCGCCCGGCGGCTGCGGCGGCGGGGACGGCGGCAGGAGCTGCAAGAGCGGGGTCATTCTGGACATCGCCGCCCTGAAGATGACGGAACTGGAGTCCGAGGTGCTGCCCCTGCCGCCCCGGTACCGCTTCCGCGATCTGCTGCTGGGGGACCAGTCCTTCCAGAGCGACGACAGGTTCGGGGCGTAACGGGATGCAGGGGGGTGGGGGTGGGGGCACGGGGACACGCACCCCCCCACCGAGAGTGGGGGAGGGAGGGGAACACGCACCTAGCGGGGAACGCTCCCCGGGGAGGGATGGGGCCACATCCCTGGGACACCCCCGCGCCCCCCGCGGGTGGGACACCCCCGCGCCGGCGTGGGGTGGGTGGGGGGAATGAGAGCTGTCCGCGGTGCTGAACCCCGCCCGGTGCGGAGCTGTCCGCGGTGCTGATCCCCGCGGGGCGCGGAGCTCTGCGGGCGGGCGGGGGTGGCATGCGGGAGTATGTCGGAGTCCGTGGGCACTGGGTTGTGCTCGCAGGGACCAGTGGTCATGGCCGGGCGAGGGGGGACTGGAATGTGTGGGGGCCACAGGGATGTGCATGGGTATGGCTCGGATAGTAGGCACTGGGAGGGTGTGGGTGTTTCAGGGCTTGGGGACAGGCTGGAGCTGCTGGGTACTGGGAGTTGTGGGTATACTGGGCCAGCAGACATTGAGATGGGTGGGCTTGCTGGGTTTGGGAGTCCCATCAGGGTTTGGCAAGGAGGAAAAGGGACCGCTGTCTGGGAGATGCGTGGAGTACAGTTGGTGTGGTGAGGAGCTGGTGAAACTCCCTTTTAAGCCATATGCAGAGTTTGGGCTGAGCACATACATTTATTTAGGAGGTAAAGCTCACCCGGGCTGCTCTCAGAGGCTGTCTTTGTAGCAGGGGGTGCTGATGGGAGTGGAGTGACTCTAAAGAGCTGCTGTGGATGTGGCACAAGTCTCCCATTCTTGGGCTGTCTGGAGAAATGGCCTTTATGGACTGAGCACCAAGCCTGCTATTCCTGGCTGGCCGGCGGGGATTTATTACCAGGTTGAGTGAGCTAAAGCAAAAGGAGGAATGCCAGAAGTGGCAGGTGAATTGCATGAGCAGAGCAGTTGAATGAAGCAGAACAGGAGCAAGCCTCCCTTTAACTCTGTTCATATCATAAAAATCACGGAGCTACAGTGCTAATGGGGAGTCAGTAAGATTGTAAGCTCCCCCCACAACTAATTGCATGATGTATGCAGAGAGAGAGGTGTAACTCTTGTTGAAAAGACCCCTTCAATTGCTGGTGAGTTAGCCTTTGGCTAGCTGCTGTGTATTGGTGCGCCTGCACCAAGGCTTTTTTGCATGTGTTAAAATATATATTTTTTTTTTACTGTGTACAAGTGTCATGCAAAAATAAAAGTGAATTTGACTTTGAGAACGTGGGGTTTGCAAATGTTCTAAATAAGTCTTCTGAACTTTTATAGCAGTGTAAGAATTGATCTGTCTTGAAACTGAGTCTGTGATCCTCAAGATTTTAAAGCCTGGATTTCCTTAAGAGGCACTTAAACATTAATATAGTTTTATGGCATAAGGTTGATAGGAAATTCCTGCTGCAGAATATGTCTGGATTTCAGAATGGTTATGATAAGGCACATTTGGATAAGTTTGAAGTTTAGAGTTTTAACAGTTTGCATATTTAAGTATTTGCATGGATCTGAAATACAGAAGATGGCAATTGCATACTAGGTTTTTTCTGTGTTTCACTGGTATACCCCTTAATCTTCATTTTCATCTAGATTTGAGTGTTTCTGATTCAGAATGTGTCTTCAATTTTAGTGTGGAGATACTTTGGATTATTTTGTTGAATTCACTAGCCTTGTTTCTCAAGATGTCTTTGTTTCACTGGCTTTATGTGCTGCGATCGTTAGTTGTTTGACTTTCCCCTTCATCTAGAAAAATACTGAAACCTTCACAGTATGTTTGGGAATGTGAATCTATGAGTACGCATTTGCTATCCACCTGTAGTCTGCTTGACTTCACTGGGAGTCGAGGTGAGCCACTGCTGTAGGCGCTTGGAAACGTTGCTGTTAGGCCTCAGTTTCAGTCCAAGTCATTAATGAGGCTGGAACCTTTAGATGAAGCAAGCTTGCTGGAGTAATTATGACTAGTAGATTAGTCTGTTCCAAACCAACTGAATAAGGAGCTGATGGAGGCTAGCAGAAGAAAAGCAGAAAGCCTTTTTGGCTTTGCTGTGCTTATAAATACTAAGCAGCTCAAAGATGTGCTTTGAAGTGCTTTGTTGCAGCACTGACAGGAATGTGCTGAGGAAAATTCCCCCACGTAAACAGTATGGGGAACTGTGAGTGGTAGAATAGAGCTCATTGGACTTACAGATGTAACTCTGAAGGAAAACACTTATCGCACTAAATATCTCATTTATTTATAAAAGCAATGCTAAAAACATTGGTGTCTCAAATATCTGCATTTGAAAAACTCCCCTGGAATGATAGTGTGCTGATGAAAGTGAGGAGGTTTCTGGGGTCAGCAGAAGACTAAATGGATGGGAGGCCGTAGGGGAATCCGGGTTTCGCTGTTTCTGGGGAATTAGAACCACTTCTGTTAGAGATGTATTAATCCATCCTCGTCACAGAGGATGCTGAAGAGGCACCAGCACTGGACCGAGGTAAGAGAATGAGGTAACGCTGGAGCTTGAGGGGATGAGAGCTTGCTGGAACAAGTAGATAATTAGAGAGCTGTGGTATAGCAGGAGGAGAGAGGCAGACAACCCATGGAACTGAAAGAACTGATCAGTGAATGTGAAGCGGAATAGGTAAAATAGGCTGCTCCTAATTCACTTTTTAGAATGCGAAAGGTGAAGACAGTCGGTCTAAGTAGGGCTTGCTCTTTGGCAGGTAGACTGATTGACATGAGAATTAAAATAATGCTTTGAACGTTGTGTGGAGGATGGTAATAAATCAGCCAGGAAGCAAATAGGAAAAGACCGACTGGAAAAGGAATGGGGGAGGTAAGTGGATTTGTGCAACAGAGAGAGAAAAGCCTAATGACAAGCAGATCTAGAGTTGTCAAATGGAAGTGCTCCTTCCAGCATCTTCTTATTCATCTTTGGAACTCACTACCACGAGGCATCTGGAAGGCTTTGGGCTTAGCTGTGTTTCAATGCAGTGCAACTGTGTTTAAATACCATGCTTGACATTTTTGTGAGGCAGATCTTTAGGTTATAGAAACAGGATTAAGTGCCATTCAGCTCTAAATTTCCAGAGGATACATACTGCTGTCTCAGGGCATAAATCTGACTGATAGGGGCTGGGAGGTAATTTCTCCTTTGGGGAGCTCTTTGGGAACCTTGCAGTTGCCTCACTTGCTTATCTGGCATAAGTCATGTCTGGTTGAGAAGTTGCTTTCCTTCTTTTTGGAAGGTTCTGTCAATGTCAATACTGAGAGAAAAATAGATCAGTTCTGCTCCCTTGGGGCAGGATTGCATTACTTATCTCACTGAAGTTTTGTTGCTGTGAAAGTATTCAGAGCCACTAGAATAGAACAGCAGAAGCAGAGTTTAAGATGTTGAGCCTGTAACAAAAAGAAGGTGAAGACCTGGGGGCACAAATACTGCTTGTGCCTGGCTGCCCTTTCACCTGCTTGGCACACGACTCCTCTGGTCTCGGGAATCCTCTGTGCAATGGTACCTCTGTGTGTAGGAGCAATGCCAAGGGGTGCTGGTGGAAGGGAGAAGGAGCTGCCCGCAGCATCCCATAGGTGCTGCAAGTTTGGGCTCTGTAAGGGGCGCTTCTGTTCTAAGGTGATACTGGTATGTGCTGATTGAAGGCAGCTGAGAAAGCACATCTGCTGAATTGATAAATATTGTTTTATACCACAAGCTGTGGCACCCCTTTGATCTTTGCTGTCCTGACTACGGCAGTTTTTGATCTCCCACATTCTCTTGTCTTGGACAGTGCTGACAATTGGGTTGGGGCATGTATAAAAAAAGCCCATAAATAAAATTAAACTGTATCTCTGAGCAGTGCCATTAGGAGCTTATTTTTGCCTAATTTAAATAGTCTGAATACTTTCCAGAAAATTGTTGTCAGAAGCCACAGTCCTATTTACAGTAGCAAGAAGTAATGGATGTGACTTTGATTAAGTGCATTTTTCTGGGGCTAATTATCAGCAAAGAATCATTTTGATGGATGAAGATGTTTGGAAAAGCTGCTTGTGCAGACAAATTCAGCAACATATCTATAAAAATTTTAACATCACAGAATCACAGAATCACATCTCCTGTTTCAAATAAAAGAATTTTCAGATGTTGCATAACCAGGAAAAAAGAGGCTTCTAAAAACTGGGGCAAATTCTTTTAAGTTTCTACTTCCAGGTTAGACAGATTTTGAAAACTTCTTTGTCTCCTAACTGACATCTGGTCTTTTTCTCTTGAATTTGTCACTGAGTGGTGGCTCTAAATCATAGGTTGGATTATACTTGGCACAAGCAAATGTAGTGTTGAAATATCAGGCTTGCAGGACCTTATCCTTGCAGTTTTCATGCTAACATGCCCCAAGTGACTTCCTCATCAAATGCATCATCACGTTAATGGATCTGAGCAGCTTTGTGTCCCTCTGTCAGGTTCCTTGAATGTGTCTGCGGCTGAATCCCTGCTTCATTGCCATTTGATTTAATTGGCAATTTTTCTCATTTTATTTGGAAGATGCAGATGCTAATTTGAAAATTCCAGTTTGCATCCAGAAGTTTAGAGACATTTATTTCCGTGATGGTGAGGTAATGACCAATATTTTAGGTTTGGACTGCAATGTCTGTTCAGGCTGTACCATCTGCGCTTGTGGCAGTTTGTACCTGGATGTAGGGGATCCAGCTCTGACGCCTGTGTGCCGCAAAATTCCTCTGGCAAGGGCTCTTCATCTCCCAGCAGTTTGACCCCTTGCTTGTGGAAGCAGGATGAAGATATTTATTGTCTAATACCCACTCCCTCAGTGAGAGTGTTAAGACCCAACTGCGCACCACCCCTTTGTGTAGAATCTCCCAAGGGGTGACTCAGTCTCAGATGCGATACCTGAGCCCAGCTCCAAACCAAGTAATAAATAACACTGGTGAAGAAGGTGGGATCTGAAACAGAAACTTCAGCGTGCCTGTGTGACCACTTGAATTGAATTGCTTCTCCTCTGCTTTTGCCACCTGGCAAAGCAAAATCAAAACATTTATTAATTGGATTAGGCTGTTCTCCTGAGTCAATGCTTTGTCAGAAAGTTTCTGTCTGACAGCACACAAGCAAGTGCCTACTCCTTAAAGCTCAGCCAGCCTGCAGCAGTAACCCCGCTCCCGGCTGGAGCGATTGCTGCTCCGTGTGGGCTCCTGCTCCTGAGCCAGGCAGCGCGACGCGCTGGGTAGGTGACACGTACTGGTATAGCTCTTTCCACAGTAGATGCCTACAGCTCTGCTGTGTCAGCCAAGACTGTGGACAAGACCGAATTCGGTCCCTGGGTGCCATCTAAGTTGTTGAAGCTGCCAGCTGGGAGTGCCAGAGCTTATGGGGGGCAGACTGGACACGCTGCCCTCCTCTGATGGGGCTTATTCCCGCTCTCTGAATGAGCGGGCAGGGGCATCCCAGGCCTCCAGTCGTCCGGCACGGCTCTTCTGAAGCATGGTGCCTTCGGTCTCCACTAGCAGAGCTTATAGCAGGGTAGAGAAAAAGCACCTGGGGCAGGGTGTTGGCATATTTAATTCTGCTGCCAGTCCCATTTGCCACCTTGCATGGAATAATAACCAAGGCATCTGCAGTCCTGGGCGGCCGGGTCGTCCTCAGTGAAGGTGGCTGCAGCGGGTCCCTCCCTTAACAGAGGCAAAATCAACATGTATCGCTGCTGCGATCCTCAGCTCAGTTCCAGGCAGGCTCCGCAGGGATGAAGAGCACATTGGGACAGCTTTATAAAGAGGGTTTGGGCTTTCCTGTGTGTGTAGATTTACTTTTCTTTTCATGATACATAACATTCTTAATTGTGGTTTGCTTTTCCAGTTGTTCTGAAAGGCTGCAGTGATGATTACTAATGCGATGTCTTAATTGAAGAGCTGTTCAGAGTGTTTTAAATGGATATTTCCTTGTAGGTATTGGTGATCTTTTCAGTATTCATCTTAAGGCAGGAACCCCTGGCCATCAGCAGGAATATTAGGAAAGTTATGAAAGTAGTAGTGTAGAGAAAAGATATGCACTTCTTTTATAATTATATCTATTATATTATTTTAAAAAAAGTCATTACTCTTTTTCAGGCATATTGCTTTTACTGTCAGTAATGGACCCTTGCTAGTAACACAACTAAGTGCACGTTGCAGCCTGGTGGAGTGAGTGGAGGTGTCCCTGGAGTGCTGCACTGCGTCCAGCTGTGCCCTGATGAAAAGGAAGAAAAACATTGATTTTCAGTTGTTTAGTACAATTTAACACTATGGGCTCAAACTTCCATCCCTCCCTGGTGTATTTTTTGGTTTATTTACTTTCACTTTGGTTTCTATTCGATTTATTGGGAGGATGGGCTTGAAAGGGAAAAAATGTAGCATTTCAAGTTACCTGAAAGTACCTGTCCAAGTGAAGGGGAAAGCATGAGCAGGGGTGGCAGAGGGCCACGTCCCTGCTGAGAGCGGTGGGTGTGGTCCCAGCAGAGACTTACACCAGTTCAGGATCTGTCTTTTTGGCCTATGTTGTGTCCAAGAGCAAAGGGGAAGGGCAGGGCCATGGACAGGAGCGACAGCCCTCACAACCCAGCAGTAAGTGCTCGGTCTCCAGGTGCTCTGTGAGGTGGCCACGCTGTCAGGGGAGCACCTGCCTGGCTGACATTGGCCTTACTGAGGGAAAATTAAACACGTTGGCAAAATGAACATTTTTACTCCCCTCAACCAGTTGTACAGGACACGCAGAAAGTCCTCATTGAAAAGTTTCCTGCAGTGAAACTGAAGAAATGGAGTGCAGAGCGGCATAAAAAAATGTTGGAGTCTTGGGTTGTACCATGGTTAACTAGGGCAAATCTTCTTCCACGTGTTCCAGGTGTGAGGCTGAAGCCCGGGGGGGGGACATTGCCAGTTGCTCCAGCTGTGCATGGCCCTGGTGCACCCTTCTGCCCGGGGCTTCTTGGAGCTCCAGCGCTCAGATGGACGGCTGCTTTAACTTGCCGGTAAAGAGCAGAGAACAGAATTCACATGCGAGCCAGCAGAAGAAGCTTGGTTGCGTGTAAGATCTTGGCACAGATCTACAAGGGACGTGGGTCCCTTTTCCACCAGGGAAGTATCATGAACATGAGTCTGTGCCCACAGACCTGGGGAAGAAATGATGGTATTTGTCATCGCAGCAAAACCCCGTGCCTGCAGAAATCAACGGGAGTGTTGCCGTTGCCTTGGGTGAGGGTGGAAGGTCAGGCTGAGACCGAAGCTGTCACCACTGCTGTAGTGACAGTATGAGAAACAACTTGGCAGCTGTAGCTGTAATTGCAGAGGATGCATTAAATTTTTCTGCTGTGTTTTACCACCGCTTTATCTCGTCACAGTTGCATCTTTGTTCCCAAGGGAAACAATTTATTGCTGTTCTGAAGGTGGTGCTCATTCCTTTTCCTCTGCACAACCTGTTCAGTGACTGACTGCGTGCAGAGAGCGTCGGAGCTCAGACGTCCCCTGCTCGCTGCCTCGGGGGAGGCGGGGGCTCAACTCCTGCCTCACCATCGCTGCCTTCTGCAGCCAGCCCTGTCCTAATGCCGGCCCTGCTTGGGCATGAGCTGCCCTCCCATTGACCCCTGTGTGGGTCAGGGTAAAAGATATCACAAGCAGAGCCTAAATAAATGGGTTAGTGACACCCCCCGCACATTCTCCTATAAGGCATAGCAGCTCAGAGACTTCATTTTGTGGTAGACTATGCAGCTGAGGGGTTGAGAGAGGAATAAAAGGCCTGAAATTTGAATCAAAACATCTCTGTTTCCGAGAATTTCCACCAATAGATAGGATTAATTCTCTATTGTGTACTGTTTTCGGCTCTGCTTATCAAGAGAGACGTGAACACATTGCCTGCTGAAGCCCTGCAGCTAGTGCAGATTTCCTTGCCATGCTGCATTTGCCTCTGCTCCACGGGCACTTGCTTGCACCCATAGGAAAGATGTAGGTATTAATCTGCAAAGAAAATACCTCATATTCCTCCTGTCTGACAGCTCAGTGAACGGGTCACATAGGCACCGTACAGATCTCTTGCCAGCTGCCTACAGAACTGTGCTGGCCGCAGTTTGCCCGCGAGGGGTTGGCAGCGCAGGCTGCTGGGCAGTGCAGGGCTCAGCAGCACCAGCCTCCAGGTCCCTGAATCTGGAGATTTCTTCTATTATTAATCTACTAATTTGCTGCATTGCTGCAATAAAAATAATTTAATCTTCCATTCTTTCTGATACTTCAGAGAGTTCAGAGTTTAGATTACGATGCTCCATCACACTTTGTATAAAATGAGAATGTTGAATTTCGTCTGCCATCATGACCTTATTTTCTTTCTTTGTGGAGCATTTAGTTGCCATTTTAGCAAATTCACGGCTGGCTGTTTTACTGCAGGGAGACAATCAAATTCCAACCTGCTGGGGAATGCAGCTCCTTGGGGGTGAAGGTCTGTGGGGATGCAGCAGCCTCTGCCCTCCTGTCCTGTCCCTGCAACCTCATTGTGGGTGTCTTAAAATCTCCCCTGTGTAGCCAGAGGCCTGGAAGGAGGTTTCCAGGGCTGTGGGTGCTCTGTGTAGGCTGCAGCATCACCCCTTCAATTCTTCTAGAAAACAAATAACTGATGATGAAAGAGTTTGTGGTGACAGAGTTGAAATACAGGGCTTAAATCTTGGTGGGACAGAGAGGTTGTGGATGTTGGCATGTTGCTAGCAGATTAAATAAAAAAAAAAGGGCATGTTTTCCAAATCTCTTGGGAAACTTGTCCCTTCAAGCAGGAAGCCTGTAGTAGTGGGTGGAGCAATGCTTTGCAACAGTTATGTTAACCTGCAAGCATTTTAATGAGTTATTTTCTGCTCTAACACTACATCAGACATTTGTTGCAGGGGCAGGTGTGCTCTGCAAGGGCCATCCACCCCTTTCTGGAAGAACTGCGGGAGCCTTGAGCCAGCTTTGGACTTGCACCGGGGCCACAATTGCATGGTCTTGCTTATGTCTTCTTCCTAAGAATAGACCACCTGGTTCTCTTCTGGTCATCTTTCTTCAAGAGATGGTCTGGGGCTGTGCTATTTGCTGACAATAAAACAGGACATAGAAGCAGTGTTTTGTGAGTGGAAGCTGTAAAGCAAAGCCTGCAGACAGGCGAAACATATCGGGGTCGTGACATCCTCCGAAGCAATCACTGTGGTCAGTTCCAACGTGCTGGCTGCAAAGCCCCTATTTCAGGAGCAAAAGTTTCTGCAGTCAGGTGGTATTTGCTGCGTGCGAGGATACCTGCACACAGGCGTGTTTTCCCCGGTGTTTTTCTACGATATTTTCCCCATTGATTAGGATCCATCTTGCAATGCAGAGGGTGCAGCTTGCTCACGCTCTCTCCAATCCAATGCCATCGTTGTTTTTCCCCTGGCTGCCTTTTTGCAGCAGCTGTGTGGGTGTGCATACACACACAGCATGATGTACAAGTAGCCATGGCCGCAGCCTTCGAGAGTTTAGAGCTGGGCCAGGATGTGGGCGCAGCTAGACGGAAGGAAGGAAGGAAGGAGGAATTGTGCTGAAGGCTGAGGCTAACAGCATACGCTGAGCGAGCCCGTTAGCCGTGAGATGGGTAGCTTGTGGGGTCAGCTGGGTAATGTAAATAGTGAAAGGGCAATGAATTAAATGGGTGAGATAAGTGATTTGCTTCAAGAGCGAAAGACTGAAGTGTGGCGAGAGGGGGGATGCGTGCAGCGAGCTGTCGCCTTGGTGAAACCAAGAGGTTCATTCACCTCTTCCCTTCGTAGAGTTACTGTTTTGATTTATTAAAGTCCTGTTCGATGTGAGCTAAAAACCAGCGTGAGGGTTGGTCTTGTACCTGAACAGGTTGGTTCAGCAATAACCTGCTTTTCCTCAGTGTGCAACTGATGCTTGCAAAGTTGGGCACTAGTGAGGTGCTGGCTGCCTCATGACAGCGTGCCGCTGGGCTGCTGTGCGCCTCGGCACGCTCCGGCGGGCTGGAACCGAAGCTCCCCTGGCTCCCCAGCGTTGGAGCCGCTCCCAGCTGCGGTGTGAGCAGCAGCGCCAAGCCGCTGCCTCTTCCCTCGGGGAGCGGAGCATCCTTCCGCCGCCCAGGGAGGGATTTGCGTCCCTGCACGGGGTGCTGGGTGTTGCAAGGGATGGATGGAGAAGAGTGCAGGTGTTCACTGTGGCCAATGCAACCCTCCTTCCCTTGCATGGGGGTGTCCATCTCAGACACAAGATGCTTTCTCACCTGCGTGGCATCGCTCCCCTGACCCGTGCGGGACTGCCCGGTGTCTGACCTCCGGACCTCTGTGCCCCACTGTGAACGGTTTACTGAGCTGGATTTCATGCCTACTGTTGTCAACAGTTTCTTTGTCACAGATGATTTTTGCTGCTGCTTTTTCATGATACTGTGGTAGAGCCCTCTTGAGGACAACACAAACATGACTCCAATCCAACAAAGCTCCCCAAACCCAGGACAAAACTGTGATTTTATTATTCTCTCCAGGACACTTCACTGTCACCTGTCTTCTAGCTTTTTGCTGTATCTTTGCACAAAGCTGACTGGTATGGTGTTTTTGCACGTGAGATGCTGGATACGCTGTCTGTAGGGTGCGGGGGTGTGTGGAGGGTGTATGTCCGTGTCTTTTGTCTGGGCACAGTCCCTGTGCTCCCCCTGCAACAGCAGCTTAGCTGAGGCTGGAGGCTGAGATCCTCCACCCAGCCTGATCCTGCCTGGGGACGTGTGAGGGTCCTGTGGAAGGTGCCGTTGTCATCCTCACTACAGGCCCTGAAACTCTTGGAGTTAAATGCAGATCTACAGGTTGTATCCCCCCCTTCCTCACACACTGCTTGCTCTTCTCGCGCTGGGTGTTTCCTAGTCCTGGTTCGCAGAGGGCTGTGATGAGTTCCTTGCTCGGGGCTGGGGCTTGTTCCTCTCCTGCAACACTGGGAACAGACTGAGATCTGCTGGGTTTTGGTAAGTTTGGGTGGCGATTTCTGCTGTGTGGTGAGCACCCATGCTCTCCGCTTTGCAGGCCGTGGCTGCTGTGGGGCCTTCCGCAGCTTGCTCAGGCTCTGCGCTGCTCAGTCCTGGTCTCCGCCTGACGGGCTCATGTAGCTGCCATCCACGAGCGCCGCAGATCGGCACGGCAGCGACTCTGCGGCGCCTTCGGGGAGGAACCGTGGGGGAGTGCGGCGGGGAGGCTGCGGAGCGAGTGCCGGTACTACAGCGGCTGTGTTTGGATTAGTGACTCTGCCGCGCTTCCTGCAGCCCACGCAGGCTCCCGCAGGAGCGGGAGTGTTGCTCTGCAAATTTAGCAGCTACCTTTAGGCAGGGAGCAATTACTTTTTGGGCTGAGGGTAGAGTCATCGAGCCTTTCTGCATGTCTCATATCCGTTCCTGCTACGCCGGTGGCGACTATTAGCAAAGCCATTGCTTGGGTTGAGCTTTGCTGCAATTGGTTTCTGACTTCAGATCAATACAAGCAGATATATTTGGGAATTGGACTTTCCAAGTGCTGTGCTGCTGCTTTGGAGTGGCCAGCCCTCTGTGAGCCTTGGCCGTGGGTCCGTGTGAATCCAGCACCCGTTGCTGGGGTGCCAAGCCGCAGTGGGAGCACGAAGCGCAAACACCATGGCTCGGTGACAGAGTATGTGCTAGCTCCCCGATGGCAGGAGCTGTCAAGAAAAATGTCTCCTCTGTCTAGGAGAGAGCAACGTTTCTGGGGAGCAGGTGGTGAAGATGTTTAGCAAATGTCAGCTTGAGACCTTGCCATCCTGTGGGCAGAAGTGACATCGCTGAGAAATGTGTTATCCTGTCAGAAAACAGCAAAAAATCCACCAGCTAAATGTTTACGAGCAAGGCAGGCCTTTGCCAAAAGCAGGTGTTTTTCCACCCCTGAGATTCATGGAGTGAGAGCTCCTGGGAGCACTGGGAATCCTGCTCCTGCACATGCGGAGGCTGAAGGTGGGAGCTGTCGGGTGGCAGGGCATCGCCGTCCCTCCTGGGCAAAGGCTGCCAGGCTGTGCTGACCCTCGAGCCACCGCCCCTGCCTTCTCTTCTAGGTTTTTTTGCTTTCTCCCTTGGCTGCTCTCTGGGTTTTAGCAATGAGCAGCCTCTGAGCTTCCCCCTGCCTCTGCTCGGGAGCCCAGAGCCTTGCTCTGCAGGGGCAGTGGGAGCATTTCACCTCCTTCCCCTTCTGCACTGAGCAGGGGCCAGGCAGGGGCGATGCCAGGCGAGCAGCTCTGGCGAGACGCAGATGCCTCCGTCCGATAAGCGAGGCTCGGCCTTGCAACTCGTGTAACTTGGGTTTTGACAGAGCTTGGGTAGCTGGGGCTCAGCCAGCGCTGCCAGTTATCGCTGGTCCCGACGTGATGTCTCTGTTTTTGCTGGAGGGATCAGGCAGCCTGTGCCCTGCTGCAGGCAGAGAGAGGAAGCAAACGCTTTTACTTTAGGGATTGTCTCACGTCTTCTGCTGGTTCAGCTGAGTTGGTCTTGTAACTGTTACTGTTAGGACGTAAGCATCTGGCCAAGCCATGCTGCATTATTTCTGAATGCCTTAATCAATCCCCTAGAGCTGCATAATTTGAAAGTGGCCGTCTTACTGCATGCAATGTGCTATTTTGTATGCGAGCAAAAAAGCTTAAACAGAAAGGTTTCCTGCAGAGGGGTGCTAAGTAAAGTTTTTCAGAGCTAAAATGCTGTCTAAAACTTTTCCTTTCAGACCAACTATGGATGCGATTGCATGGCTGGGAGTGGGGAGAGCTGCAGAGACCGAAAGAAACTCATTTGCCCAGGGTCCATGTGTCCGCGTGTGAAGCACATAATTGCATCTGGGCTAACAGCCGCGTATGGGAGTATTGTTTGAAAATTTCTAATTTAATAAAATGGGTAGTAATTGGCTATTAGGAGAGAATTTAATTGAAATAATTGGCATGGACACTCGTGTGCTAATTTAGTGTGGTATTTATAATGCACAGTCACATTGTTTGCTCAAGGACAGAGAAATGGGTATTAGGTGGTGCCCGTATTTCTCAGCAAGAAGTTACAGCTGGTCTCTGGAAAGACATTTATTCGAGGAAGCTATTTAGTCACTGTTCTTGAGCTTGGATTTTGAAGATGGATTTGCTTCATTACAGTTTGATGCAATTACACCCACGGTGCTGAGAGTGAAGGCCTTTTCTGACACTTCAATTCCCACTTTGGATGACTTGAGACTGGTCTTTCCAGTCATCTGGAGCAGCTCCACCTCTCTGGCACAGGGTTGTACCCTTCCGGAGGCGCTCGCACGCACATACGTGCATGGGTGTGCTCGCCCACGCGCCTGCATGCAAGCAAGCAAGGGGATGTTCGTCTTCTCTATACACCCTTTCATCCCCGCTTGTCTGAAGTTCCTCCAGACCTGGACTCATGGCATCAGTTCCAGCTTGGTAAATCGGCACCATGAGGTTTCCCCACGTGGAGAAGGACTTTCTAGTCTCATTGCAGAGTGGGGATCTCTCAAACTGTCACCTCAGAGCTGTTGTACAGGGATTGCCGTGAGCTGGAAGGCTTTGCTGGAGGAGTTAGTAATCTGTCAGGTCACTGAAAGTGTTACATGTTGAAGAGATGGTGATGCAAAGAGCCATTACATCTCATCAGCCTCTTCCAGAGCTGACATTCAACAATTGTTCCCTTTAATCTTTCTCCAAAGTGCTTTTAAAGCTTAGTATTGTCACTTTGTTTAGATTCTTCCCACACAGTAGCTGCACTTAGGACTGCCCAGTGCTGATGGAGAGGTTTATTGCCAGCAGCTATTGTGCTAAAATTGAGAGGAAAAACAATTCCTAGTCAGCTCTTGTTATGGTCTCTAATGGGAGATATTTCTTTCTTGCTAAGAACTTGTAAATGCATTTTAATGCCAGATGCAGTTTACTGTGGCTAAGAAATGTTCGGCCTTCCAGGGTTCGGCGGTACAAATATTCCTGCTTACAGACGTGCAAAAGACATTGCACGTGTACGAAGGGCAGAAGCCTTCCCAATGGTATGAGTTAAAAAAACCCAAACAAACCCAACAACTATGAAAAAGAGCAAAGCCCAGCTATCAATCCCAAAGCTTGCTCTCCAACACCCAGGCACATGCCTTGTCCAGCTTTATGAAGGAGTCCCAGCTGGCAGAGCTGTGCAGCAGCTTCATGTTAAGCCCAAAAGGTTAATTAAGTAACTCCGAAGCCATCGTTTGCATAGCAAGGCTATGCTGCTGAAGGAAGCCCTGTGCTGGCATGTTGTCCTGATTTTGGCTGGGACAGAGTTAATTTTCTTCCTAGTAGCTGGTGTAGTTCTGGGTTTTGGATTTAGCATGAGAATAATGTGATAACAAACTAAGTAGTGTTTATACTAAGTCAAGGACTTTTCAGCTTCCCATACTCTGCCAGCGGGCAAGGGCACAAGAAGTTGGGAGGGAGCACAACCAGGAGGGCTGACCCAAGCTGGCCAAAGGGATATTCCATGTCATGAGGAAATGGCCTCAAGCTGCGTCAGGGGAGGTTTAGGTTGGAGATTAGGAAAAATGTCCTTACTGCAAGAGCGGTCAGGCATTGGAAAGGGCTGCCCAGAGAGGTGGGGGAGTCACCGTCCCTGGAGGGGTTCAGACAATGTGCAGACATGGCCCTTGGGGACATGGTTTAGGAGGCCTGGAGGTGTTGGGTTGGCGGTTGGACTTGATGATCCTAGAGGTCTTTTCCAACCTTAATGATGCTGTGATTCTGTGATATGACATCATGCTCAGTATATAAACTGGGGGAAATTGGCCGGGGGACAGCGATCGCTGCTCGGGGACTGGCTGGGTGTCAGTCAGCATTGTGGGTGCTTTTTATGTGCTGGTGTGATCCCCCTTCCTCTTTTGGAGGAGGATGATTCACAAGAGACACAGAGAGTGCTGCTGATCCACTGTGTATTAGTGAGCGCGGGAGAGTGCTGAGATCAGCTTTGCAGCCCGATGGCTGCTTTTCTGAGAGGTGGAACAATTACCCCACCTTTTAAGGCCTTTTTTTCCCCTCTAAGCTGCTCTGTTTCCCACTCCCAGGTCTTAGGGAGAGAAAGGAGTACAACTGAACCTGCTGGTGCAGATATTAACACAATCATGATATAATTTAATCTTGATCCCATTAAACACTCTTAATGATCAGAGAGTTTCTCACTTGGTTTAATGGACTCTTTTTGCAGATGATGAGGCTGCAAGATCAGACACTTGTTATAAATGTCTGTTTATTAAACAATCTTTCCTCCTAAAAGCTTCTGCCTGGCCAGAATGAATATAAATGGAGAGGATGGTGTTTGCAATTCAGTCTTTAAGGAGGCCTGTTCCTTTTTATTTTTGTGTGTCTTCATATGAGACCCGGCCAGGATGTTTTTTTTTTTAAAGTGTGCTTTTTACTTTAAATGTATGAGGCAGTCGGGACCCGGCATCCATGATATAGCATCTGCTGTCAGACCGACTCCTGGAGCGGATATTCCCTTCCCAACGGATGATTTGGTGATGGGAATTGAACCAGAAGCTGATGAG
Source organism: Phalacrocorax carbo (assembly GCF_963921805.1). NCBI lineage: Eukaryota > Metazoa > Chordata > Aves > Suliformes > Phalacrocoracidae > Phalacrocorax > Phalacrocorax carbo. Next base: position 3,030,926 of record NC_087530.1, read on the forward strand.
CAGATAAGACCAACGTTGTACAATAACCTGACTTTATAATCCTTTTCTGTGGCTTTAGTTCATGTTTTGCTCTTGACCGGGTGTGCTCGGCAGAAGGCAGCACAGAGCTTGCACGCGTACAGCAGCGCTCATCTCCTTTGGGGAGAATTTCAGGGGCTTTTTGGGGCAGACTAGGCCCCTGGGGCCTCTTCCATCAGGGACATGGTGTTTAACACAGTCATCTGCACACTTGACTCATTTATTTCAGAGTACACAAAGTGGGTAGATACCCAACATTGAAAAAGACCTTCACCATTGCATAAATGCTGTGTCAGGGCTTTAGGAGCGTGGCAGTGGTTTGCATGGCCCGAGCAGTTCACAAGAAACCTTTCTTTCCCATCTACTGTCTTGATGCTGAGCCCTGCTTTTGGCTGAAAGAAGAAATGGAGAGACCCTGTTTGTCAGATCCCCAACGGTGTCTGGGCGCAGCATGAGCTTTAACTTGGGTGTTGCACATCACCTGGCTGGCAGAGGCTCCTATCGCAGGGCAGAACTTTCAGCTACAGCACGCTATTGATTGGTAAGCACATTTTTTTCTCATTGAAGTTAAAATAAGAAATGTACTTGAAGAGCAATGGTCTGGTACAACCCCTTGTTCTAGTCCTTCCCACACACCATGATGAGGCTGTCACAGGCTCCATGGAGTTCATGCCTCATTTCTGCAGCACGTTGTGAATTTCTCTGTATACGACTTGCCGTTTTCTCTATCTTATATAATGTATTACAAAATGAATGGCATCAGAAATGGGAAATGTATGGCAAATGGTACCTAGTGCGATCCAGTGCCCCTGGAGGGGGACTCAGTTGGCAGAACTGACGGAGAGTCGCAAAGCCTAAGCTTCTCCTTTGAAGATTAATCTTTTTTCAAAACAAACAAAAAAACCCAACCTAAGAATAAAAGTTTTAAGAAGGTTTTTAGATGCTAAAATACTCCGCATTTTAAGCAGAAACTCTTAGAGCCATTTAATAAGGAAACACTGTTCTGCAGTTTAACAGAGCATTTCATTAGAACTCTAATATTTCAGTAACAAAGTTGCCACAAAAATGTCACGCAAAGAAGGCTCCGAGTCCTTTAAAACTGAAAAGTAGGACTCACTTTGGCATTTTGAAAGTCTCTGTGAAATTGCTTCCTGGCGAGCTCTGCTGGGGAGCCCTGGGAGGTGTTTTGCAGCAGCGAGCGAGCTGCCTGTGCTCCCAGCTCATTAAACGCCATAGTGTGTCTCCATCCGGAGCGTCACCGGCTCCTGAAGGCACTTTGCTGCTGAGCTGGAAATAGCGAGTGCTTGGAGGGCTGGCGAGAGCCTGCGTGGGGAGGCACAAAGCACTTTTTTCAGCTCTCGCTGCCTGTCGTATCCCGTGGGAAAAGCCGAGGCGAGTCCCAGGGGAGCAGGGTGTCCCCTGGAGCCGTGCGTTATGGGGCAACGTGCCGCAGGAGCAGGGGGCGAGCGCGCTGCGGCTGTCCGTCCTGCCCTTAGCCGCTGGCCGAGGGTGCTCAGAGCACCCCTAGCCTTTCTCCGGGTCGTCGCTCAGCCACCTGCAGGAGGGCGGCAAGGGGAAGGTCCTGGCCTCGGAGGGGAGCCGCGGGGCTCGGGCATCGGAAAGGCTGGGGGGAAGTTGAAGAATTGCCACGGTAATTACGCCACGTGAGGTGGGTTCACTGCCTCCTCCTGACCGACAGCTTGGGCGCGGGGACCTCTCCTGCCCTGCCTCTCCTGGGGATAGTGAGTGGTACCGAGGGATGTTTACAAGGTGTTTTCACATTCATGGGGGGAAAATACTGCACAAACGCTTAGAGTAATAAACATTTATAGTGCAGATAGTTACAGCTGGGAGGCAATAAACTGCAGCTAATGGCAATTGAGGGCAGTCACCCAGCCTGCTCATCCCTGGCACGCAGCTCTGCCAGCCCTAAGCCCTGTGCCTGGGGGAGCCCAGGAGGGCTCTGCTCCTCCTGGCTGGGTTTGGGTCCTGCCCTGCCACCTTCTCTGAGCGCTGCTGCCTTCCTTCCTGCTCACCGCATTGCTCTGCCTCCCTGCGCAGAGCCGGGGCTGACTCATGCTCTGGAGAGCGCTGCCCATCCCTGCCGGCGCAGGCTGCCGGCTCTGCTGGGGTCAGGACCCCCGCGCTGGTCTCATTAAATCTTGGGGAGCGGATGGTGATCCTGTTATGTACTCACCTGGAAGAGTGACTCGGCCGTCAGATGTGCTCTGCCTGGAGAATTTTCATGCTTCCCTTGCCAACGTATATTTAGATTTTACCCAAGGGCTTTTAAGTTCCTCACTGGCTTGAGCAGCTGTGGCAGGTGTACAGATACCTTCCCTTTTGCCTCCAGCCATTTTAACCTGTCGTCAGCTTTGTTAAGAGTGGGAAGAGTGACTCGAAAGAGTCACTGTAAAGCTTCAGGGTTTCATTGCTCTGCTTGTAAGCATGTAAAATGCACCATAGAAATAGGAAACTGTTGTTGAAAGTCCCGTGGCTTTGTAGGGATATTTGTTTAGCATCTGCTCAGGTCTGCTCTATTTCTTCTCCTCCCTGCTAAGCAGTCCTAAGTTAACATACTGGGTTTGCAGCTTTCATGCTCGTCGCTGATGAGCCACACTTAGAGAGGTAAAAATGGGTTTGCAAAGGCTGCGATGACAGTTCTGGGATTCAGCGCGCGAGGCTCTTGCCTCGCAGTTATGTAATGGCTCTTGCCAACTCGCCGGGGAGTTGGGGAGTTACTTGGCCAAGGGGATCTGCCAAGGCTAGCCAAGAGGGGACTTGTTTGCAAGTTACCTCCATCTGCGGGAACCAGGGTGTAGCTGTGGGGGGACTGGGAGAGCCCCCCAGCAGTCGGAGCAGCAGGGTGCTGGGTCTGGCAGAGGCGCTGCTCAGTGCACGGGCTGGGAGGGAAGCTGCAGGGCACGACTGCCCATCACTGGGCAGTTTCTGAAGCCCTGGGTCTGTGAGGGAGATGCTCTCCCCTTTTCTAAACGCTAACATTTTGAAATTGTTAACATTTGAAATGTTAATGCAGAGAACTTGGAAGAGAAGAGAAATCAAAGGCTCTTCTACTATCAGACACACTGTCCCCCTTCGGGCTTGCAGCCTGCCTGCAAGCTCTGTATGTATTCTCTCACTTTACATAATTTTTCCATCTCTCTCCATCAGGCCAGCTCTTCAAAGGCTTCCTTCTGTTTCCAGCTCTCTTGCTGCTGCTAAATATGCTCTCCTCCATGTTTTCTAAAATGTTCCTTCTTCCCTGAAACTCTGGTGCTCCAGTTTATTAGAGAAGTCCCCCAAACTCTGCTGAAGGGATGCTGGGTGAGGCAGTGAGCTGCTGCCAGGTGCCGTTGCCTGATTCAGCTGCCAAGACTAAATAGGGGAAGCGAGGGAATAAAATGCAGCCAGTTAATTTCTGCCTGTGTCATGCAAATCTTTCAGGCGCCTTCGAGTGCCTGGTGTCTAGTGCAGCATGGTTGGCCAAAGATTTCTGCAGCTGTGTGATTGTGTTAGTGAATACTGGTGTTCCCCTGCTCCAGGCTCTCTCCTGTTGGGTTTCTTTGGTTTACCTTGGTGCCAAGCAGCCTCCAGAAGCGCACTGGGGGATGGAGCCGCCCCCCAAGCCCTCTGTGGTGGGAGATGGCCCCACAGGGTGGTGCAGCCGGGAGATCCTCGGAGGTGACACCCTTCCAAAGGGGGATGTGGCTGCATTGCCTGCAGTAAACGCGCTCCAGTGGAGGCTCCTGAATGGAGACAGGGACTTCGTTATGGTTGTGGTTTTGCAATAACCGCTCAGCCCAGTTGCCATCCCAGCCAGCCGCTGTGATGGCAGAAATCCCTGCAGTTTGTGAACTTTTCCTGAAATGCTTTTAATGACAATTTAATAATAACACTTAGAGCTTGGTACAGAGCTTCTCACGCCTGGAACTGAAATGCTTTACTGAGAAGGGTAAGGACCATTATCCCCCATGTTCACAGGGGGGAAATAGCTGGATTTTATTTGTGAGAGTAATTATTACAAGTGGAATTAATCAACTTTTCATATGAATGGTGTTGCTTTTTAAAGACAAATGTCGGGAGAGTCCCAGACACGAAGGAGAACTCACAGTGGTGTAGATCCATCTGATGGCTTCTCAGGGAACTCGTCAGCGCCTGTGGTGCAAGGTCATTAACCCTGCCAAGGCAGTGTGTGGAGGGAAAAGAAACCAGTGAAAATAAATGCAAGACAGGGCACAGTGTTTACTTGCGTGTGCCCTAGATCTTGGTGAGCAGGCTCTGCAGGGAGCTGCTGTTGCCCTAGTCCCAGGGCGCTGCACTTTGCCTCTCCAGCCACTCAAAGCCCTGTGGCTTGGGAAGACTCTCCCAGCTCCTGAATGTCTCCTGGGTCTTGGTGTGTTCTGCGTAGTGCATGGAGAAATTACCCTGAAACAATTGCTTTTTCTAGTTTCTTAGCTGGAGGACTCAAAGAGGCCATAACCTCTGAACAAGCTCCTGCAAAGTCACTGATGGTTGGGCTTTTTTTCCTTCCTTCTCTATCCTGCTCTACACCCCCCTCTTGCATCTTGGCCCTCTTCAGACTGCAGGCTTAGAGGAGAAAAGTGTTGGGTTCTTGTGCTGAGCCCAGGAAAAGAGGCTTGTTTTGGCTGGGACCTCTTGGTGTGATGATAATGCTCATGGTGAATAATAATGCCTCTGTGCACTGTGAACGCAGGTGGGAGAGTCGCTGAGATGCTTTCTCGTGTCGCTGCCCTGCTGCTTACAGCCCATTACTGGTTCTGTTTATGGAGATGCCAAGGCATGGGTTCACCTCAAAGAAAACTGAGGTCCTGGGAAACCCTCCCATTATTCCTTGGCAATCTGCTGCTGAGGGCCTCTGCTTGCAGGCACTGCCGGAGCGGGGCAGGCAGGAGCTGCGGTCTGTCAGACACAGAGCACGACAGGAGCTTAAATTCAGACCACGTTTGCACGTACTTTGAATTGCAAAGTGCTGCTGTGGGCTTGCCTGGCCCTAACCTGGCGTGGGGCAGTGGTCTGGCCCCACCGGGCCCCCAGTCACTTGGGGGGGATCCACGTCTCCCTCATGGGGAGCAGCCTCTGGAAAGCCCCAGGTCACGTGGATGCATGCCTCTGTGAACAGCAGGTAGGAGTCACCATCCACCCCTGGTGCTCCCCCAGCTCCCTTCAGGAAGGATTTGATCATCTGTGTCTTTTAAGCCCTGATTTTCATTGCACACTCATCTCCGAGAAAGATCTGCTGGCTCTCCACAGCAGCTGAGAGCTGAGGTCCTGCTCCCATGCCAGTGGCCATGTGCCAGAGAGGACCTTCCTCTCCAGGCTAATGGAAAGAAAATGGAGAGAAGTTTTTAAATTGGCACTGGATCAATACAAACAGTATTTTCTAAGCACTTTTATTAATAAATACACACATCCTTGCTGTCCAGAGAGGACTCCCAAGCATCTCCTGGATACTCTAATATCTCTGCAATCTGAAGTAATCAATGTATTGGTATCATAGTTTTGACTGTAAAAGGAACTCTTTGGATTCAACCCTCTCATTAGCTGCACCTCCACCTGCTGATCGATAGTAAAAAAATACGGGCAGAAGGATCCCTCTTGTTTGGAAAATAGTTACTTGGGCCAGTCTTGTGCATGGTGCGCTGTTCCGGGGAGCAGGCGAGGGGCTCCTGGGGGGCTCTGGGGTCTCTGCGTGTGTCCGTGCACTCCCACCACATCCCCGTGGGGAGGCAGAGTGTTGGCACCCACGGGGATGGAAGGGCCGAGTCCTGCACAAAGAAAGAGGGCGGAACATCAACTTTTTTTTCCCTTTTTTTTTTTTCCTTTTTGACAAATTTGTTATTTTAACTGAAATAAATGTCAGAGGAAAAAATATTCTAGTGAGGAAGCAGAAGCTCCATGTTCTGTGATTTTGACTTCCTGTTGGAAAACAAAACAATTAGTAAACAGAAAAAAATATCTTTAAGTTTCCTCAAAAATACTGACATTTCGGCCAACTCTGTTGAAGAGGGATGCTCCTGCTGGTGCCTAAACAGTGCTGCTTTCTGCAGCTCGGTGCTAGCCTGGCTGCAGAAGCCTTGCAGTGGGCATGGAGTTGTTTCTGCAGGGCTGTGCATGAGCCTTGGCAACCTCGAAACATTGGCAGGTTTTGAAAAGCTATTTTGCAAGATGCATGGTGACAATGTAGGGCACTTCCCGGCATCTACAGGGCAAAACCGATGCGTGTGCACTTCTTGAAAAGAGCAATTCAGCAAATGGCTGGGCCAGAGAGGTTTGTAACGTTTGTCAAAGTATTGCTTTGAAGTTTATTAAGCCATTAATGTCATGCTGTTACATTTGTAGGGGTCTTGAAATACAGGTAGCATTTGTGGTGGTAATAAAATTGCATGGGAACTTGCTTTTCCTTGGAGTTAGTAAGTAAAGGGAGGACTGCCCTGCGAAGGCAGCACAAACACAAACCCGCCTGGCGAGGAGCAGGCGGAGGGGCCGTGCAGGGCACTGCTCCTCGGGAGGCGGGCAGCAGCCCGCATGGGAAGGTGGTTTTCCTAGAGTAGTTCTCCAGTGGGTGCGCAGAACTGGGGGTTTCCTAGAGACGATAATGAGCCTTAATGACTTTTCAGCTCAGGGTCCCTCGAACTGTTGCTGTATTTGTACGGATGCAGCCCCTCCTGTAGAGCAGCAGCTCTGTGGTGGCTGATGGAGGCTCTCATGAGATGTAGACGTGGTCACGGACACAGATGTTTTCTAGCAAAGCATGCTCTCCTGCACAAGCTACCTTTTGTGGTCCTTGGAAGTATCTTTACCCAGTCAATGCCTTACAGGGTGACTTTTCAAGACTTTTAAAGGTATTAAACCAGCTTTTCTTACAGAAGGCTCCGCACACTAGCACTTTTGGGTTGTATCTCAACGTAACAGGTTTGTTTGCGAGAAGAATTTGGAAACAGCCCAATCCCTTCCTGTTTCATCAACTAGTTATAATGGGCTAAGTCATGCTTATTAATAATAAGTTGGATAAATGCATAAAAGGCGTTTTGGCAATTGAGACTGGAAGCTACCTAGATAAAAGGAGAATATTTAACAATGCAGTTTCTGCGGATTCAATTAAGACTAATGAAAAATATGCTTCTTTCTAAATTTGATTTTCAGGAAGATTATTACCACTGCAACTGCTGCTCAGCAATTCCCAGCCATGTCTCCAGCCCCCAGCACAGCAGTGGCCTCTGCATAATGCAGATGTCAAAACGAGAAATCAGCAGTTTGTAATGGGCTCTCAAACTAGGATTAAACATCAATTTCCTGGCTTAGGGTCAGATGGTTGGCAACCAGTTAGCCAGGCAAATATCTCTGGGCCAGAGGAATTCTTGTTCAGACTTTGGTTTTACTGGGGTTGTGGTTTTTGGGGTTTTTTTGTTGATTTTTCATTGCTGGATTCCCTTGTAGCACGCTCTGTACAAACAAGGTGTTTGGTGTGTGGCTTACCCTCATACACCATGGGTGGAACCACAGACCACGTGTCGCTGCAGAGCAGCCTCACTGAGCTGTACTTCAGGTTACATCTACAGCCATGGCTCTTGCTAGGAACGTGTGGTTTCCCAGCAAGAATGAGCATCCTGGATGTACTGAGTGATACATTTTTACCTGTTGCATTATTTGACTTCTGGGTAAGCATGTAGCAGCCGTGAACGGGCACCACCAGCGCAGGGGACCTGCAATGAGTCTTAAATGTCTTTTCCTAAGTAACAGCCCTTCACTTTGAGTTACAGGGCAGGGGCTTTATCCATCCAGTGTGATCCTTTACCCTTTGGCAGACAGCGGCGTACTCCACCAAACCCAGTGCTCAGGTGCTCTTATTTTCCTTTTTCTCACCAGTGCCCTGGCTTCCCATCTCCCAGCTGAGAGGACCAGGGTGATTTTCCTGCAGTGCTGGTGGCTCAGTGACCCAGACAGCTCCAGGTTGCCTTTGGTCTGAGCTCCTGCCTTACTCCTGCTCCTTCAACTGCTCTTACTTGACACGCCAGTGCTCGGTGTCTGTCTGGGAGGTGACTTGGGAGGAGAGACACTGCAGGGCCTGTACCTCTTTAGGTGAAGTGTGGAACATGTTGCGTTGCCTGAGAGGGGAATGTTTTTCTGACAGAACTATAGCAAAGGAGTGGTTTCAGTAGCCCAAGGCAGATCCGAGCAGTCCGAGTAGCTGTGTGGGATTATCCAGCCTCAGAGAGGTTCTCCTCAGTGTCAGGCGAGCTCTTTTCTCTCTTGGAAGGGAAATGGCTATTCAAACCAACAGCCCTGATTGCAGTTTCTCGTGACCCTGTGTTGGATCACTCCCCTCTATGCTGGTTTTCGTGTCTTGGTTTGTGTTTAAGTGCTTAACAGAAAAGGCGTCTTCATGTAGAGACTCCCACAGTTGGGAACTGAGTTTCTCAAAGGGTTCTTTGATGTGATTTTTGCCACCTATACAGCAGAAGTATGACAGGAGAGTTTCCATTTTCTGTTAAAATTCCCCAGGTCTTTCTCTAATACCTTTTCTGTTCAGTGCTGCTGCTTGATAGTGTTAGTGCTGAGATCATAATTTAAGCATAAGCCACTTTTCAAACCAAACCTCAATCCTCAAATTAATCTTCTTCTGGAATTAGCAATACAATAAAATGCAGAATTTGCAAATAGCTCCCTAAAACCAAGACCTGATTGTGCTGGTCCCAGTGACTCCTGTTGTCCAGGAGGATTCATCAGGCCCTGAGCTGGCCACAGTCCAATCCAGAGGGCCAACAGCAGTAAATTATATTTGGGGCTTGAGAACAACACCCTGAAGTAAACAGATATGGAGCAATATACTGAGGATGAGGCTGAAGCAAACCATGAAACAGAAAGGAATGACTCTGTTAGAAAATTAATGCATGAATCATTTTGAAGCAAAAGGTGAAATTAAATGTATGCTGAAAGCTGGCACATTGGTAAATAGGCTGTGGGGTTTTATCCATTTTACATTTCAAAATACTGAAATAAGGCCAGGTTGGACGGGGCTTTGAGCAACCTGGTCTCGTGGAAGGTGTCCCTGCCCATGGCAGGGGGGGGTGGAGCTAGATGATCTTTAAGGTCCCTTCCAACCCGAACCATTCTATGATTCTTTGAAATAAAGTATATCTTATGGTGAAATCCCACTAAGAAATAATGCTCTGAGTATGAAAACAAGGGTTTGGTTAACAGGAAATAGGGACTCGGTTTCTCTTCCCAGATCAGCCAGGGGTTGCCTTTGTGTCATGGGGTAAGTCACCCTTAGGTACCAATCTTAGGGGGAAGACCAGCGAGCACAGCTCATGCTTGGCAGTTCATTGATAAGAGAGAGGAAGAAAAAGATTGGCCTTTTCTTCCCAGACTTTGGCACAGGACGGTGGTGCTGGGTGCTCCCGTAGCCCCGCGGGGGTGTGGAAGTGTGCAGCGTGGCCAGGGCACGCAGCTGGTGCCAGAGGAAAATGTCAGCTTTTAATTCTGAAAGGGAAGTACTTTGGATCCCAGATTTCCCATTTCAGGGCAGCTTCTGCCCTCACCTCAAAGACAGCCTTTGCACAGCTGGCCTTTCTCAGACTTTGGGAAGACTCTTTCAGGTATCAATATGTAAAGTCTTCGTACATAATGTCCATTTTAAAGAAATCCTGTGGTGGAGTTTAGTTATTTGCATTGGCTTTTCATTTCACGATGTCTCACTGGTGATCAGTCAGTGAATTTAGTCTTTATTTAAAGTATACAGTGGAGCAGCATTGGCCGTGCAACACTGGTGTGCCGTGGGGTGGTGTCGGCGTGCCGTGGGGTGAGGTTGGCATGCAGTGGGGTGGTGCTGGTGGGCAGCATTGGGGCACTCCATGGGGTGGTGTCGGCGTGCTGTGGGGTGGTGTCGGCGTGCCGTGGGGTGAGGTTGGCATGCAGTGGGGTGGTGCTGGTGGGCAGCATTGGGGCACTCCATGGGGTGGTGTCGGCGTGCTGTGGGGTGGTGTCGGCGTGCCGTGGGGTGAGGTTGGCATGCAGTGGGGTGGTGCTGGTGGGCATCATTGGGGCACTCCATGGGGTGGTGTCGGCGTGCTGTGGGGTGGTGTCGGCGTGCCGTGGGGTGAGGTTGGCATGCAGTGGGGCGGTGCTGGTGGGCATCATTGGGGCACTCCATGGGGTGGTGTCGGCGTGCTGTGGGGTGGTGTCAGTGTGCCGTGGGGTGAGGTCGGCATGCAGTGGGGCGGTGCTGGTGGGCAGCATTGGGGCGCTCCATGGGGCAGTGTTGAGGTGCCGGGGGGGTTGGGGGGGGTGGGGGGGCCGGGCCGCCGCTGTCCGTGGTGCTGAGCCCCGTACCCCGGGGGAGCGGCTCCGGCCCAGTGCGCTGCGGCACCCTTGTGGTCTACTTGAAGGTGCTTTGTGTTGAGGGCTGCCATCAAGTACGAGCAGGAGCAGCTGTGGACTGGTGGCATCCCCAAAAGAGGGCGGGATGCACGATCCCCCCTTTGCAGTCCCACCTGCACACTGGGGGACTCGCGGGTTTAGTCCTACTCAGGATAACCCTGGCCACAGTGAATTCCCTTTTCTGTTTGTTCAGAAATCAATGCCAAGCATGCTCAAGGAGCAGCAGCTTTTGTTCTCACCTGAATAGGAAAAATTGGGTTGTTCTGGGACAGGAGTGTGCACCTCTCTGGGTGCTGTTTTAGCCTGAGCAGTGACTGAGCCCCCGTGGCCACTGGCAGCTCCAAGGGAAGCAGCAGCGAGTTCCTCTCTGCTCAGTTCACAGCAGGTGCGTTTAGGAGGGGACCTTGCTCTGCTGCTTTGTCTGCGAGCCAAGCACGCTGAGTCTATTCCCTGGCATGCAGTCCACACATTGCTTTTTACACAGAGGAATACGATAAAATAGCTTCCTCCCCCTCACGTTGCTACTGAAAAACAGGGATGGGGAAAAAATAATCCCTCAGCCCCTGCCCTGCTTGTGGTGATAAGAGCAGTGCAATCATCTTTTTTTTTCAAAGGAGGCAGCCAAGGCATTTACATTATTTACTAAACAAAGCCATTTCAGAGAATTCTGCATTGTGGGTGTTTTCTCGGTCGTTTTGCACCAAATTCGTTGCAGCAGCAAGGCCGGAGAGTTTGCCTTGACTCTCCCTTCACTACCAAAATAAATGTACAGGGCAGGATTGTTCCACTGAGCAGCCGTGACTGGGGAGAGAGAAGGAAGGAGATGGTACGTGCCGTCAGCTCTAAACTGAATGCAGTGAGGATTGCTATGTATGAGAGAGTTCAGGGGGGAAAGAGGAGGAAGTCACAGAGGCAGCCGAAGCTCACAGGATGGCAAGAGCCAAGCTGAAGAATTCCCCTTCAGAGAGCAATTCCCATGTAAAAACTGTCCCACCAGCAACAACGGAAGATGTCCATGGCGTGAGCCCCTTGTTACCGGCTCGGAGGATGGGATCCTTGGCGAATGATGTCGGACAAAGGTATTGCAGGACTGCAGTGGTGCGTGGGGCTTTGTGGGTGGGGGAGGCAGCACCTTTTATCTTTTAAATGAGAGGGGAAGGATTAGTGCCACCATGGGCTGGAGGGGTGGTGGATCAAATCCTTCTGATAGCTATGTTAAAGAGCCACACCAGCTCCAAAGTTGTATTATGAAATAGGTAGATGGAGCAGAAGAAAGCCAGTTCCTTTAAATTTTTTATAAGTGCTTCTTGGGTTTTTTATATGCCAAAAGCATGTCTGAATGGCAGCCCTGAGACTGTGGGGCTGCCACACAACACTGTTAACTTGTATTGCCCCTTATCTGTACAGTATAAGGCTGAAGCTTATTTACACTGCTAACGCCACAGTATGCTCTGTACATAGCACCATGTTTGCATGGAAGTAGAGATGCTCAATCCCCCATCTGAGGAATAATTTATTTGTAACTGGAAAAAAAAAAATCTACCATAAAAGCTACCATATAAAATGCTGCAGCATCTTTCTGCAAGCACACAGCTGATGTGTGCAGAAAGAAATGAGCTGTTTTTCAGGAAGAAAAAAATGCTTCACACTGCATTTGAATTACAGTGTTTCAGCAGAAGCCAGGTCCCCTAGTTATGATGAAGATGCATATGTCGGTAATTCAGTTCTTGTTCCGTTCATTCCATTTTCTGTTTCATTTTTTCCCCATCTCTTCAGTCTATCAACCTATCCATGCTCCCTACATTCTTGGCAAAAACTGCCTCACCTGTGATTGTGTACTGTATATCTTCTAGGGGGCTTGGTGCCATTTCTAGCTCTGGTTTCCAGTGCAAATGAGCACCATAGGAAAGCTGCTGCTCATGGTGAATTTTACTTGCTTGGCTTTAGATTGGAAGGAATGAATGCCTCAGCTTCAGTATCTTGGTGTGTCTCGCTGGTGGGCTGGGGGGAAGGTGGCAACGAGCCAGGATTAGCAGATGTGGTCCCCACTGGGGAAGCTGAGGCGGGAGGTGTGCACTGTGGGAGCAAGGCAGGAGCATCGGTGTGGTCATTCCCCCGATGCCGAGCGGCACCGGGCACATGCTTTAGTCTCTATGTCTGGGAGGCAGAGTCCTGGCGTACTTCCAGAACTGAGAGTACATGTTTCGGTCTGATGTGGTGTGTCAACTCTCCAGAAGGCACTGATGCTGGCTCTCTAGTGAGCAGACACTTGGATCTTGTGGGTCGTTGACTTCGTGAGGCAAGGGCACACATGTGTAGAAAGCTACAAATGAGCGTCGTGTGGGTGCATTGGAACTAAATCCCTGAAGCTTGTGTGGTCTCAGCACATTTTGACCAGCGATCTGAATCTACTCCCAGTGTTGATCAGACTGCTTTCGCTCTGGTTTTCGCTTGCTTTCATTGCTTCAAAAAGACATTGAGGGTGGACCTGTTCTGGGGGTACCAGATCTCTGAAGGCACGTCCTGAATACTACTGTTGGCAAAGCCTTTGGAGCGAGCTTGCTTCCTCTCTGTGCCCTTTCAGGTACTGTTGATGTACCCTTCACAACAGTGCCAGTGTTCAAATCCAGATGCACTGGGGCTAGAAAAAGACTTATATTTACAAAAGGGAGACTCTTACAGTCTCATCCCAACCACCACTAATCAGCTGTGATTAAATGTGAAAGAGGGGCTTCTCCTCTCCTGCGCTCAGGGGCTTGGTGGGTTCCTGCCCAGGACCCAGGGAGCCAAACCTTCCTCCCAGGGCTGGCCCTCCTTGTCTCTTGGAGGGAGCACGGCACAAAGGAGGGATGCTGCAAGACATCATTGGATCTGGGGGGACAGGGGACAACCGTTCAAAAAAAATGCTGTAGCTTTGCAATTCAGTGGACCCTTGCCAGAAGGCGAAGTGTGCAGAGCACACCAGGGTGCCTCAGGGCTTTACAAAAGACCCCAGTGCCCTGGGTTTCACTGGGATTTCAAGTGTTTTGCTGCAGTCTTTCAAGGAACTGGTGCTGCTGAGAGGTAGAGAAGTTGATGGCAACGCTTTTCTACTCCCCCGGCTGTGTCAAAGCCCTGTGAGTTCCCTCTTGCAGCGTCTGAATTCCTGACTGCTGGGCTTTCCTTCTTCTCTGTGCGCTGCTTCCCAACAATTGAGTCCGCAATTAAGATTGAGATTCGTGCGCTTCTCTTTTGCTGCGTATGCAAGCAACAAAGGCAGGAAGATTGCTTCAGAAATGATGAATAGTGTGTTTGAGATGCTTCGTCTCCTCCAGAGCCAGACACAAGCAGCGTTATCAAGTTAGCAGCGACAATTGTCACTGGGAGTGAAATTACCAGGTGATGGTGGAAGAAGATGCTGTATTACAGGATGTTCTCAGGGATGCAAATGAATTCTCTAGACGACTGAAGCCAGTAAAGTTTATTCTCACCTACTTTATTTTCCTCCTTACTCTTTCTCTTAGTCATTGCGGCATCTCAAAGCTTTTAGGGGTTCTCAGTCAAAACAGGAGGAAAGGATTTGAATTCACCTGAAGAGAAACCACTCCACACCCATGCATTATTCCACACCTGGAGGCAAAAATGGGAGTTCAGGACTGGCCCAGGGCATCCAGGACGGGAACGCTTTCCTGTGGGTAAAGAGCTGCGGGCAGGGTGGGACCAGCCCAGGCTGCTCATCTGGAAGTAGCTCCCGCTGACGGCGCTTGGAGCTACTTCTATACATCAGGGGCTGCTCTGAGAAGAGGGGGCAACCAGGGAAGCCTCCCGGCCGCCCTGGGAAGGGCAGGCTCTGCCGCCAGACCTGCTGCCTGGGCACTGAACCTCTCTTGGCACGCAGCAATCACGTGGCTGGAGCAAGCTGTGAAAGGTTGAGTCTTTCCCCGATGAGCTAGGCTTTTCCTGAGGCAGGCTGGTCCCGTACGGCTTGTGTTGGGGGGGAATTTGAAAGAGAAAGGCGTTATAGGGAATGAAGTCAAGGAAAAGCAAATGCTGCGCTGTGCTCTCCATCGAGCGGCTGTTCGGGAGGAAGCTGCTGGCAAGTGTGAGGACGTGTAAATATCCGTGTTTGGATCTGACTTCATGGGCTGGTGATCCCTCTGTAATACCGGAGATGTGGGTTTAAAAGCACAAACAAACGTTTTTACAAGATAGTTATGTCCTGTTTATGCAGCTCTGCTGGAAGTGGGGGAAACTCTGGCCACGACCTGTCCTGGGACACACTGGTACTTTTAAGGGATTGCAAACATACCCTTAAGGTATCTGGTTTTGAAGCTTTGCCCGAAGCCCTGGGAAGGCCAGAGGCTGGTAGCGCTGCGTGTCTCATCCCTGCCCTGCATTTCAACCCTTGCCTCTTTGAGTCGCATTTGCTGAGCTGCCAGTAGCTGGAATCTGAACTGCTGAGGTTTGGGGAAGAAAATTAGCATTGTAGAAGAGTTGAGGTTGGAAGGGACCTCGGGAGGGCTCTGGTCCAGCCCCTTCTCAAAGCTGGACTAACTTTAAAGTTGGTTTAGCTGGCTCAGGACCAGTCCAGCTGAGTTTTGAACATCTCCCTCGCTGGAGATTTCTCAGCCTCTCTGGATGCCTGGTTCAGGGCTTGATCACTCTCAGGGGCAATAATTTTTCCCTTGCTGCATCTCGTGCCTGTTCTCTCTCGCCTTTTTACCGTGTGCATCCGAGAGGAGGCTGACTACACCTCACCCCTCAGGTAGCTAAGGGCAGCAATTAGATCCTTCCCTCCCTTTCTCTCCTTCAGGCTGCACAGACCCACCTCCCGCAGCCTTGCCTCGTCTCTTGGTTTGAGATATTTTTGGCAGGAATAAATGGGACTTTGCTTCAGCCACATTACAGTCAACAAGGTGGCTGGAGTCTACTCAGGGAGAAATAGCAGCACTCTGCTAGGGTGAGTTTAATGCAATGTTTCTTGGAGGTAAAGCACTTCGGGAAGGGAGGAAGTCACCCAAATGTGTCTGAAAATGTAATTTCTGACCAATCAATGTTTGTTTCCCCAAGGGGCAGCCAGGCATTAACAAACAGGTCATGCTAAATGCGTTTTCATTGCCTGATACTTGCACTCAGGCAGACCAGTGGAAGGGTCCAGTCTGGCCATTGAAACCACTACAACCACTCTGTCCTCGCAGCCAGGTTTCCCTATGATGGTCTCCGTAGCAGGTCGCACCAGCAAGTGCCTGGGTGCAATTCCCCTTCATGTTGAACCATTGCCGCGCTGCGTTGCTGAATCCCCTCCTGGGGGGACAATAAGTCAACAGCTAATTGTGGTTTTCTTTTTGTTTGTTTGTTTTTTAACATTTCTTTAACAAAAGCTTTTTCCAACAAAGAGCTTTTGAGACATATCTCTCTCTTCAGCGAATAGCGTATGCTGGTTTGCCACTTCAGCTTTTGGTGAGGTGTTTTTTGTGCAGGAGAAATGCTGTGGCAGGGATTTCCCCTGAGCAGGGTTTGCCCACCCCTGCCCCTGCCAGCTCACACGGTCCAGCCTCGATTCTTCTGCTGCTACTCTCTTAGATGCCCGCTGAGGGTTTATACCAGGAATTTGAGAAATGCTGAGGCCAGGGGTATTGGGGTGGTTTGGTCATGGGAGGATTTCTGTGTCTGTGCACTTGCACTTCTTGTCTCCGAGCTGGGACTGTCTGTGCCACTTTGTGAAGGCGGCGCTGCCGCACGTCCCCAGGGCAGGCAGGAGCTGGCATTGCTGCAAGCAGGCAGGGTGGCTGCGGGAGCCTTCACGGGGAGGACCTGAAAGAGAGCCCGGGGGGTCCAGAGGGTTTCGCTTACAAAGTGCTTTGGCTTTGATCCACTTTCCCTCTGGCTGGGCTGGGCAGCTCCTGGTGGGGACACGTTTCTGGCGGTGGGTGTCTCCGTACAGAGTCCACGTCAGGGTTCGCTGTGCCACACAGCTGTTTGCTGCCAAGGTGCTGATGCTCTGCGATGGTTGCCCAGATTGAAGCATGGCATCTCTGAGCCTTCCCCCAGCAGTAATCAAACCGTGGGCTGCTCTCGGAGCTGGGGTCCAACTACCCAGCCTGCCTGTGGGTCTATGCCCAGCATCCCCGTGGGAAGGTGGCCACTGAGCATCACTTCTCCTCGCAGCCTCCGGTGTAGTTGCCTTGGGTTGTTCTTCCAGGCATTGTCGCACGGCTCTGTGGCGGGTGGCACTGCTCACACACCATTTAACCTGGGCATTTTTTTCCAGCATAGCGGCGGGCATTGCTATGTGATGTTGAGCGTGTTTTCAGAGTAGGACCAGTGCAAAAAAATGGGCAGGGTGCTCAGTTGCTGAACTCCGTTATAATGGCACTATGCGAATGCACTGCTTGATCCTGATGAACAGGAAACGATCCCAGATCCCGGCTGCCAGCACAGCGAGCTGACAGCTGGCATCCTTCGCACTAAACAGAGCCCTTCGTAAACACCGCCAGCCATCTCATCCCGGGCTGCAGTGTGGGGACTTGAGCCTGGCTGCTTCTTGTCCTTGTCCCAGAGCTGTGCTGGAGCGGCCCCCGAGCTCTGCTCTTCCTCCCTATTTTGTACCCGCTCCTCTGCACAGGGACAAGACGCACATCGCCACCTCCCAGCCAGGGCTCAGTTCTGAGCTCCCTCCTGCGGGTTTCAGATGTGTTTTGGTGCTGGTCCCATGGTTGTGGTCTCCATCCCTCATATCCCTAATCCTGTTCCCAGGCACACTCCAGCAGAAAGCGTTTGCACCCCCGGGGCGCGGGGCGGTGCTAACCCCCGAGCTGGCAGCGCTGCAGCCAGGCGCCTGAGGGGAGCAGGCTGAGATTTGGAAGTGCTGAGTGCTCCTCCCACGGTTGCTGGTAAGACGCCAGCACTGCTGAAAATCTCAGTGCCCTATATAGGCGCTGACATGCAGACGAGGCACCTAACCTAAGGATGCCTACACTCAAAACACGCACTTGGGCTTTTGCTCTGTTTATTTTAGGTCCCTTATTCCCAACCAGGTCCCTTCAGGGCATGGGGATCAGCACGTTGTTCCTCCTCCTCCTCCAGTGGAGGCTTTCCTGCTTGCGGTGAGAGTGGGATGCCAGGCATGGCCATCCCTCCGAGCAGGCACCAGCTGCCAGCCCGGCCGTCAGGGTTGTGCAGGACTGTGACGGAGCAGAGTCTCGCAGCCCACCCCCAAGCTTGTGCACTGTCCTTCCTCTGCAAGGCTCAGCCGCTTGACGGGACTGCAGGAATTAATTTAGCTCATAAGAAGGGCAGGGGTGTGTGTGTTAGAGCAGCCGCAGCATCTGTAGGGCCTTTTTGCCCAGCAGGCAGAGCCCAGTGCCCAGGCTTGGCAATGCCCACCCCTCTGGAAGAGCCAAACCTTTCTGGAAGGTAATTGCAGGCAGTGCCAGGAGCTGCCGGGCACTGGGCTGGGAGCGGCTTGTCTGGCTGAAGCGGGCAATGCTGCTTTTTTGGCACCATGCCTTGTTTGTTTCTAAACTTTATGTATTTTAGTTGCAAGGCAGGTTTTGCATAGGAATGCCAAGGAAAACTAGCTCTGTGATTGAATGAGAGCCCCTCGAGGTGCTGCTCGCTGGGGAGGAGGCAGCCGCGCTGATGCTGCCGGTGTTTCGCTGCCGGCAGCGGGAGGGTTTGTTCCTGTGGCACTTCTCCAGCCATCAGGCATCTGTCAGTGTGTGCCTGGAGCAGTCGGTGGCTTTTCCAAGTGCCCACCAGCACAGCTTGCTGAGCTTCCTCCAGACTGGGGGTGCTGGGGGATAGAGTCCCTTCCCGGCGGTCACCCCTGCCCCGTCCCGCAGCCGGGGAGGTGGGCTGCCCTTCCCGGCTCTGAGCAGCCCTCCTCTCTCACACGTGTTTGCAAGCAGGATGCATGCATCTTCCTCTCCCTTTCCCCTTCCTCTTGCTCATTCTTTCTCCCCCTCTTTACTTTCTTTTTTTGTCTCCTCCCATCTGTCCTTCTCACATCAGGCTATTTTTGGGGATGAGTTTCTCACTGTCAATATGATAGGAACCGTGGTGCATCTCATGTCTTAGAGGATGAACACCACTTCGGGAAGCCTTCCTAAGCAGTTCCCTTGCTCAGCTCATCTTAACCCCCCCTACCTTGCCCCTGACCTCAGAGCCGGAGGAGAGAGCCATCAGATTTAGTGCCCTTTAGTCCCCTGGTCTTGAAACGCCTCCGAGCCTTGCAAGCGGTTATTAAGCAGCCTGAAGCTGAGTGTGGTGTTGGCAGATCATTACTTGTGTCTTTGTAACTTCCAGGGGCTTTTAGTCAAGGCAGGATTGTTTTTTTCACTTGAAAGTAATAGGAACTGCAGGACCAGAAGTGAATTTTTAATACCCTTCATTTACCAGAAATGCCTCCCAGAAAAATCAGGAGACAGCGGCGAAGGCGCGGAGCTGGCAGGGAGTTTGCTGGGAGGGAGCAGATCTCTGTGTGAGCCGAGCTGAGCTGCTGCCGTGCTTTACTGTTCTTTCCTTCATCGGAGCATCTTTGAACACTTTAAACACAGGGAAAGTATTTAGCTTCACATTATCTGCATGAGTCGGATGAACTAAATGCCGCCCAGATCCCGCTGTGCCCCGGCAGAGCTGGGAGGAGAGCTGGGGCTCGGGGCTGGCTGCCTTCCCTGCTCTGGAGCGAAGGAGACCTGGTCTGCAGCCTGAATCCTTGGGGGAGTGGGGTCTGGGGGGTGCTTCCCACATCCCTGCCTTTGCTGGGGTGTGCTGGAGCCGGAGCTGAGGAGGAGGAAGGGGTGAAAAGGTAGATGCTCAGCCAAGGAGCTGCTGCGCAGCGTGGGTGGGCAGGTGATTGCTCTCTCTTGTACATAAGCAAGTTTTATTAGTTACCTTTTGTTCTAAAAATAAATATGCCATTGTCTCGTCACCTTCTAACAAAACCTTTCCATTTTGTAAGGGGCTGCAGCTTGAAATGCGATGGCAGACCTGTCTCTGTAGCAGCAAAGTTTCTTCCCACTCTGCTCCCTCTCCTTTCTCTCATCCTTCCCTGCTCTGCCCTTCTTTCCAGGGGATGCCACTGCACCCCGGAGCTTGGCATCATGGTTTGACGATTGGCAGCTCCAGGACAAGGGGCCTCGGCTTTCCCTGTCCGGGTACGGCGCTCCTCTCCCAGACACTGGACTCCGGAGGGGAGCGAAGGTTGGGCTCGCTGCCTGTGGTGTAGTTATCTTCCATGGTAGGAATGAGATGAGTTGAGGTTTGTCTGCACAGGGATACTCAGGGAGGCAGGTCTGGATGAAATAAAAAAGTGAATTTAAAGTAGATTATCTGAAACACATGAAAAGCCAGTATAACATTTCTGACTCAGTTAAATGGCTTTAATTCTGTATATTGTAAATCTACTTTTTCCTTTCAAGTGAGACTGTGCACAAAAGGGTTCGTGCCATTCTGCTAATCCTCTCTAGCAGTTAACCTGGGTTAATTGTCAGATAAGTGACACTGCGGAGTCCACAAAGGCTGGGCTGGGGTTTGTGGGGAGCAGCGAGGGGAGGATGCTTGTGCACCCCTCTGGTGCTGGGTTAGCAGCTCTGCTCGGGCTGGGCTGCGGGGCCAGTGCGGGGCTGGCCACCGGAGCCAGGCGTGAAACCCAGCTTTGAGGCTGGTCCCTGGCAGAGAGCTCTGGTGGGGAGCAGGGACGGCTCGGCCACAGGGCAGTGCTGAGCATCCCACGGGGCTGTCCGTCCTTCTTTCTCCCTGCAGAAAATGGGGCCTTTCCCCCTAGTAAACCAAACTTTCCAAGTCGAAACTTCTAAAAAGTTTTCAGGTCTGGAAAGCAACCCTTTTCAGATGAGAATTAGAGTGATTTTTAGTTTTATTTAAAATATTTCCATATTTTCTCAGCATTTAGACTGTTTATGAGCATTTGGGTGCCTGGTGGGAAGGAGAGCTTTCAGTGTGACATCTCAGGGTTGCTTCTTCCCCCTGTGAACGACATAAAGTAGTTTGTTCATTTGGAAGCTGAGAGTGCCTTTTTGTTACTATTTTATCACACATGCTTTAGCCACGGCACAGAGTGGCCAAAGCCACTGTTGGGGAGGTTTATGCCCGTCACTCTGGAGTCCCTTTTATTCATGGTGCCTTCTTATGAGAGAGATGTTTATTTGCCTCGTGAGCCCGTGGCTTGTCTGTCTGGGGAATTGTACTGGCTCATCCCGATGCTCTGGGACCCACGGTGACACCAGACCTTGGGGGTCTGCAGGACCCCACGGAGCTGTGTGATTAAATGTACCATTGGTTTTCGGGAATGTTCTTCTGCCTTGGGGAGCTGTGTCTGAAATAAGCTCCTGTTCGTACAGTCTTCCTGGTTGCCAGCTGGCAGTATATTAAGAGAAAACCAAATCATTTGCTGTTTTTTTCCCATCAACAGCTCTGTGAGGCATAAAAGGCTCCTGTGCAAAACCAAACACGGGTGGAGGGGCTTGAACAGCCCCTGCTGCTAATGTGGGATAATTCAATTTGGCAGGAGGGAGGCTGAGCTGGTGGGGCTCCTTCCTCGGGCTGCGCTTGCCTCTGGTTTGCAGCTGGAGAACGTCTGCGTTGTTTGTCATTAATAAATGCCTTGGCTGCTCCGAGGGACGGCGCGGGGGATGGACCCACCCCGGGGCTTGTTATCGCTGGCAGAGGTGGCACGAGAGACCACTCGAGTGTGAACTAACTTACTGCTCCGTGATGGCTGCACGAGGAAGAGCAGGGCAGAGGGGGAAGATGGCAGGTCAACGGCTTCCTTTTCGCAAGTGGATCATTTGTGGGCAAGGCTGGGTGTGCGGCTCCAGGGGCACAAACCCAGGCTGGGGGTGCTGGGCTGCCGGCGGGAGCTGGGCAGAGGTTCGGCTGGGGCTGAGCCTGCAGAGCAGAGGTGGGAGCCCCTGACTCTCCCTGCAGGCATCCCCAGCACCTCCTGCCTCGTGGCCCCCCGAGTAGCTCCCCGTGGAGGGCTGGTGACCAGGCTCGTCGCGCAGCCGCCCGCTCGTGGGAAGCGGGTCTGCGTGGGAGGATCTTGTCTAGACAGAGCGCCGGCTCCCCCGGCTCCCTCCCTCAAGGCCCCCAGCATCTCTCCCAAACTGAGCATCTCTCGTGGGTCTTCTGGGTCTGACATGGGGGGACGTTGCTGTTGGCGTCACCCGGGACGGCGGCTCTGCTCGGCACAGCCTGTGCTCTCTGCAGGCGTTTCAGCTCTGGGGTGAGAAGCTCCTCCCTGCAGCCTTGGTGCAGATAATAAAAGAGTAGTAGTAGCAAACTAAATCATGTAGCAGGGAGGCTGCTGTGTGTACCTTGTAGCTGAGGGATGAATTAGCCATCCTTTGGACTCATGTTTTAATTGAAATATGAATTTATTGCTTTTATTTAGTGTGAACTATATTGGAGTGCTGTGGACTCGTAAAGCACAAAGCAAAAGAAAAGAAAAGCCTTTATGAGCTCCAACTGCCCCCTTTGCTTTGGATATATTTATTGCCCAGACTCACGTTAAATAAGGAGAGGAAAGAGGGCACTGTTGAACACTGGGTGGCAGGGAAGGGCTCCGGCACGCTCCAGGAGCAGTCTCAGCTAACAGCCGCGGTGACGAAGACCCGCGGCCATCCACGGGGATGGATACGGGCTGAAAGGAGTCTCGGTTTTGCGAAGGCAGTTTTTTCCTTTGCAGCTGCAATTGCCTTGTTTCAAAGCAGTGTGCTGCTGGCTGGCTGGCTGCAGGATGTACAGTACACGAGCACAGGCTCTGTGGGTGCTGCTTGCAGAGCAGGTCCCTTCGCCTCCCACCCACTCCTGGACACTTCTGTGTTCTTCTTTCTCCCCCTGCCATGATCCCCATGTTACCCTCATTGCTCCTCTCTGGTATTTCATTTTATTTTGTTTTGTTTTGTCTTGTTTTCCTTCTCTGATCATCCCCTGTGTGTATAATATCAGCTCTGTGAAGGAGAAACGCAATGTTAGGTTCTTAAAAACACCCCAACTGGCACCATCCAAAAGCTAATTTCTCCACAGAAAGTGTGACACTGATTTCAGACAGAGCAGTGACACAGTTTGCAAGACTCATTTAAAAAAAAAAAAACAAACCACAAACCAAAAAAGCATAAAAAATGTTTTTATCCATGGGGCTGCGTCCTTAAAGGGGCCGTACACTGGCAAAGCCACCAGAGCATCACCGAGTCCCCTGCATCCCCACCCTGGGGACCTCAGCAGGGACGCGTCCCGGGCACGGTGCTGCCCAGGCCGAGCATTTGGGTGGCTGTTTGTCTCTCCGGCGCTGGCGTTCGCCATGGCACGGCACCGGCTGTCGCTCTGGTTTCTGCCTGGCAGCTGCATGCTTCCCTCACCTCCTGTGATGCTCTCGCTCTGTAGGCCTCACGCCGAGGACTTCAGCGTGGATTCCTCCTTCTCACAGTAAGTGCACCGCGTGCATTTCCCCGCGCCGGCGCTGCGGGGAGGGGGCGAGGGCTGCTGTGGGACCGCTGGCTCCCGGGACCATCACTCTTCCACCGGGAAAAAGCCAACCCTGTTCTCTGAAGAGCAAAATCCCGTTGCAGTTTGGGGTGTTTGTGTGGTGCATGTGACCGTGGAGCCTCGTGAGCCAAGTATTTTGGGCAGTACCTGCTGCCAAGAACAGTGGTTAGCCTTGACTTTAAATTAGTGGCAGATTATTCTGCTTTTAAGGGAACTGAGAAGCACAAGGTTGGTCCTTCGCTGCTCTTGGCACCAAGGAGTTGTGTACGGGACCAGCAAACCCTTCTGAAAAAGCGATGGTTCCCACCATGGGGAGGACTAGCTGTGCTCAGAGAGAGACAAGTTTCTTGGGGAAAGAAGTGATATCCTTGGCAGCAAATTGGTGATTACCCATTAGCAATGAGCTCCATGCGCAGACTCTAATTAAACAATCCAGATTAATCAGCAGAAGCAATTATAGGAGCAGGCTCATGAGTGTCAATCTCCAATGTTGCAAAACAAATAAGCCAAACAAAACACAGCATGTTGTTCCGTTGCTTCTTCTCTTTCTGGGTTTTAATCTTTTTTATTATTATTACTTTATTAAGAGCAAGTGGTGCCGCTGTCCGTCTGCGAGCAGCGTGGGGCCAGGGCCAGGGCTGGGGCTGCTCCGTGCACCCGCGAGGCTGCCGAGACCTTGGCTGGGAGACACAGCAGGAAGATGACTCGGGGCTGAGCGTGTGCTTGCCCAGCCCGTGGGCATGTCCTCGGACAGTGCCAAGCGAGAGCCCTCTGCCCTCAGTGGGAGAGGCCTGGATCAGGCCCCTGCATAGCACATCACTGCTGGCAGGGGCTCCCTGGCCGGTCTGGCTCAGCACCCAGCTTTGGGAGCAGGATGTGGGCCAGGGCCCGCTCCCTGGCTTGCTGCAGGTGTGTGGGTAGGGTTGTGCATGGGCACGGCGCGGAGCCCCTCGGTGCTCTCCCGGCTCCTCTCGGCCGTGCTCGCCTTGTGCCACCTTCCCTCAGTGCACACATGTGCCCTTACCCAGAGCAGTGCTGTCCCCCGGGGATGGCCCCGAGCAGGGGCTCCCAGCCTGGGAGCAGCCCTGGGATGAAGCATCATCTCCTGCTTCACCCTGGAGCCGAGCTCATGTTTTACAGAGCATGGGATGCCGCCGGGTTGGTGCCACGCTGCCGGCCCCGCGGTGCATCACTGCCCCTTGCTCTTTGGTGCTGAGGGCACTTGCACTGAGAGCTCTTCAACCCCTGAGTGCATCCCTGCTGCCTCCTGTGCTTTGTTTGGTGCCTGAAAATGAGCTCTGCAACTGCTAAATGCAGTTGGAGAGGGATTTATACCTGCCTTCGGGGAATGAGGAATTGATAAAAATTCTGGTTTCATTGCAATGTCCTCCCTCATAAAAAAATAAACAAACAAACAAAAAAGAAAAAAATAAGTCAACAGCAGAGTTCTTTTTTATGGCTACAGATTCATGAAGCCTTTCCATCGGTGTGTGCCAGGGCTGGCCAACCCCTTGCTTGGCGGAGCCGTTGGGTGCCGTGCCTCCGGCCCTGCCTTTGTCCTATCAACACAAGAGTGCTTGTGCGGATGAGGTCAGGGCATCGTTCATCTCATGGTGCAAGATGATTAGTGTTCAAAAAACGCATAGATGCAGCACTTCAGGGCATGGTTTAGGAGCCCTGGGGGTGTTGGGTTGGTGGTTGGACTTAATGATCCTAAGGGTCTTTTCCAACCTTAATGATTCTGTGATTCTATGAATCCATGAGTGGCCGTGAGGACTGGCCTTTGAAGCCAACCTTGGTCTTAGGCAGAGTTTTTCCAGAAGCAGCTGCTTGGAGCCTGCTTTGCATCCCCCAAAAATAAAATTGCAGTGTTAGTGCTGGAGCCAGGATGACATGACCTGCATCCAGCTGTGTTTAACTTGCTGCAGAGTGGCTGGCAATATTGCTCCTTTCTTTGGGCAAAAATCATAATAAAATAGGAGATGCTTTTTTTCTGATTTATTCTCATGGTAAATGCATGAAATCTTGACGAAACAAGGTTTTGAGCTGGTGCTGGGGCAAAGTGTGCCACAGCATCCTGGTTCCCAGTGCAGTTTGTCTATTGCTGTGGGATTCAATTTTTGCTAATCATCATTTGTGATGTGCCTCAGCATGTTCCCTGCCCAGAGCCCGAGCAGCTCAGCAAACTCATTCCTGTCACTGCGTGCGTCATGGCTCAGAGTGCTCCATCAGCCCTCCAGGGCCAGCAGGCAGCCTGGCCGAGGGGCTGGAGCTGGTGGGAGCAGCTGCCTTCCCGTGGGGCTGTGACAGTGCCTGGGAGAGGCTGACGTGGGACCTGCTGAGCGCCTCGGGGCTGGCCGGTGCCACGATCCACAGGGATCGGCTGGGACTCTGCAGAACAAGGGGAAAGTGGCTTCAGTACTGCTTCTACTAAGGGATGGGGGACAAGAGGGTTTCGTTGAAAATGGGCAGATCTCCCCTGTTCCCAATATTTTGCCTTTTGGACCATGCAGGCTCTCCTACTGGTCTCCCAAGTGCTCTCACGTACTGCTCAGGTGCTGAAACCTGCCCTCCTGGTCCCAGCCCTTCGCCCTGAGTCAGGTCTCCCCTCTCCCTGGCCCTCTGTGGGTCGGCAGCATTGGCTGGGGAGGGGCTTTGCCCCCCAAAGCAGGAAGAGGCAATGATGCCCCGGCTCCCAGTGCCTCCCTGGTTGCTTTGTGCTTTCTTGTTTAAAAACTTGACAGAGATTTATCAGAGAAGTTGCTGCAGCGAGAGACGTTCAGGGGTGTTTGGGGAATCCGAGATATTCATGGAGGAAAGCACCCGGCCACGGCGCTGGTGATTGTGCTGGTGGTGCTACCCGGCTCGATGCGGGAGCGTCCAGCCGCGCTCGGCTGCGGCACAGCATCAATCCTGCCCAGCTACTCCGCAGGAGGGGCGAGCCCGTGCATCTCCCCGGCCGACGAGGGACGCAGCACAGCACGCCGCCGCTGCCCTGCGAGCACCCGGGCCACCGCGGGCTGCCAGCCGAGCCCGGAGCTTGCGGAAGGTGCCATGAAACAAAACCAGGCGGCAGATTTTGCAGCGCCCGTGTTGTGGGCTGCTCCCCACACGGCTGCCTGGTGCACGGGGGGGATGCAGGGGACAGGGGGGCTGCGGCAGGAGATGCCCCCCGGACCCCAGAGCCGTGCAGCCCTGTGCGGTTTTGAAGCCGTTTCCTTGCACGCTCGCCGGCACTGAGCCGGTGCAGCCTTGTTGAAACCCACAACCTTCCTTCTTTGAGTAATTGTTCAATTACTGCTTATTGAGCGTGGGGGCAGCATGTTCCCTGTTTTTCACTCTGGCAGGCGCCCAGGTTTTCTATACACACACAGCCGTACAGCTATTCCCCCTTTCCATCTCAAAGCTGTGCGCTGGGAGCAGCTCATCGTGCCGGCGAGCTGGGAGCTCTGGTGGGAAGGGCTGTAGCCGTTCCTTTCCCCAGTCCTTTGCTCACCTTGGGCTAGATGGAGGATGGCAAATGAATATACCTCAGAGGTGGTGTTTGGTATGCAAAGCTCACTCGATGTCATCCGTTTCGCTGTAGCTTTTGTACCCGAATACCTGTTACCATCAAGAGAAAGGTGTAAAAAAGGAAAGAGCATCTCCAAAGGAAATGAGGAGGGCGGGCAGCTGCTGGAGGGGTGTCTGGGTAGTTTGTGTGGTTGCCATCAGCAGGTATCTGAGCCTCAAGCTGGCTGGCTCGGTGGTTTATTCGGGAAGGACTTTGGCCTCTGCTCAGCTTTCCGTGGCGCGGCGCGTGGCGGAGATGCCCCGTGCCCGGGCTGGCTGTGGGGCAGAGGGGCTGTCACCCAGCCAGGGGCTGGGCAGCCGTCCTGGCCTGCCGCGGGGCTCTGCTGGCACCGGCCGCCCGCTGGGCCGGGCCCGTGGCTGAGCAAAGGACCGGAGGCAGCCCGGCTGCGGCGCGGTGCCTTCGCTGAGCAGCATGCTGCCTTCTGCACAATGTCCTCTCCTGTTCCTTGCACTGCGGGATGCTGACAGCAGAAGCATTGCAGGGCTGCGCTTCCATTGCTGCTCCTCACCTTCCTCTGCCTGGAGCTGCATCTGGTACCCGCAGCCCATCCCCGGTGAGCCCACCTGGGCCACCAGCACATTTCTTTGATTTCAGCTATTGTATGCCACAGCCACGTTTCTGATGCATTTGACCCATGTGGTTTTGCAGGGAGGATGAATCGCCGTCCTCTGGGCTCAGCCAGAGTGGGGGAATTCAGTGGGGTCTCATCTGAGACTTGGCAGAGGTTGGCAGCCACTACATTGCAAAGATTTTGGTTTCATGTTGGTTTTTCCACCCCCAAATCTCTGAAGAGTCTTGTTTGCGTGCTGCTACGTGATGGGAGAAGTTTCTTGAGAATTTTCCTTGAACAAGAACAGCATTTCCCACCCAGCCAGAGTGTGAGAGCAAGGACTGGAGCTGTGGAGAGATGCTGAGGTATTTTTCTTGTCTTTCAAGAGTGATATTTATTTGAAGATACACTTCTCGTGGCAAGAAGTCACTATATTATGAACAAAAGCACCCTGGGCACCTAAGCCCTTCTTTAGAAAGCAGCGGGGAGGCTTTGGGCAGCGTCCCAGAGGGGGGTGGCAGCTCGCTCCCTTGGCTGGCTGGTGGATTTTGGAGCTGTCTCAGTTTTCAGGCCATGGCCGGCAGCTGTCACATGCCGTGGGGACCCGAGGGGAGCTGCCGGCACCCAACTGCCCATGGAAGTCTCCCAGGGACACAGAGCTCGGGGGTACGTCTCCGTCCCCACACCCCTGCCTGCGCTGCCCGTGCGGGTTTGCCCCGGCATGGGGCTGCACGTGGGTTGCTAGTTTTTGTGATTTACTTGTCTTTAAGGGGAGCGTGTTTATCCCCAGCTCTCTGGGGAAGGTACAAGTATGGAGCTGGGGCTGGGCTCCTCGGTGTCTATTTTAATGCCTGTGAGCCAGGCTGTGCTCATCCTGGTCTCGCATCCTGCACTTTTCCGAACAAACTATTGTGCCTTTTCTGGGAGTTCATCATCTTAGAACAAATTGACTCTAAGCTTATATTAATAAAGCACAATAAATAACAGAGAAGAAAATGAAATTGCTCAGGCATTATGAAGTGCATAATAGTGGTAATTACACTTCCAAGCAGAGGGCTTGTAACTAAACTCGTACTGCGATGATTATCTGCGCGGCCTGGGGAGGTTCAGCCGGGGCGAGGCGGGGGGAGCGACGTGCTGCCTGCCCCCTTCCCGCAGAGCACGGCGCTGCCTGCGCCCCTCGGTGCTGCCCGGGCTGGGCTGGCACCACGCTGCCCGGCTGGCAGGAGGGACGCCCGGAGGGGTGCCGGGGATGGGGGCAGTTTAAATGGACCGCCTCGACTGAGATGCTGTGAAATCAGAGCCCGTGGGGGGTTGTGATTTGGGGCGGTAACGCAGTCAGAGTTTAGCTTGATTTTTATTTGAAGTTAACTTCTTGACAGCAAAATTAAAGGGTACGTTTTAGATGATATAATCTCCTTCCCTCAGCTGGAAGTGGAGTAGGAGCTTTGATACTTCTGGATGATTGCTGCTGCCTGGTAAAAGCTATCACTCGTTGAGCTGTAGGTCGGCTCTGGGGTGTTGGGTTAAGCCGGCACTGCGGAGCGGGCTGTCGGGCCGGGGTGGGGTGCCGGTCCCCGTGATGCCAAGCCCTTCCTCTCCCCTCCCTCCTCCTCCAGAGAGAAGCCCTGTGGGGTGGTCACCCCGCTGCAGGGTCCCATACAGCTCCAGGGGCTCAGCCCAGAAAGCAGCGAGGGCAGGTTGTCTGCACAGGGACATGGTCTTTCTGCATGCTTTTATTTCTTCATCTCCTTGCAGTGATAAATACCCTCTTTCCCCCCCCAAAACCTGCTTCAGTTGCTTTCCAAGTGTTTCTTCTTCCTGCAACCGTTATGACGGATGAATACATGGGCTACTTTGTCATAAAAAGTAAGATCTCTTCTGATCATTCAGTTCTCTTATCCATCAGCGTTTATATTCATAGTCTCGAGGTGGGCTGCAACGCTATAGATCAGCAAACCATCTGTCTGGCGACAGAGATTTATATTGCTGTTTGTTTCTTTGGTACGGAGGCGAATGGCTGGGAGAGGAATCATGCTCCCTGAAGTCTCCCTCTCCTCAGGGACTCTGATGAATGGGGTGCCCCGTGCTCATGAGGGAGCTGAAGGCTGGTTCCTAGAATTTCCTGGGCATTTTTAATAAGCAGAAGGAGCAATTAGCTTGTGTGTGCAGTGTCAGTTGTGGCAGCTGATCTATGCCCTGACACAGATAAATTATTGGCCAAGTCTGGCTTTGGAAATGATTCATTGTACCACATGTTAAAGCTGTGCTTGTGAAGCTCTGTGTTTCTGGCTGCTTGCTCCCGAGGCATCGTGCTGGCTGAGCCAGCGCTCATAAATTCGCCTGCTCGCTCCCCAGTGCTCGTGGTCCCCAAGCAGGGTCCGTGGTCGCCTGCCCACCTCCCTGCTCCCTTCTCCTACCAGCGAGTGCGGCTGGTGAACACGCACCGGGTTTGGTGCAAAGCCCCCGCCCTCCCTGCTCCTTAGGCTGGCCAGTCCCCGTGAGCATCGGGGCGCCAGGGGAGATGCAGGCTCAGCTCCCATCCCTGCTGCTGCTGGCTGGGGACGTCTGGGGTGAGGTATGTTCTTGGTCAAACCCCACAGCTGCCACCTCAGGTGCCTTTGTGTTTTAGTATTTTCCTCACTTTGCATCAAGTGAAACGTCCTGGTGAGGAGCGATGCGCTCACGTCACTGCTGATGGGTTTGCTGAGCGCTGCTGGCCGTGCCTGGGCGTCCTTCCCCTTGGCAGTGCAACCAGCACGAACGCCAAATGCCTTAACGTAGGTCGGTGACTGCCCCAGCGAGGCTGTTGGTTATTGTCACCCCTGTTACGGAGCTGCTCAGTGCGTGACATTCCCCCAAGGGACCCAGCCAGGGCGCAGGGTCTGCAGGGGATGTGCCTGTGGGTGGGCGACGGGATCTCAGCATTTGCTTCCCAGTTAAGACTCCTGATTTTTTTGCCTCTTTGGCTGCATCGATGGGGACAAGATGAGCCTGCAGCTAGGAGCCCCTCGGCTCTGCCCACAGCAGCTCCAGGAGCTGGAGGGGCTCAGACGGGTGCGTCTCACCCACCTCCCGGGTGCTGGCTCTGCTCCAGGCTGTGCTGCTCCAGCAGCGTTAGGGAGATGCTGAAGGATGGGGTCTTAGAGCGGATCAGCCACCCTGAGCCCGTCAGCGGGTCCCTGCCAGCCGCCAGACCAGGCAGCTGCCGGTGGGTTCCCACTGTGCCGCTCCGAGGGAGGTTAAGTGAGAGAGCAGTTACTGGCTTATGGCAGAAGTGTGTAAAGTTTGATAGCCTGTATAAAATTTTATCCTGGCTATCATGCCTGAGGTGATGGGTTTCTTGCCATGCATTTGCTTTTTGTACATAAGAGCCTTTTAAATTAAAAATCGGACTGTACACCTGATAAGGGGGTCCATGAGAAGGCCCAGGGAGCTGTCACGGGTGTGCCACGCTTCTTAAATGCCAGGCGGTTTCCCCAGGAGTGGTTGGGCTGGCTGTGAAATGCCAGCGGGGACTGATGGGTCCCGGGATGAGGGGCTCCTGAGCAATGAGGGTCTCATAAAACCCCTTCCCAATTTGCTGCCCGATCAGCTCGGCATTAACGCTCAGTAAATATTTCTTTATCCCTCTGTTGTCAGAGCAAGTAGCAGCTGCTTTCCAATAAATCACGACTCAGCGGCATGTGCCGGGCGGCACGCTGGGCTGGAGCCAGCCACACGTGTGCACAGGGGCTGCACGGGCGAAATAAAATGGGGGTGGTGGGTTTAATGACTGTCACTGTGAAGTTGCTCACCTCGGTCTGTGCTTTGGCTTGGTAATAGGCCTGATGGATGTGGTTTTGATGACCTTCGTCCAAGCAGTTAAAAAAATAGTAATAATAGTAGCACTCACTTAAGAGACTTGTTGAATACAGTGAAATAGGAGAAACAGCTAATTTGTTGCACTTAACTGCGTTATCAGCTGTAACAGTAATGAACAGACTCTGTCTTGCTTAGAGCCTAAAGCCGAGGCAAGCGATCCCTTTTAGCCTGGACTTAGCGGGCAGGAGTGTAATTTATAACCCTGCCTGGTGTGAATAAGTGAGTTCGCAAAGGGCTGCAGGCGTTTATAAAGTAATCGGAGAGGCGAGTGGCAGGTGAGCTGAGCAGGGACCGGTTTTGCTTGCACACCCTTAGTCCGGGTGTGCTTGATCCCAGCCCCGCCAGCATCGGTGGGGAGGAACCTCCAGCCTTGGCGAGGCTTTTCCCCATCCGCGTGGTTATGGGCACCCACCCAGCATGTGGGGACCGGTGTCGGTGATGGAGACTAGAGCAGCTGAAGATGAATAAGTGCCCATGGTGGTCACAGCGTTGGATGGGCCATTTTCAGGTTCACCTGCGGCTCCTCCCTGCCGGTTTCTGCGAAGTGCCCCGGCGGGCGGCTCTCTGCCGCGGCGCCTTGTCCCCCTGCCACGAGTCACCAGCGGCTCCGAATGCCAAGTGACGTTCAGAGTTGGTTGGCAGCTCCTGGGTTTTTCTGGAATGGCCAAATGTGGTATCTTAGCAACAAAGGGAATTTTTCTCCTTTTAGATTGGATTTGGTTTTTAACAGCTTCGATGCTGAATGTTGCTCCTATCTGGGCAGAGCCGGGGCATGGATGTACCAGGGACATCGCCCTTGCTGGCTCCTGCTCTGCTGCAGCCACGGGGAGTCGGAGCAGATAAAACATTGCTGGGGGAGGCTGCTTCAAGGGCACCGCTTTCCTGGGAGGCTTTGAACATTGTAAAGTGTGTGGGAAAGGAAAAGTTTGCAAGTCTGATGTCAGCCAGTTGCATGTGAATGAAAGCAAAGCCCTTAACCCAAAACAGACCTGGCCCCGTGGGTCTCATCAGCTGCTTTTGTAGCTGTCGATGTGCCGTGTCTTCGTGGCCATAGCTGGTGGTACTGGAGATTTGGTACAGTGGGAGCAGCCGGGAGCCTGGGGCTGAGCCGGGGGTCTGCGGTGTGCTGCTCTGGGGGTCACCTAGCCAGGACAGGGGGGACAGGGCTCCTGGGGGCTCCAGTCTGACCTCCCGCCCCGCTGATGGGCTCCTCTGGGCACTTCCCCCACAGGGTTCAGGTCGAGTTCTACGTGAATGAAAACACCTTCAAGGAGCGGCTGAAGCTCTTCTTCATCAAAAACCAACGGTCGAGTGAGTGTTCCGTGCGTGGAGGTGGAGAGTCTGCTGGGCGAACCCAAACCCTGCCCGAGCCTGAGAGCCGTGCTCCGTCCTCGTGGGTCGAGAAGCCATTGCCATCTGCTGGCGGCCGTTTCCCCGTGTGTCCCCAGCACTGACTGCCCAGCCCAGGGCTGCTGCTGCCTGTTGGCCCTTCTGTTGGGTGTTGGCTGACTTGGTTTGGGGGGGATGCATGGGGAGGAGGGGGTGCTGCCTGCCACCTTCGCTCGCTGGGGACAAACACAGCACAGGAACCAGCTGGGACAAATTGGCCAGGAGCAGGGTGGGCCTCAGGAGCTGCCTGGAGGGTGGTCAAGGAGCAAATGTCCCCGCCACGCAGCTGGTGATGGTCCCTGTGCCTGCAGGGAGGTCAGCGGCTGTGGGACAGCGGAGGCAGGCTGTGAGTTACCCGCTCCTGCTTCAGCCATCCAGATTAGCCTCCACTTGACTAATGGTGTTTTTATTTTCTTTCTCCGAGATGTCATTAGCTGCCTGGAGGGAGTCCGCTCGTTAATTTATAATTTTACATTTTCTTTTCCTCCCTGCATCCTGTTGTCTTGTTAAAAAGCTGGAGTGCAGCACAACAGGATGCCCACGGGGAAGTTTTTAATGAAAATGTGATGAATTTCTCACTTGTAATTTGAGTAATAACCCGATGAACTGGCTGGGGAGGGAGAGTGGTTAAAGCAGCAGCTTTTTTCTCACTGCCCCTCCTCCTGCAAGCTGTTTGCAGTGTGGTGAGCGGAGTGGAGCCCTGATTCTGCCCCTCCGATGCTTTTTAATGGATGCCTGCTAATGAGGGGGATACACTCCAGCAGCTCCCTCATTGTCTCACAACTGTTGGGGCCAGCAAGGAGCTGACTCATCATTATTTATTTCTGTATTAGTCTCCTCTGTATTTGACACAGGGTAGGGCACGTAGAGCCCCAGGCAAAGCATGTGCAAAGTTTGCGTGCCCTGGGGCTCCGGCAGCTCCCATGGGGCTCGGTGGGGTCCTGCCATGCAAGAGGCCCTGCAAAGCCTGTGGGAAACTAAAGAGGCTGTGCTGTGGGGTGCGTGGGGTGCCCGGGGTGTGCTGTCTGACCCACGCCATGCTCCCCTCTGCTGCAGGCCTGCGGATCCGGCTCTTCAACTTCTCGCTGAAGCTGCTCACCTGCCTCCTGTACATCGTCCGCGTGCTGCTCGACAACCCAGAGGAGGGCATAGGCTGGTGAGTGCCGCTGCCGCCGGGCTCCCCACACCGCCCTGTGCCATGGCAGCTACTCACGGCGGCTGTGAAGATGCACGACGGATGGGTTTTCTCACTCCAGCTGTTTGATATGGTAGCTTAGCCAAACTTGCTGCTCTGGTGGGCTTTGCTCCCTGCTCAAACCCCATGGACGGGTGTGTGGGTGCCCACTGGCCCTGCACAGCGCATGGGGGGAAGGTGTCCCCTTCATTTCCAAATGCTGCCTGGCTCTAACGGGCAGGAGTGCAGCGTGGTTTTCAGACGCAGCAAGAGCTCATGATTACAAGGCATCACCATGCAAGTATTTTCTGAATCCTGATGCCCTTGCAGACACTTATGCTAAATCCCATTTAAGCATTTGGGAAGGAAATATGTTTTGCCATTTAGATCCCTGAGGTGACAGATTATTCCATACATCAGCTTTGTTCTGAGTTTCACTATAAGCCTATTTTTAATATGTCCTTGCTTTGTTTAGCTCACCTACAGTGTGGGGTTTTTTATTCAAGAGCTGGGAGAATTAGCAATTTGATTTTCTCTTTGTAAAGGTTGCAGACAACCAAGTGCATCTGCACGCTCCAAAAGTGGTTTCAAACCTGAGAGAATTAAGCGTGACACAGACACACAGCCTCGAAAGGTTTAGCACGGCTCCAGTTCAGAGAAGTCCACTTTCCTGAGGGTGTGTGGCAAAATAAGTGCTGACCAGCAGGAACGCATCCCTCGCAGCAAGGCAGGGGGAGGGCTTGGCCTCAATGCTGCCTGGCTGCTCGGGACCCGGCTAGCCTTGTCCTAGAAGCTGAAGCTCAGCAGCTTTTGCTAATTGTAACCTGGTAATTCCCAGCTGCAGCCCAGGGAGCCCCATGCCCAGTGAGTATCAGCATTTCGCAGCATCTCTGGTACAGGCTGGAGTACCTGGCAGGTCTTATTCTCCAGTAATAAGATGTTAAAAATGGCCCGGATGAGATATGCTCCTGTCCCTGGCTATAGGGACCAGTGTGTGACTGGACCCATGGGAGTGTTGTCCGGGGGCCACCCCTGCATCAGGACAGAGCAGCAAGGGCACCCCATGAGCACAGGAGTCCACACCAGCACCCTTTTTCCTTCCTTCCCCTCTGCTGACTGCTTTTCCCCGCTTTGTCTTTCTCTTTTCCCAGCTGGGAATGCGAAAAGCAGAATTACACGGCGTTCAACCAGTCCACAAAGATAAACTGGTGAGTTGAGAGTTGCTCCGGTGCTGGGGTCTGGCTCTGCTGGGGTGCGGGAATGCAGTGATGGATGTGGCTGGTGCTGGCAGCTGCCTGTGGCCATTTCATGGTCATGGGCCTGCTCGAGGGATGTGGAGCATCCCAGGATTGAATCAACTGACAAGTGCCTGTGGCTGCAACCTTGGGAACGGCTTATTCCTGGTGCAGAGGCTGCTTGAACAAAGTGCGCAGTAAGGAACACCAGTACCGGTCCTGTGCTGGATCCTGCGTCAGTGATGGCCTCAGATTTGCATTCGGTGGGGGGGTAAAGGCGTTGCTACTTGGGCTATGGTTTAGATCTGTTTTGAATTTTCTTTGCAGGTCACACATCTTCTGGGTTGATAGAAAAATGCCACTGTGGGCTGTGCAGGTGAGTGCCCAGACCTCGGGCGTGGTCGTGCAGGAGCACAGCAGGAGCTGGGGTTTGATCTCTGCTGCCAGCGGGTCTCTGTGCATCCTCTGCCCACAACAGCAAGGGGCAACGGGTTCTCTTGCATGAGCAGAAAGTGAGCTGGGGCTTCTGCTGGGAGCAACAACATGGCCCTGCGTGAAAATCCCAGGGACTGGTAGGAGAGGAAAAGCTGTAGGAATAAAAAATCATGAGGCTGGCTCAGCTTCTCCCCAGCCTGGATGCAGCTGCACCAGTAACAGGCTATTTTCAGGCTGGGCGCCTGCCTGGGGAATGGCTTGCAGGAGGGTTGAGCGCCCGCCAGCCCCTGCTCAGGGCTGCCTGCGTGCCTGTTGCTCGTGCGTGGCAGACATTCACACAAACGGGTGCAGAGAAATCAAACGACCAGGCCCACGTCTGTGGTACCCACAGGCTCCTCAGTGCACGGGACAGGGAGGGCTCAGCAGAGGTGCTTGTGTCCTCTGAATGACTGACGATGCATCGAATGAGTCCTCAGCAGCCTTTGCCTGTCCATCTCTGCAGGTCAGCATAGCTTTGATCAGCTTTCTGGAGACCATGCTGCTCATCTATCTCAGCTACAAGGTAAGTGCCCCGGGGCGGGCGGTGGACAGTGATGCACAGTCTGGGTCTGAGCCCCCCGGCATGAATTCACTTCTCTGTCTTTGAGCTCTCTGAAGCCTGAAGCATCCGGAGAGGATGCTTGTTTCGGTGATACGTCAGCTGCCTGTGGCTGTTTTCCTTTCTCATCCCCCCGCAGGCTGCTGGATAAGTGTTTAGTACAGCAGAGCCGGGGGGGTCTCTTCTTCTTCCACCTTTCTTTAAATTCAGACCTGTTTTACAAAGGGTCACTGCCTTTCTGGGGGGCCAGATTGAAGCACACTGAGTCTCCTAAGGTTGAGGGCCTGGACCTGAGCTCAGCGGCATGACCCCTGCTTGTGCTGAGGTCTGCTGCCTCCGGAGGTAGCAGGCACTGCTCCAAGCCAGACGGGGAGAGGCACAGACTGATTCCTTTGGATCAAAGCCCCTTAAAATGGCCAAGAAAAGTGACCGTAACAAATGGCATCTTCTCAGGGGCCCTGGGAGAGTTGGCAGAAAAGGCTCAGACCCTGTGTCACCCGCCTGGTTTGAGGGCCGGCAATCTGTGTCAGTCACTCTCATTCTCCGTCCTTGCACGAAGCGTTGTTGTCGCCTGGCTTTGGGCAGCAGCAGTGACAGACAGAGGGGTGTCGTGGCTGCGGAAGGGACTGAAGAGCTTGGGAAGGTGCTACTGACTCCAGCATGTTTGCCACCAGCACTGTGTCTCTCTCCCACAGGCAAACCAGAGCATTCTTCTGGTTGCTCTGGCGTACCTCCCCCCATCTAGCAGGGTCTGTGGCAGAGTGGGAGCTTTTTAGTTTTCATTTGGCAGATTTTTAAGCTTAATTAATTATTATTTGTTTTTAATTCCTCAGGGGAACATCTGGGAACAGATTTTTCGCATTTCATTCATCCTTGAGATGATCAACACGGTGCCATTTATTATCACGGTGAGTATTTCCCAGTGACATTTTAAAGCAGCTTGAAGTTTAATAAGTACTGTAGTTTTGGTGGTGAAATAAAGAAAAATGGATGTCTGGCCAAGAAGTATTTAAAGCTGGCAGGAAATTTTTTTCTTCAATATTTTTCAACATAACGACTTCCTCTGTAGTGTTATCCCCCAAACCATCCTC
This sequence comes from Phalacrocorax carbo, assembly GCF_963921805.1. Classification (NCBI taxonomy): domain Eukaryota; kingdom Metazoa; phylum Chordata; class Aves; order Suliformes; family Phalacrocoracidae; genus Phalacrocorax; species Phalacrocorax carbo. The sequence goes on from NC_087530.1 coordinate 3,067,741, forward strand.
TGTTTTCTGATGCCCCGCTGCAGCCGGGGGGTGGGACCACCTTCAGTGGCAGCTTCTGCAGGGGCTGGTGCTTAGTTTGGAGGTGGATTCTCCCCACACGGTTCAAATCGGCTGTTTATAGCTTTTTCTGATAGAGAGCATGGATTTTTCCTGCGAGTAACTCTTGCTTTCATAGATATTCTGGCCTCCTTTGCGGAATTTGTTCATTCCTGTGTTTCTGAACTGCTGGCTTGCCAAGTACGCCCTGGAGAACATGATTGTGAGTGACCCGATGCATCCCACCCCTTTCACCCTGGGTGCCTCTGCCCTAGGGATGCCGAGGGTGGTGGGGCTGGGAGGGGGGTCCTCGCCTGCTGCCGGCTCTTGGGCAGGTTTTTGGGGCTCAGCACATGCAGCTGTGCTGGGGTTGGTGGGAGGTGAGGCTTTGCCAGCTGGTGCTGCTGGGCTGCGGACTTGAGTAGGAGCTCTTCAGTGTCTGAGCCACGTTGACTCTGTTGGCTGTGCATTGACAGGGACGGCCTCTGGCTGTCCCAGCATATGGTGTTTCAGGAGGACAAGATATTCCAGCCGTTCCCATGTGCCCGCTCGAGCTGTCTCTCCCAGCAGCAGAGCCCAGACCCGCTCACAGAAACGCGCATCCCTTTTCAAGGGCCAAATTCTGGCCTGACCGCCATCTGTGGGGGCATTGCTGGAGCCAGCAAGACAGCACTTGGTACTTGGAGTACTTTACCCTCAGCCTCTGTGAGTTGGTGGGTCCTCTCCTTTCTTCCCAGAACGACCTGCATCGAGCCATACAAAGGACCCAGTCTGCGATGTTTAACCAGGTGCTCATTCTGATCTGCACCCTCCTGTGTCTTGTTTTCACGGGGTGAGTGTTGCTCTTCATTTCATCCTCTTCATCCAAGGAAATCAGCTTTGCATGTCCCAGGGGTGACTGGTGGAGCCAGGCTCTCACAGGGCTTCCAGGAGGGGGCGGGGTGCGGGACCTTCCCAGCTGTGGTGGGATGGCACTGCCAAGGCATAATGTGGGGATTTGGGAAGCCAGAGGAGGTTCTGCCTTTAAGTGGTGTCTTCTAGCTTGAGATTTTTAGCCTGAGAGGTTTGTGCACACTGAAGGAAGCATATCTCTTCAGGACTGCTCATCAGATTGAACTCTCAAGTCTTTGGCATCCTTTCTTTGCTAATGGGACAATCTCTGTTCCTCAGGCTGAGTTTTGGAATTGGGGGAGCCATGGTGAGGAACGTGCCCCAGGTTTCCACGGTCATCCATGGGCTTTGGCTTGTGCACAGCCACATCTGCTAGAGCTTTGGGAGGACCCCCTGCACCATCAGCCCCCCAGCACTGGGCTCCTTCCTGCCTTGTTTCATTCCCCAGCTCACTGAACAGCGGGAAGATCAATTCCTATTTTAGAAACTAATTATCCTCCCTAATTATATGATTTTAACAGCAACTTTTTAATGGGTGCACATGAGGATGAGGGCATTATCAGAGGGAGATGGGTGATATGGACACACAGGTCTCAGAGCAGGGCTGTGAGCGCTGCAGGGTCAAGGGCAGGGACAGCAGCTTCCCGCGGGGACACGCGCTGGGACGCGTGTGACGGCTCATTCACCAGCACCCACTGCACTTGCTGGCTCTGACCGCACTCTTCCTCCCCCCCAAGTTAGCATGGCTGCTGAGCTCGTTTCTGTAATAGGCCACTGGGGCTCCTGCTAATTAACTGGGCCCTTCACCCCACGCATTGCCAACAACAGGGGTGTCTTGTTATAAAGGAGTCAGTTCACATCGCTGGGTACTTAGCTTTGAATTAGGCTTCTTGAATTTTCCTTTGGCTCCCATGGTCTGGATTTGAAGTATATAATACCAATTAAGTTGTTGAATGGACAGGAAATGAAGCTTTTAGGCTCATGGGTCTTTGGCAATAAAGATGATCCTTTGATGTGAATGACTAATGCAATTTCGGAGCTCATCAGTGCTCCCTGCCCATGGCACCTCCTGCCTGCTGGGGCCCTGGACGTGTTTCTTGGTGGATGCATCAGGGCTACAGGTCGGGTCCAGGATGTCTTCGGTGACACTTGTGTTTAGCAAGATGACTTTGAAACTGCAGGTTTGAGGAGTTACGCTGCCTGCCTAACCGCGGGGAGCGAGGCGGCTCTGCGGCAGGGCTTTGCGAGGGCAGCGGCACAGGGCTGGGAGTGGGCAATGGGACCTGCCTCCTGCCTGCCAGAGCACATTCCCCTCTGTCAGTGAGAGGCCTTCCCATGGGCTGAGTCCTCCCAGAGCCTTACAGGCACAGATGCTTGCTCCCACGTTTTAGTTTTTTGCAATGCAAGGGTATCCCCCAGGTGATGTTCCTCATGCCATCCATGGCATGGTCTTATTGTGGCTGGTCACCCAAGACCTAGACTTCCCCACGCTGCTGTGGTGAGCAACCACGTCAAGGTAACTCCTTCATCTGTAGGTGCCATGAGCTGAATCAACTCTGTTGGTGGCATAAATCCCCTGCTGATGCTGACAGCATGTTACAGAGAAGTTTCCTCCATGGACAGGGGTGTAAGCCACCCTCTAGGGTTCCCCACTGACCTCAGCAGGAGCTACGGCACTGCCTGTCTCCCAGGCAGGGAAGAGCTCACTGTGGTGTGTGCTTTCTCCTTCCAGGACCTGTGGCATCCAGCATTTAGAAAGAGCAGGTGAGAAGCTCTCCCTCTTCAAGTCCTTCTATTTCTGCATCGTCACCTTTTCCACTGTGGGCTATGGAGACGTGACACCAAAGATCTGGCCTTCCCAGCTGCTCGTCGTGATAATGATTTGCGTCGCCCTGGTCGTGCTGCCACTCCAGGTTAGACCCATGTGGCCGAGGACGGAGAGGGATGTAAAGCTTGCTCCCAGACAGCCCCGCCGATGGGGACATCAGCTCTCTGCCTTCGTTTGCAGTTCGAGGAGCTTGTCTACCTGTGGATGGAGAGGCAGAAGTCGGGAGGCAATTACAGCCGTCACCGTGCCCAGACAGAGAAACATGTCGTCCTTTGTGTCAGCTCCCTCAAGATTGATCTTCTCATGGACTTTCTCAATGAGTTTTACGCCCACCCGCGCTTGCAGGTGAGGATGAGGAACGCTCATGTGCTTGGTCAATGCTTGCCCTTGCGGGGCTCGCAGCCTTGCTGGGCACGGCCGTGTTGCTGCTGGTGGTGAGTGCCCTGCTACAGTGGCTGTAGCAAAGAATAAGGTAAAAACCACCCAGCCCAGCAGCAGAAAGCATGTGCTCCACTGGCCGAGGAGAGGTGACAAGTGGTACCCTGTGGCCACCTCACTTTGCCATCTCAGCCGTGAGGCTCTCTCTGCCTGATCCGCCCTGTTTTCTGGCCAGGCCTGTTACAGCGCTGTGCCAGCACGTGGAGAGGGACCAGAGGGACTCTTCTAGATTTGAAGGCGTCTTTACTGAATGAAGAATCTCAGACAGAAACAGAACATGTAACTGCTAAACCTCAGTGGGATTTACCCAGCTCTAACTAACTGGAGTATCCCCACCTAATAAGTGATCTTCAAGCAAATGACTGTGCCTTTCCATCTCCCTAGGATGAGGGCGTCACAGATGTGTTTCAGATTTGCATTTCATTCCACCACTCATATACGCTTCATTACCATCGCCCAGCCTTGATTCCACATATTCAAGCTTTAAATTCCGGCTTGTTTCTGTAACTGTGAGAGGCTCCATGTTGCTGTGGGCGTGCAGATGTGCCTGCATTGGCTTTGTTATGCAGAACAGAGTGGTGAAGCTGCTGATGTGTTTTTCAAGACCCTCGCCAGCCTGCTGACCCATGCGAGCCTCTCTCTTTCAGGATTACTACGTGGTGATACTTTGCCCGACAGAGATGGATATCCAGGTGCGGCGGGTCCTGCAGATCCCTCTGTGGTCGCAGCGAGTCATCTACCTCCAGGGCTCTGCGCTGAAGGACCAGGACCTCATGAGAGCCAAGTGAGCAGAGGGACATCCTGCACACCCACGGCGAGGCCGGTCCTGCCGCACTGCTGAGCTGCCTGCAGGCCTTGGAGCCACAGAGGAGGGTTCCCAGTAATGTCAGCCCAGATGCATGATGATGGGCGTCCCTGCATGCCTTGGCTGGGGTCTCGGAGGGGGCTGGCAGCACCCTGGCTGGTATGGGCAAATGTCCAGCTTTGCTGGCCCATGCAATTCATGGGGTCGCTGCTCTGTGTTTGCAGGATGGACAACGGCGAAGCCTGCTTCATTCTCAGCAGCCGAAATGAGGTGGACCGCACTGCGGCGGTAAGCCAGGCCTGGGGGTTGGCACGGTTGGAGATTTTTTCATTTCTCAGGCAAGAAGGCACCAGTGTCATCACTGCATCTTGCTTCTGCACGGCACAGGAGCGCGCTGGGAGGCAGCCGGGGAGAGAGCGCGGGGCTCAGGTGCTGAGCTCCATCCCCTGGGCACCCACACAGGCTGTGCTCCCCGCGCGCCCTGGGGCAGCTCACCCCAAAACCTCCTCACCTGATGCAATCTTACCGCAGCCTGGGCAGGGGCTTTGCTGGGAAGATCTTAGTTTTGGAGCCAAGGGAGAGGGAGGAGGTGGCAGCAGTGACAGCTCTGGCTGCCGGCCGGTGCCAGGTACGCTGCCCAGGCTCCCGTCTGCCCGTGCTGTCCTGACCCCACGCGGCCCCACTGGAGGGGTCTTTTCTGCAGGTGCTAATGTGCAGAGCAGAGGGTGCCGTGCTCCCTCCCTGCTGCCGAGGCCCTTCCCTCCTTTGGCATTTGGCTCTTCTGCTTGTAACGAAGCTGCCAAAGGGTTCCCGTGGGCAGGCAGTGACCGCAGAGAAACACAAAGGTGGAATGGGGATGGCACGGGGATATGCAGCAGCACGCCGCTGGCTGAGCCCCCGTGGGCTCGCCTTCCCTCTGTGCTCCCAGTTTCCCATCGGTGCTGGGCTTTGGGGAGCAGGGGAGGGAGGTTATCCCCCATTAGCAGTGGGCGTTGGAGGAGCCCTTGCCATACATCTCCACGGTGGCTGGGTGCTTTGGGGTTCATCCCAGGTGTGGAAGCATTAGGGAAAGTAAGCCATCAGATAAGTACCTGTTGCTCTTCTCCTTGGCTAGGACCACCAGACCATCCTGAGAGCCTGGGCTGTGAAAGATTTTGCTCCAAACTGTCCTCTCTACGTTCAGATCTTAAAGCCTGAAAACAAGTTTCACGTCAAGTTTGCCGGTGAGTTGGAGGGGCTGCGTGGCAGCGTGCACCACTGCTCGCTTCGCTGCTCCGGACTCTTACCTGCCATCACGGATGTTTCCAGCGGTGTTTCTGTCTTGGAGGAGTCCATGACCTGGTGCTGAGACGCCTCCCAATTGCTGGAAGATATTTCAGGGCTGCCAGCCCCTTTATCACGATGCACGTGCTACAGGCCTGCAGCAACGTGCCTGGGACCAGGGGACAGCTGTGTGAGGGCACCCCAGACCCATGTGTGTGTCCCCACGGACACAGCGGCAGTGGCCTTGGTGGGCTGGTGTCCACCTGGTTTCCAGTCTGCATCCCTGTTTTCCTGCCTGTATTAATTCCATTTGTGGTGTTCCCCATGGTCTGTTGGATTGGCTGAAAGCCCTCCCGGACTGGCAGGAGGAGGAAGCACCCAGCCCCCAACACCACTCCAAAATTACCGCACCCCTGGGCAGTAGTGGCCGAGGAACCCAGCTGCCCCCCTCCCTGCCGTGACAGTCCCCTCTGCCTTTCAGATCACGTCGTCTGCGAAGAGGAGTGCAAATACGCCATGCTGGCGCTGAACTGCGTCTGCCCTGCCACCTCCACCCTCATCACGCTGCTGGTGCACACCTCCCGCGGCCAGTGAGTGCTGCCCCTGCCTGCCCCTGCCTGCCCCTGCCTGCCCCTGCCTGCCCCTGCCCCTGCCCCTGCCCCTGCCTGCCCCTGCCTCCATCACCCCAGCCTGAGCATGGAGGGACGGCAGAGCTGCTGGTGGGCGCTCTGGGCCTGGGAGGGGAGGGTTCTGGTGGGGGCCTGGGGGAGCACACTGGGACCTGAGACCCCCAGCCAGCTACTGGGACCTGGGACCCCCAGCCAGGTTGAGAACAAAAGCCAATATTGTAAGGGAAGGCCACCAGTGCAGATGGGCTGGCCAACACCACCATTCCAGAGACTGGGAATAAAAGTGTCTTGTTTATACTGGCATGGACCCACTGAAGGGAAGGTTAATTCCCAGCCTGTGCAAACCCAGACCCTGCAGGCTGTTTGGTGGGTTCATATAAAGCACAGCTGCGAGGAGCTCTGCCAGCCCGGTAAAGCGGTGGTGCACATCCTGCGCCCCTTGGCCCATCAGAAACGTCTGAATTTTGGGTAATGTGGGATCAAACGAATATGGAACATCCTTCACAGAGAGCTCTTACCCCGTACTCGGAGTCGTTTGCCAACACGGGCTCTGAACCCTGCCTCTGTGCCCCTCGAGAGCCCTTATTAAAGATAAAGGCACTTAAAATCTGAAACAAAAACGAGCTTCTCCTCAGCCTGTGAACACCAACAGCTCGTGGAAATGCATCACCATAACCTCACCCCTGTTGGTCTAAATAACAGCTTCAGCGCTTATTAGCGCTCCTGCCGGGCGGCTCTGCCCCGGGAGCTGGCTGGCGTGCCGGGGTCTGTGCCGGCACTGAGCGGGGTCCCGTCCCACCACTGGGGGTAGGTCCTGTCCTGGCACCTGGGGGGTCCCATCCCAGCACCATGCGAGGGTCCCGTCCCCGCACGCTGCTGCTGCCGTTGCAGGGAGGGCCAGGAGTCCCCGGAGCAGTGGCAGCGGATGTACGGGCGCTGCTCAGGCAATGAGGTCTACCACATCCGGATGGGCGACAGCAAGTTCTTCATGGAGTATGAAGGGAAGAGCTTCACCTACGCCGCCTTCCACGCGCACAAGAAGTGAGGGCAGGAGGGCGACAGGAAGGGGTGGGCAGGGCGTGTCTGCCAGTCTGTGTCCCTGGGGAGTCGGGGCTGCGGCTGGAGGATGCTGTGAGGTCCTTTGTGCAGGGACAAAGCCCCGAAGGGACTTTTCTCCAGCTGGGAATGCCCATGTCGTGCTCCCGGCACAGGTACGGCGTCTGCCTGATCGGCATCCGGAGGGAGGAGAACAAAAGCATCCTGCTGAACCCCGGCCCACGGCACATCATGGCAGCGTCTGACACCTGCTTCTACATCAACATCACCAAGGAGGAGAACTCTGCCTTCATCTTCAAGCAGGAGGAGAAGCAGAAGAAGAAGGGCTTTGCGGGGAGAGGCACGTACGACGGCCCGTCCCGCCTGCCTGTGCACAGCATCATCGCCAGCATGGGTGAGTTGGTGGGGCCTCAGCAGGGCAGGGGTGCCGTGGGGCTCCCCAGGAGGGCAGGATAGGGCCCTGCACATACCATTCCAGCTCCTCCCCCAGGTTTGGTTTCATCTCCCCAGGTCTGGTTCTAGTTTGCTTTTTGCAAACTCCTTGCCATGCCCCCTGCCTGGGTGTTGCTGGGAGCCACTGAAAATCCCTTTCCATCCCTTGTCCCAGTCGCCTCACGAGTAAAATACACGCTGCTCCTTGTACACTGGGTGCTCTCAGCAAGCTCAAATATCATTGTAAAGCTCATGATGTCCATTATCATTAATGGTATTTGCGTATTTGCATAAATCCCTTAAGCCCGGGCTGGAAGAATAAATGCTGTTGGCTGCATCCTAAATCACATTCATGATTCACAGCCTGACGAAGAGCATAGTTTGCTCTGTAGCGAGCAGTGCATTTTTTGCAAATAAAAAAATACCACGAGTCATTATTTCCAGCTTGTGTCTGGGGGGAGCGAGTTTTGGGGAGGCTGCGCTACACGAGCAGATTATATTTCAGGCAAATAATTTATTCATTTGTACTCATGAGCAGCAATTTGCATAGATTATGCCCCAGCAAGCCGCAAAGCACTTTGCTGAACAGCGTTTGTCAGTGTTCTCATTATGTGGCTAGTTCACAGGGACCTTTGGCAAAGAGAAATGAGAGGGAGAGAAATTGCACGGGTACAAGCAGGGCAGCAGTGCCTGGCAAGCCCAGCGCCTGCGCTTTGCGTGCTGGGGAACTCCCCGCCTTCCTGGCCATCTAAAAGTCACTGTTTGGCCGAGACGGAGATGAGAGCCTCGGCAGGAGGTGGCCACCTGCCGTGGGAGCAGCTGAGCTGTGCCTCTGGGGAGATGCTCCCTGCAGCACTGCCCGGCTGGAGGTCGCTGGTGGGTGCTTTGCCTGCACTCCCTGTGCCCGGGAATGGTTTAGCTTCATCTGGGTTGTATTTAACTGGCACGATGCACGGCCTCGCGAGCCCCACCTCGTCCCCGTGCAGGGCGCAAGGGCGCGACGCTTTGCCGACACAGCTCTCTTCACCTCCTTATAGCGTGTTTGCTGTGCTTCCTTCCCCACTGTGTCCAGGTACAGTAGCCATGGACCTGCAAAACACAGAGTGCCGCCCCGCTAACAGCAGCAAGCTGGCGCTGCCGGCGGAGAACGGCTCGGGCAACCGGCGGCCCAGCATCGCACCCGTCCTCGAGCTGGCCGACACCTCGTCCTTGCTGCCCTGCGACCTGCTCAGCGACCAGTCGGAAGACGAGATGACGCAGTCGGATGAGGAGGGGTCGGCGGTTGTGGAGTGAGTCGCCCGCCTTCGGTCAAGCTGCCCCTCGTATGAGAGAGACGGGGACCGTTGCACATGATGGGTGTTTAATGGTGCCTGAGGGATGCTTTTTCTGAGCACAGCAACGGCTGTTAGATGGGGAATTGCCACTTGGCCATAAGCCTTTTGGGCGGCTTTGGAGAAGTTTCCTCTGGGTATCAGAGAGGTTGCACTGAGCCAGACACTGCTGGGGATGGACAGGGTTGGTCCGTCAGTCCTCACGCCTCCCTTCACTCACCGATGCAAAGAGGAGCCTATTTCTCCATTGCACATAAATAAAAAAAATACAAAATAATTATTTACTGTGGCTTTAAAGCTGTTAATTTATGACAGCTAGGCAAGCACTTGCTTTGCTGGTTACCTGTTTGGATGCTTTCGCAGCCATGTGGGGAGCTTACCCCACATCAGCAGACTCTTACTGATCGGCTTTTAATTCACGTCCACTTTCAGCTGCTCTTTAAATGAAATTTCTGCTTCTGGTTCCAACAAGAATACAAATGGTGATTATTTTTTTTTTTTAAGTATACATTCACCAAAACAAACTCTAAAAATGAATGATGGGGGTTTTTTTTGCTTCTTTATATGTCTCAGCAGCGCCCCCCCTCTCCTGGAGCTCGCTACCCTGTCTCCTTCCAACTGCACTCGATGGGCCTATCTGCTGCCTTCTCCATCCGTGCTGGGAACATTGCAATCTCATGGCCCTTTGCACAGCAAAAATGGTTCCTATATATGTGTATTCTGGAAAATTTCCAGCTGCTGCAGGAGAGTTTTGCAAAGCATGTAGCAAGTGATGTGCTTGAGCCCTGGGTCTGCTGCTTTTAAAAGTTTTTCCCAGTGTCTGAGTGCTGTATACGTGGAGACCTCTCCCCATGTCCTCACGCTGCTGGATTTTCTCTCTGCTGCAGGTACGTGAAGGGCTACCCACCGAACTCCCCCTACATTGGGAGCTCCCCAACGCTGTGCCACCTTTTACCCGAGAAAGCCCCTTTCTGCTGCCTGAGGCTGGACAAGGTAGAACGGGGCAGCGGGCGGCTGCCCGGGGGCCACAGCCCCCCCTGGGAGCGGGACGGCGGGTGGGCGGCCGCGAGCCGTGCGCTGAGTCTCTGCGCTGCCTTCGACCGCGCAGGGCTGCAAGCACAACAGCTTTGAAGATGCCAAAGCCTACGGGTTTAAGAACAAGCTGATTATCGTTTCGGCGGAGACGGCTGGGAACGGACTATATAACTTCATCGTCCCGCTTCGTGCGTACTATCGGTCCCGTAAAGAGTTGAACCCAATTGTGTTGCTGCTGGACAACAAGCAAGTACTTTTCCGCTGATGTTTTCCACTGCACCAAGCCCTCCCCTGTGTTTTCACGGGCATCTCTTGCTGTGGGGGTGGATCGTGGGGGAACGGCAGTGCCACTGTTGGATGCCTGGGCTGATGCTGGCCCTGGGCACTCCTGTGTGGGTTTTGTGTCTGTCTTTGCCCCGTGGGCTTGCCGAACCGCCTTGCTCTCTGTTGCTCTTCCTCCAGGCCTGAGCACCACTTTCTGGAAGCCATCTGTTGTTTCCCTATGGTTTATTACATGGAGGGCACGATCGATAAGTAGGTGTTTCCACATGCGGCTGTTGTTACTTACGGTGATGCCTAAATGTGTTGCGTTTACGCCAGCCTAGACTTTGGGGTCATCCCATGAGAAGCCCCAGGGTTCAGGGCAGCGGGGCTGGGGCAGGGTCTGGAGCACAAGTGTGCTGGGGGGCGGCTGAGGGAGCTGGGGGGGTTTAGCCTGGAGGAGAGGGGGCTGAGGGGAGCCCTTCTCGCTCTCTGCAGCTGCCTGAGAGGGGCTGGAGTGAGGGGGGGAATGGTCTCTGCTCCCAAGTCATTAGCAATAGAACGAGAGGAAAAGGCCTCAAGCTGCGTCAGGGGAGGTTTAGGCTGGAGATTAGAAAAAATGTCTTCACTGCAAGAGTGGTCAGGCCCTGGCACAGGCTGCCCAGAGAGGGCGGGGAGTCACCATCCCCGGGGGTATTTAAAAGATGGCACTTCAGGGCATGGTTTAGGAGACCTGGTAGTGTTGGGTTGACGGTTGGACTAGATGATCCGATCCTAGAGGTCTTTTCCAACCATAGTGATTCTATGATTCTATGATTCTATTCTCTTCTACCATAGAGCTGAGCCCACTGTTGGCTTTCAGGTTGTTGAACCCTCCCAGTAGATAGGAGGAGGTGAAGAGCTGGTGGTTGGGAGCAGCCTGGGCTTGCTGTAGCACTGCGCATCGCAACGTGCAGCTTCCCTCTGTGATTTCCAAGGACTGACCCTGTGCTTTTCTCTTTGGGAACTGCCCAGCCTGGACAGCTTGCTGCAGTGTGGCATCATCTACGCCGACAACCTGGTGGTCGTGGACAAGGAGAGCACAATGAGCGCTGAGGAGGACTACATGGCGGATGCAAAGACGATTGTCAATGTCCAGACGATGTTCAGGTGAGGGGTGACCGCTGCCCTGGTTCTGTCACAGCCACTTACTGCTGGAGACAAGGCTGGGAAGGGTGGCGGTGGCAGGGATGGTGGCTGTGGGCAGTGGGACACACCTGCAGTTGGGCTTTGCTCTAGGAAACAGCGTCTAATCAGCTCTTTCTGACCTTAGATGGGCACGGGGATGATTTTGGTCTTCCTCAGGTTTAAATGCAGGCAGTCCTCTCACTTCTGAGTGAGCGGCAGGACAACAGGTCTCTTTCCATTGCAGGCTCTTCCCCAGCCTCAGCATTATCACAGAGCTGACCCACCCCTCCAACATGAGGTTCATGCAGTTCCGAGCAAAGGACAGTTACTCTCTTGCCCTTTCCAAGCTAGAAAAGGTAAGAGAAGGTCTTCTCTTGGGAATTCAACGCTGAGAGTGACGACATTTATGCTCCTCAAGGTCCTGTGCTCTTCTGCATGCTGCAGCTACCATAGTTAGTGTGCATCTACCCAAGATAACCTGCAGCAAACAAATATGTGGGCAGTTGATCTTTGGACTAACTACCTCCTTCTGCAAATTTATGTATTTATGCGGTGGCTGGAGTTTGTGCTGCTTTGCCTACTGCTGTGCTGGGCACACCACACCTCTGAATCAGGTTTCATCCTGTGACTGCAGTAAGGGGGACAGTGGGGTCACTGTGCTGAGACAGATCTTCTGACAAGGGAGAAAAATACCCCTGAACCAGACACTGGGGCATGTGAAAGCACCCTGCAAGGACTTGAATGAGACCCCACAGGCACTGACATCTCCCCTTCCTCTTCCAGAAAGAGCGAGAGAACGGCTCCAACCTGGCCTTCATGTTCCGGCTGCCCTTTGCAGCTGGGAGGGTCTTCAGCATCAGCATGCTGGACACGCTGCTCTACCAGGTGAGAACCCTTGGCAAGGGGCCGTGAGGGGCCCCCCACGTGGCTGCAGCTGCTGGCATGGACTGGAGCACCCAGGGGGTGTCCCCGATGGGCTCTGGGTAAGGCAGCGCCGCAGGAGCAGCCCCCCCTTTGCAGCTCCCATTGAATAACTGAGCAAACCTCTTCTCCCGTTTCCTGCCCAAATGTCTCTCCCCAGTCATTCGTGAAGGACTACATGATCACCATCACTCGGTTGCTGCTGGGTCTCGACACCACGCCGGGCTCTGGCTACCTCTGTGCGGTAGGTGCCAAGTCCCCGCGGGTTGAAACCATCAGGCCAAGTCATTGTGGATCTGGTGGGATCTGTCACCTTGCGCGTGGGGGTGGAGGGTTCCCCTCTTCTGGGGAAGTGGAGGGGAAGCAACGTCGGGCAGAACATGCCAGGTTATCACTCCCCTGTATCGTGTGTGGGGAACCTCACCGCTACCAAGAGCCCAAAAGCCCAAGAGCTACCAAGGAACAAAGTCCCTGTTCTGGAGGCTGGGGTCGGAAATTGCCCTTGGTCTTTTTGTGGAGTCCAGCTCGCTTTTGGGACTGATGTGGCTGAGCTGGGGGAAGCTCAGAGCAGCCCCAAGGTGCCCCTCAGTGGGCTCAGCACAGCGCAGGGTGGCTGACGTTCGTCCTCTGTTGCTCAGATGAAGATCACTGAAGACGACCTGTGGATTCGGACATACGGCCGCCTCTTCCAGAAGCTCTGCTCCTCCAGCGCGGAGATTCCCATTGGGATTTACAGGACGGAGTCGCACATGTTCGCAACCTCTGAGGTAGGGGCATGGCAGTGGCGTGCGCCGGGCAGGGGCTGCTGGTGGTGCCAGCCGAGCATCACCACTTGGAGAGATGAGGTCTGTGAGGCTGGCCGGGGCCACGGACCTGGTTGCAGCAGCGGTGGTTGGAGTGAGGGGAGGGGAAGCTCTGCCTTCGCTTCGTTAGCGTTACGGCGGCGGTGTCCTGGTTCCCCAGCCGGGTCAGCGGGCTCGGCGTACATGCCTGTCTCTCCGGGCAGCAGCCTGGCTGCGGGCAGGCGGGGGGATTTTCTCGGCACAGCTCTGCAGTGCCGCATGGCACCGAGTCCCCGGGGAGCAGGGGGGATGTTGCACAGCAGGGCTGCCTTTCTGTTGGGCTGATGCTTTGTTTTTCCTTCCTTTTCCCCCGCCGCAGCCCCACGACATCAGAGCGCAGGTGAGTGCCGCTCACATCCAGCCCTGGGCGGCGTCAGCGCTGCCTCCTGGGCTCCCCAGGCCCCAGCCGCGGGCAAGCGCTGGGCTGGCTTCTGCCAGCGGCTCCTCCGGCCACCGAGAGCCACCACGCGCCTTGTGCCGGCTGTCGCCCCCGGTGCCGGCACAGCGCTGCCTGTCCCCCGCGGAAGGGCGATGCTTCGGCAGCCCGGGACGACAAAAGTCCTCGGCGCCCTGAAGTGTAATTAACTGGGATAAGGAGCAGGGGAGCGAGCCAGGCTCCCTTTTAAATACCTTCAGTGCTCAGCTTTGTAGGAGGCAGCTACAGGGAGCCCAAAGTTTACATTTAATTAAACGCAATCCACCTCTTTCTTAGCGATGCTTTAAACTGCTTTATTAATAAATTCCAGCTCACCAGTGGGGATTGCTGTACCAGAAATGCAGCAGCATGTCTGCTGCAAGACGAAAGGGAGGGAGTCAAGGGCACGGCTGTCCCTTGGGCAGCCCACGGGAAATCACGTGCGACATACCATTATACGCCACTCGACAGCGCTCATCCCAAATCTGCTGGCCAGGTAGTTTTATCAGGACAGATATGATGTGCTGGGAGAGTGCGTGTGCATCAGAGGAAGGATCCCCTCCCATGGGAGAGATCCCACCCCATCACAGACAGGACGGGCTCTTTTTGGTACACCCCCTCCCCCCCCCCAACTCCCCCCCCCCCGCCCCCGTGACCTGCTGGGCTTCCAGTCACAGATCTCAATCAACGTCGAGGACTGCGAGGACACAAAGGACGTCAAGGAGCACTGGGGCATCAAGACCAGCCACCACAGGAACTCGTGCTCCAGCGACCAGTCGGAGCACCCGCTGCTGCGGCGCAAGAGCATGCAGTGGGCGCGCCGGCTGAGCAGGAAGGGCAACAAGCACTCCAGCAAGACGGCCGAGTGGATCAGCCAGCAGCGCCTCAGCTTGTACCGGCGCTCCGAGCGGCAGGAGCTTTCCGAGCTTGTCAAAAACCGTATGAAGCACCTGGGCTTGCCCACAACCGGGTACGGTAAGTGCCGTTCGGTCACGCTTCTCTGTGGTGGTGCATCCCACTCGCAGGCTCCTCAGGTAACCCTGTGCTGAGCCTAATCCCAAGCTGAGCCTAACCCTGCGCCAAGCCTAACCCCGCGCCAAGCCTAACCCTGTGCCAAGCCAAACCCCATGCCAAGCCGAACCCCGCAGGCGCTGCCGGGCCTGGCTGGGAGTAATGCCTCATTCCCCGGCTTGCTTGTGCTTCTGCAGACGAGCGCGTTCAAGGCTGGGGTCCCGCAGTGCAGAGCCCCCTCGCCTGCCACCCCCCAGCCAACTGCAGGCAGCCACCCCCATTCCAGGGCTCTGGGATGGGTCCAGGCAGGAATTGGCAGTGGCAGAGTAACTCCCTCCCTTCTGCCTGCAGCTGGACCGAGCGCTGCCGTGCAGCCTTCGGGTGCGATGCCCCGCTTGGCCCCCCACTTCCTGGCGGTGCAGAAATGGTGGTTCAGGACACTCTGACTCCAAGTCAGCAAAACCCTTCTGCCCGAGAGCTCCCCTAGTGCGGCAGGGAGAGGTGAAGCCCCGTCAGCTGGCGCAAGCCCCTTTTGTTATGGACTTTAATCCTTCATAAAGCTCTTCCATGGAAAATCCTTTCGGTAGCTACAGGGTTTGCTTCATTGCGTGTGAAACTAGTGTCTCTGGCTGTGATGAGCCCACAGACCCCCGGGGCGCCCACAGCGCTCAGGGTCCCTTTGTGCAGCCGCATTTCTCGTGAAGCTTCTCACCTGCCCGTCGGTGCTGGCGTCTGTGTCCCCCCCCGACAATTCCCCACCTCTTGGTTATGACAAAGTCTGTAGCCCATAGCTTCCGTGGTTTGTTTGGTTTTGGTTTTTTTATTCCTTTCTTTCTTTTAAGCCATCCTGTGCTGCTACCTGTGTGCCACATCCTTGAAGAGCGTCCGTCCACCCCGTGCCGGCCCCTGCCCGCATGCACGCTGGCACCGTGCCCCGGCCGGGATGGGAGCTGGTACTGGGAGGCAGCGAGGGGGGCAGTTCCTCCTCCCCCATCTTGGTTTCTCCCTCACAGCCCTTCAGGCGTGTGAAAGAGGAGGAGAAAACATAAAGAAATGCAGTGCAGGAGGAGGTTTGGAGCTGGAGGGCAAACGGGCTGGCTGTGGGCATCGGCCAGCCTCCCCTCCTGGCTTGCGGCAGGACAGAGGGGGCACAAGGCACCCAGGGGAGGGCTTTGCAGCGGTGCATCCCCCTCCCCATCTCTTTTTTTTCTTACATTACTAGTCCTAAAAGTTTCTGCTGCTTTTTCTGGGGGACTCCCAGCTCCCTGCAGCTCTGTTGCAGAGTCTGGAGCACAGCTGATGGCATTCACTGCCTTAAAAAAGCTGTTTCACACAGCTGCTGGGCGTGGGAAGCTGGGAAACAGGGTGCACCGAAGCAAGAGCTGCCGCAGCGTGTGCCGCTGAGGGCAGGCCGTGGCGTCGCACCCCCTGCAAGCGCAGGCAGGCGTTAAGGCAGAGGCAGCTTCTGCACCTGAACAGCCTCAGCTGAGGATCCCGAGGGGCTGCCCTGCAGCCAGCCCTGCCGGGATGCTCAGGCACCGTCGGCTGGGTTAGCGTCGGTTTGCTTCCTTCACCTGGCCGATCCGGCGAAGGCTGGAGCAAACTGGGGATGGTCCGGCAAGCGGAGAGACGGGGGGGTGCAGGACCCGTCACCCGTCAGGGCAGGAGGGCAGTGCCTGGCCGGGACAGGGGCGTCGGGCACTACGGGGGGGTCCAGCAGCTCCCTGGCCCCCACGCTGGCTGTGCCCGGGACAGTGTGTTGTCACCATGTGTCACCATCAGTGTCTGGACACCCATGGCGTTTTGGAAGAACACGTTGCTCTGCCTTCTCCCCCTTTCCTTTTTCTTTTGCTCATTTTATTGCTGCAGTGCAGGAGCTCGTCTCTGATATTTGCCAAATCATGGCTTGCTGACCTCTCTCTCTCTCTCTGTTTATGTCTGTGCCTTTCCCTGTATGTTCTGTAGAGGATGTAGCAAATTTAACAGCCAGTGATGTGATGAATCGGGTAAACCTGGGATATTTGCAAGGTAATTCCCTTTCCCTGGGAGTCCCGCGTGACTCACGGCGTGCAGCGTACAACAAGATCATGCCAGCTAAGCCCAATCCACACCCTTGCCGGTTTTCACCTTAGATACCTGAGTCTTTCAAGCACTAATTTGTTGGGTGGTGGTGGAAAACAAAAGACAGTCCTGCAGTGGTGGTGCAAACGCAGGGCTCCGTACAGTCATGGTGACAAAAACACGAGGGACCCTTTTCTAGCTGAATTCTTGCAGGGAAATCACAGCCCCGTTGTTAAAAATAACCCTCCCTCCTTTGCTTTGCAAGTTGGTTTTGGTCTGTAAAGCCAGTGGCAATTCGAGGAGGGGATGGCAGGAGGCTGAGCGCAGCGGAGCTGCTGGTGTGTGCTGCAAGGTGATGCTGGAGCTCCTGCAGCCTCTCAGCTGCATGGGCATCAGCCACAGCTCAGGGGCAAGGCAGCACTTGGGAAGCCCTTTGGAATCCTTGCTTTGTGTTACTGGACAATCCTCTAGCGTTAGCAGGCCCTGTTTTCTAACCGGGGAGGTGCTGGGCTCGGCAGGAGGCAGCAGCAGCAGCAGCAAGAGCTGCCCGTGCTGCAGATGCCCCGGGGCACCTCGTTGGCCTGTGCAGGAGCTGCAGGGTTGTTGCACCATTTACACCTTTAAGCAGGGGTGTAAAGTGCACCAGAAAGCCCCCTTTTTACTGCAGCAGCCTAGAGATTAGCAATAGCCCAACCTAGCTGTATTTTAGGCTTCACTAGCCCATGCTTAAGGTGAAAAGTTGGCATTTTCCTATGAACTGTGTCCTTCATCAGAGAAGCAGCCCCAGCTGGGGCTCATGGAAGCCCCACGCCAGCAGAGTATATTGCCAGCTGGCCAGTGGGTACTGGGCAGAGCTCAGACCCTGCTGGTATCTATCTCTCCCTCCCGCAGAAGAGCTGGGGCTCAGTGAGAGCCTGTGTCCTGCTGCAGAGGGGCCCAGCACCATCAATTCACTCCCTGCTAAGCCAGGAGAGCCCGTGGGTGAACAGTGGTGGCATCGCTGCTGGGGGCTGCATGGGGACAGGAGCTGGAGCTCAGCGCTGGCTTCCCCCCCACCGCAAAGAAAAAAATTGCTGGAGGGTGCTGCTGGGCTGAGCCCTGCCGCTGTGCCGCAGGGGGTGATATGGCAATATACTTGGTGGGTTTAGCAGTGCCTGGCTCGGCTGCATGGGGGTCAGGAAAAGGTGCTTCCATGGAGCAGGGAAACCTGCCGCGAGCCAGGGCCCTTCCCCGCCTTCCCCCCTCATGGCAAACCCCCCGTGTCTCCCGTCGGGTCCCAAGGTCTGTGTGTCACCCGCGCCCCAGCATTGCCACCCGCTGTCCCCGCCTCGCTGTAAGGCTGAGCACTGGGATGGCCAAAGCTCTTTGGCAGCTTGAGGGACTGGTCGGTGCCTGGGGCTGGATACCCTGGCACGGGTCGGGGTGGGGGTCCCACACAGCAGCTCCTTGCAGGCGACCCCAGTCCTCCATGGGCTGCGGCACCTTCTGTGGCCTCAGAGGTGCCAGGGAGGTGTCTGAGCAGCAAAACGAGGGGCTCATGTCCCCCGCAAACGCTTCTGTGTGCTGTACCGGTGCGGTCCAGCTGCGGGGGTGCTTCGGGGTCCGTCTGGATGTACACTGGCCAAATACACGGCAAAGGCAGCCCGGGAGGGGACCTGCTTGCATCCCTGTCCAGGATGCCAGGCCAGGCAGCTGTGGTGGCTTGAGCTGCTGTGGTTCATCTCACAGCTGGAGAAAAGCCCCACTTCAGAGGTTTCGCCCCAGCCCTGAGGCTGAAGAGCAGCGGTACTCCTCGCCTATGGCCTGGTTTGGCCACCCTTGCCATGGCCGGGGCGATCGTGCCCCTGTAGGCGCCGTTGTGGCAGGGGACTCGTCCCACGTCCTGCCGTGTGGCAGGGCAGCCTTTGACTGGGGATCCGCTCCGGATGGTGGCCAGGGCAGGGGGACAGCAGGGACAGGTCACAGGGCAAAGCCCTGAGTTAGCGCCTGTCCAGGCGGCTGCTCCCTGCTCCCGCCAACCCCAGCGCCGTTTGTCCGACATCGGCAAACGCATGGTGCGCACGATGCTGCTCAGACGGGCCTTTCTGATAGCCCGGAGAGGTGTCCCAGTGACAAGCCTTGCAGCGAGCTGAAGTCCCGCCGTGCTCATCATGCTGCCCCGGCGTCTGTCTGTCCATCCCCTCTCCATCCTGTCCATCCATACCTAGTCACTCAGTCCTGTAAATAGTGTTATTTGTTGCAACTTCCACCCCCTCCCTGGCCGCCCGCAGCCTTTCACCCCCATTCATTTCACCCATGATCTTGTTCTCAGCTATTCTGGAAAGCGCAGGGCCCTCCCTGCCCTCGAGGCTGCCCCCTCGCCCCACGCAGCACCCATGGGTGCAGCTCTCGGTGGCCCTGAGCCCCTTCCCCCAGGAGGTTACGGTAGTTTAGAGCCATCCCCGAATGGCATCGATGGCTCTGAAACTCCACAGAGGCGGTAGAAACAATCGTTGAACTAAATCCTCTTGCTGGATGATGCTAAATTAAGTAACTGAAGAAGGGGAGAAGTGGGCAGAGTGTTCGAGTGGCCCGGTGGGGGGTTTGGCTGCCCTGACCCAGTGGTTGGAGTTGTTTTGCTATACCTAACATGGCAAGACTAACCTGTTCCCTTTTTTGCACTAAACCAAGGTAAGATATTTTACTTTTTTTTTGGAGGGAGCGGGTATTTGAAGAGTTACGTCTGCCAGTCCCCGGGCCGTGCTGTGGCGGGGGAGCGGCTGGGGAGGCGTGGAGGGAGGTGGCAGCGATGCTCTCCTGGTGGCAACGCCATTGCCCATGGCCTCCCTTCATAAAGGGACTCACCCGTGGTCCCTGGGGACAAGCCGTGACCCCTCGGAGCCAGGTGCTCAGGGATGCTGCAGCGGGGCTGCGGGAGGGAGGGCCACCGGGGTGTCCATCGAGGTGTCCGTCAGGGCATCCCTCACCCGCCCTTTCCCCTCCTCTCGCAGATGAGATGAACGACCACCAGAACACCTTGTCCTACGTCCTGATCAATCCCCCCCCGGACACGCGGCTGGAGCTCAACGACATCGTGTACGTGCTGACACCGCCCCCCCCCACCCCCCCTTCACCCGCAGTCCCTGGGATATGGAGCCACTCGGGTGGGCTTTTGCCCAGGCGCGAGCGCTCCCTGTGCCCCCAGACCCGCCCCATCGCGGTGGGCTGCCCCATTCCATTGCTTGCCATGATTTCTCACATGGACCTGCAGTTTTTGACTCCTTCCTGGGCCATTCCCCCTCCCTGTGTTCCTGAGCAGTGCCCAAACCACCCCAGCTTCGCTTGTCACTGCTCCACCAGCAGCACAGAGGCTTTTCCCTTGGCTTTCGCCACTGTGCAGTGCCAGGAGAAATAACTCCTAATCATTTTAACAGCTGCCCTGCTGCTGTGAGCAGCAGCTCCCAGCACAGCACTGTGGGGCATCCCTGCATGTCCCAGCCTCAAAGATGGGCCAGACCCCAATTTAGGGTTTGCACAGCTCCCTCCTGCCATCAGGGAACCCGGGGGGGGGTTCCCAGTGCCGTAACCAGGCTGTGCCCCGCAGGTACCTGATCCGCTCCGACCCACTGGCCCACGTGGCCAATGATGGCCACAGCCGCAAGAGCAGCTGCAGCAACAAGCTGGGCCCCTGCAACCCCGAAACGCGTGACGAGACCCAGCTGTGAGCATCCCCCACCCCCCCACCTCCACCCCCGCGCCCCTGTGGGAGCCGGCGGGCTCCGGGAAGAGGCGGTGAAGAAGAGGATGGCCAGCCGGAGGGGGAAGACTGCTGCTGCCCGCGGGCGCCTGTTGCCCTGGGGAATGCCCGGTCTGGCTTTGTGCCATGGAAAGGGATGCCCAGACCGCCCCCGTGGAGGGACGGGACAGCCGGACAGACCAACAGCCGGCCGTCGTATGCCCCGTGGCTTTTAACTTTTTATACAAATACCGCAACTAGTGAGAAAGTCTTCGCTGGTGCTGGTGGGATGTGGCTGAGGCCAGACGACAAATGACCCTGTGTGAGCAGGAGGACCGTGTTTAATAATGTCCCCAGCTGATGCAGGTTGTTTGCATTTGCTGGGGCTTGTCAATACAAGAGCAAAACTGCACCGAAACCCTTCTCCTTGTTCTCCTCCTCCTTCACCAGGTATCCCCAGGGGTACCAAACTTCTGCTCTTTCACCCAGCTTATGTTGTTCATCCTCTTGGTTTGCTGTTACGGGCGTCGATGCGAGGCGCACGCGGCGCTGGGCTGGGCTGGGACGGGGCGGTGCAGCCCCCTCCGCTGCCATGGCCCGGGCTGCGCTGCCTCCAGCGTGTCTCGGCATCTCACACACCAACCCCCACCCAGCCCAGGTGACCGAAAGCCGGGCCATCCCTGCGGCAATGCCTGCCATCGCCCGAGCCCGGCTCTAGCCTGAGCCCTGCCTTAGCCTGAGCCCTGCCTGCGGGCATGGTGCCCCTGGGGCTGCAGCCCCGGCTGAGCTTGTCCCCCCGTGGCTGCTGCTGTAGCTGAGCTGCCTGGGGCTGCCCAGGGCAGGCAAGAGACTCGGGGGTCCCCTTACTGGGGGTGGGAAGGGGCAGGCTGGCCAGGGACATGCACCCTTGGGTGTTGGGGGGTCAGTGTCCCCTCCTTCCAGGGCCAGGTTGGGGCCCGGCACATCTCAGACGTGGGTTTCCTTCTTCCCCCTCCCCGGGGGTCACAGACTGGTGACACCGTTAAAGGCAGCGGGTTCTGCCCGCTCCCCCCCGCCCCCCGCCCCCCACCCCAGCAGCTCCATCCAGCCTCGCTCCGCTGTATAACCCAGCGCAACCACGCGCCCGAGCGGCTTCGCCTGCGGCAGAGGTGCATGAATGTACAGCCCAGCGTTGCCCCGCACGCCGCAGCATCGCACACGCTGGCCAACCGCTTTCGGTCTGCAGTGGCCGACCCGTAGCGACCTTCCGATAGCAGAAACACGAGATGTATTTTCCATCTATTTTTGCACACTTTGCAACTCTGACATGTAAAGGTTTTATTTGACTGCCAAGTGAATAACCTGAGTTGTTACCGTTATATACTTTTGCATTCATACATTAAAACTCCAATGTGATTTTTTTTAAAAAAACACACCCCAAAACAAGACGCCTGTAAATCACACCACCACCATGAAACCCCATCAGCCGTCCCAGGCCCGCTGCCAGCTGGATGGTTTAGTGCCATTACCATTCGCCATTTGTTCCCCATGACACCTCCCACCCAATAAAAGTTGTTTACAAAACCAACCAACCAAAAAAAAAAAAAAAAATCCCTAAACCTGTTTAAAATTGCAGTTTTTAAGCAGTTGGTGACCTGTTGCCGGGCAGGGCCGCGCTCCCCAGCCCGTGGGAAAAGCAGCGATGGGGGAGACGCCTGCGTGAGAGGACTGAGGGTGCCGGGGTGGGGGGGGGTAGGACCCGTGCCGAGGCTGGCGTTGCCTCGAGAAGGTGTTGAAAAAGACCTTCTGTGCTGGGATGGGGTTTGGGGATGGTCTTTTTTTTTTAAAATTGTGGGGTTTTTGGTTTTGGTTTTTTGTTTTGGGTTTTTTTCCCCCCGATGTGCTGGCCTCGAGGCCCTGGTGACCTGCACCAGGCGCCGTCAGCCGACGGTATGCCACAGGCTCGGAGCGGTGCCGCAGGTAAAAGCGATGACCGCCGTGTGCTGCCCCACCCTGTGATGTGGGCACAAACAGAACTGTTGCTGATGCTTTTTTTGGGTTGTTCTGGTTTGGTTTGGTTTTTTTTTAATTATTCTTTTTTTTAATCTATTTGGTTGAAGCAGCATCAGGTTTTATTTATTTCTGTTTGTAACCGAGCATGCCAAAAACAGCATTTAAAATGAAAAAAAAAAAAAAGTTGTTGTAGGCTAGAAAGTGAGCGCAGTTAATGAGCAAAACCACACGTTGGGTCTGTGTTAATGTAAAGCCTCAAGATGCTCCGATAACGCCAGAAATGCCTCATCAAGTGTTAATCTATTTAATCACCTAGATTTCAGACAGATGATTTTCCAGTCCCCGCTTATCTTCCACGGAGGAGCGGCACAAAGCAGCACGACGGTTTAAAACCCCAAGCACCGCAGCCCCCCGCAGCGCGGCCGATGTGCCGAGCCGCACGCGTTTAACCGCGCCGAACACGACAGCTTTTACCCTTTTCCCCTTTGCCGGGGCCCCACGAGCGCAGAGCAGCCAGCACCGCTCCCGCGGCCCCGCAGGCTGCGAAGCCGTCAGGTGCTGCGGCAGGGGCTCGGCTTTGGGTACCTCTCCTTCCCCACGGGGCGCGCTGAATTCTTATTGCCCCTTAATTCGAGGGGATAATTAACGTAAGAGGTAACCCACGCCCCCAAGGAACTATAGCCTACACGCGGTTTGTGATACTGTTAAAATAACCACCCTCCACGTTACTGCATTTTGACAATGCTTCTGTTCGTTTAATGTATAAATATATGTATTTAAAAAGAAAGCTATGTGTATAAACCCCCACATTTTGCATACATTCTTTCTACGGTGTACATTTATAGCAGAGATTCTAATGGGATGTTGAAATAAATACTGTAGATACTTAACCTGTGGCCAATGCAAGTCTAAGAACAAACGTTTAATTTTTCTAATTCTTTAGACTCGGTTACAACACTAATGTAAAAACAGAAGTATTTTATTTTTGTAATGGTCCTGGAAACGTTGATGCATCAAGAAGAGCTGCTTCCGTGTATAAAAGGGCTGTCGGAGAGGGGGCGCGGCGGGGGGTCCCCAGGACCCGCCTGGTACAGCCCGCCCTGGGGAGAGGAAAACAACTGCTATCGCTTCCAGCTGCGGGCAATGAACTTCGGAAAAACCCCGACGATTTTCTGAGGGAAGGCGTTGTGCTCCGGGGCAGAGACGTGACAGGCCCTGGGGGAGCGCAGCCACGGGGACGGCCACGGTGTTTTCAGGCTCACCGGCGACAGCTCCATCGCACGTTACGTGTCCGCTAATGGTTTCATATGCTAAATACGGGCTGACCCCATGTATCATGATGCATTAAATTAAAATCAAATATTCAGACACCTGATAAGAGCATATTTATTTCCTGTTCTACCCCTTTTTACTTCAGCCTATACAGAACACGATGTTTTTACACCCCCCCCTCCCCGAGAGCCCCGTCATCCCTCGCGGCCCCCTCGCGCAGGGAGCTTTACCAGCGGCGGCAGACCCGACTCCCACCTCTTCCCCTCCGAGACTTGGTGCCGCGGGCAGCCAGCGCAGAGGGCTTCCTACAACTCTTGCAAAGATGCTTCACGTTTCTGTAAAGACAAGCGACACCAACCGGGCCGCCCGCGGCAGCGCTAGAGCCTGCTGTCTTATTTTCCTCCCTGGGAGCAGACTTTTATTTTAACATCCACGGCAAGACGTGGCTTTAGGGCGCCGAAGCCCTACGCCCGCGTTGCAAGCCCTCTCTCCTAAAGCGGGGACACACGGAGCCCTTTTTTTCCCTTAACCTGCTTTCAAAACTCTCAGTGCACGAACGGAGAAAGGGGACGTTACGTGTGCTGCTGCGTTACGAGAACGGCACAACGCCAACGTTGTACTTAAAGGTCATTTAATTAATTTATTTAACCCTTACTTTCTACGATTCAACAAATGCATTAAATTTTGTGGCTATTTAACAGACCTTTTTTCCTGAGGTTCAGCCAGCATTCAGGACATGTTCTACCTCTAAATGCTTCAAAATTTTTCACCGACGCTGTGCTTTGTGAGCGCAGCCCAGGATTTCCAGACCGAGCGCCCCTTTCCAGAGCATAGCACACACCTACACACAGACGTTAGCTCTGCGATCACATGCAAAGAGTGGGGAACCAGAGACTGTTTTTATTAGACATTTTAAGAAATTACTGTAAAAATTATATTTATTTCAAATCCTCCAGCGGGAGACAAACGATATACCTTAAGTCGTGCAGATAATTCTAGGATTAACGTACACGTACAGGTGAGAAGGTTGGAAGCCGTCACGCCATTGCGCTGTCAGCTTACCCACGTCAAGCGGGACAGCAGGAAGCCGGGTCCTTGTTAAAATTACTTAAACTCTTGTCTTTAAACAAGACAAATCCATACACAGAGAACAAGTTCCTCCCGATTTTCCAGTACAGCTGAATTAGAACGGCTCCAGCCAGAAGAGGTGATTTCACCACCACCAGTAACAGCCCAAAGAACAGGTAACGGCACATTCTGAACAAGCCTTTCATTAGCTACAACACGAAGCTCGGGGTTTGTTTTTCCCCCAACACCTCTGCAGTCGCTGTAGCTGGTTAAAAACCAAAAGCTGGTTCCCCCGCTGCGAGATCTCCCTTAACTGCCTTCCTTCCCCAACAAAGCCCGGCCCTCCCGCGCTCGGCCTTCCAGCGTTGTGCCTTGCTTTACCTCCCTTTGTGTCACTGGCACCAGCAGATCCTGTTTCTCGGCTGCTTTGTCCCCACGCCAGGAAGGCTTCAGTGCTTCGCAGCAGGAGGTCGCACCTGCTTTTTACTTTGCTTCACCTTCCACAGCAACAGAAGCCGTGAGAGAGGAAGAAATAATACTGCAAAATGAACCAAAAGTCACTTAAAATGTTGCCCCAGCTGAGGAAAAATAAGTTCTAACACTGAAAACTTCAGAACGGCAAAACCTAGAGCACTAAAATATATATTAGAAGGGAAAAAAATAGTATTGATGTGGCTGGGAAATAAAAAAGAAACCAAAACCACAACAGATTTTTTTTATTTTACTGTAAATTCAGGTTTTATAGTTATTCCCTGAAAGACACACATTCAAAAGAGGTAAGTTTTTCCTTTGGTATGATTTCCACGTAACGCCATGGTAATTCCGGGGGGTTTGTATGCTTCAAACCGTTCCTTCAAGCGCCTCATCTGAATTTTAACAAACGCTATATATATTGAATATTTAATCATCCCTGCTGCACACATCAGTTTAAGCAGCTTCCCCCCTGCCCCAACCCAGCATAATAAATGTGATTTCTGAACCAGGTCGGAGGGATGTATCGGAAAACTGCGACAGTATTTCAGTCCCAAGATGTAATTTGAAAGTAGATTTATATTTAGCGCAGCCAAGCAAATAAATCCGCCTTGTAATTTTGCAGCAGAAACGTGACTGTGTTCAGCACTCGCCGCGTTCTGCTGAACAGGCAGGCTGGGGAACGAAGGCAGGCGCCTAAAATATCACAGCTGGCCTCGCAGTCACCAAACGCGTTCTGCAAAGCACAAGATGAAATAACGTACTCAAACCTTCGCGGGAGCGTGCCCGAGCGGGGCGCGCCGCGCTGAGGACAGCTGAAAGTCGGACGTGCTCCCAAGAGCCGCTCCTTTCGCTGCTGGGGCGCTTTGAGCTTTGCAAGTAGAGCCCTTGCCAGGAGCGAGGCATTCAGCAGCGCCGCGGAACCACAAAGCGTTATCCCTGGAAAAATCTATCACTTGAATGTCTAAATACGCCGTCGATAACTAACACAGGACGATCTTGCAAGGTGAAGCGTATGGAAGGATGAACCCTGCAAAGTAAAAGGGGAACAGACTAAAGGTAACTCAGCTTTCATTCCATTTCTATCACAATGAGTCTTTCAATTTCTGGAATTTATCCTTTTGCCATACAGACCATTGAATAAAAATTAATGTAATTGATTAATATAAATATTACATATATTTAATATAGTGCAAACAACCGAAATACCAGCTTATTTTTGTCATTTCCTCTACCCAAACACTGAGTAATTTTCTTGTCTGCAGTCTGGGGGACAGGAATCGCTAATCGTAAGATTTGGGATCATTTATGATGTGAAAAAAAGCGCAGCATTTTAATTAGGCAATCTTTTCAGTTAATTTCACCTTCATCCAGGAGGGACGTTCCATTTCCTTCCTATGAAGAGCCACAGTTACAACAGCAGTTTTCTCTGGATGCCTTCGTATTACAGATGTTTGACTGTCAAACGTCCATGTAAAACAAGAGAAGAAACGGGCGTTTTGCTATGCTTTTTACAGTACCAGCTCTGCCACATCCTCCTCTTACCCTCCGATATTACCCTAGGCAATGCGCTTAGTACAGAAGCGGCGCTAAAATACAGTATCCAGAATACATGGCACCTCTGATGCTCAGTCCTACACACAGAAACATTATCAGAAATCACTTAAAATGACGTGAGGCATTAACATAGAAAAATATAAACGAAGCCAGAATGTCTAAAGCACCCAAATCTCTGTAGCGTTCAGGTACCGGACACCGCACAGCAGCGCTCTGCTCTGGGTTTGTGAGTTTTCACTATCTGAGGTTACTTTGTGATTCCTGTTTATTTCAGAAAAGTGAACTTGCACCGTTTACCATCCCGCAGAAGGAATCCCAAATCCTGAAGACACGAACAGCTCCTTGGACTGAAGTTTCAGGGCTGGAGATACCCCACTGAACGCGTTTCTTGATAAAGTAGGTATTGCCGGACAGGTAAATGAGAGTTGGCTTTGATAAGTGTTTCAGACTGTCACCTGCAGTCGTATCGGTTTTACTGCCTGCTAAATTCAGAGGGGTCAGGTTAGTGCAACTGGGTAACATACTGGGTCTCGTTTCCTGAACAACATTTGGAGACACCAAACAGTTTTCTGACCCTTCAGGTTTGCAAAGCCACGAAGCAGAAACTGTAGTCGAGTTCTTGATACAAACCGAGCTCTGCCGGGGTTCCGGAGGGAGAGAAGGCTCCAGGGTCAGGGCTTGTGATGCTGCTGTTTGCTAGAGGGAGGCGCGTGCCAGGCTGCACACGGGGGCTGCTGAAGGCGGTCGGAATTGGTTATTCTGGTCTTGGCTGCAAAAAGTAGAACCGAGGCGAGGCTTTCCGGGAAATCGAGGGAACAAGGCAAAGAAGTGTGTGCATGAAAAGAGAGAGATTATTTCTTTTCATGTCCCAGGATTTAATCTCCTCACAGGTTTAAAGACAAAAGATTGAAGACATCCTAACCAGGCTGTGAATCGTGAACATCAATGTGAAAAATTAAGCTCTTATTTACCAACGCGTGAGCTTATTTCTTTCAATAGAATTGGGGAAATTTTTGCTAATACAAGTACTAAACAAATGGTGAAATATATACTGGAATTATAAGAAAGGTCTTTAAATTCTCTTATATTAACAGGGATTAATACAGTCTACTGCAAAGAACTTGAATGCCGGCTAACTCTGCAGACCACTGCACTTGGTCTTCAACTCTTTTATGCACGTGCACACAAAAAAATGCCAAAATTAATGGCAAATAGCTAATGGTGACCCTAACAGACCAAGCCAAGCTTAAACAAACCGCACATTCCTATTTAAGGACATCTAAGTGGTAGGAATGGCATTTTTTATAAACAGTTTGGTTTAATCTTTAGGAGTTTAACGTACCACTTGGAACGGAAGAGCAAAAGCACACCTTTTCATACGCACACTGGAATCCGAGATCTTCAAAACCCCTAAAACCAAAAGAAGCTGTAATATACCGGCGAACGGGAAGCTCAGACCATAAGGGAAGCATTTTGCTTATACGATAATTTTGTATTGACAATATATCCAAAGAAAACTTTAAAAAAACCCACCTAAATATTTTTTACTTCCTATGTGATAATAGTAGCCCATTGCCTGAACGGCGATCTCAAGCCAACTGCAAAATTTTAAACGCACTGCGGGCAACATACTTACATTTCATGGTGTGAAAGTTCCTCCCATATCTCTGGTGCATCTGTCCTGACAATTTGCATGAGATAAAGGACTGTAACAACGCACGTCATACCCTTTTGTCCAAAAACAGGTCAAAATTCACTGGTTTCTTCTCTTGGTTTCTGAAGCATGTAACAGAGGTGGATTAAACGTGCCTTCGTACCGTGACCGCTCACGATGACCTGCGGGGAGTCCCTTAGGACGCGTCACATTAACGCTCCTGGTTGCTGCAGCAAGGTATTAAAGCTAAAGCCATGATCAGACTCGCCATCCATGGAAATTCAGTACATAATAATATATATGTAACACCAAAAAAAATTACAGAGGTAAGATGAAGTAAACTTTTTCTCCCATTTTTAATACTCAGTCTTCATATATATAATTAAACAATAGAACATCCGATCCACATAAGTGAGGACAAGAATTCCATTTTTTTGGCTTTAATGCCTCGAAAGATGTATTTTAGACATCTAAAAAATATACTCAAGCCGACCACATGAATAACTCCATTTCAAATTGTCCTGAAGAATATTATATAAAAATTTTCACTTATCAGAAGCACACACAAAACACCTCCCCCACAAAATACTTCACAGATTTCTCCAGTTCTGCATATGTTACACAGCAGTAAAAACGGGTACAAAAAAAAAAAAATCCCATCTCTCAAAAATCTTCTTTGCACGTCACTTTCTGGAGCGGTGTCCTCGGAGCCCCGCGGGAAAAAAACAGCCTCATCTGAAGCCCAAGAATTCAGCTCCCGTTTGGCATCCTAACCACCAGCCCCACCGCAGAAACCCTACCCTGCCACTTCCCGCCACCGCCTTCAGTCCCGCGAGACCGCGGCCACCTGCATCTCGCCGAGCTGCTTAAGATGAGTTCCATTTAAAACCCTAATTAACTGAAAGTTATTTAATTGGGTAAGCATAGCATGGATAATAGCTTAATACACCACCGTGAAGACTGGTTCTACTAATGTACGGCTGAAGACGAGCCCCAGGTGCGACCCTGCTGTCAGAAGCACAACGGGTACCGAACTCCAAGGACAGTCAGTTCAGAGCGAAGATGACGCATCTCATCTGTTGCTACATTTATAAAAACCAAGAAATACAAAGTGAGGGGGTTCTGAGTGTTCCGACGCTGCCATTGACCAGTCCTGAAGGCTTGTTGGGAAAAAGCAAGAGGAATGGAAAACTGAAGTCCTGAGAACTCATTCATGTTACTCTTACTTTTCACTATAGCCCCAAACCATCGGTCGGAGTAAGCGAAAGCTCCGGAGATCACCCGTTTCTACGCCCTTAACCCTCCAGCATAGTGGGGAGAAAAGTCCAATTATTTTCTTTTTGCACACTCAACCGTTCCAGCAGCCCAGCGTGTAGCGTCGAGCTGCATTAAGGTTTTCACAAATCAGTCAGCCTTTTCAAAACTCAGATTATTCTTGCTCTTACTCTGCCAGAGAGCGCGATGAACATGAGACAAAGATGCATTAACCACAAATGCGAACAGCACGTGTGAATACACAGACTGATGTATGAGATTTTGAGAAAAAGAAATTGCATTTAAAAGCACTTTAAAGATGTACATTCTTGTATTTATTATGGGTAAGAAACTAGTAAGAAATCGAGAGAGGTCAGAGAAATCTACCTCCACCCTACTCCGTATGGGAAACCAACTCTCCAGCGCAGCGCAAAGGCAGCGAGCGCGCTGCCGCCCGTTTCCAGGGAGCGCTACTCAAGGCTTTGGGTTGTTCGGCTTAGGCACATCTTCAGAAAATTCAGTGGGGAAAAAAAACAACTTGTTTTTAGACAGCTATTACAGTTTATTTCCTTTCTACAGTCATTAGGAAAAGCTGATACTGCAGCTGTAGCTAAAGCTCCCACTCTCTCCTCCTGCCCAAACTCCCAGGAAGCACAACGGGAACCTTTGCGAGCAGCTGGAAGGGTTTTTTAGCCAAAGCCAGTTCTGCTCACTGTTACACGGCTAAGGGGGAACAATCCTGGCCCCGGTTAACCCTGGTGAAAAGCAAACTACCAACAGCCTACGCAGCAGGCTGACAAACGATTTCTGTTTATCTACAGGAGGCACCCCGACACAGAGCACAGCGCCGTGCTGCTGAAGTCACCGACAGCTTACCACGCATTTCAGCTGCGAGGGTATTTACGCGGTACTCTCAGGTGGCTCTGGAAAGGACAAAACTTCATACTCTTAAGCAGTGATTTTTTTTTAGATGACGTGACATCAGCAAAGATGATGTTGGCACCGTTCTTCCATGACAGTCATCAGTGTCCAGATCACCTAGCTGTTCCTGCACGCAATGATTTTCAGGCATTGAAAGCGAAGCATTAAGCGCCATGTCTCTAAAACCACAGTTAGAAATCCTACGTATTCAGAATCCGATAAACTTAACACAAAAAACAACGCTAACAAAGACGTATCTTTGTCTAGCCACGGTCCTACAAGCACATTTTACCCTGGGCTGACACCAAGCACCGAACACATTCAAGCTGACATTTTGGATTATACAAAACCTATTTAAGAAAATGAATTCTTCTCCCTTCTACAAAACGCTGCCTGCATTTGCCTACACACACACACCTCTACACTTTTCCCACATTCCTCTGCACATTCACCCACAAAAATCTATGTTATGTTCTTACAAACAAGCTTCTCTATTCCTGTTTCCAGTCTAAATTAATACACCATATTCCTTGCCAAGGTATTTGAGATTAAGGGGGTTTTTTGATAACTGAAACTCAAGACTTAGTTTTTCCAGAATTTAATCTCTTAGAAAAATTACTTTCTCTACTTCCTCTACGATCCTCAGCTTGGGACTACACCCTGCCTACAGATGAACTCCCGGCCTCCTCTCCCTCTCCAAATAGATGTCACCTCCTGTGTTTTCCAGCAGTAGATGAGACGCATTGCAGCAGGAAAAATAAGGACCTGACCCAGCGCCAAGAGGTCCAGGAGGACCCTGAAGGTGCCATCGCCGCCTTTTATTCCTGCCCTTTCTATGGGCAGTGATATCTCAGCCTGAATGAAATACAGACAAGGTAGGAATCACTGGAATCACTGATTGATTTTTTTCTTAATTCTTTACAAACAAGGCCTATCTTCTGCATTGGAAAAGTCAATAGTTTTGAGAATGCAAACTTCACTTCTGTGCAACCAACGTGGATTCATTATGAAGCTTAAACCACCAGCTTATTTCTGAATTCTAGAGGCAACTTGTCTTTACAAATCACAAGCCAGCTAATACTGAAGAGCCCAACAAAAGAAATTCTCTTGGTGCTTCCAAAACTGTCACTAAGTGAACACACAGATTGAAGAAAACCCCTAGACAGATTCGAGAGGCTGAAGACTGACGAAATAAAGCCTTGAAGAGACTGTTACATTACTTTCCGATTTTCAGAGCGCCTTTTGGTCAAATTCTTGCACATTGCAACCAGGGTCAGGAGAACTAAGCTCTCGTCATGAAGTTGTTACAGCTACTTACAGGTGAAGCTTTCTAAGAGCACAACTAAACATAGAATAGCACATCTTTAAAGCGTATTAGTTCTGTGAGGAGATGAGGTGTCACAACAACATAAGTACACGTGAAATAAAAGGGAAATCAGTTAATGATTTTTATTAAATTTCAGTGTTTCATAAAATAAATATGGTATACAATATCAAACAGTGAGAAATAAAGCACAAGCATGAAAAGCATGGTAACGAAAGTTACACTCATGACGGTGTTTAATACTTAGCACTTTAGAAACCGTAAAGCCTTCAACTATTTACAAGCAGCAAACTATCTAACATAATTTACAGAGCTGCAGCAGCCTAGTCAAGGAGTGCTGGAAGGGGAAAAAAAAAATGGAGAGACCGCAATGGAAGACCTTCTCTTTGCTCTACCTAGTTAGCACTTTATTACGTACCCTATTTCCCCCTTATGTACACAGCTCTCTGTAACCTCCATTATTCTCAAAGTGTAATAAATTACACTGTACGGTAGTTCAGAGCTCGGTTCATCTCGAGGATGGCGCAGCGCCTTTTGCACTTCAGAGATACATATTCAAGTAACACTTCAAATAAAAGTAAACATGTGCAAACCAAAGTTATAAGCCTACACGACCCTCGGGGAGCGTGTCAAACCGGATGCAGCAGGCGCACGTTAATAGATTAAATTAGGTAATAGCTACAGAAATGTATTCAGAAGTCTAGCTGGGGCCAAAAATGAGAAACGGGAATATTAAAAAAATGGAACCGAACTGCAAATATACCCTGTTACCACAGACAAAAATTTAATCTGCTGAAACACAAAGACATTTAAGGTCATAACTCAAGATTTAATATTTCAACATGAAAAGAAATCCAAGCCGTTCGACTTATTTGGGCTTTTGAAACAAATGCAAATGTCTCTGTTTAAAAATTGCTTTTAAATGAGAAAAATGAATCAATATATTAATATATCACCCAAAATAAAAAACATAACACACTCTTCATTTTTAGAGCATGCTGCTCATTCAGAATAAAGACAGGACAAAGAAAGTAGAATTACATTTCATGATGTAATAAAAACATTAAAATTTGTGATCATTAAGTGCACCGTTGTACAGGAGTAGCGTGCTCAGAGTGGAAATGTTCTTTACCTACCCAAATCCGTCTTTATTAAAGCAAACAGATCTTCAGGACACCACCTGAAACTGAAATCAGTAATAACTGTGCTCCATTCAGCTTGCCTTAAGTTTCAGTCAGGCGTATTCCAACTAGTAGCACCTGTGTTCCTCTTCATGATTGTATTCCAGAAATCTTTAAATTTGTGAGCAATTTTTTTTTAAAAAAAGACTGGCTTTTGCAATCCTTGCAACGCTTATCCTAAACAGATACAGCAAGTAAACTCTGTTCTGAGCAGCACAAGTTGGGGCTTTTTTCAGAAATCTGAGAGCTGGACTTACGTTGGCAGTAGAGGCGGTACAACAATGTGATGTATTAAACAGTTCCTCAAAAAGGTCTGAAAGGAAGATTTCCCTAAAGACTGTTTAAAAAACCAAACCAAGCCAAAACCAAACCACTTCACCCAAGATCTGTTCAATCCTTCTACTGAAGTTCAGAGCTTGCCAACTTTAAGAATGACAGGAAAAAGGAGGGAACGAGGCGGAGAGGAAACAGAACTAAATTATTCCCGATTTGTACCGACGAAAAGCTTCAAGTAAAAGGAAATCCACTTGTTAAAGATCTTGCTACATGCACAGTCCCTCATCAGTTGAAAGCCACAGTAGTTAGCGTTGGGTGTAACAGCAGATTTATCATTCATAAAAAACACTGGCAATGTTCCTTCATTCTCAGTAACTTGCATCCACGGTTTCTGTTTAGAAGCTTCTTAAAAAACGTTTATGGTTCTGCACATTTCATACCAAACTGGAGGAAAATGGTAAACGTGTCTTCTTTCGACGCAATCCTGTTCAGCAATCTTCTCCCCCAAAATTCAGTGTCATTTACGAGTCTGAGTCTTCTTTGGCACTGCAGGTCGCTTGGCTTGCCACAAGTGGTTATGAATAGTGAGAGCATCCACACTGACAGACATAGTTTTGGCTGGAATCACGTTAAACTGTTTTCTGTCCGAACTGTACTTATAAAGTTTGTCAATCATTTTCTTGGTGATGCTCTTTGGCCCCGTTCCAGTCAGCTTGTAGATTTCTTCAGTGTCAGGATAGTAGCAATAAAGTGCTCTAAACTGGCAGCCAGCATCACGGAACAAAATGATGTAGTGGTTGGCATCACATTTCTCTAGTTCCTGCATTAAAAATAAACAAACATACACGTAGATTGTTCACAGTGAAAATTCCCATATTATGCCAAGCTTTAAGCCTCCACATAGAGTTGAATAAGTGTTTGAAGTTTTTTGAAACACAGGATGAGTAACTATGATTTTCCGTCCTTCTATAAACTTACGAGTCGAATTCTTAACACAGGATGATGTTTTCCACAAGTCCATACAGCCATGGGATGTAAAGGATTCTCACCACAGGTGCATTTTAGAACATGGCATTCACTACAACGCATCGGTGGGATTATGAAATGAGCATTACAGATACATCTATTGTGAGCGCATGAGTAATGTTGTATTTTAATGTTTACCTCTAATATGGAATTCTTATGTGGTTCATTCACTTTTCCAGCAAGACAGCAGTGAGATATAGCATTGTGAATAATAGGTTTGTTTGATTTGCTGCTGGGTTCCTTAAATAATTTCGGACCTAAGGAAAAAAAATAACTAAAAATTATTTGCCCTACATTTGCAAAGATTTTCATCCATCAAAGTGAAAAAAACACTTACTTTTGGAGATATTAAACAGAACAAAATACACCTGACAGCTTCTCAAAACCAGCAATGTGTCACCTCAAATACAGCACAGCTTTTCATGACCTGCTATTCATAACAAATGCTCAGACTAAAACAAAATCGTCACCTGTGTATTCTGCCACTGAAGCAATAGAAGACGCTGTTGAAGCATTCTCCCAGTCTCTTTCTGTGTTTCTGCTAGGATTTCTGCTCAGTATTGGTAAGGACTCCATCGATTCAACTCTGTTGGGGGAAAAATAATAATTAGTAATAAGATATGCCAAGATTTGGGGTTGTTTCCCCTCCGACATTAAATCAATTCACCAGTCACTGGCCCTGAATGACTTGCCTATTGGCAAAGAGCCTATTGGCCCTTTTGCTTCTCCAAAACAGTCAGATTCTCCCGCTTAGATTATCAAAGAAAAATTCTATTATTTCTCTGGGAGAAAACAAAACAGAATTGCAAGTTTGTACAAAGCATCGGAGTCGGCGGCCACACGCAAGAGAAATTAATTCACTAGTTACTATTGTGCCTCCATGCCAACAAACCGAAGCAGACAACACTGAATCCCAACACTCTGTCATAACATAGTAAAAGAATAAAAAATTTAAGATGAAGGCTCTTTACCTCTGAGACGGCGTGCCACCAGAGTGTACACTTTCAGGTTCAGTTGTTGCTGCTGAGGCCAAAGAAAGACTGGAACCAGATTGAGCACTGCTCAAATTATCAGCTACAAAATAAGAGAGAAAATGTGAAATGCATTTTGTTAAAGCAGATTTGCAGAGTCAGTGAGAGCGAACAAATCAAAATTCTTACGTGTGGAAGAGCACTTTGTCCCTGAATCACTGTAAGATTCTTCACGATGGACCGACTTTGGCCTGGGTTTTTTAGGCTTTGATTTGGGCTTTCCAAGCCCTTGCTCTTCCAAAATTTGCTGCTGTTTTTTCCTTAGATATTCTTGCTTGATAAGTTCCCTTCGAGCCTTCTCCTCTTCTTTCCGTATTCGGTCCTCCTCAGCTTTGCGACTGAAAAGCAAACACGACATTATATTCAACACAGAATAATTTTCCTCATCTTAAAGATACAAGGAAGTATTCTTTGCCACATGTTATTACCGAGCTTCGTCTCGTTTTTGTTCAACTTCAGCCTCCAACTGCTGTTTCCGAATCCGAGCCTCCTCAGCTTTCCGCTGCTGTTTTAAAAGGAATGCTGCACGTTTTTTCGCAAGCTCATCTTCTGCTTTCTGTTCATCCTGAAAAATACATAGGGATAGAGAGTTTTAAAGAATAGAAGGAAACACATTATGCTGGACATCACAAGATTTCTGAGAATTCCAGGAAGATTTTAGGAAAACAAACTATTACTTTTGGTAATCTTTACATTTTTAGAATTGATGAGTGAAAATCAGAACTGTATTGAACTTCTTGCATGGCCTAACCAGCACAAAAACCTTCTAGAACTGCAAAGTACAATGCAACTACCATGTGGGCACAAGTAATTCCAGGATAGTGATAACCTTTGAGTCAATATTTATCACACTATACAAAAGCAGAAGTCAAAGTCACTGAGATTGAGACAGCCTAGCTCGATTTTTACAATAATCATTGCTAAGCACGAATCAAGATATTAAATGTTCCGATAGCAGTTCTGAACTACACTACAAGGAGTAGACACATATTATTTACTTGCATCCAACAGCTGTACAACTAAACTCTCCACCAGAGTGCTTGACTTTTAGGCTGTTAGACTGCTCAAAATCAGAGCAATTCACGTGCAGATGCAAAAAAAAAACCAACCCCAGTTCAGACTCTCAGCTCCCTGACAAGTTTCAAAACCCACTTGGCAGACTTCTACTGGATACCTCTGTTCCACTGGAATTTTTTCTTTCAGTTGATGAAGGTTCACAGAAAGTTGGGAATTCAAACCAGTAAATTCTTCCCATTGCATTCTGCGATTCTTCTGAGCTAAGTTTTTACATGTTTGTATGTTTGTCTGTTTCTCAGACAGAAAAAAGCCAAAGAGGAAAAGAAGAAAAGCAAGGTTAATCCTGGTTCCTAGGACAGTTAACAAGAGCCAGGATTTCATACATTAAGTCAAAAACCTTTTTTCTCCACAAGCAATTCTTTTCCAATGCAGTTGTGTTTTTTCAATCCTAATTTTGCAACCAGACCGCACTGCTTTCCACCAGAAGACTGAAGAATGAAGTGGAAAAAAAGAAGTTCTAATGCTGGGCAAATGCGTAACAATAACCAAATATACAAAGGTAGTATATTTACCTTGAAGAAAAAACCCACACCAGACTTCTGATCACCTTCACTAATGATATCGGTAGAACTATCCTGGTTTTCAAGTTCTCCTTCATCTGGAGCTTTTAAGTCAGACAAGTCCACTTCAATGAGATTAGCCTTGCTTCTCAGTGGCTCGTCCACTGGGACGTTTTCTTTTCCTGAGCCATCGGAAGAATTCAACCCTGTTTCCTTGAAGCTGTTATTCACCTCTCTGCTCATTTCAGAAATAATATTTGCATCTTTGGAGGTGGAGAGAACAAGTGCCCGTTGATTGCTCTCATCATGAAGCCTGTAGGTATCAAAGAAACACTTTTCTTGGGAACCGCTTCCATGATCAGGACTATTTTCCAAGCTGATTTCTGTTGGTGTCTTTGACAAGCTATTGGATGGAAATGGTCTCAAATGCGGTAAGGTTTCTAGACTTGGCGTTGGGGTTTTAACACGTGCTGAGTTTTGTTGCCTGTCTTTAGTGACTTTCAGATCAGCAGGTCTTCCTGATCGAGGACTCCTTCCTTGACCAAATCGAGGTGGTTTACGCAGACTGTTCATTCCAGTTGGAGACAGAGGCTCAACAAAATGAATTGATGGTTTTACCTTTTGGTCCTGAGAGTTACTTCTGGTTCCTGGTGATGGCACTGTTGGAGATTTCATAAGGAGTTCCTGTTGCTGAGAAATCTTTAATATAGCCTGCTGAAGCGTACTGATTGTTTCGTTTAGTTTTTCAATAGAAAGATCACATTCATTTATATCCACTTCCGTAACACTGTCTTCTAGGAGGGCAACAGAAATAATTTTACTTTTTTCCAAATCATGTATAGCAGCAGAGTCTTTCTGTTTATGTTGCTCAGCAAAGGCCATGCTTTCTTGCATTTTTACTTTTGTTACTTCTTGAGAATCATTTAGTGTTTCTTCCCTCTCCTCCTCTTTCACGAGAAACTCCTCGGATTTGGAACCCAAAGAAACGTCATCTAAATCCTCACCATTGTGCCGAGAATATTCTTTCGCAAAATGTTCTGGTTTAAGTGGCTGTGGAACATCAGGAGATTTCCCTTTTTTAACCACATGCAAGAAAGCTGCCTTGCCCAATTTTAGTCGCTGCCTTGCTGATAAGGCTTCCATCTTCTTCTTCTGAGCTTCTATTGCCCGTCGTTTCTCTTCCAACTGCATATGAAGCTGCACCAATTCAGAAGCTAAAAGATTAACGTTATCTTTATTTTGTCTGTTGGGGCTTTGTTCTCGCTTTTGTTTCCACGTGGTCAGTGGTGCTGGGCAGCTTTCTGATCCATCTGGTGTGGTCTTTTGTGAACTGCTTGTGCTGGACTTTGTTTCATAGCTATTAAGTCTCTGAAGCTTTCGTTCTGCAAAACTGGTCATTCGGACACTCCCACTAGCCATCGACACGCTGCTAACTTGAGAAATGGTACTCAAACATGGGCTGGAGCGTCCGCTAGCATCATCCTTATCTTCATGTTCTTTTACTTTCATATCTTCTTGCAATTTTGCAGATTCTTCCTCACCAATGTATTTAGCGACCAGAGGATGGTCATCTATTACTACCAAATCCTGGTCAGCATCTTCTATGTCTAAGAGATCTGAATCAGAGTCCTGTCTCACCATAGCCCATGTGGTATCTGGAACATGCGAACTGAGACTTTTCACATAACTTACTTTACTTGCTATGTCATCATCGGATTTAGCAGCATGAAGAAAAAATCCTCCAGTGGACAGCTCCTGAGCGGAGGGATCTAAACTGCTACTGGCCAAAGGTCTGGAAGCTTCTAACCCTGCCTCCACCAGTGCCACCGACTCTGCAGTACTAGCATCTGTAACTGCAGTGAAATCAGAACTAGAAATTGGAGTAAAAGTCCTATTGAGGTCATGGTCACCATGACTGCTGTTTGTTTTCTTGCGGATCAAAGACAAGTGTCCCTCATTTAATCTCTTTGTTATAAAACTCCTTTGTTTCCCCTCCCCACATTCATCCTCCTTATTGATTATCTGTTTTTCCTTTGCTGGTTTTAGAACGGCAGGCATTAAAGGCTCCAAGTAAAAACTGTCTGGTTTGCCTTCTGAAGCCTCGCTATTTGTTTTCGGAGACCAAGCAGTTGCAACTATGCTGGGCACCCTGGCTGATGCATTCTGCAATTCGAGATCACCACGGCTTGGCCTTTCTTCAGATCTGATTATTGCGATAAGCTCTTCATCTTCATCCTCGATTTCAACGTTGTTCAGCAAGCTCTTCCCATTAGTTTTCGTTGCTGGAGGATGGGGCTGATTTTTTGGAGTTACATTAACAATGTTTGAAGCAAGACTGTCTTTGCTGATGGATCTAGCCAGACTAATGCTATCACCAGACCCAGGGTCCACATCGCTACTGCCAGAATGATGAAGAGCAAATGGTGTTGGCTGAGACAGAGGCCTAGAAAAGATAAGAGCACACTGACACTTAAGCACGAAAAGTTACAGTATGTTGAACTAAGGGTCATGATACAGACAGATAATATTTTTGCTCCATTTGGAAAATATATCCTGTATCAAAAGTGACCAGAAATACTACACAGCAACTTCAGATACTCAAATTTTCAACAGTGCTTCCTGAAAACCATGTTTAAAGTATTTTCAAAGGCAACCCTAAAATCAGTCATCTCTGAAAACATACATTAAAAGAAAACAAAATCAAGCGACTCTTGGTCCAGTGGTAAGGAAGTGATGCCACATTAACACAATGGAATTGTTACAGTATCCTCTCATTAAACAGTATTGTAGTACTTAAATGCGTCTGTTACCTGGGTTTCCTCTCTGGCCATGCAAGAACCGAACCTCGCGGCTGCCCGTCAACACGGGTCAGAGAATTGGAACGATGCCGATGACCTGAAATATTTTTTTAAAATTGTTAAAAGTTTAGAAATGGCCTTCAAACTACTACTTTTATTTTATTTAAGAGCAAACATAATAAACTCTTTCACCAAAAGGTGGCAGCAGAAAATAGATTTGCTGAAATATTAACCTAAGACAGTCAAAGTCTGAAAAAAATATACTGAAGAGTGGCCACATATATATATCTGACTGTTGGATTTCCAAACATGAAACTGCTCAATTTGCTTTCCCTGCCAGCCCCGCAGCCATTAAAAAGAAAAAAAAGAAGTCCTCATCGCACACTGCTAGAGCCTAAGCAGTTCATATGTTTGGTTGGTACCTTAGCTGATAAAAGAAAAGGAATTCTGAGCATCTCTGTGCAAGTATAAAACCCGGATTGTCAGTATTTTAAAAAATTGTTTAAGCAAAAATCTGTCAAGTACTAGAAAGTACTAGAGTGAGTTTGTCACTCTGATGACAGTCTTACTTCCTAAGAGTTTTGCTAGTCTTACGAACATTTGACAAGTGGCTTTTTCCTTTCTTTTCACAGAACTGACATTATTAATTTCTTGCATTTGAGATTCTGAGAAATAAGCTCATT
The DNA here is from genome assembly GCF_963921805.1 of Phalacrocorax carbo. Classification (NCBI taxonomy): domain Eukaryota; kingdom Metazoa; phylum Chordata; class Aves; order Suliformes; family Phalacrocoracidae; genus Phalacrocorax; species Phalacrocorax carbo. Next base: position 3,107,963 of record NC_087530.1, read on the forward strand.
TGTGAGATGAAAATTTAAAATCCAGTAACTTTCTTACAAGATCTTTAAAATCTTTTAATGCAAACAAAGATGATTTACTCAAACTAAACACACTTAGCACTTGGCTGACTGCAGAGTTTAGTTCAATTCTAGATCATTCACATGTATGAACTTACGTTTTCATTCATCACTGTATCAACATAGATGGTCATTGACTGTTGAAATGCAAATTTAAGGCAGGCTTACCAGGGCTGTCTTCTCCCTGTAAAGATTTTTGTTGCTTTTGTCTCAAGGGGAGCAGCGGATGGGAAGGGCTGAAGGCAGGGCTTCCTCCTTTGCCGCTAATTCAGAAGAGCAAAAATTCATTAGTATAACTGGTTTTTTTCTTTAATGAGAGATATTATATATTTGCAAAGTGATACTGGTAATAGTTACCCCTGTCCTGTTTAAAACACAATAATATATTCATTTTAATGTTAAAGAAATTACTTCAAGAGCTCTTTACATGTAACAATACAAAAGTAAACCTACTACCCAAAATCAAACTGTTTTAAGTTTCTAAATACAGCAGATTTAAAATTTAGCTTATGTAAATAGTACATTAGATACAAAGTTAAGGCTGAAATAACTTATTGGTTGCCATCAAACTTGGGTCAGCTGAAAAACCTTGTCATCAACCTTCTTGTACATTAGATCCTATTTAAGTTTGTTTACCTATCACCATTTGTAGAACACAGTGAGTAAAGATGAGCTGCTTGAACAGTTTTCACGTTTCACACCCTTCTCAAAATAGAAGTTAGAGCAACTTCTTCTATCATGCAGTGGTGACATTTACTGGTGGAGCTTACTGGCGTTTGCCAAGCCAAGATCAAACACAGCACTGCAAAGAGTTTCTCTGAACTCGAGAATTGAGAATATTTTAGAGACTGACTGCACACAACTCAAATTCACTCAGTTTGCAGCAAAATCGGAACGTTTTGCAGCAGAAGTTCCTAGGTTACCCAAACAGAAGCATAAATTGAAGATTAGACTAAGCAACATGGAAACAGACTTACAGATAGTCAGGCTCCTCAGGGTGCAGGTAGTATCTGTTGCAAGCTTCAGGGCCTGACTGAGCTGAGGGCTGCAAGTCTGCTGGACTCACGCCAGCAGGGCTAGCCATGAAACTTCGCTTAGTTGCATTGGAAATAGGAACCGGTGGACGACTGCTCTTCTGCTGCAACACTGCTTTAACTGTGCATATATTTGTAACGTTAACACAACTTACACTAGCCATTAAAATAACCAAAGAGAACAGCAAGTTTTCAGGTCGCAGTACATTAGAATGAAAACTTTGTGACACGTCACTAAAATGAAACCGTAAATACTAGTCTTTATTTAAAATATGTATCTTATGGTGACCTTAATGGAAAGAAAATTATAAGTAAATTAGGGAAAAAAATACCTATCTCATTCAGAAAATTAGAACTCAAGTTGATCTAGGGCTAACTTTCCTTCCATTTTTCCATTTTTATTGCTTTCAAAGGTCCCCAGCAAGCAGAAAGTTTGGATACAAACAAAATTCCGAAGGAAACACCACTGTGCAACAGTTTCGTTGTAATGTAAGTATGTTTTAAATGACATGCTAACATTTATCAAGAATTAAAAACTTACCATCTTTTATTTCCTGAATATCTCTTGGTTGTACAAAGTCTGGTTTGACATTCTCAAACCACCAGAAGAGTTCCGCAATGTACACCATGACGTTAGGCTAAAACAGAAAAAAAACCACACCTCACAATAACAAAACGCTTATGATTTACACACATTTTATTTAAAAAATACATCCTTCATTATGTTTCTTACCTTTAAAACCAAAGGAGCATATAACATGTCCTCCAGTGTGAGGTAAAAGCATTTGTTTAGATATTCATTTGAGAACTCTCTCAGAAGTTGAATATTATAGAGGCTGTCTGCAATTGATGTTACCTCCTTCAAACAAATATCTAGAAAGGTGAGAAAGACAAGTAAGTTATGACACTATTCCAATGTATTAACCTTCCATCCACAGCTAACAGAAACACTACATACAGGAACTTCACAGACTGCTTACACACCATATTTAATATTTCTTGGCTACCAGTGACATTTCTCTACCTGTTAAATACTAGAGGGATAGGAAAAGGAGGAAGAAAACCACAGATAAAACAGTATCAATTTTGCATTCATTGTAGAACCCACAGAGGAGTCTATCACAGCGACAGAAAAGGTAAGAAGGCTACAAAAAACACACACGGTGACAAAATACAAAAGCAATTAAAACCAGAGGTCTTGATTTGCAAATAATAAAAGGTTACTCCTAGGATTCACAGTGCTGGTTCCTTCTGAAAACATTCAGGAGCTCTGCAAGGTACAACATATCTGAGAATTTAAAAACCAATACAAAATTGATTTGTTGAAGCTGATTGCAACAAGGACATTGAATTACTGAGAAAAAAACATTTCCTAGGAAAAAGAACTCACTTTTGCAATGCTGAAGAGTGACAATTGCTGAAGACTGGGAAAAGCTATTTTAAAATCTAGATTTTAAAATGGCATATTATGTACTCTTACAGAAGGACAGGAGAATTATCAGCTAACAGTACTGGGCATGTGTTCCTTTATTATGGTCTATTGAAACCAAGCTCAGTTATTTGAGCAAAGAAAGTCATATCATCTAGATCTATAAAAGAAAGGCTTGTTTTGCAGCTCATAAAATACAGAGCAGAGCCTTCTAAATACAGTAAATAAAAAACCAAGATCAAAGAGTGGTTACTTTTTAAATACACTGATGCAGATTCCATATGGGACCTGACTAACTTGCTGTAGTCCACTACCTGTTAGATGTGTCGCATTTTGATTTGCTAATGCATTTCTAGTTCAACTTTTAAAGATTGAAGAAATGTTTATTATTTTGGGGTGTTTTTTTTTTTTAGAAGCCTTTATTACATACCGTCTAGTTTCATTTGCTCTGGACAATAGTAGTGTATCACAGCTAGAAGAGCAGCACCATCGCTACCATCCTTCATCAAATCTTCAAGCAAAGGAAAATAAGGTAGTTGCCTGCTTGAAAGGTGGTCTCTTCGGTAACGCACCTAACAAAAGAAAACAAGTGTTCATATGATGCTAACAAAAAGAAAAGAAAAAAATGAGAGAAAAAAAATGAATTCTTGTTAAACACTGAAAACTCTTTTCAGTGGATCCTTTATAGCATTCTGCTCAAGGTCAAGAACAATTTACAAGGTTATACTTTTCTCTCAATGGAAGCCAATTCTGAAGAATACGGTGCTTCCCTTTTAATCATTCTCCTCATATCTGGAAGCAATCTGTGCTGCTGAATTCCTAGCTTCATTCACACATTTTCACTTATTACAAGCATTTTAAGTCAAAATGCTTCCCCAAAGATGCATGAATGCAGGAGATCCAAAGAAAGAGACACAGATAACTACATGGAAACACTTAAAGCTTTGGGGGGAAAAAACCAAAAGAAAACAAAGCCACACACAGCAAAAAATAATTCAGATGAGCCAGCGATTTTGCATACGTTACGTACATCCACAGACTTGCCACCATGTCCAGACAGCAAGGTTCTCTGAGAGATTCAGAACATCGTATGTCTGGCAAGCCAGTATACACTACTGATGTGTTGCACAAGAAAAATAACATGGCCTTTCCCAAAAATGGTCAGCAAGAAGAGCAAGCAGGCCTTTTAAATCAACGGCAAAACTCTCCTTGATTTCAGTATGGATCAAGATCAAACTCTTCCAAGAGTCCTCTCCTTCGAGAGTCGGCTGGACAGGGTGCTGGGCCATCTTGTCTAAACTGTGCTCTTCCTAAAATGGTTGGGACTAGATGATCCCCAAGGTCCCTTCCAACCTGGGATTCTGTGACTCTGATTCTTCTCCAAACCACCGCCTCGCCCTCACACAATGTGGAGCACAGGTGCAGAGTAGCTAAAGCCTGTTGACTAAAGGACAGACCTTGGCATTGCTTCTTGCAACTTTTGCAAGAAAAGTTTTAGTGCTGGTATTTCCTAGGCATCCACACACCAGCTAGACTGCAAGGCTGTATCTAAGTTTGAGCAGCAAAGTGATCAGGCAAGCAAAAGAACAATACACTTCAGAGCCCAGCAGAAAAACCTTTCCATGTTGGAAAACTTTTACACTTTAGCACATTAATATCACATAGCATCTAACTATCCTGAACGATGTGCTGGCCTAACAGGCAGATATACAGAGACTGTATTTAATCATCAGAGGAAAGCTGGATTTTACCAATAGTACCATACACTTTCCAAGACAACCTGGGAAAGCTCTCTACACAAACACGCACATACTCCTATGTGTTGGTTTAGGATGGCACAGGCTGAGAAAAAAATCTGTTCGAAGGAATGAAGATCATTTATAATCAGAGCAATAAGAACGGGCTTCATTTATTTTGCACAAACATAAACTTGCTGCGTTAAGATTCCCTGGCAAAGGGAAGCACCTCTAAAAGCTACCTCTATATGTTAATGCTATTTTCCCCTCTCTTTTTACCAGGTACAAATTATTTTTTTTTCCCCAGCCTGGAGCACTCCACAAATATGTAATGGAACGTGAATCATACTGTACCACACGAGCATATTCCACTGGTTCCAGCATGCAGTGCGATATGGCATGCATCAGATCAGGCTTACACAAAAAGAAATAGCGAGATATGCAATGGTGATTATTCAAACAAGAAACACAAACGCATTAGCAACATCCATCACGCACTGGAAATGTGGTCCTTAAGTCTGATAAAATAAGTATGCACACTAAGGTGAACTGGTTAGCTTAAAAGGTTCATCGTTTATCCGCTTAGTCAAACTAAGCATGCTACAGACAAACTTCAGAAATTTCTTTCTGAACTTTAATTCCTCCTGTATTTAAAGTAGATACAAACAGTTCCTTTCCATTAGGCTTAAGTGTTATTTAAGCCGACTACAGTCAATATTGTGAACTAAAATCTAGAAGAATTCCTTGTTTATTCTAGCTTTAGTGAAAACAACCCACAAATTTATCATCAAGGAGGGTTTTTTATGGATTTAATTTAACTCCTTATTTTTTGCTCAACCGTTATCCTCTTCAAGTCTTTTTTGCTAAAAATTCTGAATTATTTCTTATATTCTAAGCAGAGTTTTGTGGTTTGCTCCCCCGCCGTGCACACAATTAGTGACGTTTGTATGCATTAAAGTGCAGAAATGGGTGCTACTGAAATAGAGATAACTCTATATTTAAAAAAAAAGTGTCACAAAAGAAAAAGGAAATACAAAAGTGACACAGTGGGACAACTACTATGGAGACCGCAAGATCTGCCAGTAAACCAGTGTAATCTAAGCGGTACTGGACTAGCAGCGAGATAACCTCTGGTTACTCCTTCCTTTACCACCAACTTGCTCAACGATAGCCTGCAAGTCAATGCCAGTCCTGTAGTTTCTTCTACTCTCACCCAGTCGTCTCTTTAAACACAACATAAACCTACTCAGCTTCCTCGAAAGGCTATCAAATGTACGCCGCAAACACAGATGTGATCTTTAAGCACGCTAGAATGTAAGCGATAAGCACTGGGGCAAGACTTCATTACGCACGGGCACAGGTCATTAAGTGAGGCTGGAAGGTAGGGCTCTGCTGCAGGTTTTATTAGCTTGCAGGTCCCCACTCGAATTTCCTTTATTTCAGACATTTAAAGTTTTTACTGCAGTCTGTTATTTGTTTGAACCAAATGCAAGGATTGAGGCAGAGGAGTGGGACTGAGCTCTCTGTGGAAAGAAAGAGACTGTGGGGACAGGCGACTGCCCGATCACACTGGCCTCTTCCAAGTGCACTGCTCTCTGGGATTTGCAACTGAGACAACAGCTCTCATCTTCCCAGAGAGAAAAGGAAAACCACCAAACCCAGCAAGAGCAGGACAGAGGCTATCAAGGCTAAGGAAAGCAGAGGAACAGAAAAATCTCTGCAAGTTGAAATAAAACCAGGAAACTCAGCCAAAAGCAAGCAGGCTTGTACGCTCGAAGTACAATTTTATTTTTTTTTTTAATATAGTGGAATTGATATTCCATTGTCACAGTTCACCATAAAGAAAATAAGTATTTTGTCCTGCTATACAAAATGTTAATTCTGTCCTTCCTCCCATTATGCTAGCTTCAGTCTCATTATTTTACCATACAACTCCAGCAACTGTTGTAACAGGTCCAGACTGGTTTGTCAAATCTTCTAACCCCATCTCAGTGAATAACGGTGTTCTGGCTTTGACAGATTTACAAACCTGTGCAAGAGCATTATTTAATGAACTACCGCAAACATCCAGGTATCTTAACTATGGATTCAAAGATTAAGCAACCATTTAAACCGACCAGCTTTTATATCACCTTAGTGCTGTGATCAATTGCCTACTCACAACAAAAATAGTAAATGCAACCATTTCAACTGCTGTTAATTTTCTAGGTTTTTTGCTGCTACTCCATACCCCTCACTCCTGCACTGTGGAAACACTTTTGAAATGCTGTAAAGTGATTATGCTGTATGCTGTACAGTATGCAAAAGTCATGTTATGAAAACTGATGACCCAAAAGCTCACACAGTTTGGTGGTGGTTTTTTGTTTGTTTTTTTTTTTTTTTTTCCAAAGACCATCTAAGAAGCATTGTAATGGAAGCAAACATTCTGGAGAAATTTAAAAAGCCATGATTTTGTGGATGACAACTGGTGTAAAAGTAGTTCACTTACAGGTACTAATTTCCAATACCATTTGGAAGGAGACTGCTCAGGAAGCAAGGAAAGGAATGTAGGAATAGGAAAGGAACATCAGCAATGCAAGTTAAAAGCAGTAATACTTAAATGCACTTCAGCAATAAACACTTTCATGTTTTAGAGGAGTTGTAGCCTAGAAATTTAGATGCAAAAATATTTAAACGAGAACCAAAAGTCAATAGCGAGGCAAATGGTTAAAGGGACCCTTCAGACCACACATTGACTTGTAAATTAAACAGCTCTCAGCCCCTCACCATTGAAGGATATTATTTTACCTTTGCCACTAACAATTTAGTTAGCCAACTGTGCCTCGTTCATGTCTCACTATTATCCACCTTGCACAGCAATGCCAATTTGAGGGAAGAACACAGCAGTTTTTCTTAAGGCTTCATCAGACCTTAAACTGGGAGTTCAGAGAGCTGATATATATTACATTTGAGAAAGAGCTATTCACCAGAAATGAAAGTGTACTATATTTTGCAATGTTAGTGCATTGTGACATAATTTCAAGGGAAAAAGGTGGAAAAAACTACATGCACACATGTAACATTTGAATGCCAAGAGTATGCTTATTAGGTAGAACTTGAATAAGCCTCTGAATATGCATTAGACAATTAATCCATGCAAAATGAATACGCCCCAAGAGCTTTCAAAATATGTATGTTGTGCTGTGAAAGCTGAGTCATATTTACCTATGTAAAGTTGATACAAGTTATTTTAAGTTGAAACAAGTTATTTGAGTCCAACTGAAACACACAGGAAGGTCAGAAGATACCAGTGGGCTTGAAAGGTAAGGAAGGGCACTGATGACAGACACAAAATGAATTGCATGCACAAAATCTCAGGAGTGTCAAGAACCAGATGCCTCACATTTCTTTGACAAAGGAAATACTGAGATTGTTTATATTTAAATCCATTAATTATCAATACATGAAATCACAACTCAAGACAAATTTGTTTTACCTTTTGGTGCCCTGGACTTTCCATTAGCTGCTGTTTTAATTTAATCTCTTTCTCTGTTATCTCTCTCATTTTAAGGTTCACCTAAAAGGGCACAGAATAGAAAAGATAGTAAAATACATCTGAATAGATGTTTCCGCAAGCCAAGTTTTCTCCTTCCTCCCTTTACTTAATGCTCAATTCATTCTACAAACATAGAAATTTCACCGAACACTGTGTTAGAACAGCTTTCAAGACCAACTCTCTTACTAGCAGTAGCTATAATCACAACAAGGGAATCATGGGTTTGCAAAGGAGACGTTCTCTTTGGAACGTGACTCTGTTGTCACCTGAAAGGGCTTCAGTAACTTTACCTCTACCCTTAGAAAAGTTCCAGTATTTCTGTTAAATGTATTCAAGCTAGACAGAATTAAGTCTATCCTGTTATTTAGCATGAAGTGATACTTCACAATAAAAGAAAAACCCACAACAACAAAAAAAAGGAAAAACCCAACACAACCCCCCCAAAAACAAACAAAACCCCTCATTCAGCTCATCTGAAAATAAAGAACCCCATTTCTACAGTTTTCCTAATTTAGTTCTTAATTATTTTTAAATTTGCCTTGAAAAATTGATGAGCTTTATTACACCATCCCTAAAAAAAGAGAAATTGCATTTCCCTGCTAGTCTGATTCTCTTTCCCAATGCATATGGAAACCTTGGGAGGCCAAGCAAGAAGATGAAATCAGAATACATTGCAGTAATAAGGGAATCAAATACCATTAATAATAATCTGTATTAGGAGGATATTGCTCCCAACTACCGTCGGACTTGAGGTAACGAGCAACAACACAGTCATTAAAGCAGTTCTCTTCATCTGAGGCAGAAAAGATGACAGAAATGCCCAGGTACGAAAGATTAAAGGAAGACACTCATCAGAACCTTCTTAAAAAAATCTGAAAAGTGACAATATAAAACAGGCATGCTTTTCTCAAAATAGGTTTTACCTTGTTAATCCAGAAAACCATTGCATCCTCCAAATCATAGGGCAGTTCTTTTGAGGCACTGAATGTAGAGAAACGCTTGACACTAGCAACCACCTTCTCAATGCTGATCATTTCTACAGTATAGGCCATCATAAGAGCATCAATCATTGCCATATGAGAACTCTAAAAGAAGAAAACAATGAGTATTGAAAAATAAAACCCTTTAAGAAAAAAAATATATATTCTAACTGTGTTTAAAATGGAAAATTCCTGACGTTAGTGACCTAGAAATTAAGAGCTTTTCATTCCATTAACTATTTTAAATAGTGTTAAATAAAAAGATCATTAGGTGGATTTAATTAAGCTAACCATTTTGATTGGTGCACAGCCCAGATCAGACTCAGACACAGGTGTATCATCACTCTCCATGACGTAAATCCCTTTTCGAGACAGAGCCTGGATCACTGACTGGTGTCCCTGCAGAGCAGCCACCTGATCTCCCTTCAGAATGAGGCTACAGACACGACAGTACAGCTCGCTGGACAGCAGCAGCTTGATGACGGGTGGTTTAATATGTTCTTGCTCATATTGATCTATGTAAAATGGGTCCTTCAGCTCCTCTGGGACATTATCTGAAACAACGAAGAGAAGTTTCAACAAGCGGCACTATTAAGGCATCAGTTATGAACAAAAGTAAACATTCTTACTTTCATTCAAAGATAGCATATGAAAGGACAAAAAAAATGAAGCACAAAAAATACCGAATGTAATTAAATCTGCAGTTTCATATTGCAAATGGTTTTCAATAGGTCTCTGTGCTTAAATTTTAATTAAGTAAAGCATATATAATTGGCTCCTGCCATATAAATACTTCAGTAAATATCCTATACGTTACCAGTTAGCTTTCTCAAGACACCGGAGTCCCTTTCAAGAAAGTACTTCAGCATCGACAAAAGTCCCACTGACCTCGACGCACCTCTAGTGGTTTCCTTGAGTAAGGCCCAGCTTAATCAGAATGATACACCATCACCTCTACTAGTTAGGGCATATTATTAGTATTTTCACTTTATTTGGAATTAGAAATCGTTCCCTTAGATCACAGACTAAAATGCTCTGTGTATCAGATGGGCAAAGTATATATATCTTCAAGGCAAAGTTTACAGCTACTTCAAGCAATTCCCAAGCCATCTGTGCACAGCAATTAAATAACCGCAATGCTCCGTCACTATGAGTGGCCGGCCAAACGTTCTCACACTGAAAAAGAAAACTAAGCCGCATATTTCTTGGTTCTAAACTGCCAAAGTTCATAGAAAGACCAAAATATCTGACCAAAACTGTGAGCATCTTACAAACTGTTTGCAGTACAACCGAGTCTCCAGTGAGCTGATTGCCTGTTTTTGAAGACAAGAGAATCGAAGCAAACTATTGCAGCTTTTCAGCCTTTATATAAAAATTGAAGTCTACGAAGCAAAATCATTCCACTTGGATTTGGATTCGACATGAGTTTTAAACCAAGTCTCAAATGAACGTCTTTTGGAATGGCACAATTTCCACAGGTTGTCTTGTGGGTTTTTCAAACCAAACACAGATCCTGACTGTAGTAATTTACATGCAAGTTAAAAGTAACAACATGGAAGACTTCATCCTCGCACACCACTTCATCCCCACCACTTCCCACCCCTCAGAGACCTGCACTTTTGCTACGAATCAGCACAGCTTCACGGCTGGTGGAAAGAAAGGCACTAACAACTACTAATATTCTGATCACTCTAAACGCATCTGAGACATTTCAAATCCATACCTCGCTAGCTGAAGTACTGCCAGGTTGTAACACTACAACAAGTAGTGCAACACCACAACACAAGGCAAACATCAACTGATTACAACAGTTGAAAGTGGAAGGAAACGCTGTTGTAGGCAATAGTTGCTTGATGTTATTGAAAACACATAAAACAAGTTAAAAATAGATATATCCCAAAATAAATACTTCTACTAATACTCAGTAATCAGACTAGAAGCTGTTGATCTTGGTAACAGCCTAGCAGTAATAACGAATTTTCAACTCCAGGAAAAATACTTTTTAGCCTCAAGTGTGTTGTAACAGAAGCCCGACACTTCATAATTTTCAAACATAAAATTCTATCTTTTGCTATCCAGTCACTCTGAAGATCTTCCCCCAAAGTCACTTTAACAGTTCATTTTAAATATGTACCTCTACAGTTAAAAGGATTATTAATTTGGCAGCATATTTACTTTTCATTCAGCTCATTTCCAGAATAATTAAATTTCCCCATTCAAAAAAAGCCTCCTACCCACAGCATATCTTTGAACTGCAAAATGAGCCACACAGTATTTGTATACAGCAGAGCACTTAGTTTCTCTTTTTTTATGAGCATTAAGACAGAAGGTTGTCAATTACGTGAGCCAGAAGTACACGTCACTTAAATAAAAATATGTAGTAAACCAGTGTTGTCGTAACAGCTCTAACAGCTCCTCAGTTAGTCACACAGTTCTGCCCTTATTTTTCAAAATGGAAAGCTTTCTGAAGTTTTTAAAAAAAAACCAAGATCCCTATTTTTTGCATTACGTGACATTGAATGCTGTGATATACCGACTGTGTACTGAAGGTGGTTGGAAGAGACACAATAAAACCCACTGGCACTACGCAAGTAGCATTTGTTAACATGGGTGTCCACTTTTAGTGAAATAGATAATAAATTCAAATATTTTTAATCTTCTTAACAACAGTCAACCTGATGTAAAAATGAAAGCTGTTGAAAGCTAATTCCATTTAACAGTCATTGACATTTCCAGAAAGAGAACTAGAGCCTCCATTTCTAAAGACTGGGGAAAGATCCAAAAACCAAAATGTAAAGCAGCTCGTATAATCAGTGTTTTAGCTTCATTACAACCAGCTACACCTTTAACACCCAAAGAGGCACGGCTCTTAACTAAAATTCTTTGTGAAAGGAAATAATAGAATACTAGCTCATAAAATATCCATGAAGTAGTACAGCTCTGCTAAGAGCTTTAGCACCACTCCAACTTTTGAAGGCTTTCTTAAAACAACAAAACGCAAATTCAAAATGTCTGAAATCTGAAGTACTTAGATGAGGGGCTTAGTACGAACATCTGCCCTCCACCAGCTCCAGGGACCCCTGCAGAGCAGGGTAACCGAGGTGACTGCCTGAAACTGCGCTGTCAGTAACGGCTGGACAAAGAAGCCCTGAACTTCCCCCAGCACACCCGCTGCCCCACTCCCCGTGCCGACCACCGCCTCGGCGGGCAGACAGCTCGCTTCGGATTTTCTTCAGGTCCCTTTCCCACAAGGCAGACTGCGATTATTTTATAGACAGTAACCTCAGAAAGCAAAAAGCAGTCTCTTCAACACTAACGTACCCGCAAGGGACACAATCTATTGGATTGGGATCTTTACACAAATTATTAAGAGAGAAGTGACTATTGGAACATGAAGCTCAGCTGCCTGCGTGACAGGGGCAGTAAGACCTCCCACATTCTTTTTTTTTTTTAAACTAGCAACATTTTATAATTTTTAAAAGCCTTTTCTAGCAATAAATGGATCTCGTTCTTTGGGATGAGATTCCATGTCACAGAAATCAATATATTTAAAATTAAATAAATAAATAAATAAAAATACACCTTGTATCTTGGCTACTCCTCTTTAGTCTGGATGTCCAGTCAAGAGATCCGAAATCTTTTTCTTCTGCATTGAAGAGCCCTCTAACTTCATGTTTCTGATCTCCATATAATCGCTTAAGGACTGAACAGATTTGGATTGAACAGGATTAAAGATGCAGGGGGAGAGGGAATAACCTTTAGTACCAGGATTAATAATTTGAATACTATTGTAAGTTATTCATAAACATTAAGCTCCCATAACTGCAACTTATTTCACTGCAAACAGTGGCCCAGTTTGATTTTCTACATTAGTGTACTCAACACTTCTGCCAGCTAAATCTGTGACAGAAAGAAACAGTTTTGTAATTAATTTGATGCCTGACTAAAGGCTCACAGAAATCCTATGGCATAAAAACCACATCAAAGCTCAAGAGTGGTAATATTAACTTTACTATTTAATTCAAATTTGTTTCATACTGGACATAATAACAACAGCCACACGGCAAGCACAAATAAGTGAGAAATAAACGGCAGGAAAAACTAATGCAAAAAAGGATGCTATAGAAGTATGTAACTCCGAGTTGAGAAATTTCCAAATGTCACAGTTGCAGATGTCCTCTACACAACGCAGTTATCTCAAACGGGGTAGCACAGCCTTCCTAGAGAGCCACGGACACAAAAAGCGCTCTGTGAGATTATCTTCAATATTTGAAATCCGCATCCAAAAGAGCAACCTAAGAGAACTATCTTACCTTTCACATCTCTGCTAGTGATTCTTATAATGCCATGTAGGACACTTGCAGCACCCAGGTCTGCTCATCCTCCAAAACACCCTTAAAAATGTCAAAATTCCCACGTTCCCAAAAATCTCAGGAATACGTTGTCAGTTTTAGGACAATTATACACCACCAGAGTTAACCTAGCACTGACTCAAATAACACACTGGATACACAAGTAGCCACTGGTATTATGGATAGCTTTCCTCCCCAGTTTTTATGGACCGGGCAAACTCCAACCACACCATATGCTTTTCGCGTGCCTCACTACAGAATGTGTCACTGCTCTTTTTGAAGAAAATGTCCCAGTTTCTATAAGCATCTTTTTCAACACCTTACTTTCATGCCCTATAACTGAACTTAGATGTCAGAAAAATTCAGTGCATTAAAACTTGTATCTTTACACATTTATGCTTTGGAATTTGGAAAAAGCAATATGAAAAATTAACTTCTGAGCAATTAACTTCTAAGCTATAGCTACAAAAATTTCTGCTCAAGCAGTTTAACAAATCCTACCGAAGCAAACAAAAACCAATTAAAACATGCCCTTTTTTTGTTTTGTTTATAAAAGGGCCTTTGATACCATCTTAATTCCAAAAGGAAGTCACTTTTATGTTACTATTGTATGTTATTGAAAAGCTTGTGAACACCTTCTGTTTTCCCTAGTGCACTGAGTTGTTACCCCAGGAAAATGTAACATCAACTTCAAGGCAAGCTGTATGGTTGCCAGTTTTAAACAAACTGAAGTGTTCAAAAGACATAAAGATTAAAAGCTACCAGCGTTTTACAGCAGCCTAAAAACAATGGCACGTAACCTGATAATCAGATCTGGGAAGGCATACCTCATTAATTCAGTTTGTCCTAAGTTTTCTGTCAAGAGTTGTCAAAGAATTTATCCCGCTACGCTCAATATCAGAGTTGACTGGATCTCCTTCACATTTGGATTTTATGTAAGTTTTATACCATGTTACTTAGTTGCATGCAGTCAGTTTATTAGAGAGCAAACCTGCTCATTTTTGCTGTTTCCCACACTTAGAAAAACAAAGTAATACCGTATTTTTTCCTAAGTTTCAGCAGCACAAGCTCTTAAGTGTTCTTCCCCCACTGAGGCTCCTGGAGAGATACCTCTATGAGCTATTTTTATAAGAGATGAAGGACTCAAAAATAAACCATAATTTCTCAATTTCCATTTCTCTAGCAATTCTTTTGATCTGTTCCATCATATCAGTGTGTTCTAATCTCTCAAAACACTGTCAGTTCCAAGTACAAATTATTGCATACAACATAGTTTGGTTTACAGGATTACAAAAATAACTTCACTTGTAACAACCATCAGAGAGACAATTATCGCCAGACTCCCCTCTCCTTGCTTTAGGGTAGGGACCATTATTTCATCATCTCACTTACAAAAACCTGTTCAAAGACAACTACATGATTACAATTTGATAAAGAAAAATACAGCGATCTGAACAAATTTGATTTATCCCACGAGCTGGAGAAGTGGATACACCCCAGATCTTATTTTTCCTCCAGAAGCACGAAGAACTGGTTTCACATGGAAAGAGAGCCAAAGCATCACGGTAAACAGAACGAAGCTTATTCAGATTCTGAGTAGGATTTCATTAGTATCAGTATCTGTTCACAGAATTATTTAGTACTGCATGGCTGTCCTCTATGCTGCAGATCATGAGCAGAAGCTACATCTCAGCAACTAAGATCACCTGCATTATAACAAAACAGTCTTTGCTGGTTCTCATTACAGAACTGTATTATAAAGTCCGTAAGTGATCTATACTATTACACGTGAAAATTTACATAAAACAGCAGAAGAAAAAACAAGCTAAAGAATTTGTATACCACTGGTGAGAGTGACTGCACTCTCATTATCATATCTTTTGATCAAGCATAAAGCCACAAACCTGGATGAAGTAGAAGAGACAAAATAATAATTATGGAATTCTTCACCTCTGTAAAGTTCACACAAGGAATATTCAGTGTTTATGAAATGGGCATTATTAAAGAAACAAATGTTTACTGAATATTTGCAAAACACAACAGCTTTCTTAAAAATACTTGTACTATGGAACTGAGAAGAAAGCTGACAAAGAACAGAAGCGGGGAACCCAGGGATTTAGGTGATTCAGCCCAGGAAGCATGCTCACACTGCCTCTACCAACCGGTAACGGTGGGTAGCTGTTACGGTACTGTAAAACCTTATTTACCAGGTAAGTACTTCAAAGACCAAAAAAAGCCACAACTTGCACTTCCTCTCAATGCATTATATTAGTCCTCGGCTTTCCTGTCTGTATCTTGCCCAAGGTCTCAGGCTCATGTTGGCATTAAGTCTGGCTAGGAGCTTTACAGTTTCATTAATACATAAGTAAAACCCACCAAGTTCATTTTGAAAACTCCAAATTGTACAAATGGTTTTGAAGAAGCAACAACATTTCTTATGGAAAGGGTTGCAAACAACCGACTTGCTCACAGCAAGCTGCAACAGTGAAAAACTTCCATCTACTGCTTCCACATCTAGATTTTAACATTATAACAGTGAAGATGGAAAACCTAATTTCTACATATAAATTAATGCTGTACTAACTAAATCTGCTGAGAAATCAACATTTTTCATTGTCATTTTCTGTTTTCCAAAGTTTACCAAATGAAAATGGAGTGGTTGTGTTCATTCTGACTGCTGCCGCTCAGAGCCCGAGGGGGCAGCGGCGCTGAAGGACCAGGTCCATTCCCCTCTGCTCAGCTTTGTGCAGCGCGCGGCCCTGTTACCGCCTGGCAATCTGGTTCATTCCACCGACTGTGAAAAAGTGATCTCTCCCACAGGCGGCTTGCCAAGCCTCTCTAAACCTCCCACACTCACCTCCTGTGAACTAAAGCTCCACAAACTCAGTGGCACCCGTGCTCCTCGGCCACTTAAACATTTTGAATTGTATTTTCACGCTGCTAGTACAATTCCTGCAAGTGCACATTTGGTTCTAATCAAAGTTTGCTGATGAAAAAGATAATTCTGTTCTAAACAAGTTCCATTCCCTAAACTACTGTCTCAGCTAAACGGACTTTCAAGTGTATAGAAAGTTTCCAGATGTTTATGCCCAGACTTTGAGAGTGATCCATGACAGTACTCCCAGATTTATTTGGGGAGAGGGAAGGGGGTGACACCAAATGGGGAAACACCTTCCTTGACAACATCCTTCCCCTCCATCTTCTGGAATCCAGACAAACAGTTTGTCGTGGTTTAACCCCAGCAGGCAGCTCAGGCCCACAGAGCCACTCACAAACTGCCCCCAGTGCAATCGGGGAATTGGAAGTGTGAAAAAACTCGTGGGTTGAGATCAAGACAGTTTAACAGGTAAAGCAAAAGCCGCGCACCCAGGCAAAGCAAAGCGAGGGATTCCTTCACCCCTCCCCGTGGCAGGGGGTGCTCAGCCATCTCCAGGGAAGCAGGGCTCCATCACGCCTAACGGGGACTGGGGAAGGCAAACGCCATCGCCCCGAGCGTCCCCCCTTCCTCCTCCCTCCCCAGCTCCGTGTGCTGAGCATGGCGCCGTGTGGTGTGGGGCATCCCTGGGGTCAGCTGGGGTCACTGTCCCGGCTGTGTCCCCCCAGCCCCTTGTGCCCCCCAGCCCCTCGCTGCTGGGGTGGGCTGAGGGGCAGGAAAGGCCTTGGCTCTGTGCAAGCCCTGCTCAGCAGGAGCGAAACCACCCCTGGGTTATCAGCGCTGTTCCCAGCACAAATCCAAACCACAGCCCCAAACCGGCTGCTGTGGAGATTAACTCTGTCCCAGCCCAAACCAGCACACAGCTGTGGGACCTCCCTCTGGAGTCCATCTGTCACAACCAGGCAGCCACCACAGACAGACAGGAGGAGCTATGGCCTTCCAGAAACAAACAATTCAGCCCAATTGCTACGCAAGAAGAGGGGTTTGTCCCTCTAGCAGCATTAGTGTTTAAGAGAGAAGATAGCTGTGCTCCATTGTTTGGCTACCAAAATTTTCTCTTTTCGCAGCCAGAAGAGAAAAAAGGAGGAATGCATCATCCAATGAAACAAAGCCCAAACTAGGACTTCAGCTCCAAACTGTGTGTCATGCATGCTCTCAGTAATTTGTCCTTGAGAAATAAAACAAAAGGATTAAGATTTTTTTCTGCTTAGATGCCAGCTTAGATGTGGAGAATTCAAACATTCTATAATGGTAAATAGAGAATAGAGTTTCAGGTAAAACCTGCAGTGATGAATTACTTTTAGTGACAGTCTACGCTAGAATCAAATTCCTGCTCTTGACCATTCCCACACTTCAGCATGAGCTTAGCTTTACTCAGATGAAAATGAAATCCAGGGTATGCACCAGCACTTGAAAGATTAAGGGACAAAATTATGTCAACTCATGTCTGTCCATTCCAAATCTGACACTGCAGAAAAACACTCTTTACTTAACCACTTGAAGGCAGTTATGGAAGCCCTATCAGATAAGAATTACTTCAGAACATAAGACGATGTTGTAATATTATAAACAGAGAAACATTTTTCTTCCACCAAATCAACCAGATTTGTCTAAATAACAAAAAATAATTTGTCTAAAATAACAAAAAAGCCCCCCAAAACTTCCAGCTGCCTAGTGAGATTTTATATAACAAATTCACAATTGCTTGGTAGCTGCCCAAGACCCACTGAACAATGTCCAATATCTTAACACAAAAAGAAAACCCCAAGAGACGACAAGTAATGTATTAAGTTCAAATATTATTCAAAATTATAATCACACAGGAACCTTTCCAAACCCATCTCTCTATGAATTAAAGAGGCTTATAAATTCCCGGTATTTTGCATTGCTATTCCTGAAGTAATGGTTACTAAGTGACAACACCTTGCAGAAGCCATTTCAAAAATCTAACTAAATTTCCACGGGCCATGGTGCTGCAAAGACACAAAAACCCTTACTTGCTGGAGCTCACCAACAACGCAACGCCAAATCCCAAGCAAAAATATTTTTTCCTACTGTTCATGGCATTTAACTTCTATTAAAATATAATCTGAACAAGCCTAAATGTGAGCGGGAAAACTGGCAAACGCTGCCTAGCCTGCTCTATGCTAGAGATCACATCACTGTCATTACGAAAGGTGTGTTTCTCTTCCAAAACTTGTAGGCAAAGGAAAGCCAAATACTTATTCAAAATAAGTCCGTCTTATCAAGCGCATAAACAGACCTGCTGTTAACCAGTTAACTGGTCCAAGCCTTACTGACACAACCCTGAGCTCTGCAGCCCCAGAAGACACTACCAAGAAACAGGAGGCCACCGTGCTTCTCTGCGGCATAGGATCCACGCCAGTCCATTCTAATTTAGGGTTCGCCTTCTTTCGAAACAAAGTCATAATATAAATAGTGCGTCTCTGTGTCTGGAATATCCATTTTATCTCTGATCACTAAAAAGTCTTCAGGAAACATTACAATTCCAGCAACTGAAAAAATATTTACATGAGGAAATGCCTGTTCAGTTCTTTTAAGTTATCAATTCTTTACTAACGCCCACCCAAAATTCCCATATTTTTTAAACATCATCTGATAAATTTGGCTCTTTTGTCTCTTGTTGCTTGTAATGAAATACCTTCACCAATATTAAACATTATAAAACCATGATTTTCCGTTCTCCCCACAATCATTAAGATTATGAGAACACTGACAGAGCTGGAAATATTAAAAAAAAGAAAAATAATTTAAAACAATATTCCAACAAAGATTAATATTAAACTGCAGGAACGGGCTTCTTTTCTTCAGCCTTGTCCCAACATAAGCTAGTGCTAATCCATTAAGCATATTACGAGTTTGGCGAATTAGACTTAGATTAACAGGGCTACCTCATTTTCCAAAACAGGATTTTGCACATTTTTATTATAAGTTTTGTTCTGGATAAACAAAAAGCCACAAATATTCCATCATATTTCTTCATAACGAAGCTACTTAAACTCAAGGTGAATCCAGTAACAATAATTCAGAACAGACAGATCTAGTTCAAAACAACAAAGCAAACGTCAATAGGTGCCAGGAAAATACTGTAGATTTGATACTCCAAGAATCTTTGTTCTTCCATGTTTGACTATAAAGGTTCATGAGAACATAAGGGAAAGAAGAACATCTCTATCGCCTACAACTTGCTGTTTAATGTCACAGAACACGGACAAACTGTACCTGTTCATTTGACATTTCTTTTATGATAAAGAATATCGCTGATCATAAGTGGATTGCTTTTTAGTTCATTTTGAAACCAAAACCCTAATCTGACAAAACCAGAAGTTCTAACCGAGCATACAAAGGGTGCCAAGGCCCTAGCATCTGTTGGCCAAGATGACTAGACAAGGAAGCGCACTAAAGCCTTCACAGCCTGGAGGGACCTGGGGCCTGCAAGCAGTGACATACGGTTCTGTGGAGGAAAGTCAGCTCCGCTAAAATGAGGATTTAAACATATTGAGGTACGAATTCTTCACAAGCACGATCCGCGAGCATTCACCGTTACGTTTGCCAATTCAGGGCATCTCATATAGTTCCATTATTCCTGTCGAAAGCACCAGGAAACAGGTAATATTACAAGAGAACAGACTGTCTCTTATTGATATTTAAAACAAAGGTGATTTAAGCCCAATTTAATTACTTCTGGAATGGCGGGGGAGACAGAAAAAGCAGGAACAAAACCAAACATTACTTCCTGATAAAAGTGGTCTTACCTATTCCGTAGGCTTTAGCACAGATCCATTGTAGATTAGCAGCTATTTTTGCTCTGGCTGAATCATAGAGCTCCAAAGGGACAATCTCAACTGCACTATCTGTTAGGGCATCCATTTTTCTTCTGGTACTATCTCCACCCGCACAAACATCAACATCCACCATCTAAAACAAAAACAAAAGGCAGTGGACTTTTACACGAGCAATCGCCCCCACGGCATTTTTAAAACCGCACAGGAGAGGGGTCGGCGGAACGTATCGCCGGTGCGCGTTATACCAGGCACAATACGGTGGGCTGAACGCCACAGGCCCGACATCCTTCGGGGTTTTCGTTGGAAGGGTTTATTTAGCCATTTAAAATCCACTCGGAAATCAAACGACATCCAAGCCCAGGGCGAGCATCCCTTTTTTTTGTTGTCAGCCGCGGATTTGCTCGCAGAAAGCCCTTTGCGCAGCTGGCGGTAGCCAAAGAAAGGCGCAGCCCATCACCTGCCCGACGATAAAGGAAGGCTGGGGCGCTCCTCCCCGCCCTCCCCCCGCCGCCCCCCGGTACCGCGGGGCCGGGGCAGGCCAGGGGCAGCACCTGGGGGTCCTTCCCTCGCCTCGCCCGGGAGAAGCAGCAGAGATTCCTGGCCCGCACCCCCATTCCCGCAGCCGCCCCGCACGGCTCGCCCCGCCGGGCGGCGGGAAGCCGGAGGAGGGCGGGGGGGCGGCGGCTCCCCCTCCCCGCCGCGGCCCTGCCCGCATCCCCGCCCCCACCCGGGAGGAGGAGGAGAGGGAGGAGGACGAGGAGGAGGAGGAGGAGGGAGAGGGGCGCAGCCCACCCGGCTCCGGGAGGCTGCTCCGCACACACGGGAGCCGCCGAGCCCCCGCCGCCGTTCCCGCCCCCGCCCCTCAAAGCCGCCCGCCGCGGCCTACAGGCCCCGCCGCCTCACCTTTCCGCGCTACCGCTGCCTCATCCCCGAGGCGGGAGGGGCCGGCGCCCGGGGGCCCGGCGGCGCGCCGAGAGGCGGGGGGAGGCCCGGCGGGCCGGGGCCGGTGCGGGAGGGCGGCCGGGACGGACGGACAGACGGACGGACAGAAGGAGGGTGGGAAGGAGCCGCCGCCGCCGCCGGGCCGGGGCTGCCAACGCTCGGGACCGCGCGCGCGCGCATGCGCCCGCCTCGCGCGCGCGCCCTCTTCCCCCCCCCCTCCTCCCCTCGTCGTCGTCGTCGTCCTCCTCCTCCTCTCCCGGCCGGCCGGAGCGGCGCGCGCTCGGCGGGAAAAGAGGCGGGGCCCGCTGCCGCGCGCGCCGCCAGTGCCCGGTCCGGCGCGGGGCGGGGGGGGGGTAACAGGAAGGCATCAGCACTGCGCAGGCGCGGGGCTCCGCCGCCCGCGGCCCTCGCTAGGCAACGGTTGCCGGGGAAACGCGGGGAGCCCCTCCCGGCGCCCGGCCTGCTCAGGCCGCGGGCTGCCCAGCGGGCCCGGGCGCGGCGGCCCGGCTGGTGTCAGCCGTAGCGTGGCCAGCAGCGGTGCCCCTGTGCTCGGCCCTGGGGAGGCCCCACCTCGAATGCTGGGCTCAGGTTTGGGCCCCTCGGGACAAGGAGGCCCTTGAGGGGCTGGAGCGTGTCCAGAGAAGGGCAGCGGGGCTGGGGCAGGGTCTGGAGCACAAGTGTGCTGGGGGGCGGCTGAGGGGGCTGGGGGGGTTTAGCCTGGAGAAGAGGGGGCTGAGGGGAGCCCTTCTCGCTCTCTGCAGCTGCCTGAGAGGGGCTGGAGTGAGGGGGGGGCTGGTCTCTGCTCCCACGTCACTAGTTGTAGGATGAGCGGAAACGGCCTCAAGCTGCATCAGGGGAGGTTTGGGTTGGAGATTAGGAACAATTTCTTCACAGCAAGAGCGGTCAGGCCCTGGCACAGGCTGCCCAGAGAGGTGGGGGAGTCACCATGCCTGGGGGTGTTCAAAAAACATGTAGACGCGGCACTTCAGGGCATGGTTTAGGAGGCCTGGGGGTGTTGGGTTGGGGGTTGGACTTGATGATCTTAGAGGTCTTTTCCAACCTTAATGATTCCATGATTCCCCCTCATGAGGGAGGGAGTCCGGCCACCTCCCTGCGTGGTGGCCCCGTGCTGTAGGCTCTTGGCCCCGACTACAGTTTCTGAGCACCGGGGTCTACCATGGGGCAGTCATGGCAGTGACGGAGCCTTTCTGGTTAAACTGGGATGAACGGCAAGAGTGGCTTGAGCCGCTCCCCCATCCGTATCGCACATCAGCTCTGTCAGGCAAGTCCTGCTCCTCGTAACCCACCGTCCGGGAGACACGCGGGGTTTGCACCCGTTTAGGGAACCAGCTCGCAGGCAGAACTGCGGGATCGGGGGTTCTGTGGGGCTGGCGTGCGGCTGAGCCCCGCCACCACCCGGCCCGTTGTTCCCTTCCTCGCCCTGGCAGCCTGGTGCGCCTCTTCGCAGTGGTGGCACAACCTCTTGTCATCTTCACTCGGGCTTCCGATTTAATGCAGGGAGGCACAGAAATGCCAAAAAACTTTGTCTCTTGACCGCAAATCACTAGCTGTAGCAACCTTTAGTTACACAATAAAGTCCGCTGTGGTAAAATCAGATGTTTGCTTAATCACGTGAAGGTTTGAGATATCTCTCTGCTGCCAACCACACTTGACAGAACATTGGTTGATAATGGACGATACTTTTCGTCAGGTTATTACAAATAAATTCCTCAAGACTTGATGTGTTGGTATCTGCTCGTGATCAAAGGATGCCGAAGATGGTTTTCAGGCAGAAGCCTGGCTTTGCATCCTGTGCGTTTCTTAGCAAATAGAGAATTTCTCCACCTGGATTATGTCATGATCCATAGATAACAGCAAGAAATGTTTGACAGGTATAATATGATGATTGCTGTTCTTTTCTGGGTGCAGTTGGACGCTGTTGTCTCCCAGCCCCCGCGCAGGGCCGGTGTCCTGCCGCCCGCGCGGGGAGCCCCAGGCTCATCCCGCCGTGTGCTGCGCGCTGCCTCTGTGATCAGAGCTAGATCCTGCAGATTAACTCACTTGACAAGTGAGTTTCAGGGCTCATCTGAAAAGCGAAGCTACGTGAGTAAGTGAGTAGAGGTTCGAGCCTTTAATGCCTGTGCTGGACAGATGAATTATCGTAATATCCAGCTACTGAAAATGTGATTATAAGTTTAGCTGCACAACAGTGACAGCAGACTGACCTTATTCTACCTAATTTTGTTATAATTGTCATAAATTATTTTTTGCCGCATGGAGCTGGTGGATTACATGAACGTTTCAAAATCATTACGGATCAATTTGGGTCTGTCTTAAGCTTCAACATGTATTTCCTTGTATCTTTTTGAAGTGCAAGCAGAGGGCATTCTGCTATGTGTCATCAGGAAATACGATCTGGTGTTCAAAGGTTATTCCAGCCTCTAGCGCTCTTCCATATTGCAAGATTGTGTGCGATTAAAGTCGATGTCCTTTGCAAACAGCTCGCTAGTTGTTTTATAATCTCCGCTCGGAGAGTTCCGTTTTCAACACAGTTTTTACAGGCTCTCGTTTTGTGACGTTATCGTTACAACAAGCCGCTCTTGTTTTTAGATTAAGCATTAAGGCCCAATCCAAATCCCCTTAAATTCAAGAAGAATGCATCAGTTTACGTGGCGGATCGGGCATTACATGGGCTGCAGAAACAGCACGGCCCTTTGACTCTTAGAGCAGGTGACGGTTACGTGAGGGTAAAGGTGCAACCGGGAGAAGACTGACCTACTTCCTCTGATGTGTTTTTGCTAGAGGTAAAGAATGGATCCGGTTGTTAAATTTATCAGAGTCACTTAGGAAAAAAATATGTTTTAAGAAGGTGGCAGACTAACCCCGCAAAGCCAAGCCGGTAGTACCTGGACCCCCAAAACTCTCAGAATAAAAAAGTGGGGAAGTTTGGCTCAAGAAAGTGAACATGATGGAGCAAAAGCCTAGGGGGGAGCCCAGTGGAAAGGAGAATGCTCTCCTTTTTCAGGCTTCTGCTGCACTTCGGATCCTGGCCTTAGAATTACCTCTTGTTCTGCCCCTTTCACTCACACAGCGCTGTCCTCCAGATCGGCGTTTACGTATCGCCGTCTTCCAGTCCGACGTGAAACGAGCTGCCACTTCTTCGTCTAGGCTAATACCCTGAAACTTAGGGCATTTGCGTGTCCTTAAGTGGAACCTGAAATGGATGTCTGGGGAAACTCTGTGGCTGATGACAAAGTGGTTTGTCAAGAACTTGGCACCATCCCACACCAGCGTCCTCAAAATTGTCCCGGAGATAAAAAGCTTGCACTTAAAATGGGAGGGTCATCAGTGGATTGCTAAAGGTGTTTGCTTTTTCCAGGAGAAACTAAATGACTCTTCCATATTCAGTAGCAGCAAATTCATCTTTCATTTGCCTACCACTTGTTTCTTGCCTGTACTCCACTACTAAACATGCTTTCAAGGCTTTTCTTCTGGAAAATGTTAATACGTTGCTTTTCTATATGAAATAATTTTCCTATTAGTCTCCTGGATTCCTTAACAGTTCAGAGTGGGTGTACATGTGAACTGACAACTACTGCGCAACTCGTCTTCCAGCAGAAATCTGAGATTAATTACCGGCGTGTCATACCTTTGAGAAACTGCCATTCTCAAACACGACACCTATGGCACGTAACAAAGCTAAACCCACGTGCTTGTTTTCCGCCGTGCTGGAAGAATGCCTGGGATTTTGGTTTCTTCCACATGTTTCATTTGTCAATATGTGACACCGCATGTAGAATATCAGGCCCTTGTCATCCCAAGGACATCGGATCTAGATTTATATTATAAGAAAATGTATATTCTATAGAAACGTGCGCTGGGATAGTATAGGGTGTGATGCTTCCTGGGTACGTAGAGAAAGCGAGAGCTGACCCATCAGTGGCACTAATCAGCACCTTCCAGTTCGAAGGGCCAGCAGGGAATCGAGATTCTCCCTCAGTGTTACAAAAAGCACCTTCAGATGAAGGAGAACGCATATCTGTCTGAGATTACGTGACAGCCTGGGCTTCACTGTCTTCCTGTAGCTATTTATGGAGGGGGAGGACTCCACGCGATGCCTCTACCCATCACATAATGCTTTTAGTGCTAAGATCAGCAAAAAAAGCAGAGCAAGGGGCTATGACTCGGGAATTTTGGCATGCTGGATAGCCCCATTCCTGCTTCACTTACTTTCCTCCGTTAGGACTCACCACAATTTCCAAAGTGGTAATTTCCCACCTTCCACCGCCTTCCTTTCTCTCTGGGAAAAGAGCCGTTATTTGCAGGCGAGAGGGGCATTCCCTCCACCAACTCCTCAAACACTGCCCGCAGTCAGCCAAGGTTTGCCAAACTCCGTACAGGTGGGTTTGCTCCAGGCAGCACCGCCCCGGAGCAAGCCAGAAGAAACCACTCTGGTCTGGTGCGCGCTGCACGGCTCGTTTAAAACCCCCATCCTTCGGGAGGGAGCCGCCGGCTGCCGGCGCCGCCCGCCAGCGTTGCTGGGGCAGCGCTCGCTAACCCACCCCTCCTCTTCGGCAGCGTGCAGAGGTGGGTGGCTCCACCTGGGAAGAGGTTCTTTGCCTTCAGTCTTGCCCAACAGCTTCTGCCTGTGGTCTCAGGAGCAGTGAGAGAAGACAGTCAAATGAATCAACAGGGTTTTTTCCTCTTATCCTCGCAAAATCTCCATGATGGTTAAAAGAGCTGGGGCTGGCCCGGGCAGAGCAGTGAGGAGCAGCTCGTGCACGCTTGCAGCCCAGGCTGCCTGCAGCCCTCTCCTTACCGCTCTATTTTCAACCCTGGGCTAATTTTGAACACCGTTGCATCTGCTTCCTTGTGCTTAGTTCTGCAGGGCCTCGTTTGCCCTGGTGCTGAGCACTTAATATCCCCGGCTGGGATCGACTTAGAGCCTGGGCGCTTCTGGAGGTCACTGCATGGGGCGAAACTGGCACCACCACTGCAGGCTACCTGGGAGGAGGAGAAGTCTGTCTTGATGCTGGTAGGCTTTACCATCCCCCAGCATGTGCTATAAAGCTCAAAAAAACTTATGTCTTACTAGAAATTCCCTAGGGAAGAAGCGATGTGTTCAAAAAGAAATTTAAAATATCGCCTGAATGAATGGAGCCGGGGGTACCGTAACGTGGGGGTGAAAGGGGGGGGCTGGCAGCCTCCTCGTTCAGTTGCTGCTCTGGCAGCTTCCAAATTACTTTTGTACAAAACAGTTTCCTATGACAGTTCATCATGCAGCCAGCCTCAAGGAGGCCAGAGCAGAGTGTGATCCTTAGTAACAGAACAGCCCTTCAGCGCGATTACCAACACCGCAGGTGCAGTTTCTACAGCGTAATGCCGTTGTCAGTAATTACTTATATCCAGTTCTGTAACTCGTGAGGAATATGCAGTGGCATGGCCTTGTGCATCGGGGAACCGCATGCAACAAGCAATATTTTTCATGTAAATAAAGAAAACAAATTAAGTACAGATAGTAGGACTCTACTTCATTCATGCATTCATGTTATTTTAAAGGTAACGCGCGTGCAGTTCAGCTATTATGCTGATGAGTACAACAAGTTATTCAGATTTATTTCATTTCCCCTTGCTTTAAATGTTTGATGTCTATGAAATGATGCTGGGGGAAGTACCGCTTCACACCTCCACCTGCCATTTGGGCCTTGCCCGGGCTTCCCCTGGCAGCCCGCGGGGCTGCTCCAGGGCAGCTCCTGCCCTCCAAGCCCAGGACCGCAGTGCCCTGGGGGCAGACGAGGCGGGCAGGGACCGCTGGCACCCCTGGTCCTGGCAGAGAGGGGCTTCCCCGCGCTGCTGCCCACGGTGTGGGGACAATCCCCATCGCATTTAAAATCATATTTCTAAGTAGCACTTATCTTCAAATTGCTGTACTAACATTACTTAATGGCTCTGTTATTGCCAGGGGGAAGAGCTGGCAGCGGGAGGGGTGACAGCTCGCCCTGCCTGGCTGGCTCCCTGGAAGCCAGACCTTCCTTGGCTGGCTGCGAGGAGCGGGATGCTCCCTCGCCGGGCGTGCGGTTATCTGCAGCAATTACAGCTCTGGAGGTGCTGGCGGTGGGTTTTAAGTGCCTGCATTAATTATAGGAGGGGCTTTAGCATGTAAGATACTTTTATCTCTACAATTATTTATTTTAAAGTCCCCAGACTGTGTTTAGGAAGATGACTGCCCGATAGCATTTACAGCCCACCAGGTTTTCCAGAGAGACTTCTGTGCCAAGAGGTTGGTCCCAGCATGCCTTCCCTAAGCCTTGTTCTTCCTTGAGCAACCCCAACCAGAGACACCCCAGGGACTGGCTGGGTGAGCGCTGAAAGGTTTTTGAGTGTTGCCGTGATCTAATTAATGAGCAAATGAGATTTTTCTCTATATTTCCATGTATCTTTATATTCACTAAACCCTTTTTAGCAGTCATCCTTGGGTAGTGTTCAGACGGAAATCGATTTCAATGGGAACCGTTGATTTGCTTTACCCAGACGATTTCTTTTTAAAATGCACTTTTTTTTCCTAAGGACACTTTGGAAAGTCAATCTATATCTACCACAAATGTATAACTATGCAAAGAGAGAATGGACTTATCTCCAACTTTTTCACTGCTATTTAAACATTATTGGAAAGCAATGAATAACTGAAAGGCAGAAGAAATTAATAAGAAAAAAAAAAATCTAATTGAATTCCAAAATGCAACATCTGCCCCCGCTCCTGGCTGCGCTTTGCGAGGTGCAATCGCCAAGAGCAAGACTGGACATACGCGGCATCTTCATCCCAATAAATGCCGTCGGGCTTGTGGCCGGAGCCGTACAAAGCCTCGGCGCCCCGATAACCTGACTTCCAGCAAACCCACACAAAACCCTCCTCTCTCCCCACGAGCCAGTTATTCTCAAAAACAACGTCCTGAACCACAGTTCTAAGTGTTACCTTCAGGATTTCACAGCAGCCTCCAGCCAACCCTTTCCAAAACCGTGTTACAACATCATTATTTCACCAAAATGTTTTACATTTGTTGCACAGAAGGTGGTGTTCGTGTAAGAACAAAATCGGGGCCGCCTTGTTCCAGGTCCCCCGGGGGATACACAAAGGCGAAAGCTGCCTGCCGGGCCCTGGAAAATCGCCTCCGCCATCCCAGGCACAGGAGGGATGTACCTCACCCAGGCGTTTCCCTTTTCCTGTGGCAGGTTTGTGTTACGGTCTCGAGATACGGGGGGTATTTTGAGGAAAGGGCTGTTGTTTCTGCATTTTAAGGCTTTCCCCTCCATAAATATAAACCACGCGGCCCTGGGCTGAGGGTACAGCGCTACGACTCACTCCGGGTGATTTGGATGGGCAAGGCTTCAGCCCAGAGAGCTTCTAAAGCGCGGAAACTGCCTCAAAAGCAAAGCAAAGCTCCTCTAATTCCACCACAGCAGGGCCTGGTGAGGGACGGGCAGTGCCTTCCCACTGCATTTCAACTCATTCCCATTCCGTATTTTTAGCTCCTGCTATTCCGGTGGGACACAGCTCCTGGTTCACCTTGCTGCCGGCTCTTCACCTGGCAGCCCCGTCCTCTCTCACCCTGCCTCCAGAGAGGTGCCAAAACAAACAGTGCCTTCCTCACCCCCTTGGGTCCCTGCCAGCTTGCACATGCTGTGCTTGAAAGCTCTGAAATTTGTAGCCAGAGAAATATGTTAATGTACAAATTAGTCAGAGTAATTGAAACATCTAAATCCTGCTTGTCCGGGTCCTGTTTACAGCAAGCATTTGACTGTAAAACTCAGGCACCGAGCAGAAAACCAAGCCACGCCAGCACCTCTGAGCCACTGGCACCAAGGCCTGGCTGACGGACCTCGGAGCAGATGCCCCGGCGGGCAGGAGCAGGCAGGAGAGCGGGCAGGGGCCAGCCCCGTCCCCACGCTCCCTGGCAGGGCTGCCAATGCCCTGGGGTGCTCGGCACGGCCCTCCCTGCGGCAGGGCTTGGCACGCAGGAGCTCCCTGCGCGCCCCGGGGTGCCCGGAGCAGGGTATCGCCTGGAACCCCTTCCAAAGCTTCGGCACCGAGGCGGGTGGAGGCAGCCTGCGGCTCAGCGCGGGCGGGACGGGTGCGAGCGAGGGGAGAGGCCGCAACGCCGCGAGCGGCAGCCGGGGCTGAAATGCAAAGTGGCTCATGAGGGTCCCGTTCCGCTGAGATGGGGGTGACCCCGCTGTCAAAGCAGGCACGGTGCTGGTGCCATCGGGCGTGGATGGTACCCCCACGCGTGGGGCTGCACAGCCCCGGTCCCCCACGTGCAGCGCTGTACCACCCCCGGCCCCACGCGTGCTAAGGCTGATGCCTGCCCTGGGCTCCCCTTGTTTACTGGGGTTCAGAGCTGGCTGAAAGCAGCCTGCACCCCCCCGGGTGGCCCCAGGAACTGGGGTGACGAGACCCCTGGGGCTGCCAGGAGCACATTGAGAAGGGGATGCTGCAAAGGACGCTCATATCTGTGGTGCTGGGGCATTGGGTGTTGCAGCCTCTCCTACTGAGCAAGACACACAGACACTATAATACCCCCAGCAGAAACCCCCCAGACGGGTAAATCCCCGGCAACGCTGACTTACCGGCAGTAGCCGCTGGCATCCTCGCAGCCTCGGGGGTCGCAGGGGGCTCTGGGCAGCAGCCCGTGCCCTGGGAGCCCATGGCACGTGCTGGGGGCTCAGCGCCGGGGGGCTCGGTGCCCTCTGCTCCCCAGGAAGGGCTGGGACGAGCGGGGCAGCGCTGCGCTCCCCAGCATCGCTGGCGTCACCACGGCAACTGCCGAATGACTCACGCTCATTTATGAGTGACATCAGAGGTGCGGAGGAGGGGGCTGGGGGCTGGAGGGGCTGAGGGCGATGCCAAGAGCACATATTCTGGGTTCGGTTTTGCTGGTTAAAGCTAGGTTTTGTGCGGGGGAAAACCTCCAGGGCCAGCCCTGCAGCCCAGCCCGGGCAGCGTCTCGCCGGGGTCCCGGTGCTATTGTGCAGGAGACCTGTGGAGTCAGGAGAGGAGATGTCGGAGCCCCTCCACGCGTTGGCTCTGAAAGCTGCTCGGTGCTGGCAGCGGGGCTGGGGCAGAGCGGGACGGACACCCAGGCAGTCGGGGCCCCGCTCCCCCGTGCTGCCCTTGGGCCTCGGTTCTGTTCAAAACACAATTAGATTAAGGAAAAGAGGTTCGAAATCACTTGCCTCAACTGGCTTCGCCTCTATGCCGGGCACACGAACAGCAGAGGGGTCGCCTTCAGGGGGCACATTGGGCTCCTCGTGTTTGGCGATGCTGCACCAGCACATCGTCCCCACGGGACCCTGCCCGCACCCGGGAGGCACTCGCAGCTCCCCAGCGCCGGCGGCCCGGCACACGCATGCCACGGGAGCTGAGAAGTGGCCTTGCTTGGAAACTAGTCAAGAAGAGGGAGAAGCATTAGCCGGGCACATGCACAGCAGGGTTTAGGCACGACCACAGGCAAACGCTCTGCATCTGGATATTTTTCAGAGTGTTTTGGTAGCACCTTTGCTCGAGGCTGTGCTGCGCGGGGCTCCGTTGCGCACCATCGGATAACCACAGCCAGCAGTGCTGACGCTCCCCCCCCCTCGCTCACAGGCTCTGTTAGATTGAGCCTGATGACACAGAATTAAATATTTTTAGTAGGATGAGTCCTGCACAAGGCTCCGTACTTAGCAAGAGCAGCGCCAGGTCAGGCAGGGATGCAGCAGCTACACGATCTCTGAGAAATAAACTTTTCTCAGCCCTCTGCGGGAGCAGCCCCAGGGGCATCACACAACCCCCCCCCACCAGACAGACACCCCCTTGGGGGCTTCTGGGCATCCCTCCTTACATGAGGCTGGGATCAGGGAACCCAACACTCGAGGCTTTTATTTTTAGCACAGCAGGCTATAAATACAGCCCACGGGAACCCACAGAAATCTGAGCGACTGCTTGACCCAGCAAGTGACGGCACCGGGGAAGCCCGTGGTGGCCAGAGCTGCCCGGCCAGTGCCGTGCTGCCAGGTCCCCTGTGGGGAAAGGCACCGTCCCACTTCCAGACACCCGGGCTGGATGAAAATACAAAGGCATTTCAAACTGTTTACGGGCTCGGCTGTGCCAGGCACGATGCTCCTGCAAGGGGGAAGAGGGGGCTGGCAGAGCAGGCTGCTGCTGTCTCCTGCCTGTGCTGGCGGGAGCCGGGAGAGGAGGGGTGGTCAAGGATTGCTCAGGGGCCGGAGTGCAGATTTCGTGGAGGATTGTGCATTTTTTTCTTTTCTTGGCGAGCGTTCGCACGTGGGGGCAGTGGAGGAAGGCGCCCGTCTGCGAGGAAGCCGGGCGCACGGGGGTAAAGGCGGAGAGCGCCCCGTGATTCATTGCACGCAGCCTGGCAACGAGCTCCTGTGCAGGGGAAAACACAGATGGGAGAGGGCTGCTGCGATGCCGAGCCAACAGCACAGAAATAATCGGCTGGTGTCCTTTTAAGGATGATTTAGAGCAGCCCGAACTATTTTCCTTTTCTTGCATGCTTCACGGAGGAGCGTGTGGGCCGTGGTGGTCCAGCAGCCCGCACGGCCCGGCTCGCCCAGGCTGGGGCTGTGCTGCTGCCCGGCTGCAGGGACCACATGGGAACAGAGCAAAAATGTAATCCCATGCACCAAGAAATCCAGAGAGATGTCCCACACCTGCCACAGCCCTCGCCCAACGGGAAGGGGTCGAGGCGGCTGCGTGGCTGGAAGCAGCAGGGTCAGCGCGGCACCAGGGGCTGCCGCGTCCAAGCGCTGCCCTGCACAGCGGCGCCGAGGAGGAGCTAAATAATTCAACCAAACTCTGGGCGTGTGGAAACTGCTGCGGGTACGGGACGCCCGGGCACAGATTTGCTGCGGTGCAGCCCTTCCTCAGAGGATAAATAAAGGTTCTCGGCAAGATAAATGTGGTTTATGCCCAAGCTACAGCTCATAAAAGCCAAGTAACCACATCATTCATAAGTGCTACAAGTCTTCCGTGAATAACTTTTTTTCAGGGTGCACCAGCAGCCACTCACACCTGCCCAGCGCAGCACCGAGGCGCCCAGGCAGCCCTCGCCAAGCATTAAGCACGAAGCCTCCGCTTGCGCCGCGCGCGCAGGCAGAGCCCTGGCGCGGAACCAGCTCGACCAGCTCACGGCTCCGCGCACGCCGCTCCCGGAGCGGGAGAGCTCGTTATGCAACTGCCGGTGGCATCCTTGGCGAAACCTGTTTGAGAGCTGCAACCCTTCCCTACGGCAGCGCCGGGGAAGCGGCACTACTGCGTCCTGTGGCGCAGGATGGGTGCAGGACCCCGAGATGCGGGGTTTGCATCCTACCTGCTGCTGCATTAACCACCTGCAGCCAAGCACCCGGCCCGGGGAGGCAGCGGCCGCGCTGCCGGAGCCCAGCACCCAGAGCCACGGTGACTCCCCGGGACCCCTGGGCACTCGCAGGCTCGTAACTCCGGCCTTTTATTGGGGCACTGGCTCCTCAGCCAGGCATCTCATTTACACCCTCGGGTTTGAGAGAGCTGGTCACCTCTCTGGGTTTATTTTGGTCCGGCGTGGTCTGGTCCAGCACATCTCGAGTTACTGGTGTCCCTCCCCCAGCTCCACCAGTACCGGATTCCTGGTGACACTGGATACACGGGGCTCGGGCACTGCGGTCCCTTCACAGGTCACGCTCGCTGGCAGTTGTACCAACGCCGTTCGCACACGCACGCCGCAGACCTGCTCGCTTTCAAGCCATTTTCCAGGACCAAAGCACAGGAGTGACAGCCCAGCTCACAAGGGCAAGCCTTGCGTTTGCAGTGAAGGGTTTTGCAGTGAGGGAAAAGAATTTGCCCCATTAATTCTGCCCCAAACCCGCCTCCCCTATAGCAAAGCATCCCCAGCAGCTTCCAGAGGCGCTTCCTTTGGGTAATTCCTCTCTTATAGTAAAATCACCATTAAAAAAAACGCAGCACGATCAAGCACCGAGCAGGTGATGGGATTGCCACCGAGGGGGCTGCAGCCTTCACCCAAGCGCATCGGGCTGCCAGGGTGCAGGAGCTCCTGGGGCAGCACCTGCCGCTTCCTCCTGTTTCAAACCCAGACACGCCAAGAGGAGCCGGGCGGGTGATCGCACAACGTTCTGCTCCTCTTTGGGGGCTGGCGCGGCTAATGACCGCGGACTCGCGGGAGAAGAGCGAGCGCAGGGAAGGAGAAAGCCCGACCGCCGCACAGCTCGCTGGGAGAGGCGGTGAACCACCCACGGAGGGAGCGGGAGCGACTCTTGCCCCGCCGTTTGTCATCAGCAACACCGAGCTGCATTTTCACAGCCACGTGCAACCCGTGCTCACCTTCCCCGCCCGGTGCAGCGCGGGCTTCGGCTCCGGTGGAGGCTGCAGGGGGCTCTGGGGCCGAAGCAGCGGCAAGCCTCAATCCTGATCGCTGCTGAAGAGCGCCAGCAACGCAGCTCCGGGCCGAAAGCGCGATTCTCCTCTCGAGAGCCGACAAACACTTCATCGGTTGCAACCCATCCTGTCACTGATAGCAGCACTTCTTAATTCTTAAGGTGTGGATTTCTGCCCAGACCTGCTGTACCAGTTTAGGTACAGAAGTACCATTATCTAATGACACACCACGAGCTGCTTTGAGGGGTTTGTTCTGGTTTAAATTTAAATTTCTGGAGAGCCAGACTTTTGACATGTCCTGCAGCCTGCTGCTAGGCTGGGCGTTAAAGTAAATCCGAGTTAGGGGCCACCTAGCACCAAGAAAACACCAGCATTTCGTAACACCCCATTTAAAATCCTGTGCTAAACAATAAGGATTTAGGTGTCTCATCCTTCACGGGATGCAATGAGCATTGCTCCGAGCTCCTCACCAGCCGCTGTAACGCGTGTTAAACAGGCTGCTGGCAGATGCTCTTCCTTGCCCTGCACATTGTGTGAAAATGCTGATAGCCCCACCTCTCCTTCAGAGGAACAACCTCGCGCAGCTTCGCTCTTAATCGGTTGCCTCTAAGGCAACCGCACGCGCGTGGGCAAGGCTCGGAGGCAATTCCCAGCTCGTTGCCAAATAGCCAGCAGCAGCACCGGCGCTGCCCGAGCGAGAAGGGTTTCGCCATGTGCAAGTAGCTGCATCCCACCGCGCCGCCAGCTGCTATTTGCTCGAGCTGTTTTCCTTAATGAGGGTTCCCTTGTTGTGGAAGAAAAGGCTTCCAATTTATCAGTCAACAACCGTCACAATAAATCCCTCTTAAATGGCACCGGTCCGTCACAGGGGATCACCAAGTGTTGTTTCACGCAGCCCTTGCCGTGAATCTCACCAGCGCAACTTCTGGAAAATGGAGGAAATAACTTCCAGGTGCAAATTCAGCTACTGAACCAGGATTTTCTGCCCATTTCCCTACAGGTTTGTTGACCAGCTATTAAATATCTTACTATGAGAAACAATTCTAGCAGTCTGCAGATACAAGGAGCATTCATAGAATCCCACGAACCATGAAATCACAGGATACCAGGTTGGGAGGGACCTCGAGGATCATCCGGTGCAACCTTTCTTGGCAAAAGCAGGGTCTAGACGATGACCTTGAACGATGTGGATTCATAAACCTTTGCTGCTCCTGAAAATGACATTTCAGAACACCTTGTAATAAATCAAAAAACTTTATTTTGAAGATATATTATAAATTTACAACACACATAACATCGGCCTCTTCAGTGTGTATGTGCGAGCAGGTTGAGAGACTCAACATTCATTCTGGTCTCGCTCGTGGGTACAACTCCACACGCTAAAGGAACGCAATCGTTGCGGTCCAGACAGGTCTGGCTTTGCGAACAACCCTGATAACCCCCAGGACTGTATTTCAGTAGACAACAGGGAATGCTTAAAAGGGTAACAAATTGGTAGCATTTCTTGCCTTTTTTTGCCTAGAGGGCTACTGTACGAAGCAAGAGGAGAGGGAGCGGTCAGCGACCCACGCGAGCGTGTCCAGAATGAACCCTGAATTCCTCAGGCTCAGTGACGTCCGCCCTAGTGAAGCTTCATAAAAGTAACGGTACATCTCAGGAACAGCTGTGCATGCCACACATCAGTGTCGGTGCCATAGAAAAATTCTCATATGCTGCACCTAATTATTTTATACACAGGTGAAATGAAAAATGTTAAGTCAGTACCTCGCAATATAATTTTACTGGTGCTGCCTTGTGGTAAGTGCTGGATAGCAAATCACATTCTTGTACAGTTCATTAAACTATGATAAAAATACGCAAATTAAGAATCTCTACAGGCCTCTGCTACCTGCTGCAAAGACACTTTGTTTTGCGGGGCTTAGTTTAAAACGTGATCTAATTTCTTCCCTCTCCCCAGAGCGTGATATAAAACCATACCCAAATTCCGTAAGAATTTAATGCATTTACATTTACTGAAGTTCACATGCTGCAAACTGGATCTGCATTGAAGATCATCAAATCTAGGGCAAAAAAACCCCCTTTTGTTATACCTAGATGTCAGGATGCAGGTGCGAACCCCCACATGAGAGCACGGTGACGCAGACAAACATACACCGCTTGCTGCTTCCTCTGCAGGAAGGCGAGGATCGCCGCCCCGGCCCAGCTCACCGGCCATCCCACCTCCACCCCCGGCCAACACAGATCCTTCGGGAGAATAACCGGCCCAGAGAGGAGGATGCAGTCAGTGGTTTGATGATGCCTCAAAGCACAAGGACTTGTGATCGGATGGAAATACCCAGCTGCAAGCGCTGCTATTCTGCTAACTAGTAAAAATGCTAGTTATTAAAAGTAGAAAACCAGGGTATTTACTTTGGATGAGACACTATCCTGCGCAGGCTACTTTCATAAAATTGCCACTGAAGTGGAGATCACTGGTAACCTCCGTAGCTCTTCTACGGGCAATGTTTGCTGACAGTGTTACTATACATTCATTTGGTGCAATGCTTATTTAAACAACTTTCAAAATACCTTAAAAGATCCTCAGCCCATGAATCGCAAGGCCTAAGGAAAATACTAAGTCGTAACAGTCCCAGCTAAAGAGGATTTCAATAACCACTTAAGTGTTTCTTGGATATAAAGATCAATCTCCAAAAGACAAGTTTGGTTCCAGACGAGCGAGGAAAGAAATGGGGGTCAAGGTTGTGGGACGCGTCTGTGAGGCTGCGAGCAGCCAAAAGCAGCGATTAGCTGGAGGTTCAGGGCTCTTGCAGGGGCGAACCTCGCGCCACCCCAGCAGAGCAGGAGGCGCTGACGACTGCTTTAGAAACCGTGCAAGTTGATTTTCCAGCTGCACGGAGAACAGAAGCGTCCTTCAAGTGGCGTAAAGATCAGCGAACTGTGAAGTTGCTGGGTAATCTTGTGTGACCCTTTCCATAGGGTGATGCAGCAATCTTAAAGGAAGACTCACGCCACTCTCACAAGGAGAGAAAGACTGGCAGATCCTCTGGACTGGACCAGACACCAGAGGTTTATTAGGAGAGTTACGCTAGCTCAGCCTCACAGGTCGAGACAATCAAGGTCCAAGCTGTAACGTGGTCACTGGCATTTTTTCCAAATACATCCCTTTAAATGCAACCCCTATAAAGAGAGTATAAATACCAAGCCCTGAGAACAACCTTCCATATATTACATTTCTATTAAAAATATCAGTGTTTTGATGACAAAATTATAAGTTACACGTATTTAAATAAATAGCTAGCTTTCAAGAGTCATGTAACATCAAAAGGCAGAAGATTGTCTGTATCAACTGACGGGGCGAAGAGCAAGAACAGTAAGAAACAGTCACTGCGCTCTATGAGCCACCTACCACCCCACTTCTGTACTTCTGGATTTCACAGGCTTCCAAATATTCCCTCAACCATGTCTGAGACACTTAAATATGACATGTCTTTGCTAACTATAACTTGAACACCAGAGACACAAGCACAGGACTTGAACCTGTAAATCCTTACTCCTGTGAGCAGTTCTTTCTCACAAAAACTTTTTTAAAATCAAAAACTTCTACTCCCATGTGCTTCGGGACCTCTCCCTGGCCTACAGACCAGATCCACCAGTCCTCTACCCTTCGGCCACGGCGCAGGACAGTTGATCACCAGGCAAAGCTCTTGCCATACACGCTCCTGCCTGGAGACCCGTCTGCACGTTCTGACTCAGCAGCAGAGATCTTAGTCTTTTCACAAGTTTTGTAAAGACTGGGATAATCAATGCCTTTGCACAGTGGAGTTAAGTCCCCCCTCCATTTACTGCGATGGAGTAGCAACACACCCCGGTGTGACGGGGACACACAGCTCCCTAGTCTGCTACTAATTCATATCCTAACACCACCACTGAT
This sequence comes from Phalacrocorax carbo, assembly GCF_963921805.1. Classification (NCBI taxonomy): domain Eukaryota; kingdom Metazoa; phylum Chordata; class Aves; order Suliformes; family Phalacrocoracidae; genus Phalacrocorax; species Phalacrocorax carbo. The sequence goes on from NC_087530.1 coordinate 3,145,127, forward strand.
GGCTTGATCCATTCCTCAAGTGCTTGTTTAAACCTCAAGGGTAGTTTTTGTTTGGTTTAAATCAACTCCACTGCTTTGCTGCAAACAACATGCCTCTGAAGCTCTGGCCTCTTTCAGCTACTGGCCACTGGCAGTTCTCGAAAGGCAAGCAGGACTGTGTTAAAGCCACACCAAGCAAGACGGCTGTTTGGTAGATCAGGAAGAACAGTGTCTCCAACACTTCAGCTGTGTAAGTGTTGAGCTCTGGAATAACGAAATCCAGGAATAACCACGTATTCTCAAGCCTTCAAGCATTTTAAAGACGCAATATTCCTTTATCCACAAGGCCTCTAACCGCTGCTGCCACATTGGGCTGTGCTGTTGAACCCGGGCATTCTTACCTCCTTCTATTACATAAGCATGATTCGTGTTACTGATGCTTTTTCCTCGCTTCACAGAAGGTTCAGTGGCACCGATTCGGTTCTGGCATACCAAGGGAGGCGGCTCTGACAACCTCTATCACCCTGATCAAACTGTTGCTGAAGAACACGCACAGTTCAGTAGCAGGTCCTGGCCGTATCATGCTCTGATCCTGCTGCAGAGATACACAAGCAGCAGAACCTCTACCCTTAGAAGCACACGACTCTGCTCCTCCGAAGCAGGTCAGACACCGCGTATCAGGAACACGCCCAGCTTCAACCCCCTCACGGGTGGGGAGCTGGTTCAAGTTCCTCACCCACGTTGCCCTGGCCGCAGCAACAGACCGTCCTGGGGGCAGCTCCTTCTGTGCCAGTACAGGCAAGAACGGTCGCTCCCTCTTGCCATAAGGCCAGCCCCTAGGTTCTGCTAGAAAACCAGATGCCAAACTTCTGGATGACTCTAAAGTAGACAGACGGTCCTTGCCTGGTCTGTCTGGAAGCCCTACAGCCACTCCAGAGTCTGATCACGTATCACTGAAATCAGAAGAACCATTTCACCTTCACATTCTTCAAAGACCAAAGCTGCTACCGAAGTATCTGTTCGATAAGTCTGAACCTGCACTTATTCATACAGAAGCCAGAACCGCCCCCCACCAGACTACAGGGTAGTTTTTCCCAGCTTTGTCTTCTACAAAAACTTACTAAATGGAATATTTACAAGAATCCTGACTGGTAGAGAAGGACATGTACCTCTAAACATTAAGAGCCTCAAGTAACAGTGTCTTCTGGTAGTATTACAGGCAAAAAGCTTCAGGGAGTAAGAAAAAAATAGAGAAAATAATCAAAACCATTCATAACACTACAACATTCAGTCACAGCTACTCAGGAGTAGTGCTGAACTCGCTGGGTTGCAGGGTCAGGTTCCCAGCTCTTACAGTTATAGGACAAGGTTTAACGGTCACACTGTCAATGCGTTCTTAGCAAGAGTCCAGGAAAATGGCTTTACCGTCCAATTTGAACAGAAGAAGCATCGCTATAAAGCTTGGAATTTCTAAACGTAGAAGATCTTTCAGGAGTCGTGAACTGGAAAGCTTAGAATGAACTTATAAACGTAAAAAAAAAATCCTGGGATAGTAAGTCAAGATAAAATCTCATGCTGTTTTGATTTCCCCACCCTTCATATTAATTATGTGAAATTGGCAACTTTGGTGCCTTGACTGCATAACAGCTTAGATTAGATGCCAAGTTCAGGCCAAAACTTGTTGCAGGGTTTCGGGTTGCATCTTGTTACATTTTTGTTTAATAAACCCAAGGGCACAAAAAAAAAAACCCCAAGCCCCAACATCCCGCCCCACACTTAAAGGTGACTTGCAGAGCTCTTCAGGACCTCCTTACTCGACAGAACACCTTTGTGCTGTTTAAGGACGGGGTCTCCATCTGGTTACTCTGCGTTTGAGAGGCAGGTCTTGCCCAGCCTGCCGCTCCAAAAAAGGGCTGTGAAACACGAGACACAGCAGGGATTATGACAGATGTCAGTCATGTTTCACTAACTTCAAAACAAAACCCATTTTTGTTCAGACTGTTAAAAAAGTAACCCCTGCAGAGCCTAACCCTAACAAAAACTAGCTGGATATTCACCAGCGAGTTCTGTTCCTAAAAGCTCACAACTCCTGTCTGAAATCTCAAGTCAGTCTTCTAATAAAACAAGAAAAAGGCAGCCCGACATTCTCGGTATTTCCAAGGTGAAAATAAGCGTCAAGAAAAACCACTTCTACCTCAAAGAAGATAATTTCAAGCGTGCTTTTAAATACGTTAAGCGAGATAAAAACCTCAGCGGTTTTGCTTTTTACAGATCACCAATGAAAACCCCATGCAAATTAGCTGCTGGTTTGTAAACCGTCTGAAAGGAAGTCAAGAACCACAAAGATCCCCCCTTCCAAAACCGTGCACATAAAAATGGAATAACCCCCACTACGTGAATGCATCCCTCCTTGCACTGGGATATGGCAGAGTATGAACTTACGAACCGCAGCCTACTTGAGAATCCACGTCCTGGTGTAGCGAGTTCTGTCGTGAAAGAGATACTGCACCTTTAATGTAGCTGACAGAGAATCTCCTACAAGTATAACCACTGTGGGACTGCAACGACACTAACGCAGAAAATAAATAGGAAAAAGTAATGCTATTTATTAAAGGAATTCCATCTCTGAATTGTTCTGTTTAAATTATAACGCAAGATAAACAAGGTTGGATAGAAATGTGCTTGCTCTCCCAATATTTGGACTTTTAAAAAACATTTCCTAAGAATCCATTTTAAAAAAGCATTTTATAATTTGATATAGCCATAAATTAATACTGTATGGAGATGATGAATAACCTAAGCTAGTGGTCAGTGACCTTTTGTAAACACTAGCCAGATGCTAGCAAAACTGGCTAGAAAACTACTGCCACAGGCCTTTTTAACAAGCGTAATCATATTTCTTTCCAACAATCAGATTCTTAATTGTTTTCACAAAACCTTTTCCTATTTTTTGATACACTTTATTTTAAACCTAATACCTGAAAACAGAAACAAGTCTTCAAACCTCTTCCACTAACACTAAATCCACAAGGCAATTTAACTTCAGTTGGCCGTAACTACATAAGCTCTCGTGCGAGACACCCGTCCAGGCAGGATCGCCCCCGCTCCCCTCCCCTCCGCCCCCCTCCCCAGACAATCCGTGCACCCTCCCTTGGAGGAGAAGGTGAAGCGAGGGGCAGTAGGAAGTGGCACAGTGGACTGGCATTCCTCTCTACGTGCGATTCAGCGTCTGGAAGATTCGAGAGATCTGTAGCATGACGGGCCCAGTTTCCGGGTCATTCATCCACTGAGTGCTGTTCAAGGGGTTTTCAAGCATATCCTCGAAGGCTGCCAAGAGATGGAGATTGCAACACTCGGTTAGTCCGCTAGCCAAAGGCTTCAGTGCTTGGGATGCTTCAACAACAGAACAGTTTGGGCAAGCGTCCCCCAAACATGGTGGGAACACACGTCACACATTCACCATTTGCACTCCTACGTCTCCACGGACTGGGATGCTACGGGCCCTTATGCCTTCCCCATTCCTCAGCATTAAATTCACTGCAGACAGAGGCTGATTAAATACTCAGCCTGGATCGTAGTCCATCTTACAAAACCTCAGAGACATGGGTTTGAAGAACTAAAGCCTTAGCGAACGTCCACACGCAGTAGCAGGGAACGTGCTACGCAATTCATCCATTTACGAAAGCCCATCTGAGAACTGGGTCATTTGCTGCCAATGCTCCTATGGGAAGACTATTCTACAACTCCAGTCCTCTGATCCAAGATTTTCTACATCCCAGCCTAGATTTCTTTATAGCTAGCTCTTGCACCACTATCTTTTCCCTGCGTGGTACTTCACCAGGACAGTTCACAGAAAGCACCATCACCCCCTTGCCCCCGTTACCTCTGCTTTCCTGTGCCGCACTTCGGCTGTCCTATGGCCACTCTCTCAACATCTCTGGAGAGAAAACTAAGCCAGCAAGATAAGAAGCAGGTATACCAAAGGCTACCCAGGAATAAGCAGCGGAGCCAGCAAAAGTGTAGCCCCTTAAGTCTCAAATCTCAGAGCTTTATCGTTTCATAGAGGTCCCTGGAGCCAAAGGGAAGCAGCATCTTCCCTCTGAGCAGCGAGTGCTTTCTCCTTCCTGGTGTTTAGAGAGCTGAGTATGGCAGGGAGGCAGCCAGTTCCACCTGCCTAGACATAGGCAGAAGGGGAAAATCTGTCTGTGCAGAACAATTACCTCCATTTCTGAACAGCGACAGCAATCCAAATATTTGAGTGTTTTTTCCTTTCTACACACAGCTGTCTTTACAATAAGCTTTGTTGTTTTGTTTGCTTTTCTTAGAAAAGTGAAAACTAGCACATTTTTACTTATGCTGAAGGAACCAGACAGCTACTGCAAGAGCTAAGCTGCAAATTTGGCAGAAAAATGGTCCAGGCAATAATTTATAAGCCTTATGACAGACACTGAGCTGGACTACTGGACATTCGGAGCAGTAATTACGGAACAGGACAGAAAAAAAAGCAGTTGCACATCTGACCTATTCAGAAGTCACCAAAATGTCAGTGTTGTAGGAGTCTGGCAGACCGGCACCAAGGTCAGTGTCTGCATTTTCCCAGGAGCGTTAAGTGTACGAAGCTCCAGCTGACATCAGTGGGAGCTGTAAGTACCCAGCACCTCCGAAAGGCTCATCATTAATACCCTGCTCAAGGTCATGCAGCATGCCTACAGAAAGCCCAGAATAAAGTACAGATCTCACTTTTCACCACTTTATTCTTTTACACAGGCTCAAGAGCTTAAAACTAAAGATTTATCAACATTCTGCAAGTATCTAATTAAATACAAACATTCATTATTAGAAATCTGTGACATAAGCAATTTGCAGATGTGTCATTAGGAATATATTCTCTGATGTTCATCCAAGCTTTACAAGCACATATAATGGCATTTCATTTTCTATTTATATTCTGAGCTGCAGTGTGGAACCCTCGCTGGAAACGAAGAGACCATTTGTTCAGAAACCAGGGTGGGAAGGTTCTGCTCTTGGATTTTTTAAAGGCTTGCAAACTCTCCTAATTACATTTAAAGCAATATTTTTAAAAGCTCTCTTGAAAGAGCTGCGCGTACACCCTTTATTTAAAAGCAAGTCTTCAAATAAAATTTTGAAGCCAAAGACTAAATGCAGAACGTTTTATATACAACACAAAGCCAACGTCATTCTTCTGTATTGTCCTCCAGCGTCAGAGACACCAATTCATCAGAGATTTATGCTTCACTGTCAGGCTCATCAGCTGGGCACTTGCTGTGCTCGCAGCCTTCCTGACCATGAACACGCAGACTTTACCACGGAGCTGAAACTCAAGCAGGGGAAGCGTATTTTCACACAGGTTATCTCAATTTGATAGGCAAGGCCTTAGCTCGGACTTCTTGTTTGGTTACCCTTCCACAAGTTATCTTCCGTCTCAGTGATCAGGCCTCAGCACACAATAAGCTGTGCAGCAGGAGACAGCCTTGTTTTTTCTGTGAAATAATCAGAGTTCTAGACAGACATTCCTGATTTTTCCCCTCGTGGCCAAAGGGAGCACACAAAAGGTCTCCTAAATCCACAAAAGCATCGCAGCCAGCAGCTATTAAAGTTCTGAGTTCAGCAAGTGTAATCCAATAGCTCGGGGAATTAGTATAATTTCTGGGACAGCCCCAAGTTCTGTGCTGGCTTTAGCTGAGTTGCAGTATGAAGCCAACAAACAACACAGCTGCTGAACACGAGGAGAAGGGTACGGAGCCACACCTACCCCAAAGTGTGCTGTGACCATCCAGTCTTTACTCTTATTTGCTAGCAACTACAGAGACAGTGTATATATATATATCAGGAATCCAAGCAGGACTTACCTAGTAGAGTTTTAGGGTTGGTTAGTCCTAACTGTACCACTGGGTTTTCTAAGATGGCTTGGAAGAGAGGGCTATTGGTGTCAATTCCCTTATCTAAGTCCTCTGGAGAAGGCTTTCTGTCTCCCAGCAGCCATTCACACTGAAAGAAATCACCGGGCACAAGAGATTTCATGATTGGGTCCATCAGATTAAAGCGTCTCAAAAGTTTTGACAATGTGGCATGTTAAAAAATATTTTTTCCTCTCACAGTAAAGACCGAGCTATACGTTTCACACCGGGTCACTATCCAGCTGTGTGCTGCTCCCACACCTTTAGTTCAACGGAAACAGAGGCAGTGCCTGGTACAGTAATAAAATTGTACCAGCTTTGGATGTTTCAAAGCCCAGGGAAGATGCGCGTTATCCTGACTCAAAGGAACCCCGTCAATACGGTTACAATGCGTCAGCCTGAAGTACCATCCAGCCCGATATCCTCTAACAGTAGCTGGCACTGGATGCTCGAGAAGGTTCCCTGCCTGCCAGCTGTGTCCACATAACTTCCCTTAACATATCACCCACTAGCCAGGGACAAATGAACATTTGAAAACCTTCATAGTTTTTGATTCCATAACCTGTGGAGCACATTGCTGCAGAATGGTACTTTACATACTGCATGGCTTGAACCTCTTGCTTGATCGTTTATTCCTGTCCTTTAATCAGTCATTCACTATTGGGAATACCTTTTCCTTTCTCATGATAGCATCATCTCTTTTACAGGCTCTAGTGAGGGAGTTTTGCAAAGGCTTTTTGAAAGTCCACATACGCTATCCCAACCAGACCAGCCTCAACCTCATTCACGCTAAATTCCTCTAAGTCTAAAACCTTTGTGTTCTAGCTGCGTGTCTAATTTGGAAGAGGCACAGAATATATAGTACTCATTTCACCTCCAGCAACAGTTGGGCTTTATGACAGATCAAACCATCAGCCAGTTCAACGGTGAAAAGAATCAGTTGAGCAGACTATTACAGCAATAAGGAACAGAAATAGCACTGTACTCACGGCTGCATTTTGCTGGTTGTTGTTTACTCTGAGTGCATCTACCACTTCTTTTTCATCAAATCCCATCTCCATCAGGGCAATGACAGCCTGTATCAGATTTGCAGTTTAATAAAAGTAAAACAAAAATGAGAACAATCACATCCTTTCACCTCCTGTGCCGGAGCTTTTAGTGGGGTAAAAAACCCCCATTGTTTCCATTTGCAGACCACTAAGTAACCTTAGCTACAAACTTTTCAAATACTCTCTATCAAAAGTGCCTTTATTCCGGAAGAATAAATCTTACGAGTGAAGGCGGTTCCTATCCTCAGCCCTGATAGCTGAATGCAAGGCAAAGAGCAAGCGTACCTGGGGTAGAAAGGAGAAGAGCAGGATAGAAACACCTTATTTTAGAACCTCTCTCATGTCACAAAGCTTTTGTTCACATCTTACTGACAGCTCAAGCTCCAGGTTCATTTGCTGTTCTATTCACTCAATTTAATTTTACTTCCTGGATTATTATATTGCTAGTGAGCATTACGCATTTAGACAAGCGTACCCAGATATTGTTATGAGAATGTTTAATCATTTAGAAATTGTACCCAGGTCATCAAATACATTGGCAGCTTTTGACCGAAATCACAAGGAACAGCTACTTGTAAAAGCAAAGCGTTGGACTCCAAAGAGCACCTCCTGGTGAATTACAGTGTGATAACAACACATATTTTCCCTTCAGCTAATACTGTGTCCTGAAAAAAGGTTAACTTCTGCATTTGCTGCAAGACTTAAATCTGCTGGTGATACTTTTCCTCGCTCCCTGAATACAATAATGCTCTTCTGTCCTTTTCTACAGCAAAAGGACCTACTCCTGTCCTGCAACCTTTCCTTCCCAGACAGCAGTCATAAAAAGCAACGCCAGGAGCCTGGCAGCTCATTTCAGTCCCACCAGTTAATTTTCAGGTGCAGAAGTAACAGTGTCAGTAGTTTAGACACTGTTACCTGAGACAGCGATGCACTAATTAAGTAATATCCCTTTCAGCAACCTAAATTCAAACAGTCCCTAAAGACTTCCACTAAAATATTGTCAAAGCAGCATAATAGCCATCTACCCAGATGGCCCATTTCGTTTATTAACTTAACATTTCTTTCGATTGCATGGTGCCCACACGGTCCCTTCCAACCCTAGCAGTTACATAAATAAACAGCACGTACCCGTGGGTCTGGACGAAACTCTCTTTTCCTCCGGATCTTCTTGAATATTTCTGTCAGCTCATCCTTGGCCTCTTCCCCACCCGCTTCTGAACTGGGACCCCCAGTTGCTTCAGCAGAGGATGCACCAGCTTCAGCTGTGGCTTCTGACGGAGTCTGACCGGGCAGCGGAGCATCCGCTGCAGGGTCATCTGCGTGTTCTATCAACCACTCCATGGCCTGTGTCACTGACATACTGAAAAGCAAATTAACACACAAGGATGAGAAACACTCCAGAGGTACAGTAGTGTTCCACACACATTTGCCTTTGCATTTATTCCCTTGGTATCCTGACTTGCAGGTTAATTAGTATCTGAAAAGTCATAAATAAAGTTTTGGAGCAAATCTCAGAGCACCTTAATTTTCTGTGCATTCAGGGCAGCACAATCTTCTCTGAAGCCAGGAAGACAGAGGAATGAAGTCCAGCTTGGACAGCTGCAACCCAGATTTTAAAAAGCATTTCTGAGGGAGTCATTCTCCACATCATCTGCTTTATTTCACAAGAAACACTATCTGCAACTATTGACAAAACTGCAAACTAAGCACGTTCCAAGTTTACGTGGAACCACCTCTCAGAAGCAAGCTGCTTTGTTGCTTCAGGAGATCTATCTCAGCCATCCATCCAGTGATCAATGAACTCCATTAAAAACCACAAGAAAGAAAGAGGGTGAAAACATTACATGCGCACAGTATGCCTTGAGAGAGCACAAAATTCAACACAGGCAATTGCACTTGGACACGTACCAAGAAGTCGCCTGTGGTCCCTCAAAGGAGAGGCCAGGCCAAGGGAACAGAACACCACGGTCATAACACGGTCACCTGCTGTCCACTGCAAGCGCTCCGGCTAAGGGCTCTCAAGAGCACCCCAACACATCTCTTCCCAATGAATACAGGGGGAGGAAAGATAACGATAGGGCAACCGAACGTGTGATTTTGTTTGGTGCACGGGAATTACTACATGTTCACAGAAAGGAGAGGAAAGCCTTTGCCTATTTGGCTTTTAAGTTACAACATGAAAGATGGAGGACATCAGGGGAGAAAGTCTTTCCGAGCCCAAAGGGAGAGAAACTGGAAAAGAGTGACAGGAATATGTTGTGGATTCTCTATCATTTGAAATTTCAGAGAATGGCCTAACAAACCCCTCTCAGAAGTAGGCAGTACAGCTGATTCTTCTTAGAGCACGCAAAGAACTACGTTACCTCTTATTTTCCTGCAGTTGCTATCTGGACTTTACAATATTCTTTGAATGTTTTAAAAAGGTGCGCACAAAGTATTTTTCTACAGCTGAAGCACCCATGCGGATGGGCTAGGTTTGCTTTTTCCTCTGTAAAACCTGAATTCTAAAGCGGAAGAAAGCATGACTTTAAAACTTGGAAATAGCGCCAGCCTGGCAGCCTTGTGAACCGCAGACGAGCTATTCTTTCCAGAGCAAGTACAGCACTGTTTCCCCTTCCCTGTGCCACCTGCCCCTGCGTGCCGCCCGAGGCAGCGCTGTTCTTTGAGTTAACGCTTTTTCCAACCTAGTTTTAGGTGACCCACATACAGAGGCTTCAGAAAAAAAAAGTGATTTTTTTTTTTAAACTGTATCAAGTAGTTTACAGGCAGCGTGCTGAGTACACTTACTGATTTAATCGAAGGGCTTTGACAGCTCTGCTTTCTGGAAACCCCATTTCTGTAAGCTGTCGCAGAGCTATCTCATCCACTCTGTCTTCCTCATCCTCATCCAGCATGGCTACACATACACAAACAAAACAATGTTCAGATTGACTTCAAGCTAAAATAAAACCCTTTCTCAATGGAATGGCATGTGTTAAGTTCAAACCCCATTCTTCTCTTCCATCCCTGCTTTTGTTTCTGCCCCAAATTTGCTATCTCATCATTTGATTTGCTGCACTCAGCTTGGTCAGGCTCAGATAGATACTTCCAGGGCAGAGATGTTGTCTAGATGTGTTCAAGATCTCAAATGAAAGACAGCTAACTCTCACATTACCAAGGTATTGCCACACAAGTAAATACATAGGAGATTCACTGAAGATCTGTTTATCATTTATCTAGGAAGTAAGTTGGATCTGGTTGTAGCAGGTCTCAAGGGCAAGCATTTCCCACAAACCGAATCAACAGCTACACCTTCTCCTCATTTTACTACCGCTTGGGCATTTTCAACTATTTTTACCATCTCCTTGGGTATTTTCAACTATTTTTTACCATCCCTAAAGCGCAACTCAAAGTTTTCCAATTTTTTCCACTACTAATGGAAAGATGTCCCTGCTCACTGCAGCGGGGGTTGGACTAGATGACCTCTAAAGGTCCCTTCCAGCCCAAAGCATTCTATGATTCTAATGATTTTATTTTTAAATGGAACTTCTCACCCATCTCAAAGGGACCTTATAAATTCACAAGTTTTTTTACAACCTACACCCAGAAGGTGAAATCTTTGCCACGAAGTTCGCAGTAGCTTTGCAGTTACATTAAGGTCTGGACTTCACTCTGCAAGCCCACTCTTGTGCTATGGAAGCAAACAGGTTCCCAGGATTGAACTAATAACTATAAAGGTATGTTCATACCATTTGCCTTCTTAAACAGTTCAACTGCATCTGGGTTCAGTGCTAGCAATTTCTGTGCGACTTCTATGAGAGACACTAGTATCTTCCGGAGCTCTGTCTGGAACTGGAAGAAAGGAAACTGTCAAAATATTTAGACAGGAGGTTACCAGGCATCATTAAATCTTAATGTATCTATTGTTAGTGTCTCAGCAGTAGTCTGGCCCCCAGTACAGAAGGTTGCTTTATCAAGGCTTTATTGTCATCCTTTAGTCTCTCAAGAGCACTGGGCCTTTCCTGTGAAGTGCTTGGCCCTGGGGAGGCCCCACCTCGAGTGCTGGGCTCAGGTTTGGGCCCCTCGGGACAAGAAGGCCCTTGAAGGGCTGGAGCGTGTCCAGAGAAGGGCAGCGGGGCTGGGGCAGGGTCTGGAGCACAAGTGTGCTGGGGGGCGGCTGGGGGGGCTGGGGGGGTTTAGCCTGGAGAAGAGGGGGCTGAGGGGAGCCCTTCTCGCTCTCTGCAACTACCTGAAAGGAGGTTGTAGCAAGGCGGGGGTCAGCCTCTTCTCCCTAGTAACAAGCGATAGGACGAGAGGAAATGGCCTCAAGCTGCACCAGGGGAAGTTTAGGTTGGATATTAGGAAAAACTTCTTCACCAAAAGGTTTGTCAAACAGTGGAACAGGCTGCCCAGGGAGGTGGTGGAGTCTCCATCCCTGGAGGTATTTAAAAGAGTAGACGTGGTGCTTGAGGATATGGTTTAGTGGTGGACTTGGCAGTGACAGGTTAGCGGTTGGACTCGATCTTAAGGGTCTTTTCCAACCTTAACGATTCTATGATTCTATGAAAGGCTACTGGGCAGAAAGGTCCTTTTACCTCTGCCACAGCTTGCTGTCCAGCACCACCACAAGATGTGCAGCGCTCAAGAAAAGTCATTGCTTCACAGAAACGCTTTGACTCCAACCATGCAGAAACAGCGTAAGATGACAGTCACAGTAGCTCTGTACCAGTACTACTTGCTTTCTGTGAACCAATGAGCCCTCCTGGTCTACCACGTCTCATAATCTAAATCTGAACAACATAGGTCAAAGCTATTTTCTAAGCTGAAGCATCAAAAATTCCTTTCAGCTGGACATTTGTTTTTTAAAAATGCCACGCTCAGTAGGTCATGTTGGCCATTAAACAGCTTAAACGCCAACCATCCCCTGTAGGTTACTAGTTAGGTAACTCTGACAGTATGCAATACGTAGGCAGACTCACTTTTTCATGCCCCTGCTAGTACAGAAAGGTAAAAGTAGTCCCCGCACTGCTGAAGACAGTTAGAAGCATTACAGACTATCAGCATTCAATTACTGAAGTCAAAATTTATGCAGTATTTCTCTTTTCAAAACCACAGAAGAGAAAAACCACGGCAAACACTTGAACTATTTAAGACTGAAGAAATAAAAAACCCCGACTTCACATTGGCCAGATCTTGGATATGTTTGCTGAGGCTCTCCCATGGACAAATAAAACATTTAGAATCATAATTTAGAACAGAGTGATTTATTATCATCACTAAATAGTATAACCTGTGTCTAAATCTTAAGCTATCTACGTAACAAACATTATATGCATTTAAATTTCTCTTATAGAGAAAAGAAAAATCACATTTGCATGTAAGAAAAGGTTATACAAGACAAACGCCTGCTGGGATGTTAGTGTGCGAGTTAAAGAAGTCAAGTCTAATACTTACATCCCTCATGTTGTGATGGGCCACAGTGCGGTCTACATTGCGAGAGGGCAGATTTGCAGTTGCTTTGAGAATAGCATCCTTATCAGGAGCTTTCTGTTCTTGTTTCCTCTGAAGGATACGAAACATGATCAGGTTTCATAACCCATTATCCACAGAACAGAGAACACAGCATAGCTAAGAGCAGTTCCATATTCTTCACCAAGGTATCAAGCAGTGCTCTGTAACTTGCAACTAAGAGAAACAGCAGTCTAGCAATACGATGGATTAATAGCACCAGTATAATTTTGCAATTATAGAGCAAAACTGGACCTGTTGGGTTGCCCCACTTTCACTCCTTACACCTTTCTGTTACCTCAACGCACAAAGAAATTCCAGCATAAGGAGGGAAAATGATGTATCAAACCCAGAGGGACTTCAGAGGCCTCAGTGCTCAGGACCATATTCTGCTCCACACGGCCTGCTCATTGCATGCTCTCTTCAAACCCATGGTTTGTTGGGAGATGTACCAGTGCCGTACACAGCCTAACACTTATCTGCTTAACACTGGAAGTGCTTCACCGCTTGCAAGTATCATGCGGAGATATACGGTGCCTTGGATTTTCAGTACATGCTTATAGTCCAGGATAAAATATAACAGGGTATGAACTACAAATATTTCCCAGTCTTATATCTTATGCTCTTACAGTGACATTCTGCACAGCAAGACCATACTGAGGAGAGACACATACACCAATACCTACGGGAAGCAAGAAGAAACAAAGCTGTGCAAGTGGAGAGAGCTAGGAATTCACAACGTCAAGCACAAGCATTGCTCGAAGTGTTTATGCGATAACATCAACTGCACTACCCCTCGTGCATAAGCGTCACCCTGGGCGTCACTGACCCTCAGTAACAACTACATTACAATAAACCAAAATAATAATTAAAAAAAGAATAGTAAGGGGCCAACACTTCAGCTCTAGAGACCTGGTTAGAGGGTGACAAGCCACACATAGCTCAAGACAGAAGTCAGCCTGACAGCAAGTTGACATATTTCTATTGTGTTTTCAAGCAGAGACAAAGCAAAGCACCAGCTGAACTATACTTACAATGGTTATCAGACATTTGTTCAAAGATCAAATCTATACCACTTGCACAGTGAATCTGCGTGTCTTATTCTAAGGCAAATGTTCTCACAAAGTTAAAAGTGTAAAATTAGCTTCCTCAAAGTTTGGAAGAAATATGAAGTAATTTCCCTAGAATTTAACTGGCAGCATTTGCCTCTACAAGCGAGAGGAGTACACCGCAGTAATCCTTCCCCATATCATGAATAAAGCAGTTAATCAAAACAGCCGAGCCGAGAAGTCTTTCAAACTCACTTTCTCCTCTGCTGACACGTCTGCCATTTTGGGGAGCGGAGGTGGCGCACGCTTCTTTATCAAAAGCAAGACATCTAGAAAGAGAATGATACTGAAATACATTAGAAAGTAACGTGAAAACAGTTCTTGCAAGATACTTCACACATTCAGTTTTTCCTGCAGGTGAATTTTGTACTGATTGCACTGTAGGATCAGACCTTTTTCACACTTTAAAACCTGTATGGCTTTACATGCTCCCCTTCAATGTTTGCAACTTCTTAGGCCACAGTGAATTCAAAACATGGTCCGTTATTAGTTACACTTTGTTTCTGGTTTCTTCTCACACCACCACCATTAAAGAAAGGGTGTTACAGGCTCCAGTTGTCTTGTACATTAATAGTACAGCAACTGGCTCATGATAATAAGAAAACATCAGCACTCCAGTGCTTCTACTGAGAAGGAAGCAGTAGAGACAGGCCAGGGATGGCTTTTGGTCTAAGTTGGGGTGTTCCAACTGCAGCAAGGCAAGCACCAAGCTTCAACAAGAACCTCCAGTATCGGGCTTCAGCGCGCCTTTGTGTGGGAGTGGCAGTAGAGCGATTCACGGTCTACAGCAGAGATGCCTCACTGGTAGCCCACACGGGCAAGTCTCGAGGGCAACAAAAAAGCCTTCAGGCTCAGATATCCCACATTGCCTGGCACGAGCTTGCTTCGGGCTTTTAAGACTAATACTTTCCCCTGACAGGGCACCCTTTTCCTAGAGATCATGTGATGCTTTACAAGTTCCTAGCACCTCAGTCACGACCACACACCTTCTAAGGCTGGAAAGATGCAGACACACTGCTTAGAGCCCAAAACATGCCTGCACAGCATCTGCAGTCCTTCAGCCAGCTACGGCCTGACGTGCAGTTTTAGTCCATTGTATTAAGCAGGTGAAAAGCAAACAAAGCATGCTGGCACAACAAGTTTCCTTGGTCTGGCTCAGCACGTGACAGCCAAGAGCAACAGCTGGTGAAGGCTGTTAACCCTCATTTGTCCAGCTGATCAGAATGCAAAAGGATCCACATGCTGACTCTTGGCTGCCCTGTGCAGTCAGCTGGTGGCAATCAGCTGTTGGCTGTGATCTCGTCTCCCTGACAAGCAAGGCACATGAAAGGTAGAGCACATTGCAGAGGGAAAAGGAGCGAAGAAGCATTCGCGTGACAGCTTACTATGACTACACAGTTAATACCGCTTAGCCGCTGCAAACTGCAATTCAAAACTCCGTAGGAGCCAGCACCTCGCCTAGAAATAATACACCACCGATCAGCAAAAATGCTGTCCCTCGCCTTTGCCTAAGATAGCGCTTCTCAGCTCCTGTTCAGCTCTAAAGGTGATAGGTGACACTGCCTTGGAAGAGAGACCAAATGGCTCGTGTTCACGGCAGTTCTCCAGCCTGCACGAACTCAGGCAAAAACCCAGGAACTCTACTCCTGCTGAGTTTCTGGTTCAGGCAACATTTCAGTGTCCAGCAGTCCTGCTTCTCTCACTTTCTGCACCGCTGCCCTTTATCTCCAGAAGGCACCATTAGCTTAATCTGACTAGTAAAAACAGACTCCAGCTATCATCTTCAGATCTTCTGTTGTTTCACATTAATCCTTTACACCTTTAAAGTTCAGTAGCAAATACATACCTCACATACTCTACTGTAGCCGGTGATACCATAGTGTGATGGATTCTGACCTACGTTTGCAGAGCACAAAATGAGATCTAAACTGCAGACACTTGGATACACTTCAGCAAACATCCTTCTGCCTGACCTGGAGGCCTCAAGATCTCCCCCAAGGGCACCGGGGTTGTTTGTCTTGGAATACTCAGCCATCATAACTATTTTTGAATCATTTTGAAGGATAAATGGTGCCCTGAAGGTTTAAAATATTCCTTTAAAAAGAGATGACGTAACCTGTTTAACGTATCAGCTTAATGAATACTCCTAATTCCTTTTCAACTCTTAAAAGGAAGAGTGAAGAAAAGCAAAGTGCTCAAGGTGCTTTCTCAGCGAGGGAAGTCTTTTTTCCTCTTCCTTTTTGCCACCTTATTACTTTCTTATGTCAAAGCAGAGAGCAGATATTAAAAATGTTACTGTTTGGAACTCGCCGAAGAGTTCAACACAATCTCATGTTTCCAGGCTGACAGGATTCAAAAACCAGACAATCTTACCTCTGTCTTGAATGTTTTCCTCCAACACTGTTTTTGTGTCTGTCAGCACCTTCTCAGAAGTAGCATGTATCAACTTATGATGTGTCACGGTTTTTGGATCCTCCAAGCTCCCAGGTAGACACTACAGAAGATAATAAATATTGAAGATCAGGAGACAGAAATAAGCCTGCTGCATGAATCACTGCACTTTGCACTTAAGATTCTCCACATACACACTCTGCCATCATTTACAAGCTTCTTAATAGCTTAGGTAACAGCGCAATATGCTAGAGGCCAGTGCACAGAACATACTTTGTTAAAGAAACTGTGGCTTGAATTGTGCTGTAACGATACTGACTGCGGTAGGTTTCCACCTGTGTGTCCAAGCTCCTGGCTGGGAAGAATAATCAACTAAAGGAAGGATTCTGGTGTTTCTTCCTTGATGCTGTGAAATTAGTAACTACATCAGGGAGCTGGACTCGATGATCCTTATGGGTCTCTTCCAATTCAGATATTCTATGATTCTATGATTTCAGTTCCAACTGATTAAGATGCTCTAAAAAACTTCTTTAAATAGCCAGTTTCAAAGACCTGATGTTACAGCCCAATTGCCCCAAATGAGCCCTTCAAGGGCACCAGCCTTTGTGAGCAGGTTTATACTTTCACAGTACAGTGCATCTCTATTGCACTTAATTCTGAGTCCTTGGTCCTACACTCAGGCCTATGGAGATTCGGAGCAAAGCCAGGAGGCTCTAGGACCCACAGCTACGTTAGCGCTGCAGCACATTGCTAAGGTCACTCACTCTTAGTGAGAAGTCTGGGGGTAGCGATTAGCGTCATGAACTAAGAATGCAAATCTACAAAGAGCACCCAGTGTTTTTACAGGGCAGGCTATAATAATGCAGTATGTTCCTCATTTGTAACTAGTGTCAAAACAGAGGACAGACTCGCTGCTTCATCTAATAGTTACTATTAACACATACTGTTGGGCTAAACAGGCAACTGCCAGCAGTGATTTTGGTACACTTGACCTTAAACTGGGAGGGAAACAGCAGTTTCTGCACTTTGTTTCAAGCTGAAATCCACAGATTTGGCTGCTGGAGTCCTAACCTGCGCCCTGCTGAAAGTGCTGAACAGAAGTTACATTCACAACTTTTCTTCCCAACCATAAATATCAGCATACAGTAGATTTTTCGTATATGAATGCTGTGCTCAATTCCTTATTACAATTCTAAATTATAGGTCAATTAATTCACTAGGAAATCAAGTTCAAATCCTCCCCAAAAAAAGAGTGCATGCACACACAGGCCTTGAACTGACTCATCTTCACACCAGAGTGGCTCCCAGATCCACAGTGATAAATTTCAAGTACATTACATCAGTGCATCTAGAGGCTTCTAATTTGTTTGAGTGGAAAAAGCAAGCATAGCGGCTGCAATTCCAGAAAGGCAAAATTAAAAATAACAACCTACCAAAACCACAAAATTGACGCTGCTGTTCTCGCCACAAACCAGGACACTTAATACCGACCTCACCTGCCCTGCTCACAGAAAACAGCTTTTAATGACACTTCTTTCAATACACGTCTCTACCAAGCCACTTCTACCGTGTCTGCAGAAGAACACGTCCACCTTTCACGTAAGAGCCGTTTCTAGAAACCCCACTGAAATCAGTCCTTTGCTTTGATGTAGCGTTTAGTCCTGCTCATCGTAAGATGCATCACCAGCCTTCCTCAAAGGAATCCTTTTAGTCCATCATCACCTTTTCTGTTGCGACTGCAACTGATGGAAAACCCAGCTACCGGCCCTTTTTCCAGACATAATGCACTTGTTTTCCACACAGATCTTCAGTTCCTCATACGAACTTCTGCACGGTTCTGATGCCTCAGTAAGACCGATGTGAGAATGTTTGAGTCCTGCTTTGTAGAACAGTAGCTTCTTACTAATCCCTCAGCATATTAACTGCTGAACAAAAGCCAAAGAATGCATTAAAGCCTAGAAGCAGCTGGGAGTACCTCCTGTAATTGATCCGATAAGTTACCCAAAATGTGTAAGAGTACATCAGCGGAACATCTCCTCTCCCAACAAGCCCAAAATATCACTGCTACAGATCCTCAGAGTCAGACCCCAAAAGGAAGAACTTGAAAATGGGAGCTGGGAGGTGTTTGTTTGGGATGGGATGGGACACGACACAGACCTATTATCCATTTTTTCCCTAGCACATATAAGGGGGGGATATATTAGTAAATATTATTGCACACACACATAAGGTGAAAGTGTAAGCAAAAAAATGAAGTCACTGTTTTAAAAGAAAAGTCCTCTGAACACCTATTCTTACTTCCCCTTCCTCTAACCACTTTGTTAACAACTGCACAGAACAATAAGGCATATGTAGACAGTACATATATCTAAGGGACTGCTCAGCGAAATACTTATCTTAATATTTTAACATGCCCTGGAAATAAAGGCCATCTTCACAAACAATGCCTCTGCTAGCTCTCAGCAGCCCACCAGGAACTACCACCACTAAACATCAGATCTCACTGTGGAATCCTGCTTCATGAGCACCATGTCTGCCAAAACACAGCATTTTTTAATTAGATACAACGCTTTAAAGTGTAACTGAAAATATCTTCCTGCCCAGAGAGAGAACAGCGCTGGTGATCCACGGGAAGAGCAGTGAGGAGGAGAGGGATTCCCTGCACAGAGCAGAGGAAGCACCTGTCATGCAAGTGAAGCCCAGAACCCAGGGTGCACCGTGAGGCCCCAGGGCATGGCTGGGGTTAAGGAGCAGCACTCCCCCGGCAATCAGAGGTGCAGCATGGCAGGAAGACAAGCGCGCTCTCATCTTTTTGTACATAAGGATTGTAAGGAGAGGATCTGCTGTTTCATCATTTTGCTTCCAGCATAAATATTTGCATTTTTTTTTTAACACTGGAGTTTACAGCAGGCTGCTTTGCCAGGCAGGTGAGAAACCTTTGTTCACAGGTGCCTGAGCAACTGCTGAAATTGTAAGCCTTGGTGATGCTAAATGCTATTTGCGGAGCCTGGAATCCTGATAAACAGAAAGCCTTGTGGTTTGGTTTTAAAATAAGAAAAACCATTTTTTGTTTGCTTTTATTAACAGAGCATTTGAAAATAGCACTGACACTCCCTGCTATACTAAGCTTGGGTGGCTTAAACCATCCGCACCCCTCACAAAGTATGCAAAACATGCCCAGGGGCAGGAACCTACCTTATCTTGGTACTCTGAGAGCTAGCACCCTGCATCTCTGTTCCACAGATACTCCTTATCATACCTTAAAACCCAGGTGAGTATCACTGGCAGCTTAAGGAAAAGGGGAACAGAAGCACAGAAGCATTAAAAGCTTGCCCCACACTGCCAGGAAAATCGCAGGTAGAGCTTATGTACCCACACAGCCCATATTTGTGCTTTCTGGGTGCATGACCACAGTTTACATCAGTATTTCAGAAATACTGCTGAGCCTCAGCGAGAAGCAACCGTCTCTTGCAATGAGAGCGTCAGAAGCAGGCGTGTCTGCAGCACCGAGGCAGTGCTGCCCTTCGACTGTCAGCGCTGGGCACAAGAATTGTGGATCATAAAAATATCTAAGTTAAGCTGGAGTTTCCGTGGCTAAGGTGACCCTTCTCAATTCTGAGTCTGAAATGAACAGTTGCTTTTTATGAAAACCACAGGAGAGCTCAGGGCTGGCTCCCGCTGAGGTGGTGGGGCCTGGCGCAGGGACAAGCGAAACTTTGATGGTGAAACTTGAGTTAAAAAATAACTAGGAAGGGAAACAACTTATTATCAGGTATTTCTTTACAGACTACATAGATAGCATTACTGAAGGCAGCAGTTTAACAACACGTAAGCACCACTAAATTGTTAGAGGTCAAGACATAAAACTAGTGGGAGGGTTTTTTTCTCTCTGTCTCTAACAAAAAGCCCAATATAAAATTCAGAAAAGAAAAAAAGACATCAGGAGTGACACCTCAGAGGCCAGTAAGCATTTGAATGCTGTAGAGGGAAAAGCAGCCACTTTCCTAGTTCAAATCTCTTACAAATATTATCGTCCTCTGCTTCCTGAAAGAAATTTTTCAGACTTTAGGGAACATAATAATCAGCATCTTCCAAGAGATGGCTGCATAAATTATCTCAAGGTGCTATCAAGATTCATTGCAACATACCCACGATCAGGAGTCATGATTCTTCCATTTCTATTTTTCCCGTCCATAAAACTATATATTATCCATAATGGTTATGCAAATCCACACCATTAGCACAAAGCAGCAGAGAGAATGAAATCAAACATCATGCCAAGTTATCAATTGTCTCCTGCCCTGACTCGCACTGCAATGCGAGCATCTACTCAATTAAGTTTCCTGATAATTAAAGGCCTTGCAGCCCTGCACACATGCATGTGATCATTGCCCCACCTTGTTTTGGCAGCCTTCGCACCACCCTCCTGTTTAATCACTCAGCTGCACTGGAGGGGGACAAGAGGGGAGCACTAGACCTCTTCCAGGACTGTACCTGTGTGGGGAGCCTGCGCCCCACTGCTTTCAGCAAGGCACCCTCATTTGCCCTCAGAAGGATCACACCTACCTCAGGTGAAGCAAACTCAAATGTGGCCCTTCTCACCCCTAAATCAAAAAGCACTTACAAAGTCTACGGGACAAGAAAAACCAGTGTGTGCTGGGACCTGTAGTTTCCAGGGGTTCTTGCTGAAAGCAACAACTATCAGGCCTGAGGCAGAGGGCACCTGGGCTGCCAGCAGCCCTCACTTCACCGCACGCTCATTCAGAAAATAAAACCTTTTACCCATCAAATGGGAGTTAACTAATGACACTACAGGTACGTTCTCCTATTGCAACTGCATTTTATGAAAAAAAAAAAAGTCTTTGCATGACTTTGAAGACAAAAAAACCACACTGTTAACTGCAGTTTAGTAAACTGCGCTCCCAGAGACGGGGTAAAGGCGCCTGCTTTTGTTACTCAGAAGTTACACGCCTTTCAGAAAAGCTCTCGGCAAGAAATCCAGTGGGTTGTGGCTCCAGCTGCCAGACCACGCCGCGCTGGTTCCAGAACGGCAAGCTTCAGGACAGTCCTGGTTGTGGGTCACAACGTTACACGCTGTTGTTGTCAATCATGTTTTTGCTTTCAAGTAAAATGCCATTACGGCAGATCTTCAAAATTCAGTCCAATAGTTTTGAAACCACTGGTTTTAACGTTTAAGACCCACAAACACACCAGTGGTAATTGAGCACGTGAGTACAAAGAGCCCGTGCTTTCCAACTCAACTTATACAGGCTGCGCCTGGGTGTTTTCATCTAATTTCTCTTCCAGGCAGTGATTAGTAACTCACCTTTTGGACACATCCATTAAGACCTTACTGCTCAGCACACAGGGGGAGCACTAGAAGAACCTATCATCTCCTCACCAAATATCCCACTGGCTGCTGTGCCAGCACAGGGTAGGGCTGTACTAAGACTTCTTCAAAAAAGGGGAGTTCACCACCACAGTTACTACTTTCCTTGTTTCTTCTTAACTAGAAACGAGAAGCAAATCAGGCTACAATTTCTGAAGTGAAACCGTCAGAGCCGAGTTCACTAGTTCGTAAAGCGCGTGCAGGAGCTGGGGATCTCTAACACTACTGCAAAATATACGCCCAATTCTTCCAAAACGAGAGGTTGCAAAGTGATTTCCCTCCCTCCCCTCAGTCGTCCTTCTCCAACACACAAAACTCTTGAAACAGGCATTTTTGTTGCTATATGGAACGGCTTTACATAATTCGGGGGCAGGTAGGGTGGCGGCAGAGACGACAAGCCAGGTGAACCAGAACGCAGAAACACTTGTTTACTTGAGCTACTTTTAAAAAATATGATCTCCGACGTTTACAGGGCGTTGGAAAACCCAGTTTTCTCCGCAAGGGGCCCTGCCTGCCCTACCCCGCCCGTGGTCTGCAGCCCCGGCCCGCAGCAGCAGAAAGCGCAGGTATTTCGGCGCCTTCCCTGCCCCAGAGCCGCGCCGGGGGCCCGGGCAGCGCCGGCAGCCGGCCGGGGGAGGCGGCAGCCCCGGGGGCCGGGCCGGACACCCCTCCTTACGTGCTTCAGGCACCGCTCCTTCAGCTTCTCCACCGTGGTGTCCTCGGGGACCTCCTCCAGCCACTCGGCGCCCTCCATGGTGCACACATGGAGCCGCAGCACCTTCCCCGCGAAGATCTTCTCCTCCTGCACGAACATCGCCCCGGGCCCCGCCGCCGCCGCCGTTCCCGGTCCCCGCTCAGCCCCGGCGACGCGTCACCAGGCCCCGGGCACCGCCGTGCGCCGGGCCCCGCGCTACCGCCGGCCCATGAAGGTGACCCCGCCGGGCCCGAGGGGAGCTCGGTGGGCCCCGCCGCCGCCGCTCCTGTCACCGCCTGGCCCCGCCGGTCCCTCCGAGGGGACGGGGGCGCTCCCGCGGCCACCGGAACCGGAAGGGCGCGGCGCCGCGGTGCATGCTGGGAGGTGTAGTTTTTACCCCGTACGACGGGACCTGCAGGGGTAGAACCCCGGGGTGCGGAGCGGAGATTTTTCAACGTCTGTTACCGGCTCCGCGGCGGGCGGGGCGTCCCGGTGTAAAATAAAATAAAATAAAATAAAATAAAAAAGCGGTTTTGCCCAGTGCGTTGTGGGAATCGGAGTCGCTCCCTCCGCTCCGGAGCACTATGGGAAGTGTAGTCCTCCCCGCCCGGTGCATGCTGGGAGTTGTAGTCCGGGGCGCCGAGGCCTCGGCCAGGCCCCTGCGGCCGGCCCGGGGGGCGCTCGGGCTGGCGGCGGCTGGCCCGGGGGTGCCCGGCGGGAAGCTGCCCTCCGCCCCCGGGCGGGCGGCCGGGCCCGGGCCGCTTTCTCCCTTCCGCCGTTAGAGGGGGGCCGAGAGCCGCCGGCGGGGCCGGGGAGGCGCGTCCAGGGCGCCGGGCTCGGGGCGGCCGCGTCGCCGCGGGCCACCGGGGCGGCCCCGGCCGGCAGAGGGGCGGCGGGGCCTGGGGAGCGGAGGGGACTACGGCTGCCCTCGGGGGCGTACCGAGCGCGGGGGGGGTCCCGCGGCCTCTGGCAGAGGAGCGGCCGGTGAGCAGCAGCACCGGGTCCTGGCAGTCTGTCTGTCCGGGGCCTGGCTGGCTGTCCCGGCCTGGCCATCCAGGCCTGGGCCGTCCCGTCCGGCTCTGAAATCAGCTGCCCGTCTCCCATCGTTCTCACGTGCCCGAGGGTGCCGTAGGGTGCGGAGATTTGCCTCCCAGGGCCTCCCTGCAACTGCCTGAGAGGGGCTGTAGTCAGGGGGGGGACAGTCTCTTCTCCCAAGTCACTAGCGATGAGAGGAAACAGCTTCAAGATGTGTCAGGGGAGGTTTAGACTGGATATTAGGAAATATTTCTTCCCTGAAAGAGGGAACAGGCTGCCCGGGGAGGTGGGGAGTCACCATCCCTGGGGGTGTTCAGACAACCTGCAGACGTGACACCTGGGGACATGGTTTAGGCCTGGGGGTGTTGGGGTGGCGGGTGGGCTTGATGACCTTAGAGGTCTTTTCCAACCTTAATGATTCTATAATGACTCTGAACAAGTGATATCTACGACTAATCCCTGGTAGAAGCCTGCCCGCACACTTTCTACACACTCGATATGCTTTGGCATGTTTTCCCTGCTCGGCTTATTGCCTGCAGCCTGACGGGCAATGGGGTCTTTTGGTGTTAAATACACTGTTAAAGGAAGCTTGAAATGAAAAAAGGCCACTGCAGCTATAGCTGCTCGATTTTTATGTATGTATTAAATGGAGCTGTTCTTGTCTAGAAAATATGAGGAATATGTCATTGCTTCATCTCTGAGACTGAGCGCTGTAATATTCATGTTACACACTCAGTCTGGAGTTGGTTGGTAAAGCTCTCTGGAAGAAATAAATCCAGACAGAATTAGCGGACCCAGAAACAATAAAGGCAATAAAGTGTTATGTGAGAAGGAGCTGAGAGCTCTGGAGAGCCAAAATTCGATCCCATCAAAAAACAATTCGTTTTGGGTTGCCAAAAACAGTAGGTACCGCTGAAGCCCTGACCCAGGAGTGCATCTCGGGGGGTCTTTATGCTTATATTGCGCTGTGCCGGCAACTCCCAGCGGCCAAACGGGAGATTTTCTTTCCTATTTTCCAAGATGGGAAGGAATCCCATCCCTTTCTGCAACCATTGCTGGCGTGCCGGGCTCAGATACCAGCTCCCAGAGCCCACGAGAGGGAGCAAATTCCTCCTCAGCAAATTCCCTGCCAGCAGCAGCTCCCTTTGGGGACAGCCTGGACAAGTTTCCCCGCCACAAGCGTGGCCCTGGAGCCGTGGGGTGCCCACCGGGGCTGACACGCAGGGACGGCGCAGGTCGCGGGGGCACCGGTGGGGTAACCCCAAGTCCCGCCCTTGGGAAGGGCCAAGGGGGGAGCCCTGGCTCCAGCCGGCCGCTGCTCCAGGCCAAGCACCAGCTGCCCGACACGGCCCGGCGACTGAATGAAGGCACTCTTCGTGGGCACCGGTGCGGTGCTGGGTGCCCAGCCCGGGGAGAACCGCTCCTTCCTTCTGACCACCGGCGTTATTTGCTCGCTGCAACTTCTCCTGCTTCATGGGGGGAGCTGAAAGTCCGGACGCCGACTGGGGAAGGCGACTCTCGGTGACCCCGGCAGCCACTCTCTCTGTGGGGGAGAGCAATGATAACGTTTTGCCAGGAGATATTTTAAAACAGCAAAGAAACATTGGGTAATTTCACAGCAGGCTAAATTCAGTTGTGAGCTCTTAGTGTGGGGGGGGATGCGTGGATGTTACACAGCCATAAAGGGGGCTCTTAGCAGTCACTGCTGCAAGTAGAAGCAATATTTGGAGATGAATCTGGAGCTGAGGCAGAAAAAAAGGAGATTTCTGCTTTCTGGCCATATCTTGTGTCGAAACAGTGCTTGCCTAACACAAGTGGAATACTTTATTTTCATGCTTTGAATGCAGCGTCTGTGTGCTTGATAAAACGTACCCATAAAATTGCAAATACAGAGCAATTTGACTACTGATGGCTAATGCATCATAACGCTAAGGAAATGCGAGCATTTAAAAATACCCCATTTAAACGTCGGGCATTACCTCCGTTACTTGCAGTACAGCAGAATAAATAAACAATATGTGCGTATTATGTTAATATTGTCCAAAGCAAAAAAAAAATACGAGTGCACAATGTGTTACTTGCTTTTTATGACTGATCCATTATGCCCAGAGACCAACGTGTGAATGAGAAAAGGGGGAAATCAACAGCTCTTTTCCTTTGAGAAATGGCTCCTTTTGTTTTACGTCTCCAGGTGAATTACGTTCCGTGATTGCATCCAGCAGCAGGAACCTCCTGCAGTTACTGAGGGTGACTCGAGTCCCAGGGAAGAGGGTTGCAAAACTCCGTTGATTCAATGATTGCAGGCGTTGGCCTGGGGGCTGCCCCACGTTATGGGGGGGGGGGGGAAGCAGACCAGGGGAGGGGGGACGGAGCCCACCCGCAGTCAAACACCCCGCATTCGGGCTCGCTGGGCTGTGCTCAGGGAGCAGCATAACGCTGCGAGGACCCGCTGTTGGCTGGAAGCGCTGACTCCAACAAGAGCCGAAGAGGAGGGGTGCGGGAGCAGGCGCCGCTGCCTAGGGTCTCCGTTGGTACAAACTGGAGCACTTTGGGGACTGCTGTAACATCTGCAAGTTGTCTGTGGCCCTCTAGGGCGGACGTGGGTCTGAGGACTCCTCGGCATGCTCAGGATGCTGGCTGTGCCTCTCCTGGGCCCATTTCTTTTGCCACAAGGACTCCAAGAAGCTCATTCCAGACCAGCCAGTGCTGGAGGAGTGGGGACATCCAGCTCAGGGGAATCCGCATCAGGGACCTTCCAGCAAACCCATAATCTCTTAATTTTCCAAGAGTGGGAGGAATAAAAGAGAGTGAAAATTACACACGCCCCCCCCCCCCCCCCCCCCCAGCTTTTCCTGGGCAATCTCAGAATTTATTGAGGCAACTCCTGTGGGATGCTACGTCTTGTCATCCAAGACTTGTGTATCGACTCTCTTTTCCTGCATCTGCTGAGTGAAGAAATATGATAGCAGGAGGCATAATGAAGCAGACATGTTTTCTTCAAATCACACCAATTCTCTCTTAAGATGGGATAAAAGGGTAAAGAACTTTCCCTTCGCGATATTTTTCTCAGTAATGTCTTTTGACAATTTAATGTAGAAGTCATAGAGTAGCAAAGACAAAGTCACCCGGTGGGTGGACATCGGAGAGTTCAGTTGCCTTTGTGATGAATTGGTGATAGTACAGAGATGACAAAACAACACAGGGGGACAAGAAGGAGGCTGGCAGCACTGTCGGCAACAAGCACAGGATAAATTGAACACTACACTTCATCCAGGATCTTCAATAGTCCCAGGCATCCCAATATAAATTATGAATTGCAATTAGCATTTTATTATGGCTTGTGCTTGAGCTTGGGGCCAGGTTTTGCGAGTTGCGGAGCAAAGTTTTCATAAGTTTGAGGTACCTGTTTATTTAAATTAAAGCAATAAATATGCTCAAGAGGTTGCTTTCTTGTTTTGAAGCTGCAGAGGCTGAGAGTGTGGATTTCTTGCAGAGGCTTCTTGGGGCACTGGCTCACATGTTTCTCCTCATCTGGGCTCTGGCAACACACGCACATCCTGCTTGTGTTTGGCAGCCTGTCCCGGGAGCGCCGCGGGACCCGCGGCGGGACTGCCAGGAAAGCAGCCAAGGAAGCACCAGGATCTGTCTGTGCCCAACAGCTCCAGTACGGGATCTCGGCTGTGTTCATCACACCGTACCGTGGAGGAGCCGCCGCTCTCCCCGGTCTCTGAGCTGTCTCCACGTGCGGCTGCTGAGCCCTGTGGGAGCCCAATCCTGATGCTTTGGGGCCCATGGGTCCCAGATTTATTTCTCTTTTTCCAAGACATGGAAAATTTTGTCTTTTGCCCCTTATAACTTCCCCAGGCAGAGAGAGGAGGAGCAAGAACTTCTCCTGCTCCCCTCTCCATCCCAGCTGGGGGAGCAGCACCCTTCTGCTTCCCCTCCCCTGCAAACAGAAGATCATCTTAAAAAACTTTGGAAAAAAGAACGTCCTAAGTTGGAAATATCCATCAGGCTGTCATTGCCGGCGCTGCTCCAGGACCCACAGCACCCCGGGACCTCTCTGCCCCGTAGAGCTCTGCCTGCAGCAGCTGGGGCTGATACCCCAGAGCAGAGACGTGCAGAACTGTTGTACAATTTAACTCCGGAATCACTCTGAAGGGCCCCTGACTGTGCTCCAAACCGCGCTGTAGGAGCCGCTTGCAGCACAGTCACAAAGCTTTTTGTGGGGATATTCATGAAATTCTATCACCGCTTACCCTGGCTGGTAATGGCCTTGTTTATGTATGGGCTCTATACCTAGCTTTGCAGCCTCTCCAAACACAATTCCATTACCGTGTTTAACTGCTCTATCAGTGTAGTACTTAGCGCTCTCTGCTTTCCAGCACAGCTCCTTAATGGCCAGGGAAGATATTAGGCACTGCAGTTTGTGAGTATTCAAAAGAAAGTTCAAATCTCACGATGTCTTTATTTTAAAATTCATGGAATTTCTAAGTACCAACTTCTAAGCCATGACCAAATAGTCATTTCTTTCTTAAACAGCCTTTTATTTTCCCCTCTCTCCCCCCACCAGTTACCTTGCTCTCACCAGCTTTTGGGACCCGCAGCTCTCTGGATGCCAGTCCCTGCCCGGCCCACTGCAGGGACCCCCATGAGCTCGTCCCCTGGCTCTGCTCACATGGATCAGGCGGGCATCGTTACGGGGGCTCTTGGGGAGCAGGGGGTCACTCTAGGGGTTTGTCGTGGGGCAGGGGAGCCCCTGTGCCCTCCCTGAGGAGCGCCGGGCTGGGCAGCGGCCGGGGGAGCAGAGACAAGGGGAAAAAGAGAATTAGAAATCAGGGAGGTATTTAAAAGGATGTGACAGTACCTGTGTGGGAAGGGTGGCAGAATCAAGCCACTGGCGGTGCTGGGGGCGGCAGTGGTGCAATTCATCCTTCGAGTCCTTCCTTGTAACCAGTGCTTTGGTTTTTGGTACTGCATGAGTCCAGTTCACAGATTTCTCTCCTAAAGGGAAAAGAAAAACCTTTCATACTTAACTTCATACTTAAAGCCCCGCTTCCCACACAACACTTGGCAGAGAATGATGAATGTCCACATCCACCCGCCGCTACCTCGTCCATCAGGTGCTGTTTTACCCGCGACCGTCACCGCCGTGTCCGGGTGGCAGGTTTTGCCTCCTCTATTCCAGCCGATCGAGAGCGTTTTCTAGTTTCCTCGTACGTTTTGGCAGGATGTCACACTTTAATTGTTGGAAACGAGCAGGAAATATTAGCAGCACCGGCACAATAGGATTTTAATTTAGCTTCAGGATAGAAATGGGTCTCTAGCAGAGTGCCAGGCTCCAGGATTGCCTGTGAGTACGAGGAGCCTGGAGTTTGCCTAATAGTTTGCACAACTGGGGTAATTCTGTAGGGATGCAAGGGACTTAATTGGGCTCATGCTTAAACATCCTCGTAATGCGAGGCGCACTGCATGCTCTGAGCATTATTATTAAACAGCCCATTTCCCTTTTTAATGATCATCTTGGATCAACCTAACAATGATCGGCAAATAATCCTGGACAAATAAACATCTGTCTTCGGCGTTTCCACAGCTGGGGCTGCCGCCGGGCTCCGAGCATGGCTGGGGCAGGGGGAGAGCTGTGCCCCCAGCCCCATGGGAGCCCCTCATGTACCCTCTCCACCCTTTATCGGGCCGGGGGGCTCAGAGGTCGCAGTTAGTCCTCAGCACCACGTACCCTTTGGGACATCAACGTCTGCCCCAAACGCTGCCGGGCTGCACCCACGGGAGGCGTGTCACCGCCCGCCTTGACATTGAGGTAAAATATGGGGCATCGCTAAATTATTCAGTTGGTGAGAGGGGCTCTCAGCATGGCGTGTTGCTCTTCTGCAGTGTAATTAATAGTCTTTAGATTAAATATGAAATCATTCCTAGTCATTAATAATTTAGCCGCAGCGTGGCGATCTTTAGAGAGCAGCAGCACTTCATATTCTTCTCAAGTACGTTGCCTGAAACGCTTTGGGGGAAGCCAGCCGCCCTTTCATCCATCTCAATTACAATTGCTGGCTGCTCATTTCCTTCTTGAACATTGTTTTGCGAAGGTGTAAAACTCTTCCGCTTTTCCTAAGTTGGTGTTTAAAGCATCAGCGTGTCCTGGAAACGACGGGCTGGAGCTCTACAGCACCAGCGAGCCGCCGTAGCGTGGAGGTGAAGACCTCCAGCGCTTCCCAAGGCGTCCGTGCTCAAGACCCGACGGGCACCGTAAGAGTTTCTGGGTTCAGTTTAGCTCGAACGCAGCTTCCACCACCCTCATTGTGGGACAGACAGACCGGCCGTGGGCCCCGAGAGGGGCCTGAGCATGCCGCTGGCCCTCGCCAATGTTGCAGAGGGAGGTGGTGGGATGGAGAAGAGCTTCCCCTGGCTGAGGTGCCTGCGCTGCCGCCCTGCCATGGCTTTTGCCGCAGTGCCGGTGACCCCGGCCACAGCCGACCCACCAACACCAGTCCCAGCTCCACAGCACAATACTCTGGTCCCTATAATTTCCAGAAAACAGGAGCTGATCCACCGCTGCTCCGTCTCTTCCAGCCCCCAGGCCCTGCCGCTGTGCATTTTACGGGCAGGACGGTGATGACAGTTTTTGCTAATGCTGACAACTACCATAATTTAGCTTTATGCCAGCACTAAAACTGGAGAAAAAAATTCATGTCCTGGGACATCTGTGACACAGTTGCAGCTGATGGCAGATTTATGTGCAGTCCTGGTGGCTGCCAGCAAGGAAAGCACCCCGGCGCAGATGGAGAGGTGCAACAGCCCCACTCCGCTGCCCCCCAAAGCGGCTCCGACCCTGTTGGCGACACACACGGAATCGGCCATCCCACTGCAGTTCCTCATGAGGACAAACCCCTGCTTCACCTTAGCCCAGCACAATCAATGGGAAAAGGGCAGGGGAAAGCCCCAGCTGCACCCTGCGACACTGGGGGGCTCCCACGCGTGTGTTGGGCCAGGAGGGCGCGCGCCGCCCCGCTGCGCTGGTGCAGGGGTCTGAGGATGCCCTGGAGGGAGCAGGGATGCTAAAAAAGCAGAAAAAAGCAGCGGTCTGTGCAGAAGCATGGCTAAATCCCTCCACAGCCGGGCTCCCGCTCCCCGGCATGCGATCGCAGCTCGGCTGCAAAAGGCCACCCGTAGCAGGAGGAACATTTTGGAGCACCGAAGCTGCAAGGCTGGGGCTGTGCTGGCTGCCGGCAGCGGCTCTGGAGGGACCCTGCCTTTCACCGAGTGCCATAATTCCTGTTTCCAAACAGCAAACAAATGTTAGACAGCTGCTGCAGTAAAATTTGAAATCAAAGCCAGGTCCCGCAGGGATGCCAGCAGCGGCTGGGTGAGGAGGGGTGAAGGATGAGGCTGACCCCGGCACAGGGCAGGGAAATACAGACCTGGGCTCTGCAGGGCAAAGGCAGAGGCTCTGGGGGTCGCAGCGAGTCCCTCAGCCCCAGCAGACACAGGCACGAAATGTCACATCTCCCAAGGAGCCCTAAATACCCACGCAGCTGCTGTAACCTTTATAGAGCCCTCCTGATTCACGCGTTAGCTGTTACAATAGGATAAACTTGTTTGCACACCTGGCTGTGTTTTAAATAGGTTTAATTCCTTTGTGCCTCTCCACAGTTTCCTCTGATGACTAAATGACTTGTCAGCTGTCGAAGGCTGAATGCTGACAGCTTCAACTTGCCCCCGCACCGGTGTGTGTCCCCCCCTCCCAGCAGCATCTCCTGGGACAGCCGTGCCGCAGGGAGCCGGAGCTGCCTGGGGGTGGGTGGGCTTGGCCAAAAGCGCGGTGCTGGCCCCCAAGTGCTGCTTTCTGTAGGGTGGGAGGATGTGGGGTGATGGGGGCAAAGCGACAGCGAGAAGCCAGTGACACGTTAGGGGGTCAAACAGCCTCCAGCAGAGCCCCACGGGATCAGGCACCCCCCCAGGAGGGGCTGGCTCCCGAAGCCCCCATCAGTCCCTCTGCCGAATAACGGGATCCCCACATCCTACAGGGAGAGCGGCTGGGGCGATGGGCGAAGGCACCGGTCTGGTGCTGGCAAGGAAGGGGTGATGCCGGGGCTGGCTCCATCCCCAAATCACCCCAAAGATGCTGGTGTCTCCCTGCTGCCAACCGGGGCGTGAGGGGGGGCTGGGGGAGCCAGGGCTGGTGGGACCCCGACATCCTCCCCGGCGGGGCCGGCGGGTGGGACGCGAGCGGTGATTCCTAATTAAATCAGACCCAAAAGCCGGAGGGCTGACAGAGCGGATTCCTGAGGCCTGGTTCATTTTGGGGGACCGGTTAGTGATAGCCCCCCTGCATGGTACAGCGGGGGTATAAAACCAGGACCGTAAGGGAGCGTATTAATGAATATGGAAACCTTCTTTTCTGGTATTGCGCACTCATAAATGAATCCACTTTATAGAGCCATAGCAGAGAGGAAATGACTATTCGGAGCCTGATTTATCTGCTCAAATGCTTTGTAGTACTTCAGATTAATAAAAATATTTAATAAAGAATCAAGATGGTTTATCTGTAATGCAAAGAGAATCACATCCCCTGTATTTTTATTACTGAAAAATTGGAAGCGGGAAGAAATAATGATATAAGCTACTGTATAAATGACAAAAATACCCATTCTAGTTATATGCATTGCTGTACAATCTTTTTCTATCCTATAAACATAATATATTCTTATGCCTATTTCAACTGATTCAGTAGTCATATGCTGCATTGTGCAGTTTAATACCATCCCGTCCTCAACAGCTCTGGCAAGTGATTAAATAAGAAATAAATTTTGCTGTCATTGCATTTAAAATCAAATCAAGGATCATTTGTTACCCCAAACGAACCAGTTATCCTTCTCTGCTCGTAAGTAGGCTGCTGTTTGCTGAAGCATTTAGAAATGTATATATAGTAAACTCTTTGCATAATGGCTTGTACTGTAATATGATCTTTATGAGCCTGCCGCTCTGGAGACACTCGGAAGAACCAATAAACAGTACATTGCTTTTTTAATTTAAAGTTATAGGTATGAGCCATTTCATATTCTCCTTATATTCATCTGAGCCTCGTTGGCCGTGCCGCGGAGCCGAGGCCAAAACTTCGCTTCCCACCAGTGCCCCCCAGAGCCGGCACGGCCCCGGCACCGCGGGGCATCGCCGCGATAACCCCCCGGTGTCGCCGGCACCGGCCCTGCCCACGCAGCCCTGCCCGCCCTCTCGGGGGTCCCCGGCCCCGCCGCCCCCCGGGGAGAAATACGGCAGCGCCGAACCCCGACCGCCCGCCCGGGGCCGTGCCAAGGAGGGAGAGACAAACTGTCCCATTCGCGAGTCCATTAAATTTAATGTCGCCGCCTCATTAACAGCCCCTCGCGTTATAATGTGTAATATAAACTTACAAATTAATTGCGATACCTTCTAAAGCTTCTTTAACCGCTGCTGAAACGAAACCTTGCTAAGAGCCATAATTCTGAAGTCCATTCTTGTTCGAAGATTGTGTCTGACCAAATTTCTTTTGTTGCCTCATTATTTTAATTTCTCTCCTTCCCTTGAGAGTTGCCGTTTTTCGGCCACCCACCCATCGCCGGGATTTACCGGAGCGCAGCTGCTGTTTCTTATGGGCCGCCTCATCGATGGGCGACCCTACAAAACTCTGAGGAACAGTCAGCCTCGTGCTCTGGCTGCGTGACAAAGCCCACGATGGGAACATCTCTGCTTAGAAAGAAAAAAAAGGATATAAAATTTCGTTTAAAAAATGACCATTGTAAGAAAAAGGAGGTTGCCCGGGGTGCCCCACGCGGCGTCGGGCGTCACGGCTGGCTTCCAGCCCCTCGCCGTCAGCCCTGTGTCTGCCACGGGCCCCGCCAAATCCGGTGGGTAAATTATTTGTTGCAAATTATTTGCTCAGCTTTAATTATCAAGTTTTGGCACCCATTAGTTAAACCGGTTAATTTTATTACAGAGAAAACAACAAATCACATGGCTGACAATAATGAGGATGAACAGGCATTTAATTATCCTTGTTCTAGACAGAACAATTATTAATTTTAAACTGCAAAAACTCATTTGAAAAGTTTGGAGTCTGGAGAATTATCGTGGGGAGCGTAATATTGCTGCGGGAGATCTATGGTCAGCTCTTTCATTAATACCAGTAAATCAAGCAAATCAATTCCTTCACCAGCCTCTTCCTCCCCGTTGTAAAATGCAGGAATAAAACTCATAAACTTTTGTGCCGGTGTCTTTGTTAAAAGAGGCCTGGTGGCCCCAAACAGGGCTGGTCCGGAGTCCCTCTCCCAACCGCTGAGCTTGTGCCACTCCCGGAGACGTCTGCAGCCCCGCTCTGCAACGGCATTTTACCCTAAAGCAGGGGAAGGGACCCCCCCCCACCCCGGCAGGGCAGCCGCCGGCCCCCTGGGCGATCCAGCCGCAGCAGGCACCCACGGGGGCCCTTCGGGGCGAGCGCTGCGCCCCGGCTGCAGGAATCACCGCTCGCCCCGAGCACAACGTCCCCAGGTGAGGATGAGGAAGGTGGATGTCCCCAGGTAAGGATGAAGAAGGTGCAATGACCCTAGGTGTGATGACTGATGTCCCCAGGTGAGGGCGAGGAAGGTGCAATGTCCCTATGTGTGATGTCCCCAGGTGAGGATGAAGAAGGTGTGATGTCCCTAGGTGTGATATCTGATGCCCCAGGTGAGGATGAAGAAGGTGCCATGTCCCTAGGTGTGATATCTCATGTCCCCAAGTGAGGATTAGGAAGGTGCCATGTCCCCAGGTGTGATGTCCCCAGGAGAGGATGAAGAAGGTGCCATGTCCCCAGGTGTGATGTCCCCAAGTGAGGATGAGGAAGGTGCCATGTCCCCAGGTGTGATGTCCCCAGGTGTGATGTCCCCAAGTGAGGATGAGGAAGGTGTGATGTCCCCAGGAGAGGATGAGGAAGGTGGATGTACCCAGGCAGGATGGGAGCAGAGGGATGGCACTTGCACTCACCAGGGCGCGGCGTAGAGGATCCCCACGACTTTGGGACACTGCAGTTCCCGCCCCTCAGGTCCTGCCCGGAGCCTCTCAGCATTGAGGCAACCTGGGAGGGAACCTATGAGGCAAAGGGGAAAAAACCAAACAAACCAACCAATAACAAAAAAAAGTTGGGAAAAAGAATCTGAAGCTTGAAGAAACAAATGAAATCTCATCATTTATCCCCAGTGGTCAGTGGCACAGATAACATTTTTCAAAGTGTAATTGCAGTCAATTGTACTTTCCCCCCAGTGCCCGTCAGCTCATCTTAGCTGGCGTGATAAATGTTAGCTTTTAAGCAAGAATGGATTGATTATTAATAGCTTAGATACCAGTTACAGGAACTGCAATAAAACTAGATTTTAATTTCCCTCTCTATTAAGGAATCTCATGTTTCATTCAACGTAGAGAAAATAGGGGTGTTATTTTTTTTTTGCAAAGATATTAGATTTACTGCCACTGTAAAAGATCATTGATGTGCCGAACTCTGGGTTCTAGTTGACCAGTTTTTCAACAAAAGGCAGCCTGGTGGGTCACCGAGTCTCCCCTGTGCCCGGCTCGGCCCTCGCCGGCAGGTCCAGGCTGGGAGGGGATGCTCTGACCAGCGTCAAGGCATTACCTTTTGAAAAAACCCCGTGCTTCAGGTGAGCAGCCGCCTCCTGTGCCAGGGGAGCTTGCTGTTGGCGCGGGGGGAGGCAGCACCCCGGGGCGCCCCGTGCCCACCACCCCTCCCCACCCCGGGCAGCGCTCGGGGCCCCGAACCTCCCGGGCACTGGCGAGCAGAGGGTTTCGACAGTGTCTTTGATGGCGGCGGAGCCTGGCACCTGCTCCTGCTCCCTCCCGCGCGCTCCTGCTCGCCATTAAAACAAAAATCCCTGCAGAAAATCACTTAATCAGGGTAGGGATGTTTCGGCTGTGATTTGTGTCTAAATCAGGAGAAAAAGCATAAAAGCTGCCTTGACTGAAGAACATAGTTGTGCATTTTAATCTCTTATAACTTACTTTTATGATGTAATTCTGAATTATGTTATTACATTTGTATTTAGAGAGCACACCAGATGGTGCATGCAGTAACACTTTAAATTAGGGTTTCCCAAATACACATTAAATTTAGATTTAATAAGACAGTTATCACATGCGAATTAAATACCAATTGATTATTTATAAAATATCACAGCTCAGCAAACAGTGCGACTCAGCCGCCTTCTTGCGCCGCAGCTGGCGCAGGGGAGACGCACCTTTAGGGAGCGACTGGGACTCCTGCCCCGGCTCCCGCCGGGCACCCACGGCCACTGGCCTCCCCGAGCCCGTGCCACCTTGTCCACCAGGATGGACGCGAAGGAGGGACGCTGCCATCCTCCCCCCGGCCAGGCCAGCGCCCCGGCCACGCTGTCTATCCCAGTGTCGCCCAACCTGGAGCGGTGATGCCCAGTCCGGTGGCTGGAGGGGCTCCGCCACTCAGCTGACGGCTGTTTCAGACCAGTGTCACCCCTCGGCGCATGAAATCACGCCCCTGAAGGCACCTGCAGCCACATCAACCCGTGCACGTCCCCGTCGGCCGCTCACAGCCGTGCCCGCCGCCTGCAGCCCCGCGCCTACGCCGAGCTGAGCGCGTCGCTTTCGGGCAGGGAGGTGCTGCTGGCAGCCGCAAAGCGGCCCGACCCCTGCAGCGGGTCCTGGGGGCACAGGGGTCCCCAGGGGCACGGGGGTGCCCAGGCACAGGGACCCGGCCCCGGCTCCGCGCCGGGCAGCGATCACAGCTCAGTCACTGCCCGAGCAGTTCCGTTCCCTGAGAACATTTAAGATCCTTTGCTGCCACTGATTTTTTTTATTATTATTATTATTATTCAGAACTGCAATATGCTGCTCATATACTCTGGGTAATTTACTTTTCTAATCAAATTGATTTCCATTCAAATGAATTCTCTTGTCCGTCTCTATTCCAGTAATGTTATTTTAAGCATAAGCTGTGTCTTGGTACAAATGTATAATCAAACGGGTAGATGCAGAGGGCATTGTGGTACTTTATGGTGAATCAAATAGAAGTGAAATTATAGAAGCTTTTAGGCGCAATAATTTATGTATTGTAACTTCTGCTTGGGCCCAGCAAGTGAGATTACATTCCCCTCCTGGATTTATCTGTCGTCTTGCTTTGTGGCTCGGCATTTCTTCCCTTTTTTTTCCCCCTTTTTGTCCTTGCATGGAATTAGACTGATCTAATTCCTCTCCCAGAGGGAGCAGAGCCCCAGGGGGATGAGGGCTGCCGACCCTGCGGGACCCTGCCCAACCTGGCAAGGACCGGACCCCACCACTGCGGTTTTGGGGTGCTGCCCTGCTGTCATTGCCTCCATCCCAGCCCCAGCGCATCAGCCAGGGCCAAAAAATCAAGTCCCTGGCTCACTTAGGCACCCTCCCGCAGCGCATCCCCCGTTAGCTGCTCGGGGGGCGGCCGCACATCAATTACCTGCACGCCGGTGCCAGCTTTCCTGCGGGAACGTGTTAACAGCCACCGTGACACTGCCGCCGGCGCCGGCTGGTGCCGTCCCGGTGCGGCCCCAAGATTACGGCCGGCCGCCATGCTTACACCCCAACCCGTCCCTGCCACCCCCCACCATCCCCTCGCCAAGCCCGGGGCATTATCGTTACTATTTTCATTATTAATCTTAAGCTACCCTACAATAACACTCCAAAGACCCTGCCTGCAGCCCTGCTTGCCGGGGCTGATTTATGTGCCCGTGGCAATCTTAATTCAGTGCTGGTGCGGCCAAGTCAGCGCCGCAGAGCAAGGCGGGCACGGCGGCGTGCATCGGGAATGATGCAGTTCCTACCCTTCACCCTTTATTTGTATTTTCTGTCCTGCACGATATATATCAGCCATCGCTGGTGCTGGAGTGCCGCTCCACAGTCTATTATAAAATGGCTTGGTGCAAAAGATGCATATAAATAAGAGAAGCCGTGAAGTGTTCCTCAGCCGCCGGTGCAGGGAGCGCTCGCGGCCGTGATTTATAGCATCTGCTCGATGGGCCTTTCTGACATAAATCTCGCGCTCCTTTCACATGCACGGAGTTAGGGAGTGGCGGCACCCCAGCACCCATGGGCGCGCGCCCTCCCCGCCACCCCCCCCGCGCCACCCTCCCGGGCAGTGGTCTTGGGGAAGAGGAGGCGAGCAGGGATGGATGCAGCCGTACCGGGTGTCTCGGCTCCGGCCAGGCGCAGCTCTTGCTCTCTCCTCTTTCCCACAGAGCAGGGTTGGTGCCGGGCTCACGCAGGAGCTTGGTGTAGGTGGAGCAGCGCGGCACTGGGACACCGCAGTCCCCAGCGTCCGCTGGCCGCCCACCAGCATCCCCCAGCTGCAAAGGCAATGGCCAACACCGTCAGCAATGGCCAATGCCTTCTGCAATGGGGCCAACACGTCAGCAATGGCCAACGCCTCTGCAATGGCCAATGCCTCCTGCAACGGCCAACGCCTCCTGCAACGGCCAACGCCTCCTGCAACGGCCAACGCCTTCTGCCATGGCCAACGCCTTCTGCCATGGCCAACGCCTTCTGCAATGGCCAATGCCTCTGCAATGGCCAATGCCTCCTGCAACGGCCAACGCCTCCTGCAACGGCCAACGCCTCCTGCCATGGCCAACGCCTTCTGCCATGGCCAACGCCTTCTGCAATGGCCAATGCCTCCTGCAACGGCCAACGCCTCTGCAATGG
This sequence comes from Phalacrocorax carbo, assembly GCF_963921805.1. Classification (NCBI taxonomy): domain Eukaryota; kingdom Metazoa; phylum Chordata; class Aves; order Suliformes; family Phalacrocoracidae; genus Phalacrocorax; species Phalacrocorax carbo. The sequence goes on from NC_087530.1 coordinate 3,182,920, forward strand.
CCAACGCCTCCTGCAACGGCCAACGCCTCTGCAATGGCCAACGCCTTCTGCAATGGCCAATGCCTTCTGCAATGGCCAATGCCTCTGCAATGGCCAACGCCTCTGCAACGGCCAATGCCTTCTGCAATGGCCAACGCCTTCTGCAATGGCCAACGCCTCTGCAACGGCCAACGCCTTCTGCAACGGCCAACGCCTTCTGCAACGGGCAACGCCTCCTGCAACAGGCAACGCCTCTGCAATGGCCAACACCAATACGTCTGCCCAGGGCTGTGCTGCTGCCTGGCCCTCCTGGATGCGATCCTGGCTTTCCAGAGCCTCCTGCTTTCCCCCATTTGCAGCTCGTGTCTACATTTCGGATCTATCCAGGCACCCAGGAGCAAGTTCCTGGCCCTTTTGGCTCATCCGTGTTCGGTTGCAGCTGGGTGGCCTCACCTCCTCCGCCGCAGTGGGTGACGAGCTCCCCTTCGCCCTCCTGGGGTGGTACGTCATCAGGAGCCGGTGCAGAGCAGCACTGGAAAAGATAAACTACAAAAAAAATTCAAAAAAGCCGCCTAAATCTGCAGCCCAGCGGGGACTGCAATGAGTGGAACAGCTTTCACCCAATCTGGGCTTTTTTGTTCCTGCGAGGAGGGAGCTGCTGGGCACTGTGAGAGGCCTGGGTGTATTCTCCCCCCAGCCATGGAGGGCGGGTGCAGTGTCCCTGCTGCCCTGGGGCTGGTGTCCTGACCCCAGCGCCCACCCTGGCCGAGTCCCTGGGTGCCCATGGTGGGGACAACCCACACCCAGGGCAGCTCTGTAACACCCAAAAACCAGTGGATGAGGAGGTGAAGAGCCAAATCAAGGGAGTTTGAGCGGGTGCAGTGCTCCGGTGTCTCTCCCTCTGCAGCAGATCCTGAGAAAATAAAGACAGGTTGAGTCTAAAACCCAGAGCTGCCCCCCAGAGATCAGCTGGGATCCCATACAGCATCAAAAAAATAGCCATTTTTTAATGCCCTGGGGAAGAGCGCACCCATGGGTGCACCCATCGCCCTGCGGCTCAGCCTTCTCCCTCTCACCCGGCGGGCGCTGCCGAAATCAGGGCCGGGCAGAGGGAGACAGGCTGTTTTATAACAATAGCAATAAAACCCACAACATTGACACGAAGAGGAAAGCTTTCTCCATCCGCCCCACGCTCGCCCCACCGGTTTCCCCGCGCGCCGCGCCGGCCCCTCTCGGCTGCCGCAATGCGAGGCACGCTACAGCCCGGTCCTGCCCCCCCCCACCGCCCCCCGCACGCTTTCCCTCTGCACATTTCTACGGCAACGTCGTTTACTTGGTTAAATAACTCATTTATCTTTTTATACTCTCTGCAGATCATAATACACCCACTCTGACAATACCACACACCAAAGACCTAATTTTAGAAATGGTGTTTATAAGTAATCAGTTTGAAATATTGGAGCGGTCGTATGATGGGTTTTTTTTTTTTTTTTCCCCCTGAAATACTGACGTTTGCAAGAAAGCTGCTCGTAAGGAAAATTCTGATTATAACAACTCATTTAGAATAAATCAGTTTGAAATGGTTTATATAACATGGCGGTATGTGCCGTACATGAGCATCCAAGTTTCTGTGTTTTTCCTTTCGGTAAGATGAGATTAAATGAAACCCCAAATGCAAGTGGTTTTAGGCACTTTTTTTTTTTTTTTTTGCTAAGCAGAGGAAATGCAGCTTCTCAGCAATTTTATGGCCAATTGGGTTGGGGGAAAAAAAAAAAAAAAAGATAAAAATTATGGAGAGCGGAATTACCAGCCTCACAGCCCGCCCTGCTCCCAGCACCCCGACACCCCCAGCCCTCCCTTCAACCTGGGGGGGGGATCCCTGCACCCCGCCCCGCCCACCCTGCAAGGGCACCTCAGGCTCTTGGGGGCTTTGCCACCCTTTTCCCCTCTCCTCATCCCAGAGACAACATCACCTCCTGCAGCAACCCCACCCCTGGGCTGAGCCCGAGCCTGGAGCCCCGCGACAAGGCTTGGACCTCCCGGCGCTCTCCTACGGCCTCACCACCCCGGCACCTTCCCTCCCCCACGCCGGTACCTCATCCCCCAGCAGCAGGGACGGCGAACGCAGCATCTCACAGAGCATCCTCGTCGCGCGCCGGCCTCGAGCCCCCCGCTGCCCGAGGCCTGGCAAACTCATCACAGGTGTCCGTGGGCTGGGTGCTGACTCCCACCCTGGAAGCGGGGCTGCCGGGCCAGGGGTGCAGTGACAGTAATTTACCTGCGTGTGTTTTCGGAGCCTGGTTAAGGTTCTCCCTTGCTGAACAGGGCAGAGAGGGCGCAGCGGCGCGGGGACGCGGCGGGTTCGGCTGACGCTGCATCCTCCAGCCTCGGCCCTGCTCTCTGGCAAAGCGCCCGAGCGCCGGTTCGGGGGGCTGCGGGTTCAATTTAAAACAATAATAATAAATAAAGCAAGCACAGGAGGGAGGGAGGGAGGGAGGGAGGGAGGGAGGGAGGTGTCCAGGAAAGAAAGCCCGAAGCCGCCGAAGCCAGCTCAGGTGAGGTGGGGGGAGAGCCCAGGGCAAGGATGGGACCTCCAAAAACGCCCAGGTTTGGGCAAAACCAGTCAGTTGGCCAAGGCTGGGGCTCGTTTCGCACCTCGGAGCGGAGCCTGGCCCCTCGGGGCGGCACGGGGCCGTGCAGCCCCTGCCGCCGCTACTAACAACCGCTTGTTATTAACAACACCCACCACACCCCCAAAAAAAAAAGAAAACAGAGCAAAGAAAAGCTTTTAATTTACTTTATTATTTTGTAAATGTGAATTTTACAAAGCGTTTTACAATTAATGATCACATTGGGGTGGTTTGTTTTTTTTTTAAATGGATTTTTCATCATATGAAAACAGCTATGAGCACAGTTCCAACTCGGGGGTCTTAATCTTTTCTCTTTTTTTTGTTGTTTTGTTGTTTTTTTTTTAGTTACTGATATATCGTGTCAGCCATGGCTACAAAATAACAGTCTTAACTATACAGAGTAAGAGCACATAAATACTAGTGAATAATGCACGATAAAAAAAAAAATAAAATAAAGAAGCTAGCATCGTTCGTGGCTGAGACAGCTGAGGAACATAATTCAGTGGTACTGTGAGATTTCCTTACAGCACAGAAAGTATTTTTAACAGTCATGAATTACAGTACTACTTAATACCCTATGAAGACACTTTAAAAACAACCTTGTACTTTAAGTCCTTTTTTTCCCAAACATTCTGTCCAAAGGATTAATGTTCTATTTGAATCAAGTGCCATCCAAATGTTCAAGTCAAAAATATTTATACATTTATATTCAGTTGTTTTTTATTTATTTATTTATTTATTTATTATTATTTTTTTTTTTTTGTCTGTTAAAAATAGTATTGCAAGTTTTGGCTTTTACCTTGACATAAAAATCTCAATTTTGTGTGCAAAACGCTTAACAGTGGAAGAACCTCATCGGAGGAGTTGAGGGGTTTCCAATGTGAGTGCGTTAGATGCCGGCCCCCCCCGGGGCGAGCGGGGCTGGGGAGCTCCCCGCTCGCCTCCCCCCCACCCCGCGCGCTCGGGGCTCGCTTGCTGACAGCACGACCGATTCAGACAGCAGGAACACTTTGAACAGCAGTTGAAGCCCAAGAAGGCTGCGGATTGGTAATGTGGTGGGGGGGATTTTCTGCCGGGGGGGCGGCCGGGGCTCCCCCCGCTTTCCCGGTGGCCCTTCTCCGTTTGCGGCGAGCGATTTCCAGAAAAAACAAGTGATCTGAGCAAAACCCTGGTGGCAAAGGGCTGAGGGGAGGCGGCAGCCCGCTGCGTAACACCACGGCTAGGATGCCCCGCTCCCTCAAACGCCGGTTAAGCCATGGGCGATTCCAGTTTTGGGGGGCTGCGTTGGGTCGAGCCCCTCGCCTGGCCGGAGGAGGGGAGCCCCGGTGCTCCCCGCCACCAGCCCCGCACCCCCTTGGTCCCCCCGGGGGGAATTTCTAGGGCGAAACCACAGTTAGAAGAATTAAACCATCAAGGTGGCAAAAAGGACCCGCTCCCCATCTTCTGCTGGCGAGGCGGCAACGCCGGCATCGCCCCTTCTCCCGAGCCCCCCTCCACGGAGCTCCTGCCCGCGCCGGCGTCACCGCCACCAAACCGGCGCGGGAACGTCCCCGGCCCGTGGGACACCGGCGGCGGGGGGTGGGTGGCCGCGACCCCCCGGCCAAAGCTGGACCCGCAGGACGCCGAGACGCGGGCCCGCGGGGCGGCAGAAGGTCGTGCGGCCCCTCCGCAAAGCCCCAGCCCTCGGGATGGTGGCGTGAACTGGCGCTGACGAGGAGGAGAAGGGCTGGCTTCTACACTATATGGCAGCTGCAGGTAACTTGTATGCTTACACTCCGTTTTTCTTTAAAGGTGCTTGGTATAACTTTAGATATATAATATACATGTAATATTGCTAATAGTCAAGCATAAGAATAAAGGTGCAGACATACCATAAATACTGATGCTTTGATTTTACACTATCAGACCTAGATGAATGCAGATTCCTATTCACATTATAAAGCAGCCCCAAATTCTATAATTTAAAATAGTGTCGTAAACAAAGAGGAGGAAGGAGTCGGTTATGATCTGATCTTCTTAATCTGTTTCCCTTGGAAAAAAATGATCAAAAAATTCTAAGGCACTCAGGAAAGCCGCATACAATCGATGGACTGCTCTGTTCTCACCTTACATTCAGTATTTTAAAGGGGTTACTTTTTTTTTGTGTTTTTTTTTTTTTTTTCCAGAGGAATACAATCATTACCATATAACATTTTCAAACATATCATTAATCCTCCACACACAGGAAACATTAGTGCAAAATGCTTGCCCTCATCTACCAGATAAGGAAAAAAACCCAACACCCTTCACATTTTAGAAGTTTGCCTTCCTAATAATAATAATTATTAAAATAAACAAACCCAAATCAAGAAAAAAAAAAAAAAAAGGAAAAAAAAAAGAAAGAAAAAAACCCCAAAAATATACAGGAAGTTGTGCTAGGTATAAAAATATATATTTTCACTGTGCAACTTGACTCTCTTCAGACTCTCTGTCCTAAGCCATTCAAGTACTTCTGCTGCTGCCCCCCCCGGGGTGGCCCCGCCGGCCGGGGCCGTCTCTCTGGGCGCGGGTTTGGTCCAGAATTAATACCTACAGCCACCTGCGAACCCCGGCTGGAGGGCTCGGCCTGCTCGCCAAACCCCAGCAGGTGCCAAAGAGGAGGAGGAATCCTTTGCAGTATCTTTAAAATATATAGATAGGCAGATATATGCACACAGACACACACAGAAGGGACGACCTCCGATCTCCCGGATCCGCTCCCAGCTTGCCTCAACCTTTTGGCAAACCCAAACTTTTTTGGGGAGGCGATGGGGGGTCGGGGGGATCCTCAGCCAAACCCGACTCCCCGAGCCCCGCCAACCCGGCCGAGCTGCCCAAGAGCTGCAGCCCAGCAGCCGCTCCCGGGGGGACGGGGACACCCCCAGGGCCGAGGAACCGAACGGCTCCATCTCCTCGGGGGTGGCTGGGGAAGACGCCCACCCCAAGCTCAGCCCCCTGGTCCCCCCGCTCAGGTTTGTCCTCCTCCTGCGGCGCTGGACGAGCTGCACCCGGCTCCGAGCTTCGGCAAGAACGTGAGTTTTGTTTGCTGACGCGGGTAAAGTGCAAATCAGAGCCCCCAGCCGTGCTCGTCCCCGCTCCCCTGCAGCACCACGCGCCTCCGCACCGGCTCATCGCGCCGCCACCCGCACCGGCCCCCGACACCGCCGCCGGCAGGGCACCCGGTCCGGCGCATCGCGGTGCGCCCGAGCCAAGCCGTGCCAAAAACCGGGAGCCGCGCAAGGCGTGAGGCAGACACCACCCCACCGTCGATACTTGTTTTCCTCCGGACAAGGAGCAGTGGAACAGGCTAAGCGCCAGACAGCTTCGTTATTAGGATGCAAAAAAAACCTGCTTCAAGTATCGAAGAAAACAAAACAAATGGCCAAAAGTTGGGTTGTCCTCTCCCCCCTCCCCCTTTCCCAATGGAAATACAAAGAAGGAAGAAAACCCTGAGCAAAAGCGCTGTCTGGATTCAGGAACCAAAGCAGGAAAGAAAAGAAGAGCACAGCCACAGTAGCCTTCAAAAGTGACTCTCTGTGCACCTTGCACTTGTTCGTAGTCCCAAACTTGTCAAAAACAAGCTGTAAATATCATTAAAGCACGCCGATAAGTCACAGTAAAAATAATAATTGAAAAAGAAAAGGAAAAAAAAGCCATACTCGGCTTCCACGTCACTGCCCCCGTCCCTTGGAGGCACCCGGCCTCAGCACCCCCGCGGGCGCCTGGCACCCCCCGGCCCGGCCGCAGCCCCCGCGGCGAAGCAGCCGCGAGCGGGGACGGGCAGCGGCTGCCCCCGGAGCCCTGCGGGACCCGGCTCTGCAGGAGGGATTACGGCCGCTTTGGGGGGATTTCTGAGGGCGAGAGGGCAGGAGGCAGCGAGCAGGGGGTGAGCTGGCACCCGCTGCCCGGCCTGGCCCCAGGGGCACCCGCAGGTCCCATCCCAGCACCTGCACCACGGAGCCGAGGCCAGCCAGGGCCACCAAAGCAAACACAGCCTGGGGACATCAGCTTTCAACAGAAAAAAAAGGACAAATAACTCAACATTGGGCTTCTCCCCCAGAAGGCCTTGTCTGGAGGATGAGCGAGAGGCGAAACGCTTCCTCCTTCCCAAAACCTCTTCACAAAGGGCAAAAAAAGCTAATTTTTTTCTTTTTTAACCTTTTTGCATCCAGTACACTTCAAATTATTAAAAAGCGAGAGCAGGCTGCTGCCGGCCCGGGCGGAGGGGAGGGGGCAGCGGGTGAGCCCGGCACGCCGGCAGCTGCACCGTGCTCTGCCTCCGGCGCGGACGCTGCCGGGAGCCGATGCCAGGAGCTCCCGGCTCTGTGCCCTTCGGAGCCAGAACACCACGCTTTCCGTGCTCGGATTCCTCTCCAAAGCCCTTCGCAGGCGGCTGAGGGGGGGCTCCTCCCCCCCACGGAAGGTGGCCCCTGGACTTGGTCCGCCTGCCTGCACGCCCCGGTGCCCCGCGGCGATGGGGTGCAGTGGGGTGACGCGAGCCCAAGAAGCGGGTGATGTGAGGGTGCAAGCAAGGAGAAGCAAACAGAAAGAAGTTGCTGGGAGGGAGGGAGAGAGAAACCAAACCCAAAACCCAGCCGTATTGGGAAAAAAACCCGACAACAACCACTACACTGGCCAGGGTCTCCACCTGCATCCCACGCAGTCCTCCTGACACGTGCAAGCCTCAACTCCTGTGGAACCATCCCTGCTCCGGGGAACTGGATAAAACTCCCCGAGACAACGGCACCGAGCCCCTGCCGGCGGCTGGGCACCGCGGCACGCTGCCCTGCAGCACCCTGCCCCGCAGCACCCGCGGCAAGGGGCTCCCTCCGACGCCAGAAGCCTTTAACGATCTCCCCCACCCTGCCCCACTTGGCTAGAGCCCTTCTGCTAGAGACAAACATCGCCAGTCACAGCACTTGTACCCTAACACACCTTGCTTTCCTGTTAAGTGACGGTAAAACTTTCTTTAGAGGACAAGGTTAACGATGGCTTTACTTCTGAGCTGAGTAATGGATGGGGTGGTGATGACGGGGCGTGGTGGTGGTTGGGGGGGTGGCTAGCTTTTCTCCTCCCCTTCTTAAAAGGAAAAAAAAAAAAAGGAAAAAAAAAAAAGAAAAAAGCTACAATCTTATAGACTAACCTCAGGAATATCAAAAAAGGAGCCCAATATTTTTTTTTTAAGTAGGTCGCCACAGACCTAGTCATTTACAGTATAACGAATGCGATTATTTCCTTCATAAATTTTAAATACAAGCAGAATAAAAATCACATTTTTTTCAGGCAACAGTAGCAGTTCAGTAGGTAAGTGGCTTGATCACATTTTTTTGTTTTGTATTAGTAATGCATGCAAGCAGCTTTAGTATTACAGATCCCTTATAGGTCACGAAACGTTTGCTCTCTTTATAAAGTCCCTCCGTAAGTACCATCTTGTCTTCTCACGGGAGTTTCGGGCCGGCTGGAGGAGCCTGAACCTTGTTCGAAAGGTTGCGGAGTGCTTTGGGTATCCGATGCCATAGCATCTGTGGCAGCTGCCTCCTGTATCACAGAGCCAGCCCCTTCGGCATCCTCGCTCTGTTCGAAGGACTGGTTGGAACCATTGCTTAGCTCTACGTTCACTGTGTTAGTTCTCAAGGCTACTATAGTTCCTGAATCGCTCCTCCTTTCTGCATAGATTCGCTGCTCAAACACCTGAGCAGTGTTGGGCTGGAATTCAGGATCCAGGGGGACACTGTTTGTGGTGGAGCCCATGACCGTGCGGTACATCTCCATCCCTTCCGGCAGCATGGACTTAATCTTCGGCAGCCAGCGTTTGCGGACCCGGCGGGCGTTGGTGCACATATCGGCTGCTATAACATTCATCTCGCTTTCCTTAAAGCTCGGGGCAAAATTCTGACAATACACTGCAAAGACAGGGATACATATAGCTGAAGATTGAGAGAAAGCAACACAAAGGTGGCACAAAGGTGATCACAGCCTCTGTCCCGTCCCAGAGACCTGCCGCAAGGCTTAGCGTGGCCTGATGCCACGGAGCGGAGGGCTGCCCGTGGGCCAGAGCTCTCGCAAGGAGAGACTTACAGACAAGGACTCCTCAGCTCAAAACAGACACAACCCAGAAGAGATAAAACCAGAAGGCATAAAAATCCCAGGTGGCACGGGGGAGGGGGCTGGAGAAGGACCACTTGCTCCCCGGGAACCCAGAGAGCCCCAGAGGTACCAGGCTCCTGCCTCCAGGACCCGGCCTCCAGCCGGAGCGCGGCACCATGGCCAAAAGCAGCAATGGGCACAGAAAAAGTCCACAAGAACTCCTCAACAGCAGATCCGTTAATGGCTCTTAAAACCACGGAGGTGCAGGCAGAGCTGCGGGGCTGGGAAATCTCAGAGCTGCTCTCGACCAAGCGGCGGAACCCGAAGGACCGTCCCCTGCCCATCCCACACCTCGCGCTGGCCACCGCAGGGCCAACCAGCACTGCATGGGCCACCGGCCCAGCCAGCGCGGCTGCTCCAGGGTCCCACCAGTACCCTGGCACGTACCCTGGAGAAGCCGGGCAATACCTCGGCTGCAGCCCTGCTCCCCCATGGGGGCCAAGCGCCCGATGCTATGGAGCAACGTCATCACACTGCCGCGGTGCGTAATGATCAGCTAAAGCTTGTGCATGGGATATTTCTCTGCAAAATTCAGGCAGCAAGATGTCGTCTATGCCCTGACACGCGACAGAGTGTCGTAGGCACGGTCACTGGACAGCGATGCCCTTCCAACCTCTGAAACTCATTGCAAGCCTCCGCGAGGACCAAGGCTGGAGGGTCCGGGGCCAGGGCTCTCCAGGGCGAAGCTGCGAACAGAGGGCTGTCCCAGGAGGGCACCACGCACAAGCCAGGGGCAAGCACCAACAGCACAGTCTAGTGATTTTGTCTTTATGTATCGAACATCTCCCATCTTATCCCTTTTCTCCGTGTGCTACAGATCTCAGAGGGTGGCTGGAAGGCCCCTGGAGCTCAGCAGCACGGCAACAATTAGGGACAGGAAAGATCTACCTTCCAAATCTTAAAAATAAAAAAATAATTTAAAAAATTGCTTAGAGTTTCATTTTCCAGCGCAATAATATTTACATAAAGATTTACTATCCAGCACCCAGCGAGGGTGAGAGAACGCATTGCTTTCCACTGTGTATCAAGCCCACGGTAAACGCTGCACAAACCCATCAGGGTTTCCCACACCACCCAGCTCCTCGCTCACCAGCAGGCACCTTCTGTCCTTGTGTTCAAGGGTGACTGCAAGAGCCAAATATTTAACCATTTATTTCTGGTGCCTGCCATAAATAATTAAACTACCTTGATGGAAGTAACAAAACTCTCCTTTCTTGTATAAACACCAGACGTCGGGCACAAACATGCAGAGGGAAGGGCCATCCATCAGGGAGCCCTGCACATCCCAGCCCTGGCTAAAGTTAGGGTGTCGTGTAATCATGCAAACACAGGGGATCTTACCTGCAGGAGAGCAGAAGGGGTGTTAAACAGCTGAACCTTTTGTACCCCCAGCTCTGAGACAGAGCTCAGCGGCTCTACAGACTGACCAGCCGAGGCACGCAGCGTGGTGCAGGGCTTTGTGTGGAGTTCACATGTTAAAAACAAACGCCCCTGTTGCTTTATGCAGTCTTTTAACAAGGCAATTATTTGCAGCAGGGCTCCCATTTTACATATTTGTTTTTTTAAAAAAAGCTATTTACAAATTATATACAAGGAAATAGACTGCAAACCCAACAGAAAGGCTGCCAGCGAGATGGCGAGCAGACCCTCCCACGCTACCAGAGCCGAAGCAGCCAGTGGATTCCCTGATTCCTGGGGCACATTTACTGCTTTGGAACCAACAGCCCCAAAAGCCCAGGGCACCGCAAAGCACGGCCGCTCTCGGGCACCACCACGGCCCGGGCACTGCGGGGCCGGCACCTCCAGGAGATGCTCAGAGGGTGTCTCTGGGAGGTGGATTGGAGCTGTGCGCTCTGCTCCTGTAAACCAGGGGATCTGGCAGAGCCCTGCTCTCAGATGGATCCGAATGCAAGCCAGAGCCCTAGGGCGTAAAAGCCAGCTCACGGAGACGGCCTGTTTCAGTGGTATCAAGTTCTGAATGTTGCCAAAACCAGTTTCCATTCCCTGTTTAGAGCACCTTTCAATAAAATAATCTACTGCAAAACCGGTGCTTTAAAATATGGCAAATGAGTCAATAGCAATTATCTTTTATATTAAGATACTGCCAAACAAATTAAAAAAAAAATATTCACTTCACCTCCCCCGAATTATGCAAAATAAAAGACAAGTTAATTTTCCTAAAAGGTAATTTCACCATGTATAGTTCCCATATTACTCAACAGAGAAGGCCGTCCCTGCTTAGGTTTCGCCTTTGCTCTCGGCATGCAGTAAATCTCTCTCCTTACATTTGACTGCATTAAGAACCCTGCTGTCCAGGGGCTTCCTGCTGGGATCGCTCGTGGAGGACCGGATTCCAGTTCCGCAGCTGTTGGCGAGCGTGTTCCTGCAAGAAAGGCAAAGAAGGACCCTTACCCCGGGGCCGGCGGGGAACAGCGCATCGCGAGGGGACACCCTCCTCTCCCCTTCAGGTTCTTACGGAGGGATCACCACGTTACGTGATTTTAAGGCAAGGAATCGGAAAAATGGGTGCTCAGGTTCAAGCAGCATTGAGAAGCAGCACAGGAACTAGCGCGGCACACACGGAGGATGAAGCGCTCGTGACACATTATCTATTAATGTGGTTAAAACATCAGAAAATAAACTGAATCCCTTGGGAGAGCACAAAGAGCACGTACCGATCAAAGAAGGTGGCCAGAAGACGTCTCAGAAGGACCTTGTGTTTGACACCGGCACATAAGTGGCAATTCATCAGCTGCCCCCGGGTGATGTAAACACCTGAGCCTGGAAGGGTTGGAGAGGGAGAATTCTAAATTAAACCCTTGCCTCGCCGGCAGCACCGCCTCCGAGCCACGAACAAACCGCTCCTCCCGCGCTGGTCGGTCCTGGCGGGGGCGTGACACGGGAGCGAGCGTGTTCTTCACGCGCCGCGACGGAAGCCCGGCAAGAACGGCAGCAATTTTGGAAAAGCCTATCAGGGACCGTGATCACAGTCCCTTGGGGTCTTGGCAAGCCCCAGGTAATAATAATTCCTAATTTTACCTGTACAGAAAGGAAGTCTGTGGAAATCAAATGAAAGGACTCCCTTTTTCTTTTTTTTTTTTTTTTTTTTTGCAGAGACACACAGCGCAAGGCTTTGTTCTGTGATTTTATATGCACGGATCAGATTATTTATTCTTTCTGGAGGAAGAAAACCCCAATCCATTTGGCCTTTTCTTCTCTCAAGTGAAAGACTGTAGAACATATGATCAGAAAGAAAGGAAAAAACCCCATCTAGCACAGGAAAGGTACTTGGTTACACTACAGATCTAACTGTTTCCAAAAAGCCCCAGCCCATCACCTCGTGACACTTCTGGTGAGCAGGGAATTTTCCTTCTAATACACAGGAACTGCTGACTTTGAAATACCCTGCCTTTAAGGATGTTCTCCGGAAGAAAAAGGAGCTCCTGCCAAAGCGGCTTCACACGTCCAGGGGCTTGGCAGGGCTTTGCAGCAGGTTTCTTATCAAAACACGTTAACTTTGTGCGTAGCTCACGCAGACCAAACCGCTCCTGCCTCAGCATCGCCTCGCAGGGGGAGGTTATCCTATTTTTCAAGCATACTGTTATACGAGAGGGTTTTGGTATTTGCTTTTAATTAAGACTAAATAATGGGTCGTATCTGGATCCAGAACACGGTCTGTTCTCAAGATACAAGAACACCTACTGGAGAAATAAAATTACCCCCTGGATTTCCAGGATAGCCTACAGATGATTGTCCCTGACCTTCTGGATGAAGGCAGAGCTGCAGAGCAGCCCACGCCGGCGGGCTGCGCCGGGGCCGGTGCCCAGCAGCTCCCCGAGCCCGACCCTCTGCCTGGGGAAGGCAGCTGCCGGCACCCTCCCCGCCGCCGCCGGCAGCCCGGGCCACCGGTCCTGCCCCGGAAAAAGCCGGCCTAGCTCCGGATCTCCGAGCCGTCCTGCTTCACCGTGCCCCGGGCTCAGTAACTGCCCGCCAGCTGCGCCACGGCGACCGCAGGGCTCGCTGGAGACCCTCTCGCAGACGGCCGCTTGGCGTTTGCAGAATCAATTACGGCTTGAAAACTGGGAGACAAAAGGCGAATGCGCCGAATGGTGAGCTGAGGAAAACTTGCTGCAGGATCCGCAGCGTGCTCTGGGGTCAAGCCCCCCTCCCAGGTCTCGCCAGGTTTGAGACAGCGATTAGCTGCGGAGCCTTTCTTTGGCAGCAGTATTTTGAGCGATAAGCCATCAGAGGGAACGCCATACGCTACCGAGGGTAACTTCACTTTAATAAATAAAAAATAACTGAGGCCGCTGCTATCGGTTAGAGATATTAATCTACTTTTTTTCCAGATTGAAAAATGTAAATCAAGCGGAGCTGCCTCCAGCCAATTTGCAGCTCTCACTGTGAAAATAACCTGTACCACTTGATGGTTTTAAGAAGTCACACATAAAATGTAAATGGGTATAAAATTAACATTCCAAATACAAAATAAATACTTGTGGTTGTACGCGGTGTTGCGGCGTGTGTTTTTACTCCTGCCTTCCATCAAAGAGCCATCCTCCATCAGATGGAAATTTTTCTGGGCATTCCCTGAAATTCAGATTCCTTCAACAGACTGAAAATAAATCCAGGCTACTCGCCAAGAGACAAATGACCAGAAGGGAAGGGCAACCGATTTGGATTGATTGCGCTGCCACATCTCCTTTTCGTACCAAGGGCTTTACAGGTATTAATTAAACCTCCCCGCCTGGGCAGCGGGTGTGAGCTGCCGAGCAAAGATCGCTTCATCTAAACATAGCTACGTCCAAGGGAAAAAACGTCACGACGCTACAAGCTGAGAGGACCAGTGCGGCCAACTGAAGCTGGGGGGAACCTATAAAAGCAGAATATAATTATTTAAACTGGGATTTGATCTGGACACCATCAAACATCCATCTTCTGTGCAGTGCTTGTGGTACCTGGGCACGGCCGCTGCTTCACGGCTACTGGATTTCTTTCTTTATCCAGCTCTACACCACCAGTATCACTAAAAGCTAAACAGCACCACCTTCCACCTCAGGTTGGCCATAAATCCTTTCTAGAGAAGCAGTGAATTTTCCCAATATTGTAAATTCCCCCCAAAATGAAAATAAGGCTAGAGGAAAGGGCCAAAACCAATTCTTTCTCTTCCTTCCTAGTGCAGCGTTTGACCGTTTAGTAACACCCCCAATTTAAAAAAAAACTTTTACAGGTTTTTCAAAGCTTGTTCACTGACACAAATTTTATCTCCGTTGCTTTGTAAATCTTATAATGCAATAAGGTTTTTTGTTGTGTGTTTTTTTTTTTTTTTTTAGATCTGTGCATCTAAATCAAACGCAATTGTGATGCAGCCCACACCAATCAGGAAGAACACAAGCTGGAAAATTCAATTAAAATGCTAAATTAATTCAATTGAATAAATCCTGTTAATGACACATTTTTCTATCAGCAAATTAAAGGAAACTTTGAACTTTCAGAAGATGATTGGTGATGAATAATCCAGAAAGACACAGCAAGGGCGCACAAGACGCACGACTCTCGCAATGGTGCGGGCAAGATGAAGAACGCGTTTCAAGAAGGAAAACATCAGCCACCTCCAGGCACGCTCAAGCAAAGAAAAGTTACCCCCTTATTACCTGCAACGAGCTCAAGTTTTTCTCCAGGATCTCCCTCCGAGTAGAGTTTTGGGTGACAACGGTATCCGATTTGACTGATAAGACTGGCCGGGAGCGCAACGAGATCCCGTCGTATGAGGACGCAGGAGCGGTTCTCCAGTGGGATCTGCTCTGGCTTCTCTTGAGCAACTTAAAAATTAAAAGGAAAAAACATTAAAACAGTTAATTATGCAGGCACAACAGTAACAGAAGGTCAGATTTTGACTTTTTCAGGTAGCTCTTGGAAATATTCCTCCCTCCAGAAACACAGCCGTTCGCCAGGGCTATCGACCGCAGGGCAGATGCCGCCCGACAGCGTGGGAAGATGCCCCGGTCTCCCCCACCACCTACCGCAGCAGTCTCGTATGCGCGGTCGGGTTCTGCAAGAGGGATTCTTGGAATCTAATTATGCTTTAACTTTTCCTAAGTTAATCATTTATGAAAATGGGCAACTCTGCACAGCTGGCATTGTTCTGGAAGTGCAGCATACGGAGCTGGCTTCCCCAAACCCTCCCTGAAGAGCCACAGGTTACTTCATCAGGGGTTTCTAAAACAGGCGATAAATTGCCCCAGTTTGGTAAATATCTGCATCAGTACCATAACCACTTCTCTTGATGTTTTTTTTTCCCTGCAGAAGTTAAAAGTCAGACTCTGCCGACACCCACTGCACCGAGAACGGTCACGGCAGCCTCCCCTGAGGACGGCACCCACCAGCCTCCTCCTGCAAGCTCCAACTCACCCTGCAAAGCACCTTCTCTTATTCCACCTTTTGCAGGCTAACGTTTCCCTCAGTAACAAGAGAGACCCCAACCAACAAACCAAAAAACGTGATTAAGCTGTGGCTTCCAAACCAAATGACTGGGTTTTGCCAGGACGGAGCTGTGACTTGCCCCGACGCACTGCCCCCGGAGCCCACCACTGCCCATCAGCAACCAGTAACGTCAAAAAGCTGAACCTACCGAGCTGTCCTCCCAGCACTGCGCACATCTGGGTCTCGTGGGCACACAGAGGATTCACTTTCTAAAGCTCATTTACAGCGCAAGTCAACAGGCTGGCTTAAAATTACGATTTTTGACAGCAAAATAGGGCTGACACGGGGGTACATCAACTCCAGCTGCACTGGGACGTGGCGGGAGCAGCCACAGATCTGAACGGCAGCCCAGCTCTACAATGATCCCGCTTTTTTCCCCATAAAAGGTTTGATAACGTGGCAAGTGCCACATAGAAAATCAAACCCAGCTCTGTGCTTCAATATCTATAAATACAGAGAGAAGAAAAACCCCAGAAATTAGCATTTCTGGACTCAAAATGTCTCCTACTCAAGAGGTGTCTTTCCCTGCAATTATTTCGGTGTTCTGGGGGCCATTTTTCCACTCTCTAGATAAAATAACAAGTTTTGCAGACTTGTTGCTGCAGTAACCGAAGGGTGATGGCTCCCGTACAATGGGAGCACTGTTCTAACTAGGACATGCCCCGCGCCGCCGCGCTGTGCTGTGGCATCCTATCGCAGGCATGGGGCTGGAAGCATCCCCACCCTCACCGCTCCCTCCCTCCCTAAAAAGCCGGACTATGAGGAGAATAACCCCTGCTTGAGGAGCTGCACCGTGGCAGAGCAGCATTTCCTTACCTGATTAAGGACCACCAGCAGCAGAACAATTCGCACGATGTTTTAAAACTAATTTCTCTTGCCATCGCAGCCCGATTATCTACGCAAAGCAGCTGGGCTTTGTGGTGCTGATGTCCTGGTGACACACAGAATTTTCACCAACTGCAGTATTTCCCTATTTAATAACACTCCCAAGCACCCGGCACCCTCTCCTTGGAGATGGGAGTCGTCATCTGCTCACAGAAAGGAAGCATCTAAAAGACCTGATGCTTTCAAACAGCGATAAACAGAGTATGCCCACCTAAATACTAGTATTTTTTTTCCAGCTTAAACAAATCAAAAGCAGATGGGCACTAGGTATGGGGCAACCAACACCCAGGGAGGGGCCGCTCTGCTGCCCTTCGCAGGCTTTTTGGCTGCGGCAAGGCGTGCTCACCAAGGGCCGCTGCAAAGTAAATGCGAATCTCGAGGGGAGAGGAGCAGCGGGTATGGAGGACGCCACCGTCAGCTCCCAGCCAGAGTCCTCTGCAGGTTACACACAGGCTGAACTAAAAGGTAAAATTATATAAATGCCATATATGCCCTATTGTTCTGGTGATAAATCCCAGAAACCAGAGTGGGATGTTCTCCTCTCCTCTCCTGGCGATGAAAGGCAGATGGACGATGCTATTAGGGGTAGAACAGAATTTTGGCAAGTGCTTTTTGTGCTAAACGCGCGCCCCTGAGCCATCAGGCGACAGCACAGGTGAGGACGAGGCCGTGCCCGGCGCAGGGCTCCTGCTCACCGCAGGCAGCTCGTCCGGGCGAGCGCTCCCCAGCGCCGGGCTCTCCACGGAGCCACCGCTTCAGCTGCCTGGCACGAGCAGGAAAACCATCGCAAGCCCTCACATGCTCAACCCTCTGCCCAGGTCGTGTAAAACGGCATTTTTAACTTTTTTTTATTTTTACTTTTGACTAACAGCTCAGGTCAAAAGCACCCACGACGTTCATCCCCACCGAAAAACCAGCAGGTGTTAAGCTGCTGAAGGGAAGCTGGGCAGACCGGTACGCGTCCTCAGAAAGCTTCTTAGAGGCCTCCGTTATTTTTTGAGTGGTGTAAAGGCTGCGGGTCTCCAGGGATTGCAATCAATACCTCAAACGAGACAGGGCTGTGAGCAGGAGTGGCAGGGAGAAGGCCCTCGCAGCCTGTGACCCAGCATTGCTGTAATGGGAACAGACGGGAATTCAGCCTGGAACGGCCATCAGCCATGCCCTCCTCCTGCCTGCTCCTCCATCAAGGCTGCTGTCACTGAAGGAACTGAACACCTACAACATCCAACCGACAAACTACAGCGGACAAGGACAAACCTACCTGCTCTACACCGCTTTCCATAGGCAAACGCTCAATAAAAAAAAAACAAATTTTGGGCTAATAGAGGCAACGGTAGCAATAAGGAGACAGGCAAGAGAAAGATGAGCACAAGCACTGTGTCCACGCCACCCTCCTGGAGAAATTTCGAAGGGTTTGGTGTCAAACCTGAAAGAAAAGCGGCTTTTCATGAAGAAAAAAACCTCTGCCACACTGAGACCTGTGCCGAGGGGTCGGTGACAATCCTGCCTTCAAGCAATTCTTTGCTTTTGAAGACATTTCATTTCCTACACATGGAACCATCGAGAAGTTTACGTTTCTTCTTGTGAAATCAAATACTTCATAAAACAAAACTAAAATCTGGGCTAAAAAGACCTAGCATCACTCAATCTACTATTCTATTTCGGTTACATCTGTCCTTCTGGCTCGCTGTCTATAAATCTCTTATTAAACATGAGCATGAATCATTTTTGGGCTTTGTTTCCATTAAAGCATTAGCACAAATTCAACGATACTAAACAAAAACAACTGAAGATTTAGGCCTTTCAGTGCCACCTCAGTTCAGCAGATAGCAACTGGTTATGTAAAGAAGCAGGGTACAAGAGACACTTTGGTCCCATGTTTTCAAAGAAAGCCAGTCTGTTTGGCCTTTATGCTCTGAAGAACAGGATAGTATTTACTTCTAATTAATTTGTATCTTCGGAGGGCAGCGGCTCCTTCCCTTTGAATGAAAGGGCAAACAATGTGATGTATTGTTTAATACAGTTTTGTTCTTGACCAAGAAAGGAGCCTACCAGCTAGCCGAGAGGGCAGGAAATCATTACAGAGGAAGCAATGAGAGCTGCCAGCCAAACACTGGTACATTTTATTTATTCAGATATATGCTTTCATCTCAAACTTACATGGACACTGCAGCTGGCAACAAGTGGTCCAGAATGGGAAATATCCCGGGTTTTCTGGCTGAAGAAGCAACCTCAACCCAACTCACCGGTCCGTGCTCGGAGGAAAGCTGGAGTCGCGGGCATCACCGGTGCTCCACGGCTCCAGGCTTTGCATGCCAGGGGTGCGCGTCCTCCTTGTCCCTAAAACGCACTGTTCGCCTCAGAGGTCTGTTACACCACCGTCTTGCTGAGCCCATGATGGTTTTGGCGATGCCAGGATGGTTGCACGTCCCACCCAGGGTGCCTGGGACCAGAGGTGCTGAGCCCGCACAGCTCCCGTCGACCCTCACCTGTGATGGGCAACAAGCTGCTCGGGTGAGTGCCTGAGCTCCAGCACCGCTGGGAACTGCTGGCCACACACCCACCTCCACTATTCACTTATTTCCTTAGTTTCTGACAATCCAAACACCAGGGCTGCAAAATTATTCATGACCTCCCAGTTCCTACTAGTCTGGGTTCTCCTCTGGACCACTTACTGGATATAAACTTCGACATACCCCCATGGGTAAGAAACAACTATTTATGTTTTAGCAACGAGACTTTGAGATACAGAAAGATCAGAGTGATGGACCCTCACCCAAAAGTTAACATTGACAGAGCCCCAACATGGAACCACAAGTCACAAGCCCTGGTCCACCTCAGTGGCTACAAAACCACCTCCATCTGCTCCACCACCAGCCACCACGTAGGCAAACACATGGCTATTTCTCCGCTGTTCTCTACACGGCGAGAAGCTTCTTTTCAAATAGCAATATTTTACAAACATTTTTATCCCATTAGCCTATTTTCCACTGGCAGTGGGACTACCCCAAAAATAGCATCCCTGCTGCAGCCCCAGCATCTGCCTGCGTATGTAAACCTGTACCACAGAGGACACACGCACGCACCACCGGACAGATATATGATATAGTCCCAACTGGGATAGTTTACGTTTTACAAATAGTATATTTATAACAACGTACTGGAATGTAGAGATTTGATTTGTGACCTATTTATACAGGGAAGTAATCTGGAATTAGTATAGGAAAAATATTACTGGTTTATAAATACCCCTATCTTGCCTTCGCTTCAGATCTCAGCCAGGAGTGAAACATCTGCCAGCCTAAAATTAAACATCTGTGTTTTACGGTGAGGAAACCGGGACTGGAAGTTTAACGCCAAAAAAGGCGAGGGGCTCTGCCTTCCTCGGGCCGCTCAGCACCACCGGTCCCCGTGCCGGGATGGGTGATGCCGGCGCTGGCCGGCTCCCGTCGGCACACCGCGCGCTGCCAGCAGCGGGGCTGTCTGCAGCCATGCACAGGCCCTCAACGACAAGCCAAAGGAGAAGTGCTCCGGCAAATAACCGGGGCATCCTCTTTTCACCACTTTATCCCCTTAAAAAAACCCCACCGTCTCTTTGCTCGCGAGCATCCCACTGCGCGCAGCACAGCGTCAGAGCGGCCACCGCACGGCACTGGTCCTCGCGGGATCGGATCACCATTCCCGCAGTTAGAACCAGCTACTTTATTACGGCTGCAATTATCTGGCGTCACGAGCTGTGATTTACATCGTTGCAGCGCGCCGTTCCCAGGCTGGCTTCAGGATGCTGCACGGGCTGCGCCGGAGCTGCTCATTATGGATTCTGGGTTGTTTCTTGCCCTCTTTCCTTACTGTCAGGAATCAGAGGCCAGGAGAGAAAACTATTCTCTCAGCTAATTACCACAACTATTCTATAATGGCTATTTTAGATGAATTTTTAATGAAGTGTGCTCTTGTCAGTTCGGGATTTCATAACTTTCAAGTCTAGCCTTTACATTCCAGCCATTTGCTGCATAAAGATCTCTCCTCTCCCCTGCAAACGGCGCAGCAGGAGCAGGGGAGGAGGATGGACCCTCGCGCAACTTCGCTTGCGCCTGTCAAAATTAAATTAACTGCATCTGCTAAGCAGCGAGCTTTACGAGAACGCGGTTCAGTGCAGAAAAACGCCGAGCATCTGCAAGTCCTGCTGAAACCCACTTCAGATCAGGCCCGCGACGCTGTAATTAACACGGATAAAAATACTTTGCTTTTGTTTAATATTTTCTGGAGTTGTGCAGTCCTCAGATCAGATGCTAGAAACCTCATTAAGTCTCACTCGTGTCCTCAAGGCCCACATGTTCTTGGCAACCAGACCTAGTTATAGAATAAGGAGCCATTTTACCACGACGCTCCCAGCCTGCCACAGCAGCAGGCGGGCGCGGGGACGCTGGCAGTGACACCACGGCCACCAAATGCGGCCAGAAGCAGGTGGAAGCTGAGGCACATTTTCCTACAACCCCCTGCAAGGTGCCACCCTCTCTCCTGACGCCTAAACCTAACCCTCCTGTCGGCCCATGTTTAAGACTGGGCTTACCCTTTCATTTCTCTGCCGCTCCTTTTGCAGGTCCAACTCTTTCCCTGGTCCATCACACCAGTGCCACTGCTGCAAGAGGCACATCACTTAACCAGACCTCCCCCTCGCTCCCTGTACCACCATCAAAGCCCTGGTCAAGGTGATGATGTGCTCCTTGTCCCTCTGACCCCGGCTTTGGAGATTCAGGGTGGTCCTGACTATAAAAAGGGGTGCACAAAAATAGATAAAAAACCCCAGCCTCAGGGCACGAAGAGGCTTCGTGACCCTCCCCGGGCTCGGCGGGGTCCTGCCGAGTGCCTTCCCCTGCTCCGTGCTGCCCCTGGCCTCCGGAGCGGTGGGTGATGCTCAAGGGAAGCGAAGAATATCAGCCACGAGCATCCCACCACACACTCGCCAGTGTTAGCTCAGTCAGCGCTTCAGCTGGGGAATGAATAAGTGGAGAAAAAGGAGGAAAGAAAAACAACCTCTCTGAAATTCAGGGCTTCATCGGCTGCGCTCTGCTTCGGCTTTGTTTTTGTTTTGACAAACGGGGTTCTTGGAAACCTTGGCAATCAGTATTTTAAAGGGCTCCCCCCTCCCCCAGGCCTTTGTAAGGCTGTCGGGATTTACATGCCAGGAGCAGGATTAGCTGCTTTCTCTCTTCCATCTTATGGTTTTATTATTCTGCACCTTTTGAGGGTACAGTTTATCCCAAGTAATTAAAACACAGTTAGCTGTACAAGTCCAAACCATAATGGAATAGCTTAGGTTTTATTTTTTTAATCTCTTTTTTGTGTGCCCTCTTTTCCAGGAAGCCTGATACTATAGCTGGCTTATTTAAAACAGGAAAACTCCCTTGAAATGGGCTGGTGTGGAAGAGATATTTTAGCAGAAATGTGGTATATTAGAGCCTTACAGCGGGGCCGGGCAGCGCCGTGCTCCTGACCTGCCTCCTCCCTGCATGGCCTTTGCCTCGGCATCACGACACGGTTCAAGTCTTCCCCCTACAGAAACCAAGTAGGAAAACTTTGCTGCGAGATGCCCGGCTCCGCCGCGAGGGCTGGACGGCTGCAGCATCTCCAGCGACGCCCGAAAAAGCTGCTGGTATTTTCACTTTTCCAACTGGGACGACTCCCCCACCGCAAGAATTACGTACAGCCTAACAGTTGTCCTGGGGCTGGTCCTGCCCTCATCTTCTGAATTTATTTTGCTCTGTTACTGCATGAACTGGCCCTGTGACAGCGAAGGAAAACACCGTGTCCAAGGGTATAATCCCCTTGCTCTGAGGAATAACGCTGCGAGCCCAGGCGCTGAAGGCAAACCCACATTACTCACCACATGCTCTACAGCGGGGAAGTGCAAGGCAAAATAAAAACAAAACCAGCGTGAGGGAAAACAGCCTGATTTCTCTTTTCTCTTCGGTCTCACTCTAACAGCAGCTGGGGCACGGGGCCCTGCTCCTGTCGGGTGGGCGGCCACGGAGGAGACCCCGACCTCATCCGCATCCCCTGATCCCACTCCTCCTCGCCCGCCCGGTACCAACCGCCGCGCAGAGAGAGCAGACAGGCTTTTGAGGCTCATTTTCTACAACTGGCTTGTCCGCCTTTCTCAGCAAATATTTTTAATATTAAAATAGTAACAATGCTACCAGTATGCTTCCCCGCTTTCACATATGGCTTGGTAAAAACACTTGGAAAATGTTGCTTATTTGCTTGCTACTTGGCAGGGGGACATGCCAAGGGGATGCTGGGCTCCCGCTCTTTGGGACGGGATGGGGATGAGCCAGTTGTCAGTACTAAGGAAAGCCTGGCTGGCTTCAGGTAATAGAAAAGGCCATATTTGTCAAATCTTCTCCCTTGCTTAAGAATAAAATCAAACGGCTTTGAGGAAAGCACGCCAACTCTCCAACCAACGAGAGTTAAATATTTGCAAAATTAGTCCAGCAATTTCGGGCAGAACTGTAGCAGGAAAGTGGCTGCAGGCGAGAGGATGCTCCGCGCTGCCAGAGCCGGCGGGAAGATGTCCCTCCCCGGAGAGCACCCGCCGATCAAAGCTGCCACCACAGACACCTGCAGCTCCGACGGGGAGGCCACTGCGCCGAGGCCGAGCCTGCGGCGGGGTGCCGCGAGCTCCATCTGCGCGGGATGCAGGCACGGCAGCGACGCAGCCGGGCACCTCCCGCTCCGGTCCCGAGCCCCCGGCTCCGTACCCCCCACCTGCCCCTGCTCCTCCACGGGGTCTGAGCCCTGCAAGGGGCACGGGGCGCATGCCCGAGGAAGCCCTCTGCTGCATGGGAAGCGAAAGGGAAGGGGCCTCGTGCCTCCGCACCCGCCCCGGGGCTGAGCCGGCAGCTCCCGGCCGAGCACCACCAAAGTGAAGCCACCTCCTCTCTCTAAGGCACGCCCAGGGACTCACCTAATAGAGAAATAAAATACTATTAAAACGCCCCCGAATTGCTTTTTCCTTTTTGACAGCGATGCGCTGGGCAAGGCTGGCGAAGGGAAGTGGGGTCACTTCAGGCAGCGGGCAAAAAAGTCCGTCTTTTGGTTTTTTTTTACAGATTTCCTAGTTAATATCTATAAAAATGATTTATTTGATGTTTTTCTCCCTTCCTCCAAATGTCATACATTCATCACTTTTTTAAAAATTTTACTCTAAAAGGGCAGGACAGAGGGAACGTCCATTGCGCCTCGCCAAAGGCTGACTCCCAGACCGACCATCTAACCTCCGCCGGGCTGGCAAGGGCTGACGCTTCCCTCCCCACGGACGGCCATCGCTCTCGGCCGACCCACGGCAGGTGAGCTCAGCCATCGCCGCGGGATGGGCGTCACCACCACACCAGGCTTGTCGGCAGCCTTGGCCAAAAAGCGAAGGGCTAAGCCAACCGTGGCGGATGGTGCGGCCTCTCTTATCTGAAGAGCCTCTCAGCTGGGGACACAGCCCATGAGCGATGGCACGGGGGGACGTGCCCCGGCCGTACCCTGACACCAGCACCGAGCCCACCACGTGCGCTGCCTTCTGCGCCGCGCCACCTGAACAATCAAACGAAGCCCCTGAAGACAAACACTTGATGAACAAGCCCAAAACTACCCGCGCCGGCTGAGGAAGGACCAAGCAACCACCGAAGGAGAGCAGAAAACCCAAGGAGAGAAGACTGTCCATTACCAGAGTAGCCTCCCGAGGATTTGATGTACATCTGCCCGTACTGCTCCTCCACCATGGTGTCGTACGCCTCGTCGTCCTCCTCGTCCTCCTCGTTGTGGTAGGAGGTGGGGCTGTCGGTGGTGGGAATGCTGCTGGCGCCGGGGCTCGTCCGCTCCCCTTGCGAGTACTGGACCTGCTGGACGTTGGGGATGAGGGTGGCCAGGTTGGGCATCCCGTAGTAGGAGACGCGGGAGA
This sequence comes from Phalacrocorax carbo, assembly GCF_963921805.1. Lineage (NCBI taxonomy): Eukaryota > Metazoa > Chordata > Aves > Suliformes > Phalacrocoracidae > Phalacrocorax > Phalacrocorax carbo. The sequence continues at coordinate 3,207,010 of NC_087530.1, forward strand.
GCTTCAGGGGACCGGCGTTGGGGCCGCCGCCGCCTGCCCCCTCCCGGGCGCCGGGCTCGAGGGGCCGCTTGCCAGGCAGGCCGGGCAGGGCAGCTGCCTGCAGCTCGAGGTTCTCGTGTTTGACGCGCGTGAGGAGCGGGATGGGCATGGAGGGGGACATGACATAGGGCGCCGAGGCCGACTGCAGCTGGTTGCAGGGGCTCTGCGGCTCCGAGCTGGGGTCTTCGATCATGGTGGTCTGAGAGTCACAGTGGGGAGAGCTGACCTTGAACATCAAGTCCGTCCCTTTCTCCACGATGTGCTGGATCTGCAGGAAGCCCGCCGTGTACATCACCACCAGCTGCTCGCTCGCCGCCATGGTCAGCTTCCCGGTGTAGCAGAAGGAGAGGATCTGCTGGAAGCAAGCCGGGGGGACGGTACCCGGCAGCTCAAAGGCGTTTTTGCTGTTCCCACTGAACAAGTCTCGGAAGTAGAGGCTGCTGGCGGCCAGGACCGCCCGGTGCGCCTTGAAGGCTTGGCCCTTCACCACGATGGAGACATCGCAGTACAGCCCCAGCAGCCGCTGCTCGTTCAGGCAGCCCAGAACGGTGTTCCCAAAGTTGGGAATCTCTATGTGCAACATCTGCGACATGGCTCAGGATCGGCTGGAGCTCCTCAGACATTCAATGCAGGAATATCCAAAGTAGGGCACATCTGAAAAACGGAGAAGGCAGGGAGAGAGGCACAGCGTTTTTAGACAGTTCACCAAAGCAGAAGCAGAGCAACCCACCTCACCCGACATCAAAGGCTCAAAGCTAAGCTCCGAGAGCCGATGCGGAAAGGCGGCCGCTTACAAAAATTACTTATCGATGTTTTCAAACAACGTTGGAAACGCTATCGGTGAATGGGAAAGGATATTCCAAAAACACAAGCGTTTTCTTCAAGTTGTGGTCTGTTTAAATAAGCACCACGGATTTATTCCCCCGGGGGTTTTACTTTATGCAGGAAAATCTGAACGGTAATGGGAGAGGAGTGAACAGTAAAGCAAGCGTAAGATAGTCAGACAGATCTCGGGTAGCATTATATAAGAAACACAACAACCAGCAGCTATGTTGAAACTACAGAAAAGATATTTATAAAACAATGTGCCCTTCTGCCTGAAATAAATACAGGATTCTGCCGGAGCGATAGCTCCCAGGAAAAAGCACTTTGAAAAGCAATCTTCCCATTTGCACCAGAAAGAGGGAGCATTTCAACAGTTAAACCCCTTCTCAACAGATTTATCCTCCAACAAAACGAGGCTTATCTCCAAATTAAGCCAGACATTTGAGCCCCAATAAAACAAACCAACGTGCCGCAGCGAGCCGCCTACCAAGTTGTCTTCTTATTTTTCTCCCCTAAATCCGAAGTGGGGCAGGGGGAGCCCCAGCCCAGCCCCTCCTGCAGCCGGAGCCCCCGGTCCCCCCCAGCCCATCGCCCCCCGGCGGGGGGTACCGGCCCCAGCCAAGCGGCACCGGGGACCCTCCGAGCAGCCTCACATGGAACGGGCTCAAAGCGACGACGGCGATGGCTCCGGCTTTGCATCCCACCGCGGCCGCTCTTTAAGGCCAGCTGTACCTTTTGGCCACGGGGATAATTCCTCCTTTCAGCGACCAAATAAAGCCTTGCGCTGGAAGGGACCTCGTCCACAGACCCCGTGCAACGGCGGAGCAGGTAGCGCTAGTGCAGCCCGTGCACGGAAACTCCAGCGAAGCAAATCACTGCGGATTCACCGACACCAGCCAGAGCCCAAACCCCCCCGTCCCCCCTCCCCGAGCTCCATGCAAGAGTCCAGGAGATTTAAAATCCTTTTTGCCTTCAATACTACTGAAGAAAAACTACGGTTAACTAGTACTGAAAGCTCATAAGAACAATATATATATAAAAAAAAAAGGATAAAAAAAGAAGTTTATCTGAGAAAGATTTAAAAAAAAAAAAAGAATCTCTGAAAAGAAAATAATAAACCACAAAGAGCTGCTCTGTTCCCACTGCTGGGAAAAAAAAAAAAAAGTCCTATCTGCAAGGCCACGGGGTAACAGGAAGAAAAGGGAACACACTCGGAGCCAATTTAATTGTATCTGCATGGTTAAAAAAAATTCTTCCGAGCGAGGAAGTTCCTGGTCCCCTCGCCTGGCTGGGAGCGAACGTACCTTCAGCAGCGCCCGTCCCCAGCGCGGCCGCTCGCCGGAGGGGCTCCGCGGCCCTCCGTGTGGCCCTGGCCGCCGCGCTATACGCAGCGGCGATGATGGCTCAGGGGAGGGGGGGAGAAAAAAAAATATATAGTATCAAACCCTGGGTTTGTATCTGCTGTAGCTCAAGCTTTTACCAAGTCAAATCTCCCCGGCAGCGCACAGCATCTAAATGAATAGGCCGGATGCAGATTAACATTCAGGCTGCTCTCTGCAATGAATAGAGCCCTTTGATTAGGGACCTGAAGTAAATGCCAGTTTCAAACCGAAGCTTTAAAAACAGAGAAATATCAGTGCCAGAGGAATGCTCTCAGTGTTGGTACAAGACAGACTTTTGATGAGTCACTGCAATGCAAACAAAGATGGCAGAAATACTGTACTGTATGCTGATGAAATGCTTAGTGGTGCCACGGCAACTGAGACAGGTTTTAAATTTATAGTGCAGTTTTGCATATGAATGACGCTGTAAACTGCCTCCCCTGCCATCTAGTACATCCAGAGTGTCAAAGCATTTAAACTATTCCAAACAGTCTGCAGAGCTGGCACTGCTGCTGGTTAACTCCTGCGGCCGGAGGAAGGCGCGGGGCGAGGGCGGCGAGCATCCCCCAGCATCCCCCTGCATCCCCCTGCATCCCTCAGCATCCCCCGCCCCACCCCAGGGGCTCCCCAAACCCACCAGCCCAAAAGGACAGCTTTGGGAATGCTCAAATCTGCCCAAAATAAAGGTGCTCTGTGGGCAGCCACAGTTCTGATCCTCCCCCCCCCAACTCCCCCACCCCCCCCAAGAAAGCCTTTCAAATGCAGGAAAAATGTTTACCCCTTGGGGAAAGCTTCTTTCAGTCTGTGGCTGAATCCACTAAAAGCAAATCCATTTGCTTAAGTAATGAAATCCTAGTCACATTGTCTCCTGGATTCAGATTTTAAATTACCTTCGCATTTATTGAGCATGTTTGGTGCTTTTTTCTGGGAAAGAGGGTGGGGCCTCACTTTGCTTACTTCTCTCTTGCCCAGAGCGTTTTTATTTCTGCTGTTCTCTCGGATTTGTTGCAATGGCTCTGCTCGGATGGTCACACACAGTTAAAATTTAAGAGATTAAAGGTGAATCCATCCTCAGAAGTGGATAACTGTAGGGAGCGCAGCCGGGGCCGGTGATGCTCCCTGCCGGATCACGCGTCACCTCCACTTCCACCATCCAAATAGATGTTTGGTGCATTAAGTTCAACTCCACAGCAGAAAACTGCTGCCACTCCCAAGCGTCTGGGGCTGGCCACCTTCCCCTGCTCTTCCAACAACCGGCACTAACACATCTGCTCTGCTCCCCACGGGACCTGCCGCCTCCTGGCGCTTGGCAGAGCTGTGACGCTCCCAACCGAGGACCTCCAGAACCTCCATGCGTTGGGAGCACCCAACGGGTTAATCCAAACCCGGCGTAGAGGTCAATGACATCTCTGCCTGGTGTTGATGAGGAGGCTAAGGCACCGAGAGGGGACCGAGGTGACAGCCTGAGAGGAGGTCAGAGAAGACATCACGACAGCCAAGCCCAAGAGCCCAAGACCTCTTCCAACCATGCCACCACCAACCAGTCTGGCCCTGGCAAATACAGATCCTCTCTGGATCTGTGAAAACTACTGAAATTCATTGTGCTTTACAAAAACATAACTTTGCCATTCAGGCACCTGAAGGAAGCCTTGTCCATGCGGATGGTGGACCGTGGTTGGAGAAGGATCTCCTCTTTCCTAACAGCAAGAGCTCCCTTAGAGCTGGAGGGGAGACCAGGAAGGCACTGGACAGGTTCCCCTTGGACTTGCTCTCAACCCGTCCTGAAGAAACCCAACAGGGCAGGATGAGTGGGACCAGCCAGGGACAGCTTGGTAGTACAGAACAAACCAACTTAAAACAGATATCAATTATTAATATTGCTTAGAATCTGCTCTGTAAACAAGCCAAGCATGCCAGGAGGAACCCATGCCTCTCTCTAAAAACACCAAAATTGTGCCAGTTCAGGATAGGTTAAAGCTGGTGAGAAGCACCAGAGTGCCCCAGCCAAGCAAATTATTGGCAGATATCATTTAAAACCTCCCATGAGACATGACAGTTTGAACCGGGATGCTCCACGCGACCAACCCCTCCCAGGGTATGCCTTCCCCAGGACTGCAGCCTTGGCCTGACCACCCCGAAGGGGTCCCACCCCAAAACTCCCATCACTCCAGCTCCCGGTGGCCTCTTCTCCGATTCCAGCAGGTTTTTGTAGCTGCTGGTCACAAAGCTGCTGAGCGAGTGGGCGAGCTTGCCAGTGGCACCCAGTGACTGCATAAACCTCCAGTCTTCCTGGGAATAAAAGGCCCTGAAACATGCTCGCAGGGAAATGGTGAAAAAAAAAGTAACGGTGTTTGGTCTAGAAACAGCACCGAGGAACGCGAGCGAAGCCGTACCAGTGAGCTGCAAGAGCCCAAACCACTTCAATAAACTGTAGGCCAGGGGTGCTGGATTTTTGTTCCTTCCTCCCCACTTTGCCCCTGCCTTTTTATGACCAGACTATAGAAAAAACAAAGAAAAAAAAACAACAACTCAAAAACCAAAACACCAACAAGCCAAAACCCCCCAAAAATTCAAGAAATAAAAGAAGGCGGTCTTGAAAGCCAAGGAGAACCTGCTCACCACGGGACCTCACATCCCCTGAAAACAGCAACAAAATATTACTGTGACTAGATAGTGAATGCCGTAACACTTGATAGCATCTAACTTAAAATTCTCCTCTACTAAATATGCCTTTTTTTTTTTTTAAAAAAAGCACAAAGCTACTTTTGAATGCTTTGAAATGGCTCCAGTCCATTTGACACGGGAAGAGCTGTGCTGCAGGAGAAATGACCTTAGCAATTACAGACACAAACTGTATTTTGCAGTCTTGTCTCCCAAGCTGAGCTGTGCCCCAGGGTGCAGGAGGAGCCCCCGGCGCCATCGCCACCCAGAAAAATCCCGTCCCCTTTGGGCTGCCGTGTCCTACAGGTGACACAGCATCAGCCGGACACCTCCTACCAAATGGGAAAACTTGGACTAAACTGGATTAAAACCAGCCAACCCACCCCGCTCCCCCCAATCATTTGAGATATGTGACCATTCAAGCAAAACATCATTTTGTTTTCCAATGGCAGCCTCTCTTTTCCAGCTCTTGGATGTAGCAGGACGATTTGTACATGTCTGCATGCTTTTTGTAAAGTCATAGCCTTTGTCACAAGATGTTAATAAAAAATGCAGCTGTTATTTGATACAACTTCCATGAGAGTTTGAGAATTCTCAGTTTCTGCGTTCACATGCTATTGGGGGGGGGGGGGGGCGGGAAGCAGGTTTGCTCTTTTCTGAACTATTTCCCTGCTCCAAGGCCTGAAAGGTCGGGGCAAGGCGACAACAACAAAGGAAAAAAGCATCGACCTAGAAGAAGATGCTGGCATCAAAGCTCCCTTGGGAGTAATCAGAAATAATTAGATAATGTATTTAAATTGTCTTTTTCCTTAGCCAACATACAAAGAGACTTGGAGACTTCACATCCCCCCCCATCCCCCAAATCCCACCCCAAAACCCCCAAAGCCCTGCGCAGGGTGCGCGGGGCAGCAGCTGGGGCAGGACAAAGGCAGCAGGACCCACCGGGGGTGGGAGACAAAGCGGCCAAGGGCTTTCACCCCCACCCAGCCAAAGCCCCTCGAAAGAAAAGAGCTGAAAAGTCTTGCCCTCGAAGGCCCCAAAGGGTCAAAGGAAACTTCCCTTTCTTCTGTAAATGAGGAGAGAGGGGGAAAATTCCACCCTTGGATTTGAGGCTGGCAGGGGGATGTCACCCAGCCAGGCAGGGGCTCCCCAAAGCCACCCACCCATTCCCTGCCCCAGCCCAGGGGTGCCACCCGCCCAGCTCTTGCTACAGGGTTTTGGGGTTCCTCCCCCCACTTTAATGAAAAGGAAATGCACTTTTTACATAAGCCCAAAGGAAAATACGCAACAGCTAACTGCAAAACTTGGTGGCAAAGTACCATTCCCCGAGCATGGAGCCGCTGTAACGCCTTAATGAAAAGAAATAGTTAAATAAAGTCAAATAAAATGCACTTTGGGTCCACGCTGTGCATACCCCGCATGCACCACAGGTCGCTGTGGCAGGCAGCTGAGAAGCAAAACAGAAAAGTCTTTGCACCCCCCCACCCCCCCCCCAAAAAACGCGACTCCCCTCTGCCCGCATCGGGGTTCGGGGCGGAAAACCCGGGGTGAGGAAGGGAGAGGGACTGGGGCACAAACGTGAAACGCCATCAGTGCCTGCACGGTTTAATGCCCGTCTTTGGCAGGGGAAAGAAAACAAGGTTAACTTTGGTAATCAAATGACAGTCATGCCGAGACTCCTCTTCTCTTCTGCAGCATTTGTTTCCGCAGCTCCAAAGTATTTATTTTTGAAATGCTGCAAGTGGCAAGCGGCGAGCAGTGCTAACGTCCCCTATTTTTAGTGTAGCAGCCAGTGGCAATGGGTGAAAGAAGATTATTTCTGCCTTATTAAGATAGAAACGGAATTTGCAAATATTTCTCAGTAACACATAAGCAACACACACGGAGCAGACATGCAGCACGGAGCTACGTTTGCTTTATAACCCTAAAAGTTCACACGGAAAGTAGAGACCTGGAGGCTCGGCCAGGGGAACGGGGGAAAAAAGATGGAAAAAGTGAATTAAATTAACGCTGATGATCCAGCCCAGCCGGGCAGCCGCAGCCCCTCTGCCAGGGCAGCCCGGGGTTGGGGTGCTGGGGGCTCTGCCTGGGGACCCCGGCAGCGGCGGCAGCTCCCCGGGCTCTGCCCTGCTGCAAGGTGAGTCACCGGCAGCCTGGGCGCTCCGCCGCCGCTCGAGGTCACCCACCGGCAGGCTGCTGCCTCCAAAAAGTGCAGTCATTCAGCCAAGGCGAAGCCTGGTATTGCCATTATTTTTTAATTAGGTTTTTTTTTTCCCCTTTCTTATCTATCACTAATTTTAAAAGCTCCCAAAGCAAGGAGAAGAAAAAAAAATAGAAAATGCAACATATTTTTTTTTTTTTCAGATTGCTGCAAGGAAAAGGGTAAGGGAGAGACATGGATAAAAAATACAATTATTCTGCAGAATTTAATCTTTTTGCAATCTCATAAAAGCTCAAGACCCCGACTAAGTTACGTCCACCAGAAAGCACACAGCACCCCATTACCATGCCTTCTGCAAAGCGTGCATTGCCTGCATCCCATCGCAAACATTAATTCACATCCGTAACACATCAAAAAGACAAGTGCCATGCTCAATTGTATTCTCCTCACTCCTAGTACACAACAGCAGAGCTAGCAATATATAACATGCATGACTCAGTTCTACCATCGTGCCACTACGGAACAGAAAGCCTTAAAATAAAGTAAATATCTTAAAAGGTCAATTAAAAAAAGCTTACAAAACATCAGACGCTGCTTCTTGCTAGAGCTCATTACCTAGTATGGTGGAGCTGCCTGTGTGTTTTTTTTCTTGTGCAAGTTAGTCTGTGAGTCAGCATTAACACACATGAGAACATCAGGAATACTGCCTAGTTCTGATGCAATGGAGGTTGTAAAAAAAAAAAAAGAAGAAGAAGAAATCGCGCTCCGTTTGGACAGGAGCCTGTAATTCAATTGCCTTTACTTTTCAATTACTGCATAGCCTACCCTGACCAACCTGCAGAGGGGAAGGAAACTTTGCTTACATCTCTGTCTTAGAATTAATGACTTTTTACTTTTGGCTACAGCTTATTCTCCCGGCTTTAAAAGCAAAAATAGTAGGCATAATATAATTAACCCTTCAAGGGCAGCTGAGCCCTCGCAGCTATCGGGATCTCCATGTTTTTGTAGAAATTTCAGCACTGGAAAACAATACTGCCAAAAAGTTCTGGCGAAGGAAGACATTTATACATTAAACTTTTAATACTCTATAAAGCAAAGCATCTGAGCTTGATCCTTAATGGAAATATAAGCTTGCAGAAAAGGAAAGCTATATACTGCAGAAATCTTAACTCTGTACCTCCAGGTTTACAGAAGCAAATACTAGATCGCACAGGGCGCTTTTCAGAACTGAGCTTTCTGATCACTGAGCAAAACCCCCCGAGAAACCTAAAATTTGTGACCTGAGGTGGTCACCTCAGCCTGATGCCCGCCTTCCCCCGGCCGATGGGGGCAAAGCAGAAGACCCGCATTTTTCATACGTTGCATTTATTGCTTACGCTTCAGCAAACAATCCTCTCTCTTCCTTCTTCCCGGGGCGGGGGGGGATCTCCCTGCAGGCTCAGCTCCCACCCTCAGGACCGCAGCACCCAGGCGGGAACGTACACGAGACTCAACGCCGCCTTTTCATTTCTGACCTCTCTGCTCTTGCAACAAAACCCTTCACCTGTCCAACAAATTTTGCCCAAAGCTTCAGAATGTGCCTATTTCTGTGACACATCCTAAAGCGCCCCCAGACAACTCCACAGCCCAGAATATTATATTATATATAGGATATTATATTATGTATTATATATGGTCAATATATTCTAGTATATCTATAACATTATGAAGTTTTTTATATATATGTATGTGGTCAAGTACGTCTTCAGAGCCAACACCAACATCTGATAAGTTTTGTGCTGCTGTGCCCCAGCCGAACAGCCAGCGTCCCCGGGACAGCCCCACCGACGCACAGCTCTAGCTAAAGCACAGGATACGTTGCTTAAATCTGGGGGTTTAGCAGAGATCCAAGCCTCCCCACGCAGCAGCGGAGGGTCAGAGCCTGGAGGTAAGAAAGTCTCCCCAACGTTCACAATATGCCGCAGACATGGGTTGCGAACACGGAGCCGATCCCACAGCAACGAACACCGATCGACCCAGCAAAACAAGCAGGTATAGCTAATGCACGTGGATTAATAATCCAGAGGATCACAAGCATATTCGAAATCCCAGTTTAGTTTGCTGGTTGTTTTCATGAGTAGACACAAGCGCTGCAAAATTCTTTTTTTTCTTAAATACACACACATAAATAGTTATTAATGCTCATTAACCAGCAAGGAAACCCCCCAATAATATTAGAGACCAATCACTTTGGCAACTTCCCTCGCACACAAGGGTCTGTCTCAAAGCAGTGTGAGCCTGGTGGGTTTTTTTTTTTCTTAAGCATGTGGGATACTTGAATACAGATGAATTGAGCTTTAAAGGGAAAAAAAAACCCAAGCAGCAACTTCTGGGCCAAGTTCTTGTGTGCCAAACTTTTCAACTGCCACAGCACAGCTCGACAGTGTTTCAAAAGAATTTAAGCACTGTTTTGAATACTGCTGACAATCTTCCTCATCAAAATTTGTAATTTAAATACCTCATATCTGAAAAGCACGCTCCCTGGGGCATGCTTCATTCTCCCTCCCCTCCACCCACCCTCCCCAAGCCCCATTCGGCACAAAATCTGTTGCTTTCCGTATCTGGCTGGTTTCTCCCCCACCTCCCGCAACCCCGCATCCCCCCCAGCATCACCCCGCGGCATCCGCTGCATCCCGCAGGGACCCCAGTGCTCAAGCAGAAGTTTGTTCTTCAGATTACCCCTGGATGAAATCTCTGTACGCACTGCAGCGCCCCAAACCACTGTTACCTTCCTCTTTTATAACTATGATGTTGGTTTAGAGATAAAACCGTGCTAACCGGGCTGCCCAGGCTCCTACGGCAAGAAAGGGTTAATGCGAGGAGCCCTGCTTCCCAGCACTCTGCTACCCAGCAGATAAGATGTTCCTTCAAAGGCCTTCAGATATGTCAATAAACCCCAAAATAATTCTATGTCAATAAGTCTAATTGGTGAGGAACGGCAAAATTAATTTCTTGGGGTCTATGTGACGTTACAGGCAGCAGCTCCATTTTGGCAGGAGCGTGTTTAAGATTCCCTCCCAGTGCTGCAAAGCACCTTGAAAGGTCGACGAGCACTTTCATATTCTCAGATCCATCTACAACGCCGCAGCAGATGAAACGGATTGACCTAGACGAGAACTGAAACAGTCTCTGTGAAATAATCCATCAACACCCTTCGCCAGCCGCAGCCGCCTTTGTCATGGGCACGCTTGGAAATCGCACCTACCTACTGCAGCCGATCCGGGGCTCGATAGGGTTTAAATCACGGCCCCGCTCTCCTGGGATGTAACCAAACACGGCATCGATAGCTGCAGAGCCGCGGAGACGGCACACAACATAAAATACCTCCATATTAAAGTGTGTGCAAAGCCTGTGCCCATTACCGAACTCATTAAAGACAGTGATACTTTGTAACATACTCTAATCTTTAATATTCATAGCTTGCTTCATTTGCATATCATGCCATAAATAGTTGAAGCAGAGGTAAAACACAAAGCGCTCTACTTGCATTTCTAATTATGCCTAAAATCAAATGTAAATCACAACACATCCAAGACTCAGAAAATACTAAATTTGCTGTCTCTCAGTTAAAAGTCTTTTAAAAAAAAAAAACCACCACACGCACAAACCCAATTATTTTTTAAAAGAAAAATCAAAGGGGCTTATGGGCGCGTGTAGGGAGATGACGCTGGTTTAAGAGGGGAGCTCACACGCCCGAGCCCCAGCCCTGGTGATGGACCCCAGCAGCAGCCCAGCTGCAACCCCTCGGGCCAGCGCTGGCACCAGCTCATCTCCCCAACCCCTAAAAACCCCTGCCTTTACCACCGAGCTGCGCTGCAGCTGCTCATTTAACCTTGGCCTTTAAAGAAACAACAGGAGCCTTTTCCTCCGGGGCAGCCGGGAAAGCTGATCTCCAGCAAAGGAGGTAAATTTGAAGAATCAGCTTGAATGTGAACGTCTGCTACGGCGCTGGGCTGGCTGGCGTTGGTGCTTCAGCACCGCGACCCGGCGCGGGAGCGAAAGCGTCCCCGGGGCTGGAATCTGCTAAACCCCGCGGTTCAGTGAGAAAAGAGGTGTCTTGGGGCGCTCGCATTCAGCAGCTCCCAGTCCAAGAGAAACAGATGATCTCCTGTTCGTAACCCACCGAATCCGTGCCGAGGCAGCACGGGGTGTTTTTCTCTGCTCTGCTTTTTCCTGAAACATGGGAAAGCGGTCGGAGCTGGGAGCTGCCCTGTGGTGCTCCTGCACCTGCTGCGGCACCCACCGCCGGCACCGGCACCCACCGCCGGCACCGGCACCCACCGCCGGCACCCACCCACACCAGTCCCACGGAGGAGGCTCGAGACCCCATTCAACGGCCGGCGATGCCGTCCAACAGAAAGGCCCGGCGTTACGGCGCCGGGTGCCCTCCAGCCGCCTCCCGGACATTATCCCTTACTACAAGAGCTAGAGGAAGTTCTCTGCCCCCTCCAGAAAGGGTACTGGGGAACTGGGTGCTGTCCTTAATGGCTCGTGGGACTTCATTCCCCAGCCACCCCGATTCTGGAGGGCTGGTTTCCACAACTCTCAGGTTATTGACTTCAAGGAAAAGCGTGGCCCTGGTGCGGCACAGGCGAGGAGCCAGGCTGTGGTCGGGGCTGGGGTCGGGAGCAGAGGCGAGGCCTGGTGTCCTCACCTGTACAACCAAATTAACCATGCTTCCCCCACTCCACAGAGGCATCAGAAGACTTAACATCTGTAAAACAACTCAATATCCTCTGATGAAGAGTATTATAGCACATTGCTGCCCACGGCATAAATAATTTCCCTTTAATAAGCTTGCTTCTGCGTCAGGCACAGGGGTCCCCTTGATTTTATGGAAGTCCATCACCACCAACACGTGAAAATGCACGTTTTCAGTTCAAGAGCGCTGGCAGGGGCGTGGTGTGAGCTTGCCCACCTGCTGCTCCCCGCAAGGCAGGTTCCTCGCAGACGTGCTGTAGCCCCAACCCAGCCCTGGCCCTGCTGCCGCACTCCTGCCCTTCCCTGCACCGACCTGACACACTGCTGCTGCTCCCAGGACGCTCAAAACCTTCCTCCTCTTCATCCACCTCCCCCCGTTCCTCCTCTTCATCCACCTCCCCCCGTTCCTCCTCTTCGTCCACTTCCCCCCGTTCCTCCTCTTCGTCCATCTCCCCCCGTTCCTCCTCTTCGTCCACCTCCCCCCGTTCCTCCTCTTCGTCCATCTCTCCCCGTTCCTCCTCTTCGTCCACCTCCCCCCGTTCCTCCTCTTCGTCCACCTCCCCCCGTTCCTCCTCTTCGTCCACCTCCCCCCGTTCCTCCTCTTCGTCCATCTCTCCCCGTTCCTCCTCTTCGTCCACCTCCCCCCGTTCCTCCTCTTCGTCCACCTCCCCCCGTTCCTCCTCTTCATCCATCTCCCCCCATTCTTCCTCTTCATCCATCTCCCCGTTCCTCCTCTTCATCCATCTCCGCTGTTCCTCCTCTTCATCCATCTCCCCTGTTCCTCCTCTTCATCCATCTCCCCCCGTTCCTCCTCTTCGTCCATCTCCCCCGTTCCTCCTCTTCGTCCATCTCCCCCGTTCCTCCTCTTCGTCCATCTCCCCCCGTTCCTCCTCTTCGTCCACCTCCCCCCGTTCCTCCTCTTCGTCCACCTCCCCCCGTTCCTCCTCTTCGTCCACCTCCCCCCGTTCCTCCTCTTCATCCATCTCCCCCCATTCTTCCTCTTCATCCACCTCCCCCGTTCCTCCTCTTCATCCATCTCCCCGTTCCTCCTCTTCATCCATCTCCGCTGTTCCTCCTCTTCATCCATCTCCCCTGTTCCTCCTCTTCATCCATCTCCCCCGTTCCTCCTCTTCATCCATCTCCCCCGTTCCTCCTCTTCGTCCATCTCCCCCCGTTCCTCCTCTTCGTCCATCTCCCCCCGTTCCTCCTCTTCGTCCATCTCCCCCGTTCCTCCTCTTCGTCCATCTCCCCCGTTCCTCCTCTTCGTCCATCTCCCCCGTTCCTCCTCTTCGTCCATCTCCCTCCGTTCTTCCTCTTCACCTCCCAAGAAGCTACTCACAACACAGAGGCACAGCAGCCACGGTACTCAAATTAGTGCTTTACAGATTTATGCCCAAAGATTTAATTAAAATCAAATGAACCAAATTTTGCAAAAGTAGGACAAAAATCGCCCATTTTGGGAAGCCGTAAGGCGCGCTGGCCTGGCAGAACGTGGAGCGAGGCAGGTTGGCTGCTGCACGGCGGGGCCCCGGCATCCTTTCCCACTTACTCCCTTTACCGCTGGGACTCCAGCTGCATAAACCCACTGTATCTTAATGAAAGGCTTTTGCGGGTGGCTGTCCCCAGGGAAAAGTGCATTTTTAAGTCACTTGAACCAAGGCTGATTTTGAAGAAAGAGCCAGCCAAATAGCACCAAAGGGAGTCGGGCACCCGGCAGTCGCCCCGGCTGGGAGCATGGCTCCGAGCCATAGCCTCTGCCTTATTAGATTTTTCCCATCTTACAAAAGGCTTAAAGAGACTTCTGAGAATGAAAAGCTGAAAGAAAAAAAAAAAAGTGTGTATCATCGCCATGTTCTGCTCATACGCCGGGTTTCCAGGGTCCCCAGATCCCACTAGTGAGCGGGTCCAGGGACTTGTGTGAGGGTCCCCCCGGGCCCCCCCCCATGCTCTTGTCCTTCCCTGGCACTACGGCTCCTCCCGCTCCCTTTCCAGACTCGTGTCCAGCTCAACAACAATATTGCATCGGTTCTATTAAAGAGTTAAAGGATCTTTTCTGCAATATCGACTTCCAAAGAATTCCAAAGATGTCATTAAATTTAACCCCAAAAGGTGAGCGTTTGCTCCGTCCCCCCAGCCCGCGCCGAGGGAGAAGTGAAAGCGAGCTGCTCACAGCCTGCAAAGCTTTTCTGCTGTTCGTATGTACCCTGGCATCTTGCCCGGACCTATTTTTAAGCCCATTTACTAGAAATCCCACAAATTAAAGGAAATACGGATAATGTTGTAAGAATCCTTTGGGCCAAATAAAAGCTACACATAATTTTCCTTGTGCATCAGAGTAAGATCCTTAACCACAAAAACCAGATTTCCCCAAAGCTCTTTTGCAACAGCGAGAGAATCTTGTTTTGTAAAAAGTTGCTTTGATTCACTCCTGGATTACAGGGAGCGCGGCAGACACCGCTGCCTGGCCAAACCGGGAGAGGTGATTGCTGTTACGACACAGAAAGGTGTTAGCAGAACACAGACAACTTAAACATCTCTAGCTCCGGAACGGTGACTATTAATGCCAGCAAAGCATGCAGAAGGTGCTCTTGAGAGAAGCTGTAGGATGGTTATTGGGGTTTTTTGCTCTGCATAGGACTGTTGCGTGTTTTTATTTTCTAGCTTCTTTCAAACCGCGTGTTCGTGGTGCTCATGAAGGGCCAAGTGCTGAAAAGCCTCCTCCAGCACACCATCACCCTGGGCAAATTCCTGCTTGGCGCACCCCAACCCCTCCTTATCCCAGCTCCGAGAAAACCCCGATAATCTTGTTTTGACGGTCCATCGTATGAAGAGACCAAACTCACCTCGCTTGTCCTCATGCCAAAAGCTGACCCGTTCCAGGCAGGACGGTCACCACAGAGCCGCTTCTCCAACTCCCACCTCCAGTCCCCATCCCTAACTGCGCCCCAGTGCCTCGGCACAGCTGGGGGTGCTGCCCCCGCACCCCCAGGACGGGGACAGGGAGACGCCGATGCAGGCTGTGCCTCACGCCAGCGCCGTGACGGGGCTCCGCAGCATCTCCTCTGGGATTTTATGTGAAACAGTGATTTTATGCAAAAATAAATCTACACGCTGTATCTCTCTAGTTATACAGTTCCAGTGGGGTCTCTTGTGGGGTGAGCACGAGGCAGGCGCAGCACAGAAAATAACTGATGGATCCATCTGCAGAGAGCTCACCCACCGCTCTGGAAATCTCCGTCCTGGGCGAGTGGGGCCGGTGCTCGGAGGCAGAAGCCCCCCCGCTGGGTGTCAGCTCCCCGTTTCCCACGGGAGCCCCTCGCCTGCCACCGCAGCAAATGGAAAAGGGGCGAGCGGCACCGATGGCCCTTCCCCTCCGCGCACTGGCCTGGCTGGAGGAGGCTGCTCCCTTCCCTTTCACCCCTTGCCCGCACTAGTTAAATAAAGGGGCATCCAACTGTAGCGCCTTCTGCACCAGGGCCACTGGGAAGCAAGGAGAGAGCCTGTGCTTTATACAGCGTCCACAATTTTAACTACACAAAGACTCCATCATATTAAATAAACGCCAGTAACAGCACTTGTATTTTGGTAGGATTAAGAAGAAACTAGCAACCAGATACATGTTTCAGTAAAACTCATAAGACCAGCAGAAACAGCCCCCAAATACAACGGTAAAAGCAGCGATTGTGGTTAGTCCTTGTGGGGAGGGGATGAGGAAAAGGTGCTTAATTTCCAACAGTGATAAAGCAAAGCAAAGCAATCATCATTAAACCTGACTCTCCCTTCACTCTTGTTCATCCCCAGCCAGTCGCTTAAAATGTCTTCCTCGCAAACATTTCAGCTTCCTTTTAAAAAGAAAAATAATTATGCAGGGGAATAACCACCTCTATTCTACAAAGGCACAGATCTGAACAGTTAAACACGCAACTTCGGGAACTTTTCCAAGATTTATATGTTTTGCATGGAAAGCAAATGTTTTTTTCCTGCCTGGGAAAATATTTAAGTGCTAAGTTTATGAAGCCAAGTCCATTTATTCCTGGTTTATGTTGCTGCTCGGATGGAATCTAATTAGCGATTTAACCAGCAGTGTAGGGATGCGGTGTTGGCCGATGCCACGAGCCCCCGACCCGCATCTGTGCCGGCACGCGGCCCCGGGGGCTCTGGCCCAGAAACAGGCTTTCCCCATGGCACAGGACGGCGGGACCGGCTGAAGGAGGACTCCACGGCCACCCTTCCCTGGAGCATCCCCAGGGCGAGCAGTGCGGACGTGCCCAGGAGAGAGCCTGAGGTTTCCTTCCAGCCCCGCCAGCCGCAGTTTCTCGCCATCACACTTTTTGACACAATAAAAGTCTTTTTACAGTGATGCTCTTAGAAATAGCAACACCTGATTTGCATTTTCCTGCGCACCTGCCTTTCTTACTGAATTGCTGGCTTCACTGTGTGCCGACTGGAACTCCTCCTTCTCCTTCTTGCTCAGAGCAGCTTCCACCTCCACCAGCCCCGGGTGGGACCAGTGTCCGTGAGCCGAGGCAGCGGTGAGGAGCAGTCCTGCCACCGGCAGCTGAGATGCCGGTGGGCAAGAGTGGGGACAGGCGGCTTTCCCCACCAAGGTGGCATTACGTTAGCGAGAGGTACGCCGTGCCCGTCGCGGTACGGAGCGGCAGGACTCACTGCACAAGTATTATCAAACACAAAACAACCCCATTTCTTAGTCCAGGCTCTGTTTTCACCTGCACCAGTACCTTCCACAGATGCATTTCATAAATGCATGAAATATATCTCCCCTCCTTTTATCACTGCCTGCCAGTACAGCTCCCCAGCTCCTGGGGAGCCGGAGGAGATGCAGAGCAGGAGGACTGGGCGCGGGGTGCTGGTGGCAGCCACCTCGCTTGGCACCAAATTGGGGAACCCAGAGAACAAGCCTTGGTCCCTCCTCACAGGCCAATGTAGGAGCAGGCGTGGGAAAAAGCCCCAGTGGGGCTGGGTGCCCCGTGCATGTGAGAACAGGGGTGACCCCAGAGAGTAACCCCGGCTCAGCAGCATCGTCCGGGACGAGAGCAGCCCAGGCAGTCTCTGCAGCACCCGGACACTGGCCTCCCAGGACAAAACAAGGGAATGGGGCCCAAAAAGACTCTCCATGCTGAGAAAGAGCTTCCACATGGGAGCTGGGACCCACCACCTCCCGAGGTCCTTGCCCTCGGAGCGGAGGATGGTTTGCACGCTGGCAGCCTTCCCCTCCCCGTGCAACAACCCTGCAAACACATCCCCATTCCCATGAACTGGGAAGGAAAAACATCCCCGTTCTTCCAGGGAACTCTTAGCCTGGGAATTACTTGTCATTTCTAAGAGGGGCTTGTTCTGGCCTGCCCCAAAGCAACATCAGTCTTTCATCAGTTCAAAGATGATAAAACCCTGAGATATGTTCAGCCCCGAGTCTCAATTACTTGCTCAGACACCTGGAGACTTTTCACCCCAGACTTAAGGCCCTTCAGCTTTTTCCAGCAGCACAGCAGGTGATTTGCCTCTATTCTTCCATTTAGTTTTGTATTTTTGAAAAATCTTTCTGGCCAGTTAAACCAGAACCATCGCGATTGCGAAATCCAGGAAATTTGCTGCAACGCTCTGTAACACTTGCAAGGCAATTAGCCAAAACCTCACACAAATAAGCTTTTTTGCCACACCGTTCTAACCACCAAGCATTAACCCATTTTCTTAGGAAACAACATCTGCTGAAATAACTTCCTAATCTAGGAGCAGGCGTGGAAGGAAAAAAAAAAGCCACTGCAAGTATCTCTAGTCCATGATAAACAAAATTTTCAGG
Organism: Phalacrocorax carbo; assembly: GCF_963921805.1. Lineage (NCBI taxonomy): Eukaryota > Metazoa > Chordata > Aves > Suliformes > Phalacrocoracidae > Phalacrocorax > Phalacrocorax carbo. Next base: position 3,224,636 of record NC_087530.1, read on the forward strand.
CAGAGTTGTTCCACTCGGAGGGTACCGACTCCAAGTACGGGGGCTTGTTACATAGACCCTCGCCTTGGAATATTTATTACCTGGTCAGGAAAACCGATAGGGTCGAAGCTTTTCCTATGGCACTGATAGGCTTAAGAGACGGTGCTTCCCCAGAGGAGCCCGTGGCAGAGCAGCCTGAGGCTTTGGGGCACGAATTTGCACCCCTGAACCCGACTGTTGTGGGGCCTGAAATCCTGGGAGCTATAGCAGCTGCAGCCTGTAGCTGTAGGAATAAATCACGGCACAGGCAGGACAGCTCCTGGGTAGTCGTTGGTAAGAATAAAGAAACCACTGGGCAATAAAGCAACCATTTCCATTTCCTACCCCTGCGTTTACACAGCTTTTCTTCCTGGGAAGATGTCAACACACAGCAAAAATTAAGCTCGCGATTTGCCCTAGGAAACAGTTATCACGTACAGACAAACTGAGGCAGAGCACGATAACGTAACCAACGTAACCCCACAAACCAGTGCTCGCAGGCAGCAAGACAAAATCACGCTCAAGACCTTTCCTTATTTCAGATTCAAGTAGCAGCTATGCTTCTGTGCTATTTGTTACAACCCATTCCCTCCCTTATTCTCTGTCCCGGCTTTCTCCCCCATCCTGAAAAACCTATAAAATGAAATAAAAAGCTTCCTTTTGGGAACGCGGCGGTAATAATACTGCTACCATCTGTTGATAAGTCCACGGACCTACGCAGGGAGGAAAGAGGCTGCAAAGCTGAAAGGGAGTCAAGTGTTTGCATGGTTTTATTGAGAAATGAAATCCAGCTTTAAACACAGTAAATCGGAGACTATTCTGAATCACCTCTTGAATTTTTTAATGCTACTCCTGGGAGCACTGAAGGTAAATATGTTAATTTGACTTCAATCATGGTGCAGGGAAAAAAAAAGCACGCTGTATTAGTTTAGGGTACCAAGTCTTAAAACTATTCATGCATTTCTGCATATTTTATACTCAGCAAATAAAGTTCCAAGGTTCTATAAGGAGGCTGAGAAATTATTCTGAGTAAGCAATAATGAGGTGTGCATTATATAAGGCTGATACTAATGGTAATCTATTATTAAAATTTAAGAGCTAAAGCAACTACATTTCAAACAGTCCTAGAGCAGTTTTTCTTCTCTAGGAAGGGAAAGCAGCACCTGGAGGAGGGAGGTTGGCGAGACAGCGGGTTTCGTACGTGGCACATGGGGTAACGGTCTCCGACTGAGTCGTACCCCGGCTCCTTGGGGTAATCTCTCCGCTATTTCTCTAATTAACTCTGCCACAGCGAACCACCACGGCTGCGGCGAGCAGCCTCGTCCAGCCACTCAGGCATGGTCACGAGTCACGGCAGGTTCATATTCCCAGCGTGTTTAATTCTCTGCCTGGTGTTTCAGCCTAACAGACCTCCCAAAATGCATTAGGCATTAAAAAATTAACAGGGTTCCCAGTTTGTACATCTTAACGATCCTCAGGGCTTGATTTCTGCTGTGATACCCCACTTAAGCTGCAAGGACAGGAATGTGACCAGTAAAACCCAATGTGCTTTCCCTACTGGTGCCAATGCTCCTGCCACATCACCTCCAGGACCCTGAGAAAAGCAGCGTCACGACATCCAGGTCAGGTACATGGACCACGCCAGCATTCAAACGCACCATGGGAAGAGCGCAGCATCGCATCCTAGCGGTGCTCGTCAAGCTCAAGCCAAACTTTGCTTGGTGCTGGTGTGAGCCGGACCTGCTCTGCCCCACTCCCAGCCCCACTCCTTCCCAGCCGGATGCTCTCCTGGGGACCGGCCACTCGCCCCGGCGGGGAATCGCCAGGCGCCGCAGGACCCATCCCAGCAAGCAGCGCAGATTATAAGGACATATCATCTAGTGCAACGGCACCTCTCAGCACTGCCGAGAGAGAAACAAACAGCAAAAAAAACCCCAGAGTTTGGCTCATTTTCCTCCTTCCTACATCTTTTGGTGAGAATCAAAAGGAGTCTCTGGGGGCTGTAAATCTGTATCTGACAAGCCCATACAGAAATAGGCACACTGGGGAGGGACCAGGCGCTGCAGCAATGCCATGTGTCTCCACGTTTAACCTGTGACAGCTCCGTCTCGCAGGGCTCACGGACCCCGAACATGTGCCAGGAACACAGTGGTGTTGCCGCATCGCCTGCCCCTTAGAGGAAAATCCCCCCTCGGCTTGTATGAAATGCAAAATTAAATTTTAGCTGCATTTCAGAGTGTATTGCTAGTGTGCAGCCAAGTTCTTTTTTTTTTTAATGAAATTTTTTCAGTAAGTTTAGATCCCAAAGGCAACATTCTGCCCAAACCAAAGGATAGCGAAGCATGATAATCTCAGGAGAAACAAACTTAGTCTGAGACCTTTCTGCACTGAAAGGGATCTTAAATAGCGATGAGCCCTTTGCTCTCCAGGCTGGACGGGCCGCTGGGAAGCAAACCAAAGCAGAAAGGATGGAGGGGGAACAGAGCGAGCTGGCGTTTGCCGGGTGTTTATGCCACCCACCCGCTCTGCCTGCCCATTCCCTGCGGTATCACCACCTACCTGGGCCGAAGGAGTTAACAGCTCTTCTGGGACAGCGTAACAGGAGACGGGAGTTAGTCATCTAGGCATGTCCGGATCGGTATGAACCCGGAGCCAGCGTATGAATGAAGTTGCCTTGGAGATGCAGCTAAAACCAATGACCAGATATTAACTTTTCACAACGGGCTGCCAAGGGAAGCAGAACATGCAAAACCAGCAGGACGACAGCTTCCAGCGGAGGCAGGAGCATCCGAATATGATGGGAGGGACCCCTGAGCCCCCCTGGAGATGTAAACCCCTGCATATCTTTGATCAAGAGGCAGGAGAAATTTCTCCTTGCAAAGCCAAGCAGGCCAAGGGCTAGCAATGGAAGTCTGATCTTGGACCTTATGGGGTGGGTAAATGACGCCTGGATGCGGGACACTGTCTACCCTTGGTCTAATTTTGAAGTTGATGATATAGACACCAACACCCAGCTTCTTTCTTCTTTCTGGAACCGGCTTCATAAGCAGAAAACACAGCTACAGGCACCTTACACAAGGCAGCCGAGACAAGATGTCATTAAACAAAAATATTAACAAGTAATTCAAAGGCTGGGCAAGGATTACACGTCAGCAAACACCTCCCTGCCTATCTCCCCAGCGCTTCATCTCCACTTCCAAGGGCAGTTTTGGAGGTGGATGAGCGGGAAGGAGTGGCTGCTCCGGCCATCTGCCAGGCTCCTCCGCTGGCAGCCAGCACAGTCACTCTGCAGGAGGAAGCTCAGCTTCAGGCAGAGGTTTCTCAATCTCAGCTCAGAGCAGGGTAGCTTTCTCCGGGGCATTTCTCCCGCCCTGATGAAGGTGGTCAGCCTGCTTCCCAAGGGGTCTGTGCGAGGAGGACACGGGTGACCCGTGAGAAGGCTGCACCTGGAGGACAAGCATCTGCTAAAGCCCGTGGGTGAAGACCACGGGCAAAGCTTGGCTCACCTAGCCCTCACCTCCCTCCAACCCCACCAGAGCACTGACCCGTGGATAGAAACAGTTTTTCAACCGCGACGAGGCTTGCGCTGCATGAGGTGAATCGGTGCATTGTTCGCGCAACGCCTGGGCAAACACCGCCCGCCACTGAGGGACCCACGCCCCCGGTCTCTAACCCAAAGTCCGACCTCCGAAGGCAGAGGTGCTTTTCAGGCCCCGCAACGTACCTCACTTCGGCTCACAGCGGGAACGACTTGCAGGGGAGGGTGGGATGCGGGACAGCCGCGACCCCCGCACCACCGTGGCACAAGACGCAGCCCCCCCCACCCAACCTCCACCGCCCGGCCGGCGACGGAGGGGCTGCAAAACCGCACTCCAGGCTCCGCGGGACATCGCAGAGCCGAACGGCACTCGCCGCCTCTCTCGCTACGAGAGCGCGAGATGAAACGGACATATTTGTGTTAGAGCCCGAAACGCAGAAAGCTCCCGTTCCGATCTGCACACCAGCCCCTTGATATTTTTTCCCAGAAGGAAAAACAGAAGATGCTTTCCATAAGCAGACGATTTCAGCAGCTAATTTTACCATCACTTATGGTCGACTTTATGACTAAGATTTCATGCTGACTATATTAATCCTGTCAAATTTCAGAGTGAGAGAGAAATGATACTGTATATTTTATGGCCGCAATAACTTCTAAGCCATTAGACATGCATGCTGACATGAAAGTAATCAAATTGATTTTTTTCCTATTACAATGAAGAACTTTGTATGAGCAAATAGTCTTTCTGGCACAGGAATGCAACCCCAAGAAGCCTGTGCTCACTCAGGAAATTAGGAAATCGCCACAAGCCATCGTTCAGAAATTTGGGTGTTCTGCTTACTCACATGTCATTGTCACCAAAGCTGACAGGAACATGTTAGTCAACCAAACGATCGACAAAAGCCAACGTGAGGGATAAGCGGAGGGTTTGGAAGCAACGTTAGATATTGCAGAAGTTGCAGTTAGTTGCTCTCCCAGCATCGAAGGCTCCACCGTGCCGTTTTTAGCCTCACCAGGCACACCGAGCCCCTCCACGGGACAGCACCTTGCCGGCCACTTCGTCAGGTGTGGGGTGTACAAGCCAGGAGAGGTCAGAAGTGGTTTAGAGGGCTTCTCAGCTCAAGTCCTGCAGACCTGGAAGGATTAACGGCTATACTAGAGGTGCCAAGACGCAGGGCTGAAGCCGTGCGTGCGTGTGGATGCCGAGGCAGCAGTAAATGAGAAAGCCCGTGTGCCAGAAGGTCAGCTGAGAAAACCAGCTTCGTTTTCAGCCCAGCCTCTGCTCCCTCCCTCTGCAGAAAGCAGAGAAAGACAGATCATCTAAAAGGATTCTTTAAATGTAAATAGGCCTTAATGACAAATTCCACTTGCTTAGAGTTTCATTGGGTTTTTTAAACCCAACACATACCTGCACTTGAAACCAGGAACTTTAAACCTTTGACTTACAGCAACTACCTAAAATTCTAATTTAAAAACCTTTAATTCAACACGTTTGTAAAGTTCTAGAGAAAGTGGGGTCAAAACAGACCCCATGAAGAGCAGGACAAGTCACAGGGCAGAGGTGACAGTCTGGGGCATCCCCCCCGTGTGCGGGACCCCCCGTGCCAGGGCACCCCGCGGCCCAGGGTGGCACGGATGCTGCTGGGACAGGCAGGGGCTCTGCAAGCCAGGCCTTGCACGGGAAGGGGGAAGCTGTCCGCGTACCCGCAAGGTGCAAAAACCCGTGAAAACCTGTTTTCTTCCTCTGATCTGTGAGCGCACGTCGGGTGTGAGAGGACAAGACTGGCTGGGCTCAGAATCTGGAAAGACGTGGCAACCAGAAGCAATTAAGCGTAGATAACACGTATAATGGTGTAATAGGCTTACACAGCACCCTGACAGGCGTAGTCACACCTCTTCTATAGCCAACAAAATTTAAGATTTAAAAAAAAAATTTAAATACGGCTCTCATAGGTTTTTGTACAATATTGATAGCAATCATCAAATAACATCGGATCTTTCACACCAAGTAACTTGACCATAAAAAATTTGCATATGTATGTGCTAAACCTGCCTAAAGGCTCAGATGAAGGTGGGGTGTGTATGTATGTGTGTATGTATAGCTTCTTCCGGCTCGAAAAAGAATTGCAGATTTAACATGCATTTAGTTGCAAATCAAAGTGCTTTAATGGCTCTCTATCAAAAAGCCTTATTTTTGGTTTTGTTTTGTTTGTGTTGCTTGGGTTTTTCTAAAACCAAAAAGAACTTCGAAATACAAAACCATAAACCCACAGCTGCATGGATCACCTAAACCAAGACTCGCTAAATGCCAGTTTTAGTGCATTCATTAGTCCTACTACACAACGTATTTGTAAAGTCACCGGTGTTGCCGCTGCAGTGAAAATGTGCGAGAGGTTTCCATGCATGTTATTAAACAAAATGAACTAACTTTCTGGATCACTTCCACACTTTTTCTTTTCTAATTTAGCTGTAATTCTAATTTAAGGTGTTGCTGCGCACCCATGTAGACGCACTTTGTTATCAATTCCTTACCTTTCAAAACCCGAACAAAACCATCCTGTGACTTTGCCATGATCTCCTTTAGGAGAGGAGAGCTCTGCCCAAGCAGCGCTAAGCAAACCTCCCTCTGCCACTTCTTCCAGTGTTTACCGTTCACATATTTTTTACATGAATCCCCTCCCATCACGATCCAGGGAGTTACAGCCCAGCAAGGCATTTACTCCGTCGCCCGCATTCCTTTGCAGTGACTGCAGCACTCAGCACCGTCACCGCTCCCTGCGCGGCTGCAGACACGGAGGGACGGGACGGACGCGGGGTGACACCCGCCAGCCGTACTGGGGGACAGGGGCAGCTTGGGGGTTCCTGTCGCTACAGCTCCAGCCAGCATCACCTCCCGGAATTAAGAGAGCAGAGTTGGTTTGGGTTGGTTTTTTTTTTTGGTTTGGGGGTTTTTTGTTTCGTCTTGTTTTTTAAACTGCATATAAGCAAACCCTTGCCTAACAAAACCCAAGCCAGAGCCCATCCCACCACACTGAGCACCATTAACCAGCGCTCACCAAACGGGTCCCCTCCGCTGCCCCGGTGGTTTATAAGGATCCCACCTTCCAGAGCAAGCATGGCCCACGTTCCGGCTCGGGATGTGGCGAGCTGCAGCTCCCAGAGGAAGAGGACGAGTCAGCAGGCGTGATGTGAGCCACAGCCCACCATCAGCGTCACCTGAACCGCGGCGCTTCAGCCCCCCGGTACGAAACAGAGAACCCTTTTAGCCAAATCGTTACAAAATTGTGCTTTAAAGTTATTTCCCAAACCCCCCAAATCCATAGTTTTGCAAAGGTAGGAGAGGTCTCCCGGGAGAGGCGGCGAACAATATCCATGAGTTTCTCATGACCTTACGGAGATTGCCATGACAACACCGCTTCGATCCTCCAAACACGGATATATTCATTTGCACTAGTGTGATTGAGAATAATTAGAGCGAGGTTCCCCGAGCCGGGGAGCCCGGGAGTCACAACCGTACGGCGGTTCACGGCAGCGGAGCCCAAGTTTTGAGGGAAGCAGCCTCAAATTTAAATGTAAAAAAGAAAACCCACAACACTCTTTAGAGCCGCGTGACCTAATTCATTATAAAGAATGTCAGTTAGCAAACCTTTTAAATAAAACATTAAGCTAGAGGTAATTTGAAGCCTTGTGGATTTTGTTTTACTCAATTATTTTCTAATGCTTCAACTTCAAGAATAAATATGCAGAAATAAAAAAAAATATACTAAGGGTTCCATTTAATACTTTTTCAAAAGAAATTAAGACATTCACACTAAACCAAAACACCCTCATTTAAGCCGGATTTTTTAATTAAAACTCTTACGTCCTACAAGATTCTTCAAGGTTGTAATACCTGCTTCCACATCCGGGAGCTGGCATCACACCCGCAGAACCCGTGTTATGCATTGGTATAACTTATTTCCAAAACACATACAAATTAAACCCGGTTTGAATATTTTTTTTTAAACCCTTGCCCATAATTTACATAACCAGTTGCAATTTTCACTCTGTTTGTTGGGAAGAGTTTCCCTCCAGCAGACGCAGAGGCAGCAGAAGGTCCCGCTGGCCTCTGCTTGGGTTTTATTAATGCATGATGGTAAGAACGTGGTTGTAGTGAGGCAGGTCGGAATATAAAACCTGGTGAAGAGCAGCAGAGGATAAAAGCCGCTGTTGATATGCGGGGCCTAATATGAGGTTAATTGGGAAAGGGGGGAAAACAAAGGGAAGAAGCTTAGTGATTAGTGCTGCAAATGCTCTTCCAAGAAATACTACAAACCCAAAGAAATTCTATTTCTTCATACTGCAGCCCTTCCTAGACCTTGGGCTTACCTACAGAAGGAATAAATTAAAGGCTAAATAATTTCACTCTATTTTAAAAGACTCTGAGGTCTTTCTTCAGCCTGGACAAGTTTTCTGAGCGTTTTGCCCTGGCGCTGGACAGGTTCCCAAAGGCGAATACGTGACTCACGTGAAGGGAACGGGGTGCCCTGAACGGGCGCCCAGGCACTCTCCTGGGGGTCCGGGTGCTGCTCGCGACACGACCCAGCTCCGGCTGGGGTCACACCTCAGCCCGCTTCTCCTGATCTTTGCATTTACAGTCCTTCTCAAAATAAAATTAAAAAAAAACCAAACAGCTATTTATATGCACGGCTTGCTTTTGGGTTTTTTTTTTTCAATTTCTTAACTGCTGCAGCAGTTCGATAGAACTAAATTCACTCTACCCCATCGATAGGGAATATTCCCAGATATATCTCCAACTGGAAATACAAGGGGAACATGGGAAAAGAGAAATCAGTTGCCCAGTGTGAAAGGTAACCCTGCTGTCCTGGCTAAACCCAGCCGTGGGCACGCAAGCAGCGGGACCGGCAGAGCCAGCGACGGCAAGGCCAGCAGCGCAGCCCACCCCCGAGGACGAAGCCCACCCAGGACAACCCAAGGAGCGGTCACGGCAGCTCTGCCAGCCCCACGCCCCCCGGGATCTGCAGGGATGGAGGCTCTCGGCGGGATGGCTGCTGGCCACTCCTCAGCCCTCAGTCTGGGATAAGCAAATACAGTCAGAAGGAGGGAGTCCTTGGGAGCGTAAAAGCAAAAAAAAAAAAGTTTAGAGCTAAATATTTGATTTTCATTTGGCACCATCGCCATTTTCAACAGGATACCAGAAAGAGGTTTGCAGAAACTTGCTTAACACCGCTCCGCTAGCAAGTCTGCACTATGAAACAGTCAGGAAACAAAGAAACCCAGAAGATAAAAAGATCCCTTTCCGCCACCATGCTTAGAGTAAAACACCTCACTGCTTTGATTCATCCTTCCCTGCAATCTTTAAAAAAGACACTGAAAGTCATCCTTTCCCAGTAGTTCACTCAGTGGTTCCAGCGCGCGCCTCCCGGCTCGGCCAGCGGTACGGGGGGCGAGCGGGATGCCAGGAGGTGCCCAGGGCAGAGGCAACTCTTGTAATCGCCCCCCCACCGTAATTATCACATCGCAGCCACACCCTGGGGCCACTTCTAGGGTATCAGAAGTTCTCCTTGCGGTATCTCGCGTTGGCACAAGGCACAAACGGCGGTACCCAGCCGAGCACCGCCGTGCACATCGCACGGATAAATCCCAGGGCGCTCCAACCCGGCTCTCACCGAGGGCTGCTTCTAAAGATCGAAAACTACTGATGAATCTATTTCTCTGCAGCAGAGAATAAACAAGGATTAGTATTCACCCGTTCATAACAGGGAAACCCTGCAGCTAGAGGTGGAGCCAGTCAATGCCTGAACATCCAGTCTAAGTAGCTTGACGAATGCTAACTACGACTTCCAGCTTATTTATCTGATTTGGTTTGATTTTAAAATATTGAGTTATCTACCCAGGCACAGAAAAAAGTCTGAAAATTTCCCATGCTAGTGAAACCTCTCTCTGCCATTTTATGACGCTATAATTCATATATATCTCTGAATATTACTGACTTTGCTCAATCACATTTGTCTTGAGAAATGCCTTAAAAAAAAAATCAGAACAAAGGCTACAGTTTTTCAAAATTATCTTAAGCGCCTGAAAAATGGGGTTCTACTGTGAATACGCCTTTCCAACTCTGACTGCGATCCGCAGCCTGTAAATATTTTAGTCATTTAAGCCAGTTACAATATTTATTAGGGTCTGGTTTTGTCAATCAATCTATAATAAGAGCAGAACAGCAGATACCTATGAAACAATCCCCTCCATTTGAGCACAGTCTGGTGTCTGTACTAGGAAGGGGCAGCTCTGAGCTGATACAACCAGCTTCTAACAAAAATAATAAAAAAAAAATTTTAATGGAGGAGGGACGAAGGCAGTGGCAAAATCCACAGCGACTTCAGCCGGGGCCAGGGTCTCCTCCAGGAACGTGCTGATGCTCAGAGAAACCCAAAGAAGAAGCCAAGGCTGGAGCGCCTCGGGGCAGGCCCACCCGTCCCACCGCAGGCGTCCGTGGTCCGGCACCCCAGCAGCACCCCTCATTCAGGATGGTTTTACTGGTACCAGCGGTACAGAGCCGTAACAGTGCAATAAATGCCTAATATTGGATGTTCGGGGAGTGTGACGCTGCTACGTGTATTTAAGTCGGGTACCTACAAGCCGCCGCTCATGGCGGAGGCGATGCTGCGCACCCCTGCCCGCGGGAAACATGAGACACACCGCCAAATAATTTCAGAGAGCAACGAATAACTGAAAACTAACAGAGCCCATAGTGCCGATCCGTACTGATTTGAAACAATGATCTAAACGTGAAAAGCCTCCCTGTCTATTCCTGAACCCATGAGGTACAATATTCTCTCCCCCCCCAACCCAGCCCTCATTTTAAAATTCATCCTTTATCAGCTTGAGTTGAGAAAATCCAGTAGAAAGGCACAAATGGATTGTGCTAGTAAGCAGAAAAACTGTTACATCTTCTGAATGTAATTTTGCCAAAAGCCTCTGCACAATTTTTTTTGTCACGCTTTGCATTATGAAGGAAATTTCTTTTTAGAAGAACAGGAGAATGATTTGCATAATATTCTTTGCAAGTTAATATCAGCCTCTGATAATGATCTCTGCATAATGCAAAAACGTTTGAGAAGACTGTTACAACACTAAGTAATCATATTTTAAATTATGTTTCCCTTTATAGAAAGGTGTTGCAAAAACACACAGACATGAAATCTGTCTGTTGAAGTCCCAAGAACCACCTGACCATCTTCCCACTATTCTACTGTTACAGATTGCAACACTGCCTTTCAAAATCTTACAAAACAAATTACGCTGCAACAGTCTGGCTTCACAGAAGGCAGAGCTTTTTCCTGTGCTGATGCTCCAGCACATTACATTTCACAAGAGCTTCTGATGTACTGCGCAAGTTAAGCAAGGACCTAGAAATTAAGATGTGATACAATTAGACGCACCGCAGCGATTAAGGTGGATTCTCCCCTCCACACTCGCACCAAGCCACACCACGCTGCCGAGCCGCGAGGTGACACCGAGGGGAGGTGGCATACCCTAATTGCCACCAGGTACACTGGCGGCACCGGTTTACCTGGGCGGCTTCTTTTGCCCGGTTGGCTGCGGAGCCATTTACAGCGCGCTGGGAATTCAGACCGTGCCACCGCTGCCGTGCCCCCGCCACGCGAGAAGGCGTCCCCTCCGGCAGCCAGCAATCTTCCCGAAATCTCGCCGAGGGATTAGGTGTTGTCTGACGCAGCCATGAGATCTCCATCTCCGCTAACGCCATCATTCATGCCTAATTAAGTCGGGAACTAAACATAAAAAGAGAGGTCCAGGAGGAAGCCATTTATACCGGCATGCTGAGCAGCATCCTATGAGATGTGGGCACCAACTATTTCCCTCAACCCATCTCAAACGGGGGATGTGGGTGGGAAGCTAATGCACTTGGATATTAAATGCTTAATATGTCACTAAGACTTAACAACCACAACCGAGTAGTTTAAACCTGAGCTAACCTTCCCCCAACTAAAATAAAACTGCAAAAAGAATTCAGAGAGGTTCTTGCGACAGCCCTTGCACGAGGCAATAAAATACAGGAGTCGTACACTTCAATGAAGCAAAGAAAGACAACACGTTCAGACCAACCTATTTCTCATCACACAAATGATTTGGAGGAAAGCATGAGGCAGGATCCACGGCGTAGGCTGTGCTCTCGAGAGCATTGCCACGCACTGCCAACGCCGGTATGTGCCCCAGAAAGCAAGCGTCCCCAAGCCTCTGCCCATAGCATCCTCAGGACCACAGAGGAAAGTACATATAGTCCAGCTAGCGCTACCCACGTCTCTAACATATACAACAGGGCATCATTCAGCACTGAGGGTGGGTGGTTTTTTTCCCCACCTACAAAACTAAGTCTAAAATTCAAATACCAGATCTGTGCAGTCAAGGCACGGAGAAAATAGCCTCCCGCATGTCAGAGTGAGCTCGGCGAGGCAGTTGTTTCTGCTCAACTGCTGTACTTGGTACAGAAATCGTAACAGAGGCCTGGGATCGTTCCACTCCCCTACAAGTTCTGCTAACTTGCAGAATTTGTCCAACCACATTCAGCAACAGGCAGGAGAACAACCAGGGTAAGTTCTCAGACCACAGACCGGCTAGAAAGTGTTCAGGGGAGCATCTTCACAGACGCTCATCTCTGGGTGACGCTGGCTGTCGCCGCGTCAGGAGCCCGTGTAACGCTCAGGGGTCTGCGCTGGGCCTTCGGCGCACCGAGTCTCAGCCAGCCGGCTGTACCTACAGGCGCCCTGGCACTGTGGATACAAACCCCTCCGTCTCCCTCCTGCCGCTCAGCGCACCGCGGGGCTGGGCGCTTCTGCAGGGTATTGTCAGGTCCCAGCACACGCCACCTGGAAGCAGCCCAGGCTAATCCTCTAACAATCCTCTGCTCCATCCCATCCTCTCCTTTTCATACCTTGTAATGAGTTTCAAGCAGTCCCTTTGCTACATCTCACCACAGGCTTCCTCAAACGGGTTTGCAAACGCCTTGCCCTGTCACCTCCACAAACACCGACGCTGAACCCGCCAGCAGCATCCTCGTCTCTGTGCTGGAGTCGGGGCATCAGGATCCTCCGCAGCTCCAGAACTCGTATAACGGCGACTGAAATGAAAACCAGCGATGGATGCAACACTGGGAGAAGGGAAAATCATCAGCTGCCCCAGGCTCCCGTGCTCCGGCGCAGCCCGTGCCCGCGGCCGTGGCACACGCCGAGCGGCAGTACAGGGTCGGGCTGCTGGATGCTGCAGACCTGGTGCTGGGCACAGAACTCGTTACAACTCTGTAATGAGCAGATTTAAAATCAGCTGACTCTGTTTGTGGAGATGCAAACCATGACCATGGCGAGGAAGCCTGGCCACCGGCTCGCAGGGGATGCAGTCGCACAGAAAGCCCAGAAAGAGGCGGCCACCCCGCGCACAAAGCCACCACCACCTCCAGCCACATCCAGCCGTGTCTCCAGCAAACTTGCAGAAGAGTCTCGTGAACAGCAGCGTGGGCATGAGTTTGCCCACCTCTCCGAGCACCAGATCAAAACTGGTCCTTCTTCATGATGCTGCAGCATGGTGGGTCCTGGGGTGAAGCCCCTAATGCCCTGACCGCTCAGGGACACCGAGCAACGCAAGCAGCATTGGGAATTCTTTCAAAACTTGCAAGCAAATCTCTGCCTTCCTTCCCCAAACTGACATACCCATCCACACCGGTGGGTGGTACCACCAAACGCAATTCACATGCCCCCTACCCACCTCCTGCGTGCCTGACAACCATGACCTGGGCGCCAAGAAGGGAAGCTTCTCCAAAGTCCCAGCAAACACCGCAGCCGTCAGCACGTGCGCTTGGGGGATCACCAGCGTGTGGGAACCACCTCGTGAACTGCCTGAATTGAATATTTCTATTCCTAATGCTGCGCGTTGTGTTTTACATAACATTTCTGAGACACAGAGGAGGAGGTTAGGAGCCTGCAGGAGGGTGGGGAGCGGACAGCCAGCTTACCGACCGCCTGCGAGACACCCCAGTCATTTCAACAGCACGTATCCGTGCTGCACAGCCGAGGGAGGCTGCGAGAGCAGGGCTGGCGCTCAGCATTAATTTGTGTTGCTTTATAAATATACTGCAATTGAACTGTATATAAACTGCTTTAAGAATCGGTGTGGGGGGAAATACCAGTTTGGCGGTGCGAGGGCTGCATTTGCTTTTCAGGGTGGTATGAAATCATGACTTTGACTATATAAAACCTTACAAAACAGTAGTAAAGGCTATTGGAGTGGTTTTGTTCTTTAAAAACAATTAAAAAGCAACATGACGTGCTGCAGACAAAACCAGTGGACACGTACCACTGTAGCAGTGCTCTGTATTTTGTTGGTGGCCAAGCAGAATAAATAACGCCAGATGCTCTGCCGAGCTGCGGAGGGGTGCAGGGCCTGAACAGAGACACTCAGGCTGCAGGTTCTGCTCTGGATGCAGGCCATGAGCGAGGTCTGCCCAGAGCTCATCACGGTGCCAGGCAGGTGATCTCCGAGAGCCTGCAGGAGATCTTTTCTCATCTCTCAGGCAGCAGCTCCCTGCCTTCAAGCCCTTCTGCAGGGGCTGGCCGGCCCAGCAGCGCTCGGGTGAGCACAGGCTGGGTCTTTCTAAAAGTATCCATTGGAGTTTGGTAAAAAAAAAATAATTAATGGTGTCGGTAAGGTCCGTGAGCCTCGGTAAAAACCAAACAGCTCTGGGCTCTCTGCAGAAAACACCCATCCATGCAGTGCAAGTGCTGCCAGGACTGCTCAGCTCCAAGCCCTGCCGTGCACGCGACCGCTGCTTCCGAGGACACGCAGTGATTTCATCGCTTGGTTCTCCACCCCATCCGAGCTGCACTGCCCTCACTGTCCCACCGCCCCAGCCTCAGCTCCCTTCCAAAGAGCAAAAAGTTAAGTTCTCCCTTCTGCGTCGTTTCTTGTGCGAATCCAGATCAGTCAGCAAGTACTGCAGGATACACCTCCCCTAAGGCCACTCACAAACAAGACAACAGCCCGTTTGGGATCTTAAGGGGAAGATAAATGAGGAAACTTCCTAAATTTGCTTGTAAAAATATTCATGAAGGTACCAAGTGGCTTGAGTTCCTCCAGCTGCTCTCTGCAGAAGTGCCCATTGACCCCAAGAAATCACACAGGCACTCGTCCAAGCCCACAGCTGAGAAAGGTCTCCAGTGGGAACCTGCGTAAGCCCGGGGAGCAGAGCAGACACCAACACAGGTATTACGGACAGTGAGGTATCCACCGACCTCAGCTCAGCTGTAACGGGCTCTGAGAAGGCAACGGCTCGAGACGCGCCCGGCTCCCATGCTCTGCTCCAGGCTGGTGCCCGCTGGGGAGCAGAACGGGACAACCCATCACAGGCTCCTCCCCAGACCAGTTCATGAATCTTCAAGGATACAGGGCTAGAAATCTTAATAATGCCATGCAAGGATATAAAAGCTACCCGTGTGCTGAAACCAGCGTTGCAATCCGGAAGGAGAAGCGTTGCCACCATTAGGGGGGTCTGAAAACCAACCCAGAGCCCAGCGACCCCAGCTGGCAACATGGGGTCTCCGGCCCTCACCGCCTGACTCCAGAGTAAGCCAGCCTTGGGCTCGATGCTTATGTTGCAAAACCAAAGCACTACATGTACATTGGCCTCCATCTACATTTTTTACAATTGCACAACAAAAAAAAAAACCACATTAAAAAAAACCCACTCAACAGGCATCTGAAAGAGAGGTTATAAGATTGCTTGAAATGAGTTGAAATTAAATTCCCACAGATTTTATTGGACTACTCAGATATTGATTCTGGTGTGCTGCTTGCTCAGTTTGTAGCACAGAAAATCACCTTGCCAGAAATCCCACCTGCGTGCTGGGCCAGGAGCACACATTTGGGAATATCTGGGGTTGCTTTGCTTTGCTCCCTCTTCCTACAATTGCCGGCGCACATCAGTAAAATAAGCCAGGAATCTCAAACAGTAATTTCCTTGTTCCCTGCCTGCACGTCTGCCACCACGCTGAGATGGAAGAGCACGGGAAGCCTCGATGCCCACGCAGGAAAAGGATTGTGCAACACAGACGCTGCAGCTCCCGTCTCCGTCCCGGGTGGTCGTCTCTCTGGTGGTCGTCACCTGGCTGCGTCTCCGAGGGCTTCTGGAGCCCTTGGGAACCTCCCAGCCCTCCCGCCCTTGGGAATTGCCTCCTCGTGCCGGAACCCCATGCGACTGTAGGATGGGAAGGCAGAGATGGAGGTCGAACACCCCAGGATATTCTGCTGGTCTCATCATCGCTCTGGTGGGGTGATTTCCCTCCCCATCCCCAAAGGCAGTTTCACTTGACTGGCATAAACGCCGTGGGTTTTGCCCGCGAGCACAAAACGGCACCCTGGGCTACGCCCGTGCCAGCAATACGCCCCCAGTTCATCCGCCCGGCGGAGCTGGGGCACAGACGGACCACACTCCAGCGAGGTCTCCCCCATCCCTGACAAATACAATGATTTTGGATTCTCATCCCAAATTCTCTCAGGTTATAAATTCACATGATGCCTAAACCCTTGACACAAAACAACAACAGTATAAATTACTTTTTTTTACCCACATAAAAAGGGAATAAAACAATTAAACCCCAGCCTCTGCTGCGTGTGAATAGCTAGTTCAGAGCTCCAAGAAAGCGCCTCCATCGCCCCGGCTGTCCAACGTCCCAGTGCCTGTGATGAGGTGCCAGCAGCACGCTCTGTGCTTCACGGCTCGCTTCACAAGCCACGAACCCGGGCCCAAGAAACTGCCATCGTTTTCTCCCAAGCCCTGCAGATGCTGCAGCTGAAGCGGGCCTCCCGGCCGACACACCAGCATCCGCTCCCTCGGTCGCCTGCCCGCGCAGTAAAGCGCCGTGCGACGGCACGGCGAGCTCAGAGGAGAGCAGAGCAGCTGAAAGCTGACAGCTCTGCGACTTCCAAATTTCTATTTAGCTTTTTCTTCTTTTTTTTTTTTTTTATTTTTTTTTAATTCAGGCTTGCGGCATAAACGCAAGCTAGGCTGGTACTCCCCCTCCTCCCTCGTCGGGATGTGCTCATCCTTCGCCTTACAGCTCAGCCACTCGCGAGCTGCCGAGCTGCCTCGACAGCAGCACATCCCCCCTCTGACCTCGCCAATGCCCGTCCCGGTCCTCGCAAGGCCGGTTGCGCTCTTCACTAAAGGGCCTGCCCTTCCCAGCTCTCCAGCATCCCACAGGAGGTGCGGGAGACGTGAAGCTCTTGGACAGCACAGGGCAAAGCTCTGGAGGAGGCATCCAGAAGCCAAGCGAGTCTAAGCCTCGAGCCCAGCGGCACAGAGTGTTCTGGATGGGCTGGAGGCTTGGCGAGGCTGGAGCGGCCGAGCGCAGCCCGCGGCCCTGGCGGAGCCGTGGCACGGATCCTGGGAGCTGTCTGATGAGTCAAGAAGTCCCGTTGTTCGATTCACTACCCAGCCTATGAATTAGCCAATCCTCCTCTTTCGCCTACCCGGCAGGCTGGGGGCAGGGGGGGGGCAGACTGGCCCCCATCCAAATATTGTGTAAGCCGCAAAAAAAACTATTTTAAAAGAAAGAAAAGCAGTTAATCTGTAGAAATAGCATTTTGGAGGAAAGGGGGAAAGCTGAAGCCATAACGGCAAGCGATTGCTTGCTGTTCTCCCACTCCCTTCCTCCAAGAGCCTTAAAAAGGCTTCCCACCATCCGGCTACGGCCCTTCTCACATTACACTCGGATAAACCGAAGAGGAGCGTGGTGCTCGCGTCCTGCCCAAGGTCATGGTGACAGCAAGCTGCCGAGGAGCAGCCGAGCCCGGCGGCTCCCGGGGCTCTGCCCCAGCCACCGCCGCCGGCGCCCCGGGGCTGCGGAGCAGCAGCGCATGGGGAAGGCGCGGGCAGGCGAGCGATGGAGCCACGAGGCTGTGTTCTCTCGGCTTCGTTCCCATGGACCCCCGCGCAGGAAGCCAACGCAACCTTCCCAACTTCTACTTTTTTTAAAAGGCTTTTCTCTCTCCCTCCTCTTCTTCCCCCCAGTTTTTAAAATCCAATTATAGCACGACTCTCTCAGCAGGGGTCAGTGTAGAATAAGAATCGCCCGAGTTAATGGACGTAAGACCAAGAAAGATTAATGCCCAAATGGTTTCAAAAGTTGTATGATGCCGATTTCATTAACATTTTAATTGTAATGTATCTTTTTAATCTTCTTTCACACTAACAGTTTTATATGCTTCAAAAAAGAAAAAACTGCTGACAACAAAAATATCAACATACCAAAATTAACAGACGGAACTGAGTGCTGTAATGGGAACAGAACGGCATGCAGAAACCGTGTTAATGATGCATTAAGAGCAGGAATTGTACTCAGGCAAGAGTCAAAAATTCAGCGCTTCAGTTGCACGCCCTGTCTTTGCCTTCCCCAGATTCACCACGACCCCAGAGGTGTGTCTTTCGGCGGGGTCGTGCTGGAGCTATGACCCAGGCAGCGTTACTGAATGCATGCATAGGTTTATCCCAAAAAAGTGGGCTTTAAGCCTGGCAATTCATCTAATTTAATCAGGGTGATACACCGGAGCAGCGGATTCACAGGAGGCTTCTGCTGCTGTTGTCCATCACCCTTTTACTGAAAGGCACCGCCGCTGCCCTCGCGGCTCTGCGGGCTCAGGTACCGTGGCCACAGCAGCCCTCACAGACGTGAAAGATGCAGTTACAACCAACGCACGAAATTCTATTTTACTTCTTAATTAGAAGACAATTAAACCTAAGCAGTAATGTTTCATTAAGCATGGGCATGTATTGATGAAGTTAGCAAGTATAATCGGAGGGATGCACAAAAGGGGAAGGTAATTGCAGAGCAGCCAGATGAAGTTTCAAACAACTTTTCTTTGTAGAAATAAGTGAGCGACACAGATGCTTTCACCCGCCTGTGAGGCTGGGCTGCAGCTATAGGAGCGATGCAGAAACCGCAGCGTTTTACTTCGCAGTCCATCAAAATTCATTAGAAGGGAGAAGATCTAGTCAGAGGGATGTAAATCCTCCACACAGTCGTTAGCAAACCATAAAACCCCAAGTTTGCAATGAAAGCGTGATTCCAACCATGACTATAACTGAACATAGCCAAAAAGCACATTATCCTACTCAGATTTAGTCCTATGAAGGTCACTACAGCCGGTGCAGCATTGAGGCCGGCTTCCAGCGAAGGGGCACCTATAAATTGGGGATACCCCTCTCTGTGGGAATTCCGTCCCAGCGGGATCTCAGCCACGAGCTTCGCATCCAAGAGAAGAGCCTTTCCCCAGGAGGGGTCCGCGGTGCACCAGGGCACGTCCCGTCCCGCCGGAGGTCTCCCACCTGACGCTGGCCAGGCCCATCAGCCTCTTCCCTTGGAAATCAAGGGATTTTAACCACCTTCA